>NC_089272.1:23811470-25210458 GCF_963678975.1 Dysidea avara | reverse complement strand
GGCTGTTTTTGTGTGGATAATATTATCTAATCAAAAACAGCCAAGCTGTAAAAAAAGAAGTGCGGCCCTTGAAAAGGCTATGGTGAAAAAAGATGTGAAATCCAAGGTGGCGGCCAAGAAATGGCTGTGATGGTAGGTTAATGGTAAAAATTTTAATAACGACAATTCAGGTGAAATTTGTGCCAATTGACCAAGCGGCACCAAATTCACCTGAATTGTCGTTATTAAATTTAACCTACCATCACAGCCATTTCTTGGCCGCCACCTTGGATTTCACATCTTTTTTCACCATAGCCTTTTCAAGGCCGCACTTCTTTTTTTACAGCTTGGCTGTTTTTGATTAGATAATATTATCCACACAAAAAACAGCCAAGCTGTGAAAAAATGGTGCGGCCTTAAAAAGCCTGGTGAAAAAAGTTGTGAAATCAAAGGTGGCGGCCAAGAAATGGTTGCAATGATGTTAATGCTAATAAATTTTAACAATGCACACAGCCATTATTAAAATTTTTAGCATTAACATCATTGCAGCCATTTCTTGGCCGCCACCTTTGATTTCACAACTTTTTTCACCCAGGCTTTTTAAGGCCGCACCATTTTTTCACAGCTTGGCTGTTTTTGTGTGGATTTCACTCCTTTTTGTACTTTACAAGGCCCCAAAACCAGCCTATGGCTGACTTTGAGGTTTGTCTTTACTCACATTTCTTCTTTTCTATGTAGATAGAATGATGATTATTGAAGACAGACTTATAAATGTATTTCATTGCATGATTTAATTCAATATTTGATAATATTATTGTAATACTCTAATAGAGTGCACATTTTTTTTGAGGACTTTTAATAGAACATACATAGAATGTTCTAGAACAGTCTAGAACTTCTATTGGTAGATCTATGAAATTACAACGTTTGACTATAAGCAGATTTCAACTAGAAATTTCATTTATAAAGCAGAAATTAAGTAAGGTGATCAGTGATCAGTCAAGGTAGCAGTGGTTCAGTGGTTAAGGATGGAGGTGTTAGGTATGGAGGTTCCTGGTTCGAACTCTGGTAAGTTGTTTTTTTCGACATTTTTTGCACACCTTTTTTACCCCGTGGTGACTGCTCTATTAGAATATCTCGATCCCGCGATTTTACACTTGCTTAGTTTTTGCTTTATAACTTTGTCGCTGTAACTCTATTGCTATTCAAACTATCAAAAGGCACTGCTACGATGATCAGCCAATCTACACACCAATTTTCAAGTTATTTCTATGCTTGGTTTACCCTGTAGCCGTGACAGAAGTTAGATCTGTTTTTACGTGAATAAACGTCCATAACTCCTTGAATACTACTCAGACTTACAACAAACTTGGTACGTGAATCCACCGTTACACGTTCTTAATTTGTGCCAAAGATCGAGGCAATCGAGTTACACGTTTGCATTTTATAGCAATTTTTGCAAAGTGTGCGAAAAGAAATCGAAGCCCCCGTAGCCCCCCGTACGGCATAAGAAGAAAAAAACGAAGAAATTAAAACGATATTTTGGACGCCCATATCTCGCAAATGGCTGTTGCGAATTTAATGTAATTTGCTGTGTGGCGTACCCTACTGGGGGACAGCTATAATGCAAAAATAGTGTGCTTTGGAGAAGAGGCCATGGAGCTATGCATGCGTGAAAAAGCTGTTTTCTTTCCTCCTGTAAATATACTCACGGTGTGGTCGCCGGCTTTCTTGGCCGCACGACACACTACCGTGTGTCTTGATCCTGTAGGTTTTAAACTTCTGTAGGGGCACTAATAAATAACTGGTTGTTCAATTAAAGTGTTTACATTCCAGACTATATGATGCTTATAGTATTGAACTGCCTCTTGATCTCTTAGCTATTTTTTAAAATTTGACTATTTTGCCACAGAAACATAAATAGCTATTCACTAGCGCACTGTGGCTGCACTAATAGCAAGTTTCATACTAAACTGAAAAAAAAGGTATGGATTGTAAGCTAAAGCATTTCAAATGCTACTACTACCCACACTCTCTCCATCGACTTTTAGTACATCAGGGGCGGATTTAGGGAGGGGGCTAAGTGGGCTGTAGCCCCTCCCTTTCCTTTCTAAGTTAGTACTTGGCCAATAAAACCCTAAATCTTCTATGTGTATCAAAAGCAGGCTTATTTCAGGAACTATACATCACCACCAACACAAATAACGTCTATGTAACTATACATATTGTTCAACCCTGTTCCAGGAGAGTACAGCTTCCTTTTCCTCAAGAGTTCTTCAAGAAAAAGTTTCGATTGTGGGTTGCATCTTTAGTTGCAAAAGTTTTAGTTGTGGGTTTTGTTTTATTCAGATAATTAGCAGTGTTTTCCACTATGACTATATAAGAGATGATTAGTGTGGTTTTTATAATTTATTATATAATTCAAAGTGTTAGTTAGTTTAATTAATTGGTTAGAATTTTCAGCTTCAGTATAATATATAGTTACCAACTCAGCCATTTAGCAAACTGTAGTCTTTTAGTATTTTATAAGTTTATAAGGCAGCTATAGCACTTTTGTCTATGAATGTAAAATCTGTATCATTTAAATTCTGATATGACCCCATGCTGTGGGTTATGGTGCTGGTATTTGTCAGTCTTCATAACCTGGCAGATCTAGAGATAAGTTGACCATCACAACAGTAAATTCAGAAACCCCATAAATGCAAATATAGTTGCACTTTGCTAAGGATTTCTGGTGGACTAGTTAATAGCTACTAGTATCCTTCACTGCACAGTAAATTTGGAAGTGTGAATATCACACTGAAACCGGTGTGAAATCTCTGCCACAGGGGACATACCAAATCCAAGTGTGATACTCACACCCAAGGTGTGACCCTCACACTTCAATGGTATGACCTTCACATTCCAACATATTTATAATATCGTTTGTATTTTAATTGTATTTCAAATACATTTCAATTGCATTTAATGCAGCATTGTTAACACAGTTAAAATCACTGTTTCTTCTTATATAGGATATCAATGCCATTTGACAGCAGATGCCCATGCAGTTTTGGTTGTCAAGTTCTGGAAAGACGTCCCTATCAGGATGGTGACATTTCTATAAGAAAAACATACAATGAACAAACAAACTAATGAAATTTATAAAACGTACATTCAACCATCAGTGCAGGACTTGCATCGGTTGTGGTCCGTTATGGCGACATCTTTCTATATAGGAAAAACATAATGAATACACAAACTCAGTAACGAAATTTATAAACGTACATTGTAGACATCAGTGGAACTCTAGATGGTCAGCATTGATTGTACACCTCTATAATAGGAAAAACAACAATGAACACACAAACTAATGAAATTTATAAACGTACATTGTAGCCGTCAGTGGGACTCTACGCAGTCAGCATCATTGGTTGTCTGGTTTGGTGTCATCTCTATATAGGAAAAGCAGAGTATAATAAACACAAACTGATGAAACTTATAAACGTACATTGTAGTCATCATTGGAGGAGTCTAGACAGACTGCATTGGTTGTTTGCTTTGGTGATGTCTCTAGGAAAACAATAGTATAATGAACACAAACTAATGAAATTTATAAACGTACAGCCATCACCAAGACTCTAGATGGTCAGTATTGGTTGTCAGGTTCAGTGACATCTCTATAGTGATAACAGAGTATAAATAAAATTAAACGTACATTATAGCCAACATTGGATCCAATTCCACTGATCATTTGTCAGGTTTGGTGACATGCCTAAAGAAAATGTCATAAACACACAGTGGAACCTCAGTTATCCGAACCCCTTGGGACCAGGGGTAATCCATAAGTCTGAAAAGTCCATATATCTGAAACTGCGTATAAATAACCTTAAAATAGCATTTTTAAATATCAGTACTTTCAAATATCCTAATAGAACAGTCACTACTCTAATAGAGCAGTCATTTCCGTAGTTCGGTTAACCGAAAATCCTAATAACTGAGGTTCCACTGTAAATAAAATTTGCATACTGTAGCCATTAAACTAATGCGACTGCATCACTGCTAGTCTCGTACAGCCACACCACATTCTTTTGCAATTAGGTCGCGGAAACTGAGAAATAGCGGCTGGCTATTTTATTAAGTTGTGGCTCCACAGTCGATACAGAAGAACGAGTTGAGCTCCTTGGAGTTCCACTTAATTATCTGAGCCTGTAGGTCAAGTACCAATACACAAATTAAGTTCTCTAAAATTACGCACGCACCTGCACTTCCTCCGGCAGGTCTCAGTACCCGCATGACCCGAGACGGATTCTGACTACTGCTCATGGCGTGTGGTACAATAAACACCAATAGTTTCCGCATAACTAAGAGCCAGAGTGGCTAAAAGCTAGAGAGACTAAAGTTGAAACTCAGCAGAAAACCTACTAAACTGTTACCAAGGTTACAACTCTAAGACTTCCCATTTTTTTGTTTGAAAATTTCGGGAAGTCGCCAGAAAAAAAAATCAGGTGTGACATGGAATTTAAAATTCGAACACTGAAGGAGGAAGTTACTACTAGATACGGCGATAAATAAGACGGGTATGAGTGTATTGTAATGAATTGCGTGCGTACGAATCTTTTCCTTTTTATAATAGTCCCAGATCGTAGTGTATTTAATTTATTTCCACTCTAAGCAGATTCATTGTTTCGCCTGCTGCAAATACTCTTCCGCATGATTTTATTCATTATGCTGTTATCTCAACATTTTATTCATTGTACTCACGTGATTGCATAGCATCTACCAGTGAACTTATATTATTTAGAATCACAACCAAGTTCACTGTATTTCAATGATGCTCTTAGCTTACTACTGAACATTTCCACTATATTCTTACCTCCAAAAGCTGTTGTGTGGAGCATGAATTTTGAAAATTATCAATTATAGCAATAATGAATTTTGAAGAGGCAGGGTAAATTGCCTGCGACAGTAGTAGCACTGGATAAACAGCTTACTACACATGGTTTTCCCGTGCTTTATTAAGTTTAGAAACTAGCCAGTCAAAAGGTAGACCTTCATTAAGTTGTTACAACACGACCCATTCCAGGCGTTTAGTAACACAGGTCAACTGAAAGTGCTAGTTCACTGGGTAGGCATGACTGCATTATGGTATAGTCAAACGCTTTGCTTTGCATTGTGCATCTGTGTGTATTGTGTTGTGTTAGTGATGTATTGATATCACTTACTACTAGTCAATCTGATACCAATACATTTTAGGTATTTACTAGATACTAAATTGATACATGTTTACTTACAAGAGTTGCTCACAAGAAACAGCTTCTGGTGAATGGGCTGATATATATATGTGAGTTGAGTATGTGTGTGTAGTGTGTGTGGGTGCATGCGCAATGCACTTTTCTATACCACCAATATGAGCTTTACCTGATAGCAACTATTACACACAAGTAATTGCTTAGAATCATGCTGTACGGTGTGAATGGAGACTGCTTAAATTTATTAGAGTCGTGCTATACAATAATTTCACTGCTAGATTTTGCTTCAGTTTTGCAGGTGCCTTGTGGCCTTTGCTACAGTACATGTATTTTTAAAAACTAGTAAAGCACTCTTCAACACTTTGATACTCCCACGCAAAGTGTTATATTTGCTCATACAGTTCAGTTATACAGATACCTGTAATTTCACTAATACAGTGTAGTACAGTAATGTAAGAAATGTTATGAAAACAGCCACACTCAAACAGCATAATTAATCAAAAAGTATGACGTAGAATATAATGTAGTAGAACTAATCCTACCAGTGTGCTTCTTGTGTATGTATTAAGTTGTCTCAGTGCATTCTGCTCTGTTTCATACAGCTGTATGTATATTGGTAGGACACAATAACAGCAAATTGTCAATTCATACTTTCAATTACGTACCTCATCTACGAAATTGTTTATATTAAAGATTTATTCAAAAATACTGTTCAATTACATTGCTTTGTGAGGAGCTATCTGATAGAACGGGTGTGTTGAAATGATTTGTTTGCCTTTTGTAGGTGAATGGTTTAGGTGGTACCCACAGTCAGCCAAAGGCCAGCTGTGGGTGCACGCCTGATTTAGTGAAATTGTTTTGCAAAAGGTACTCACGACAGGAGCTCATTGAATCCTATGGACAAGGGAGCATGTACTGTACATGTACACTGTAACTCCATACACTACCAATACTAGGGTGAAATTCAAACATGGCGTCCAGTGTTACTATGTATATAGTTGGTTACATCATTCTTACGCACAACAGGGATACACTAAATTGGCTGTTACTCCATCGTCTTATGTAAAGCTGCTTCGATAGGAAGATCGTTGAGTCGAAGGTAGAGCTTGGAATAGTCAAGTGGAGTAATTTCACGTGATTTTACGTGATTAGTGACTGTAGAAAGACTGTCCTGCTAAGCCTGTGCTCTAGATTCCTCTGTCATGCCATTGAACTTCGTTTCCATAGCTTCGCTTCGTCGCAGCGGAAACGTTATGTACTCGAGCATGCGCCTCTACATAATATCCTAATTAGGAAATTTTAAAAGATACTTATTATAGTACATGGCAGCCATGTTTGAATTTCGCTGTTTACTGAGTTACATGCTCCCTTGTCCATAGGATTAGATATGCTCCTGCTCACGATCATATACCATGTATTGTATCTTATGTGCAAACACACATTACCAACTTGTCAGATACTGTAGAGCTCTCAGAGTCTGATGTATTCCTTCTACACAAGGGCTTAAACCTTGTGCCAGCAGCAAGGCTCTTACTTTCTGTCGAATAAAAATAATAAAGCAGTGATAAGCACTAAGTGAGCTTGCAACTATACTGCAACATTGGAGGGAATACTAAAAATGAAATATCAGAAATTAAAGCTACAGATTTCATAGCATCTAATCTCACAAGACGATACTGGTACAGGTATCTAAAATATATCGCAGTATAACCATATCAAGCTGAAGGCATATCATATCAAGGCATATTAAGCTTCGTGCCAACAGCAAGGCTCTTACATTATATTTTCTGTCATACAATAAGAAATCTTCAAAAAGCACCATCGAATAGAACTGACACTGAGAGAAAATAATAAAGCAGTGATAAGCACTAAGTGAGCTTGCAACTATACTGCAACATTGGAGGGAATACTAAAAATGAAATATCAGAAATTAAAGCTACTGATTTCATAGCATCTAATCTCACAAGACGCGAGCATGCCTTGCTCAGAGACTTTGCCAGGACAAAACCCTGGTAATTCAAAAATGTGACAATGGGGCAGATATTGTGGTCCAAAATAAATGTGACTACAGATGGACTTAATCATCTGCAAGACCCTGTTACTCAGAGAGAATTGGATAGTGTTCCACTAGTATTCTGTAATAACATAAATAAATATCTCCTCCTGGATCTCTAATGACCAACTTCTAGGCAAAAAGTCAGTAGACTTGCTCTCCGCCAAAGAACTCCCAACTGTGTGTGCATGTGTGTGTGTGTGTGCAGGGATGGGAAAAAACTGTTAGATTACCAGCCATTGTATCTGTCAAGGTCATAGAGGCTATTGTATTGTAGATTGATTCTCCAGCTAGTGTCAGTAAGTACTATAAACTTACTATTCGATATTGAGCAGGCAGGTAGCACGAAACTATTTATTTGACTAAACAGCAATGAACTAAGAATGCTTACTGACACCCAAACACTAGTGCCAACTTCAGTCATTGCTCAGGCTGCCAGACTGAAGTAGAAATTAAATGCCCGCTAGTATAGCTGCAGGTATAGATCCCCTTGTGTTATTGCCTACTCAACTAATGTGAAATTTTTAATTACACTTGTATGTATATATATATATGTCACCTACTGAAGGTCTCCAAACTCTGTTGTAACCAGGTACACATACTGAAAGGCGTGTGCCTGGTCACTGTAATTGTGTCAAAAAATTGTGTGTCTGTCTCTGTTTATATTTAATGCCCATCAAAACTTATTAGCATTAACAAGCTTACCTTTTGTGACTAGTTGCTATACAATTGTTCAGGTGGCACAGTGAGCCATGCCAGCAGATGAGCTCATGAGCAACATATGTTTTAATGTTTACAACCTTGTGATATTATAATGTACATTTGTATATGTTTCATCCTTCACCTGACTTTGGGGAAACTAATACAGAATAACAGATCAGTGGAATAATGGCATTAAATTCTATAGTATTTGTACCCTCTACAGTACAAAGTTGCATAACTAAATAGTTTGTTTTTTACCTGTACAGAATGCTATCTCAGTTGCAGTAATACCCATTCTCTAATATTTAGTTGCTATGGACCATCTAAAGGGAAATAATTTATTGGTTATAGTGACATCATGGCAGAACATTATACCATAAACGATGAACGTTTGACGTGACTTAAGTTTGGCAAAGTTCATTAAACTTTTATTCGTCAATTAGCTATTTTATATTGCTCGCTATTGGCTGTGTGGTGAATTCATCATACTTTCATCCACCAACCTGCTTCACAAGCTGATTCGCCAAACTTAAGTCGCGCCAAACTTCGTCATTTACTGTTAAGTCATCTATTATTATCAGAGGCTTTGCTTTGTTTATGTAGCAGGTGTGTATATATCTATGTGAGGCAGCATATATAAGTTAATTGGCTTGAGCATCGGTAATGGTTCAACCTGCTTTATGCTCAGTTGCTATTGTTGATCAAGAAGCTTAAGCTTCACTCACACTTCTACGTCCGTAATTTGTTGAAAATGTGTCTCCTTATTATTCATCTATTTGTCTTGTTTGATCATTTACGTGAGAACTTTAGTGTATTTAAGCACAGTGCCATGGGGGAAACTGGGTAACTCTAATTAATGCACACCAAATGTGAATGGGCTAAATGCTAAGTGTATACACATTTTTTTTTCCTTAAGATACAGTAGTTCTATAGCTACTGCATTTGAAGTACAGTGGTCCCTCTATTATCCAAACTCATTGGGCTCTAAGTACTGAAGTTTGGATAATGGAAAAACTGAAGCCCATTTATTTATGTACAAAGTAGTGACTGATTGAAAAGTTATAAACGATACTGGTACTGGTATCTAAAATATATCGCAGTATAACCATGTCAAGGCATATCATATCAAGGCATATTAAGCTTCGTGCCAACAGCAAGGCTCTTACATTATATATTCTGTGATACAATAAGAAATCTTCAAATAGCACCATCAACTGACACTGAGAGAAAATAATAATGCAGTGATAAGCACTACTGTAAGGAAGCTTGCAACTACATGTATACTGCAACATTGGAGGGAATACTTTAAATCTAATCTCACAAGACGCGAGCATGCCTAATTGCTCAGAGACTTTGCCAGGACTAAACCCTGGTGTAACTCAAAAATGTGACAATGGGGCAGATATCTTGGTCCAAAATAGATGTGACTACTGTATGTCACAGATGAACTTAATTATCTGCAAAACCCTGTCACTCAGAGAGAATTGGATAGTGACCATTAGTATTCTGTAATAAGATAAATATTTCCTGGATATCTAATGATCAGTTTCTAGGCAAAAAGTCAGTAGACTTGCTCTCCGCCAAAGAATTCCCAACTGTGCGTGCATGCGTGTGTGAGTGTGTGCGTGTGTGGAATGGGAAATCAACCACTAATGTGATTACATAATTTATACAATTCTGTGCATGCTAACTTGTTAATTTGTATCCATATAATGAATTCTTATAAACAAAGGTGATGGTACAGTAAATCAGTAAATGACCTTGACAGATACAATGGCTGGTAATCTAACAGTTCTTCCTGACAATAAGCAAATATTTCTTCAATTGCAGCTACGTACAGTACTTCGTAAGAACCTAATGAACCCCGTACATATAATGTGACATTAAAATGAGTAAAGAGTTATCTTTATTTAGCTTAAAATGTCTTTGATTTTTCTGAAAACAGGAAACTCATCTTCATAGAGTCTTAAGGCATGTTTCATCCCTTTCTAACCCTGCAAAAGTTGCACAATTAAGCAATTAAGGAGTGTTGTTTTTACCTGTACAGAATGTTATCTCAGTTGCAGTAATGCCCATTCTGACCATCTAAAGGTGGAGAATAGGGAAATAATTCATTGGATAGTGACATCATGGCAGACCATTATGGCATAAACGATGAAAGTTTGGCGTGTCTTAAGTTTGGCGAATTTGGTGAGTTGAAAAAATTTGCCTAATTATATAACTTTTATTCATCAATTAGCTATGTATATTGCTCACTATTGGCTGTGTGGTAAATTCACCAAAGTTTCATCTGCCAACCTGCTTTGCAAGTTGATTCGCCAACTTAAGTCACGCCAAACTTTCGTTGTTTACAGCACAAGTCAGATATTATCAGAGGCTTTGCTTTGTTTATGTAGCAGGTGCGTGTACGTCTGTGTGAGGCAGCATATAAAAGTCAGTTGGCTGGAGCATCGGTCTGGTATTAAATGGTTCCAGCTTTGATGCATGCTTATGCTCAGTTGCTATTGTTGACCAAGAACGAAGCTTACGCTTCACTCACATGTCTATGCCCTTAATTTATTTTCATTGTAAATGTATCTTCTTACTATTCACTGAGAAATTCCATTTGTCTTGTCTGATCATTTACGTGAGAACTTCAGTGGGTGTCATGGGGAAACTGGATAACTCTAATTAATGCACCTCAAAAGTGAACAGGTTAAAATAAATGTAAAGTATGTTTTCTCCTTCCTCAAGAATTTCTAGTGCATTTGAAATACAATGGTCCCTCTAATTACTGGTATCCGAACTCATCAGACCCTACTGTAAGTATAGATAATGGAAAAATTGGATAAATTGGATAAATGAAGCCCATTCATTTATATACACAGTAGCTAGTGCTGGACGGTATTGAAAAATTATAAATATTATCCGTTATCTAAATAATATTACGGTATTTCCATATCAAGCTGAAGCTTATGTTAAGTGAGATCAAGACTTCATAATATATATATACTGAGAAGAGTATCCTACTCTCATATACCCCTGTAGAAGGGCGTATCGTGAAGTTATGATGTAATGAAAATGATGTAATGACAAGATGCTGTGGTTTGTGATGTACGAGCAGCCGTAAAAGTACAGGAATCGTTAGCACCATTTCACACTCACGACACTCAGGATAGTTGTATTTGCAAATGGCCTAGCAAGAAACGCCTGCGAAGCGGTCTTAACCCATGAAGGAACGATTGTAATTCGGTGAGAAATGGAGTTAATTTGGTTGCTAGCGACGTTGTTAGGCACACGTTCAATCGATACCATGTTCAACTAATGACATCATTAATTATACAAAGAAAAATGGGCGAACTCAGAAGTGTTACATCATAACTTCACGATACGCCCTTCTACAGGGGTATATGAGAGTAGGATACTCTCCTCAGTATATATATTATGAACTCTTGGTGAGATTCACTGTGATATATACTTATCATGAAATAATTCATGAAGCAAGGCACATTTAGATCCATGTCATGAGCTTCAAGGGTGGACGCATGCTTGTTCTTCTGGTGAGCAGCTCATGAATTCACAAGCTGTTCAACCTTAGTATTATTACTACGACATTTGTCAGTTTCATTAATTATTCGAAATGTACTTCATTTCCTTTCAGGTGAACTGGAAGCCAAGATATTGTTTGCTGAAGAGTGAAGGACAATTTATTGGTTTCCATAAGAAGTCTATACCTGGTGGTGGGCCAGCTGCTTATGGGGAAACCATTAAACAATGTAAAACTTGATGGTAAGTCTCTCAGTGTGCAATGTGAGTGAGTGTGCAGTCAGTCAGTCAGTGAGAAACATTACTGGACAAAGTGTAAGGGTTCTTCTTGTCTGTATGTATGTGTGATAAGCATGTACACAATTAAATGTATATTTAATTAAGTCCTGATTAACAGGGCCATAGCAAGGGGTCCAGCTGCTCCGGTTTTGGCTGGATTACCTTTCAGCCACTTTGAATTTGGCAGAGGATAGAGATACTCTAATAGAGCAGTCAGTGCAGTACTCTAGAGCAGTCACTGCAATAACTCTAATAGAGTAGCCAGTTATAGGTTTCAGTTACCAATCTTACAGTCAGAATTGCTTCCAAATTCCACATCAGAGGATTAAATTGTGACCTCTGAGGAAAACCAAACTACAGTACAGTGTAGTGCAAGTATATTATGGTTTTGTATAGTGATGTGTGCTTGTTACAGTGGACGGTTTTGTTCACATCCTAATACAGTGGTTCCTCTATTATCCAAACTCATTGGCCCTTGCTCATGAGTGTACAGTATGTTAACATACAGGGGTGTACATGTACTATTGTTCTCTACAGGACTTGGATGATACCCTACGCTGTAATGTAAAAGACGACAATTCTGTGTACGTTGTGGGAGCTACGTTGTTGAGGTTTCCTGGACAAGGTGACTAAAAGAGGAACACTATTATACAGAGGGTCAAGCCGTTGTGTGTTTGACTATTCTACTTGCATACTACCCCTGTTGCCAAGATTCCTGTGTGAAGAATTCTCAATCCTGATCCTGATCAGATAAGAAGTCTCAATTCTGATCAGGTAAGAAAGTTGATAGAAATGGTATTGTGTATTTTTTCATCATATTTTTAGGCTCGGCTGTCCTTTGTAGTGTGGAGAATGACTGGAATGGAAAAGTGTGTGCATTTGTGTGTGTGCACTAAAATCATGCTTTACAGTGTGATGTTATACTGCTTAAATTAATTATAAATCATGTTGTACGAAGGGATGGAAGACTGCTCATATATTTATATTCAGTGTTTAGTGCTAAATGACTACGTTCAAGAGAGAAAAATGCTTGGGTGGAATGCATGCATCTTATTTTAACAAGCACTCAAAATTTAGGCCACCAAATGATGTGTGTGCAAGTCACTTGTGTGTGTGACTGTTGGAATGTGAAAGTATAACATTAACAAGTAGTAGTCTATCCTAACAATTAGAGCTCGTAGTTTTGTATTAGTTGGTGTTTAATAAATATAATGTGGAAAATGTACTGTAGGATGTGTTATTGAGTTGAGTGTGTAGCGCATACCAATTACCCACATCTCACTTAATTGGTGGTGGTTGAAGTGTAGCTTAGGGTGCCCACGTCTTCACCTGCAAGACATATAGTAGTATGGGTTATTTGCCACAAAAGGAATTGCCAGCACCGCAGGTGTCTCTCTGGGTAGGCACAACTGTGATATAGCCAAAGACTTTTGTGTGTGATTTTGTGCGTACAGTCTCTATCTGTGTACATGTTGCGTGCCAATAGTAAGTGTACTAGAATGTTATGTATTTATTTTTTTGCAGTGCCAGAATTATCGGTTTGTGTCAACAATGAACTACTGTGCCTCTCAACCACGTCAACAAGAATTTTGTAATTGTTGAAATAATTGATCATGTTTCTGTGTGTGTTTATCCATTAATCATCACGTGCATGTTTACCAGTACGGGGTACATGCATATAGGTGCATTTCTAACGGTAAATACTGTAATGTTGTCTTAAGAAAGCTAGCTAGCTGCATTATATACGCATGGGCATGGTGGGTGATGCGATTTTAGGGCCTTGCCAACGTCTTGCGCAAACAAATAAGTGGCTATAGCAAAAAGACGATTTTCTTTCTGCAGTTCAACGGTATATAAGTATGCTAAACTCACTGTCGTACTAGTTGTACGAAGATTAAACGTCACAAAAGTCCATGGCACTGAACGGCGACGTGTACACGGCAGTAACTCGAATGGGACTCAGTATAACCATCACGTGCTAACAAACTGTGCAAATATCACGGATAAATACAGAAGTATACAGATGCTCGTGTGAGGTTCATACTTCCTCCAGATCATACTTAGGGATTTGGTACGAAAATGGCTTTCATACCTACGGTATAAAAGGCATTTAGTGTGATAATCATACTTTATGGTGTGAATTTCACACTTCCGAATTTACTGTGTGTCTTCTGATTTTCAGCACAATTGGTGTTAAGACTAACAAAGTGTCACTAGGCTAAGTATGCATACTAATAATTGTGACGTTCAACACCACTACTACTTAACTATACATGTTTCTTCCACACATCATTCCACAAAGGCTTCCCCTATTGTCTGGCTTTGTTTGATCATGGGAATATTTAGAAACAGCATTCTTCACAGTCAAACTTGTGTAGTTTGTAGTCCTAGTCTCACCCAATGTTGATGAATCCCAGATGGTCTTTAGAAGATGATAGTCAAGTATTCCATAAAGAGAGTTTGCCTTGAATCTGTAGATGTTGAGGCTGGAGTAAGCATTTTCCACAATTCTTCCAACTTCATGGTGTATGAAATAATCTACTCCAACCTTCCAGTGGGATCCAACAACATTATCAGTAAGATAGACAGTTGAGGCTGTTGAAGAGGAGCTGATGCATTATGATATATAGCTAGCTATATCTAAGTAATAGTTAGACTTCAGACCACAGGGGTCTAAGTAATTTAGTAACCCGATGGCCCTGTGTCGTGGCGCCTGAGCGAAGCGAAGGCGCTACTACAGGGCCTGAGGGTTACTAATTACTTAGACCCCTGTGGTCTGAAGTCTAAGTTATTTAGACCCTTTATGTAGTTGTTGTACCTTAACATTGTTGACAGCTGCTTGTGACAGAGAAATGTAGCGTTCATTAGTAGAAACAAGCCATTACTCCACCCGTAACAACAGTTACGGGTTTAAAATTAATTTTCAGGTGGCGATGCGTTGCCAACGCTACCAGTCCGGGTGCGCGTAATAAACATGAAAAGGGTCTAAGTAAACATGAAAGGGTCTAAGTAAACATGAAAAGGGTCTAAGTAAACATGAAAGGGTCTAAGTAAACATGAAAAGGGTCTAAGTAACTTAGACACCTCCAAAATCCACCAAATTCACCACCAAAAGGGTCTAATGCTTGGTAGCTACAAATGAAAAGATTGTCATGCATGCTACTCATGCATATTGCAATCAGTCTTGATTTAATGGAAAAGTAAGTGTTTTAATAAACTGAAATTCCATTATTTTCCACTGAAAAACTGCAAAAAAAAAACACACTCAGATTCATCTTTAGAGGGCCTAATTTTCAAAAATTTCCTGAAGGGCATGCCCCCAGATCCCCCGGCCTAGGAAGCATGCTAGTGTGCTTTACACACTAATGTAGTCATTATTCCAAATAGCTAATTTTGACCATGAATACTACATGAATCTTACCTTGTGAGAAGGCTTGGTATCTTCTAATGTCTGGCTAGTTACCTATGTCCCTGTCCATCTTAGCCCCCCTTTCAAAAAATCCTAGATCCGCCCCTGTACATCTTATATGAAATATAATTGATGCTAAGATCATAATGGAAGATGATTAGGGACCCGCCGATTATGCTGGCATAATTATAAGCATAATAGGTGCCTGAAAGCATTCAGCATAATGCTAGCATAATAGGAAGAATATTTGAGCCATACTACAAATCCTTGATGATCAAAGTATACAGGGGGTATATCACAGAAAAAGATCGATATACTCTAATAGAACAGTCAATAACTTTAATAGAACAATCAGGCAGCTGACTGTTCTATTAGAGTATATTGATCTTTTCTATCACATGCAATTTGAACAGCAAAGATTTGCTTCAGCCACTTATTATGTGCCCATAACTGCAAATTTATTAGCAAAACATTGGAAATGAGGCATAAAGCTTGAGGCTAATTTGAGCATAAAAGGTAAAATTTTTGAGCAGTGCAGCATAACATAATTGGTAAAAATTTGAGCATAATAGGCGGGTGCCTAAAGATGATCCATACAATTCATTAGCTACTTAAACACTCTAATTGAACACTCACAATTTTATAGGTGATGCCACACTTCTTAAATGTTCAATTAAATAAACTATTATTTGTCTAATTAATGGATGATATTTCACTTTTTCAAACTGTCTTGATCTGTTCCAAATACACTGGGCTCAGCTGTACAACACACACACACACACACACACATACACACACACACACACACACACACACATACACACACACACACACACACACACACACACACCATTGCTTCTAAGTAGTCCACCAGATACAGTCACCATCTCTACAATCCGATAATTTCTCGTACTGATATTATTACTACCCACAACAGTCTCTTCAACAGTATAATCTCCACCAATAAGGTTTGATACAACAAGGGGACTATCCCCCACTATAGTGACAGATTGAGAACTAGTACAACTGGTACATGTTGTGATGACTTGTACTCTCCTCAGCGATCCCAATAATGTACAGGTAACAATAATGGTGCTAGCATGAGGTGTGGTTATGGAACAATCTGGAAGAACAAAAGTACCTGAAAAATACTTTATGTAAATCAGTAAACATGTACAGTGGAATCTCTTTACAAGATTGTGGACACATTAAAAATAAGGTTACTAAAGTCCATAATCCCATTTGTGTTTATGAAAATACTCATATATCCTTTAATGAGCACTTTCAGATTGGAGACCTGCATTATCCAGTGTAGAATAAATAACTTTAAGGACTGAATAAAGTCAGATTACATCTGTAATTCTTGGCAAGGCTTTTCCTATATACACCATTAGTTTTTAGCACTGATCCTTATGTGTAATGTTGGATAAATACAATATACCACTAAAGGAATTACTAAATCCCCTTGTTGCATTCCTATAACCCTCACATTTTGCCATGATTATGCCGGCCAGTACTTTTCATAGCAGCTGCTTCTTTGACCGAAAATCTACAACCTAGTCTTCCAAATTAGTTGTACTTATTTGTTGTATATACGTGGTGTAGTCATGTTGCACTTCTGTATTTGCTTTCTTTTTTTTTGTTTGGTGTTGGTATGTGTGTTTGAGTATGTAGCTACGTATGTATGTGTATACTCTGGGATACTCTTTGAATACTATGTTAAAAATTATTTACAGTTACACAAGTGCAGTACCTGGCACATCTTTACCTGGCACAGCTGTACAGGTTTTTAAAATTCTCAACAAGATTTCCCCTCCTTATTTACATGGGATTTTTTCATATGTTGTGGATGTTACTGGTCGCTCTGGTAGAAATTTACACCGATTATTTGTTCCAAGTGTTAGAACTAATTATGGAAAACAGTCTTTGGCGTACAGGGGTACGGCCATATGGAACAGATTACCTAAAGCACAATACAGTGCTAAAACTGTGAATGGTTTTAAAAATATTATTTTGTACAATGTAATTCTGTTTTGTTGTGTATGTATGTATTTATATTGTATTGTATTTTTTTTGTTGTGCTCTCAGGGCATAGCTGAAAAACAGCCTTCTTTGGCTGACGCTATTTTCCCTGATTAAATATCATTTTTAAAAAATAAAAAAATAAAAAAATCACCATCACTTTAGTATGTCTGCCATTACCAGCTGGGCTTACAACACATACAGAGATACTATATGAGGTGTTACTGGTCAGTCCAGTGAATGTAATCAATGTCTTGTTGATCATCCTTATTGTACCATGAGATGGTGATATTATAGCAGTGTATCTTGATGAACCACATGATGGAGGAAGTGATGACAGAGAAACTGGCATCAGTCATTAATATTGTGGGTGGATTAAATACATCTGTAAAGGAGCACACAATACAGCACATAACGAGAAGCACTAATCTTTGTTGGTTACTTATCACACAGTACGATATCTGTATCAAGACACACAATAGTGTGTCGTGCGGCCCAAGAAGTCGGCGCGCCACATCGTGAGTATATTACCAGGAAGAAAGAAAACCCAATTTTCAAACCTGTGTAGCTCTGTAATCCTTTATCCGATTGGAACCAAATTTGCTACAGACGTGCCGGCCAGTTATGGGAGTCTACATAACAAATTTGAAGAAAATCGGTCCAGCCATTTCCGAGATACGAGCGAACAAAAGTTCGTTTTAATTTCTTCGTTTTTTTCTTCTTCATCTTCATTTCGCACACTTCGCAAAATCCGCATTAAAACACGAAATGCGTACTCCAATCGGGCTGAAAAATATTTTTCCCCGGGGCTTGATGGACTGCCCTTGCCTACCACCCCCAGCACATAAATGGCCTGTGCTGGACAAACCGGGACTTTCTTAGTCCACGGCAAACTGAGACTCTGCCCTAATCAGCTCCACGATTGGGGGAGTCTTAACATAGTGACCGATGGATGAGCGGGCTCCGCGGATGCATTGTAGGGAGGACCGCAAGAGAGAGAAAGATAGACAGCACCTTAACCACCCCATGACAACAGAGTAACCATCGCCCCACTTATTTGAAAGTTGACGAGCCAAGCGTTGATAAAAAACAGAAGTCTCATAAGCCAGACCACCAGAGGCAGACATTACCAGGGGGTAAAAGAGGCATGCTCCTCCTCACGCTGAAATTGGCACACTTAAAGGGCTCATTAAGGCGGATCTCAGTACCAACTTCGGTAGGAATCCGATGAACATTCATGGAGTTATGACCGATTATGTGCGTAAAATAAGGTCGAAGGTCTGTCACGCCTACAGGGTAAACCCCTTGGAGGAATGAGTTGAAAATTGATATGTAGATGGAGTAACCATCGTAGGAATGCCTTTTTGTGGTTTGAAAGGAATTGAGATAAAGACCATGGAGATATGACACAAAACCCAACCTGTGTCAAAATTACGCGATCGATTTTTATGAGTAAAAAACTATTAGTTTTCATGTCTACCAGGCAAACCGCTTAGAGCAATGAGCTGAAAATCAGTATGTAGCTGGAATAATCATCATAGTAAGTCCTTGAAGTAGTATAGAAGAATCGGATTACAAACCACTGAGTTATGATTCGAAAGGCAACTACGTGTAACAAATGCGAGATCGAGATACTCTAATAGAATAGTCACCCTAATAGAGCATTCAGCTACGTTTATATCTTACTCCATTATAGAATTATATTACATTGCAAGATATTCTGTACGGAATTCAGCTATAAACAGTTAATCTGATAGACAATTCAGCTGCATGCAAGTCACCCTGTAGAGAGTTCATCTAGAAACAAGTCACCCTGTAGAGAGATCAGCTAGAAGAAGTCACCTTGTAGAGAGTTCAGCTACAAAGAAACCATCATGTAGAGAGTTCAGCTACAAAATAATCAATCACTCTGTAGATAGTTCAGCTAGAAGAAGTCACCTTGTAGAGAGTTCAGCTGCAAATAAATCACCCTGTAGAGAATTCAGCTACAAACAAATCACCCTGTAGAAAGATCAGCTAGAGGAAGTTACCTTGTAGAGTTCAGCTACAGAGAAACCACCATGTAGAGAGTTCAGCTGCAAACAAATCACCCAGTAAAAAGTTCAGCTATGAACAGATCACCCTGTAGAGAGTTCAGTTAGAAACAAGTCATCCTGTAGAGAGATCAGCTAGAAGTATCACCTTGTGGAGAGTTCAGCTACAAACAAATCACCTGTAGAGAGTTCAGCTACAATCAAATCACCCTGTAGAGAGATCAGCTAGAAGAAGTCACCTTGTAGAGAGTTCAGCTATTAAGAAACCACCTGCAAACAAATCACCTGTAGAGAGTTCAACTAGAAACAAGTAACCCTGTAGAGAGATCAGCTAGAAACAAGTCACCCTGTAGTAGTGGCGGATCTAGAGGGGTTTCTGGGGTTTCGACAGAAACCCCCTTTTAAATTTAGCTCAGTGGCACATAAACATTGTTGCACTGACAATTTGTCATAGCAAACAACTATATACCACTGTATTTCAGTAGTATATGCATGCAGTTGCACTTAACTGACACCATTTATATACAGGGGCGGATCCAGGGGGGTTCAAAGGGTTCCATGGAACCCCCCTTTTGAAAGAGCCTCTTTTACTCGAGATACTCTAATAGAGCAGTCAAATCGAGATACTCTAATAGAGCAGTCACAGTGGTCTTTTGAGGAGCAGTGTTGCAAGCTACAAGTGTATGTATCTAGTTATAAATATAGTTGGTGAGGGCATCTGTGGTGAGGGGCAACTATTTTCAGCAGGTGGTAACAATTTTTTGGTCTTCAACTTACAGCTGTAGGTTGAAGTTGCAATTCCAAAGTGGAACCCCCCTTTTTAAAAGTCTGGATCCGCCCCTGATATAGGTATTAAACCCTCAGCAACACTTCACTTTTCATTTCTCACTGCATTAAAAACGATCGAGATACTCTAATAGAGCAGTCATGTAACTACTCTAATAGAGCAATCAAAGCTACAGATTGCAGTCACCATCTTCGCCCCTAAAGCATTGGATTTATTGCAGTTAGTAACTAAAAATAGCCTAAAATCCAATCTCAGAATTTCTAAAGTCTCAAAAATTTCCGGAGAAATGTCATCAGATGCCTTATTCAGCTATATCAACTTTCAGAAACCCCCTTTTAAAAATCCTAGATCCGCCACTGTGTAGAGAGTTCAGCTACAAAGAAACTACCATGTAGAGAGTTCAGCTGCAAACAAATCACCCTATAGAGAACTCAGCTACAAACAAATTGCCCTGTAGAAAGATCAGCTAGAAGAAGTTACCTTGTAGGGAGTTCAGCTACAAACAAATCGCCCTGTAGAGAGTTGCAAACAAGTTATCTGTAGGAAATAATTAACATGTAATAAATGTATTATTATATATATAATTTGTACATTTACTGATAAAATCAGAATTAGTTAAAGTATTTAAAAACTTTTTCATCTTTTTCTTCTTCCTGTGGTAAAGAAAAAAAGATAGGTTAAAAAGCCCCAAAGCTGGCCATAGGCCAGCTTTGGAGTATACAAATACAAAAAGAAGTGAAATCTAATCCAAAACAGCCAAGCTGTAAAAAAAAGAGTGCGGCCCTCAGAAAGGCTATGGTGAAAAAAGATGTGAAATCCAAGGTGGCGGCCAAGAAATGGCTGTGATGGTAGGTTAATGGTAAAAATTTTAATAACAACAATTCAGGTGAATTTTGTGCCAAGACCAAGCGGCACCAAATTCATCTGAATTGTCGTTATTAAAATTTTTATCATTAACCTACCATCACAGCCATTTCTTGGCCGCCACCTTGGATTTCACATCTTTTTTCACCATAGCCTTTCTGAGGGCCGCACTCTTTTTTACAGCTTGGCTGTTTTGGATTAGATATTAAGGATCATGAAGATTTAAGCTTTTCTGGTCAAAACTAACACCCCAAAACCAGCCTCACATTACCTTTATGGCGCCTGGTTAGGTATAACTGTGCCTTCAGTGCAATCCTAAATGGTTCCAATAGTTTGCTATAAACAAAATTTTAGGAATTTTGTCCTCTTTTGTGTATCATTTCTTTTTGCTGACAGCCCAAGGTGTTGATTCGCAATATAGCACAGGATAGCTTTCTAATGTTTGTAAACAGGAATCATCCATACTTTTCAAATTTCATGACAACTAGATTAATTTTTATTTATTTATTAAGGCTTTACTGAATACAACACAAGTGCTGAAGGTTTGTATGACACCTGGTCCTACAGCTTGCTTAAAGGTATTATATTAAGTGTGCTTGAAAAGTTGCAGAAAGGAGAAAAAATCCATGACTGGACCTAGACAGCAAGGGGGTGTCATGTACGTAGATATGCACTGTATGTAGATCTGCAACTGCAGTCAAAGTCTTGACCCAACAAAATTTTGCGGTGACCTTTGACTAAGAGTCTTTTTCAATCTTTGACCTGTGACTTAGTGATGACATTTCAGTACTTTTCAAGTGTAGGTTAGAAATTTTGACCATTGACTTGGTACAGTCAAAATTTGACTTGATTTGACCGCAGCAATCCAATTTACATTCAACCACTTACAGGAGTCTACCAGGTGTTCAGGATGTTTTCTCCTTGTTAATTTCATTATTTTGATCCATGAGATCTCTAGAGAGTGACTTATTGTTCCACGTTGAACCAAATGGACATTAGTAACAGAGGCGCTTCCCCTACTGTGCTTTGTTTATAACACTGTGTAACAGGCTAAACAATTATAGCCAAAAGGAAAGCGTAATTGCCACTTTACTTTTGAGTCAGCAATTGATAGTTGGGGCATATATACGTTCAGATGCAAACTGGTGTCATTCTTTCTTTTGATGCGGTATGCATGGGTTCAACAATCATAATTATGTCATAATAAGGTAAACAAAATCAAGTATAGGGAAATTAGGAAATTTAAGATCATAAAAAAGTAAGGAAACAAAGGAGGTCACCAACACCTGCAGATATAGTGGATTGAAATAGGTAGGGTCCGCAAAGTGAAAAATGAAGTTGCAAGAAACAAATCCCCGACTATCGTAGTATGTTACCCTTAGTGCCCCATCACTAATACTACCCTTGGTTTGGAACTGAGTTCCCTTGTTGGAGCAACACGCGGATTTTAATATCTCACGTGATTGATCTTTATTCCGTGCGCTCCAAAAAATACGTCCAGAACTCCCAGGTTCTGGGTGTGATATCAAGTGTTGTTGGTCTACCAAACCATGTATAGAAGTGAGTAAAACTTTGCCTGTGTTTTCCACGGAGGCTGATTTTCTGCGGATGGGTCGAGAAAATTTTTCGTTCGAGGTGCTCTACAAGCCAAGAGAAGAGAAGCCAATCCTATCACATAGGATGGTAATGAAGTCGGATGTATAAGTATTCTACACACCAAGTTTGAAAGAGCTGCGACCTTTCTAACCATTAAAGTTTTTCTGCACCAGTTTCAATTTGAGTATGGAGTCATCATATACATGCAAAATTAACTGTGTTTGTGACTTACTACTTTAATTTTCATGGATTGACACATTTTAAGATTTTTGTGGTTTCATGTTTGCTGGTAACTTGCTTTTCACTCAGGCTATCTGTTATTTAGCATAGGGCTAGCCTTGATAATCAATAATTTTTGAGGATGAAAAATTCATGGACAGCTAAATGACCATGAAATCTGCAAAAATTACATCCCTCAAAAATTTGTATGTATGTGGTAGCTACCTACCACTTAGCAGTATAAAGTGTGTGATAGCAAATAATTACTTCTCAGCAATATTATGTTTTACTATATAGGCCTTTTGCTGAAAGACTGAGATCCTAAAGCACCCTATATGAAAGCTAGGAGAATTTGGCATTACCAATACAGTGATTAATTTTAGAGGTGTTTAACGCACAGTAGGTGCTGGTTAGCTATTTCAGGTGAAAGAGAGGTAAACTGTATGATTTTCCACTTTAAGGTATACTTTAAGTAGAATGATGTGCTGGTTTTAAGCTTAGAATGCTTTAATAAAATTGGTAAGTAATTACTTTGCCCGAACTGCTTGTCACAGTGAAAGGAGGGGTCAAAGAAACCTTGGAAAACTTGGAAACCCTCTAAGATGCACCACTGTTATTAATTTTATATGTCATATGAGTTATACATTGTTTTACTCTATTACAATCAGTACATACATTCCACATAATGTTTAGAAATGGACGGATGTTTGAATCAAAAGAGACGCGGCATCAACTTCAAACTGAGCTAGACAATGAGAGATTTATGAAATCTATGTATGTAGACAAGCATATATGTAGTAACCTCTATTTAAATAACATGATTCGCCACAAATAAATAACATTGCTTAAAAATAACAAAGAAAGTGTACGGGATGTGTTGTAACAGAATGCCTGTACTATAAAACTTAAGCCTAAGGCAACTGTGTCAGGAATCACAGTATTAGGGAGAATGCTTCTACTAGCTATATAACAGAAACTATGAAAGAAGTAGCTTAGGAATCAGTTCACTGCCCTAATTCTTTAGTGAAATACTCCAGGAGTTGTGTGGTAGCTTTGTGTTGAGCTTATTTCATGAAGCAGGGCCGCCCACAGGGGGGGCAACTGGGGAATTTTGCCCCGGGCCCCAGCCTGAAAGGGGCCCCAGGAGGCCCCATGAAGGGCCCCCTGAATACCTGTTTGAAAGATCGATATACTCTAATAGAGCAGTCAAATCTAAATACTCTAATAGAGCAGTCACAGTATTCTTCAGAGGAGTAGTGTAGCAAGCTTATAGATAAGGAGATATGGTTGGTGATGATTGGTAGTTATTGTCATTGCCAGCAGGTTGTGACCTTTTTTTTTGGTCTTCACCTTACAACTTGGGTGAAGGGCCCCACTTTAACTCTTTGCCCTGGGCCCGTTAATTTCTCTGGGCGGCCCTGTCATGAAGTATTATCAAGAGCTAACACCCTTCCTGGGAAGCCTGTGTACTTATTTTAATGGCCCATACTGGAGTTAAACACTCTCTCTTTTATTATTATCTAATCCAAAACAGCCAAGCTGTAAAAAAAGTGTGTGGCCCTCAGAAAGGCTATGGTGAAAAAAGATGTGAAATCCAAGGTGGCGGCCAAGAAATGACTGTGATGGTAGGTTAATGGTAAAAATTTTAATAATGACAATTCAGGTAAATTTTGTGAAGCGGCACAAACATTCACCTGAATTGTCGTTATTAAAATTTTTACCATTAACCTACCATCACAGTCATTTCTTGGCCGCCACCTTGGATTTCACATCTTTTTTCAACATAGCCTTTCTGAGGGCCGCACACTTTTTTTACAGCTTGGCTGTTTTGGATTAGATTTCATTTCTTTTTGTATTTGTATACCCCAAAGCCAGCCTATGGCCAGCTTTGGGACTTTTTAAACCTATGTTTTTTTTCTTTACCACAGGAAGAAGAATAGATGAAGTAGATGTACGTACTTTAAATATTTTATCAGTAGATGTACAATTATATATATAATACATATGTGACCGGATTTGCGAAAAGGGGCCTTCCACACATCCAATTTGCCAACTTTGACAATTGATAACTTCAGATTGGAAAGAGCTATTGCCTTGAAATTTGGGCAGTGGTGATTTCTTTGCAGCTGAACTCTCTACATGATGGTTTCTTTGTAGCTGAACTCTCTACAAGGTAGCTGATCTCTTTACAGGGAGATTTGTTTGTAGCTGAACTCTCTACAAGGTAACTTCTTCTAGCTGATCTCTCTACAGGGGTGATTTGTTCATAGCTGAATTCTGTACAGGTGATTTGTTTGCAGCTGAGCTCTTTACAAAATGGTTTCTTTGTAGCTGAACTCTCTACAAAGTAACTTCTTCTAACTGATCTTTCTACAGGGTGATTTGTTTGTAGCTGAACTATCTACAAGGTAATTTCTTCTAGCTGATCTCTCTACAGGGTGATTTGTTTGTAGCTGAATTCTGTACAGGTGATTTGTTTGCAGCTGAGCTCTTTACAGAATGGTTTCTTTGTAGCTGAACTCTCTACAAGGTAACTTTTCTAGCTGATGTCTCTACAAGGTGGCTAGTTTGTAGCTGAACTCTCTACATGGTGGTTTCTTTGTAACTGAACTTTCTACAAGGTGACTTCTAGCTGATCTTTCAATAGGGGGATTTGTTTGTAGCTTCACTCTCTACAAGATAACTTCTTCTAGCTGATCTCTCTACAGGGAGATTTGTTTGTAGCTGAACTCTCTACAGGTGATTTGTTTGTAGCTGAATTCTGTACAGGTGATTTGTTTGCAGCTGAGCTCTTTACAGAATGGTTTCTTTGTAGCTGAACTCTCTACAAGGTAATTTCTTCTAGCTGATCTCTCTACAGGGAGATTTGTTTGTAGCTGAACTCTCTACAAGGTAACTTTACTAGCTGATGTCTCTACAAGGTGGCTAGTTTGTAGCTGAACTCTCTACATGGTGGTTTCTTTGTAACTGAACTTTCTACAAGGTGACCTCTTCTATCTGATCTTTCAATAGGATGATTTGTTTGTAGCTTCACTCTCTACAAGGTAACTTCTTCTAGCTGATCTCTCTACAGGGAGATTTGTTTGAAGCTGAATTCTGTACAGGTGATTTGTTTGCAGCTGAGCTCTTTACAGAATGGTTTCTTTGTAGCTGAACTCTCTACAAGGTAATTTCTTCTAGCTGATCTCTCTACAGGGAGATTTGTTTGTAGCTGAACTCTCTACAAGGTAACTTTACTAGCTGATGTCTCTACAAGGTGGCTAGTTTGTAGCTGAACTCTCTACATGGTGGTTTCTTTGTAACTGAACTTTCTACAAGGTGTCTTCTTCTATCTGATCTTTCAATAGGATGATTTGTTTGTAGCTTCACTCTCTACAAGGTAACTTCTTCTAGCTGATCTCTCTACAGGGAGATTTGTTTGAAGCTGAACTTTCTAAATGATGGTTTCTTTGTAGCTGAACTCTCTACAAGGTAATTTCTTCTAGCTGATCTCTGTACAGGGAGATTTGTTTGTAGCTGAACTCTCTACAAGGTAACTTTACTAGCTGATGTCTCTACAAGGTAGCTAGTTTGTAGCTGAACTCTCTACATGGTGGTTTCTTTGTAACTGAACTTTCTACAAGGTGACTTCTTCTATCTGATCTTTCAATAGGATGATTTGTTTGTAGCTTCACTCTCTACAAGGTAACTTCTTCTAGCTGATCTCTCTACAGGGAGATTTGTTTGTAGCCGAACTATCTACAAGGTAACTTCTTCTAGCTGATCTCTCTACAGGGAGATTTGTTTGTAGCCGAACTATCTACAAGGTAACTTCTTCTAGCTGATCTCTCTACAGGATGATTTGTTCGTAGCTGAATTCTGTATAGGTGATTTGTTTGCAGCTGAGTTCTTTACAGAATGGTTTCTTTGTAGCTGAACTCTCTAAAAGGTAACTTCTTATAACTGATCTTTCTACAGGGCAATTTGTTTCTGGCAGAATTTTCTACAGGGTGATTTCTTTGCAGCTGAACTTTCTACATGGTGGTTTCTTTGTAGCTGAACTCCCTACAAGGTAATTTCTTCTAGCTGATCTCTCTACAGGGAGATCTGTTTGTAGCTGAACTATCTACAAGGTAACTTCTTCTAACTGATCTTTCTACAGGGCAATTTGCTTGTGGCAGAATTTTACACAGGGTGATTTCTTTGCAGCTGAACTCTCTACATGGTGGTTTCTTTGTAGCTGAACTCTCTACAAAGTAATTTCTTCTAACTGATCTCTCTACAGGGTGATTTGTTTGTAGCTGAATTCTGTACAGGTGATTTGTTTGCAGCTGAGCTCTTTACAGAATGGTTTCTTTGTAGCTGAACTCTCTACAAGTTAACTTCTTCTAGCTGATCTCTCTACAGGGTGATTTGTTTGTAGCTGAATTCTGTACAGGTGATTTGTTTGCAGCTGAGCTTTTACAGAATGGTTTCTTTGTAGCTGAACTCGCTACAAGGTAACTTCTTCTAACTGATCTTTCTACAGGGCAATTTGTTCGTGGCAGAATTTTATACATGGTGATTTCTTTGCAGCTGAACTCTCTACATGGTGGTTTCTTTATAGCTGAACTCTCTACAAGGTAACTTCTTCTAGCTGATCTCTCTACAGGGTGATTTGTTTGTAGCTGAACGATCTACAAGGTAACTTCTTCTAGCTGATCTCTGTACAGGGTGATTTGTTTGTAGCTGAATTCTGTACAGGTGATTTGTTTGCAGCTGAGCTCTTTACAAAATGGTTTCTTTGTAGCTGAACTCTCTACAAGGTAACTTCTTCTAGCTGATGTCTCTACAAGGTGACTAGTTTGTAGCTGAACTCTCTACATGGTGGTTTCTTTGTAACTGAACTTTCTACAAGGTGACTTCTTCTAGCTGATCTTTCTACAGGGTGATTTGTTTGTAGCTGAATTCTCTACAAGGTAACTTCTTCTAGCTGATCTCTCTACAGGGAGATTTGTTTGTAACTGAACTCTCTACAGGTGATTTGTTTGAAGCTGAACTCTCTAAATGATGGTTTCTTTGTAGCTGAACTCTCTACAAGTAAACTTCTTCTAGCTGATCTCTCTACAGGGTGATTTGCTTGTAGCTGAACTATCTACAAGATAACTTCTTCTAGCTGATCTCTCTACATGGTGATTTGTTTGTAGCTGAATTCTGTATAGGTGATTTGTTTGCAGCTGAGCTCTTTAAATAATGGTTTCTTTGTAGCTGAACTCTCTCAAGGTAACTTCTTCTAGCTGATGTCTTTACAGGGTCACTAGTTTGTAGCTGAATTCTCTACATGGTGGTTTCTTTGTAACTGAACTCTCTACAAGGTAACTTTTTCTAGCTCATCTTTCTACAGGGTGATTTATTTGTAGCTGAATTCTGTACAGGTGATTTGTTTGCAGCTGAGCTCTTTAAAGAATGGTTTCTTTGTAGCTGAACTCTCTACAAGGTAACTTCTTCTAGCTGATGTCTCTAAAAAGTCACTAATTTGTAGCTGAGCTCTCTACATGGTGGTTTCTTTGTAACTGAACTCTCTACAAGGTGACCTCTTCTAGCTGATCTTACTACAGGGTGATTTGTTTGAAGCTGAACTCTCTACAAGGTAACTTCTTCTAGCTGATCTCTCTATACAGGGAGATTTGTTTGTAGCTGAACTCTCTACATGATGGTTTCTTTGTAGCTGAACTCTCTACAAGGTAACTTCTTCTAGCTAATCTCTCTACAGGGAGATTTGTTTGTAGCTGAACTCTCTACATGATGGTTTCTTTGTAGCTGAACTCTCTGCAAGGTAACTTCTTCTATTGATCTCTCCACAGGGCGATTTGTTTGTAGCTGAACTCTCTACATGGTGGTTTCTTTGTAGGTGAATTCCACAAGGTGATTTTTTCTAGCTGAACTTTCCCTTTCCATAGTTGCATGAACTCCCTACAAGGTAACTTCTTCTAGCTGATCTCTCTACAGGGTGACTTGTGTGTAGCTGATCTCTATACAGGTTTCTTGTTTCTAGCTGATCTCTTGAATTCTCTTCAGAGTGACTGCTCTATTAGGATGACTGCTCTATTAGAGTATCTCGATCTCGCACTTGCTGCACCAAGTTGGATTTCGTGTTATAACTCCGTGGCTTTAAGTCTGATTCTTCTACACCATTGATGAGCCTTTCTAAGATGATTATTCCATCTGTACAACGATTTTCAAAGCATTACCCCAAGCGGTTTATCTGGTAGGCGTGGCAAGTAGTCGTTTCTTTTATTAGCTAATCTCGATTGCGTAATTGTTACACACTGTTTGTTTTTCGTTGTATCTTCCTGTTTTTTAGCTCGATTTCTGTCAAACCACAAAAGGTTTGAGGTTCAATAGTTAACCTATTCACCCACCGATTTTCAGCTTCTTCCCATACGCGGTTTACCCTGTAGGCGTGACAACATATTGGTGTTATTTTTCGTGAATAATCGCTCATAACTCTTTGCCTGTTTATGGTATTCCAGCCAAAGTTGGTACCGAGATGCGCCTTTATACCCCCCTTCTGTGTGCCAAATTTCAAGGCAATCGGATAACGCGTTCGCGTTTTATAGCAGTTTTTTTAAGTGTGCGACAAGAAAAAGAAAAATAAGAAGAAAAAAAACGAAGAAACTGAGCCAATTTTTGAAGTCGCATATCTCGGGAACGCGCGAAGCGATTTCGCTCAAATTTGGAATGTGGAGTGCTGCAGTTGGAGGGAATGTCCACAGCAAAAATCGTCTTGTTTCATCAAGGAAGCACAGAGCTACG
Source organism: Dysidea avara (assembly GCF_963678975.1). NCBI lineage: Eukaryota > Metazoa > Porifera > Demospongiae > Dictyoceratida > Dysideidae > Dysidea > Dysidea avara. The sequence continues at coordinate 25,180,985 of NC_089272.1, read as the reverse complement.
GAGGTGCGAAAATTGCGTTTTCTTTCTTCCTGTCAATATACTCACGGGTGTTACGCGCCGGCTTCTTGGGCCGCACGACACACTACCGTGTGTCTTGATTATTTACTCTTATTATTATTATTATTTATTGGTATAAGGAAGACAAAGTCTTATAAAAACCAATCTCAAGTACATCTAAATAAAATCAAACCGGCGGTCATATAAAAGTACATCTAATTTGTGACTGGATTTTGGAAAAACGATCCAAATCGCACATTGGAAGTTCCGAGATAAACGGTTTTAAAGAATTGAAGCCAGCATAACTCTCCAAGGATAGCAAGCACGCGTATGAAAGTTACACAAAAGATGCATCAATCTGTTACCTTTCAAGCCACTTCCAGTACTTGTAGCTGCTTGTACAGTTTCCCGCCAAATAAGATAGAAAATCTGAGCAGTTGGACGAGCGAAGTAGTATCACGAGTGCTCACAAAGGGGTGGAGGCTGGGGGGTGGTGGGGAGGGCAAAAGTTAGACCTCAAAATGGAGGCAGACCACGATTGGAGTCCAGACACGAGATTACAGGGCTGTGCTGGCTCCTTAGTGGCTGATATGTAGCAAAATCAACAGAGAACACGTCTGGCCAACATTATAAGGCTGTCCACCAGTAAGCCACTGACTCTTGCCAAGCCAGGTCCTTCACAAGGCCTGAAACCGCCATTTGAGCACTCCACACCACCCAGAAAAGACGTGTGTAAAAACCAGCCTCATGTAGTTTGAGTAGTGCTGAGGGTCAAAACTTGTAGTACGATGGTGTAGCTATCCACTGGTGGTGTTAGTTTGATTTTGCCTGATGTGCGATTTGGATCGGTTCTGTAAAATCTGGTCACATTTAGTCTTAAAGATCAGTACATTAGGTGCAGATACAATTTCATGGGGTAAGGTGTTCCAATCATTGACGATTCTCTGTGAAAAACTATGACCTCTAATAGTAGTGTTGAAGCGATTTTTGTAAAGTTTGAGTCCATTAGATCGGGTGGGGTTGGTATTAAGATATTATGTATTATTCTTTTATAGCTATCTAATAGGTATATTATTATAAATTAAGAAGCATGGAGCAGTATGAATTATAAATGTCAAGCTACTATACCGTATATCAGGAAAAATTCATCGTCAAAAAATTTTCGTTGCTGGCTGTATTAACGAAAATTAAAATAACAAATTATTTTTAACTATTATATGGATAAGTCACTCATACAAATATAATGTATAGCTAGTTATTTCGTCAAAAAAATTACGTCAATTATGCGTTTAATCGATGCATAATCGATGAAAATATTTAGCGTCAAAATTTTAATAGACGAAAATTTTCTGCGTCGAAATTTTCCTGATTTACGGTATCCATCATACATGTATATAATCAGGGGTGGACCCAGACTTTTCAAAAGGGGGGTTCCACTCTGGAATTGTATGCAACTTCAGCCTAGCTGTAAATTGAAAACCAAAAAAGGTCATTACCTGCTGTAAACAGCTTCCCTCACCAACTATATCTCCTTATTTATATTTTATAACTACACAAGTAGCTAGCTTGCTACACTGCTCCTCTGAAGGATGTTGTGACTGCTCTATCAGAGTATCTTGATCTTAACTGCTCTATTAGAGTGTCTTGAGCAAGAAGAGGTTCTTCCAAAACAAGGGAGTTCCATGGAACCCTTTGAACCCCCGATCCGCCCCTGATAATACTATCTAATCCAAAACAGCCAAGCTGTAAAAAAACAGTGCGGCCCTCAAAAAGGCTATGGTGAAAAAAGATGTGAAATCCAAGGTGGCGGCCAAGAAATGGCTGTGATGGTAGGTTAATGGTAAAGATTTTAATAACAACAATTCAGGTGAATTTCTGTGCCGCTTGGTCTTGGCAAAAAATTCACCTAAATTGCCGTTATTAAAATTTTTACCATTAACCTACCATCACAGCCATTTCTTGGCCGCCACCTTGGATTTCACATCTTTTTTCACCATAGCCTTTTTGAGGGCCGCACTGTTTTTTTACAGCTTGGCTGTTTTGGATTAGATTTCATTTCTTTTTGTATTTGTATACCACAATATATGGCCGGCTTTGGGACTTTTTAACCTGTCTTTTTTTTCTTTACCACAGGAAGAAGAAAAGATGAAGCAGATGTACTTTAAATATTTCTGATTTTATCAGTAAATGTACAAATTATATATATAATACATATATTTATTACAGAACTCTACATGGTGGTTTCTTTGTAACTGAACACTCTACAAGGTGACTTCTTCTTGCTGCCCTCTCTACAGGGTGAATTGTTTGTAGCTGAACTATCTACAAGGTAACTTCTTCTAGCTGATCTCTCTACAGGGTGATTTGTTTGTAGCTGAACTATCTACAAGGTAACTTCTTCTAGCTGATCTCTCTACAGGGTGATTTGTTTGTAGCTGAACTATCTACAAGGTAACTTCTTCTAGCTGATCTCTCTACAGGGTGATTTGTTTGTAGCTGAATTCTGTATAGCTGATTTGTTTGCAACTGAGCTCTTTACAGAATGGTTTCTTTGTGGCTGAATTTTCTACAAGGTAACTTCTTCTAGCTGATGTCTCTACATGCAGGGTCACTAGTTTGTAGTTGATTTCTCTACATGGTGGTACAACTGAACTCTCTACAAGATAACTTCTTCTAGTTGATCTTTCTACAGGGAGATTTGTGACTGGATTTGCAAAAGGGGTCTTCCACACACATGCAATTTACCAACTTTGACAATTAATAACTTAAGATTGGAAAAAGATATTGGCTTGAAATTTGGTTAGTAGTGAGTACTCACATAGCTTAATGGATGGAGACAATTTCAGGTTTATATGTTAATTGAACACTAAATTATGGTCTCACAAGTTCAGAGAATTGGATGTGTGTGGAAGACCCCTTTTCGCAAATCCGGTCACATTTGTTTGTAGCTGAACTCTCTACAGGTGATTTGTTTGCAGCTGAACTCTCTACATGATGGTTCTTTGTAGCTGAACTCTCTACAAGGTGACTTCTTCTAGCTGATCTTTCTACAGGGTGATTTGTTTGTAGCTGAACTCTCTACAAGGAAACTTCGTCCAGCTGATCTCTCTACAGGGAGATTTGCTTGTAGCTGAACTCTTTACATGCGATTTGTTTGCAGCTGAACTCTCTACATGATAGTTTCTCTGTAGCTGAACTCTCTATAAGGTGACTTCTTTTAGTTGATGTCTCTACAAGGTCACTAGTTTGTAGCTGAACTTTCTACATGATGGTTTCTTTGTAACTGAACTCTCTGCAAGGTGACTTCTTCTAGCTGATCTCTCTACAGGGTGATTTGTTTGTAGCTGAACTCTCTACAAGGAAATTTCTTCTGGTTGATCTCTCTACAGGGAGATTTGTTTGTAGCTGAACTCTCTACAGGTGATTTGTTTGCAGCTAAACTCTCTACATGATGGTTTCTGTGTAGCTGAACTCTCTACAAGGTAACTTCTTCTATTGATCTTTCTACAGGGCGATTTGTTTGTAGTTGAACTCTCTACATGGTAGTTTCTTTGTAGCTGAACTCTACAAGGTGATCTCTTCTAGCTGAACTATCCCTTTCCATAGTTGCATGAACTCCCTATAAGGTAAATTTTTCTAGCTGATCTCTCTACAGGGTGAATTGTTTGTAGCTGATCTCTCTACAGGGTAACTTGTTTCTAGCTGATCTCTATACAGGTTACTTGTTTCTAGCTGATCTCTTGAATTCTCTTCAGGGTGACTGCTCTATTAGAGTATCTCGATCTCGCACTTGCTGCACCAAGTTGGATTTTATATATATATATATATTTGTTAATGTACAAACTCAATCATGAGTATATTCGTACATATGTAGTTAGCTACTTATTTACAAATTTATATAATTGTTAAATAAATCAAGAGATGGAGCTTGGATAATGATAATCTAGTTGGTTCCATAATTTTATTGTAAAAGGAAAGAAGGAGTTCATATAAGCATCTACCCTTGTTGGCAACTGCAGAAATCTTTGATGGTGACCTCTAGTTGTGGTGTTGCTTGGTCTAAACTGTTGGTGCACATTAATATATACCATGTCATTAATTATTTTATACATTAGTGAGGCTCTCAAATTATTTCTTCGCTTCTCCAATGTGTGCCATTGTAAACTGTTCAACCATTCGTGTTATAACTCCGTGGCTTTAAGTCTGATTCTTCTACACCATTGAAGAGCCTTTCTAAGATGATTACTCCTTCTATACAGCGATTTTCAAAGCACCCCCTAGCGGTTTATCTGGTAGGCGTGGCAAGTAGTCGTTTTTTATTAGCTAATCTCGATTGCGTAATTGTTACACACTGTTGGTTTTTTCGTTGTATCTTCCTAGTTTTTAGCTCGATTTCTTTCAAACCACAAAAGGTTTGAGGTTCAATAGTTAACCTATTCACCCACCAATTTTCAGCTTCTTTCCATACGCGGTTTACCCTGTAGGCGTGACAACATATTGTTGTTATTTTTCGTGAATAATCGCTCATAACTCTTTGCCTATTTATCGTATTCCAGCCAAAGTTGGTACCGAGATGCGCCTTTATACCTCCCTTCTGTGTGCCAAATTTCAAGGCAATCGGATATGGCGTTCGCGTTTATAGCAGTTTTGTACGTGTGCGAAAAGAGGAAGTAAAATAACAGGAAGAAACTAACCCAATTTTCGAAGTCGCATATCTCTGGAATGCTTGAAGCGATTTCGCTCAAATTTGAAATGTGGAGTAATGAAGTTAGAGGGAGTGTCCACAGCAAAAATCGTCTTGTTTCATCAAGGCAGCACAGAGCTACGGAGGTGCGAAAATTGCGTTTTCTTTCTTCCTGTCAATATACTCACGAGTGTTGCGCGCCGGCTTCTTGGGCCGCAAGACATACTACCGTGTGTCTTGATACTATTAGTTACTTATGCATATGCTAGATATGTACATGTACCAGCGTTGAAACCGGGTCGGGTCATCCGGGTCATCCGGGTTACATTTTCTCCGGGTCATCCGGGTCTGACCCGGTTTACAATTTATCCCGGTCTGACCCGGATTGGATCACGTGAGAAACGAAATTGTTCGTTTGACGACGTGGAACTTATAAACGCTATCGCGTAGCTCTTTCGTGAGCCACGCCCACTTATCGCATTACCAACATATGCTCAGCCACGCCTATTTGTTAGTAAGTGCAGTATGTAGCACGAAACTGAGGGTATCTATGGTGAGGGGTAGCCATTGTAAGTAGGTGAAGACCTTTTTTTTTTTTTTTTACTCAACACGAATCGAACGCTCAAAATGTAGACTCGTTCGCTCACCCGAGACTAGCCGAAACACGGCTCGGCTTTAATTAATCTGGGTCACATCCGGGTCACATCCGGGTCACATCCGGGTCACATCCGGGTCAATGGGTCATCCGGGTCAGCAGTAGTGACCCGGTTTCAACGTTGACATGTACACCTCTATAGGTTTTAGTGCAATTTGTATGTTAATATTTTATGTAAAACTTTATAGCTACATACTTCTATTTTCTTTTCTTCATCTTCAGCACAGTATTAGTCTGGCGGCGCCCGCCCCTTTGCATAGAACAAAAATGCGTTGATTAAGTGTGGATCGTTCTGATTGGTTGCACCAGTTTTTTGTAATCCGGTACAACTCCACTATACCAGACCCTTACTCTATGCAAAGGGGCGGGTGCCGCCAGACTAACACAGTATATCAAAACTCCAACAATGATCAAACAATCTGCCGCTTTGTAGTGGACATCTAAAAAAGAGCACAATTTTCATTACTTTTACTCAACAGAGCATCAGTGGTAGCTATACAGTGTACATTAAGAAATTATATCTTTATTTGAGAAGGACATAGCTATACACCTTTTGCACACTGTAAAATATGTAACAAATTTAGGTGGCATACTGAGGTTCTCTGAAGTTGTAGGACCATGCTATACAAGTTGGCAATGCAAATATTTATGGGAATAGAGCTGGGTATAATATAGCTAGTTACAGTACAATAGGGAACTTACATTAATTTACTTAGGCTAAGAGAGAACAAGGATATATTATGCTAAAATATCAAAACTATTTGTATTATTTGTATTTTAAGGATAAAGGCTTATGCCTGTACATCCATAAACAAAATTAATAATTCTTATGTACTTAGCTATTCTAATTACTATACAAAATCAAATAAGCAATTACTGTAGTGTCTGTCCAGCAGTGTTTTAAAATCATTGACAGAGGGAGAATCAACAATAGATTGGGGTAATGAATTTCAGTCATTGATTACTCTGTTACTTTAAAAATTAGATCTTGTATACGAATTAGTGTGATGTTTGAGTAATTTCCTTGTGTGACCTCTTGTTACAGTAGAAGTGGATGGGGTAAATAAATGATTTTCTATATCATAACTGCCTTTGAGAATTTGGTGCAAATATATCAAATCACCTCTTCGTCTATGGTGTTGTAAAGATGGTATGCTTAAATGTCTTAATCTGTCGTAGTATGATAAATGGTTGATAGATGGAATCATTCTGGTTGCTTTACGCTGCATTCTTTCAAGTTTTTGATTGTCAAGTGTGTAAGAAGGTCCCCATATGACATTATTATATTCAACAATTGGGCGAACAAGTGTTTTATATAGTTTTACCATGACATCAGAGTCCTTACACTCAAATGATTTACAGATGAGACCTAGAATCCGGTAGGCCTAACTACTCTAATAATAATGTAAATATAGACTATAACTTGAAATTTAAAGAATAGTATAATAATCTCGGGTTCCCGGAATTAACCGTACGTCCATACCGGCCAACCGGCTTATAGTAACTCTAGCTACTGGTAGCTGGTCGTTTGTTCTCAACGATAAGGTCGGTGTTTGCCTGTCTGGCAATGTACACACAAAACTAGACTACCATACGCAAGGAAATTTTGACGTCAAAAAAATTTGACGAATTGGGTTAATTCGTCAAACGTTTATAAGCGCCCTTAAAAGTACAGAATTTGCCTACAATTTCTTGATTTTCGTCAACATTTTATTCGTCAAATCTGCTGAAGTCTGAATTCGTCAAATTTTTCGTACGTCTAAATTTCCTTGCTTTAATACGTATACCGTAGTTAGGGTACGAAACGCGAAAAATCGATATCCTCCAATCAACTACCTAACTATTGTCATGTGTTAGACTAAGTGTAACTTGAATAACACCAGCGTGGCAGCCAAGTTTGTCACTTTCTTCTGGTAGAAAACGATACAAATGTCTTAAAATCACGTGATTTTTCGTTGCAGCAGTTCGTAGCATATTCAACAATTAAGAATCTTTTTAAAAAAAATTTTTTTATTCACAAGATACACGCGTCTACACTGGAAGCAGGTTTTCAAGGCTCTGTCATGGAGCGTCAGATAACTTTTAAACCTTTCCCCGGTTCTAGCAGGAATGGCTAGCATGACATCTACTTTCACGTAAAATGTAACAGCTTAATACGGCCTTTTCCATGGTACAAAGTAGGGGGTTAAACATTACACATAAACCATTGGCAATGAAAATATTGGCTCACCCCAACAATCCAGACGCGAACATTTTAACGAATACCGGTTATACAAGGCTAGATCGCTCCTTGCTTGAATACTTCAGCTAGTTATACCGTTCGTGACGAACGTTTTACATGATACAAATAATTTTATAAAAATCACCATCTCAATCCAATAGTCGCATACCCTGGCTGAGCTTTGATTATTTGTTACGCGCGCGCTATATTGCGTGGGCTAGTTGCAATGGAGAAGCATTCCGTTCTTGAATTTTTAATTCATCAACTTTTCAATAGTCAATAGGCCTTGTACACTATGCTAATAACACGTTAAACTATTTTGATCACGTGATCCAGCTTTGTATTTTCTACATGTAATCAAATAGTTTTTTTTAAATGGTCATTATAAAAGTTTTAAGTTAGCTGTTGCAGTTCTACAGCATGTAAACCTGTGGAATAAACGGTCACATTTTAATTGGTGAATTTAAAAAAATCTTTATCACGCACACACTACACACACGCACACTCACACACACTCACGCACACACTACACGCACACACACTACACGCACAGACATGCACACACTACACACACACACTACACACACACACACTACACACACTACACACACTACACTACACTACACTACACTACACTACACTACACTACACTACACTACACTACACTACACTACACTACACTACACTACACTACACTACACTACACTACACTACACTACACTACACTACACTACACTACACTACACTACATATTCACATAAAAATAAAATACTACAAGGTATGGTAAGGGTTGTTTACATTAGTTAATTTTGTGGTGCACCACATATAGCAACAAGGGAAATGTGTATCCGTGATCAAGAATTTAATTTAGATTCTAATATCATAATTAGATGGTCAGACTGCCTTTGTCAACTAGAGACGAACTGACTTTTGGTAAAAAGCGAGGGGTAGCCAATGCCTTGGGACTCTTGTATGCTATATGAGAAATCCAATCAGAAATACACAAATATTTTAGAAACCAAAATCCAAAATCACGTAAAATAATGGAAAAGGTGAGTTTAACAAAGTAGACAATGATCGATCACGAATAGCTAGAACAAGATGTAGATCAACAACTGTACAGGTAGTTACTAGTTAGCAATCTCACTAAATGCTTTTAAAATACATAAAGATTGAGACTCTCGTACACACCATTTGGGTGCTTTGCGTTGGCGTTGGCAACCCCTCTGGTACACCATTTCGGTGTTTTGCGTGGGCGTTGGCTACCCCTCTGGTACACCATTTCGGTGTTTTGCGTGGGCGTTGGCTATCCCTCGGGAAAAATAAAATAATAAAAGACTATACAGAAGCTGAGCGTATACAGAAGATGAGCCCTGCACAGCTACGTGGACTTCTTTGTACAAAGCATACACTCACCTTATTTGCACATTGCCCAATCGTCATCATGGACGCTTCCACCTCCCACCATGCACTAAAGTAATAGAAACATCATTAAATTATTATTATAATTATTAATGGACAAAAATTGCTTGGCAGTACAAGACAGTCAAGCTAGGCCGCAGGCCTTTGAGAGTGCCCATATCTTGTTGTTCTCCATAAATCATCAAGATTCTTCTTAAACAATGCCACGGTTGGTGCAGAAATAACATCTGCTGGAAGAGAATTCCACATATTAACTACTCTGTTGGTGAAAAAATTATACCTCACTAGCAGCCGAGATCGAAATTTAAAGAGTTTACGGTGGTGACCTCTGGTGGTATCCGTATTACTCAAAGTGAAAAATGAGGTAGGGTTGATGTCATATAATATAAGCATTAATATTATTATAGCATAACACAGCAGCACAATATTACAGCATGATAAACAAACCAAAGTATTTATACAGAAAACTACGTCATAGACATTTAATCGTCTGTGAGCAAGGCCATTTTAACGAAGGCGCAAATTGTGAAATTCATTACATTCTGTTCGCCGTTAAACTATCACTGGCAAACTAATGCATATAGTCTACAATATCAAAGAACGTATATATTTAAACAGTTGCATGATACTTATAGACTGTTTTTCACTGTCAACCACTTCTTGTGCGTGGGAGGCCCACCACCCCTCCCCTCCGCATCCTCCCTCCCACCCACCCAACCCTTCCTTCCTTCCGCACCCTCCCACCCACCCACCCCCTATATGATATACGCACTATACAGGTGAGCATAGAAAAGTTGCTAAAATTAACAGGCTTTTTGTAGAATCAGTTTTTAAAAAAATTCTAATTGAACAAACAGTACATTTTTATACTATAGCTGAATGCATTAAAATATATTGAATTGTTATATGTGGGGTGCTTCGTATGCCACGATATTCACTCTCAACATTGTTCAAGTAGTCTATCATCAACTCAAAGTATTGGTGGTTTGATTTTATTGGTCAGTTTCCGGTGGCAGTGTTCTATACCATATGCGTATTTTGTACCATACGCGTATGGTACATACCATATGCGTATACGCGTACGGTACAACCATACGCGTATGGTACGGAAAATCGTACCATCTGAGTATAGCTAACCTGGTATGCGTATAACATCAAGCAGAAGGTTTTTGCACTGCCGTACCTATTGACTACGCCGGATGGAACTCTGCTTTCATTTCTTTTCGTCGGGGAAGAGGGAGGGGGAGGCACTAGTCTCGCTTAGCGGTTTCTGTTCAGTGAAGACCGAGATGTTCTAATAGAGCAATCATATTTAGCTATTCTATTCTCTAGAGCTGAGATGTATTTAGTTTTACTGCGATTAAGATATGATTTGCTTTACTGCATGATGCAAATTAACCACCATGTTGATATCCCAGCAAATCCATTTCTGATACCCATATCCAATGTACATAGTACTAGAGGTCATAATATGAGATTTATGCAACCAATAACACGGATTGATTCTTATATGTACTCCTTTTTCCCTTCAGCAATCAAAATCTGGAATTCAAAATCTGGAATGATCTACCCCAAAATGTGATTGACTCCAATTATATTGATCAGTTCAAACAAAAACTAGTAATTATTTAATTTGTACTTGTATGCCGCGGGTATGTTGTGACCTGTGCACTATAAACTCTAGTATAGAGGTCTGCACAGTATTACCAATAATAATAATAATAACCTATTTAAAATAAAGCATTCCTTAAAATAAATGAATATTGATGGCATGATATCTTGCATGACTATATAGAAGTGATGAAACTGACATCTTTATTTATGATAAAAACAATCATGAATTCATCACACTGTTGGCAGATCCAGTCTTGGATTGTGCTAAGTCCTGCTGATCTGGTAGGATCTGATGGAATTCTACATAGTCAAAAATAATAAAGGTCAATCATCTGGACTGGAAGTTTTATGAAAAACATGATAACACCTAGCTACATACAGTATAAGTCTGAAAAGTATAAATCAAAGGAAGGGGATTAAATATGATATGTCTTGATTTATACATAGTCATTAGTGTATAATCTATAACAATGCCGTATCTCGTTGTTTGTTTAACATTTCATTTCATCAAAGTATCTGACAGTTCCACTAAATACAATAGTGCCATCACCCATACAATTATGATGGTTTATGTAAGCACCTGCACTGTAAAAAATGCCAAAAAAATTCCAAAAAGCATACGTTGTTTCAGCAGAACTGTTAATTGCTTTTTTAACATTCTAGATGTTTTACGAAAAGTGACTGTTAGTGTAACAACATTTTTTTACTTTAACAAGGAAATGATGTTACAACAACAAAAATTCCCCGTTGTTATTTTTAATAAATGAAGTGTTTGCTGTTTTTTGCAGCAGGGATAACAAGTTCTTTGTTAAAATGAAAAATCCTTTTTTACAGTGTGTAGATTATTTTCTTGATGTCTTCTGACTTTTGTACATATTGATTTATTGGCTCGTCCAGCTGTCTACTGCCTTATTTGTCATGGATTTTCATCTCACATTTTTATAACAAATGACTTCATTTCTCCATAGTGGAAATGCTATTGATTTGAAAATACACAAGCTGGCATACTGTACGTTCTTTAGAATAGTTGAGTTAAATGACCAGATTTGTGAAAAGGTACCTTTTCCACACATTTTACATACCAGCAAACAAAATGGTGTAACACTTGACTCCTTACACTGATAAACTTACTCTTAGTATCACAATGTTGCTAGATACTATAGTAGCTACTGTACACTCATGGATAATTATAAGGTATATGTTCATAAATTTATGAAACCCCGAAGTTCATGGGTTAAATTTTGTGTGTGGAAAGGTACATTTTTGCAAATCCGGTCACAAATTGTCTACCTGTTGCATAGCAACTGCACACACTGACAACATATGGTAAATTTTAATTTTTGTTTCTTCCACACAGTACACTGTGGCTGCAATTGCTACACATATGTTGCTTCCTATTGGATTCGTGGTCCATTGTTTAATTGATATAATGAAAATTCAAAAACTAGGCCATTATTACATAATGCTATGGCTCCTTCATATCTGTAATAGAGTTAATGATGTAATGTAATGATGTGACATGATGTAATATAATGTAATTTATGCATATATACCTGTAATATTAATAATTATGTGACAAGGCCTGCAAAAATAGGGCATGTGGGCACATAAAATTTGCCTAATTTTTCAAGCTTTCATGGCTCATAACATTTGCTACCATTAAGGTATGGCCATGAAATTTTCAGCATCTTTTATGCATTTAATTGGCCTTATAATGCAAGTTATAGAATGCAGATATTCTACTTCAGCACTGAGATATGATCCGTTGTGTGACAGGGTGTAGTCTGTGCCCACATGCCCTATTAGCACAGGCCCAGTCACATATTGTGTACTGTAGTTGTAAGAGTTAGTTGTTATTGTGTACTTTCAGTTATTCATTAATAATATTGTATACAGTGGTCTGTTTTGACTATAAACAGTCTGCCCAAGAGCCTATGCTTTCCTACAATTAGAACAATACCCACACATAATATGTGTTTACAAATACACCTGAAGATAGTCAAGGATTAGTACAATAATTAAAGGCTATAGAGCGATATTACCCAAAAAACTCTACTAGGGGCTTCTCTACTTGTATATATGAACTTTGTAAAAATGTGTTTGGGTTTAAAATTGCCCAATTATCCTTTCAACATAAAACAAGAGCAGCATGCTCCTTTCCTTACTCAGAAACTGAAATTTGAAGTTTGATCTTCTAAAGTATTATTTAGGACAAAAGACATTGACTTCTGTTATGCTTTAGAATTGTGCCAGCATATTGGTATTCACGATTTTTCAATGTCGGAATATAACAGGAATGCATGGTGATATAAACACTAAGCCTGCAGTAGAGGTAGTATTGTAGCTAAATGTAAACATAAGATTTTGATATAATTATCCATATAAATACACATTAAAATACTGCATTCTGATTGGTTAAAATATAGCAACCATATTAAATAATTTACATCCATTGGCAAATCAAACCAATTTTTTCAGGGCATATATGTATATTATTTCATTAAATATTTTATTTTATTGTTGCTACATATAATCTATTGTTTACCTTTAATTTGTTACTTAAAAATGGATATTTATGCCTGGTGGCACTAAAGTAGTGTTGAGCAGACAATTACAACAGATGAGCTCAAGAAGTACATTGTAATGATTGATCAAACAGAGCTAGGAAGACCTGGAGAATGCTGATACAATAACATTGAGGGAGGTAGGAAAGAGATATAACTGTAGAGAAAGTAATGTTTCATTTTGCAAATTAATGTAAACCTACATGGCTGTAACTTATAGCAATATTAGACATGCTATACTCTAAGACTGATGTGCATAGTAATTAATTGTATGGTGAGTTTATGGGTTCTAATGAATAATTCAGTAATGAATGTATATTATCTAGCATTGTTTAATTGTTATAAGTGTGTTGTATAGCTACTCACTACTTACTGTCATGCTTGTGGATGGGAATTAAGACAATGTGTTTAGCTACTCTTATCTGAATGTACTCCTTAACATCCACGTTAATTTTTGCTGTATAGGTCCAGTGTAATAAATGTGAGTGGTGGTACTATTTACAGTATGTATAATCAAGAAAAGTACGTAAACAAGAAATTAGATCCTCAAAAGAAGAGTATATACATAGTATATCAAAATGCAAATACAGTGAGGAGCCATGCATGGCATGTTGCACAACTGATGACACTTCCGAAGTTCATTTTTCAAGTTATTAGCTTTGCACAAGCAGTATATGTATATAATTCAGTTAGAACCTACTAGTTACCATGCACGTTGTAATTGCTCTCCTCGCTTATTTACCTAATTGTGTTGTAAATTGTCATGCAGTTATCCACATTTATAATTGAGTATGAGACCATCTGCATGTTTCTGATAGCTATAAAGTAGCATACATACACAGTACCATTCATGTGAAATTCTGCAGACAAAGCGAGATCATGTACATAAGATTTAGGTACATCAGTGTAGGACTATATAGTGGGAAATGCATGGGCATGACAAGGATAAAATGCATGTGTGTGCTGATGAATAAATCTACATAGTTAGCTACAGCTCAGTAGTAAGCAGATTATTATGTTGTGTTCTAAGTTTACTCAGCTAGAAATGCTTGTAAAGACAGCCCATTGTAGCTAGGTGATGGCAAGACTAGAAGACACTGAGAAAACGCATAATACGCATATGGTACGTACCATACGCGTATGTCCATACCGTACGCGTACGGTACGGAAAATCGTACCGTACGCGTATGGTACAAAATACGCATATGGTATAGAACAGCAGCAGCACGATCTGTGCAGCTTTTTAGCGACAGACAAAATGTTTCTTACTCTGGAGCACAGGACAAGCAGAGCAGCAACTGCGCCGTGGGTCAGCAATGACCAGTACTAGGTAAAGTACCTGCATGCGGAGTATGGTTATAATTGAAGCTTGTTAGCCATCTGGCTGAGCCATCTATATGCTGAAATTCGGCCAAAATGACGCGATTTTTGCAAACAAATACCAGAATGGGTGATACATCAGTGAGACAGTCTCCAACAGCAAGGATACGAAGTTTATAACACCTAACAGTATGGCTATCTCACCCAGTAAACGCATAGAGCAATCCAATGCATGAAATAGGCACTCACGTGATCGATATTCAAATCTCGGAAAATACAACCATAATCTATTCCAATGACATTAAAATCACTTGGAATCAAGTGAAAGTCAGTTTGTGTGCATTAGGTTCAACATCTCGATTAGCCCAGCAGTCTGAGACTCTCCCTATGATGCCATCAGAGCATAAAACATTATTATTACTTTCCCATACCAATCAGTAATCCCATAATCAATCATATTGTAAAACATTTTGTATGCATGTTTCATATGTGCGTTAATCCTCAAACTGAGGCTGCACATTTTTGGAAAATAAACAAATAAACACACCTGCACTGGCCCAGACCACGCCTGAGTGAACAGTTAACACAAATACTTACAAAAGGAGCACACTGCATGGTTCCTATTCAGAAAAGAAAGCGATTTCATGGGTATTTCCGCGATTTGAATTTCGATCACGTGAATACCTATTTCATGAATTGGATTGCTCTATGCGTTTACTGGGCGAGATAGCTGTACTGTTAGGTGTTTTATAAGCTTCGTATCCTTGCTGTTGGAGACTGTCTCACTGATGTATCACCCATTCTGGTATTTATTTGCAAAAATCGCGTCATTTTGGCCGAATTTCAGCATATAGATGGCTCAGCCAGATGGCTAACAAGCTTCAATTATAACCATACTCCGCATGCAGGTACTTTACCTAGTACTGGTCATTGCTGACCCACGGCGCAGTTGCTGCTCTGCTTGTCCTGTGCTCCAGAGCAAGAAACATTTTGTCTGTCGCCAAAAAGCTGCACAGATCGTGCTGCCACCGTAAACTGACCAATAAAATCAAACCACCAATACTTTGAGTTGATGACAGACTACTTGAACAATGTTGAGAGTGAATAACGTGGCATACGAAGAACCCTACAAACTGCTGCAACGAAAAGTCACGTGATTTTAAGACATTCAGTGTATCATTTTCTACCAGAAGAAAGTGACAAGCTTGGCTGCCACGCTGGTATTATTCAAGTTACACTTAGCCTAACACATGAAAATAGTTAGGCAGTTGATTGGAGGATATCGATTTTTCGCATTGCGGACCCTACCGTAGTAAACTTATTGTATTGTATTGTATTAATGCTTTACAGTGACCAGCACTGAAGGTCTGCAGCAACATGTGCTGCAGCCTTAGGATTACCTAACCTTATAGTCTATATTGATTTACCGTAGCTAGTAGTTCTACTCGTGACAGAAGGGGGGAGGCTCGGCATCATGGAGACTATAGCTAGTTACACTCTAGATTAGCTAGCTATTATAAATAGTAGCTATAGTCTACAACATCGAGAGTCATGGTAAATATTTTAAAATATAGCTAATTCAGTTGTAATGCATGTACATAGCAGTGGTGTGATGTAATTGTAGTGCTATAATAAGAATAAATTGGTCGCACGTGAGTTCACCTCGTGTCAAGTGGTGATAACGACGGCAAGGGTTGTGACGGGTGAAGTCGACAATAAGGAACCAGACGAATCGCTTACATGGTCCTTCGAGCCGGGCGAATTTTTTTGGGGGCACACTTTGGACTTAGAAATTTTCATGCATTTTTTTTCCGGATAATGTTGCGCATGTTATACCGGATACTAACCTGCTCTGGTACTGACGTTGCCAGGGCACGTTGCTCTAAGCTGTGTTTCCTGCCAGGCTGACAGTACAAAGGGAGGGCGAAAATCACTTTAGGAGGAGACGCCTCTTTCTTCCGTTTTTTCAGCACCAGAATGTTTTCTTACATCGTGATTGGCAACCTCAGTGCCAGTCTGGCATTAGATCACATCACAGAACTACTCACAGCCATTGTTGAACGTGAGTATGAAGCATTTTGTGTTTTAATTCTTTTTAGTAACCAACACCAGTTTGATGGATGTGTCACAGTGCACTGAAGTGTTAACAGTAGAGGCTGGAGTATTATGCATCTATCAATATTATCCCCCACCTCCCCCTCCCGGGCATAAAGGGGAAATGGGTGGGGATTTGACTTTTGAAAAATCAAATACTCCACCCATGGGGGCACAACTAGTGGTCAAATCCCCACGTAGTATGACTGCAATACACTTGAGGAAACAGTTAGTTAATTCTTATGTAGCTTGCGGTTTAAAAAATGCCAAAAATTTCGAACAATCAAATACTCCACTAGTGGGACAGAATTTCAGATCAAATCAAGCCAAAATCCCTTAGTAATCCTGGGAGGGGGGTAGTGGGGCTTAACATTGATAGGTGCATTACCAACTCTTGGTGTTATGAATACTGTAGTTAACTGAACAAGCCCTTTAGTGTCAATTTTGGTTCTGAGCAGACGGCAATTGCCAAGAAGCATTTTTGATTGTGTCATGGTGGCATCCTATTACAGAACAATGTGAATCCTTTTACTTCCAATACGAAGACATGGTATGTGCAAGTTGTGACAGGCAGCTATTTATTTATAACAATTGTATAGCCATCACAATAGGAAGTAACGTTTCCAACTCAGATGTTTCTTGCCCTACAAAGATGGCAGTGCTGACTTTGTGTATATTTTACATGATGTTTTTATCACTGTGTCATGTGATGATGTGGTCATGATTATGTGCGATGATCTGTGATCACGTGTGTATTGAGTACGATATTCGTTATTGCTAGATGGATTCACATTGAGATTCTGAGCGAGTGATTGTAACCAAAGAACTCCGGTCTGAATGAGGTGTGGAACAAGCCCATTTCTCACA
The DNA here is from genome assembly GCF_963678975.1 of Dysidea avara. Lineage (NCBI taxonomy): Eukaryota > Metazoa > Porifera > Demospongiae > Dictyoceratida > Dysideidae > Dysidea > Dysidea avara. The sequence continues at coordinate 25,163,547 of NC_089272.1, read as the reverse complement.
GTGCTTGAATACAGCCGAAATGAGTTTGATGATGTAATGCAGGAATAAAGATAGGAAATTCAACAATCTGGCATCGCTGGACTGTGAACGTGCATTTGAGGGTGGAAGCTACAGGAAGACATATTTAAAGTTGGAAGCACCCTTGCACAACTAATTGATAAGGGCTATGGCCTATCCTTGTTAAACTGAGAAAGTAAACTCAAGTGCAGCCAGTGTCCCTTATTCTACCACAGTTGTATTTTTGATGTATTGCATAGAGTATGTATGCTCACTACGTTGGCTGTTCCACCCATGTTTCTGCAAGTCTATGTCTGCAGTACTGTATGTGTGTGTGTATCTAAATACTCGTTTATCACAAGACCATATTATATGGTTTCAATCTAATCCTAAAGAAGGCCGATACAGAGTATTCCATACCCCCTACATCTCATCTTATTATCAGTGCACTTGCATTTATCAAGTAGTACATGAGTTGTTAATCATGTTGTGTATACACTTTTGCTAGCACAGGAACTGAATATGTACACACCCACCAAAGGGCTGCAGTAGTGTTAGTGTAGTAGTGCAAGTTAGTTGTAATAAGTAAGCAGTTGACATTTTAAATGCACTTGTACACGTACAAGTATTTTAATTGCTACTTGTACTTTAAAATGTACTTGTCCTTCACTGATTTAAGTATGGCTAGCTAATGGCTATAAAGAAGTTACAGATTCACATCTATTAAGTATATGTTTGGCCAATTTTGTGATAGCGTATCATCAGACTTGATTAAAACAACTGGTAACGAAGTTATGCCATACACCATTGATATCAGTTCTTGGATACATCACAACTGAGCACTTGTCATCAAGTTGCAGTGGAATCAATGCCTCATTTTATAGCTTTAAGATAAACATTTTAAAGCACACCTACTTTTCATTAGGCTGTGAACTTGAAGTTTACCTATTTTTTATTACTTGCATCAACGTTACAATTGGGTTGGGTCATCCAGATTATCTTCATCATTTGGGTCGTATTTTGTCTGGATCAAATGGGTCTTATACGCTTTCCAGTTGAGATGTGAGATAAATTAACAAAGTATTGATGGAAATGCAGTTGTATGTACTCAAGAAACTTATATTCGAGAATGTGTCTAGGGATATGTGGAGCAGCACCCACTTATCGGGACTGTATGCTACTGTCTATTAGCATGCATCTTTGGTATTATGCCCATATAATATTAGGATTGGAGGTTGTTACTTGTAGGCAACTAGTCTGACTAAGCAACGGGGCCATACCCACATATGGGAATTGCAGGTTGCTGCAGCTGTCATACCTAATTAATTGATTATGAGTGTTAAAATACTCTTTGGTACAGCTACTTGTCTCCTTGCAGATGATCCTTCCTATAGTGTAATGATCTGTATAATAAATGTAGGATTAACTAGTGGAACTTTAGGATAATGGATATTATGCCAAATCTATGCCGATTACTATTTCTTTTACTAAACCCAGTGCTTGACACTTGTCTTTATTGTGATTGAACTGGGGTCAATTGGTTCAGCAGTACTAACCCACTTGCAACCCTAAATTTTATTCCTGCAGACATTGTTGAATGGATTTCCCTATATAATAATATAAGGAATTCTGCTCAAACACAATTTTTCCTTTTTTTTGTCAGCACTATTTCATTTAGTTGGTCTCAAAGTGTCCATTATATGGTAGTTCTACTGTATACAAGTGCACTAGGTCATGATCTGGTTACACATCAGCCAGTAAGAACTTGCTACAATAGATTAACCACATATGTATCAGTTTATACTGTACAAGGACATAGATGGTAACAAAGAGAGGAAGCCAACACTCAGAAACAACAGCTTCACTGTCAACAGAAATCCCTTAATACTCTTTAGATGTACCCTCAACTACACATACACACCATACATCTCGATAGCTGTCTGAATGAACAATAACATGACACGCATCACCAAATGCATTACTGCCTTTTCAGTCTATTCATACTCACTCATGTTTTAACATGCACTGTCAAACTGGTAGTTGGCTGTTTCAGTTGCTTAACAAACACAAGCTCCATCATACTCACACTCAGTTTCAGCAATGACTGTGAGGAGCTCTGTACTGACAAATCAGTGGAGGCTGTCAATCACAATGTGTCTGCTGCTAAAAAATGGCATGAGAAGAGAGGGCTCTTAATTAGGCCTCTTAATTGGTCTCCCCTTAAAGTCATCCTCTCCCTCCTTTTGTGCTGTCAGCCTGGCAGGGAACACAACATTGTGACCAATGTGCATGTCTGTAGCAAGTTAGTATCCCGTACAACATGTGCAACATTATCTGGAAAAAACAATGAATAAATTTTTCTCTAAGTTGAAAAGAAATTCGCCCATACAGGTATACCCATATTGAATTTCCTATCTTTGTTCCTATTGTGGAAGTATTAAATCATCAAACTCATCTCGGCTGTATGCAATCACCAAGAAAATGTTCCACAGATTGGGGTTCTTTGGTTATAATCACTCGCTCAGAATCTCATCTAGAAAATAAATTATTAAATAAGATTATCGTACTCAATACATGTGATCACAGATCATCACACATAATCATGACCACATCATGAATCAGTGATAAAAAATTATGTAAATATACAGAAGTCAGCACTGCCATCCATAGGGAAAGGAACATCCACATTGTTCAGTAATACACAATCAAAAATACATCTTGGCAATTGCTATCTGCTCAGAAACAAAATCGACACTAAAGGGCTTGTTCAGTTAACTACCATGGTTTTCATAACACCAAGAGTTGATAATAAATACATTAATAAAAAGAGTTGGTAATACTCCAGCCTCTACTGTTAACACTTCAGTGATAACACTGTGACACATCCATCAAACTGGTGTTGGTTAATACTAACAAGAATTAAAACACAAAATGCTTCATACTCACTTTCAACAATGGCTGTGAGTAGTTCTGTGATTGTCTAACGCCAGACTGGCACTGAGGTTGCCAATCACGATGTGAGAAAACATTCTGGTGCTGAAAAAAAAACGGCAGAACGGGAGAAGAGGCGTCTCCCCCTAAAGTGATTTTCACCCTCCCTTTGTATACTGTCAGCCTGGCAGGAAACACAGCTTAGAGCAACATGCCCTGGCAATGTGTGTACAAGAGCAGATTAGTATCCGGTATAATATGCGCAACACTATCCGGAAAAAAATAATGCGTGAAAATTTCTAAGTCCGAAGTGTGCCCAAAAAAAAATTCGCTCGAGGCGTACACACACTGGTGTACAACGGCAAGACAGTCAGTAGCAGAAATCTTTAACCACAAACGCAGACACCTTGGTACCGGGTTATAAATGGTACCCGACCAGGCTAGTGCATTGCGTCAATTATTGTGTATTTCTCTGCTGTTTTCTTTAGGCGATCCGATTCAGTTTGGTGGACACCAATTAGAATTTATTGTAATTGACACCCGTCGATACTTCGAATAAGAGTTGCAACATTTTTCAATTGTTAGCGACGATGGAAACCCTTGCACGAATCAAGAAAGTGAGAGCTGGACATCGTTCGTCAGCCTCAAGACTGATGATTCAGCTGGAAGAAGCAAGTGCCGTCACTGGAGGACCGGCACTCGAGAAGCTGCATCAGTGGAAACTTTCATTGAATGAAAAGTTAGTTAAACTTCGCACCCTTAATGACGAAGTGTTGGCATCAATCGAGGATGATGCGATAGAGGAAGAGACAGAACAAGCAGACGTGTTCTCTGAAAGATTACAACAGTCAATATGTCACGTAGAGCAGCTTATTTCAACACATCGAAATACACCTCCCACACACGGCAGTTCGCCAACAACTACAACAGACACAGCAGCAACTACCACGGCAACAACTACCACGGCAACAACTACCACGGCAACAACTACCACAACCGGCACAGGTGCTGCTTCAGAACTAAGGCCAGAACATAGAGTGACACCAGCTACAGATGCTGGTAGCAGAGTCAAGTTACCTAAGCTAGTGCCGAAGACCTTTAACGGTGACCTCACTAAGTGGGAAGCATTCTGGAGCACATTTGAGTCATCCATACATCTTAACCCATCATTGTCTGCAGTAGATAAATTCACATACCTAAACTCATTGCTTGAAGGTTCTGCAATGAGAGCGATAGCGGGCTTACAACTCTCTACTTCTAATTACACCGAGGCAATTGACATTCTTAGGAAGCGATTTGGTAATAAACAGTTGATTATTGCTCGCCATATGGACACATTAGTAGAACTAGCATCAGTTCCATCTGCAACCAACACTAAGGCTCTTCGCTGCTTTTATGATCAAGTAGAATTTCAGGTACGAAGCCTCAAATCACTCAGTGTTCCTTTGTCTTCATATGGACATTTGTTGTCATCCTTATTTATGAACAAGTTGCCTGAAGACCTTAGGTTAATTGTCAGCAGAGAAATTGGAGATGCTGAATGGACTGTAGACCAATTAATGACTATAGTAGAGAATGAAATCAGTGCTCGGGAGAGAGCCTTTTCTTCTATTGGAGGTTCACAAGGGTCTGTGATGTCCACTACAGCAGCCTTTATTGCAGGTGATGGCCAACCCAAGTGTTGTTATTGTAGATAGGGACACTCTTCATCGTCTTGCACTGTTATAACAGACATCACCCAGAGGAAGGGTATTCTAAAGCGAACAGGGCGTTGTTTTGTCTGTCTAAGAAGGCATCACCTCAGCAAGGATTGTAGATCCTCTGCCAAGTGTGCGCATTGCAGTAGACGGCATCACTCCAGTATTTGTAAGAACAGTCGTACAGTCTCTAGAAGACAACCACGCTCAGACTCCCAGAACCATACTGCTGCAGAACACAATGCAACAATAACGCCACAGTTACCGCAATCCAGTTTACCAACACTGCAGCCACCAACATTCAATTTACAAGCTCCACAGCCACTGCCACCAGGGCAGCAGGACATACCAACTACCACCCAGTTGTATTGCGTCAACACAGAAGTCCCAGTTTTGTTGTAAACTGCCAAGGCGTATGTACACAAATTAGATGAACCTAAGCGTGGAATGACCATTAGACTGATGCTGGATGGGGGGAGTCAGCGGTCCTACACAACACAGAGAGTGAGGGATGCACTGGGGTTGTTACCAGATCGTGTTGAACAGGTTCAGATCAAAACGTTTGGCTCAGATACCACAACAATGCAGACAGTGGAGATGGTGAGAGTTGGTATACCTCTTAAGAATGGTACCACTGTTAAATTGATGTTGTCTACGGTTCCGCTTATCTGCAAGCCACTATCTTGTCAACCGATTGCATATACCAAGGAGAAGTACAGACATCTCAGTGACCTTAATTTAGCAGACTTTTCTAGAGTTGGCGATGACCTGCAAGTAGATGCCTTGATTGGCTCCGACCACTATTGGCAGCTGGTAACAGGACAAGTGATCCGTGGGCAGAGTGGTCCAACCGCCATTGATACTCATTTAGGATGGGTGCTATCTGGTCCAGTCTGTAGTGATACTAACTTGCATAACCTGAACCCTACTCACTCGCTCCTTGTTCAAACCTCTGATGTACAGTCCATGGACCAGTTGCTTAAGAACTTCTGGGAATTGGAGTCACTGGGTATACAATCCGTCGAACCTTCAGTCTATGACACTTTCAAACAGTTCATTAAGTTTGATGATGGCAGATATGAAGTAAGTCTCCCATGGCGCTCAGATCAGATACAGCCTCCCAGTAACTTTCTGCTAGCTAAGAGGCGACTTGAAGGACTGCTTAAGAGGCTCCGTCATCACCCCGAGGTACTACAGGAATACAATGCCATCATCCAACAACAGTTAAATCTGGGTATTGTGGAGAAGGTCAGTGATGAGGGTTGTAAGGACACTGATGTAAATAGAATCCACTATCTTCCTCATCACGCAGTCATTTGTACAGACAAACAAACAACCAAACTAAGAATAGTGTACGATGCTTCTGCTCAGGACAAAGGCCTATCTCTGAATGACTGCCTATTCTCAGGGCCAAAGTTTGACCAAAACATCTTAGATATTCTCCTCAGATTCCGCACTTACAAGGTAGCCCTTATAGCTGATGTGGAAAAAGCTTTCCTGATGATATCTGTTGCCAAGGAGGATCGTGATTCCCTAAGATTTCTGTGGACAGATGATGTGGCCAAGCCACAACCAGAGATCCAGGCGATGAGATTCACTAGAGTTGTTTTTGGAGTGTCCGCAAGTCCCTTTCTACTCAACGCTACCATTAGCTACCATCTTGAGAAGTATCGTGATGACCACCCAGATCTAGTGAACACCTTGAAACAATCCATTTACGTTGATGATGTTACATATGGTGCTGATGACAATGATGATGCTTATAACCTGTATAGTACATCCAAGAAGCTGTTTGCTGATGGAGGATTTAATCTACGTAAATTTGTTACCAATTCGTCCCACTTGCATCAGAGAATAGCTGCAGAACAGAAGTTGCCAACTGAGGTGGAGTTGTATGGTTGCATTATGGAAGAAGATGTAACATACACAAGCAATCTTCTGACAGGAAGCATACCTGGAGGACATAAGGTTCTGGGCGTAAGTTGGGACCCAGTACGTGATGTGTTGTTGTTTGATATAAGGGATATAGCCAATTCTTTGCACACTTTAGAGCCAACAAAGCGAACTATTGTTGGCTTTGCTTCCCGATTTTATGACCCTCTGGGTTTTCTAGCCCCAGCAATAATAATGTTAAAGATGTTCTTTCAGGAGCTGTGCAAGGTTAAGCAGTTGTGGATTGGGATGAGCAATTATCTAGAGAAATGTTGACTAAATGGAAAGGCTTGCTCTCCAGATTTCAAGGTACTGTTATCACGCTTCCTAGATGTTATTTTCAATTCATAGACAAACAGTCACCAAGCATCCTGTATGGTTTTTGTGATGCCTCTGCTGCTGCTTACGCCGCAGTTGTGTACCTCTGCGTTGGCTCACAGTCTGCTTATTTTGTAGCATCCAAGACGCGCGTAGCGCCACTCAGCCAACAGACTATTCCCCGATTGGAGTTGCTATCTTGTCTCCTACTTGCCAAACTTATGTGTCATGTGTTTGAAGCACTTAATACAGTGATTGATGTGAAGATAGGCTCATGCTTTACAGACTCCAAGGTAGCTCTCTTTTGGATACAAGGTGAAGGCAAACAGTGGAAGCAGTTTGTTCATAACAAAGTCACAGCAATCAGACAGTTAGTGCCAGTACAACACTGGGCACATTGTGCCGGGAAAGACAACCCAGCCGACTTGCCTTCCCGTGGTGTTTCGACCAAGGACTTGGAGAAGAGCTTGATGTGGAGACAGGGTCCAGATAGGCTACCCAAGTTTTTACCTGCTGACTGTTCTGATGAGGGATCCATGCCAGAAGACTGCATCTCAGAAATGAAGGTGAACAACCCCAGCAGTCATACTTTATTGATAGCAACAGAGAATCCTGGTATCGGGAAACTGATTAACTGTGCACACTACAGCAAATTACAGAAGCTGTTAAGGGTGACTGCACTTGTGCGGAAGTTTGCAGCAAGGTTCAAGATGGTTGGTGATGTTGCCTTGGTTGACTGGACGATTACTGCTTCAGACCTAGAAAGAGCAGAACTGGATTGGATTACAGATTCCCAAAACCAACTGACCAGTGAAACCAATTTTGAACTATGGAAACACCAATTGGACTTATTTGTTGACAAACACAATATTTGGAGATGTGGTGGCAGACTGAAGAAGGCTAGCATACTGTATGGACAAAAGTATCCGATTTTGCTCCTCAAACACCATCCATTGACTACCTTGATTGTGCAATATGCACATGAGCGAACCTTGCACAGCGGTGTCAAAGATACTTTAACAGAAGTCCAGTCTAAGTACTGGTTTGTCAAGGGAAGGCAGTTCATTCGTAAGATCATCTATCAATGTGTCGTATGTCGTAAGCTAGAAGGCCAGCACTACAGAGCAGCACCTCCTCCGCCGTTGCCAGAATTCCGCATGAAGAAAGCACCTCCATTTGCATATTGTGGAGTTGACTTCGCTGGACCTCTCTACATTAAGGTGGAAGATAGATCAGAGAGCAGCAAGGTATGGATTGCTCTGTATACATGTTGTGTTACCCGTGCTGTGCACCTTGAGTTAGTCCCTGATATGACCACACAGACATTTCTGAGGTCTTTCAAGCGATTCACAGCTAGAAGGGGGATTCCGCTTCAAGTTATTTCGGACAATGCCAAAACCTTTGTTTCTGCTGCACTAACCCTTGATAAGATGTTAAGTGACCCAGAGGTGCAGCAGTATATGGCAGGCTTGAAAGTCCAGTGGAGATTTAATTTAGAGAAAGCACCATGGCAAGGCGGCTTTTTTGAACGAATGGTCCAATCGATGAAACGATGTCTAAGAAAGACCATTGGCAAGTCGCAACTATCACTTGATGAGTTGACAACTGTGCTAGTTCAAGTTGAGGCCATTCTTAATTCAAGGCCGATATCTTATGTATCTAGTGAGGATCTTGAAGAGCCATTGACACCTAGTCATTTGTTGAGTGGTCGTCGATTACTGTGTCTACCAGATGGTACAGATGTAAACCGAGTTGATGAGGACTTTGACATAACCTTTCAAGATCTCAGGGATAAAGCACAGAACCTTACCAAAGCACTGAATCAGTTTTGGAGTAGATGACGTGAAGAATATCTTCTTCAGCTTAGAGAACGATACTCTACCACTGATGAGGTTGGCGTACTACGATCACCTATACCTGGCGAAGTGGTTGTGATACATGATGAGGATCGTCCACGTACACAATGGAGACTGGGCAGAGTCAGTGAAGTACTGAAGAGTTCTGATGATCAGATAAGGGGTGTAGTACTGAAGGTCAACACTAATGGTCGACTGTCGACACTGAGAAGACCTGTTACATGCCTTTATCCGCTTGAGATTGCTCCGCAGATGTGTTCAGAGGATCAGTTGCCTATTAAGATGGCTCATCAAGAGAATACAGACGCATCAGTATCCCAAGACAGATGTAAAAAACCTGTCAGAGTAGCAGCTCAGAGAGCCAGACAACAAGTACTGAAGTGGATGACTGACTCTAGTTAACCTGGTATTATGTTAACATATATGTACATGTAACATATGTTATGTTGTAATTAGGACCACTTATGTACCTTCTAAGTTGACCATGGGTCAACTTGGGGGGAGTGTGATGTAATTGTAGTGCTATAATAAGAATAAGTTGGTCGCACGTGAGTTCACCTCGTGTCAAGTGGTGATAACGACGGCAAGGGTTGTGACGGGTGAAGTCGACAAAAAGGAACCAGACGAATCGCTTACAAGTGGCATAGCTACCATTGAGGCAACCGAGGCAGCTGCCTCGGTAAAAATACTCAACAACTCCAGCTGAGCAGGCTTGAGTTTTGGTAGCCCGAATTTTCTACTCAAACGTTACTAGACAGCATTACTGCACCACACATGATAGAATCTATGGCTGTAGTGCTGGAGCCTACAGTGACATGGTGTGGCATTGGCTGTACCACTTTTCAGCTACTTGAATTTGTATGAAAAAGATCAAGATACTCTAATAGAGCAGTTATCGTAATATACTCTAATAGAGCATTCATGACACTGTTCTCATTACACTGCTTGGGCTAAATCATTTATATTGTCTTTAAATTACTTTTCAAAAGTTCCAGTGAGTCAACTGTATGGCATTGCATTGAGCTAACTGATCATGCATATTACGCATTAGCAGTTACAATCAAAAAATAGCCTTTCAAATCATATATTTTCAAAATTTTCCTTGAAGCAGCATGCTCCCAGACTCCCTAACTTGATATACTTAAGACATGCAGTTGAGCATCACATGAAAGAGATAATCTCTGACTTTGATATCATATAAGATCAATAAAAAGTATAGTGTGCATGACAATGACCTCTATTTCAGTTAATGGATGGCTTGACCACTCAAAATATCTCTGGAGTAAGTCAGTTTTTGTGTTGAATACAATTAAACTAGTCTAATAATTGAGGCATGGTATACTGTAGCATTAACTATGCTGAAACATTACTTGACTTGTAGAAACACGCTCAGAGTCTTCTAAAACAATTTCTTCCATCCAACCAGAGAGTCAACCTGTAAATACTGTACCATCCATACTTGAAAGTGTTTGTGAGGCAGTTAAGTCAGAGGCAGACCCTTTCAATTAGGTCAATGTATAACCTTTGCCTCAGTAAAAAAATTGCCACTGCATAACAATATACAGCTACACGGCAGTACCTGAAAGAATTGAAATGAAAGAAGTACGTATCCTCCTCTCTCAATGTAAAGTGTTAAAGTTCAGCTCACTCACGTGTGAATAGCTACCTGTAATTTTGATATTGATCATGTCTCCCTCCACCCTTCCAGACTTGGATGGGTTCATTCAATACCGATCTTTACTAGCATTTAACAATGCACAAGCAGTTCCTTAAGGATTACTGCTTATTAACTCAACACCGATAGCTATTATACTAGAACTTTTGGCCTAGTTTTGGCCAGCATTTATCCTTATCTTCTTCAAAGAAATTCTATGTGGTCAGTGGAATAGTATTCTAGTCAATTTAACAGAGTCTCCCCGATCTGACTTTATGAAAAGTTTATTTGATTTTTTTGATTACTGTTTTGTTTAATTTCTTCCATGTATATATATCTAATCCAAAACAGCCAAGCTGTAAAAAAAGTGTGCGGCCCTCAGAAAGGCTATGGTGAAAAAAGATGTGAAATCCAAGGTGGCGGCCAAGAAATGGCTGTGATGGTAGGTTAATGGTAAAAATTTTAATAATGACAATTCAGGTAAATTTTGTGAAGCGGCACAAAAATTCACCTGAATTGTCGTTATTAAAATTTTTACCATTAACCTACCATTACAGCCATTTCTTAGCCGCCACCTTGGATTTCACATCTTTTTTCACCATAGCCTTTCTGAGGGCCGCACACTTTTTTACAGCTTGGCTGTTTTGGATTAGATTTCATTTCTTTTTGTATTTGTATACCCCAAAGCCAGCCTATGGCCAGCTTTGGGACTTTTTAAACCTATGTTTTTTTTCTTTACTACAGGAAGAAGAATAGATGAAGTAGATGTACGTACTTTAAATATTTTATCAGTAGATGTACAATTATATGTGACCCGGTCTGCGAAAAGGGCTCTTATAGCCTTTCCGATTGCATATATATGGTAACCCATAACTTGACTGGTGAATATGGTACAAGCCTACAATTTGGTCACTCAACAACCCTAACCTGGCAGTAGTTGTGGGTGTAATTACATGGTGATAGCTTTAGTAGATTAGGAGTTATGATTAGCCAAACATGGATAATTGGAAAGGCTAAAAGAGCCCTTTTCGCAGACCGGGTCACATATATATAATACATATGTGACCGGATTTGCGAAAAGGGGCCTTCCACACATCCAATTTGCCAACTTTGACAATTGATAACTTCACATTGGAAAGAGCTATTGCCTTGAAATTTGGGCAGTGATGATTTCTTTGCAGCTGAACTCTCTACATGATGGTTTCTTTGTAGCTGAACTCTCTACAAGGTAGCCGATCTCTTTACAGGGAGATTTGTTTGTAGCTGAACTCTCTACAAGGTAACTTCTTCTAGCTGATCTCTCTACAGGGTGATTTGTTCATAGCTGAATTCTGTACAGGTGATTTGTTTGCAGCTGAGCTCTTTACAAAATGGTTTCTTTGTAGCTGAACTCTCTACAAAGTAACTTCTTCTAACTGATCTTTCTACAGGGTGATTTGTTTGTAGCTGAACTATCTACAAGGTAATTTCTTCTAGCTGATCTCTCTACAGGGTGATTTGTTTGTAGCTGAATTCTGTACAGGTGATTTGTTTGCAGCTGAGCTCTTTACAGAATGGTTTCTTTGTAGCTGAACTCTCTACAAGGTAACTTGTCTAGCTGATGTCTCTACAAGGTGACTAGTTTGTAGCTGAACTCTCTACATGGTGGTTTCTTTGTAACTGAACTTTCTACAAGGTGATTTCTTCTAGCTGATCTTTCAATAGGGTGATTTGTTTGTAGCTTCACTCTCTACAAGGTAACTTCTTCTAGCTGATCTCTCTACAGGGAGATTTGTTTGTAGCTGAACTCTCTACAGGTGATTTGTTTGTAGCTGAATTCTGTACAGGTGATTTGTTTGCAGCTGAGCTCTTTACAGAATGGTTTCTTTGTAGCTGAACTCTCTAAAAGGTAACTTCTTCTAACTGATCTTTCTACAGGGTGATTTGTTTGCAGCTGAACTATCTACAAGGTAACATCTTCTAGCTGATCTCTGTACAGGGTGATTTGTTTGAAGCTGAATTCTGTACAGGTGATTTGTTTGCACCTGAGCTCTTTACAGAATAGTTTCTTTGTAGCTGAACTCTCTACAAGGTAACTTTTCTAGCTGATGTCTCTACAAGGTGGCTAGTTTGTAGCTGAACTCTCTACATGGTGGTTTCTTTGTAACTGAACTTTCTACAAGGTGACTTCTTCTATCTGATCTTTCAATAGGATGATTTGTTTGTAGCTTCACTCTCTACAAGGTAACTTCTTCTAGCTGATCTCTCTACAGGGAGATTTGTTTGAAGCTGAACTTTCTAAATGATGGTTTCTTTGTAGCTGAACTCTCTACAAGGTAATGTCTTCTAGCTGATCTCTCTACAGGGAGATTTGTTTGTAGCTGAACTCTCTACAGGTGATTTGTTTGAAGCTGAACTTTCTAAATGATGGTTTCTTTGTAGCTGAACTCTCTACAAGGTAATTTCTTCTAGCTGATCTCTCTACAGGGAGATTTGTTTGTAGCTGAACTATCTACAAGGCAACTTCTTCTAGCTGATCTCTCTACAGGATGATTTGTTCGTAGCTGAATTCTGTATAGGTGATTTGTTTGCAGCTGAGCCCTTTACAGAATGGTTTCTTTGTAGCTGAACTCTCTAAAAGGTAACTTCTTATAACTGATCTTTCTACAGGGAAATTTGTTTCTGGCAGAATTTTCTACAGGGTGATTTCTTTGCAGCTGAACTTTCTACATGGTGGTTTCTTTGTAGCTGAACTCTCTACAAGGTAATTTCTTCTAGCTGATCTCTCTACAGGGAGATCTGCTTGTAGCTGAACTATCTACAAGGTAACTTCTTCTAACTGATCTTTCTACAGGGCAATTTGCTTGTGGCAGAATTTTATACATGGTGATTTCTTTGCAGCTGAACTCTCTACATGGTGGTTTCTTTGTAGCTGAACTCTCTACAAAGTAATTTCTTCTAGCTGATCTCTCTACAGGGTGATTTGTCTGTAGCTGAATTCTGTACAGGTGATTTTTTTGCAGCTGAGCTCTTTACAGAATGGTTTCTTTGTAGCTGAACTCTCTACAAGGTAACTTCTTCTAACTGATCTTTCTACAGGGCAATTTGTTCGTGGCAGAATTTTATACATGGTGATTTCTTTGCAGCTGAACTCTCTACATGGTGGTTTCTTTATAGCTGAACTCTCTACAAGGTAACTTCTTCTAGCTGATCTCTCTACAGGGTGATTTGTTTGTAGCTGAACGATCTACAAGGTAACTTCTTCTAGCTGATCTCTCTACAAGGTGATTTGTTTGTAGCTGAATTCTGTACAGGTGATTTGTTTGCAGCTGAGCTCTTTACAAAATGGTTTCTTAGTAGCTGAACTCTCTACAAGGTAACTTCTTCTAGCTGATGTCTCTACAAGGTGACTAGTTTGTAGCTGAACTCTCTACATGGTGGTTTCTTTGTAACTGAACTTTCTACAAGGTGACTTCTTCTAGCTGATCTTTCTACAGGGTGATTTGTTTGTAGCTGAACTCTCTACAAGGAAACTTCTTCTAGCTGATCTCTCTACAGGGAGATTTGTTTGTAGCTGAACTCTCTACAGGTGATTTGTTTGAAGCTGAACTCTCTAAATGATGGTTTCTTTGTAGCTGAACTCTCTACAAGGTAACTTCCTCTAGCTAATCTCTCTACAGGGAGATTTGTTTGTAGCTGAACTCTCTACATGATGGTTTCTTTGTAGCTGAACTCTCTGCAAGGTAACTTCTTCTATTGATCTCTCCACAGGGCGATTTGTTTGTAGCTGAACTCTCTACATGGTGGTTTCTTTGTAGCTGAATTCTACAAGGTGATCCCTTTCCATAGTTGCATGAATTCCCTACAAGGTAACTTCTTCTAGCTGATCTCTCTACAGGGTGACTTGTGTGTAGCTGATCTCTATACAGGTTTCTTGTTTCTAGCTGATCTCTTGAATTCTCTTCAGGGTGACTGCTCTATTAGGATGACTGCTCTATTAGAGTATCTCGATCTCGCACTTGCTGCACCAAGTTGGATTTCGTGTTATAACTCCGTGGCTTTAAGTCTGATTCTTCTACACCATTGATGAGCCTTTCTAAGATGATTATTCCATCTGTACAACGATTTTCAAAGCATTACCCCAAGCGGTTTACCTGGTAGGCGTGGCAAGTAGTCGTTTTTTTATTAGCTAATCTCGATTGCGTAATTGTTACACACTGTTGGTTTTTTCGTTGTATCTTCCTGTTTTTTAGCTCGATTTCTTTCAAACCACAAAAGGTTTGAGGTTCAATAGTTAACCTATTCACCCACCGATTTTCAGCTTCTTCCCATACGCGGTTTACCCTGTAGGCGTGACAACATATTGGTGTTATTTTTCGTGAATAATCGCTCATAACTCTTTGCCTGTTTATCGTATTCCAGCCAAAGTTGGTACCGAGATGCGCCTTTATACCCCCTTCTGTGTGCCAAATTTCAAGGCAATCGGATATGGCGTTCGCGTTTTATAGCAGTTTTTGTAAGTGTGCGACAAGAAAAAGAACAATAAGAAGAAGAAAAAAAAAGAATAAACTGAGCCAATTTTTGAAGTCGCATATCTCGGGAACCCGCGAAGCGATTTCGCTCAAATTTGGAATGTGGAGTGCTGCAGTTGGAGGGAATGTCCACAGCAAAAATCGTCTTGTTTCATCAAGGAAGCACAGAGCTACGGAGGTGCGAAAATTGCGTTTTCTTTCTTCCTGTCAATATACTCACGGGTGTTACGCGCCGGCTTCTTGGGCAAGCACGACACACTACCGTGTGTCTTGATACATATTGTATTACATTGTAATTTTGTCTATATCATGTGTTGTATTATGTACACTTGTAGTTGTGTATGTTGTATATGTAGCTGCGAGTATAATGCTGCAAGTATATGTAATTAACAATCAAGCAATCAATCATCATTCAAACAAAATGGATATATGTATATAATTAAAAACTCTCCTTCATGCACCAGAATGCAATTGAGATGTGAAGGAATTTTACTAAACCAGTATCCTCCCATACAGTTTGGATGTTTACACTCGAGCTCTTAGAACACCAGATGTCCCTCATACCTTTCCACAACCCTGTAGTACAAATAAACAATGTTTCCATCAAAAAGCTACTTTGTGGTAGGACTCTAGTCCCTTCCAAATAAATTGTTCCAAAATTCTTTCCATATCAATTTATATGATCATTTATTGTATAGTGTATAATTATGTTGTGCTTTGTGTAGTTAGCTATATTATGTTATGTTTTGTATTTGTTATGTAGCTGATATGTGTGTAACTGAGGGTATATTCTGAAATAGAAGAACAACCTTGGCCAAATTCCAGAGTTTAAACAAACAAATCAAATAATTAGTGTACACCTCCTGTATACAGTAACTATATACTGCAAGAAAATATCATGTGATGTTTGACAACAACCAACTATGGGTATGCATGCTTGATTATGTATTTCGCCCATCTATTATACTAGCTACATGTCCTGCCTAATGGTATGGCTAGTAAGGTAGGGAGATTCATGGATTAAAATTGGAGACACAACTACAGTAAATCAATCAACATGCATCTATTTTTTCAATTATTATATATGTATAGAGGATCGGAAAGATAGATTAACGCCAATTATAGTTATATATCACCAGTAGACTTACTGCACTCTATGAAACTAGGATAACTGTTACATTGTATACAGATACTCCACAATATTATACATAAAATACTGTATTAAAATAAATAACAGCTAAGCAACTGCAGTAGGGAAAAGCCAGGAAAAGTATTATTAAATATAGTTAGGGTGGATCACAACAATCAAATATACAGTAGATCACAGTAAGTGTGGTAATAATTCATTTACAACCTGCCACTATTTTTGTTTGAAAATATTGACCTACTATAACCATGCCCAGGGGATTTTATGGAACAATGAGATATTCATTAGTGGCTAAATATGGTAATCAACAATGAAATGATGTTATAATTAAGATGCCCTTGTAATGTTTCAATTTGGGTGAGGCAAACTATGCTACAATTGTTTTGACTACAAACAATTAAAATTAATTGTATTTGTAATTGTAAGGATAACGATTTGTGCCTGTACACTGTGTACATCCAAAAAATCTACTTTTGTTAGAAGTGTGTGATTATATAGATATATTTGATTATCGAGATATCATAAGACTTATTGAGATAAGGATGATAGGTTTATTAATCTAGATAATAGTAAACTTCCATAAATTATTTGTACATATGATAGTGTAGGCACCTCCTGGGGGCTCCAACTCTCCTACCACTTGGGAACAGTGTAAAGACTAACATTTTCACTTTTTATAGTCTTTAAAGTGCAATTTGCTCACTTCACTGATTACAATATTGGAAGTTTACTAAAATAAATAATTGATACAGTTATCGAGATATGTTAGATAATTGAGATAAGTTCAAAGGAAATATCGAGATATGTCTAAATTAGTCATCGCACACCTCTACTTTGTATATACAACGCTAATTATCTAACTATACACACTAAATGGTATCATATTATTGTTGGTGAAATATGTACACAAAAACCAACACAAAGTTAATTACCAAAGCCTGCATAACTGACCTGGTATGGTATCTCCAGCCACAGGTATCAGAGCTGTGGTTTTAAGATAATTTCACATATTATAGTTATACATAGGAGCATTGCAATCTGAAAATCAAATTGTAGCTGGAAAATAACTTTTTTTTATTTTTAGGTTATTGCAAAGATTGCACATAGATAGTTTTGGGTTAGGAGTTTCAAGAACTCAAATGGAGTTATAATTTTTCATTGATCAGGTAATGAAGAGGTAAAATTTCAACTATGATATGGTAAGATGTTTGGCACAATCGGGTAAGATAGTTGTGCAGAAATCACACACGGAGAAGAGTTCAAACAGTAGCTTACACACTGGTCACGGTCATTTTTATTACCATGTAGCAGAATTTTAATGAATCCCATATGGTATAGATGTTGACTGTTAATCTGTTCAATAAATCAGTCCTTCAAGTATCACTGCTTAAAGTTTCTTAGTTTACTAGAGTGGTATATCCCCAGTATATGGAGCAGTTAATAATTTACTCTTTTAGTAGCTTTTCAGTAACCCACATACACTGATGTTTTACTGAGAGTTTAAAACTTAGTAAAACAATAATATTATGTTCCATATACTAAACGTTATTGATATTTTTCCATCAGTATAACTGGGTACAACTACAGTAAAGCAGCTTAACAAATTAGTAAACTAAGAACTTTTAAGTAGTGTATAAATTCGACCATGCAGCATACACTCATTAATTTTCAAGTCTGCTCCTTTATAATATGATTGTTGTATCATAGGTAAACAATTGATGAAATGTACTCATTATCTTTTCCTATAGCAAGTATATGGCTAAATTTCTGAAGGGGTGAACTGTCCTAGACCTAGGCCCCTAGGCTGGAATTTGTGCACTTCAGAGTAAGCTAATCTAAATCTGTCTAAATACACATAACTATACATGCTTGAGGAGAGTGTATAATGGACTCCTCTGTGGGGCACAACACCACCTAGGGAAACTTGTAGTGGATTATTAAATACTTTTGCAAAATATTAAATGGTTGTGGTCCAATATAGATGTGCATGTGCATGTAAAAAGCAGAGTAGCGATGCACTAATATTTATATTTAACCAGGCATGACTGATAACAGTACTGTATGCTCTAATAGAGTAATTGTGAATGAAACACAAAAATATAGATATGTATTGATAAACATAATTCATATGATTTAATGTCACTTGAAATACTCTAGATTATTGTAAAGTATTTAAAACACCAAAATTGTAAAATAAACATATTTCCAAGCCTTGAATGGCTTCCCAGAAGGCATGGCTGAGGTGGATCCTATGATCTTATCTGGTAAGGAACTCACAAAATTTGGTGCTTTGGTCAGTTGCGTCCACATTTTTTTGCTAAGCCACCTAACTACAAGTACAAAGTCCACATCAGTAAGGTTAATGTGATATAGATACGAGGTGAAATTTCCAGAAGTTTAGTAAAATTTTCCAATACAAATGGTTGTAGTATAAAGAATGCCATAAGCAAAAATGCTAGGGACATAGTTCCCTATCTCTATAAACTAATTGCAGGAGGGCACTTATTAATTATTTTATAGTGATAATCCAATTCATGAAACTGGATAAAATGTAGAAAATGTAATCAACAAAAATCCTAACCATGCAGGGTATATACGTTTTTCAACCTGTGCAGCTTTCTGATGCACAACTAATTCAGTACTTACTGTACATTAATAGCTAAATTCTCAACCAATTATGGCTTCTTTTGGTCATAAAATTCTTAGCCCTAGTTTACCTCCACAAATTAGATACAAACTTCATGGGTGTATTATACTGTAACTATTACTTGCAGCAGCATACAAAACGTCTACTGAGTTATTCAGTCCATCACTTCTGAATCAAGTATCATAAGCAGGGTTAGTATCCATAACCACATCATCATCATCATTGTAACCACCACTGCTACTATATGCTGGATTAGTCTGTAGATCAATACCACCACTTTCAATAATATTGTCATCAGGTAACTCTACTAGCTCATACAATACAGGTGATGTACCAGTAGCAGATTTATTAGTAGTGTTATCAGGTTGTTGTACTGTAGTGTGTTGTACCATGTTACTCATCTTCTTCTTTATAAACAAGTGCATGATGAGAAATGTGATGACAGCAGTGATAGTGATTGGTATGAGTAGAGTTGGTGTAAGAGTTATAACAACTACTACTCCAGTAGATAGTGAATCTGATCCTGGAAGAGACAGCATGTGTAAAGCCATATTAGAAATACCATTCTTTCATTGTTGTGAAATTTCAGTAAACACTCACATCAAAGTAATGCAATAGGAAATCTGCAAATATCACAGATATGTAATTAGCCAACAGATTGTTATACAGTGCAGTATTATTATTGTATAAACCATGTGTGATCTTGGGTGTGGCCCTCTATAATTATGTACACACTAAATGACGCTATTTTGGAGCAAAAAAAACATATGCACCTTATGCTATACATAGGTGAAAATGACTGACTGACTGACTGACTGACTGACTGACTGACTGACTGACTGACTGACTGACTGACTGACTGACTGACTGACTGACTGACTGACTGACTGACTGACTGACTGACTGACTGACTGACTGACTGACTGACTGACTGACTGACTGATGCCTCCAGTCAAACATAACTTGCAATCACACAGATTAATATTTTCATGCAATTGGGGAGTAATTGTACTTGTAACAGCCAAATTTGTTCTCAGTTTTGCCTCGTTCAATTCTGACTTGTACAATTACTTCCTAATTGCACTCAAATGTGTGTGATTACCTATACTAATTTTCCAACTAGTTAGATATTAGTAAATGCTCTGTTAGATATTACAACAGTTGACTGTTCTACTAGAGTGTTTAGTGTGGTCTCATATGCGACATGAATTTTGTTGTTGTCACAGCATATAATAATGCAAATATTGTGATGGTGTTACCGTGATGAGCTCTTGTAAACTAATTGCAATAACAGACATACATAATAACTGCTGAATGTACAATGAAGCCACAATTTGTATGGCTATAAAGTTGTGCAGTGTATATTGATATGGGATATTGTAAAAGTTGCACAATAATAATAATGTTGTGTTTGTCTAGTTGGTTAATTGGTCCCATACACAATCAGAAATGTCTATTATGACTTGGATCATAGGCAATGCTCTATTATATGACATTCAATAGCTTTTATGATCTAATTAGTGTACACTATGAAAATCTACCAACCTTCTAAAACACTCTAATTGTACACTCAAAATTATATAAGTAAAATTTGTTCTCTGAACAAATTAAGCGCATAATTGTACTGTATTTGCCCAATTAAGCGCATAACTGTACTGTATGACTCATACAGTACAGTTATGCAGTTGATTGGTACTGTACGGAGAATACGATATGCGGCATCGCTTTGATCCTCCCACGCAAAGTACAATATATGTTGATGAAACTGTCATGTCAATAACATTATCCTGTAGCTGCTTTAGGTTTTAAACTTCTGTAGGGAGCAGTAATAAATAAGTGGTTGTTCAATTAAGTGTTTTTCATTCCAGACTATGACGCTTTAATCTTGAACTCATATTTTTTAAAATTCGACTGTTTTGCCACAGAAACATAAATATATACCAGCACATGTGGCTGCACTAATAGCAAGTTTCATAATAACCTATATAAAGCTATGGATTGTAACCTAAGGCATTGCAATTGCCAATGCTACTACCCACACTCTCTCCATCCCAGTGTGAGCACTTGTAATATAGCTAATAGTTTCACTTTCTATGAATTTTCATCCATAATATATAATTGATGCTAAGGTTATATTATTATGATGAAAGATGATATATACACACTCATTAGCTACCTAAACACTCTAATTGAACACTCATAATTTTATAGGTGATGCCGGCACCAAAACTCCTGAGTGTTCAATTAAATAAACTATTGTTTGTCTAATTAGTGGATGATATTTCACTAATGCAAACTATCTGTTCCTATACACCAAAACCTTCACTAATAAACTGGGCTCAGCTATAAGCACAACAAGCACAAGCACACACACCATTACTTTTTGGTGATCTAGGTAGTCCACTAGATACAGTCACCATCTCTACAATCTCATCATTTCCATCACTGATGTTATTACTATCCATAACAGCCACTTCAATAGTATAATCTCCACCAATAAGGTTTGATATAACAAGGGGACTATCCCCCACTATAGTAACAGGTTGAGAACTAGTACAACTGGTATACATTAAAGTGACTTGGATCATCTCCAGTGATCCCAGTAACTGACATGACACACTAATAATACCAGTAGATGGTGAGGTTATGTCACAAGCTTTCAGAAGGAAGGTACCTGAAACATCAATGGCTTATAATACATTATATAAATCAGTAAACATGTACAGTGGAATCTCAAGATTGTGGGTACATTAAAAATGAGGTTATTAAAGTCCATGGTCCCATTTGTGTTTATGAAAATACTCTTAATGAGCACACCTCACTAATAGATGTGTGATTCTTGGCAAGCTATTGCTTGGCTTTCTCTTGCGTATACAGACTTTGCTGGTTTTTAGCATCAATCTTTTTGCACAATATTGGACCAATGTAATAATATTATACTATTTCTTTTACAATTTGGTGTTTGCATTCCTATAATCACTTTGCCATGATTACGCCAGCCCCCACAACGTTTCATAACAGATTATCATTTTATAAATATTTCTTCTGTCAAAAATCTATCACCTCATCTATCAAACTAACTGTACCTATTTATTGCAAGGAGTGCAGTTATGTTGAACTTCTACACTTGCCTTCTTTTTGTATTGTTTTTTGTTTGTTTGTTTGTTTGTTTGTTTGTTTGTTTGTTTGTTTGTTTGCTTGGTGTTGGTAGAGTATGTAGCTGTGTATGTGTGTGTACTCTGGGATGAAGAACAACCCTTGGCCAAATCCCTGAGTTTAAATAATAGAATAGGGAATATATAAGATCTTCCATTTTATACACATATTATACAGTGCAGTAGGACCATAACAAATCCCACATTAGTTGTTGATAAAGTGATTGTTCTATTAGAGTAGTTTATCAAGCGTATATATGTTCTATTAGAATAATTGAATACCCTTGTGTATACACAAACTAATTTTACTTATCTGAATAATGTAGGTCCCACTGTATCAGTCAACTTACTGATAGTCAGTTGGTCACTAACTCCACCAGGTCCATCACTATACAATGACATCACAGTGATAGTGTAGTTTGCATTACCTAGTGGGTGACCAGTGAAGTAATCTGACATATTGATTGATGTGATGTTGGGTATGATCAATGGATCATTAGTAAGTGTTGATCCATTAAATGTGATGTTGACTTGATAACCAGCTAGGAAGAGAGTACACTGGTCTAGTGGTGGGGCCTGCCATCAATGAGCATAATCTGTACAGAAATAACTAATGTAAATAACTTTCTACCCATGACACATTGACAAACAATGTTGCGTTTATAATATCTACTATTGGATCCATCAGCTCAGGAGGTGTCACTTCTGTATATAAATTACATGACATAAATATTTATTTATTTATTGTGCAACTAAAATATTCATAAACTTTAAGTAGCTAAGCACTGATCTATATACAAGTATCTGGATATGCAGCTTAACAGACTTGCATCAACATAAATAGTGTTAGAGTGATTTGTGGTCTTGGGAATGGTTATATCGATCTATATATGTGACCCAGTCTGAGAAAACCGGGCTTATCGCCTATCTAAAAGTATCGAGAAACGCCGGTTTTAAGTATTTAGTGTGTTGTAGCTCGCCAATGGTTGAAGCTATGTGTACCAAATTTTCACACGTTTTACACCAATTCCTTACCTTCCAGAGCATCCACTGTGCAAGTAGCCAACAACTAAGTTTCCCGCCATTTTACATAGTTTTTAAACCGAGGTTTACTGTATCAGGCGAGCTGCAAATTGGGTGGGAGGCAGGGGCCCTGGAAGGCGGGCAAGATGGTGTTCAAGATGGTGTTCAAAAATTGAAAAGGAAGGCCAAGGGATGAATTAGGCCAAGTTTTGGGCCATTGAGGTCTCAAAACTGGCTAAAATGAAAGGAAATTCACGGCAGAGGTACTTATTCAACACCACAGAGCTGTACAGCCACATACAGTCATCCCCAGGCTGACCAGAGCTCCATTAAGGCCCCACACCACACGTACGGTTCGCCACTGGGCTTGGGAAAAGCAGCCAGCAAAACCAGGCCACTCAAGTCTAGCTGATTTTGATTGTGGAATTAGATAGTTTATCATGTAGCTTTGTGTCCTGGGTAAAAAATCGAATCTGCTGACATGGGTGATAAGACCGGTTTTCTCAGACTGGGTCACAAATAGTAATTCATATTAACTTCCCTTGTACTGTTCTTGACTACATTATGTTTACCACGTCTTTCCCACCCACCACCACCTCCTTACCCATGATGAAAATATTCTTATAGAAACATTCAATAGTTTTATTGTAATTGTTAGAAACACTGATGGGTAGAGTATAGGTGCCTACATTATATATACTGGGTGGCTTCAAAAATTTTAATGCCTGGTTTCTAATCCTTACAATGGGCCAGGACTAGCTACATGTACATATAATGATATATACCTAAAATTATGCAGAAAGAAAGGCTGTACCTTAGTGTACATGTGAAGCATTCTAGCATGTCAAACATGCCAATCTAGGAGGTCTGAGGGCAGGGAATTTTTGAAAGTAGATCCTCTGAAGTGAGGGCAATTTCAGCAGTTTAATAATTATATACTTAACTGTTGTATAGGGTGACAACTCTGTTAGTATGACAGCTCTATTAGGTATCTCAATTTTGTGAACCAGTCTCTAAAATCCTCAGAAACCTCCTTGGAGCCTCCCCTGTAAATTAATCTTTGACAAGCAATTGTAATGTACATGTGAGCTAATAACACTGATAAATATTTCTAAAAGACTCATATTATGTTTTTGGTACAGGTATATCTTCTTCATTAAGTACTGTAGGTGTAATGTGTTATTGTATATGTACATAGTGGCAGATCTAACTAGGTTACTGTGGTTTTGACAGAAACCCCTTTTAAAAAGTGATGTAGGTTTAAATATTATTACTGTGTTGACAATATATCGTAGCAAAATTCTACATACCACTGTATATTTTTAATTGCACGCGTTTAATTGCATATAAGCTCTCAGGCCTCAGTAACACTTAACTTTTCACTTCCCACTGCATTAAATTGATCAAGATACTCTAATAAAACAGTCAAGTAACTACTCTAATAGAGCAATCAAAGCCACAGCTTAGTCACAACTTTTGCATTGGGTTTAACCTACAATTTTCAGTAATCTCGGAATTTTTAAAATCTAAACATTTTCTGGTGTCCTCAGACCCCCTCATTATCTTATTCTATAATACCTTCTATTATAACATTAAATCTTCCTTTTAAAAATCCTAGATCTGCCACTACAGGTGCAAGCCATGTTACTATATGTATATTACCAAATGTTATTTGTACACAATATACACTCACCAATAATGGTTATAGTACCAACATCACTCTCAGTAACATTACCATCATGTGACAGGACAAAACACTGATATGATGACTGGTTGTAAGTCTCATCCACTGGACCAACTAATAATGTACTATCGTAGGAGTATTGAGGTCCACTATCAGGTACCCACACCAGTCTGGACTGAAATGCCACTAAATTCAACCTTTTAGCATCTATTTTCAAAAATTTTCCCCCCAGACCCCCCTAGTTTCAGTATGCTTCGCATGCTGGGTGTGCACACCATAATATAATCTGAATCATGTCATATAAAAAGGTCCACTTTTCTTCTAAAAGAACCTACCCAGATAAAAGTCTGGCTACGGCCCTGGATTGACAGTCCCTTCAGTCAGAACAAGTGGTTTTATAAATAACATACTTACACATATATAGGCTGCTGTACTTTTATTTTACGAGTGAAAATCTTCTGGACAATTTTACATGTCATGATAGCTAGCTACATACTGTATATGTGCCAACCACACGGCACACTGAGCAAACACAGCAAATATTAATGTGTACATACCTAGATAGATTAGAACCATAATAAACTGAAGAAACAGAGGCGTCGTTAGTCACTGTAACTCGCTTTGCAACTTGCTACCGGGGATTGTCTAGCGAAATGGCCCAGTTCACGCTTTTTTATCCACTTGTCACGTGCTTCACTACCACTGGCCAGTGCAGAATAATCGTCTAGGTACAACAATTGGTGTCTGATTCTTCATTTCTTTTCAACGATACGGCATAGCTTGATAGTCCATTCAACCTCAGTATCTTCATGTTCTGTCCGAATTTGCCGCGGAGGCGAGCGGCGCGTCTAAGTAATTAAATTTTGCACATATTCAGGTTTTCATTGGTGTGTTCATGCATAGAAAGGAGTCCGCTTTAGATAATTAGGTCTCAGTTTGATTTCCAATACCTATAATACTATCACCATGGTAGAGGAAGCCACAAGTAAAACCAGACCAGTAATCAATCAGACTATCCGACAGACAATATGCAATTTAAATTGATAGCTACGTAGCTAGTAAAATGCATATAATAAAAAAGAATGGATGAAATAATAAATAAATACTGCCAGCATATAGCTACCACAAAACCACAAAACCACAAAAATAGCTAGCTATTATGTGTTGTCACATGACTCACATCATATTAGATGCATGAGTTGGTTGAATAGTACATGGTAATAACCTAAGTGCTTTAAATTATATACACTTGAAAGTTAGAAGTGTTTAACATCAATGATGAAATAATGATTATTTTTTGTAAGCACTTAACTGGTACGAAGGTGATACAATTGTATGGTTGATTTTACATGTTATGATTATGATATAACTATATATGTACTCCTCATTCTAGCTACAAAATTAATGCAAACAATGTTGTGTCACTTATATACCACTTTCTTAGTCTGTTGGCTACTTACTGCATGCCTATACTGTATATCATGAATAGTAGCAAGGGACTCTCTGAACTATGAGCTCAACAAAATTCTCCATGGAAAACATTGCTTTAGTGTTTTAGCACTTTTATGATTGTATGACTACATTGCATAAATTCATTTTGTCCTAATAAAGGTACACACATGCACACACACACTACATAGATGTCATCACATATACACACCCATGGGGTAGTGTGGAGGTAAGGAATACTGTTTAGATTGGTTCAATTATAATGTTTAAGTGTTAGCACCATATTATACCTGTATTTCCATTCACTTCAACAACACAAATTAGAATCATATTGGTAGCTAATGAGGTTAGTAATCAAACTGGTACTATATAAGTAGCTACCCAACCCAAAACAAATCCCTCTGATCTCATTATTGGTGCCACTTTGGATAATGATACATTGTTAAAACTATATTGTTTGTACATTGTGGTTGTTTGACTGGTTTGCAAAGAGGGACTTTCTAGCTATACAATTTATATGAAAATACTAGGCTACATAGTGGTGACTGGACTTGGAAAAAAAAAGCTTTAATCATATTTGCAATTGAGAACTCAAACATTCATGCAGGCATTTCTAGCCACCAATTAGCTTGGTGATTATCATCACAAGTCATTGCCTTGAATTACAGATAATTCTGTGAGTACCTTAATTGGACCATGTGTACAATTCTTACTATCCCAAGTGTGATATTAAGGCAGTCTGGTTTGCATGAAACGTTTATGTATATGCTGCTGCAGCAACATCTTTTATCTGCTCTTTTACATGTACATAATATACAGTAGCACTATATATTCATTTATGAGATTCGATTAGCAACAAACCTAATATGTCCTCTGAAAATTGAATCCATAACAATAAATATACAGGCATGTGGAATAGGTGGGAAATGAACATTTTGTAATGTTGTGGTGTACAGGTAGCATGATTGTAGTGGAGTGCACAACACAAATATTCAGTGAAATAAACTCACATAGTTTACTACACACATAGCTATAACTTTCTTGACCACTGTACTCTAATAGCATGTAAAGGGCTTGATAACACATCAGAATGCATTTGACAAGTTGAATTGTATCTACAACATTAGCATGGAGAAGTTTAGTGTTCACTACAAATCTACAGTATATCTACATCACAAGTAGAAGTAACTCAATGACATATCAGTTAATGATTAATGTTGATAACTCTCATAAGCAGGATTATTATCCATGATCACTTTATCACTTGTACCATAGGCTGGATTTTGTTGTAACTTTATGTCTTCAGTAGTGTGGCTGGGTGGTTGTACAGTATCGTATATAACAGTTGGGTTAGTACAGGATTGTACTGAAGGCTCCTGCATCAATGTTCCTCGCCTTTTCCCCTCAAATGCATTTTTCATAGATACATAGGTGATAATGAAGGTGATGATAGCAGTGGTAGCAACTGATAAGAGGAAAGTGAGTGAACAAGACAAGGCAACAGCAGCTCCAGTGGATAGTGAATGTGATGGACATTTTTCTGTATTAATTAAAAGAAAACAAGATTAAGTATATACGCACTACACATGCCAACATATATATACCATGTGACCAAATTTTACTAAACCAGCTTTTAGTCTAATGACAACATAAACAATAAAATATTCTAATAGTACAGTCAGAAAACAAATAGAATGGTTATTACACTATTGATGAATAGCTATATAGAGATGGAGAAATGGAAACACTCCCAGATGCAATCTTAAAGCTACTATTTTCAAACTTCCTCTTGGGGTGCATGTCTCAGATCTGTCTATAAAGCATCATTAGTGGTAACCTTGACTACAACCATAATGATCAAGACACATGGTAGTGTGTAGTGCGGCCAAGAAAGCAGGTGACCACACCGTGAGTATATTGACAGGAAGAAAGAAAACAGCCTTTTCATGTGTGCATAGCTCCATGGCCCCTTCTCCAAAGTACACCATTTTTGCATTGTACAGTGTAGCTGTCCCCCAGATAGGGTATGCCACACAGCAAATTTGATTAATTTAAAATTCACAACAGCCATTTGCGAGATATGGGCATTCAAAGTTTCATTTTAATTTCTTCGTTTTTTTCTTCTTATGCTGTACAGAGACTACAAGGGCTTTGATTTCTTTTCGCACACTTTGCAAAAATTGCTATAAAATGCAATGTGTAACTCACTTGCCTTGATCTTTGGCACAAATGAACAGCATGTAATGGTGGATTCATGTAATGGTGGATTCATGTACCAAGTTTGTTGTGAATCTGAGGAATATTCAAGGAATTGTGAGCATTCGTTCATGTAAAAAAGATCAAACTTCTGTCACGGCTACAGGGTAAGCCGAGTATAGAAATAACTTTAAAATTGGTGTGTAGATAGGCTGATCATCATAGCAGTGCCTTTTGATAGTTTGAATAGCAGCAGAGTTACAGTGACAAAGTTATAAAGCAAACACCAAGCAAGTGTAAAATTGTGGGATCGAGATGCTCTAATAGAGCAGTCACTGTGGGGTAAAAAAGGTGTGCAAAAACTGTTGGAGAAAAACTTACCAGAGTTCAAACCAGGGACCTCCATGCCTAATACCTGTATCCTTAACCACTGACCCACTGCTATCTTGGCTGATCACCTCACTTAATTTCTGCTTTATAAATGAAATTTCTAGTTGAAATCTGCATATAATCAAATGTTTGTAATTTCATAGATCTAGCAATAGAAGTACTAGATTGTTCTAGAACATTCTATGTATGTTCTACTAGAAGTCCTCAAAAAAATGTGCGCTCTATTAGAGTATTACAGTAATATTTTCAAATATTGAATTAGATCATGCAATGAAATACATTTATAAGTCTGTCTTCAATAATCATCATTGTATCTACATAGAAAAGAAGAAATGTGAGTAAAAACAAACCTCAAAGTCAGCCATAGGCTGGTTTGGGGCCTTACAAAGTACAAAAAGAAGTGAAATCCACACAAAAACAGCCAAGCTGTGAAAAAATGGGGCAACCTTAAAAAGCCTGGGTGAAAAAAGTTGTGAAATCAAAGGTGGCGACCAAGAAATGGCTGCAATGATGTTAATGCTAAAAAATTTTAATAATGGCTGTGTGCATTGTTAAAATTTATTAACATTAACATCATTGCAGCCATTTCTTGGCTGCCACTTTTGATTTCACAACTTTTTTCACCCAGGCTTTTTAAGTCTGCACCATTTTTTCACAGCTTGGCTGTTTTTGTGTGGTTATAATTACATGGATTGACATATCATTTTTAGGTTCCACTGACTCTGCAAAACATGCAAATTGATAGTTTAAGGCAAGATCAGTATGAACATTTTAGCCAAACTTTTGCACTATATAGTGTAGCCAGTGGTGTTACTTTAGTGCTTGATTTCAGCTAAAAATGAAAAAGCAGATCACATAAAGATATGCTATATTGGGTATACAACACAGATTACAATGAAAGCTAACAAAATGTCTGGCCCAAAAGTTTTCTTCAGTACACCCTGTGAATGTGTGTATTGTTAACGTATAAGCCATTTGTTACAAAAGTACAGTATGGTGAGACTGCACTATGCATATCAATGCACACCCAGAGGAACATACAAACTGTAAAATCTATGCAAAGGAGGTCCACCAGATTTGTATTAAACGGCTATTCACCAAGCAACAGCACTTCTATACAGTAACAGGCTGGAAGACAGATGCAAGAAGCTTAGACTGCTGATATTGTTATAACATAACAAGCACAAGGAAGAATGAGGAATTTTAAGTTTGAATAGGAATCAAAGCAATAATAAAGTAGTGAAACAAGGGAGGTCATCTATATAGACCTGGTGGACTATTAATCCCTACTTCAGTATACCCATGGGACCACTAGTATGTATTCAGGTGTAGGTGACCTCCCTTGTTTCACTACTTTTTATTTCTTTAATCCCTAGTCAAACTTGTAAAATTCCTTATACTTGTTTGGTTACTTTTTGTAACATCATTAGGAGTAGTGACTGATGAACCCACACATACCGCATTAGAAGAAAGAATGGTGCCAGGCTTATTGTTTTCATCTGAATGCATGCCCCCAACTATCAATTACTGAAACAGCAAAGTGGTCATTACACTTCATTTTCAGCTATGTTCAGCCCATTACCCAGTATTACAAATGAAGAACACTACAAAAAGGACCCCTGCAACCAATCCAGTCATAACAAAACTTGGATGATTTCCATTACACATGTGTAGGGATGTCATCACGTGGATAGACACCTTGCGCTGTCAGCAAAGATAAATGGGATGACACAAAGGAGGACACAAGTAAATCCATGAAGCATGCATTGTATGTACTGCAAAATTCCAAAAGGCATCTGTCGGGCTGAATTGACATTCAACAGTGGAAAATCAAGTACATAGCCTTAGCCGTTATTGAGTTCTGAAGACATCAGTCAGACACTCAATCAGTCAGTCAGTAGAAAATTCCACCAAATTAATTTTCAGCAACCAATTGAAAGTGTTTCAGATTGTACTGAAGACACTTTTGGGCTTGTAGCTACTGATGTCCTACATATTGTGAGGTTGGTAACAATGCATGCATGCACCAAGAAATTATCATTGTCTTCCTATGGGCATTATTTTTTTTCTCTACAGTGCAAAGACTGGAGGGTAGCATAATAAAATCGGTAATTTTTGCACCATGCCTTCATGTTGTACTTTTCATTCCTTGTTATATTTGCAAATTGTGTTAATATTTTTAGGATGGCTTTAGTATTGATACTTTGACAATATTATTGACTTGCTCATGGCTAGTTGTCACATAATAGTTTTCAGAGCACTTATAGTGGCCTTATGGGCAGCAGTGCACTTTACTAATGAGATATCAGAATCACATACAAACCTAACATACTTATCATGTATACAGGGGTAGTGATCTCTGATTGTGAATTGTACCATTTAGACATCACTCATATCACACCATATGAAAAGTCATGTGCATTTACTGTATAATTTCAAATAACAAGTAGGAATTCTTTCTGTATAGTTCACCAATTAACTATCAATACAATGTAAGTGTGTAAGAGAATATACACATTACTTACCAAATAATGTAATAGTTCCTAGTTTGCTCTTAATGATGGTATGATCATCTAATTGAAAACTACACTGATATGATGACTGGTTGTAAGTTTTATCCACTGGACCAATTAACAAGAAACTAGTAGCACTATTGTTATCTGCATTGGTCAAATCAGGTACCCAGAATAATTTATCATCGCTATTGTTACTGATATCAGTTGTATTTCTAGTCACATCACTAATAACAGAGCCATCCTAAGCTCTTCTAACAATCCTCCAGTTTGGTAGTGTAGTAGAACAAGCTCCAGTAAAACCACAAGGCATTTGTATAGCTAAGTGTTGTGTGCCATCATTAAGGCATTCTGCTTCATCAGTAGGATCTTTGATGATTGTCAAGGCTACACAAAGTAATGTTCCTTATACAGGTGTGATCATTTACAAATCAATCATACATAACTATTTTAATTATTATGTTGTGGTGACAATATATGTAACTGCTTGATTTCATTGCAACTGTTCTTGAGGCCTATTCTTCAAAAAGATGAAAGTTTGGTGTAATTAAATTTTGGAGAATTTGGCAAATTAAAAGGAATTTTCCAAACTTTATTAACCAAATAGCTATTTAATAATGGCTGTGTGATAAGTTCCCCAAACTTTTATCTACCAAACTGCTTCACTGCTGATTCACCAAACTTATATCATACCAAACTTTAGTATCTATTTTTCCTTTCAGTTTACTATTTCCTTAATATTGTTTTTTTTTTTTCAAATCTCAAATATTTTTTCACAAACTTTTAGTCCAAGATCTAGTTTTAAATTGCTTCCAAGTTCAAAACTGCCATAAGGGACATGCTCCTAGACCCCCTTAACTGAAGTATGATAAGTGTGCTTTACATACTGGTATGATAGTTAAGGAATCCAATACTAAGCACAAACAAAAAAAAAACATGAACAAGTAGTCTCCCCTGATGACACAGCATCACTTTGTAGATCACACAACAGATCACCAGTAAATGTATACGCATGCTCATAAGCTGTTATTTGTTGCCGGGAACCTGCCTGTGAATACATCTGGAAGCATGAAAAATCTACATATGCAGTGCAGCTACATACTATGTAGATTTATTCCACTATACATAAATAGAGCTGAGTGATAGTTGCGATCTATCGATTATTGTGACAGTTGAGTAACAATTGTGATATGACAGTCTACAATTGTACTATCACGATATATTAAACACACCTGTGCTTAGTCAAAAAGCAAGGATAACAGAAGCAAACATGATAGTATTGAAGTTGAGGAAACTGTGCAAGTCTAGTTGACCATGCACAACAAAGATTACAATTGTAATACGTAACAATGTTTACCACCCAAGTGTTAAAAAAGCAGATACGTGGTATGTAGTTGGATTATTTATGTGCTATTTACATGAGGTTAAGTGTCTTTGATAACTGCTAGTACTATTGTGATACTATCGTTATCATTATATAGAAGTTGCCATCAATCATGATAGTGATAGTTGTACTATCGCTCAGCTCTATACATAAATGTACTCTCCTTTGTACTATTACAATAAATGATACAGTACATCAATGTACCGTTAAACAGTTACCTTGACTGATACACAACTGTACTAGAGGTGTACCGATATGGGTTTTTGGCATGTACCGATATCCGATATTGGTGCCACCAAAAGAGGCCGATAACCGATAGTTGATCCGATATTTGCATTATAGTTAAAAGTGTACATTTACCTACCCTGTAACAACATGTGCATGTATTCATTGCTATACTCTGCCTGTGGTAGTACACAGCTTGGGTTTCTATTGTGCAATCCAGACAATTAGGCACCCACAAACATTTTTATGTATACTCCCATGAAGCCTTATACGGATATTTCTGCATTCTAATGGTTTGTGAGAAAGCTGGTACTGTGACAGCAAGTTTCCTTGGTTATCCTGTGACCCTTCTTTTTATTACAAGGTAGCTACTCTATAACTGCTTCATTTATAAAGACTGTGTCTGTGATAAGCTTTCCAGTAACAGACAGTAGAATCGCATGTATTTATATGGCTTCTCGTAGCGTAGCGCTTGTTTCAGAGTGAACAATAAGCCACTGGCACTAAAGAGCCACATAAATAATGTAGAAAACCAATGCACAATCCGTTTATGTACAAACTATTGCTACTGTATAAATATCGGTAGCGATATCGGTCCTCCTGCTGTTCTGTACCGATACCGATATTGGTAAAAATTGCCATATTGGTGGCCGATATTATAGCCGATCCGATTATCGGTACACCTCTAAACTGTACATATGGATTTATAGCTACAGCTCCTCTTCCAAATGAAGAGAGAGAAATATAAAGTGGTACGTATTATGCTATAGTCATACCTGTAGTCATACCTGTAGTCATACCTGTAGTCATACCTGTAGTCATTTGATCAATCAGCAGTAAGAAAAATGTAGTGGTTTGCAGTTTATTACAAATCTTCATCATCCTAAGAAATGAAATACTATAATGAATTAGCTATGTACTTTGATTAAATGTAACAACCTACAGTAGCTCTAATATGGCACACGGGACTTTAATTAGTACTGTATATAAACCTACTGGAAATGTTTTCACATTTACAAAGCCACATATTTACTGTGCAATACACATCTGCTATAAGTGGACAACAAACTTATATACATGATAACCATGTATATACTAGGTTACATGATGCATGATGATGCTAAAATTGCCAGCCAGGGAATTGAAAAAAAAGGAAAGCAGACATCATTTGCCTGGATAACGAGAAACTGCACACACCTCTTTTAATTCTGTCATCACACGAAGCACAGGTATAGCAGTATGATTGTTGCTAAACACTTCTTTATCACTTGGGTAACTTCATCTTGGTATACATAGAGATATGCAATGATTTTTAGTAGCGCTTATATTTTGTCCAACCGAGGAGTCATAACCTGACATGCAAAGTTGTTTAGCCATGTAGTTCATCAGTATATTAATTTTAAAATGAAGTAGGAATGCAAGCGATGAAAAAAGATTAATGATGGTATTACATACAACTCAGTGGGAAAATCAAGAATTTCCCACCAAGCTATGTGTATTACCATCATTAATCTCTTGTCTCACTACTTTTTATTGCTTGGATCCCTGCTTAATTTTTAAATTAATAATTTTCAATATAGTAGTTTTTTTATGTTTTTGTTATAGCATGGCTATATACATGTGACTGTTCTATTAGGGTGACTGCTGTGTTAGAGTATCTCATGTCAACCTTTCACCTACCATCATATGTACCAATAATAATGTGGTGTGGTCATCTTGATAGATTGTTATTGCTGTCTTGGTGCTTGATCATTGTTAATCAACCAAGATTACATTAATAGGTATGACATTAAACCTATCGTGAAGTTACAAGCAGAGTTGCAGGTATCTACAGAGTGTAAGCACACTTAAGCACTTAAATAAGTTTGCGGCATCTAAATGTGCTGCTCAAGGGAAATGTTGATAATGCCTCAATATGGTTTCATTGCTACAAGAAGAAGACAACCAGCTTGACTGAAGATAAAAAGAAAGACAAGGCACAGAGGGCGCACATTCGTCGGACCTCAAAAGGCACATCCCACTGGTGAGTTTGTTATTGTGGCATAAAGTGGTCATGCGCTGCTTTGTTTGGCCTCCATCCTTGCAACTGTGGTGAGGCTGGCAGGCAGGCAGACAGGCAGGCAGAGTGATTTTTTTTAATTCTGTATCTGGCCACCTGTAAGTGTTTTCTTGTCTTTTCCTGTAAGTGTTTTCCTGTCTTTGCATTTGATGTTAAATAGACTAATATTATTCCATAAAGGTGATTTTCATCGCATAAGATATTTCTAGGATGATTTTTAAAGGCGGAATTTTAGGTGGCATGTGTCATTTTTGGGGAGGAATACTACTGTACTGTTTGATTACTAATTATATGGGCAAGGCTAGAATTAAATTTGCAACTTTAGGTGATGATCCACCTTGTTTAAGCATTGCACTACAATTTCCAAGTTTGTTTGTATTTATTTGTTTTCGTAGTGAACTTCTATCTATAACACTATACATCAAAGGAAAGAATGTTGCCAGGTGCATGAGGCTATGACTGTATGACAAAACACTGCAAGCACATAAAGTTATTGATGTGCTACCACAAATTGACACCTTGCAGTTGGCATTGTAAATGAAAGGAAGAGAAACGGTATATACATGATACATGCATTGTACATACTGCGGTAGGCCAAAAGACACATTACAGGCTGAAGTAATGCCTACTAATAAAAGTATCAAGCCCATAACATTGAGTAGCTCGTAGGTATGTCAGTCAGCAGAAAATTCCAAAACTAAAATTTCATTACAAACTATGGAATGTACAGTACTGTACTGTATGATACACTGCAAAAGTGACATCAACTGAAGTGTGTTCTATATATTCTTAGAGAGCTAACTGAAAAAGAGATCTATATACACTCCTACCGAAACATGCTTTCAGGATTTGTCAAGTCAAAATGACATAATTATTTGTCCAAAACAACCAGTAATCATTTAATAAGCAATGTTTGCTTATTCTGTCTTTAAATTATGAAATGGTTGGACTGATCAAACTCCATCGACCCGTGATTCTCTGGAAAGTATCAGGCTGGATGGACTACATATATACCTCTTCAATTCACACAACTAGACATAATCAAACATCATAAAAATTGAACTCCTTTGCTCTATACTGACAACTTTTCCCCCAAAAAATAGTTTTGCCATAGCAAGAGTACAATAGTTATATTTAATTAGAAAGCAAGTCTAATCTCAATGGACTATTACAGCCTATGCGTTGCTACTGTAACAATACTAGCCCACATTTCAGGGCTGGAGGAGAGAAAATTGAGTTGGTCAGGCCATTGGCTATAATGTTGAGATTGCTACTATATACATGCCAATGACAGAAGAGTTGCTGCACAGTGTGTGAAGCACACTCTGTGAAGTGCAAAGCATGAACATTCCAGGGGGGTTGGGGGCATGCCGCCACAGGGAATTTTTGAAAATTAGACACTCAGATACGCAATTTTAGTGATATTTCACTGCTAGCTAGCTATATAAATATGCTCAAGCCTATCTGTTGTTCTTCAGACTTTCTATACTATGTATAATAGGTAGTAATTGTAGACCTGACATACAGGGGACACAGCATGAAACTTGCTGTATGGCTAGTATTCATTTAGTTATAGCAATTAGAAGTTCAAGGGGAGTCTGGGGGTGCAACACCCAGGAGCTCAGTACAGAATTTTTGCAATTTAAAGGCTTGAAAATGCCTTAAAATTTAAAATTGATGCTAAATTTAAAAGTAAAACTAGCTAGCAACTTGCAACTTTGCCCTCAAATTTCACAGGGAATCCATGCAGCATGGCCCCCTTATAGCTAGGCTATATGAATTAATCGACTAGACAGTTTATAGCTGTATACAATGAATTCACACAGCTACAATAAAAGGCTACACAGCTACAAAATGCAGTATACTACTACACCCCCCTATATACTGGTTTGTATGCAATGAAGTGAACGGATCATCACGTAAATATGCTGGCGGACAGCCACGAGACCAATAAGTATTTGAAAATGGTGCGATGTGGGGTGAGACTGAGAGTTTGTTCAGTATCTCGACAGGACGAGTGGGTAGTTGAAGAGGAGTGATTTCTACTCAAAATCTCATCCAGATGGCCGCCATGTAATGTATGGGTGTACAGCTTCTTGCCGCGGAATGAGTCACCTGGTTTGTCACTGCCAGCCCTTCGCCCAGTAAAAGAAGCCAAGAGAGATAAGCCAAGAAATGCTAATGATTATTTTATGAAGATTGAATTGTGATATAAGTGTGCTGGTTTAGAATCAAAGAAGGCACCAGCCTTACACGTGATAGATGCCAACTGCCAGCACACGTGATACTGTACATAGAACCCACAATCATTTCTGTACAAAACGATACAAATGCTATGCTGTACTGTAAGGTAATTGGAAGTACTATACATGTAGTTGTTAGGCTGAGAAACTAGGTAACTACTTGTGTCATGCATTTTCAATAACATCTGTAAAATGTACGTAGTTTCATGTAGATATGATCGTCCAAAGATTGCATGAGAGTAATACAGTTCGAGCTGGTCAGTTAGTTGGTTCAGCTCCAGATTATTGGTCTGGCTCGGGCCTGATCAACCAGACTGTCTCCTCTGGCCTTGCATTTGTTGTAAAAGTACAGCTTGCATTAATTTAGCTACATATATGTACTTTTGATATCATTGGGGAGGAGGAGGCTTATATAATTACAGGCCAGCCAAGTAAAATTGATAGCCCCTTCAGTCAGAACAAGTGTTTTGATAAATAACAATAACATACTTAATTACATGCACATATATAGGCTGCTGTATTTTTATTTTACGAGTGAAAATTTTCAATGTAGCAGGGACAGTTTGACATGTCATGATAGCTAGCTACTGTATGTGCCAACCACACTAAGCAAACATAGCAAATATTATGCACTTGTCAATTTCATGCCCCACCCCCCCACCCCCGGGGAGGGTGGGGGATACAGGGGATTTGACAAACCGCGGTGTCAAATTCCCCACTACTGGGGAAAAATCGGCTGTCAAATCCCCACTATGTTCCCACCCCCATAGTAGGGGATTTGACAACACCTCAAGGATGACTAAACGCATATTTCATGCATACGACTAGTAATAAACCTGCCCTGTAGCTAGTAAAATTATAGCAAGTGCGATTATTTTATTGTTTAGAGATGCAACTACCGAAAATCGGTCAGTGAATTGGACAATTGTCAATTGCTCCAGGGGTGGGGACAAGAAGCAATGTCAAATCCCCACCTGGGGTGTGGGGACGCCCGGGGGTGGGGCATGAAATTGACAAGTGCATTAATGTGTAAAATAATCATATATCACGTGAGACACGGGAGTTGGAGTACTGAATATTTGTCTCCGCTGAAACGCCCTTTCTCTTGGTTCTACAGGCGTACAAGTATTGCTGTTCATTGTAACATATAGAGAAACTATTTACCATGCCAAAAATCAGGGGAGTCAAGCCGTCTAGTGGAAATTCGACTTCACCAGCGTTCTCATTGGATAAAGAGGAGAGCGACACGTGTATCACCTGTAACAAGTTAATAACTGGTGATGCTTTTGAGTGCGTTTGGTGTAGAAAGTGGCAGCACAGAGTTTGCATTAATTTAAGTGTTGGGCAATATGGCGCTCTTTCTGATTTACCAAACAATATTGTATTTTTCTGTTCTCATTGTTTTTACAAATTGCCCAATGCCCTAATTGCTTATGACAACACTAAGGAAGTTTGTGATGTAATAGAAACTAAGCTGAACTCTGTGCAAATGGATTTATTAAACAGATTTGAGGACTTGACAGAGAAAGTAAATAATTTAGTTAGTTACAGTGAACAAGAGCCTGTTACCACTGTAGTAGAGAACACTGAGCCATCTGAACAAGTGATCCATAGCAAGGAGGTAACTGTTGAATCAATAGCATCAATGACTGCAGCAATCATATCTGAAGAAAAGGAACGGGAGAAACGGAAACTGAATTTGATTGTGCACAACCTTCCAGAATCCACATCAGCGGAAGCCAGTATTCGGAAGAATGAAGATACTCAGAATGTCACATCCTTGTTTAATAAATACATTGGAGTTAATACTCACATCAGTAATGTAACACGGATTGGTAAACAGACTGGAAGGCCCAGACTCACGAAAGTTACTTTGTCAACAAGAGAGGAAAAGTTTAAAATTCTCCACAACAGGTTGAACTTGCGTAAGAAGGAGCACCCGACTCATGTCACTAAAGTATTTATAACACCTGACTTAACCCCACAAGAGCAAATACGGAACAAACAACTACGTGCCAGGCTAAGTGAGCTCAACAAGCAGGATAAATTGTATCGGATTAAGAATGGTAAAATAGTTCTAAGAGAAGCTTCCTAATTTAGACCAACTCCATCATATCAAGCCATATAATATCAAGATCAAAATAGCTACAGAACAGATTTTAGCGATGCAGTGTCTCAAGCAAGTATTGTGATGAACTTGATCAGAAACTCTTGAATAATTTTGTAAGATATATGCGTCATACTCCTTAATGGAGGTTTGCATATTAAACTTAATAATAATAATAATGTGTACATACCTAAACCATAATAAGCTGAAGAAACAGAGGCGTCGTTTGTCACTGTAACTCGCTTTGCCGCAACTTGCTACCGGGAATCGTCTAGCGAAATGGCCCAGTTCACGCTTTTTATTCAGCTGTCACGTACTTCACTACCACTAGTTTTTCCGCACGCCGCTTATCGATTGGAAATTATAAGCGCCTATTTCGTAGCAGGCGCCAACCGATAAGGGCCGTGCGGAGAAAAAGTGGTCCGGCTGTCCACGCGAGACTACTAACTAGCCAGTGCAGAATAATCGTTTAGTCGCAACCGGTGTCTGATTCTTCATTTCTCTCAACAACACGGCATAACTTACTAAACTATCCATTCAACCTCAGTAGCTAAGTGCTCAAATTTCCTTTCTTTGGCCCTTTTCTGTTACATCTTTGATATTGTTAGCTAGGTAAAGTACTGTTCTTAGGTTATCAGTTCCAGTTTGCCAGGTTAGGTAATCCAAAGGCTGCAGCACATGTTGCTGTCACTGAGACCTTCAGTGCTGGTCACTGTAGCTGCTTTAATAATAAAATATGCCGCGGAGGCGAGCGGCTCATCTAAGTAATTAAATTTTGCACATGTCAGATTTTCATTGGTGTGTCCATGCATATAAAGGAGTCTGCTTTAGATCTCAATTTGATTTTAACCAATGGCCATCATGCACCATGGTTGAGGAAACCACGAGTAAGACCAGGCATCAGACTATCCGGCACTCAGACAATATGCAAAGTAAAATGCATAATTATTAATGACACCTTTACGTTAAAAAAGAATGGATGAAAATAATAAATAAACAGTAACCTATAAGACTATAATCACTGCCAGCATATACCACTCACCACAAAAAAAAAGCTACAGAGCTATTGTGTGTATATTAGATGTATGATTTGGTTGAATAATACATGGATGGGATTTTAACTAAATGCCTTAAAATACAGTTTACTTATGAAAGTTAAAAGTGTTTAACATCAATAATTATTATTATTTTATAAGCACTTAACTGGTATGAAGGTGTTACAATTGTGTGGTTGATTTGAAATACTATGAAATATGTACTCATTCTAGCTACAAATGCAAACAATTTGTGTTACTTGCTGTCTTAGTCTGCTGGCAGTATGTACATGTATATAGCTACTGCCTATATTGTATATCATGAATAGTAGTAAGGGACTCTCTGAACTATGAGCTCAACAAAATTCTCCATGGTAAACATTGTTTTAGCACTTTTATGATTGTACGTACATTGCATGAAATCATTTTGTCCTAATAAAGGTGTCCACACACACACACACACTGATGTGATCATCCACACCCATGAGGTTGTGTGGAGATAAGAAATACTGTTTAGTTGTTAACACCATACAATACCTGTATTTCCATCCACTTCAAAACACAAATTAGAATCATATTAGTAGCTAATGAGGTCAGCAATTAAACTGGTAAAATCCCCTTCTATATAAGTAGCCACCCAACCCAAAACAAATCCCTCTGATCTCATGATTAGTGCTGCTTATATTTGGATAATGATATTGTTACAATATTGTTTGTACATTGTGGTTATGTAACTGGTTTGCAAAGAGGGGCTTTCTAGCTATGTATATACTCACAATTGTCATTCACAGTTTCAATAAATGTTTGACAATTTATATGAAAATACTAGGCTACATAATGATGATCAGACTAGCTTTAATCATAATTATTTGCAATTGTCAACTCAAACATACATGAAGGCATTTCTAGCCACCGATTAGCTTAGTACTTATAATCACAAGTCATTGCCTTGAATTACAGATGATTTTGTGAATATTCTAATAGGTGCACGGGTACCTTAATTGGACCATGCGTACAATTCTAATTATTTCATGTGTGATATTAAGGCAGCCTGGTTTGAATGTATTGTTACTGCATGAAACATTTATGTATACGCATATACTGCTGCAGCAGCAACCTCTTTGATCTGCTCTTTTACATGTACACATAAAGTAGCACTATATGTTTAGAAAAAGATTCGATTAGTAACAAACCTATTATGTCCTCTGAAAATTGAATCCATAACATTAAGTATACAGACATGTGGAATAGGTGGGAAAGAAACATTTTGTAATGTTGTGGTGTACAGGTAGCATGATTGCAGTGCAGTGTACAATACAATAATTCAGTGAAATAAACTCACATAGTTTACTACATACATAGCTATACCTTTCTTGACCACTGTACTCTAATAGCATGTAAAGGGGTTGATAACACATCAGAATGTACATGTACATACATTTGACAAAGTTAAATTGTATCTACAACAAGTTATGTGTTCACTACAAAGCTACGGTATATTTACATCACAAGTACAAGTATCCCAATAACATCATCAGTGTTGATAACTCTCATAAGCAGGATTATTATCCATGATCACTTTATCACTTGTACCATAGGCTGGATTTTGTTGTAACTTAATGTCTTCAGTATTGTGGCTGGGTGGTTGTACTGTGTCATATATCACAGTTGGGTTAGTACAGGATTGTACTGAAGACTCCTGCATCAGTGTTCCTCGCTTTTTCCCCTCAAATGCATTTTTCATAAATACATAGGTGATGATGAAGGTGATGATGGCAGTAGTAGTAACTGATAGGAGGAAAGTGAGTGAACAAGACAAGGCAACAGCAGCTCCAGTGGATAGTGAATCTGATGGACATTTTTCCTCAGTGGATAGTGAATCTGATGGACATTTTTCTGTATTAATTGAAAGAAAACAAGATCAAGTACAGTATAAATGCACTACATATGCCAACATATACGGTATATCCAGTATACATATATATGTACTAGATGAAGCACTGCCGTGGGTGCTATACGGGAAATATAGCACGAAAAGAGTGGGCGAGAGACAAATATAGCACGAGGTGAAACCAAGTGCTATATTTCGTCTCAAGACCACTCTTTGAGTGCTGTATTTCCCGTATAGCACGAGCAAAAGGCAGTGCTTTATCTGGTATAGAGAACTGTCAACTTGAGGTACACACAAGACACAAGAAACAATTAGAAACTCATGGAGGAGTGTTATCATCGGTAGAATAGGCATTGCTCCTGTGTTTCGCCTGTGTTGCACTGTGCTGCGCCTTTATTAGTGGTTTTGTGAGACTAGTCCGTCTTCTCAATACTTAAAGTTTTTGATTGTGGTACTTTAATAAACATATTTCCATGATATTCTTAGGACTCGTCCGTTCATGTGAGCAAAACATACTAAGAACATTCACTGCTGTTGACCACAAGCAACCATCATCAAAATCTTCAAGTGTGTCTATTAATTAAATCCAGTGATTTTCCTCTTACTGGTTGGGTTGACTGGTCAGCCAGCACAGTCAGGCTATCAGCCTACACTGGCTTGGTTGATTGGTTGTACTGACCAGAATGAGTAATTACTCACTCAAAGTAGGCTTATCAGCCTACAAAATAATCCTGGCAGTTCTATAACTACCTGATATAGAACTGTGGTCTATAAAAGTGTTCTATAACTGCCCAATATAGAACACTTGTACCTTTATGGCACATATAGAACACTTTTTTGCTTTGATACTCCCACACAAAGTTCTTTATATATATATATATATATATATATATCCACACAAAAACAGCCAAGCTGTGAAAAAATGGTGCGGCCTTAAAAAGCCTGGATGAAAAAAGTTGTAAAATCAAAGGTGGCAGCCAAGAAATGGCTGCAATGATGTTAATGCTAATAAATTTTAACAATGCACACAGCTATTATTAAAAATTATTAGCATTAACATCATTGCAGCCATTTCTTGGCTGCCACCTTTGATTTTACAACTTTTTTCACCCAGGCTTACGGCCGCACCATTTTTTCACAGCTTGCATGGCTGTTTGTGCATGGATTTCACTTTTTTGTACTTTTTATGGTCCCAAAACCAGCCTATGGCTGACATTGAGGTTTGTTTTAACTCAAATTTCTTCTTTTCTATGTTGATACAATGATGATTATTGAAGACAGACTTATAAATGTATTTCATTGCATGATTTAATTCAATATTTGATAATATTATTGTAATACTCTAATAGAGTGCACATTTTTTTGAGGACTTCTAATAGAACATACATAGAATATGCACTACATATGCAAACATATACGGTATATATATCTAATCCAAAACAGCCAGGCTGTAAAAAAAGTGTGCGGCCCTCAAAAAGGCTATGGTGAAAAAAGATGTGAAATCCAAGGTGGCGGC
This sequence comes from Dysidea avara, assembly GCF_963678975.1. Classification (NCBI taxonomy): domain Eukaryota; kingdom Metazoa; phylum Porifera; class Demospongiae; order Dictyoceratida; family Dysideidae; genus Dysidea; species Dysidea avara. The sequence goes on along the minus strand of NC_089272.1, from coordinate 25,119,988 downwards.
CAAGAAATGGCTGGGATGGTAGGTTAATGGTAAAAATTTTAATAATGACAATTCAGGTGAATTTGGTGCCGCTTGGTCTTGGCACAAAATTCACCTGAATTGTCATTATTAAAATTTTTACCATTAACCTACCATCACAGCCATTTCTTGGCCGCCACCTTGGATTTCACATCCTTTTTCACCATAGTCTTTTTGAGTGCAGCACACTTTTTTTACAGCTTGGCTGTTTTGGATTAGATTTCATTTCTTTTTGTATTTGTATACCCCAAAGCCGGCCTATGGTCGGCTTTGGGACTTTTTTAACCTATTTTTTTTTCTTTACCACAGGAAGAAGAAAAGATGAAGTAGATGTGCTTTAAATATTTTATCAGTAAATGTACAAATTATATATATAATACATATATTGATTACAGAAGTCTCCATGGTGGTTTCTTTGTAACTGAACACTCTACAAGGTGACTTCTTCTAGATGCTCTCTCTACAGGGTGAATTGTTTGTAGCTGAACGATCTACAAGGTAACTTCTTCTAGCTGATCTCCCTACAGGGTGATTTGTTTGTAGCTGAATTCTGTACAGGTGATTTGTTTGCAGCTGAGCTCTTTACAGAATGATTTCTTTGTAGCTGAACTCTCTACAAGGTAACTTCTTCTAACTGATCTTTCTATAGGCTAGGGTAATTTGTGGCTGAATTTTCTACAGGGTGATTTCTTTGCAGCTGAACTCTCTACATGGTGGTTTCTTTGTAGCTGAACTCTCTACAAGGTAACTTCTTCTAGCTGATCTCTCTACAGGGTGATTTGTTTGTAGCTGAATGATTTACAAGGTAACTTCTTCTAGCTGATCTCTCTACAGGGTGATTTGTTTGTAGCTGAATTCTGCACAGGTGATTTGTTTGCAGCTGAGCTCTTTACAGAATGGTTTCTTTGTAGCTGAACTCTCTACAAGGTAACTTCTTCTAACTGATCTTTCTACAGGGCAATTTGTTTGTGGCTGAATTTTCTACAGGGTGATTTCTTTGCAGCTAAACTCTCTACATGGTGGTTTCTTTGTAGCTGAACTCTCTACAAGATAACTTCTTCTAGCTGATTAGTGATCTCTCTACAGGGTGATTTGTTTGTAGCTGAACGATCTACAAGGTAACTTCTTCTAGCTGATCTCTCTACAGGGTGATTTGTTTGTAGCTGAATTCTGCACAGGTGATTTGTTTGCAGCTGAGCTCTTTACAGAATGGTTTCTTTGTAGCTGAACTCTCTACAAGGTAACTTCTTCTAACTGATCTTTCTACAGGGCAATTTGTTTGTGGCTGAATTTTCTACAGGGTGATTTCTTTGCAGCTAAACTCTCTACATGGTGGTTTCTTTGTAGCTGAACTCTCTACAAGATAACTTCTTCTAGCTGATTAGTGATCTCTCTACAGGGTGATTTGTTTGTAGCTGAACGATCTACAAGGTAACTTCTTCTAGCTGATCTCTCTACAGGGTGATTTGTTCGTAGCTGAATTCTGTACAGGTGATTTGTTTGCAGCTGAGTTCTTTACAAAATGGTTTCTTTGTAGCTGAACTCTCTACAAGGTAACTTCTTCTAACTGATCTTTCTACAGGGTGATTAGTTTGTAGCTGAACTATCTACACGGTAATTTCTTCTAGCTGATCTCTCTATAGGGTGATATATTTGTAGCTGAATTCTGTACAGGTGATTTGTTTGCAGCTGAACTCTCTACATGGTGGTTTCTTTGTAGCTGAACTCTCTTCAAGGTAACTTTTCTAGCTGATGTCTCTACAAGGTCATTAGTCTGTAGCTGAACTCTCTACATGGTGGTTTCTTTGTAACTGAACTTTCTACAAGGTGACTTCTTCTAGCTGATCTTTCTACAGGGTGATTTGTTTGTAGCTGAACTCTCTACAAGGTAACTTCTTCTAGCTGATCTCTCTACAGGGAGATTTGTTTGTAGCTGAACTCTCTACAGGCGATTTGTTTGAAGCTGAACTCTCTAAATGATGGTTTCTTTGTAGCTGAACTCTCTACAAGATAACTTCTTCTAGCTGATGTCTCTACAGGTGATTTGTTTGCAGCTGAACTCTCTACATGATGGTTTCTTTGTAGCTGAACTCTCTACAAGGTAACTTCTTATAGCTGATCTATCTACAGTGAGATTTATTTGTAGCTGAACTCTCTACATGATGGTTTCTTTGTAGCTGAACTCTCTGCAAGGTAACTTCTTTATTGATCTCTCTACAGGGCGATTTGTTTGTAGCTGAACTCTCTACATGGTGGTTTCTTTGTAGCTGAACTCTACAAGGTGATTTCTTCTAGCTGAACTATCTCTTTCCATAGTTGCATGAACTCCCTACAAGGTAACTTCTTCTAGCTGATCTCTCTACAGGGTGAATTGTTTGTAGCTGACCTCTCTACAGGGTGACTTGTTTGTAGCTGATCTCTATACAGGTTTCTTGTTTGTAGCTGATCTCTTGAATTCTCTTCAGGGTGACTGCTCTATTAGGATGACTGCTCTATTAGAGTATCTCGATCTCGCACTTGCTGCACCAATTGGATTTCGTGTTATAACTCTGTGACTTTAAGTCTGATTCTTCTACACCATTGATGAGCCTTTCTAAGATGATTACTCCATCTGCACAACGATTTTCAAAGCATTACCCCAAGCGGTTTATCTGGTAGGCGTGGCAAGTAGTCGTTTTTTTATTAGCTAATCTCGATTACATAAATGTTACCCACTGTTGGTTTTTTCGTTGTGTCTTCCTGGTTTTTAGCTCGATTTCTTTCAAACCACAAAAGGTTTGAGGTTCAATAGTTAACCTATTCACCCACCGATTTTCAGCTTCTTCCCATACGCGGTTTACCCTGTAGGCGTGACAACATATTGGTGTTATTTTTCGTGAATAACCGCTCATAACTCTTTGCCTGTTTATCGTATTCCAGCCAAAGTTGGTACCGAGATGCGCCTTTATACCCCCCTTCTGTGTGCCAAATTTCAAGACAATCGAATATAGCGTTTTATAGCAGTTTTTGTAAGTGTGCAACAAGAGGAAGAAAAATAAGAAGAAACAAAAACGAAGAAACTAAGCCAATTTTTGAAGTCGCATATCTCGGGAACACTTGAAGTGATTTCGCTCAAATTTGGAATGTGGAGTGCTGAAGTTGGAGGGCATGTTCACAGCAAAAATCGTCTTGTTTCATCAAGGAAGCACAGAGCTACGGAGGTGCGAAAATTGCGTTTTCTTTCTTCCTGTCAATATACTCACAGGTGTTGCGCGCCGGCTTCTTGGGCCGCACGACACACTACTGTGTGTCTTGATACCATGTGACCAAATTCTACTAAACCAGCTTTTAGTCTAATGACAACATAAACAATAAAATATTCTAATTTTACAGTAAGAAAATAAACAGAACTAAATAGAACGGGTATTACACTATTGATGAAAAACTATATAAAGATGGAGAATTGGAAACACTCCCAGATCCAATCTTAAAGCTACCATTTCAACTTTTTCTTGGGATGCATGTCCCAGATCCCCCTATAATAGGCTAGAAAACAGATGCAAAAAAACTTAGACTGCTGGTATTGTTATAACATGACAAGCACAAGGAAGAATTAGGAATTTTAGGGAGCAAAGCAACAAAAAATAGTGAAACAAGGGAGGTCATCTATATAGACCTGGTGGACTATTAATCCCTATTTCAGTCTACCCATGGGACTAGTAGTATAATATCTTCAGGTGTAGGTGACCTCCCTTAAGGTTACGGAATAGTTTAAAATGCGTGGGCGGAACAAATTACAAAACCTGCTTTATACCAAGCAGCGATAAATAATTTCAACAACTATGTTGTGTTAGCAATACAACTACTTGTGCTTGTTTGTTTTTACTGCAGAACAATGACTGTTCTTGGGTGTGTGGTCCACAATAGAGTGATGTTTTATAAAAACGCGCCACCAAAAACCAGACTAACAGATTACTGAATCCTTATAATTTCAACACAAGTGACTAAACAACTAAAATATCTAAGTCCTGTGGAAGCGATTTTTTAAGTTACTGGTTGTATAGACGTTTTATTGAACTTTTAGTAGTTTTTTCGAGTGAAACAAGCTCTTTGAAGGCTTGTATCTGAGTCACTGGGAAGAAACACGCCAAAAACGCTTCCACAGGACCTAATAAATTTAATATACAACATAACTATGCCCCAGAAATGCCAATAGAGACTACAGCTTTTGCTGTATTTGGCAGCGGAAAACATGGTAGTGACAGCTGGAGCTGAGCAATGTATGGGCTGGTTTACTTGTGTTACTACAAATTGTAGCGTTCCACCTGCCTCAAACTACAGTGTAGCTACATAAAAACATTAAATATGAAGGGCTTCACCTTCATTTAAAACTTTTCACGCTGCTAGACTGGTTTAATGGGCTTCTCAAAAAGTATCGATAGGCATTCAAAATTTTGAATGATTACCCGTGATTATACCATAACCTTAATTTAAATATGCACATTTTACTAACATTTAGTACAAATTCACTAGAAACCAAAGCAAACCAAAGTCAAACTTGTTATCCAGCATCTTCGTGCGTATTAAGTGCCTCTAAAAATAATTATCGTATTGCTGTTATTAAGATATTCAGAGCCTTTTAAACAGCTTTTAAGACTTCACAACCATCTGCAAAGGCTAAAATCAACAGTGATACACTGATTATTTGCTGTTTCAAAAATATAGCAATTAATAAGAGAATGTGGCTCTCCTCAACCACCTAGCTACCAACTTAGCCTGTCTGTGCCCCTCCCCTTGCCAGTTTCTGGATCCGCCCCTGGGTATTGTGAAGCTGGTTTTAGGGTAATTTTTGGCCAGAAAAACTCCAACCTCCATGATCCTTAATATACATGTGATAAGAAGGGATTGAGTAAAAAAAACCTCAAAGCCAGTTTATGGTTGGCTTTGGGATATATAAACAAAAGAAGTGATCCATGCAAAAACAGCTAAGCTGTTAAGGGTGCACCCATTCAAATACCTGGGTGAAAAGCAAAGTTATGCAGATGCAGCCATTTCATGGCCGCCACCTTTGATTTCACAACTCAGGCTTTTTGAAGGCCACATACACCCTTTTTATACAGCTTGGCTTTTTTGCATGGATTCAGCTTTCTCCTATAATGTATAACAGGAAACTTTCAAATTATTGGTATAAAACTTTGATTGGTGAAAACAACTTTGGCAAATTACCATGCTTTGTCATAATCCCTTTGCATATAGAATAGATAGCTGGATTATATTTGGCACAGCAAATTAAAGGACAGTTTGCCAATGTTTTATTATGCTGCCAAAGTTTTCTACTATATTGTATATATGTCATAAAGATTTAATGTTTTAAAACTAGGTACTGTATGGTGGTCAGTTTGCTTTGGTTTGTAGTATCATTCATGCACGTATTATGTACTTCATTAATTTTACTAAAGGTTTTCATTTTCAAGGAAGTATAACTTGAACAAATCACTTTAAACCATCAACAATGCTCAGAACTATCTTCTTTGCTGTTATACAGTATGTTTATGGTGTTTTATTATAAAATTCTTTGACAAAGCCTTGAATCAGTTTGATCTTCATTTTGTACATTACAAGGGAACGTGCCACCTTTTGATTTGAAGAGGTACACTACTTCTGGTAGCCTACAAAGCCCTCACTATTATTTTTCAGTTGTTACAACACTTACACAGCCTATCAGGAAAGCTATTCACACTGTATTCAGAAATCACTAATGCAAAAATAATGTGCTGTAAGGAAGACAAGAATTGAGACCACAGATATATGCTGAGTGCAAATTGCGTCCTATCAATATACCCACAATGTGGCTCACTGGCATTCCTGGCCACAAGACACACAGTAGTCTTGAGTAAGGTAACAATACTACAGTATAATACATATTACACAATTCCTATGTGATCTTACCAGTTGTCTGTGGAACCATCGATTGTGTTCTCAGCATACTAGCAGACATCCCTGTTGTGCTCCTAGATATCCCTGTTGTACTGCTAGACATCACTATTGTATTGCTTGACATCCCTGCTGAACTGCTAGACATCACTATTGTACTGCTAGACATCCCTGTTGTACTGCTAGACATCCCTGCTGGACTGCTAGACATCACCATTGTACTGCTAGATGTCACAATTGCACTAGTAGACATCACTGGTGGAGATTCTGAAGTTACATATAGGAATGTATAACAAAAACAACAGGATACATGAATGTGATGATTGAGTTTTGTACACTACATGAAATTTAGGTTGAATGCAGAGAAATTCCCAAATCCCAGCTGTCGTGGCTTCTTTGGCACATGTCTAGATTGCATACAGGTATTTCCTGAGCAACTGATGTCTGGGGTTGTTCTTGGTATCCAATGAAGTTTGATGTTAAGACCATGACTAACTGAATTAACATATGCTTTAGCTTCTCACAGGTATCTAGTGGGACAGTACTTATAAAGAAATACAAACCCTAAATTTACGTTTTTGAGATTGAATTTTGAAGAACTTACACTGAAATATTATTCACTACTAAGCGGTGCTGGGTACTAACTAAACATGAAATACACATAAGGATTTTTCTTCCAATGTGGCACATGATGGGTACTTGTACTGCTGATATACTGTATACACACTTGCACTAAAGTAGTTTGAAAAAAGTTTGAACCAGGGACTTCCACACCTAACACACAAATCCTTAACAATGCACTGGGCCACTGTTACAGTATCACAACTGTTCACCTCACTTATTTTCTACTTTATAAATAGACGTTCTAATTTACCAATGGAAATTCTAGAACACTCTATAAAGTCCTTAGAGTGTCACACGGTATGGGAGCACTGTATATATAGTAGGCTTGGGATTTTCTGGCTAAATATATCACTCTAAAACCAGCCTCACAATACCTTAATGACACTTTGGCAGTATTGGTTAGGTATAACCAAGCCCAAAATGCCTTCAGTATGACCTGAAATTCTTCAAAAAATTTACTACAAAATTACATGTATACATATATATATATATATATTTAGTGGGATTTTCCACTACCTGCCTGACTGACTGACTAACTAACTAACTAACTGACTGACTGACTGACTGACTAATGCCTTGAGATAAGCAGCATAACTTGATAACGGCTAAGGATATGAGGCATGATTTTTTCACTGTTCAACATCACTTCAGCCTGACAGGTGATTTTTGGCCTACACCAGTACATAGAATGCATACATCATGGATTTACCTGTGCCCCCATTTATCTTGCTGACTGTACAAGGCGTTGATTTGCAGTAGTTCTGTGTGATAGCTTCCCTACGTTTGACAGGAATAATCATCCAGGTGACTGGATTGATTGCAGAGGTCCTTCTCCTAGTGTTCTTCATTTGTAACGTAGCTGAAAATGAATATATAATGGCTACTTCACTAACTCAGTAATTCATGGGTGGCTCCAAAGGGTTTCTGTCTAAGGTTTCCAGAAACTGGTCAAGTGTATTCAAGCAGTTAAAATATATATTTTGCATTTTAAAGGCAAAAGATGTCCAGATCACAGTCACTCTAAAAATAGTCACAGTATTAGAGAAGCTATGTAGCTATAAATAAGGATTTTTATGTACATTATCAGTGATATTAATGTACACTTATTTATTCTCAGCCAAGGGCATCGGAACTGGGGGGCCATGGCCCCATACTATTTTCAAAAACATGTTTTGTCCCCCCCTTTCCATTTTTTGGCCAAGTATATAGCCAGTCAGCCAAAGTTATATACACAGAGAAATACATACCTCCATATGAGAAGCCATACAACCATCATGCAAAAACACTCTCTGGGGGTGTGGAATCACCAGTCCACTGCAACTGTCAAGCTATTCATTGTACTGTATTAAACACAAAAGCACCTGTAGTTTTATTTCTGTTATGCTTGCACGTGATAACTGTTGTTCAAATATTCCCTGGATCCCATGCTGTGAGAAGTATAAACAGTAGAAAGAGTGCCACATCTGTGGCATTATATGATGTTGGAAAGATTTAACTCAAATTGAGGGTGGGAGTTGCTGACTGCCAACAATTAAACCAGAAATTATGAAGACTTTGGTGAAGTTGATTTATCAAGTAGTCTAAAGAGAAACATACAAGGATGCTGAAAATGGAAGTGGCCAACCATTAATGCAATGTGATATTCATGCGATCTAGACTCAGTTTGGAAACACCTGCTAAAGCAGACATCCTGCTTGTAGTTCATTAAAAGTAACGATGTTTCATTTTGTTGATAACAAATATGTAAAGCTAGCATAAAGAGAAGACCTTTACATGGACATGATTTCTCATGTGATTTATACATGCATCAAGCACATGCAGAGGTGTAGAGTAGCGTAGCAGCATTAGCAGAATGGGGAGTAAAGAGATATAGCTATGCAGTATAGGTGTAGGGCTATTAGCTAGTAATAACACACTCCACAATACCTTTATATAAACACACATATGAACTGGTTACAGGAGCCGTATTAGTGGGACCCCACATGGGTGTAGATCAGTTTATGGTTAGCTGTCTTGCCCCCCCCCCCCCCCCCCCCCACTCTGAAAACCATTCCTACGCCTTTGTTCTCAGCAGGCAGTCACCTTTTTTTGATCTTCACAAAAATCTATAGCTATGCTCCTGATCAGAAACCAGTCACCAAATTAATAGTTGGGGCACATGTTCAGATGAAAACAATTAGTGTGGCACCTTTCCTTCCATTTTAATGCAGTATGTGTGGGTTCACCAGTCATTATAAATGTTGCAAAAAAGTAAACAAACAAGTATAAGGGAAAATAAATATAATATTAACAAATAGTCTAATAAAACATGCAATACAATACAATTATTATAGCTTTTGTCTTCAATAATCATCATTGTGTCTCTAGATTAGGGCAAAAACAAACCCCAGAGATTTATATAGTACTAAATGAAATGTAATCCATGCAATCAAAACAAACAAACTGTGAAAGGGGTGTTGCTTTCAACAGACTGGGTGAAAAAGGTGCAAAATCAAAGGTGGCAGCCAAGAAATGGCTGCAATGATGTTAATTACACTAATAAATGCTAATAATGCACATAGCCATTTTCACATTTATTAGCATAAACACCATTGCAGCCATTTCTTGGCATTCACTTTTGACTTCACAACCTTAGAATGGACTATGTATGGAGCAAAGCATATTATGTGAAAATTGTATTTTCTTTATTCCTGTTGGTGTGGCACACCAGCTTTCTAGGTCCCACATAACACACTATCTTCTACAGGGGAATACTTGAAAATTGCTGCGTACATAGCCTATCCATTGTGACAGTGCTTTTGGTGATCTAGAGTATTAAAGAGTTTCAAGCACATGTCTTTCATATTCATCTTTGTGCCTTTAGATTTGATAGAAATGTAGGTAAAACAGTCTAAAAGCAAGATTATGACCAGCTTAGGTGTATGAAAAATTGAAATCCATGAAAAAAACAGCATATATGGTATGGCTTTCAAAATGCATTTTGAAGGCCACATTGTAATTTTATAGCTGTTCCTTTTCATGAATATTATGCATAAGTGTACCTTCCATATCTTTAGTCATCACAGTCACTCTAGTAGGTCTACCATTACCAGCTGGACTTACAACACGTACAGTGATACTATATGAGGTGTTACTGGTCAATCCAGTGAATGTAATGAATGTCTTGTTGATCATCCTTATTGTACCATGAGATGGTGATATTGTAGTAATGTATCTTGATGAACCACATGATGGAGGAAGTGATGACAGAGAAACTGTAATGGTGCTAGTATTAGTATCGGTCATTAATATTGTGGGTCGATCAAATGCATCTGTAAAGGAATGCATAACATAATAAAATAAAAACATAATAATATACACAAAGTATAGTTATTCTGCCATTCCAAGCACTGGATGCTAAGAAAAACTTGGCTAATTAGTATTGGAGGTACATGTTTGGCATAGAGTTATAGCCTAGTGCCATTCTTTCCTTTAATGGAGCATGAAATATTGTGTTAACCAACAGGTGTGACCAATCTTTAGGCACCAAGTGTTTTATTAGCATCGAGGCCAAGCACCGAGTGCTTTATTTTTCATATAGCATGAGCAAGACAATGCTTTAAATGATTTATGGAACTCTCTAGCTGTGTAGCTTCATCATACACTAGGACTTGTAATTAACCTGCATTGCACAAACTATTAGAAGCCTGAATGCACACAAACTAGTTTAACAAAGTAACTCACGCATAGTTCACCATGGTTTGGCATGATAGACGTTCATTGCATATTTTGGCAGGTTTGGGTCATAATTTTTATTGTGACACATGATGAAGTATTTCCGTGATATCTCCAGGACTTGTCTGTTTACATTAACAAATGTAACAGCAACATTACCTTCTCCCACCCATCATCAAAGCATTTAGGCATATCTATAAAAGCAATCTAGTGGTAGAACTCATATTGGCTGGGGTGATTGATCACACAGTGCGGCGAGGAGTACCAGCCTTCACCGGCTTGGGCGATTAGTCATACTGGCGTGAGTACCATGGGCTATTAGCCTGCACCAGAGCATGAGAGCAACTGTTCTTTATTGCCTACAATGAGTGTTTTATTGCATCGCAAAGTGTGCTTTACTCCACAAAGAGTGCTCTATTGCACTGCAAAAAGTGCTTTATTGCAATAAAGCACTCTTTGCGGTGCAATCAAGCACTGTTTGCCCTAAAGTGTACTTTATGAAATTGAAAGTACACTTTTTCCTTTGATCTCTCCCATGCAAAGTTCTATAAAAGCTAGTAATGGATTTTCCATTTTTACAATAAAAACTGAGATTATCAGTTAAAGCATGAATTTAATCTCTTCCTTAGCAAGTCAGGTGGTGATCTCTCTTGTTTCAGTATTGTTTATTTTAATGATACATGTGTGTTTAAGCTTGCTTATACATTAGGGATGCAACAATATATCAATATGTTGCATATCGGTGAAACGTATTGAAGCCATGATACCTATTAATATTGACGTATTGACTCTATTGAAGTACATGTAAATGAACATTAGAAATGTTAATTGCTGACATTCTAATGAATTAAATTATTGTACTGAATGCTGGTAGTGTCAAAAAAGGGTCTCACCATTTCCAAATAAGTTACATGCACCTCCACTTTGCATTGTATGATATATTGCTGTATCTTGATAAAATGAAGGCAATACCAATATGCCCAAATACTGTTAGTATCATTGCAGCACTATTATTTATTTTATTTAGTTATTAAGACTTTACAGCACAAATACTGAAGGTCTGTAGGACGCCTGGTCCTACAGCTTGTTTAAAGTTGTTACAGAAAGTATGTTTGAAAAGGTGGAGAACAGAGAAAAAATCCATGACTGGACCTATGCAGCCTTGAACCTGCAGCCATCCGACATTGAACAATTTAATTAATAAGAGGATTGAAAATTTGTGAAATCTGCATTGCTAACTTGATTTACAACATTGTATGTGGCTATAACGTGCAATGCATTGCTGATCAATCCACTAATTGTGTGGAATTTAATTTATTTATTTATTTTTATTAAAGCTTTACAGTGCAAGTGCTGAAGGTCTGTAGGACACCTGGTCCTACAGCCTGCTCAAAGACCTTAGATACAAAGACATTAGCTACATAAGGTGTGTTTGAAAAGTTGCAGAAAGGAGAAAAAATCCATGACTGGACCTAGGTAGCCTCAAACCTGCAGCCATCCAATTTATGCTCGAACGCTTACAGGAGTCTACCAGGCGGTCAGGATGTGTTCTCCTTGTTATTTTTATCCATAGGAATCTTTTGTTGATCAACTTTATTGTACTATGGGATTGTGATATTGTAGCTAACATCATTCATGCAAAACAGCCAAGCTGTAAAATGGTGCAGACTTCAAAAGCCTGGATGAAATGTTGTGAAATCAAAGATGGTGGCCAAGAAATGGCTGCTGTGATGTTAACGCTAACAAAGTTTAATAATGGCTGTAGAATCAACATCATTGCAGCAATTTCTTGACTGCCAAATTTGATTTCACAACTTTTTCCACCCAGGTTTTTGAAGGCATAGGCATATCCCCTTTTTACAGCTTGGCTGTTTTGCATGAAATTTCACTTCTTGAGTTTTAAATACTCTATAGCCAGCTATAAACTGGCTTTGGTTTTAACCAATTTCTTCTTAACTACTGTACAAATACAGTGATGATTATGGAAGATATGATCAAGACACACAGTAGTGTGTCGTGCAGCCAAGAAAGCCAGTATGCCACACCATGAGTATATTTACAGAAAGAAACAAAATGTGATTTTCACGCATACGTATATAGCTGTGTGATCCATGGAATCAATTTTTGCTGCAAATGTCTGCCACCTTCAGCACTCCACATACCAAATTTGAGCAAGATTGCTTTATGCAATCATGAAATATGAGCCTTAAAAATTTGGTTTAATTTCTTTTTTTTTCTTCATTTAGGGGCTTAGATTATTCTTTTTGCACACTTTATAAAAACCATTACAAAATGCAAATGCATAGCTCAATTTTCTTGAGCTTTGGTACACTGTAAGAATGTATTACAGCACAATCACGTACCATGTTTGGTAAAAATCTGATTAATAGTCATAGAGCTATGGACAAATATTTGCGTTAAATTTTTAATGCCTACATGGTAAACCGCTTATGGGAATAATTTTAAAATTGGTATGTGTATAGGTTAACCATCATACTTCAAACCTTTTATGGTTTAAAAGAAATCACATTGACAGTTATAGAGCTACAAGACAAAAACCAAACAACTGTAAATCATGGGTCAAAATACTCTAATAGAACAGTCACCACAGGGTAAAAGGTGCATTTAAAAGTTGAAGAAAGCTTACCATTAAAAAATACCAAAAAAAAACTTACCAGCATTCACACCAGGGACCTCCATACTGACCATCCAAATCCTTAGCCACTGAGCCACTGCTATCACAGCTGTTTACTTCACTTAATTTCTACTTTACAAATGAAAGTTCTAGCTAAAATCTACTCAATAGTAAAAGCTCAGTAATTTCATAGATCTTCCAATGGAAAATCAAGAAGATTCTGTGTGTTCTATTAGAAATCCTCAAAAAAAAATGTGTGCTCTATTAGAACATTACAAAAATAATCAATTAAACTCTGTAACACTATTACAACTTTGATTCTCTATTCCAATACTATACAGACCGACGGTGTAGTACACTATTATTAAGACCTACTCACACCAATCGTCATCATTATAATCATCATAATAATAAGTGCTATGCTAATAAATCTTGTGACAACAGGCTGGAAATCAAATAAAAGTTGCAGGATTTGTTTTGTTAAAAGTTGAGTAACTGCAACTTTTCACATTTTGCATGAAAAACAAGATACTCTAATAGAACAGTCACTGCAAAATCTTAATAGACAAATAGTAGAACTGATAAAACACTATTGCAAATAAATACAAGCACTTCATATATATATTATAACTTTATATAGCCATGAACAAACAAGCAAAAAATTATATCAGTATATAAACTGGCTTTGGTGTCGAATTGATAAATATTTTTCTGTATCTAAAGTAGGGATTGCCCTGAAAAATTCGCATGCTGATTAAAATTCTGCCTTTAAAAGTCATCTTAGAGACATTTTACATGACTAAAATCATTTTTACAGAATAGTACTACAGGTAGCTCATATAATATATAAAACAGCATTAGATATAACAAAACACTTGCAGGTGGCCACATTCTGTATAGAATTTTTTTAAATTTCAAAAACTTGAATTTTAGTCTCACTGCCTCACTCACTGACCACAGTCACAAGGCTAGAGGCCAAACAAAGCAGTGTACAGCTACCATTTTACGCCATAATAACAAACTCACCAGAGAAATGTGCCTTTTTGGGTTTCAACAAGTGTAGGCCCTCTGTGCCTTGTCTTTCCTTTTATCTTCAATCAGGCTGCTTACCTTCTTCATCCAACTAAACAATATCGAGGCATTAATTTTCTGTATCAACACTTTCTTTCAGCAACATATATATAAGGCATGTCCACATGACAAAAATAATGCGTATTCATTGATTTGAATTACTCACGTCCACACAAAATGTACATTAAGGTGATTCGAATTGAAAGTGGATTACATGAATCCACCTTCACAGGTAGTTTGAATGCAAATTGGCTAACGAATTGGGATTTGCTACGTCATAATAATGAAATGCTAGTTAGCACATGAGGGTTTGACACATTAAATTTTGTGTGCGACCTTTGTAAACAACACAGGGTAGAAATACAGAAGCACTCAGTGTGGTAAAAGCGCAAGGACCTGTTAAAGCAGTGTTTCATAATTGTAGCTAGCTCTTAGAGTTTAAAAGAAAAACGGTCCCATACCATTCATGCACCATCAGCAGTCTTTCGTACTCTACTAGTAGAAATCCTTCTGGTACGTTATAAACACAAGTATAAGCGTTACTACGAGCTATTCCTTTCATTGTATTGTTAAACTCACTGTTCTCTTGGTTGGTGCAAACATGTGTTTTCTCAACCATTTAATTATATGTTTACCACACTAGTAAATTCAATAATGCACATTACGTGATAATGCTAATTTGAATTCATGTGGACATGCCTATAGATGCCACAGAAATATTTCAGAGCTGGATTTCAGAAGCACTTCAGTCCTGGTGCTACTGTAAGACTAGATATGTGCAAGTTTGTGATTGGGATCCTGTTTGCAATTAGTCTTGCGTGGGTAGACCAATTATGCGCTATGCGCTTATCGATTTACAGATAATAAGCGTTGGCTGTAATATGGTCTGGAGACATTAAAATACTGCAATTGTTCAGATGGAATGCTATTAGTCGGAGCTTACTGATCGCAATAGGCAACTAATAGTCTAATTGAATCAGGCAATGAGCTATTGGTTACCGCACACAAATATGAATATTGCAATGAACAAAGTGTTTCGGCCATTGCAAATCCATGGAATGCTAACCATGCATTAATTGTCTAGTGCACCTATAGTTGCACTAGAACAGCTGCAGTATTTTTAATTTCCCCAGACCATATTACAGCCAGCCCTTATAATCTGTAAATCGATAAGCACCTGGCACATAATTGGTCTGGCCATGAGAGACTTGTTCACGATAGGTTTGTAACCATGCCCATCAGTTAAATATCTAGGAATTATAGTGATAGAGTACAGAGACCACACCTCTTAACAATCTAGCTGTTTACTTAACAGTAAACAAAATGACCTCACCCCTTATTGGTCTAGCTAGCTGCACACCTCTTGGCTGACTCGAGATATACTCTAATACAACAGTCACGTATGATATTCTGATAGAACACTCACAAGTTACATTGTAGCTAGCTGCATGTGCTACAACTACAAACTAAACAAACTAGTATTTTTGAAAATGTAAATTTAAAAATGAAGTAGGGATCTATGCAACAAAAAGTAGTGAAACAAGAGATGAATGATGGTATTATGGAATAGCTCAGTGGAAAAGTCCCTACTTTGGCTGTAAGAAGAACAATGATTTGTGTAAAAACAAACCGCAAATTTGGTTTATGGTTGGTTTTAGAGTAGTTAAATCACAAAAAGAAGTGAAATTAATGCAAAACAACCAAACTGTATAAAAAAGGTGCGGCATTCAAAAAGCCTGGGTGAAAAAATTGTGAAATCAAAGGTGGTGGCCATGAAATTGCTGCAATGTTGTTGATGATATAATCATAGCAGCCATTTCATGGCCGCCACCTTACAAGAAGGCAATACACTCTAGCATGGTTTTGTGTGCTGTAACGAGGATAGGGCATATTTATTGTACATATTTATATTTATGCTTGAGCCTAATGTGTTCAAAATTTTGCCTATTATTCTTTCCAGCACTTCTCAAACAAGTTGATGTTGTGCTACCTCTAAAAACCAGGCACCATGCAGCTAGCTAATTCATCTGGAATTAACCATAGATAGTATATGCTACTAAGAATTAACCAACTATGTATTACTATTTTACAATAGGTAGTTTTTGGTTGTACAATAATATTATTAGTTAATTCTCGTATTTTGTGATTCATGAAATTTTTGTAATTTGTTCAATTACATTGCTATGCACTGCTAAGGAAGTGCTTGTTAAACAAACCGCTTTAACCAACATACTAGCTACACACAGAAGTATGTTATAAACTGTTTTATAGTTTGACTATCATGTTTTTTCCCACAAATTCTCTCGACAAAGCCTCATAGCTGCTCTTCAATTCATTCACGTACATAAGGGATATGCTCCCTTCAACTCAAAGTGATAGGCTATTCCTGGTAGTGTATGAGGCCTGCACTATTGTTTTTCAGTTGTTAAACACCTGATAACCTCAAAGGGAAGGCAGTTTACAAAGCCTGAGAAAAGTCGCCACACCTGTATTTCAGTCCGCTGAAAAGAAACCACCTCAGAGCAAAATTCGCCTGTGCAGAAGTTTAATACACACTTCATTTCACTTTTACTTCTTACGTAAAAGCTGCTTTTACTATTATTTAATGATTTTGCTCATGTAGGTGCGTACGGACAAACATAAATAGGTAGATAGGTACACACACACACACACACACACACACACACACACACACACACACACACACACACACACACACACACACACACACACACACACACACACACACACACACACACACACACACACACACACACACACACACACACACTTTTGCGAAAACAATTTCAGTAAACCAAGTGTGTGCCCACAACACACACACACACACACACACACACACTTTTGCGAAAACAATTTCAGTAAACCAAGTGTGTGCCCACAGCCGACCTTCAGCCAGCTGTGGGCATATGCCTGGTTTAAAAATTTACCTACTACTCTTATTTTATTCTCATATCTAACCTATTATTCCAATAAAGTTCATTCTGCTTTATCTGTAGATATGCATGCATCTGTAGTAATTTTAGTTCATGAAATTAGCTACTGTACAGCTTTCTTTTTACTAAGTAGGTAAATATAGGGATACTCTTTGCAATTAGACCATCTCAAGAAAAATCAAGCTTTTAATATTAATTTAACATTTTAGTTATTATGTAGCTATGGATGTAGTTATACATATTTTAAAGGTATATACATTTCTCAGTATGTTCAGAAACATGGAGAAGATGCTCAAGATGCTTAATGAAAGGTAATGGGCAGTTCAATCCCTGCAATAAGCAGAAAACATTTCAAGCACGAAACACTGACTGCTCTATTAGAGTATTTGAGCGTTCTATTAGAGTATATCAATCTTTTTAGCAATTTTCAAACTTACACTGCTAAAACCATAATAGATATCATTCTTATATGGCTTAACCCCTCCTCTTAGCTAATGAGAGGGAGTTACATTTCATTCCACCAATTATTCTAGTTGACGCCAAATTATTCTAAAATTATGCTTGTAAATATCCTATAATTCCAGAATTATTCTCACAAAATTGGAGACCTATAATTCTTAAAATTGTGCTGGCACATTAGGTGCAGGCTGATTACACACATGTTAATTCCATAAGCAATGGTTACTAACAACTTTCAGGTGTAATAAAATGCTTAGAAATTTATATACACACTTAGTATCAAGTAATTAATAAACTATCCCTAGAAGTTTCATTAGTTTTATATGCGCATAATTTTATTAGGCTGGACAAAATTAACTACATGTTTCTGGCTATGGAGACTATGATGAACTCATCAAAATTGACCAGTTTGTAAGGTCAGGTACAGTATCATTAGCTTTGTCTCTCTATTACATATATGAAACATAGTTGATAAAGCAGTTAAAATTTACATTCAACCTGAGCAGTGGTGTGCCATGCTTCCAAGAAAGCTAGCAAACAACTAGCCGGGCTCAAACGAATAGTGGTTTACTGTATTTGAATATTCACTCAGCTCTTACAAAATTAGTTGAATAATTGGTGTAAGGTTTCATTGCTATAAATGCAATTCAGTAATTAAGGCAGCCATTACCAAGAAGCCTACAAATAACCACAAACAGGTCAGTGGCTTCATATAAATAACTTATTGAGAAGAAAGAGATACTATAGCTCCCTTTCTGAAAGGCTTATCACAGCGATACTGTGATAAAAAGTGTTTATAACAAAGTAGAAGTACCTGGAGTAAGCCACAAATCTGTACAAAGTCTTGCGCTTACGGCAATTCACTGTGGAATTAGTACATATTCATCAATTAGTGGCTGCCTAATGCTATTACTACTCTTTGCTTTATCGCCATAGTCCTTTTCTTTTTGTTACTTTCATTAGCATCAACTTCCGCTTTGTTAATTGCTGACAGCTAATCATGTGTCACCATATACTGTAAATGATCATGTGTGAATAATAATTTGTTAATTTTATTATTTAGCTACTGTACAATGAAAATGAATATTAATCTGAATATTCAGTTAATCATTTGAGCCTACAAACTACATTCCAGTTTGCTACAGTGTGTATGCCACTGAAAATAAGTTTTCTGTAATTGGGGTGTGACTCCCACAATTAAAATTATAATAAGTTTGGTGCCATTATTTTTGATATCACGATTTACAAAAAGTGAATAAGGAAAATGAAGGAATTTTACATTTCAGTAGAGATCATAGAAATACTGCAAAACTGAAGTATGAAGAATAAGGGTCACCTATACCTGTAGATATACCAGGAGCTTACAAGGGCATGTGGCACTAATGAGCCATACTAGTGCCATTTAATTTCTACTTCAGTCTTATGACTGAAGTTAGTAAGAATTAAATGTGAACCAGTATAACTGCAGCTCTGCAAATTTAAAGTAAATTGAATAGAACATTTTTGTGTTGCAAAAACGACAGAAAAATATAAAGAAAAAGTATAAATGAAATAAAATTAAAGGAGGTAATGTGTTTTACAGCTGTATCATCACCTATTAATGAAATATATGTACGCATGTTGTGCAACATGTATCTGTAACTTGAGAGTGCCTTTACAAAAATGTTACCATTTTACCATGGAGATTCCCTCAGGGTAGGACAACTATACTTTTGTGTGAAAAAAAAAGATTGCTGCTTTCCTTGTTCCTGATGTTGATAACTGCAGTATCACTTTGTAGTATTGATTATTATTATTATTTACCTAGGACCGGGTCACATACAACCAAGTACATACACCAATGTGACAATCTACCCATAGGGCATCTATAAACAGTGCTGTAGTCAACACTCAAAGATGTGTGTGTGTGTATGTGTGTGTTGGTGGAAAAATGATGTGCATGCATACACAGGCAAGAGAGTTTAACTGACATCAGAAAATCACACAATAGACCACTGATAGCTAAGTGCCAGTACATCTGTGGAGTGGTAATGTCACAAGGATGTCTATACACTATGTACATACACAGCCATAGATAGTTACCTGACACGTGCAAAAATTTTTCAACTAGTTTACATGAGCAGTTTAGCCAGACAATAAACTACACTATTGCCAACTGCTCTATTAGAGTATCTTGATCGCCTGACTTGTGTATGTTTGGTGAATAGCTATCATTATTTATGTACTACTCTAATAGAGCACACATTTTTTCTGAACACTTCTATTATGCACTAAAACATACAGTAGAATGTCCATTGATAGATCTATAAACTTATAAAACTTTACCATTCTGGTGTAATAAACTATAACTTTCGTTTACAAGTATAAGATAAAATTAGGAATTTTAAACTGGAGTAGAGACAATGTAGTACCACAAAAAAAGTACTGAAACAAGCTGGAATGAAGTAGCATGTAATGTCCAAACAATAAGAAGCAAATATCCATACTGTGCTGTGGAGATTTAAATGCACAGTAGGGATATTTCCTTCTTGTTGTTTTACAGCAATTGGACATTGCATACTACTCCAATCCAGCTTGTTTCAGTACTTTTTATCATGGTACTATGTTGTGTTGCACCGATATGGAAATTTTAACACTTACTGATAACCGATTATTTCCCCTTTCTTGTACCAATATGGGAATATTAACTGACATTTTCCTTTCTTCAGAACAGGGTTAGAAGTTACAAGATCACTAATGATATATTTTGTAATTATTAAATTAACATACATATCATGTTCTGATCATATAATATACAGCAAATGAAATGTTTTAATAATTTAATCAAATGTGTTTATAAATAAAATGAAAATTTGTTTTTAATATACAGCAGTTCTTCAGCATGTTAATGGGATAGTCGGTTGTGCTTCTCATCATACAAATCCCCCGCAGTAAAAAAAACACCATTCAGAGGGAACAGAGGTCGGAAGTATGTTAAAATATATTCTAACAAGTTCTGCTAAACTTGGAAATCAAAGTTTATTGGTGGACCACCATTTGAGCACATGATCTCCACCATGAAATTCAATGCAGGGCCCAGAAAGATAGATTTCCACTTCATTACCTGAATCATCTACTGATGCACCAGCCTCTTGGAGAATCTCTGAAAAACACTCTAATAGTGTTGTCTTCTGATGCTTGGATGCTGGTGTCTCCCTATCTTCAGTAGACATATCAAAAATTGTTATATCACTTTCCACCATTGACTTCAGTGTCATGTAAGCTGAATCCTGTGCCAAAAACAGCCCAGCTGTAAAAAAAGGCAAGGCCAAGAATGCACAAGTACATGTTCATGGAATAACTACAACCAAAAGACATGATATCAAAATCTGACCAAGAAAGCATTTACAGTATAGGCACTTTTATGCATTCATTTTCTATATGCTTCACATTATCACATCCAGCTAGTTGTACATGTGTGCTTGCAATGTAAACAATACTACTGAGACGATAAAAGATAATTACACTGCATTGTTACTAAAATTAATTTAACTAAAAATTTACAATTGGTTTCTACTTGGCCATCTTTTTATTTAAATATACAGTGCAAAAAGATGGCCAAGCAGAAACCAATTGTAAATTTTTAGTTAAGTTAATTTTAGTAACAATGCAGTGTAATCATCTTTTATCGTCTCAGTAGTATTGTTTACATTGCAAGCACACATGTACAGCTAGCTGGATGTGATAATGTGAACCATATAGAAAATGAATGCATAAAAGTGCCTATACTGTAAATGCTTTCTTGGCCAGACTTTGATATCATGTCTTTTGGTTGTAGTTATTCCATGAACATGTACTTGTGCATTCTTGGCCTCACCTTTTTTTACAGCTGGGCTGTTTTTGGCACAGGATATCACTACTTTTTGTTGAATGGAGAACATACAGTTACTGAAGATTGGCTATTATATTACATAGGAGACACTGCATGCATGAATAATAACAGCTTCAGTATCAGATTAGCTAGCTAAATCAGTAGCAAAAGCTTCAAGTTCAGTGTTTAGAAGCGCTACTAAAAGTGACTTGCTAAGAGAAAACTCGTTCAAACCGTTCAAATTTCCCTCAAAGACTCACGTGATAATTTGCTTGATGTTTCACGTGAAAATAAGAACCGGGATAGTGACAAAGTCGAGGCTACCATCTTAATGGTTCTTCCTGAAGCGGTGGATTGGTGATATAACTAGTCTGTGTGCGTAACAAGTGGAGGCGAATCGGCTGCGAGTTGTTGCTGAATGTATGCCTCGGAATGGACATGAAGGCGCTGAATGCATCACACTATTCTCTCAGCGAATTGCCGAGTAAGTTCGTGTATATAAGTCATTGTAAACGGATATATAACTACCGTCGTAATTTTAGACAGGAACCCCCCACGCCATAGTAGCTTCCTGGGATTATAAATATATATGCTTTTGTAGGCCAGATCCTTGCAGCTGAGCAGCTCTGCTGGCTTGTTCTAGCAGCTGTGTGGGTCAGACCGCGAACAAGTTGAGCTGAACCCTAGTGAGAAAACAGCTAACAATGAAAGTTTTTTCTCAACATTTCAACCAACCAGATGGTTGGTGATGACAACAAAGTTGTCAAGAGCAGACAATCCTATGGATATAATTACATGAAAATAACAAGGAGAAAACATCCTGACCACCTGGTAGACTCCTGTAAGCATTCGAGCGTAAATCAGATGGCTGCAGGTTCGAGGCTACCTAGGTCCAGTCATGGATTTTTCTCCTTTCTCCAACTTTTCAAACACACCTTAAGTAGCTAAGTCTTTGAGCAGGCTGTAGGACCAGGTGTCCTACAGACCTTCAGCACTTGTGCTGTAAAGCATTAATAAATAAAAAACAAATGCTTCCATCAACAGTTCAGGAAAGGCTATATACTTTTATGGCTTCCTCTAATGTATGGTGAAATCTTTGGCTATAAATAATGTGTCAGGTATTTGAATAATTAGCAAGTAAGTCAATACTACAAAACTAATATGTTAATATTTTTGAGGGCTCAGCTCAATGCGTACATACAGTATACCATAATTACTATGCATCAATCGATTGATGTGATGATAACATGTGCAGATCTGAGACAACCATGGACCCTACTATATAGTAACTGGGCAGATATATAGAGTTATATACTCTGATATAATTGTTGAGTGTTGTAGTTTGCCAATGGTCAAAGCTAAATTAACCATTTTAGATAGCTTTTTGTGATGTTGAAGGTGTCAGGCAAACTCCAGTTAGGGGCAGGCAATAAAAGATTATTTTTCAAAACAGGAGAGGAACATGCTTAGGCCCACAAGGTACAGGCTTAGTCTACTTACCCCAGTAGATGCACCTTATTATATATAATGCACATATCAACGTATTGCCCTACTAACCCCCCTCCCCTTCGGGCATATATAGGGCTATAGTGGGCACAACCGAATGTCAAATGCCCCATGGTAGGACAAACCTATCGTGTTAAATCCCCACCATTGGCTCCAGTTGCAACGTGGGGAATTTGACAGCGTAGAAAAAATGCTGGGGTGCTTAATGAATGATTTCCAAATGCCCCATAGTGAAGTAGCAGTTTCATGTCAATTCGCCTTGTAAAGCCCCACTTACATCCAAGGGGGGTGGTAGGATAACACATTGGTAGGTGCATAATGAGTTTGCATCATAAAGCTTGTGTTGAAATTTAGTCTGTCTTGCTTTTTTCAGCTAATGTGCTTATCCTCAAACAATCAGGACTGGAAAAACTACAAATTGTCTTCTACTTTGGTCTATCAACTATCCAATCACTG
Organism: Dysidea avara; assembly: GCF_963678975.1. Taxonomy (NCBI): domain Eukaryota; kingdom Metazoa; phylum Porifera; class Demospongiae; order Dictyoceratida; family Dysideidae; genus Dysidea; species Dysidea avara. The sequence goes on along the minus strand of NC_089272.1, from coordinate 25,096,788 downwards.
CTAGTTTATTAAAATTTCCTTTGCTGTTGTAACTTGTTTACCATTATGCTATAACCATTAGTCCCTCCTAGTTTATATGTCTCCTAGCAACAAAAATTGTTATGTCAACAATGTAGGTGAGAACCACAAAACAAGTCAAGTAATATACTCCAAAATTGGTCATCAATTGCTGCAGTATGCTGAATATATCTTGGGAATGACTATGTTGGATGCTCACTTTAACAATAATCATAAAAGTGGAAGTAAGTGTTTGTTGACATGTTAGTCTGATTATGATTACATGTTTTTAGTTAGCTGTGCCTTACCATACTGTATCCCTTTCTGTATATGCAGGGTGGATACTGATGTTGTGACTGTTGGCGGGTGAGTTTATGGTCAATGGACAAATCACGCAAATGGTGAAGAAAAAATAATATGTGGTAGCTACCAAGACCCCACTACTATATTATGAACTCTTGGTGGTACTTCATAGCCAAACACTAGTGTATCTGACTTCTTGTGCTATTGTAGTCATTTTATCATAATGTAAATGTTTACTATTACAATATATCATGCTATCATTAAAGAATTTCTATAATTGTGGGTGGTTGCATGAGGGTCTACGAAGAGCTGTGACTGAAAGGTGATCATGTGCGTTGATGCTGGCTTTTTAAGTCAACACTGAAGTTTCACAGGCACTGAAGGGCTGGGGCGGGATTAGAGACGTGCACGGGTAATGTAGCAGTAAATTACTTCAACTGTATCACTACAGCGGGTATGAAACAGCTGACTATAGCTATGTGCGGCCCTGCATGGGCCGGAGTCATGTTGACGAGTCAGTGGAGGCATACCGTGGCGAAATTAAAACAAATCAGTGACTGCTCACAATTAAACCAAGAGTTGACAGCACAGTGTCTATCAAATCAGCCAGCTCGCTATGGCTAATGACCTTGCCCACTTCCACACTGTTTGGGAATTGAGGCGGGCGCCTCACACCTCGACGTCATGGCGGCAAGTTTGAATCTTCAAAGAGCACAAAAGCGATCTCATAAACTAACAAACAACTTTTAGCGAAATTAAATGTACAGATACATTGTGTAAAAAGCCCCTGATAGCCGCAGCCTTTTACAATACGACTTCATGGTTGAAAGAAAATCGCTTCAATGGGATGCAATGACGAAGAAAATGAAAAAAAGAACGATGCAGATTTGAATAAATAATTTAATTAACGCATGGTAAATGGGTGGGCGATGGAACAAACTACTTCAACAATTCGCCTGACTTTTCGTGTGGTAGTTACTCATTATACAAAGGTTACATGCCTCTGGTTTCGAGGTGGAATCTTTTAGTAAGCCTGAGATTTCGCCATGCGGATTTTAAAAGATTGCACAATCGATCCCTCATGTAAATGACTCACAGTAGTGGTCGCGTGTTTATCATTGTGGTTGTGGGCGCGCGCTTTGTGCTTTTCTTGGCCTCGCGACTCACTACCATGAGTCTTGATTTCACCTCTTCAGTTGCGCTTGATTGCCTAAAACACTTATCCTGGCTTGAAACTTGTACCAAGAACAGTACTGATTGCCAATATTTCATTAGACTCAGCACAGGCACACCGCTGCTTCAAAACTTCAACATATCCTTTTTCATTGTCTGAACTCCTCTATCATCATGCTGCTTCTCTAGACTCTTCTCTAGTAACATCCAGATAAATGGAATTATGGCAGACACTGATGCTGCTTTAGCAGAAATTGATTTTGTGATCTCTTCAACTGGATTTAATGCAGATATTATCTTACTGACAATATCAAGCTGGTGTGATGATAACTGTGTAATACCATATTCAGATGAATATGCAGCAAGAGCCATTTTTTGCTCTGCAATGGACTGCAGCATAAAGAGCGTTGAATTCCATCGAATCAGCTTGTCCTGCTTCAGTCAATGTTGTGGCAAACCCAACCTTTGTTGAATTTCACGAAATCTGCCATACACAAGTAAAGCTGCACCAATTCTAGTATTGGTATCAGTATCGATACTGCTGTTTTCATGAAGTATCGGAATCAGCCATTATATTGTTGCAGATACCGATGTGTGGGAATAAAATAACGTTCGTTTGTACTTGCTTATTTTACTAGCACAATGGATGCCTAAAAGCATCAAGTGTAACACTAATAACTACCAGCAAAATTACTGATCTATGCTGAAACCTACGTGTGAATACATTTTACTGAGAAAAAGATTGATATACTCTAATAGAATAGTCAATAACTCTAATAGAGCAATCAGGTAGAAGTGATGGGGTGTTTCAGTATTAGAATATCCCATCCAAAAACAGCTTGTAGCTGTAAAAAAAGTGTGCATCCTAGTAAAGCAGAGTTAACTGCGACAAAAAGTAATGATATCATAATGCGCCCATGTGCAAGATGTCCAAGTTGTAAAATTAATATTAGCTAATCAGATAATACAATATTATTGTTAAAGTGTTAATGATAACTATGTGATGCTGCTAGTTTTTAAGTGTGTGAGCATCTTCATAAATGCCACACAAATTTGATTCTCAATAAAGCAATGTGTATAGATTCTCTGATAGCAATAAATAGTTTGAGTTTGGCCGCCTTTCCTTTGTTCATAGCATTGCCGTACACAGGAAAGGCGGCCAAACTCAAACTATTTATTGCTATCAGAGAATCTATACACATTGCTTTATTGAGAATCAAATTTGTGTGGCATTTATGAAGATGCTCACATACTTAAAACTAGCAGCATCACATAGTTCTCATTAACTCTTTAACAATAATATTGTATTATCTCATTAGCTAATATTAATTTTACAACTTGGACACCTCGCACATGGCCTCATTATGATATCATTACTTTTTGTCGCAGTTAACTCTGCTTTACTAGGACGTGCACTTTTTTTACAGCTACAAGCTGTTTTTGGATGGGATTTCAATACTTTTTGTTAGAATAAGCATACACTGTTGAAAACAGAAACCCAGATCACAGTGATAGAATATTAAAATACAACTGTAATTTTAGTGGCATGCAACTGCAGTCAACTAATACCCATTTTAACTAGTAAACCCTTAGCAACACTTTGCGCCTTTCATCTTGTACTGCATCAAGATACTCTAATAGAGCAGTCACAAAACAGCTGTAACACAGCAATCAGCATATTTACAACTTCTGCCTAACACTGGATTGTATAGCTTAAATTACTAGCTACTTACAGACTTTACAATATAAAAATACAGCACTTGTAGAAACGTGACTGTTCTATTAGAGTGATTGACTGCTCTATTAGAGTATCTCGATCTACTTCAAGCATTGACTAATTCAAGCAGAGAAACCATGCCCTTACCCATATCAATAGGAACTCTTGTGAAATGAAATAAGAATAGTAGAGAAATGGCAAGTACGTACAGAGACAATAGAGGGGCGTGTAATTATGTCCTTATGTAAATAAACGCTGTTAAAATTTATATTACTGCTAAATAGGTGCACCAGAATAGGCTGTGATTATAGATTTTTGAGAGGCTGTTGTCTCATTGCTTGTCTTTTCATGTAGAAGGGATTTAGTGCCACTGAGCACAATTGGTGAGTCTAACTATACATGTATTTGTGTTGTAAAACAAAGGCGATTAGCGCATACCATGATAAAACATGTGTTTGTACCTCAGTTTGTACATTAGAGTCTCTCATGATTATTAGAGATAGAGTGGTAACACCTGACGTCACAATCGTTACATAATCACTTCTGCGGGGCAGAAAATGTATGCATGGCATTGGGGCATGAGTTTACTTTGCCTGAGGTTTGTTGAGACTGTCTTTCTAAATGAAACCACATTGTCAGGAACAAGGAAGAGAGTAGTATAACAGATATTTAAGTAGTGCAGGTTAGTTTGATCCGTGCTGGGCAAGTTATGGCTGATAATTGCGTGGGCACAAGGATTTTGACACTTCTGAAAAGTGTGATAGAAGATTCCCACAACATTTATATTCGACAAATTGACACACAATGGTTCATTATTGTTCATTCTTTCTTACTGAAGTGTTTTTTAGCGACAATGGCTTTCTCGAGTTGAGCCCAAAACAGCCGTTTTATCCTTTTAACCTGGTTAAAACCAACCTGACAATTCTTCATCACAAGATTGGGCAGAGTTTGCCTCTGTGCCAACTGTTTGAGCATTTATTATTGATTTATATTTGTATTATCAAAGCTACTAGCTACCTTTTAAACCAACCTGATGCCCAAGTGATGTTTTCCATCATGTTTCCCAACTTCTGATCTATGTCCTGAGTAAGTTTCATGCTGAATGGAGCACCAGAAGCCAAGTTGCAGCCTCTTGATGGTTCTCTGCCATTGAATTTGCCCCACTTTTTGCCCAGTGGAAGTTGCGGTTATGCATTTTAACATAATTTTGTGACGTAAACGTTATCGCTCTATTGGACCAGGGTAAAAATTTCACTGCTATATTTAGAGGTTGTAGCATTTGTATATCTTAGTATCTTAATAAATAATCCTCCATGATCACTAATCACTAATAGTACAGTGAAAACTGGTCATTATTCAGGTAACGACAAAATTTTCTGACCTAGCTTATTAAGGAAGTGGCTGCATTTGTGGCCTTAAAATGGTGAGAAGCATGCTGTTCTAACTGGCTATAGAGATGGATTTAGTGTGAACAGCGTATGAGACAGTGAGTACCGGCAGCAAGGTGGCAGCCAATCTGTTAGAGCACCAAAGGCACTGCTTCAGACATAGGCAGTTGGCTGTTAGCCCAAAGTGTAAAAATTTTCACTTTTAGTTCTTATAAGCGAAAGTAATGAAGTCACTATCCATAGGATATTATATCAAGACACACGGTAGTGTGTCGTGCGGCCCAAGAAGCCGGCGCGTAACACCCGTGAGTATATTGACAGGAAGAAAGAAAACGCAATTTTCGCACCTCCGTAGCTCTGTGCTTCCTTGATAAAACAAGACGATTTTTGCTGTGGACATGCCCTACAACTGCAGCACTCCACATTCCAAATTTGAGCGAAATCGCTTCGTGCGTTCCCAAGATATGTGACTTCAAAAATTGTCTCAGTTTCTTCATTTTTTTTCTTCTTATTTTTCTTTTTCTTGTCACACACTTACAAAAAGTGCTATAAAACTCGAATGCCATATCCGATTGCCTTGAAATTTGGCACACAGAAGGGGGATATAAGGGCGCATCTAGATACCAACTTAGGCTGGAATACGATAAACAGGCAAAGAGTTATGAGCGATTATTCACGAAAAATAACACCAATATGTTGTCACGCCTACAGGGTAAACCTCGTATGGGAAGAAGCTGAAAATCGGCGGGTAAATAGGTTAACTATTGAAGCTCAAACCTTTTGTGGTTTGAAAGAAATCGAGCTAAAAAACAGGAAGATACAATGAAAAAACCAACAGTGTGTAATAATTATGCAATCGAGATTAGTTAATAAAAAAAACGACTGCTTGCCACGCCTACCAGATAAACCGCTTGGGGTAATGCTTTGAAAATCGTTGTACAGATGGAGTAATCATCTTAGAAAGGCTCATCAATGGTGTAGAAGAATCAGACTTAAAGCCACGGAGTTATAACACGAAATCCAACTTGGTGCAGCAAGTGCGAGATCGAGATACTCTAATAGAGCAGTCATCCTAATAGAGCAGTCATCCTGAAGAGAATTCAAGAGATCAGCTAGAAACAAGAAACCTGTATAGAGATCAGCTACACACAAGTCACCCTGTAGAGAGATCAGCTAGAAGAAGTTACCTTGTAGGGAGTTCATGCAACTATGGAAAGGGATAGTTCAGCTAGAAAAAATTACCTTGTAGAGTTCAGCTACAAAGAAACCACCATGTAGAGAGTTCAGCTACAAACAAATCGCCCTGTGGAGAGATCAATAGAAGAAGTTACCTTGTATAGAGTTCAGCTACAAAGAAACCATCATGTAGAGAATTCAGCTACAAACAAATCTCCCTGTAGAGAGATCAGCTAGAAGAAGTTACCTTGTAGAGAGTTCAGCTTCAAACAAATCACCCTGTAGAAAGATCAGCTAGAAGAGGTCACCTTGTAGAGAGTTCAGTTACAAAGAAACCACCATGTAGAGAGCTCAGCTACAATCTAGTGACTTTGTAGAGACATCAGCTAGAAGAAGTTACCTTGTAGAGAGTTCAGCTACAAAGAAACCATTCTTTAAAGAGCTCAGCTGCAAACAAATCACCTGTACAGAATTCAGCTACAAATAAATCACCCTGTAGAAAGATGAGCTAGAAGAAGTTACCTTGTAGAGAGTTCAGCTACAAAGAAACCATTCTTTAAAGAGCTCAGCTGCAAACAAATCACCTGTACAGAATTCAGCTACAAATAAATCACCCTGTAGAAAGATGAGCTAGAAAAAGTTACCTTGTAGAGAGTTCAGTTACAAAGAAACCACCATGTAGAGAATTCAGCTACAAACTAGTGACCCTGTAAAGACATCAGCTAGAAGAAGTTACCTTGAGAGAGTTCAGCTATAAAGAAACCATTCTGTAAAGAGCTCAGCTGCAAACAAATCACCTGTACAGAATTCAGCTTCAAACAAATCACCCTGTAGAGAGATCAGCTAAAAGATATTACCTTGTAGATAGTTCAGCTACAAACAAATCACACTGTAGAAAGATCAGTTAGAAGAAGTTACCTTTTAGAGAGTTCAGCTACAAAGAAACCATTCTGTAAAGAGCTCAGCTGCAAACAAATCACCTGTACAGAATTCAGCTACAAACAAATCACCTGTAGAGAGTTCAGCTACAAACAAATCTTCCTGTAGAGAGATCAGCTAGAAGAAGTTACCTTGTAGAGAGTGAAGCTACAAACAAATCACCCTATTGAAAGATCAGCTAGAAGAAGTCACCTTGTAGAAAGTTCAGTTACAAAAAGAAACCACCATGTAGAGAGTTCAGCTACAAACTAGTCACCTTGTACAGACATCAGCTAGAAAAGTTACCTTGTAGAGAGTTCAGCTACAAAGAAACCATTCTGTAAAGAGCTCAGCTGCAAACAAATCACCTGTACAGAATTCAGCTACAAACAAATCACCCTGTAGAGAGATCAGCTAGAAGAAATTACCTTGTAGATAGTTCAGCTACAAACAAATCACCCTGTAGAAAGATCAGTTAGAAGAAGTTACTTTGTAGAGAGTTCAGCTACAAAGAAACCGTAAAGAGCTCAGCTGCAAACAAATCACCTGTACAGAATTCAGCTACAAACAAATCACCCTGTAGAGAGATCAGCTAGAAGAAGTTACCTTGTAGATAGTTCAGCTACAAACAAATCTCCCTGTAGAGAGATCAGCTAGAAGAAATTACCTTGTAGAGAGTTCAGCTACAAACAAATCACCTGTAGAGAGTTAAGCTACAAACAAATCTCCCTGTAGAGAGATCAGATAGAAGAAATTACCTTGTAGAGAGTTCAGTTACAAAGAAACCACCATGTAGAGAGTTCAGCTGCAACGAAATCACCTGTAGAGAGTTCAGCTACAAACAAATCACCCTGTAGAGAGATCAGCCAGAAGAAATTACCTTGTAGAGAGTTCAGTTACAAAGAAACCACCAGTTCAGCTTCAAAGAAATCACCCTGTAGAAAATTCAGCCACAAACAAATTGCCCTGTAGAAAGATCAGTTAGAAGAAGTTACCTTGTAGAGAGTTCAGCTACAAAGAAACCATTCTGTAAAGAGCTCAGCTGCAAACAAATCACCTGCACAGAATTCAGCTACAAACAAATCACCCTGTAGAGAGATAAGCTAGAAGAAATTACCTTGTAGATAGTTCAGCTACAAACAAATCACCCTGTAGAGAGATCAGCTAGAAGAAGTTACCTTGTAGATAGTTCAGCTACAAACAAATCTCCCTGTAGAGAGATCAGCTAGAAGAAATTACCTTGTAGAGAGTTCAGCTACAAAAAAACCATCATGTAGAGAGTTCAGTTGCAAAGAAATCACTACTGCCCAAATTTCAAGGCAATAGCTCTTTCCAATCTGAAGTTATTAATTGTCAAAGTTGGCAAATTGGATGTGTGGAAGGCCCCTTTTCGCAAATCCGGTCACATATGTATTATATGTGACCAGATTTACGAAAAAGGGTCTTCCACACACATCCAATTCTATGAACTTGAATGACCATACCTTTGTGCTCAAAGAAGATACTAACCTAAAATTTTGTTCATGTATTAACCTATGTTGTTACTCATCACTGTCCAAATTTCAAGGCAATACTATTTTCCTATCTGACATTATGAACTGCCAAAGTTCATAAATTGGATGTGTGTGGAAGACCCCTTTTCGCAAATCTGGTCACATATATATAATTTGTACATTTACTGATAAAATATTTAAAGTACATCTACTTCATCTTTTCTTCTTCCTGTAGTAAAGAAAAAAAACATAGGTTAAAAAAGTCCCGAAGCTGGCCATAGGCCGGCTTTGGGGTATACAAATACAAAAAGAAATGAAATCTAATCCAAAACAGCCAAGCTGTAAAAAAAGTGTGCGGCCCTCAGAAAGGCTATGGTGAAAAAAGATGTGAAATCCAAGGTGGCGGCCAAGAAATGGCTGTGATGGTAGGTTAATGGTAAAAATTTTAATAACGACAATTCAGGTGAATTTTTGTGCCGCTTCACAAAATTTACCTGAATTGTCATTATTAAAATTTTTACCATTAACCTACCATCACAGCCATTTCTTGGCCGCCACCTTGGATTTCACATCTTTTTTCACCATAGCCTTTCTGAGGGCTGCACACATGTTTTTTACAGCTTGGCTGTTTTGGATTAGATTATATTTTTCAGAGTATCCCTTCAGTTCTACTATATAGTAGCCAAGCATAAGATGAACATAACACAACATTCCAGTGGTGTTCCAGAAGCCCTGGAACACCACTGGAATGAACGTAACACAACATTCCAGTGGCATTCCAGTAACTCAGGCAGTGTTTAGTGGCATTCCAGTGGCAGTGGCATTAGTGGCATTCCAGTGGCAGTGTCCAGTGGCATTCCAGTGGCATTCCAGTGGCATTCCCGTAACACACCACTGGAATGAACGTAACACAACATTCCAGTGGCATTCCAGTAACTCAGGCAGTGTTTAGTGGTGACCACAACACTGCCTGAGTTAAACTGTGGAGAGATTTGAGACTACCAGAAGCCCTGGAATGCCTTTAACACATGAAATACCAAATATCTAATGCCTGGCTTTCATCCACAGTGGACCTGTCTTGGTGGCCACTTGTACAGAAGGGGAACAGCTGCCACACAGTCCTGCGAGTGAAACAGTTGCCATAACCCTTAATTATTAATTTTTAAAATTTTGAGCAAACTTGTGCGTGCAAGCATATGTGATGTTGTGCTTCGGCAGTGCCGTGTTTATGGTAGCCATATCAGATATTGCCTAGCAGTGACACATCATCAGTATTTAAGTCATAATGCGTTATTTTATCATCCATCTAAATACAATCCCTGAATGTGTCATTTTGTGTACAGAGCAATCTGCCACAAGAAGTGACCTGAGTAAGGTTTCAGCATATATTGTTAACCATTAATATTGTTCACCTATTGTTAACCGTATGTACAGTGAAACCTCACTTAGTGGCCACCTCTTTAATAAGACCACCTCATTATATTGGCCACCTATAGAAGGTTACAAATATAGATAAACAGTACTTTATGACCTCATTAATAAGGCCACCTTGTTATTCAGGCCAAATTTTTTTTGGTCCCAGAGCTGGCCCTATAAATGAGGTTTCACTGTATTTATGTGCATTTTTATTTTTTGTAACTTTTCTTCTTCAGGTTTACTGATGGGCACTATGAAGCATTGTTGACTGGTCCGTGCATAATGTGGTGACTTGAAATGCTAAAACGGTACGTAGCATGTCTTGTATGCACGTGTTGTAATATGTGTTGTAATGTGTTCACACATCTTAGAAACAATTATAACAGTATTCTCTATAAATACTCAGTTCCATTGTGCCACTGGGTCATAAGTGGGTTGAGTATGGGTCATCCAGGACAATTTGGGTCACATTTTGTCCTGGCCAAGTGGATCTCATCCACTGACAGAATATACAAGATCAGATCACTTGCATAAATTACGGTGGAACTTGTTTATTGCCACCTTCACTCAATAAGCAGGTAGCAGTGTATAAATTCTCAATTTGGAATTGGCTTTTCAAGAGAGGTTTTCTTTCTATACTGGTGGCCATTAAGACAGGTTGTACTGATGGAGTGTATATACTAGAGATGCAACAATATCCTCCACTTAGTGTCGTTTGATAGTGATACAATGGAGACTATGTATTGTTGTATTTAAATACTATACTATTATATTGCAACTCTAGCACATCAAGACACACGGTAGTGTGTCGTGTGGCCCAAGAAGCTGGCGCGCCACACCCGTGAGTATATTGACAGGAAGAACGAAAACGTCATTTTCACACCTTTGTATCTCGGTGATCACTTATCTGATTGGAACCACATTTGCTACACAGTTGCCCGCCAGCCAAGGGAGTCTACATTCCAAATTTGAAGGAAATCGCTCCAGCCATTTCCGAGATACGAGCTGCCAAAGTTTTGTTTTTTTTCTTCGTTTTTTTTTCTTCTTCTTCTTCGTCTTTTTGCACACTTACAAAAATTGCTATAACAAGCAAACGCGTACTCCGATCGCCTTGAAATTTGGCACACAGAAAGGGAGTCCAAAGGCAAATCCTAGCATCAAATTTGGTACAAATCCGATGAATGGTTCAGGAGTTATGACCGATTATTCGCGTAAAACAAGATCGATTTGTTGTCACGCCTACAGGGTAAAACGCTTCATGGAATGAGTTGAAAATTGCTATGTAGATGGAGTAACCATCGTAGGAGTGCCTTTTGGTGATTTGAAAGGAATCGAGATAAAGACCACGGAGATATGACACAAAACCCAACCTGTGTCACAATTACGATTTTTATGAATAAAAAAGTATTAGTTTTCACGCCTACTAGGCAAACCGCTTAGAGCAATGAGCTGAAAATCGGTGTATAGCTGGAATAATCTTCATAGAAAGTCCTTGCAGTAGTACAGAAGAATCGGATTACAAACCACTAAGTTATGATTCGAAAGCCAACTCCGTGTAGCAAATGCGAGATCGAGATACTCTAATAGAACAGTCACCCTAATAGAGCATTCGGCTAATTTATTTATTCCATTATAGAATTTTATTACATCACAAGTTATTCTGTAGGGAGTTCAGCTGCAAACAGTTAATCTTATAGACAGTTCAGCAAGAAGACAGTCACCATGTGGAGAGTTAAGTAAATATATCACTATAGAGATTCAGAACATTACAAGTCACACTGAAGAAAGTTCAGCTATAAACAAGTCATGCACTGTGTAGAGAATTCAGCTACAATTAAGTCACTCTCTAGAGAATTCAGTTACACAGAATTCAGCTACACACAAGTCACTGTGGAGAGAGTTCAGCTACAAACAAATTACCCTTTAGAGTGATCAGCTACAAACAAAACACTTTGCAGGGTGTTCAGCTGCAACAAATCAACCTTTAGAGCGATCAGCAATGAACAAATCAACACAAATCTACCTGTAGAGAGATAAGCTAGAAACAAATCACCCTGTAGAGAGTTCAGCTACATAAAATCACCCTGTAGAGACACAAGCTAGAAACTAGACACAATGTAAGGAGTTCAGCTACAAGCAATCACCCTGTAGAGAGTTCAGCTAAAACAAATCAACCTGCAGAGAGATCAGCTACAAACAAATCACCTTATAGAGAGTTCAGCTACAAACAGATTACCTGTAGAGAGATCGGCTACAAACAAATCAACCTGCAGAGAGATCAGCTACACACAAATCAACTTGTAGAGAAACAAATCACCCTGTAGGGAGATCAGCTAGAAACTACACACAATGTATGGAGTTCAGCTACAAACAAATCACCCTGTAGAGAGTTCAGCTAAAACAAATCAACCTGCAGAGAGATCAGCTACAAACAAATCACCTTATAGACAGTTCAGCTACAAACAAATTACCTTGTAGAGAGATCGGCTACAAACAAATCAACCTGCAGAGAGATCAGCTACACACAATTCAACTTGTAGAGAGATCAGCTACAAACAAATCACACTGTAGAGAGATCAGCTAGAAACTAGACACAATGTAAGGAGTTCAGCTACAAACAAATTACCTTGTAGAGAGATTGGCTACAAACAAATCACCCTGCAGAGAGAACAGCTACACACATATCAACTTGTATAGAGATCAGCTACAAACAAATCACCCTGTAGAGAGATCAGCTACAAACTACACACAATGTAAGGAGTTCAGCTACAAGCAAATTACCCTGTAGAGAGTTCATCTACAAACAAATCAACCTGTAGAGCAATCAGCTAGAAACAAATCACCCTGAAGAGAGGTCAGCTACAAACAAATTGCCCTGTAGAGAGATCGGCTAGAAACTAGACACAATGTAAGGAGTTCAGCTACAAGCAATCACCCTGTAGAGAGTTCAGCTAAAACAAATCAACCTGCAGAGAGATCGGCTACAAACAAATCAGCCTGTAGAGAGTTCAGCTAAAACAAATCAACCTGCAGAGAGATCAACTACAAAGAAATCACCTTATAGAGAGTTCAGCTACAAACAAATTACCCTATAGAGAGATCGGCTACAAACAAATCAACCTGCAGAGAGATCAGCTACACACAAATCAACTTGTAGAGAGATCAGCTACAAACAAATCACCCTGTAGAGAGATCAGCTAGAAACTACACACAATGTAAGGAGTTCAGCTACAAATAAATCACCCTGTAGAGAGTTCAGCTAAAACAAATCAACCTGCAGAGAGATCAGCTACAAACAAATCACCTTTTAGACAGTTCAGCTACAAACAAATTACCTTGTAGAGAGATCGGCTACAAACAAATCAACCTGCAGAGAGATCAGCTACAAACATATCACCTTATAGACAGTTCAGCTACAAACAAATTACCCTGTAGAGAGATCGACTGCAAACAAATCAACTTGCAGAGAGATCAGCTACACACAAATCAACTTGTAGAGAGATCAGCTACAAACAAATCACCCTGTAGAGAGATCAGATAGAAACTAGACACAATGTAAGGAGTTCAGCTACAAGCAAATCACCGTGTAGAGAGTTCAACTACAAACAAACCAACCTGTAGAGCGATCAGCTAGAAACAAATCACCCTGAAGAGAGGTCAGCTACAAAAATCACCCTGTAGAGATATCAGCTAGAAACAAATCATCCTGAAGAGAGGTCAGCTACAAAAAATCACCTTGTAGAGAGATCAACTACAAACAAAACATTTTGCAGAGAGTTCAGCTACAAACAAATCAGCAACAAACAAATCAACCTGTAGAGAGATCATCTAGAAACAAATCAACCTGCAGAGTGATCAGCTACAAACAAATCAGCTTGTAGAGAGATCAGTTACACACAAATCAACCTGTACAGAGATAAGCTAAAAACAAATCAGAGTTCAGCTAAAACAAATCAATCTGCAGAGAGATTAGCTACATACAAATCACCTTATAGATAGTTCAGCTACAACAAATTACCTTGTAGAGAGATCGGCTACAAACAAATCACCCTGCAGAGAGATCAGCTACACACAAATCAACTTGTATAGAGATCCGCTACAAACAAATCACCCTGTAGAGAGGTCAGCTAGAAACTACACACAATGTAAGGAGTTTAGCTACAAACAAATCACCCTGTAGAGAGATCAGCTACAAACTAGACACAAAGTAAGGAGTTCAGCTACAAGCAAGTTACCCTGTAGAGAGTTCATCTACAAGCAAATCAACCTGCAGAGCAATCAGCTAGAAACAAATCACCCTGAAGAGAGGTCAGCTACAAAAAATCACCCTGTAGAGAGATCAGCTAGAAACAAATCACCCTGAAGAGAGGTCAGCTACAAAAAAATCACCCTGTAGAGAGATCAGCTAGAAACAAATCACCCTGAAGAGAGGTCAGCTACAAACAAAACACTTTGCAGAGAATTCAGCTACAAACAAATCAGCTTGTAGAGAGATCAGTTACACACAAAGCAACCTGTAGAGAGATAAGCTAGAAACAAATCACCCTGTAGAGAGTTCAGCTACAAGCAAAACACCCTGTAGAGAGTTCAGCAACAAAGAAACCACCATGTAGAGAGTTCAGCTGCAAACAAATCACCTTATAGAGAGTTCAGCTACAAACAAATCACCCTGTAGAGAGATCAGCTAGAAACTAGGCACAATGTAAGGAGTTCAGCTACAAGCAAATCACCCTTGAGTGAGTTCAGCTACAAACAAATCAACCTGCAGTGAGATCACCTACAAAAAAGCACCTTGTACAGAGTTCAGCTACAAACAAATTACCCTGTAGAGAGATCGGCTACAAACAAATCAACCTGTAGAAAGATCAGCTACACACAAATCAACTTGTAGAGAGATCAGCTACAAACAAATCACCCTGTAGTGAGATCAGCTAGAAACTAGACACAATGTAAGGAGTTCAGCTACAAGTAAATCACCCTGTAGAGAGTTCAGCTAAAACAAATCAACCTGCAGAGAGATCAGCTACAAATAAATCACTTTATAGACAGTTCAGCTACAAACAAATTACCTTGTAGAGAGATCGGCTACAAACAAATCAACCTGCAGAGAGATCAGCTACAAATAAATCACTTTATAGACAGTTCAGCTACAAACAAATTACCTTGTAGAGAGATCAGCTGCAAATAAATCAACCTGCAGAGAGATCAGCTACACACAAATCAACTTGTAGAGAGATCAGCTACAAACAAATCACCCTGTAGAGAGATCAGCTAGAAACTAGATACAATGCAAGGAGTTCAGCTACAAGCAAAATCACCCTTTAGTGAGTTCAGCTACAAACAAATCAACCTGCAGTGAGATCACCTACAAAAACGCACTTGTACAGAGTTCAGTTACAAACAAATTACCCTGTAGAGAGATCAGGTAGAAGAATTCACTTTGTAGAGAGTTCAGCAACAAAGAAACCACCATGTAGAGAGTTCAGCTGCAAACAAATCACCCAGTAGAAAGATCAGCTAGAAGAAGTTACCTTGTAGAGAGTTCAGTTACAAAGAAACCATCAGATAGAGAGTTCAGCTACAAAGAAATTACCCCGTAGAGAGTTCAGCTAGAAGAAGTCACCTTGTAAAGAGTTCAGCTACAAAGAAACCATCATGTACAGAGTTCAGCTACAAAGAAACCACCTCTACAGAATTCAACTACAAACAAATCACCCTGTATAGAGATCAGCTAGAAGAAGTTACCTTGTAGATAGTTCAGCTACAACAATTCACCCTGTAGAAAGATCAGCTAGAAGAAGTCACCTTGTAGAGTGTTCAGTTACAAAGAAACCATCATGTAGAGAGTTCAGCTGCAAACAAATCACTCTGTAGAGAGTTCAGCTACAAAGAAACCGCCATGTAGAGAGTTCAGCCTCATACAAACCACCTTGTAGAGAATTCAACAACAACAAATCACCCTGTAGAGAAGAAGTTACCTTGTAGAGAGTTCAGCTACAAAGAAACCATCATGTAGGTAGTTCAGCTACAAAGAAACCACCATGTAGAGAGTTTAGCTGCAAACAAATCACCTGTAGAGAGTTCAGCTAGAAACAAATCACCCCGTAGAGAGATCAGCTGGACGAAGTCACCTTGTAGAGAGTTCAGCTACAAAGAAACCATCATGTAGACAGTTCAGCTGCAAACAAATCACCCTGCAGAGAGTTCAGCTACAAAAAAATCACCCTGTAGAGAGTTCAGCTAGACGAAGTCACCTTATAGAGAGTTCAGCTACAAAGAAACCATCATGTAGAGAGTTCGGCTACAAAGACACCACCATGTAGAGAGTTTAGCTGCAAACAAATCACCTGTAGAGAGTTCAGCTAGAAACAAAATACCCTGTAGAGAGACCAGCTAGAAGAAATTACCTTGTAGAGAGTTCAGCTACAAAGAAACCATCCTGTATATAGTTCAGCTACATTTCAAGTCACCCAGTAGAGAGATCAGCTGCAAAAAAATATCCTGTGGGGCATAACGGGCATGTAATAAATATATGTATATAATTTGTATAATTACTAATAAAATCAAAAATAATTGAAGTACTAAAATTCTTCTTTAAGTTCTTTTCTTCTTCCTGTAGTAAAGAAAAAAACACATGGGTTAAAAAAGCCCCAAAGCCAGCCATAGGCCGGCTTTGCAGTATACAAATACAAAAAGAAGTGATATCTAATCAAAAACAGCCAAGCTGTAAAAAAAGGTGCGGCCCCCAAAAAGGCCATGGTGAAAAAAGATGTGAAATCCAAGGTGGCGGCCAAGAAATGGCTGTGATGGTAGGTTAATGGTTACATTTTAATAATGACAATTCAGGTGAATTTTGTGCCGCTTGGTCTTGGCACCAAATTCATCTGAATTGTCGTTATTAAAATGTAACCATTAACCTACCATCACAGCCATTTCTTGGCCGCCACCTTGGATTTCACATCTTTTTTCACCATGGCCTTTTTGGGGGCCGCACCTTTTTTTACAGCTTGGCTGTTTTTGATTAGATCAAGACACACGGTAGTGTGTCGTGCGGCCCAAGAAGCCGGCGCGCAACCCTGTGAGTATATTGACAGGAAGAAAGAAAACGCAATTTTCACACCTCCGTAGCTCTGTGCTGCCTTGATGAAACAAGACAAATTTTGCTGTGTACATTCCCTCCAACTTCAGTACTCCGCATTCCAAATTTGAGCGAAATCGCTTCAGGCATTTCTGAGATATGCGACTTCAAAAATTGGCTTAGTTTCTTCGTTTTTTTTTCTTTTTCTTCTTATTTTTCTTCCTCTTTTCGCACACTTACAAAAACTGCTATAAAACACGAATGCGTTATCCGATTGCCTTGAAATTTGGCACACAGAAGGGGGGTATAAAGGCGCATCTCGGTACCAACTTTGGCTGGAATACCATAAACAGGCAAAGAGTTATGAGCGATTATGCACGAAAAATAACACCAATATGTTGTCACGCCTACAGGGTAAACCGCGTATGGGAAGAAGCTGAAAATCGGTGGGTGATTCAGAATAGGTTAACTATTGAACCTCAAACCTTTTGTGGTTTGAAAGAAATCGAGCTAAAAACCAGGAAGATACAGCGAAAAAATCAACAGTGTGTAACAATTACGCAATCGAGATTAGCTAATTTTTATTATTATTATTATTATTATGCTTGCCACGCCTACCAGATAAACCACTTGGAGTAATGCTTTGTAAATCGCTGTACAGATGGAGTTATCATCTTAGAAAGGCTCTTCAATGGTGTAGAAGAATCAGACTTAAAGCCACGGAGTTATAACACGAAATCCAACTTGGTGTAGCAAGTGCGAGATCGAGATACTCTAATAGAGCAGTCATCCTAATAGAGCAGTCATCCTAATAGAGCAGTCACTCTGAACAGAATTCAAGAGATCAGTTAGAAATAAGTAACCTGTATAGAGATCAGCTACAAACAAATCACCCTGTAGAGATTTCAGCTACAAACAATTCACCCTGTTCAGACGTCAGTTAGAAGAAGTTTTCTTGTAGAGAGTTCAGTTACAAACAAATCACCCTGTTGAAAGATCAGCTAGAAGATGTCACCTTATAGATATTTCAGTTACAAAGAAACCACCATGTAGAGAATTCAGCTACAAACTAGTGACCCTGTAGATACATCAGCTAGAAGAAGTTACCTTGTAGAGAGTTCAGCTACAAAGAAACCATTCTGTAAAGAGCTCAGCTGCAAACAAATCACCTATACAGAATTCAGCTACAAACAAATCACCCTGTAGAGAGATCAGCTAGAAGAAGTTACCTTGTAGATAGTTCAGCTACAAACAAATCATCCTGTAGAGAGATCAGCTAGAAGAAGTTACCTTGTAGATAGTTCAGCTACAAACAATTCACCCTGTACAGAGCTCAGTTAAAAGAGGTTTCCTTGTAGAGAGTTCAGCTACAGACAAATCACCCTGTAGAGAGATCAGTTAGAAGAAGTTACCTTGTAGATTGTTCAGCTACAAACAATTCACCCTGTAAAGAGATCAGCTAGAAGAAGTTACCTTGTAGAGAGTTCAGCTACAAAGAAACCTTCATGTAGAGAATTCAGCCGCAAACAAATCATGTATAGAGAGTTCAGCTACAAACAAATCTCCCTGTAGAGAGATCAGCTAGAAGAAGTTTCCTTGTAGAGAGTTCTGCTACAAACAAATCACCCTGTAGAAAGATCAGCTAGAAGAAATCACCTTGTAGAGAGTTCCGCTTCAAAGAAACAATCATGTGAGAGTTCAGGTACAAACAAATTGTCCTGTAGAGAGATCAACTAGAAGAAGTTACCTTGTAGAGAGTTCAGCTACAAAGAAACCATCATGTAGATAGTTCAGTTACAAACAAATCACCCTGTAGAAAGATCAGCTATAGAAGAAATCACCTTGTAGAGAGTTCAGCTACAAAGAAACTATCATGTAGAGAGTTCAACTACAAACAAATCACCCTGTAGAAAGATCAGCTATAGAAGAAATCACCTTGTAGAGAGTTCAGCTACAAAGAAACCATCATGTAGAGAGTTCAGCTACAAACAAATCGGCCTGTAGAGAGATCAGCTAGAAGAAATTACCTTGTAGAGAGTTCAGCTACAAAGAAACCATCATGAAGAGAGTTCAGCTGCAAACAAATCACCTGTAGAGAGTTAAGCTACAAACAAATCTCCCTGTAGAGAGATCAGCTAGAAGAAGTCACCTTGCAGGGAGTTCAGTTACAAAGAAATAAACCATGTAGACAGTTCAGCTGCAAACAAATCACCTGTAGAGAGTTCAGCTAGAAACAAGTCACCCTGTAGAGAGATCAGCTAGAAACAAGTCACCTTGTAGAGAGTTCAGCTAGAAGAAGTCACATTGTAGAGCTACAAAGAAACTACCATGTAGAGTTCAGCTGCAAACAAATCACCCTGTAGAGAACTCAGCTACAAACAAATCGCCCTGTAGAAAGATTAGCTAGAATAAGTTACCTTATAGGGAGTTCAGCTACAAACAGATCACCCTGTAGAGAGTTCAGCTACAAACAAATCACCCTGTAGAGAGTTCAGTTACAAAGAAACCACCATGTAGAGAGTTCAGCTGCAAAAAAAATCAATCACTCTGTTGAGAGTTCAGCTAGAAGAAGTCACCTTGTAGAGAGTTAAGCTGCAAATAAATCACCCTGTAGAGAATTCAGCTACAAACAAATCACCATGAAGAAAGATCAGCTAGAAGTTACCTTGTAGAGAGTTCAGCTACAAAGAAACCACCATGTAGAGAGTTCAGCTGCAAACAAATCACCTGTAGAGAGTTCAGCTAGAAACAAGTCACCCTGTAGAGAGATCAGCTAAAAACAAGTCACCCTGTAGAGAGTTCAGCTAGAAGAAGTCACATTGTAGAGAGTTCAGCTACAAAGAAACTACCACGTAGAGAGTTCAGCTGCAAACAAATCATCCTGTAGAGAGTTCAGCTAGAAGAAGTCACCTTTTAGAGAGTTCAGCTACAAAGCAACCACCATGTAAAGAGTTCAGCTGCAAAAAACTCAATCACCTTGTAGAAAGATCGGCTAGAAGAAGTTACCTTGTAGAGAGTTCAGCTACAAAGAAACCACCATGTAGAGAGTTCAGCTGCAAACAAATCACCTACAGAGAGTTCAGCTAGAAACAAGTCACCCTGTAGAAAGTTCAGCTAGAAGAAGTCACATTGTAGAGAGTTCAGCTACAATGAAACTCCCATGTAGAGAGTTCAGCTGCAAACAAATCACCCTGTAGAGAACTCAGCTACAAACAAATATGCAGTGTAAAAAGATCAGCTAGAAGAAGTTACCTTGTAGAGAGTTCAGCTACAACGAAACCACCATGTAGAGAGTTCAGCTACAAACAAATCACCTGTAGAGAGTTCAGCTAGAAACAAGTCACCCTGTAGAGAGATCAGCTAGAAACAAGTCACCTTGTAGAGAGTTCAGCTAGAAGAAGTCACATTGTAGAGAGTTCAGCTACAAAGAAACCACCATTTAGAGAGTTCAGCTGCAAACAAATCACCCAGTAGAAAGTTCAGCTATGAACAGATCACCCTGTTGAGAGTTCAGTTAGAAACAAGGAATCCTGTAGAGAGATCACATAGAAGTATCGCCTTGTAGAGAGTTCAGCTACAAACAAATCACCTGTAGAGAGTTCAGCTGCAAATAAATCACCCTGTAGAGAGATCAGCTAGAAGAAGTCACCTTGTAGAGAGTTCAGCTATAAAGAAACCACCATGTAGAGAATTCAGCTGCAAACAAACACCCTGTAGAGAACTCAGTTACAAACAAATCGCCCTGTAGAAAGATCAGCTAGAAGAAGTTACCTTGTAGGGATTTCAGCTACAAACAAATCACCCTGTAGAGAGTTCAGCTACAAAGAAACCATTCTGTAAAGAGCTCAGCTGCAAACAAATCACTTGTACAGAATTCAGCTACAAACAAATCACCCTGTAGAGAGATCAGCTAGAAGAAATTACCTTGTAGATAGTTCAGCTACAAACAAATCACCCTGTAGAAAGATCAGTTAGAAGAAATTACCTTGGAGAAAGTTCAGCTATAAAGAAACCATTTTGTAAAGAGCTCAGCTGCAAACAAATCACCTGTACAGAATTCAACTACGAACAAATCACCCTGTAGAGAGATCAGCTATAAGAAGTTACCTTGTAGATAGTTCAGCTACAAACAAATCTCCCCGTAGAGAGATCAGCTAGAAGAAATTACCTTGTAGAGAGTTCAGCTACAAAGAAACCACCATGTAGAGAGTTCAGCTGCAAAGAAATCACCCTGTAGAAAATTCTGCCTGAAACAAATTGCCCTGTAGAAAGATCAGTTAGAAGAAGTTACCTTTTAGAGAGTTCAGCTACAAAGAAACCATTCAGTAAAGAGCTCAGCTGCAAACAAATCACCTATACAGAATTCAGCTACAAACACATCACCCTGTAGAGAGAGCAATTAGAAGAAGTCACCTTGTAGATCATTCAGCTACAAACAATTCACCCTGTAGAGAGAGCAATTAGAAGAAGTCACCTTGTAGAGTGTTCAGTTACAAAGAAACCACCATGGAGATTTCTGTAATCAATATAATATTATGTGACCGGATTTGCGAAAAGGGGTCTTCCACACACATCCAATTCCGTAAACGTTGGAGACCATAACTCAGTGTTCAAGTAACATATTAACCTGAAATTTCACCATGTATTCAGCTATAGTGGTGCTCACCACTGCCCAAAATTCAAGGCAATAGCTCTTTCCAATCTGAAGTTATCAATTGTCAAAGTTGGCAAATTGGATGTGTGTGGAAGACCCCTTTTCGCAAATCCAGTCACATATGTATTATACAGTATATATAATTTGTACATTTACTGATAAACTATTTAAAGTACATCTACTTCATCTTTTCTTTTTCCTGTAGTAAAGAAAAAAACATAGGTTAAAAAAGTCCCAAAGCTGGCCATAGGCCGGCTTTGGGGTATACAAATACAAAAAGAAATGAAATCTAATCCAAAACAGCCAAGCCGTAAAAAAAGTGTGCGCCCCTCAGAAAGGCTATGGTGAAAAAAGATGTGAAATCCAAGGTGGCGGCCAAGAAATGGCTGTGATGGTAGGTTAATGGTAAAAATTTTAATAATGACAATTTAGGTAAATTTTGTGAAGCGGCACAAAAATTCACCTGAATTGTCGTTATTAAAATTTTTACCATTAACCTACCATCACAACCATTTCTTGGCCGCCACCTTGGATTTCACATCTTTTTTCACCATAGCCTTTCTGAGGGGCGCACACTTTTTTTACAGCTTGGCTGTTTTGGATTAGATATTTATAACAGGAATGTTTGTTAACTGTTTAGACATACTGGAGCCACACACCCTCATCTGGATTCTACAAATGGAGTCATACCAACTTGTGACTGTACTTATTCGTTACTCCCATTGTGTTTGGATGAATATACATGCCGGCATGTGAGACTTGCTACCATGGCGGGCCACTGGAGAAGATTTTCATAGTAATTATATGACAGTCATTGTTGTACAATTCTTACATTATTGTTATGAAAACTATTTGGTATTCATGTGTCCTCTGTATGTTGTAATTACATGTGTAATTTTGTGTGGGGGTGCTATAAAATGCATGGTGACAATTGTAAATTTTTAAGGTGGTTTTGCACACTTCCTTTTAGGCTAGCTACATGTGCTAATTACTCACAGCTTGTGTCAACAACTGGTAACCGCAGTTGTGCTCTGTGTCATTCTTTAAGCCACACCCTTAGAGAGCAAATTAAGTGGGGGCAACTAAATTCAAATTTCAAATTGGACGATAGTATGCTACACACAGCGCCAGTTCATCAATAACCAGTGACCGCAGTTGAGCTTTGCATCATTCTTTAAATTCCGAGTTAAATTCTTACAGAGAGCAAATTATGTGGGGGCGACTAAATTCAAATTTCAAAATAGCTATTCTCGAAAACATGTTTCAATATCAACAAATTTTTAGAACAGTTTAAAGACACATTGCCCTACATGCCAAGTGAGTATTGCGGAAAACAACAATATGGGGTTTGTATTTGGCCTCTAGGTCGACTGAGGATGACTGAAACTTTGTTTGGTGCTGAGGTTACGACTGTAGGGTAATGATGTATGGTGAAATCAATGATGTGAATCTTGAGGCGATCGAGGTAGTACTGAAGCGATAGCAGGGCAATCAATGTTCGGAATGCACAAAGGAACGTAAGGCATGCACCCAGTGGTGTAGCCAAGGGTGGGCCTGGGTGGGCACGTGCCCACCCAAATTTCCATAAGAGAGCGGCGCCCGCCCGATTTTGTTATTACAAACAAGAGACAAGTAGTGCATACCTTGGTAGCGTGATATTATCGTTGTAAATCAGCAGTTGATATATATTGGTATAAGTTCAATGATTACATTGCGTGATCCAAATAATTTCGGTGGTTTCTATTTAACGCACAGCATCACGTGATCCAAGTTTTAGGCGGGGAATAGAGGAAGGAGGAATCCAGTCTATTTTTCACATCTGGAACATTGAATTGTGAGCAACAGCACAAATATTCTTTAGGTGTTGGGGTGAAGTGACCTAAAGTGATAGACGAAAAGTTGTGTTAAGTCGGTTGGAGGTGATAATATCCAATTGGTGGCTGAATTAAGCCATACGATTATCTGAAGAGTCAGGCCTGAGTACAAAGAGTTGTGTACAAGTATTTATTTATTTATTTATTTATTTACAAATTAATGACATGAGATAAAACAGTACGTAATAAACAAAAACAAATTATCCTAAATATGGGCCTCAGCGACCTGCACAACAATCGGTGCCTCAGCAATGGGACAGCGCAAACTGGACCTGGCACCGTGAATGCACATAATTGCAGACCTCAACAAAGAGAAGCTCAATTTACATCTCAGCCATCCCATCACTATTCCATAGGAAAGACTGTGCTTTGCACTCAAAAGGTTGGCCAATCTCTTATAAAACTGAGTAGCAGCATCACCCATTCCACCAGTAGTAGTAAAAATTAAGTTGTGTACAAGTATAGATGAGTGAAACAAGACGAAGACAAGGAGGTGTAATAAGTTAGTTTCAATTTCTAGCTTCTAAATCATTCATGCAGTAGCATTAGACTAGTGAAATAAGCTGCAGGAACAGCAGCGTATAGCGTATTATTAGCTAGCTAGTTACATTTATGCACTTTTGAAACAGTTTTTAAACCAAATGTATGTAGAGTCCACTAAGGATGGACTCGCATTTTGTGCTAGTTGGTTGCATGGGGTGAAATGTGTGGGTGAGTGTGCCCACCCATCCATGGAGGCCTGGCTACGCCACTGCATGCACCTGCGTTTGCGTCTAACTGCATGCGAAAACAAAAAAAACACGAAACATCCCCTTTCATGTCGGCAATCTCAATCATGAAACAATCGGCATGGATTAGCTTCACTGCTAGTGTGGTAGTTACTAGTGACACGATGAGTTTAACTCTAGAGTTTCAGAGCGATAGCATAAATGACGGGTGAGTTATAGACAAGCCAAATTTGACAACGTTCATTCCTGTAAAATCCTCACGCGTAGTGGTCGCATCATTTATTGTCTGCGGCACGCGTTTCTGCTTTACTGGCCGCGTGACTCACTACCGTGAGTCTTGATTTTGTGCTTTTGTAAGCACCATTATGATATTGTCTACACTTCTCCAGAAGAATACTGGAATATCCACTGGTTTGTATTTCAGTGACTTCCTTAATTCTTTGTGAATCTTGATTGGCTACTTCATTATAAACATGAACCGTACTGAAAGTGTGTACAAGAATACCATGAAATGCACTATATAATAAATGTGTGCACTATGAAGTAGCTACTTTAAGGTACTTGGTATCGGTACTTGCACTTGCAGATACTTCCCAGCTGAATACTTGGTATTTGAAGTATTTGTAAAGAGTGGGATCAGTGCAGCCCTACTATGCACAAGTGAAAAATGTTGAAATGATCAACAATGCTTCTACATATGGCAAGGATATCAATTACAACTCTTTGAGACAACACACCATCATGCACAACAAGTTGCAATGTGTGTGTGCAAAACACCCCAAATCAGGTAGGTTGGCATCTTTCATAGTTCTAACCATGTTTGAGCCATTATCTCACAGAATAACATGTACTTGGTCAGTTGAAATAGACCAAGACTCCAATATTACTTGATCTTATCAGCAATGTAAGCTCCAGTGTGAGAACCTTCAATTCTGGATGCATTTAACATAACACTGACACTTTGGCATGTGTCAGTAGTGATCCAGTGTACAGTTAGACTGAGCAGAGATTCATTGCTCACACATGTTGACTACGCATCAGTTGTAAAGCTAAACTGTTCAACACCACTCAAAACTGCAGAAATCTTCTTTTTTAGATCCATATAGATCACATTGTCAGTGAAGTACTTTCTGCTTGGCAAATATACCGAGGTTCTAACTCTTTAATGAGGCTAATAAAACTTTCATTGTCTACAATGGAGAACGACTGGCGATCTAGTGCAATCATCTCTCCAATACGGCTGTGAACACTCTGAGCATGATAGTCATTAATGCTCCAGCACTGAATTTTGTCTTCACATTCCACTAAAGAAAGTTGGCGATGAGATGGCCGCAATTGTGATTCTTTTTTCTGTACAGTAGCTTCCTTGGCTTCTTTTATCTTCTTCTCAAGCTCTGCGTGCAATTCAGTGTGCTTGGTCTTCAAATGAATGGATAAATTAGTGGTCCCATATGTTTTTGCATCTTTTCTGCTGTGAGAAAACACTTTGTACACACCACAAATTTTTTGTCTTCCACAAGGATGAAATAATCATATATGGGAGATTTCTTTTTTGGCACTGCATTCACAACCATTATTGACAAACATGTGTCCTTTGTCTTCATGAATAATTGATTGTGGGTTTCGGTTTATTGGTTAATTATTTCTGCTTCATAGCCGATACCGATACCTACAAAATCAGCTAGTATTGGCTGTTACCAATATTGTAACCAATTATCAGTGCAACTCTAGTACTACGTATGTTATCCCTACTCTAGTTTAAAATTCTTTTTTTCTTATACTTGTTTGTGAACTTTATCTGCAAGTTCATGACCACTAAACAATCTGTATAATAGTACAAATTAATCTAACTGGATTTTTGAAAACAGGTCTTTAATCCATATATAGGAACTGAGTATAGAACTAAATTTTTAAATCTATTTAGCAATGTTGGTGCTCAGATTTGATGTCATTAGTTTCCTTCAATCAGTCTGAAGTTATGAATCATTAAAGCTGGTAAATTGGATGTGTACATAAGAAGAGCCCTTTTCACAAAACCGGTCGGAATACACAATTATAGTTAATGACAGCACTATATGCGGTAGTCAGCAAATCTTTGTCGATTAGCTAAATCAAGAGTTTATAACTCTTACTGCTTTATATTATGAACTCTTGGCTAAATGTATAACACACCACATAGTCAAGACACACGGTAGTGTTTTGTGCAGCCAAGAAATCCGGCGCACCACACCGTGAGTACATTGACAGGAAGCAAGAAAACAGCTTTTTCATGCATGCATAGCTCCATGGCCCCTTCTCCAAAGCACACCATTTTTTTGCAGTGTAGCTGTCTGCCAGGTAGGGTAAGCCACACAGCAAATTTGATTAAATTCACAACAGCCATTTGTGAGATACATATGGGAGTTCAAAGTTTTGTTTTAATTCCTTTGTTTTTTTTCTTCTTCTTATGCTGTATAGGAGCTAGAGAGACTTCGATTTTACTTTTTGCACACTTTGCAAAAATTGCTATAAAACACAAATGTGTAATTCGACTGCCTCGATCTTTGGCACAAATGAAGAACGCATAATGGTGGATTCACATACCAAGTTTGCTGTGAATCTGAGGAATATCCAAGGTGTTATGAGTATTTATTCACATAAAAAAGATCAAAATTCTGTTACAGCTACAGAAAAACTGAGTATAGGAATAACTTGAAAATTGGTGTATAGATAGGCTGATTATCATAGCAGTGCCTTTTGATAGTTTTAATAGCAATGGAGCTACAGCGACAAAGTTATAAAGCAAAAACCAACAAATGTAAAATCACGGGATTGAGATATACTCTAATAGAGCAGTCACCACAGCGTAGAAAAGGTGTGCAAAAAATGTCAATAAAACCTTACCAGAGTTTGAACCAGGAACCTCCATACCTAACACCTGTATCCATAACCACTGAACTACCGCTACCTTGGCCGATCACCTCGCTTAATTTCTGCTTTATAAATGTTTAAATCTGCTTATAATCAAACTTATGTAATTTCATAGATCTACCAATAAAAGTGCTAGATTGTCTAGAACATTCTATGTATATTCTATTAGAAGTCCTGAAAAATGTGCACTCTATTAGAATATTAATCAAATATTGAATTAAATCATGCAATGAAATACATTTTTAAGTATCTGCATAGAAAAGAAGAAATGTGAGTAAAAAAAAACTCAAAGTCAGCTATAGGCTGGTTTGGGTGGGGCCTTATAAAGTACAAAAAGAAGCGAAATCTACACAAAAGCAGCCAAGCTGTGAAAAAACGGTGCGGCCTTAAATCCCTAGGTGAAAAAGTTATGAAATCAAAAGTGGCGGCCAAGAGATGGCTGCAATGATGTTAATGATAAAACTTTTAATAATGGCTATTATCATTAACATCATTGCAGCCATTTCTTGGCCACCACCTTTAATTTCACAACTTTTTCACCCAGGGTTTTTAAGGCCTCACCATTTTTTCATAGCTTGGCTGTTTTTGTGTAGATAAGTGAGATGAGCATCTGACAGCAGTGGAAGAGTGGTAAAGGGTTTGGGTATATAGGTATGGAGGTTGTCGGTTAAAATCCTTAAGACATTTTCATGCACATTACTTCTCAGTGACTGTTCTATTAGGGTATTCAATCATGCTGATTCACATGATTGGTTCTTTATATCTCCTTGGTTAATGCTCTCATTACTTTCAAATTGCAAAAATGATGGTTTGGTTATCTGCATACCAATTTTAAACTGATTGCTATCAGTAGTTTACCCTGCAAGCAAGACAAAATATCACATTTGAAAAATGCTACTAATCTGTACACAAATTGGAAGATAAATGTACTCTAATATGCTCTTTACACTCACTAACTTTGATAGGAATCCAATAAGGCTTACGGGTCATTCCATGTCAAATCAACAAGGAATTTAGGGTCACCTCTCGGATTTTGACGAAACGTGGTGTGTTTGTAGTACCTGTGGTGCTTATCACTCATGCAAATTTTTAGCTCCATACATTCCATAGTTTCTGATTTATGACCACAAATATTTTGAATATTTCATGAAAATTTGGTCCATCTCTGGTTACAAAATCAACTGCAACTTTTTACTGTGTAAATATTTTTAAACACACTTTTCACTGATGGAAGACTGTTGATTAACCTTTCCAGTGATCCCTAAATTATGGGATATCTAATTAATTATTGTTCAAAAGTACTTCATTGAAAACTTTAATCCTTTATATTTTGAAAAATGCTGCTTGAAATTTTTCAAATTCTTTTGTGAATAATGATTGGGTCATAGTCTATGTTTGATAAAATTTTTGTGGTGGGACCACAATGGGCTCAAGAGATATAATGAATTATGTTGTGGTATGTGAAGGAATTTGCAGGCTATTATTGCTGTATTGGAGTGTACACCTCCAATAACCACTCACAACAAGGCCATGACAAGTTTGTCTTACAGAGTGAAGGTGTCTAGGTACATTGGAACCTGTATTAATGACCACCTGTATTGAAAGACCATCTATAAGCTGCAGCTAATTT
Source organism: Dysidea avara (assembly GCF_963678975.1). Classification (NCBI taxonomy): domain Eukaryota; kingdom Metazoa; phylum Porifera; class Demospongiae; order Dictyoceratida; family Dysideidae; genus Dysidea; species Dysidea avara. Next base: position 25,068,333 of record NC_089272.1, on the reverse strand, counting down.
ATACTTTAAGTGGATCTTATTGCATAGCACCAAAGCATCAATCTTTTCTAGCAAATCCAAAAATGGTCCTTATTAGACAGGTTGACTATAAATGAGATCATCATGCGTCCATAAACACATTAATGTTGTACCATCTCTTCAGTTAAAATCTTGCCGTAGTGCACTTACATACATATCCCCACTCTACACTATTCAAGTTATGTACATGGCTGCATAGGTACAACAGACCTCCTCAAAAAGGATATCTGGGTACCTTGATAGCCTCATGATCTCACTTTATAATTGTATGTACATTCTGGACCCAAGACAAGTCTGTGGTTTCTTAAAAAAATGAACACTTTATCAATGGTCCAGGGAATAGAAGAATTATACTGTATATAGTAGATGCATTACTTGTACCAAGAGTTTTTATATTATTGACACTTGCTTGCACCTCAATGCGTGATTTATAGTACTGTAATTACTAAAATTAATGGTTTTCAAAGTATTTTGTGTTCACGTTTTTGAAGATCAGTACAGGTAAATGGTAAATATGTGGTCAACATGTTTACTTCCTACGTGAGTATGTGTATGAATTTATGACTTGATCTTCAAAGTGGTCGTGAATGTAAAGTAATGTAGTAATTAATTTCACACATTGAGGTACAATTAATGCATGTACGTATATGGTAAAACCCCTCCATTGTTAGGACCATAATAAAATGCTCATATTACAGAAGCTACAGAAGTATCTTGGTCCTAATGTATGTGCACCGCTAGAGTGGGAGTACATTGTATAAACAGGCATCCTGGTTATCAAGGTATCCAGGTATCCTTTCTGAGGAGTCCTGTTGTATGTATCTATGCTGCCACATACGGAACTTAAATATGGCTAGATCCACTACAGTGGGATTCAACTTAATAAAGAAGGTACTTGTGAAGAGATATATGGTACAACATTTACATGATGTTTAGGGACACATGGTGGTCAGATCTATAATTTATAGTCAACCTGTCTAATAAGGACCATTTTTGGATTTGCTAGAAAGGGTTGATGCTTTTGTGCTATACATTAAAGAAGTATAATTTAACTGCAGCATATAGGTGGCCTTTCAATACAGGTGGTCACTAATACAGGTTGCAATGTACCTAGACACCTTCACTCTGTAAGACAAACTTGGCATACCCTTGTTGTGAGTGGTTATTGGAGGTGTACACTCCAATACAGCAATAATAGCCTGCAAATTCCACCGCATACCACATCATAATTCATTATATCTCTTGAGCCCATTGTGGTCCCACCACAAAAATTTTATCAAACATAGACTATGACCCAATCATTATTCACAAAAGAATTTGAAAAATTTCAAGCAGCATTTTTCAAAATATAAAGGATTACAGTTTTCAATGAAGTACTTTTGATCCATAATTAAGTAGATATCCCATAATTTAGGGATCACTGGAAAGGTCAATCAACAGTCTTCCATCAGTGAAAATTGTGTTTAAAAATATTTACACAGGACAAAGTTGCAGTCAATTTTGTAACTAGAGATGGACCAAATTTTCATGAAATATTCAAAATATTTGTGGTCATAAATCAGAAACTATGGAATGTATGGAGCTAAAAATTTGCATGAGTGATAAGCACCACAGGTACTACAAACACACCAAGTTTCGTCAAAATCTGAGAGGTGACCCTAAATTCCTTGTTGATTTGACATGGAATGACCCTTACATGAGTTATGACAAGTTTTGTAAGTGATGCAAAAGAAAATTAACCCAGAAGATAAAATACAAAATGAATAAGATGAACTTTGAAGGCACATGTCTTAAAGATGGATGGATGGATTAAGCTCAAATTTAGTATGAACAATGTCCCATCCCAAGGGATGTTTCACAGAAAAAAAATGGACTATTTCTGTTAAGCTGTTACTGAGGTATGAATGCATGAAAATTGCATTTTCTTGGTTCCAGCAAAATAAATTGATTGGTTGATTGTTAATTACATTCGTAGCATTCAGACTAGCCATTCTTCCATGCTGGAGTGATATATAGAAAATATACACAGTAACACACTTGTCTGTCACATGCCTGGATACATTGCTTTCCTTGGCTGCATGCCACACCATCTTGTGTCCTGATATATACATACACACAATTATTGTAACAACTGTACCCCACTAACATGACTCAAACTTGTCAACTTTTAATACTAAGGCTGCATTGCCAATAATCATTATAGTGTAAATGTGCAAGAGAATACACACATTACTTACCAAATAGTGTAATAGTTCCCACTTCGCTCGTAATGGTGGTATGATAATCTAATTGAAAACTACATTGATATGATGACTGGTTGTAAGTTTTATCCACTGAACCAATTAACAGTACACTATTGATACTACTGTTAACATCTTGATTGGTCAAATCAGCTAACCATTCTAATTTATCACCAAGATTATTTTTGATATCAGTTGCATTTCTAGTTACATCACTGATAACAGAACCATCCTCAGCTCTACTAATAATCCTCCAGTTTGGTACTGTAGTGTTAGCAGGAGCTCCAGTAAAACCACAAGGTATTTCTATGGCTAAGAATTGTTTTTCCCCATTAAGGCATTCTGTAACATTATTAGGACCTCTATTGATCATTAAACCTGTAAAGTTAAGGAAGTAAGTCACAGGTACACTACATAATAATTACTTACTATGTATTTATGGCTACTGTTAAAATGGTCTTTAATATACACTGAATTGTACTGTTACAGCTAAATCAGGATAATTCACTGTCAAAAAATTTTTGTCACTGGCTGAATCGATGAAATTAAAATAATGAATAATTTTAAACTATGAACAAGTAAATGGTTAGCCAATGTTGTCGCAGATAACTTTGTTTAATTACTTCCAATGAACTTTTCTTGACCCAAATGGCCCACTATCTGCAATGATTCCCTCGCTGCAGGTGATAGCTCTAGCTAATAGAGGAGTTGAAGAAAGCCAAAACTACTAAGAAGCATAGTCTGTATGCCAAGTAAGTATGTAGCTGTTACAAGTAACTACTGCATGTTAATTATATCATATATATGACAACACGTGTGTGGCAGAACCCAGCTACATAGCACCACGAGGTGCTGATATTACACTGTAACTAATAGTCCTGCACTTACTTGTCTCTGCAGTATTGCATATTCATATTGCCTAGCGAAGATTACTGAAAGTGATGTGTATTACTGTATTTATGAGAATCAGTGTTGCAATGGTGTGTTAGACTTACCAGCCCATTCCCTATGATTAAATCCACCAAACATGACTGATTTACTCCAGCCCATGTATACCGTATAGCGGGTTTTATCTACAAGGTCTTAATTTGTGCAAATTATGCAAGAAGGTACAGGCTTGCAGAATTTAATTCTACATAATAGTTCTACGGACACAATGTGGAGTCTATGAAATTTATAAACCCAAAGGCCCGGGCTGTAGCGCACGAGCAAAGCGAGGGTGCTACTAAGGGCCTGAGGGTTTATAAATTTCATAGACTCCACATTGTGCCCGTATAACTGCTTTAGACTCTATTTCAAATTACATTCAGATTACTTACCTCATCCATGGCTGTTTCTGCTGTAGGCTCGGCAAGAGCGGCTGGTTTTCTTGCGATACCACTAGCGCCATGGCAACTATGCGTCCTTACGTGACAAAATAATAGCACTCGTTAAATCACTGCACGTGAACAATGCATGGCGATTAGATTTTGAGAATATGTTATATTGTGCCTAAAGGCGTGGAGTATATTAGAAAACAAGGTTGAGTATATGAGATTTATTACCCACCCAAAACAGCCTAAATAGAGTCTAAAGCCTCTTATACTTTCGTTTTTATTAAGTTAATTTAAATCTCTACATGTTGCAGTGTGAACTGTCGACCTATGTCTCTTTTCAAGTACTTCAAAAGAGTGGACATTTCAGCCTTGCTGCCTGATCCAAAAGGTTCTTTGTCAGATCACTTACCTACAGCGCCAATTGCAGAAGCAAACAAAAAAGTTTTGAAAGCAGTAGCTGAAGCTAATGAACCGCAAAAGAAGGGCCCATACATAAAGTCACTCCAGAATGCAAAGCACAAGTTGCCAAGTTTGCTTCTATTAATGGAAATAGCGTCGCTGCCAGGTAATACACTAAACTTTTGAGCAAGAAGTTGAACAAGAGCACTGTTCATTTATGGGTAAAGAATTACAAGCTCGAATTAGAACACAAGAGAAAGACTGGTGATATTGAACCAGACGTGCAAGTTCTGCCTACAGCAAAAAGAGGGCGTCCATTTTTACTTGGAGAGAAGCTGGATTTGAAAACTCAAGCGTACATATGAGCTGTTCGTGAGGCTGGTGGTGTGATTACAACAAGCATAACAATTGCAGTTGGTAAGGCTGTTGTCCTTAAGTTTAACCCGACTTTATTTGATGAAACGAATGGCCCTGCTTTAGAGTTGATGCCTAACTGGGTTAAATTGCTTTTGTACAGAAAGGGTTTTGCCAAATGAAAAGGGTGCTCTACCAAGAAGCTAATGGTTCATAATTTGAGGAGCTAAAAGAGCAATTTCTCAACGATATTATTACTGTGGCCATTATGGAGGATATTCCAGATGATTTGATACTGAGCTTCACACCAAACCATTGGTCCAATGAAGACAAAACCGAGAAGTATATTCATTCAGTACTCTTACCTTACTTGGAGAAGAAAAGAGCAGAATTTCTAACACTTTTCTGGCTGTTGTGTTGTTTGATGTGTTTAAAGGTCAGACAACCAAGAGAATTTATCAATTGCTGGAAGCTAACAATATGTATATGATAAGTGTACCAACAAATTGTACCGATAAGCTCCAGCCAATGGACTTAAGTGTCAACAAAACTCTGAAAGATTTCATGAAGGAGGGATTTAATGAATGGCATTCCTTGGTAGTGTACGAGACACTTGATGCAGAAAATCCAACACCAGCTGATTTATGAATGGCAGTGATGAAACCTCTTGGTGCTCAATGGCTATTAAAGGCTTACAGACATTTAATGGTAAACAAAGAAATCATTCATAATGGATGCAAGGCTGCAGGAATAGCAGATTCCCTGAAGGAACAGCGATCACTGTAGTAGCAACTGCCAGAAACTTGTGTAACAAATTGTGTTAATTGCATTACAATAATTATTTGATGATTAGTGAAACTGTACAGCTAAATCACAATATTTTATGGTATGTACAAAAAATCACATTCTAGTATCAGTTGTATATGAAGTTCACTTCTGAGACTTGACCCAGTGAGATGGGAAGGGTGATATTTTTCCTTGACTCAGGCAGTTGATTAAATGTGACCTCATCTGCGATTGGTAAAAAGTAAGCCTTTTCTGGATTACGTTTCTTTGCCAAATATACTGTGTATGCAACTGCAAATAGTCCACAGTCACTGAAACCTTGTTGTTTCTGTACTGGTACTACATGAACTTTCTTAACTCCAAAAAGCTGTTGTATGATCTTCAGGCTATTTTCATCTACAGAATCATAGAGGGAATCATGACGTTTACTGCATTAGGTTTTGACAATATTGTGTTGGCAGTTATCCAATGATTACCTCTGACATGGACAATTTGCAGCTTATTTACTTGGGGAGTTGAACTTGCCTGCAGTAGAGTGGATTGCAAACCATTACTTGAAAACTGGCACTTTAGTATGGTTTGAGCATAGTTAATGTGCTTGTCATTTAGTTGAAAACCACCAGCAATGTCATCTCTGTCTGAAAGAGTAAGAGATACTCTTCCAAATTTCACCCATGTGGAACTGGAGACTAGTGCAGATGCACTGCTTTGATGCTTCATGGCATCTTTACTACTACTAGAACTTTAAACTGGATCTAGTAAAACCATAGATAAACAAGTGACTTGTGGCTTGTCACAGGATATGGATACAAACGCAAAGGCCCTGTGCCTAAACTTTAATTTTTGTATCACTTGTGTGTATATCCATTAATTATACAACCAAGTACTAAGAATAATAAGAAATACGGTTAAAATTATGTCATAAATAAATAAATAAAAATAATGAATTAATAATTAATGTTTGAGAAAACTGCAAGGTCTAGAGACATGAACTAACCGGGGATAGATTCGTCTGTGAACGAAGGCACAAACGTATAATTGTTGTGCCTGTTCATGACCATATGTGTAATTCTATATAACGCCCAGTTCCACACCCTTGCTTAACTACAGATTGTGCAAAGGAGAAGATTAGCGAATGCCCGTGGAGTGACTGCAGGAGAGCCAGAGGCCACTTTGCATGTAAACAAGAAGATTATAAGTAAGTTTTTAAGTTTGTAACGTCTTAAGTCTCCATGCCAGCTGCCAGTGGATTCATTCACATAAAATATGTAATTAAACAATACAAGAAAACATTAAAACACATGCCACACTCTTTACAATACAGGTACATATAAAATACAAGTAAACAATCTTGTCTTGTGCAGTTGACATGGCAAACTTCCTTTGTGTTGGTGTCAGGCAATTCAATATGTACTTAATCTTTTTTGCCTTCACCTGGCTTAGCTACTAGGCTCTGGCTGGCTTGGCTGTCATCCTTTATCTGGTTCATCTGGCTTGCATACTCCTACAGTATTGTGTAGCTATCTCCTGCAAGTTGTGTATGCAAAATTATAGTGTGTCACCCGTCACTGTGCCATTGCTACACCACCGATGAATCTTATTTAGCTCTAGTTGATGTTGATACTGTGCTGTATATTGGCTAATAATTTTTATCTGGTGATGTTGCCTATAATGTATTGCTACATACAGTACTGCAATAATGTATAGTTCTCTCATGCATGTGTTGTATACATATATCACTGTGCTATTACCACACCAATGATGTACTGGCACTTAGCTACTGGTGGCCTTTAGTTGCGATACCACTATTGTGTTGCATCTGTCACTACTGTGACATATTGAGATGATTTGGGGATCGTGCCTTCACCACCTAATAGCCTCACAAGGGGCTGTCACATTGGTGTATGTACTTGGTTGTATGTGACACGGTCCTAGCTGATAATAATAATAATAAAGGAGGATGCGTAATGAATAATTTTATTTTCCAATATTTGTGTTAAATTGTGAGAATTCAACAGCTTGTTAGTCTGGTTTTAGCAGCAAGTTAAATATGCTGCTTTATTGCAGAGGAAAACATGATGAATATGAACAAATATAAACAGTTACATTGTTACCATAATGCTGAAATCATAATTATGTAAAAGCGTGTTTGCAAGTAGTCTCAAGTAGACACACTTGTACATTTAAATGCAATAACATGGAACCTTTGTATTTTTATGTAGCTTTGTTGATCGCCAAAGGTCCTATATATATATACTACAGTTCGTTACATTTCTGGGGAAGACAAGAGCAACAATAACTGGCACAGTTACAGGTTCGAGGCGGTACTCTCATGACTTGCCACAAGGTGGCATGGAGATTCCATGGGTAATGAAATTTGCTGGTTGTAAGGTGATGGTGAATAAAGTGAAGTCTATACTACTTGATATGAAAAGGCCAGTTCCGCTTTCTATGTCCATGCCAGTTAGAGTCTGTGGTGCTGGTACTGGTGGTAGTGATGTGAGCAGTAGTTCTAGGTAGTAATCCAGAGCAACCTGAAGGTGCAAAGTTTACTGTGGAAGTAAAATACACACTACCAGACACACAAGTAGTAGACATGACCCAGGAATCTATAAGAGACATCACTCATCCCATGACAAACATGAAAGTGTTAGAATGTGAACCACCATGTCAAGATGGGTCCCCAGACGTTGTTGACAGGAGAAATTCTACCTCAAAACAAAGTCAGAAATATCTATCTTCTTTTTAAAAACTGATATGGTGGGTGCTGAAACCACTTCAGCTGACAAACAGTTCCATTGATTTATAACCCTCTGGGTGAAAAAGTTGGTTCTCAGTTGCAGTCTACTTTGCTGTTTATAGAGTTTCAGATGGTGACCTCTTGTGTGGGAGATGGGGCCAAGTGTAAACAATTTCGACCAGTCAATATCATAGTAACGTTTCAGTAGTTTATATGTTTCAATAAGGTCACCACGTTGTCTTCGACAATATAAAGAATAAATTCCAAGTTCTTTTAGTCCTGACTCATATGGCTGATTAGCTAGAGCAGCTACAAGTTTAGTTGCCCATCTCTGTACTCTCTCCAGGGTATCAATGTCCTTAGCTAAGTATGGGCACCAAAGTTGGACACAGTACTCTAGGTGAGGTCTTACATATGTCTTGTACAAGAAAGTAAATAGTTCTTTAGAAATCCTTACAAATGTCCTTTTGAGCATTCCCAGAATCTTTGTTGCACAAGTAGACTCTCCACAAGGTAATTTCATCTAGCTGATCTTTCTACAGGTTAATTTGTTTATAGCTGAACTCTCTACAAAGAAACTTCTTCTAGCTGATCTCTCTACAGGGAGATTTGTTTGTAGCTGAACTCTCTACAGGTGATTTGTTTGCAGCTGAACTCTCTACATGATGGTTTCTTTGTAGCTGAACTCTGTGCAAGGTAATATATTTTAGCTGATGTTTCTACAAGGTCACTAGTTTGTAGCTGAACTCTCTACATGATGGTTTCTTTGTAACTGAACTCGCTATAAAGTGACTCCTTCTAGCTGATCTTTCTACAAGGTGATTTGTTCGTAGCTGAACTCTCTATAGGTGATTTGTTTGCAGCTGAACTCTCTGCAATATGGTTTCTTTGTAGCTGAACTCTCCACAAGGTAACTTCTTCTAGCTGATCTCTCTACAGATTTGTTTGTAGCTGAACTCTCTACAAGGAAACTTCTTCTAGCTGATCTCTCTACAGGGAGATTTGTTTGTAGCTGAACTGTCTACAGGTGATTTGTTTGCAGCTGAACTCTCTACATGATGGTTTCTTTGTAGCTGAACTCTCTACAAGGTAACTTCTTCTAGCTGATCTCTCTACAGGGAGATTTGTTTGTAGCTGAACTCTCTACATAGTGGTTTCTTTGTAGCTGAACTCTCTACAAGGTAATTTCTTTTAGCTGATGTCTCTACAAGGTCACTAGTTTGTAGCTGAATTCTCTACATGATGATTTCTTTGTAACTGAACCCTCTACAAGGTGACTCCTTCTAGCTGATCTTTCTACAGGGTGATTTGTTTGTAGCAGAACTCTCTACAAGGAAACTTCTTCTAGCTGATTTCTTCACAGGGAGATTTGTTTGTAGCTGAACTCTCTACAGGTGTTTTGTTTGCAGCTGAACTCTCTACATGATGGTTTCTTTGTAGCTGAACTCTCTACAAGGTAATTTCTTCTAGCTGATCTTTCTACAGGGTGAATTGTTTCTAGCTGATCTTTATACAGGTTACTTGTTTCTAGCTGATCTCTTGAATTCTCTTCAGGGAAACTGCTCTATTAGGATGACTGCTCTATTAGAGTATCTCGATCTCGCACTTGCTGCTCCAAGTTGGATTTCGTGTTATAACTCCATGGCTTTAAGTCTGATTCTTCTACACCATTGAAGAGCCTTTCTAAGATGATTACTCCTTCTATACAGCGATTTTCAAAGTATTCCCCCTAGCGGTTTATCTGGTAGGCGTGCCAAGTAGTCGTTTTTTATTAGCTAATCTCGATTGCGTAATTGTTACACACTGTTGGTTTTTTCGTTGTATCTTCCTGGTTTTTAGCTCGATTTCTTTCAAACCACAAAAGGTTTGAGGTTCAATAGTTAACCTATTCATCCACCGATTTTCAGCTTCTTCCCATACGCAGTTTACCCTGTAGGCGTGACAACATATTGGTGTTATTTTTCGTGAATAATTGATCATAACTCTTTTCCTGTTTATCGTATTCCAGCCAAGGTTGGTACAGAGATGTGCCTTTATACCCCCCTTCTGTGTGCCAAATTTCAAGGCAATCGGATATAGCGTTCGCGTTTTATAGCAGTTTTTGTAAGTGTGCGAAAAGAGGAAGAATAATAAGAAGAAAAAATAAAAACTAAGAAACTAAGCCAATTTTTGAAGTCACATATCTCGGGAATGCTTGAAGCGAGTTCGCTCTAATTTGGAATGTGGAGTGCTGAAGGTGGAGGGAGTGTCCACAGCAAAAATCGTCTTGTTTCATCAAGGCAGCACAGAGTTATGGAGGTGCGAAAATTGCGTTTTCTTTCTTCCTGTCAATATACTCACGGGTGTTATGCGCCGGCTTCTTGGGCCGCACGACACACTACCGTGTGTCTTGATACTGCCTGGATGTAGATTTGGGGCCAATTCTTACAATTAGGGAAGTTTAGAAATGACAACCAAGTACCACACCACTCAAGCACAAAGTTTAAATCCTGTTGCAACAGATCAGTATCAACAAGTGAGGTGATGCTGGCATAATAGGTACAATTTTTGTGAAGTGGAGATAAATATTGCACAAAGATCAAGATACTCTAATAGAACAGCCACACCCAATAAAATATCAACAAAACAAAGCTAAATGTTATGGGAAGAGCAAGTGGCAATTAGAACAGTCACATATGTTTAAAGCAATCCACTCAAAAACAGCCAAGCTGTAAAAAGAGTGCGGTCCCCAAAAGCCTGAGTGAAAAAAGTTGTAAAATCAAAGGTGGCGGCCAAGAAATGGCGGCAATGCTGTTAATGCTAATAATGACTCTGTGCATTAATAAAATTTATTATCATTAACATCATTGCAGCCATTTCTTGGCCACCACCTTTGATTTCACAACTTTTTTCACCCAGGCTTTTGAGGGCCGCACTCTTTTATTATAGCTTGGCTGTTTTTGAGTGGATTTCACTTCTTTTGTGTTTTGACATTTATTATTTTTTTTATCTACAGATCATAGCTAACTGCTACAGGAACAATGATGACCATACAAGTGAGACAGAAAATTACCTACTCATCCCAGGCAGCTACCAACACAGAGAGAAAATCAGTACTGATGAAAAGCAAACAATTTAGACACAGATGTCCTCGGACACATGCTACCACAAACATTGTTGCTAGTTCGTGCATACATGATGGCTATATATACTTGAATATAAAGTTGTATTAGGTCTATATGTATTTATTTCCACTATAGTGATTTATTATGATGACTATGATGATGATTGGCGCGAGTTGGACATACTAGTCTGCTCGCACACCGCCTGGGGGTGAAACTAAGTTAATATTACAAATATACCACTGATCAATACAAAAATGGCTCCAATTTGATGAAATAGCAACTAGACTGAGTCTCAAAGTGCTGCAACAATAGTATGGTCTAATGCTCTAATAGAGTGCATTTTTTTGCTTTCGCTGAAATCATCTAATAGAACACACATAGAATGTTCTAGAACAATCTAGATTTTCTATTGGTAGATCACTTTTACTTATTAAGCTAGAATTTTTCATTTATAAGGAAGAAAATAAGTGAAGTGATTAGCCGAGATAGCAGTGGTTCAGTGGTTAAGAATGCAGGCATTAGGTATGGAGGTCCTTGGTTTGAACTCTGGTCATGATCAGTTGATTTTTTTTGACATTTTTATGCACTTTTTTTTGCCCCCTATTAGGGTATCTCGATCTTACACTTGCTCGGGTTTTGCTTTATAACTTTGTAGCTGTGAGTCTGTTGCTGCTCTAACCGCCAAAAGGCACTCCTACGATGATCAGTCTATGTACACACAAATTTTCAAGTCATTCCTCTACTCGGTTTACCTTGTAGCCGTGACAAAGTTTCATCTTTTTTTATGTGAATAAATGCTCTAACTCCTTGGATATTTATCAGATTCATAGCAAACTTGGTACGCGAATGTACCTTTATACACTCTTTACTTGTGCCAAATGTCAATACAATGGCATTACAAGTTTGTGTTTTATAGCAATTTTTGCAAAGTGTGCGAAAAGAAATCAAAGCCCCCATAGCCCCCTACGGCGAAGAAAAAAAAATTAAAACGAAACTTTGGCCACTGATATCTCAGAAATGGCTACGGCGATTTCCTTCAAATTTGGTATGTAGTGTGGCCTACCTGGTGGGCACCTCTGTAGTGAAACTGGTACTAATCGGATAAGGGATCATGGAGCTACAAAGGTGTTCAAATTGTGTTTTCTTTCTTCCTGTATATATACTCACAGTGTGGCACGCCAGCTTCTTGGGCCGCACAACACACTACTGTGTGTCTTGATATGCACAGTAGCTAGCTTCTTGTTATGTATGGTAACAGCAAGTACAGACAGATAGAGATAGTGAGATACTCTAATAGAACAGTCATTCAATAGATAATTCTTGAGCAAAATGTAGAGCAAAAATAAAATTGTTGGAAAGAAAATAGGTGGAAAATGCAAACTAGCCTCATCCATGTTTACTACAAACATTTAAGCTGCTGTTGATGCTGCTGCTGTTGCTGCTGCTGCCGCTGCTGCTGCTACTGCTGCTGCTATATTATACATAGTCACTTGCAACCTTCTCAAATAACCATGACTTAAAGTGGAAATGGTATATTTTACTAATCAATAATGCTACACAAAATAAATTGAATAGTACATTAAAAATTATTAATTAAAAATGAAGTAGGGATCCAAGCAATTAAATTAGTGAAACAACAACAATAATTATTGTTTTGTTCAATGCCAAAGTAGGGATTTTCCCACTAAGCTATGTTGTAATAACATCATTCATCTACTATTTATTGCTTGGGTTCATTTTTAATATACTCCTTTGTTTTTATGACTATACACACATGATTGTTCTATTAGGGTGACTGCAGTTGCTGACAGTATTAAAGTATCTCGAGTTAGCTTTTCACCTACCAAGGGGTGTGTCACTATTTCATATTTTCACTGTATTATGAATGCAACTAGACTAATAATAAGGGGAGTGGTCATCATGATCAAGTAAATAAATTGCTAATAGGTATGGTCTTTTTGAGCTCGATCGTTGTTAATCAACACTGGGTGTGGTATCCAACTTATCATGAGTTACAAATATCAACCATTTTAAATAAGTTTGTGGCATCTAAAATGCTGCTCAAGAAAAGTGTTGATAGGGGAAATTAACACCTCAATGTGGTTTAATTGTATGAAGAAGATGAATGACCACCTTCATTGAAGATAAAAGGAAAGACAAGGTGCAGAGGGCACACACTCGTTGGAACCCAAAGGGCACATGCTGATGATTTTTAAAGGCAGCATTTTAGGTGGCGTATGTCACTTTTGGGGGATCCCTACTTGAACAGTACTACTGTACTGTTTGATAAATGCAATAGCCTGTGTTATTAGTACCAAGAGTTAATAATAGAGAGGAGAGTATCAAACTATCGTATAGTCTATCAAAAACGAGTGTGTTAAGTCCTCTGGCTTCGATAGGCTTGATTTCCGGTTTCATTAGTATTTTTTCATAAAACGGTTAGGTGAAAATGTCTCAGAATTTAACATGTCTGGAACGGCCGTGTCAGGAATGCGTAGCACAAGAGCAAAGGCAGAGTGATGGACACTCCAACTCAACGTATTCATTGTGTTCCGTTCTGTCAAGAATCAAGTGACGATGATAGCGACCAAGAGGAGGGCGAAAACCTATCAATGGACGATTCGGGGGAACAAATGTTGACAGTTAACGACGCTGCTAGAGAGCACCAGGGAGAGCAGTCCATCAAATCATCTATCGATGCTGCAGCTGTTGATGTCAAAACACAGGAACTATTTTTAATGGAACTTCATAATGATCTCAGTGCGTGTTATCCAGAACTCTTGTTCTCAATGGCTAGTGGCATAGCAAATAGCGCCAGTACGCAGGTTATTCCTACTATGCTAATTACTCCAGCAATTTTTCATCATCACCCTCCCTATGGCTTGGTTCCACGCATTCAAGTATCAGTGCAGTACAAAGTTTATACTGTATCGGTTTTGATGAGGGTGTGGAAAAAGGAGACATTTGGAAGCTGTGATGAGTTAGATTCTGTGTGCAAGATAATCAGAAGCAACACTAAGCACAAGTTTTGTCCAGGTATTGAGATGAATCACTATATGACTGATTATTATGAGCCCATTTCCTTCCATATCAAGAGTGCGAGAGTGTCAACATTTCCTTTCCAACGAGTTGATTCACAGAAATGTGATCTGTATTTTGAATTGGCTCATAATGTAAGTAGGGTAGAAAAAGAGTCCAGTGATGTATTGTGCTACCCTTGTAAACGCTTGATGAATCATTTAGAGCGCCAAAAGAAAAGAACGGCAGCAGAAACACCAACAAGGAAGTTGAAACATCAAAGGCCATCATCGAAAGCTAGGTTATCATATATGAGTCCAGCCAGCCAAGCCAAACGAAAGAAACTGGCTCAATATGAAAGAACAAACACTATCAGGAAACTGTCAAAGTATGAAGACAGTGAAATAGTTTTAAATGATGTGCAAAATGAAGAAATGAGTAAAATTGTGCAGAGCATAGGAGATGATGATTTGGAAAAACTCTACACGGAAGGTAAAAAGCACGGCGTTGGCACAATTATGAAAGAAATTTGGGTAAGTGATGTCCAACAGAGGAGAAAGCAATTTTTTGATGACCAAGACAAAAACAGTATGTTAATATCAAACTATTTTCATGGTGACTATATTGTTTTACCATGCTATAGGCTTTGGTGGAAGAGGGAACCGTTGGAATTCAATTACAATCAGAATGGGTAAGTTACTATGCCGTTACTATGCCATTAATTATTGTGTTTTTTTGTGTTTATGCATATGCTTTTTAGCTTTGGCAATCTATACTCGCAGTCCGGCTGCTTATGAAGCTTTAAAGGAGTTTGATGTACTTAAGCTGCCTTCTAAAGCCCCTCTGCAATCGTATTCTGGGGCATTTATTCATGAGCCTGGAGCCAGTGCTAGGTGCATATCTGATCAAGTTTCACGCTACTTGGCTTTCAAAGAAGAATGTGGGAGGCTAGGAAAGCAGGACCCCAAGGGAGATGGAGCTTTAATCTTTGACGAGGTCAAAGTTGCTTGCCAACTCATGTGGAACTCCCGCAGCCATCAATTGATGGGGTTGGCCATGACATCGAAGAATCTTGCATCACTGAATGATGTGTACTCCTTGTTGCAAAAATCTGACACATCTAAGCAGACCTCCTACATACTACAATTTTTATGGAGGGACTTGACTAGTGAGTTTGACATTGTGGGCCCTTATTTCACCTGTTCTTCGTCAATGGAGGGAAAGTTAGTATTGGCTTGTGTTCTTGAAACTATAAAACTGTTTCAGTTACATGGCCTTAAGACCAGCATACTTGTGTGTGATGGTGGCTCATCAAACATAGCTACCATCAAAACCAGCCATGGTTGTCACGGTGCCTATTCACTAAACAAGGACCAAGATGATAAATACAAGGTGAAACCCTGGATGCCAAACCCATATAATCCTCCACATAAGATATTTTGGCTGATATGTCCATCGCACCAGGTACTGTTAGTCTAGTGTGTCATATTGTTACTATATTATTACTTGCTCTAGCTTAAGAACATGATCAACGCCCTGTTCTCCTCTAAGCCAGGTGGTTCCAAACTGTTTCACCATGCTGAGAAGTCTAAATTTGGGTGGGAGACCATTAACAGTTTGTATGAGCGAGAACTAGAAAGGGTTAGTCAAGGCCAGACCAGGATGGTACCTTGTATTAAAGAAGCTCACTGCCTGCGTGATGCATGGACTAAGCTGAACGTTCATCCAGCTAAGATCATGCAAGTAAGACGAGACAGGTGTCATGCACAATTTTTCTGAAGTTGCAGTACCATTCAAATGCAACATTACCTTGCACTAGTGCTTACCAAAAATAGTTAAACTCATGATTCTCCTTAATTAACTCACTTGCACTTGTGCATAGTGAGATTGCATTTGTATGATTTTGCTGTATATTTTTTCTACAGCAGGAGCAAGTGCTGTCTGAGTTGGTATGGTACATCAACCAACCTCCACCCGACAAGGATACAGCATCTGAAGTGTTAGCTTATCTAGAAGCGTGCAACCTACTATTTGAAAAAGGCTTTTTAAGTCATGATTGTGTGCGGAGTTTGGATGGTGACGTAATTAAGAACATTGATAAAGGCTTCCAGTACTTTACAGCATGGATTGATTCACTTTTAGACAAAGGTATGGATAGGGTTTATCAACATTTTAACCTACAACTCTAATGCAAATTTTTCACACTAAATTGTTATAACATTGTTTCTCTAACAGATCCTGCCTTTCCCCACACAGCAAGTACACAGAAGTCTTTCTTGTCATGGCAAAGTAAGCTTGTTTATTTCCATGACACTATTTACTCTACATTATTAAATAGCTTGGGACCTCTTGCGGATTGATGTTTATGGTTTCAGGGAATTGTGCTCATGGTTTTTTGACACATATCCAACTCATTTTATCTCCCCTGCGTCTGTCCGGGTTGTCGGTTGAGAACCTTTTCAGTCAATATAAGCACAGTTCCAGAGGAAAGCTGGACTCGGTAAATTACATCACATCTAGGGCAGCTCATCTAGTTAAACAGTCTATATCCAGTCACCACAGCAGCAAACAGTACAGGGATCAGCTGCTGGATACAGTTGAAGTACCGTTACACAAGAAACAATATAACAGACAAGCAAACAAAAAGTAAATGAATACGTAAATTATTGATTATTTGTATTTTTAACCTTTATTAACAATCAACTAATGTTTGAGTTTTGGCCTAATTTGCTTTCTAATTTTGTGTGCTGTGCAAGAAGCACTGGTCGTAGATTGATGTCGAATGTAGACGCCAACCCTTTTTGTGATGCCATCTGTTGTTTAGCCGCTGATATCACTTCTTGGATGATTGTATTGGTGACTATTCAGACAAATACGTCACACACATCTCCCAAAATCTCTTCATCAAAAGTGTCAATGTTAGGGAGTTGTTCAGCCAAGGCGTGTTTAAAGATAACAGGCAGGTCGGCTTTCTTCTTCACTTCTGAATGTGCAATCTAAACAAAAATGCACATAGTAATAAAGTACACAGGAGTCAAGCATGTAGACATACAGCTGTACAGTGAATGTTGTATGGAACTGGTACACATTACAAACCTCGATTGTGTTTTCTCCCAGAGAATTAATACTACAAACACTCCTGACAGTTTCATGAACAGTTCGTATGAATGGCACAAAAGTAAAATCAGGAAAGTACATGAAACCACTGTCCCGGTATTTGAGATAATGAGGCAGATTTGCCTTGTCCTTCATAATTATTGCCTGTAGAATTGTAATCTCCTGAGAGAGTTTGTTTCTTTGTGTGTCTGTACATCCCTTTATTTGCTTGTAACGCAGATGCAACATCTCACAAATTGTTGCACCACCAAATCGAAGGTGAACATCATCCCCATCTGTGACAACTGGTGAGCATGGAGATGTGCTTACACTTTCTCCATTACTGCAATTACTGGTTAAACTCCTTTGGAACCTTTCTGCATGCTCCAGGAGCTGTTCATAAACAGCTGAAGAAAGTGTGATCATCACTGGATTGCTCTCAAGAACTGGGATACCACTGTGGTCACAAAAATCAAGCCACTGCATCCTGATAGATGCTACTTACTGTTCAGCAGACTTCTCCAAGTTAATGGCGCTCAGCGTGTAGGTCCTGCTTAACAAGAATGCGCTGCAATATTGTTGCCATTGCAACTGGAATTGCAAATATGGGTCTACTTCTTGCTTGCATTAAATATAGAGCACACCAAAATGTGTCTAATGGTTTGTTACGATATCCTCGGCCAGCTGGTGATTATCAGCAAATAAACAATCTACTAGGTTCATCAACGTCTCAGAAAAATAGGACTGCTTGCGTAATTTGCTATTGGTAACAGCTGTTAGCACCATTGGGTCCATTTCATTCAAATGTTGAACTAAGCTTTCTCTTTCTTTCTTGCTAAGAATTCTACGTGTCCGTTTCTTTGCTGCTACAGATCCTTCGCTTTTATCTTCACTCACACGAGTCTCTCCTCGCCGAACTTCCCACGTGGCGGATTGAGCCTTAGTTTCCTTTGTCTTCGCCGTTTTGGTAGTTGGTTGCTTGTCCAGAGATTTCTGTGGTCTTCCACGAGGCCTTTTCCCTGGTGGTTCGGGATTTTGTCTACACGCCATATGATATGAACTCAATGCGAGACTTGATGTAAAGAGTTTTGATCACGCGACTATTTGCGAATTCTCTATGAGGCACTTGTGCATTTTTCACGCTATTCAAGTTGGTTAACACTTTCGGTTAGCAAGTTCATCGAAGCCAGAGGACTTAGCGCGCTCATTTTTGATAGACTATACATAGTTTGATATACTCTCCTCTCTATTATTAACTCTTGTTAGTACTAGTAATAGCATGGATAGTAGTAAAATTTGAGGAAAATACCATGTGCAAATAGCTATAATCACCCAAAAATATTTCCTTAGCAATGTACCAATGTGGTATTCTTAGCAATCATTTCCATGGATACCGTTTCTAAGGTAATAAGCATTTTGGGCCATAGCAACTACACCATGCTAAGTAATAACAATAACTAATGTCACAATGCAGTGGCGGATCTAGAAATTTTCAGAGGGGGCTTCAGGTTCCACTCAACTTTAGCCTGGCTGTAAGTTGAAGACCAAAAAAAAAAAGTTACTGCTTGCTGTTGAACACCTTCAAAGGCAAAAGTATGAAGTTTCGCCAGTAGAAAAAGTCCTAATATAATACACTATGTATAACTCGTGGTGATTTTATTACCCACACGACAAGTCATGAATAAATTAGGGATGCGTGCTATTTTCAGAGGGGGATTCAGCTGAAACCATTGCAACCCCCCCTCCCTGTATCTGCCACTACAATGTGACAAAAATTCTAGCAGATGAAATTGCTTTTCACTGATATCAGTAAAATTTCACTGCTGATATAGGGACTTTTGCATGAGCAGTGAAACAGATGTAGCATTTAAACCCCAGTTAACCTTATTAGCATAAAAAATCCACATTAAACATTATGTATGCTGTTAAGCTGCCATTTGTTGCAGTGCTTGTATATTCTGAAGCATATAGCTATGTGTGTATGTATAATTTTGCTGCCTATTGTATGACAACATCAATCAACCCTTAGTGTGTTTGTGCAGCAATGTTGCATGTAAGTAGTATCTATTATGCTGGCATGATTTTGAACAGCTTGAAGCATCAAACATAATGTTAGCATAGTAGTCAGAATAATTATCTTAGCCTCTGACATTGAGAAGCATTAACATACTCTAATGGAACAGCCAGTAACTCTAATAACAGAGCTGTCAGGTAATTGACAGTAGAGCATTATAAGCTAATAAATAATCTTTCTATGAGAAATATTGTTTGTTTGTTTACTTTCGTAAAGTTGCTAAAAACTATTAAAAATTTGGTACTAACACTGCTAGAAGCATGGTACAACAATAAAAGGTGATTCAGTTTTATTCTTACGTGATAGCTAGATAGCACACAAAGCCATTGATATGCTACTCATTAACTGAAACCTTTCTGCTACAAACAAAAAGGGATACAAAAAGGAACAAAAATGAACAATCATTCATGAAGTACTGTACCTTCTGTAGTAGATCAATAAGCATATGTTGGACAAACTAAGTATGAAATCAATTCTAGCATTACACTGTAATTATAGTAGTCAGTTGAGTAAGTCATTTAAAAGATGTACTGTCCCACTAATGATCTTCTTTACAGTTTTTTAGTGACTCATCAAAAGCATGCGGTTTGTTTTGAAGGCATGGTCAAGTTTGATTGTATCCAAACAATGCATAGTGATCGTGGTTCTGTTTGATTTTTTTGGAGGTACAATGTAAAGCTACATGGTCCTTTTTTATTACATATAATGATGAAATTTGTAACTACAATTACTCTTTCAAATAAAGACAGAAGAATGAAATGATACACTCTATATATGCTATGAACATACCTGTCGTCATTTGGTCAATCAGCATTAAGAAAAATGCAGTGGTTAGCAGTTTGTTACAACTTTTCATCATCCTAAATAATGAAATACTATGAATTAGCTATGTATGTACCCATAGTGTATCTTGATTACAAAACTATGTATGTAGCAGTAGTGCTCGCCCCATTGTTAAGTCAGGTTACACACTTTCAAATTCAGTTTCTACATTAGCAAGAGCCCCCATATAAATACTATGTACTCTTGACATTAGTGTGTTACACTACTTTGCAGTGGCAACATTTTTTTGGTTGTATAAACCTGGTATACTCTCCTTATATGTGACCAGATTTTGGAAAATCAGCCTTAGTGTCACATTTTACGACTGGGTTAACATAACACATTGCAAACTTCTACTAGCTTTACAGTGATTAGATCAGTAGTCAGTATCCTGAATTACAAGAAATTCTGTGGAATATTTTAACAGGTACACAAGTGACACATATAATATTTCTACACATTTGACATAAAGACTGACTTTCCAAAATCAGGTCACAAATGCATTGAATTACATAACTTATAGCTATATCCAAAGCATTAAGTGATAACACCATTTACTAATCTAACCTACAAGATTACATATATAATTATGATGTGAACAAAGGTAGCTCTACAAGCTATGTCCACTACATGTGCACATGTATTCTACATGCATCCATACATACTACCAGGTAGTGGTAGGTACCCATATTGGCCTCCACACATCTAGAGAAATTAAGTATCCGCACAAAAACAGCCAAGCTGTGAAAAAAGGTGCACCTTAAAAATCTTGGGCGAAAAAGGTGTGAAATCAAAGGTGGTGGCCAACAAATGGCTGCAATGATGTTATTGCTAATAAATTTTAACAATGCACACATAGCCATTGTTAAAATTTATTAGCGTAACATCATTGCAGCCATTGTTTTGGCTGCCACCTTTGATTTCACAACTTTTTCACCCAGGATTTTTTTAAGGCTGCACCTTTTTTCACAGCTTGGCTGTTTTTGTGTGGATATCATTTGTTTTTGTAATTGCAAGTTCCAAAGCCAGCTTATATGGTTGGCCTTGATAATTCCTTTTGATCATTTCCCCCTTTGCTATACAGGAATCATCAAAGAATACGTGGCAAATGAAGAACTGAAATAAGATAAATTTTTGAAGGCATGTATATCTTTTTAAATTTTACTTTTATTCCTAGGGTTATATACCAGCACCCTTTGCCACCACCCCTATCACTAAAGATGTTAGAAGTGCTAGACAAACTGGTGCTCCTAGTGAAAGTGGCGGACAGCCCTGATGTGTAATCTAGCTCCTCTCAAACACATATAGCGCAGTGTAACAAAGAATGCAACACAGCCATAACATCACAGGACTCCTTCTGAAGAGAAAGTCTTCTGTAAAATACCGCAGCAGCATGATCAATACCACCAAGATGATGTTGAAAATACAAGTGAGGTAAAAGAACCCATCTCATTTCCATAGTACTATGTTGTTCATAGTTGCATTGTTTCTCACATTCAAAACATCGATAAAATGAGGATACTTGCGTACCATGATATGAAGGTGTATTAGCATTAAACACTTTGACATCAAAAATGCCTTCTGTGGCTTATGGCCCTCCTCAGAATCCTGAAGCAGAAACATCTAGACAAGCTCCATCCTCACCCATTTCATGAAGGCACGTATATCCCAATGATAGCTGGACAGGTTTGACTCAAATTAGGAATGAAAGATACCCTATCCTGAGGAAGCTTCCATAACAGAAATGGTTATCGATTAATCAAGACTATGGAGCAACAGATACATACAACGGCAATTTTTGATTCCATAAAACGAGTATGTCGCCCACGGGCCCACCTGCCGGCACCAGCTGCATGACACACTTGGTAAAGGCTTTTTTTCATAATTTTTGTAGTAGGTACTCTAATAGAGCACACATTTTTTCCGAGCGCTTCAATACAACACATGTAGAATGTTCTAGAATTTCCCCTGATAGATCTACAAGTTGCCCAAAGGTTGATGAACTTTCATTTATAAAGCAGAAATAAATTAAGGTGAGCAGCCAAGATAGCAGTGGTTCAGTGGTTAAGGGTGCGGGTGTTAGATACGTATGGAGGTCCCTGGTTTGAACTCTGGTTCAAACTCTGGTAAATATTTTTTTCCAACATTTTTGTGCACCTTTTTACCCGGCGGTGACTGCTCTATTAGAATAATTCGATCCCGAAATTTTACACATGGTTGAAGATTTTGTTATAACTCCATGACTGTTAGTGCAATTTCTTTCAAACCACAAAAGGTTTGCACCACGATAGTTACTCCATGTACAAACCGCTTTTCAAGTCATTCTGTCAAGCGGTTTACACTGGAGGCGTGACAACAAATCACCTTTGGAAGTTTGAAAAATCGTGCGTAACTCTTGAGTTCTTTGTCTGATTTGTACCAAACTTGGACTGTAAATGTACAGTATTACACTCTTACCGCCATCCAAATTTTATGTAAAGCAGCCAAAGTACGTACGAGTTATTACAAATTTTCTAAAGTGTGCGAGACAAAAATGAAGGAGGTGACTGCTCTATTAGAATAATTCGATACCAAAGTTTTACACATGGTTGAAGATTTTGTTATAACTCCATGACTGTCAGTGTGATTTCTTTCAAACCAAAAAAGATTTGCACTATGATAGTTACTCCATGTACAGACCGATTTTCAAGTTATTCTGCCAAGTGGTTTACCCTGGAGGTGTGACAACAAATCGCCTTTTGAATTTTGAAAAAATCATGCATAACTCCTTTGTTCTTTGTCTGATTTGTACCAACATTGGGCTATAAATGTACAGTATTACACTCTTACTGCCATCCAAAATTTTATGTAAATTGACCAAAGCACGCACGAGTTATTACGCTTTTTCTAAAGTGTGCAAGGAAGAAAACGATTGAGAAGAAAAAAAAGAAAATAAGACAAACTTTGAAGGCATGTATCTCAGTAATGGATGGGTGGATTCACCTCAAATTTAGAATGGAAAGTACCCTACCCCGAGGGGATTTCCACAGCAAACATGGTTAATTTATGTTCAGTAATTATCGAGCTATGAATGCGTGAAAACGGCATTTTCTTGGTTCCTGTAAAAAACACACTTGTCTGTAGCACGCCCACACTGGCTGTACTTGGCCGCACGACACACTATCATGTGTCTTGATTAATTATAAAGCTCAAAATATACTGCTGCACTTATACAACAAATGGAACTTAGACTAGTACTGTAACCTCACTGAATTGCTTTCTGATTTGGAGTTCTCTATACTTACTGCATGTTAGCTATCTGCTATTGACAGATGACCATTGAAAAGCATTTTGTATTATTCAGATCATCGTGACCCTATATGCAAGCTACTGAATGCTAATGCAATAATCTGTATGGTTCAAAGGAGAGATCATCATCATCATGCAACAACAATTCATAGTGTGTATAGGCAGATCAAAAGCCGCCATCACTGATGCAAATCAGTTAACTGGTTCACAAAGGGAGTGTATAAACAGTGGAATGGACTACTGTAGAACACTGAATGGTAGAATGAATTTTTTAAATCTTTCTTTTTTGCATCCAAATAAGTACAACTCCTTAAGTAAGCAAATAAAATTAATATTGAAGTCAGCTCTTTTAGGGTCATACTTCACCTCCCCATAACACTTGCATGACTTATTTATCACTTGTCTGAAAATTTGAAATATCTCAATCATGCATGTACAAGACTTCTCTTAGTGAAGGTTCAGTTGTTCGCTGTACAATGTGGTACCACCACAAATAACTTAAGCTTAATTTTATTTTCTGATGTAATTGTGGATAAGGCTCATTGTAAATTCTTACAAGATGCATACATGCAAGAGCTATCATTAACTCTTGATACCAGGGCCAGATGAGTGGTCCGGCCATCCATGGACTGCAATGGAGGTCATACTACTTATTGATCTGATGTGATTTTTAGATCATGTGATACTCAACTACATGTACTAAGCACACACAGCATGCCAAGTTAGAGAGATCTGGGGCATGCTCCCCCAGGAAATTTTTAATATAGATGCTCTGAAGTGGCATCTGGAAGCTATTTTACTTGCAAAGCCTCTTTCTCCTTTTGTTAACATTAAGGATATATCCTGGTAATTTTGTACTACAGTACCAATTAATTCAATTTCATAGCTAATTTTACTTTCAAAATTTCAGTGAAAGCTTAGTTCTTTGAGATACAGAAGCCATTGGGTTTGTAATTGCTAATGCATGCACATGTGTGATCAACTAGCCCAATACAGTACAATGCAGATGACTCACTGGAACTTTTGAGTGATTTGAGGACAATTAGCATAGATGTATAGTAATGGCTCAGACTAAGTACAACAGTGGCTATTTTCTACACTGAATCCTCTATTAGAGTATTGTGATGACTGTTCTATCAGAGTATATTATGATGACTGCTCTATTAGAGTATCTCAATCTTTTTTCAAATTCAAGTAGCTGAAAAGTGGTCCAGCCAATGCCGGACCAGCCGGACCATGGGCTCCAGCCCTGCTTGATACATGTAATCAGCTAGCTACTGTAACTTCCTATTGCTGATTTTGGGAACATAAGTCTTCTAGGTATTCCTAAACTGTTATTGTGAATGTTCATAACTAACTACATTACATTGGTAAACTATATCAAGTTTGTCCATGGTGAGGTGGAGTATGTGAAAAAGCTGACTTCAAGGGTAATCCTATTTATTTAAGGGGTAGGAGTTGTACTTATTTGGATGTAAAGATGATATTGAACTTATAAATAAAAAAATTCATTCCACCATTCCAGTAGTCCATCCACTGTTTATACACTTCCATTAACAAATGGTTGTAACATAACTAAATACCCACACAGTCTGGCCACTAATTAGTCCAAAGGCATCGAAAAAAACATACAATGGACCACTACAGAAAGGTCATGAATTTGGTCAATACATCAAACTAATGAGTCGCTCAATGAATATCCACAGATTCAGGTTTACACTTACTTGTGAATAAATGGGAAGCAGTACAACCACTGGGATGAATCAGTATCCATATACCACATGCTTGTTTGCCAAAGACTATATCACTAAACCACTCAGATGATGAATGTCACGTCTGCTACATGTGTAAGTGTGAAGCAGTAAAATGGCTGGACTAATTAGTCATGCACTTGTTCTTGGGAAACTGTGCTACCAATGAATTAACTATCAAGACAGTAATTAGTGAGTAAAATTGTTCCTTGGGCACAGCACCCAATAGTAGCTAGCCTGGTTTTCTTGTTTCTTCCATGCTGCAAATGGATGTGTGCATGCCTCATATCACAAAACTAATTAACACATCCATTCAGTTTGTATCTGATTTGTAGACACTCCACCCTCTGGCTACATGGGCGTGTTACAACTAGTTCAACAATTCTGAACAATTAGTTATTGGCTACCCAGTATAATGACTTGGTGATATGTGTAGATAGATACAGTATATGATTCCATTCCCTAGTTTCTACCACAACATGCTTGGAAAGACGATTCTTACAGTAAGTAAACTATTAACTACATAATATGTGTGTAAAAGATAAAAAAAACTATAAATTATTTTCATTTCTTTATATAGACTTTACCCAATTGTAATTTTAAGGAAGGTATAACAGAAATTTCAGTAGTAAAGGGTGAGTAGTTCTACTATTTGCAAAATTAACATGGCTTTAGCTTTATGTATGAAATCCATACAAGCTAGCGTAAGTCACCATTATTATAATTCTTCACCACAACTGCAACACACGGACTTCCAGTTGGGGCAATTCAACAGAGCAGCCTGTGGTCTCTCTGGATACCAAGTTGTAAGTAAATCACACCAGCACATTACGAGTTATGTGCAAAACAGTAGAACCTATCATTTACCACTGGTTTGTATTATCAAACAGGAGTACTTCACTTAATGACCAACTTTCAAAGAGTTCACATATTCCAATAAATAACTTACTAAGGAATTACCCTGTCACTTTGAGGTTGCCATGGGATATCCAACTACTGGATAGCAACCTGTGACAGAAATTTTAGGGAAATTGAATGCACTGTTCACGAGTTATTCAGATTAGACTAAAACCATGGTTGTTATAGGTACATGCCGCTGTTTTGCTTATAACTTCAGGCTTGCTGGTCAAATTTAATTCAAACTTGGGACTCAAGGAGAGCAATGACTTCTGTACTGAATGCTCCTAATGAAAGTGGACAGCCCTGATGTGATCTAGCTCCTCTCAAACACATAACAGCAGAGGACTTGCTTTCCTTGTCTCTTTTTAGATGGAGTTGTCATGTAGTTCTGTGATGTCATGGCTGGATTAGTTATGCAGGATTAGTTATTCTTTGTTACACTCTGTAAAATACAGCAGTATGACCCATACCATCCCTTAATGCTGAAAATACAAGTGGAGTAAAAGAAACCATCTCAATTTCCTTAATACATTGTTCATTTCATACTTACGTTGTTTCTCACATTCAAAATGTCGATAAAGGGGTACCACGATATGAAAGTGCATTAAGATTACGGTAAAGTCAAAGCCCTTCAATCCAGGGAAGGTAAAGTGTGCACCGCAAAAAAATAATTAACTGTACCACATTGCATAATACTCAATAAAATTTAAATGGCAATTGCGCCAAGGCTAGTTTTGTGTTTGATTTTTAGTGCTATTTACTGTACCACTAGGAAAACGTAAATATTGTGTAAATAAGTTGATAAAAGCTTGTTAACCCTTTCATGGCTGTAACCGGATTTATCTGGCACGACGGTATAAAACACATGCTGAGTGCAATTCCAACACGCTAGCGCTTCTATTGTGCTTTTCATAGTACAATGCGCTAACCCTGAAGCTAGCACGCCCACAGAGGTCCCGTTTCTGGGATAACCGGATAGTTCGCGCACTATTGCGGGTTTATTACATAACCCGATAAAACTTTTCTCTCGAAAATAGGGCTATTTCATTTATATTTGAGTTGATCAAGACACACGGTAGTGTGTCGTGCGGCCCAAGAAGCCGGCGCGTAACACCCGTGAGTATATTGACAGGAAGAAAGAAAACGCAATGTTCGCACCTCCGTAGTTCTGTGCTGCCTTGATGAAACAAGACAGTTTTTGCTGTGGACACTCCCTCCACCTTCAGCACTCCACATTCCAAATTAGAGCGAAATCGCTACAAGCGTTCCCGAGATATGCGACTTCAAAAATTGGCTTAGTTTCTTCATTTTTTTTCTTCTTATTTTTCTTTCTCTTTTCACACACTTACAAAAACTGCTATAAAATGCGAACGCTATATCCGATTGCCTTGAAATTTGGCACACAGAAGGGGGGTATAAACGCGCATCTCTGTACCAACTTTGGCTGGAATACGATAAACAGGAAGAGAGTTATAATCGATTATTCACAAAAAAATAACACCAATATGTTGTCACGCCTACAGGGTAAACTGCATATGGGAAGAAGCTGAAAATCGGTGGATGAATAGGTTAACTATTGAACCTCAAACCTTTTGTGGTTTGAAAGAAATCGAGCTAAAAACCAGGAAGATACAACGAAAAAACCAATAGTGTGTAACAATTATGCAATCGAGATTAGCTAATAAAAAACGACTACTTGGCACGCCTACCAGATAAACCGCTAGGGGGGATGCTTTGAAAATCGCTGCATAGAAGGAGTAATCATCTTAGAAAGGCTCTTCAATGGTGTAGAAGAATCAGACTTAAAGCCACGGAGCTATAACACGAAATCCAACTTGGAGCAGCAAGCGCGAGATCGAGATACTCTAATAGAGCAGTCATCCTAATAGAGCAGTCACCCTGAAGAGAATTCAAGAGATCAGCTAGAAACAAGTAACCTGTATATAGATCAGCTAGAAACAATTCACCCTGTAGAAAGATCAGCTAGAAGAAATTACCTTGTAGAGAGTTCAGCTACAAAGAAACCATCATGTAGAGAGTTTAGCAGCAAACAAAACATCTGTAGAGAGTTCAGCTACAAACAAATCTCCCTGTAAAGAGATCAGCTAGAAGAAGTTTCCTTGTAGAGAGTTCTGCTACAAACAAATCACCCTGTAGAAAGATCAGCTAGAAAGAGTCACCTTGTAGAGAGTTCAGTTACAAAGAAATCATCCTGTAGAGAATTCAGCTACAAACTAGTGACCTTGTAGAGACATCAGCTAAAAGAAATTACCTTGTAGAGAGTTCAGCTACAAAGAAACCACTATGTAGAGAGTTCAGCTACAAACAAATCTCCCTGTAGAGAGATCAGCTAGAAGAAGTTACCTTGTAGAGAGTTCAGCTACAAAGAAACCATCATGTAGAGAGTTCAGCTGCAAACAAATCACCTGTAGACAGTTCAGCTACAAACAAATCTCCCTGTAGAGAGATCAGCTAGAAGAAGTTTCCTTGTAGAGAGTTCAGCTACAAACAAATCACCCTCTAGAAAGATCAGCCAGAAGAAGTAACCTTGTAGAGGGTTCAGTTACAAAGAAACCATCATGTAGAGAGTTCAGCTTCAAACAAATCACCTGTAGAGAGTTAAGCTACAAACAAATCTCCCTGTAGAAAGATCAGCTAGAAGAAGTCACCTTGTAGAAAGTTCAGTTACAAAGAAACCATCATGTAGAGAGTTCAGCTTCAAACAAATCACCTGTAGAGAGTTCAACTACAAACAAATCTCCCTGTAGAGAGATCAGTTAGAAGAAGCTTCCTTGTAGAGTGTTCAGCTACAAACAAATCACCCTCTAGAAAGATCAGCTAGAAGGAGTCACCTTGTAGAGAGTTCAGTTACAAAGAAATCATCATGTGGAGAGTTCAGCTACAAACTAGTGACCTTGTAGAGACATCAGCTAAAAGGAATTACCTTGTAGAGAGTTCAGCTACAAAGACGCCATCATGTAGAGAGTTCAGCTGCAAACAAATCACCTGTAGAGAGTTCAGCTACAAACAAATCTCCCTGTAGAGAGATCAGCTAGAAGAAGTTTCCTTGTAGAGAATTCAGCTACAAACAAATCACCCTGTAGAAAGATCAGCTAGAAGAAGTCACCTTGTAGAGAGTTTAATTACAAAGAAACCATCATGTAGAGAGTTCAGCTGCAAACAAATCTCCCTGTAGAAAGATCAGCTAGAAGAAGTCACCTTGTAGAGAGTTCAGCTACAAAGAACCATCATGTAGAGAGTTCAGCTACAAACAAATCTCCCTGTAGAAAGATCAGCTAGAAGAAGTTACCTTGTAGAGAGTTCAGCTACAAAGAACCATCATGTAG
The DNA here is from genome assembly GCF_963678975.1 of Dysidea avara. Lineage (NCBI taxonomy): Eukaryota > Metazoa > Porifera > Demospongiae > Dictyoceratida > Dysideidae > Dysidea > Dysidea avara. The sequence goes on along the minus strand of NC_089272.1, from coordinate 25,039,080 downwards.
AGAGTTCAGCTGCAAACAAATCACCTGTAGAGAGTTAAGCTACAAACAAATCTCCCTGTAGAGAGATCAGATAGAAGAAGTTACCTTGTGGAGAGTTCAGCTACAAAGAAACCATCATGTAGAGAGTTCAGCTGCAACGAAATCACCTGTAGAGAGTTCAGCTACAAACAAATCACCCTGTAGAGAGATCAGCCAGAAGAAATTACCTTGTAGAGAGTTCAGTTACAAAGAAACCACCATGTAGAGAGTTCAGCTTCAAAGAAATCACCCTGTAGAAAATTCAGCCACAAACAAATTGCCCTGTAGAAAGATCAGTTAGAAGAAGTTACCTTGTAGGGAGTTCAGCTACAAAGAAACCATTCTGTAAAGAGCTCAGCTGCAAACAAATCACCTGCACAGAATTCAGCTACAAACAAATCACCCTGTAGAGAGATCAGCTAAAAGAAATTACCTTGTAGATAGTTCAGCTACAAATAAATCACCCTGTAGAGAGATCAGCTAGAAGAAGTTACCTTGTAGATTGTTCAGCTACTAACAATTCACCCTATAGAGAGGGCAGCAAGGAGAAGTCACCTTGTAGAGTGATCAGTTACAAAGAAACCACCATGGAGAGTTCTGTAATAAATATATGTATTATATATATAATTTGTACATTTACTGATAAAATCAGAAATATTTAAAGTACATCTGCTTCATCTTTTCTTCTTCCTGTGGTAGAGAAAAAAAGACAGGTTAAAAAAGTCCCAAAGCCGGCCTATTTGTGGTATACAAATACAAAAAGAAATGAAATCTAATCCAAAACAGCCAAGCTGTAAAAAAACAGTGCGGCCCTCAAAAAGGCTATGGTGAAAAAAGATGTGAAATCCAAGGTGGCGGCCAAGAAATGGCTGTGATGGTAGGTTAATGGTAAAAATTTTAATAACGGCAATTTAGGTGAATTTTTTGCCAAGATCAAGCGGCACAAAAATTCACCTGAATTGTCGTTATTAAAATTTTTACCATTAACCTACCATCACAGCCATTTCTTGGCCGCCACCTTGGATTTCACATCTTTTTTCACCATAGCCTTTTTGAGGGCTGCACTGTTTTTTTACAGCTTGGCTGTTTTGGATTAGATAGTAATGTTTTGAACAAAGATACATCGTTATAGATAAGCTAAGACAACCGGCAAGTAGCAGTGGATGGTTTTTTAGATGTGTGGCGTGATTCAATCGTGTGCGTATACGCATGCGTGACACTGGATTTATGATAAAACTCAAAGAAACCAGCCATGAAGATGATGCTCCAGTAAGGAAACAATATAAAATAGTTCCTTACACTGTAACACTTATTTGTAGATAGTTTATTAGTGGCCGCCTGTTTCTCAAGGCTGCTTTTAGCATATTTTGTAGTTTTGTTGTCTTATAATTACTTTGTGGTTTTATGTACGTAAATAAAGATCAAATAGGTATGGCCTAATAAATTTCTGAGCACTTCAATACAATGCATATAGAATATTCTAGAATTTCCACTGATAGGTATACGAGTTACCATTCTAGTGTACTAAACCAGAACTTTCATTTATAATGTAGAAATTAAGTGAGGTGAGCAACTGACAGCAGTGGCAGAGTATAGTAAAGGGCTTGGGTATATAGGTGGGAGGTCCCTGGTTCGAATCCTGATGAATGCCATCGCTGGCATTCCTTCAGCATGCACACCAACTAACTTTGATAGGGTCCCCAATGAAAAAAATCGACTTTCACTAAACAATTTCTTTACTACTGCAGGATACTTAGCTTGTTGTACTGATATTTGAACCACTACAAATCAGAAGCCGTGAGTCTTTTAGATTGAGAAATTGGCACATCGTATTTTCGCCGATTTTGTGATTTGCAGTAAAAACATGGAATTGTAAGTGCAGCTTCTTGCAAAGGACTGAGTCGAACTTTCTTATTAGCTGTATGTTATCTTAAGTTGTTGTGCTGTGCAAACATGCATAGTAATGGGTAAATGTCTAGCTGGGTGGTTTACAATGGCTTGTTTTTGTGTCTACAAAATTATGAAAAATGTGTTTGAGTTGCTCTGGCTCCTACCACGAGAGAAGCCAGATCTTCCTCACAACATGGTCATGCAACTGGATGTTCCCTCAGTTTATAATGCAAGTTTGAAAAGAATCCTGAACTGTATGCTATCTGGCTGGTGACGACAAAATATTACGGTGATTTTACGAAAAATAATGCAGCCCACTGCTTGTGTAATTGAAACTACTTTACTAATTATGGGTTAATTGTAACACTAACCACCTACACTTTAAATATATCAAACCGGGTGGCACGAAGCTGCAGCTGCTTTGGTGACAGAGATCACTGACGGCCAAAATTGGCAATAAAATATTTCAACATCACCAGCCAGATAGCATACATCCTTGGATTCCTTCCATCTTTGCAGTAAACATCCAACCGTGTTACCATGTAGTGAGGAAGATCTGGCTTCTTTCGTCATAGATGGTAGTGCATTCAAAATAATTTTTTTTATGATGCTGCTTTGAAGAAAACAACCTTGTGCAAGCAATACAGCCAGACATTTGTCAATAACTATGCACATTTGCAGAGCATAGCAAGCCTAGATAACACCTATAATAAAAAAGCTCAAACCATTTCTATGACAGTAGCTAGAAACCGGGGCTAGAAACTGACCAAGCTAGGCCTAGGTCAATTTCTAGCTACTGTCAAAGAAATGGTTTGAGCTTTTTTATTTGCTAGGTGTTATCTAGGCTTGCTATGCTCTGCAAACGTGCATAGTTATTAACAAATGTCTGGCTGTATTGCTTGCACAAGGTTGTTTTCTTCAAAGCAGCATCGTAAAAAAATTGTTTTGAACGCACTACCATCTATGATGAGAGAAGCCAGATCTTCCTCACCACATGATAACACGGTTGGATGCTTACTTAGTCTATACTGCAAAGATGGAAGGAATCCAAGGATGTATGCTATCTGGCTAGTGATGTTGAAATATTTTATCGCCAATTTTGGCCGTCAGCAATTTCTGTCACCAAAGCAGTTGCAGCTTTGTGCCACCCGGTTTGATATATTTAAAGTGTAAGTGGTTAGTGTTACAATTAACCCATAATTAGTAAAGTAGTTTCAATTACACAAGCAGTGGGCTGCATTATTTTTCGTAAAATCACCGTAATATTTCATCGTCACCAACCAGATAGCATACAGTTCAGGATTCTTTTCAAACTTGCATTATAGACTGAGGGAACATCCAGTTGCATGACCATGTTGTGAGGAAGATCTGGCTTCTCTCGTGGTAGGAGCCAGAGCAACTCAAACACATTTTTCATAATTTTGCAGACACAAAAACAAGCCATTGTAAGCCACCCAGCTAGACGTTTCCCCATTACTATGCATGTTTGCACAGCACAACAACTTAAAATAACATACAGCTAATAAGAAAGTTCGACTCAGTCCTTTGCAAGAAGCTGCACTTACAATTCCATGTTTTTACTGCAAATCACGAAATTGGCGAAAATACGATGTGCCGATTTCTCAATCTAAAAGACTCGTGGCTTCTGATTTGTAGTGGTTCAAATATCAGTGCAACAAGCTAAGTATCCTGCAGTAGCAAGGAAATTATTTGGTGAAAGTCGATTTTTTCATTGGGGACCCTAACTTTGATCATGCTATAATGCTAATTAAACAGAGGCTCTGCCTATATTAAAAGTCCGAAGTTAACTTGTGCCTGCAATCAGAAAAAAAGTATGCGTTGGTACATCTTACAACTATTATCAAGTCATAATTATTAGCTATGTACTTATTTTTCTAAAGTTCAACAGGCGGGTACTCCTTTAAAGCTATATATGAAGGTTGTCAGAGTCAAGGTTATTGCAAGCCATATAGCTGCTATATAGCTGCTGTATAGCTAGTGAAGGAGCACTTGTATTAAGGCGCTAGACGGACCAGTATGACGCCATAACAGAGTGCCCTGGATGACCAAATATGGTGATATAGGTGGGCCAGCGGAGTAGCGTAATTATAACAAACATTCCTTAATCTATGCCCGAGAACCCGTCTATGCCTCCCGAGATGCCTCCTTCGAACTGAGGTGCAGGGTAGCTACGTGGTAGATTTTAGAGGACTAGATCAAGTAGCTAGCGTGATAGGGTCAGACAGACTAGCTGCTTTCAATTGACTTTGAGTGCATGAAACATCTCTGTGCACTGAGGAATAAAAAGAGCGTCTGCTACACTATAGTCTACGTAACTATCTACGTACTTGCATGTCATTTTGCCAACTCACCTGAACATGCTGCAGAAGTACTGTAACTTTAGCCGGACTCGGTAGCTATTAAAACTCGTTAGGCTTGTTAAAGTTTGTAGTTTACGGCCTTAATCAGCACCCCTCTGTCTTGTTCTACTGGTATCGCAGATTCATATGAACACTCAGACTCACGTCCATTCCAAAATTTATTAATTATCAAACATATCATATATATCCATATACGGTAATTTATTAACCGAGGTGTGGTGTCACTGTAAGTGGTTAAGTAGTTAGTAATTAATTAAAAAGAGTGTGTATTCATTGGACTGGGTATAAGTAGATTGTGGTTATTACATGCAGTAACCCCGTCTGTGGTCATGTGTCCTGAGGACTCATCTTACTTATACAGTATGTGAATTTCCTTGCTACACCCACCTGTGGGGTAATTAGCTACACCCATCTGTGACTGTGTGTGCCGAAGAACTCACTCACTTTACTTATGTACAAGTATTACATTTTATTCATTACTAATAAGGCCAACATTTATTCATTCCTTGTTTCCTGTCTCCGAAAGAATATTCAACTAGTGCGGGAGGGCAGGCGGTTGTTATTAATAACTAATATTTTTGAAAATGATCAAAACAAGCATCAGAGCATCAGATAGCCAGCTGGCTGCCTCAGTAAAGAGAAATGAACCATCTGTAGGGTCAAACAACCTGCAAAATGATTGGCTTTGCTTATAAAACTCCAATAAACATATTTGTACGCTGAGATATGCTAACTTCATAGAAAAATGTTAGAGGCACACAGATTACAAATAATTTCCATATTTCTAATTATTTATTGCCAATTACAATAATAATTACTAATGCGGATGACAAAACTGGACACGGGCAGGTGACAGGAAACAAGGTATCAATAAATGTTGGCCTTAATGTTGTTGGTTTTATCTAATAAGGTAGTATTGAGACTCTTCCAAAAATGCAATCATACTGCAATAGCTACTCCAAATCTATAAAAGATGTGTTGGACCCAAACAACTATTCAATTTGAAGTGGCAATAGGAGGAAAATTTAGGCTACCTATAGTGTTATAACTTAAGTAACCAGTAGGAGTGGATCTAGGATGTTGCTAAGGAGGGGGGCCACTGGTAGAAGTAACTGCACTGCGAAACACAAACCATGAGCTTTTTAGGAGGGTACAGGGGGGTATGCCTCCTCCCCCAAGAAAATTATGTTTTGTGATCGAATATGGTGGTAAATTTGACTGAAATGTATTGATGGTTCACCACTAGAAGTAGGGAACAGAATTAGTATAGTATAAGGTCTAAGCTATAATATGCTCCCAACAAGGAAATGTTAAAGTAACTTTCTGAGATTAATTTGGTGGAAATTTTGTCTAAAACTTGTAAAATTAATGTTTATGAAAATTTAATGCTAGAAGCATGAATGCTACTGAGATGAAGCAATTGGTAGTAAAAAGTTCTATATACCCATACAGTACCTGTATCTTTTTCTAATAAATTAACTCTCTGATATTAGCAATTTTGACCAAAATTTAGGAGAATATGTTTTTATTGAAAGTTCAAATACCATTGAGTTAGTAAACAGAATTAGTACAGCTAAGGTTTAAAGCACAAACATTGAAATATTTAAACATAGGTATACTGCTAGTGTGTGTTGTGCAGGTGTACGATTTTTATCTCCAGATAATTTCTAGTCACTAGGTGTGGGTAAAGTCAGTAACTCAATTTAGAACAGGTGTTTAGTTGTTTAAAATAATAAACAGTGTTTTATAAGTGTGCTATTTCTTGACTGTTTTATTAGAGTACCTTGATGTCTTAATGTAGAAGGGCTCTAACCAATTTCCCATGTTCCCCTTGTGCTATGCCTATATGGGTAATTTGGGTAGCAATTTGCTATAGAGACAGATTAATACACAGTCATAAACTGCACCAAAATGTTTGTATTATATTTAGGTGCTTAGCTACAGGTACTGTATGCTTAATGACGAAGGGGCACTGGACCCCTTTTCAATCTACCCCCATATATGGTAGTGTACATTTAATATTCTAAACAGGGATCTGACAAAGCGGGGTTGTGTGACTCATGAGTAGCACTGGCATCATTTTTGTGATATCAACTATGCATGTAATGATACACTGTATCTGAAGGTATGCTAAATGCAGATAGATTTAGGCACAGGTAAAGATTCATCCATTTGAGGTATAATTGTTTGGATGTTCAGACCTGTGCAATGCCTGTGAAAACTGATACAGGTAAGTAAATATTGATGCATTTCAAAAGAGAAAATGAAATCACAATTTTGTTTCAAAGTAAGGTTGGAAATACATGTATTCTAAAGGATAGTGTATATTAATACTTCTATATACACACATAGGTAGGTGCTTATCTGTGGTGTAGTGAGTCAATTGACCACAGTGTTTATTAGTCCAGTAAAATAAGTGGCTTTTTTGGCTGAACTTCGCAATATGGTCTATAGTTTATTTTATGCCACAAAATATTTCTCCATACTATGAACTACTCAATACCACCTGCTGGACCTCCATCAGCATTGGGCAAATTGGGATATTGACACAAGAAATTCTAGTATTTTGGTCATTCCATGCTAAATTATCAAAGAAAATAAAATGTTAACCCACTTTTTTCAAATTTCTTCAAAATTGGCACAAAGACAGTGCATCATGAGTGAAAGCCATACACCAAGTTTCATTTGATTCCTTTGATCACATTCCGTGTTATGCCTGTTTGCTTTACTGGTATTTTACTGCATTCGTGATTGTGCAATACTTCTAATATTCAACTATACAATGAAAGTTGTCCAACTGGATCACTGTAAAATAAAGTCACCTGATTTAAAATGACCATTGTAACAGTCTAAATAGTAATTGTGTGATTTGTGTACACAGTAACTTTAACATGTTTAATACACCTTAATAAGGCAGGCCTGGCAGAGGTGACCGGAATGAACAAGTTCACTACTATTATGCTAAGCGATTAAGTAAATTTATACTATGTAATCTCATTAACTGAATGGTTTTAGATATAAGTAAATTGTCTAAGTTCTGTTTTCAACATCAGCTTGACTTTCTGCCTTGAATAGAGCACATGTCAAGTAGTAAATGATTGGATCCATGCCAAAATAGCCAAGCTACAGACAGAATAGCCAAACTGTGAAGTAAATCACCAAGAAATTGCTCCAATAATTAAAATTTCAGATAGACCAATACTTTTTACTTTTAATTTATAGCTAACTCTGAATGATACAGTTGTAGTACCACTACACCCTTTGCACAGCTTGACTGTTATGGATTTGTTGTAACCAAGCACTGTCCCTGTCTACCACTGCACTTCATAGAACACCGGCTGTATATGTAGGTACATGTGGGCATTCAGCATGCACTATTATGAATTATTTGTAAAACCAAATTTGTACCACATATGTGTGCCACACACATACACATGGCAGGCTGTTGCTGACCCCAATATAAATGCCAATAGAGGAAATCATTAGTGGAGCAAATAGGTGGCAGCAGGAAAGACTTTTAAGTCTAATTTTCTTCGTGCAATATAATGTGATGGATGCTCTTAAAGGCTGGATTTGTGTCTTCCACACGCAATTGCCAATTGTATAAATAACTTTGTTTCTGAAAATTTTCTTCCTCCAATGCTGTGTGTTATGGTTTACAGCTGACAAAATTTCAATCAATAACTTATTTCAAATCAAAATTAAGTTATGAATCATTAAAGTGTTAAAAGTTGGTGTGTGGAAGACCTTTCTTGCAAATTTAGTCACAAAATGGCTAGTACATTGAGTACTTTATCATTGAAAGTTCTCTCTTGCATGCCAAATTGTAACGTTACCAACATTCTCATGCAAGAGGAGCAGCGTGCAAGTGTAGGAGAATAGCACACCTTAAAGAATTTGATTTGATGACCATTTCAGTGAGAATAACAAAAGGTACAGACAGAAGTGATTGAGCAGAAGTGAGTGAGAACAGACATAACTTTAGTACAAAGGGCACGTCATGCATGATCTGTTTACTGTACATAAAAAATATTGATTAAGAGGTAGCACACAGTCATACATATGTGTGTGTGTATCCTCTATAAAATATAGCTAGAGGTTCTCACAACACTATTCTGGACACCTTAAGACTCCACTATACTGTTCTTATTGGAAAGTTGTCCTGATCTCAGAGGCTTCAGAATAGTATACGTATTGTGAAATCCTCTAGCTATATAAAATATAGCTAGAGGCTCTCACAATAATACTACTCTGAGACCCCGCTATATTGTTTTTATTGGAAAATTATCCTGATCTCAGAGGCTTAATTGTATGTGTGTTTATACAAATGGGACCTTAGACAAAATAATATTCTGGTTATCACGGTGTCTAAATTTCAGGGTATATAGGGGGTACAAGAGGCAGCTACTGTACTGCATGGATACCACATATGATGCCCCAAATAAGGCATAACTTCCATTATTTCTTGAAAATAAGCTAAGTGAGCTACTGTAGATGATAGTGGAACGGGTGTGAAGAATCTAAACACCAGACAGTTAATAAGCATATAATATGAAGAACACACACATACTATTCACTGTATAGTGAGTACTTTGTGACTTACTCTGCAAGTATATCACAAGTACTAGTTATTGAGCTTACATTCGATGATCTACATACATGTACATTAACTTCTTTATGTATAAAACTCAAATTCCATCTTTAGCACCAATGTTATGGAACATTTTGTAATACTGCACCTGATAAATCGTTTGCACTTTAGCTGGAGAAAGGGTGTATTAACTGAGCTTTTCCACACCAGCAAAACCAAAAAGAGGCAAATCATTATCACCGAGACACTTGATTCTATCATAATGATTTAGAAGCATTCAACAGGAGAAGGCCAGAATTAAATTTCCTACCAGATAACCATGTTTGTTCTCTCAAGTATGCAGCTAATTAAAGTTTGGTTGCTATGGTAAAATGCCCAAGGCTGACACCTGTCCAGCAGGTGGAATATTGTTTTAGGTATACAGGACAATCCAAAAATGAATTAAAATAAACTATAGACCATTTTGCAAACTTCACCCTGCTGTCTACCAGACTATATTATGTGATGCTTGGTTTCATGGCTACCACCAAACATTTATTTAAAACCAGTACAAGCATCTGATACAAATAAGTCAATAGTCATCTCTAAAATCACTAATGCAGGCTCTACTTTAAAAACTACAGGTATTTATAACACACAAACAATAAAGAACAGATCATAATGAAATACTAACTAATGACTACTACTACATGCACTGCATATATGAGTAACGTTGATTCACAAATGTTAGTTTACTAATTATGTCCCTCATAAGCAGGATCATTTTCCACAACAATGACATTTTTATTTGCACCATAGTCAGGACTCTGGTGAAGCTCTAATCTTTTACCTCTACTATAAGCTGGGTCTAATTCAATATGATTAGTAGTGGGTAACCGGTTGGATAAGCTTGTTGGTTCATAGGTCCCACCTCGGTTGGTAAATACTCTTTCTTGCACTTTTCTTTTCTTCACAAACATATAGGTGATGATGAAGGTGATGATAGCAGTAGTAGTGATTGATAGTAGGAAAGTGAGTGAACAAGACAAGGCAACAACAGTTCCAGTGGATAGTGAATGTGAATCTGATGAGCATTTGTCTTGGGAAAGAAAACAGCAGCAACTAAATACATATATGTATGTACATACACATATTTGTGGGTACAAAATCAATGCATTTGTATAATACACATAGAACATTAATATCTTCTTATTGCAGTTTGGTAATTTGGTGGTACAGATCCAAAAGTACCACTAAATGGAATGTTTCCCTTAGGATAATTCCAAAAAAAAAATTTAGACCGCTTTTGATTTTCATGAAATTCAGCACAAGCTATCAAGAAACTTTCTCATTACAAATTTGGCTCATTTCATTAGGCCTGCATCAAGTATGTCAGCATATTAAATGAAAAGCATAATAGGCTGGAGTGCTATGCTAGCACAGTGTTAGCATATGGTGGATATTTCAAACTATGGAGCTTAATTCCATGAAAATTGATTGATACTCCCTAACACAGCAGTCAGTGGAAACTGCAAACTGCAATAGAGCACTCAAATGCATTGTACATAGCTCCTTAGATCTAATACAACAGTCACTTTGAAATAAATTACTCTAATAGAGCATTCACTGATTAAATGTTCCAAGATGATTGTAAGAACCTAGGAGCATAATGCAAGCATAGTGGGAACACTGAAGAGAATAATAATTATTATATGAAATTTTTGGAAAGCATTATGGGCAAAATTTTTAGCATACTGTATTTGAGTAAGGCCTAAACTCCTTTTAAGTTACTGCATGACCGTTCAAAGATTTTGTAAAAAATTCATCTATATCTCATAACTGTGCTTATGATTACCATAGAAACATCTGATTTAGTAATATGTCATGCTTAATCAAAGGAAAGGGAAAGGTCAAACCCTTTGATCTCAAATTTTAAAAACATATATTCCTAAATTACTTTTATTTTTTTGCATACATGTTGCTTAATGCCCTTCATTCACCACTGTGAGTTTTATTAAAGTTAGGACCAGTAGCAGATCACTGATGAGTCATAAGTGTTATTATAATGTGTACGCGTAGCCTTGTACAGTAATTGTTGTTTATTGTATGGTGCATATAATGGTTAGCAATGCCAATTGCATAGTTATATAATACTATGTCACTATAGTTAATCGTAGGTTGTATTGTAACAAAATCTTACTACAGTAGTAACACAATACATATTCTGTTACTGAAAGTAATTTACCCCTTACCAACCTTGTGTATGGCTACTGATTATGATGCCTATTTTAATATAGTAGTGAATATTAACTATATGACATATATTATTACCTATGATCTGTACTCAAATTAAAATTTTTCCTTGTATACTTGTTACACTAAAGTTACAAGTGTACCTTGTATATCTTTAGTCTTCATAGTTACTATGATAGGTATGCCATTACCAATTCTGCTTACAGTACGCACAGTGATGATGTACAAGGTGTTACTGGTCAATCCAATGAATGTATATAATGTATCATTGATCATCCTTATTGTACCATGAGATGGTGATATTGTAAAATTATATATCACAGATGTACACGATGGATTGAATGATGACAGAGAAACAGTAATTGTGCTGACATTAGAATCGACCATTAATACTCTAGGTGGATCATATGCATCTGTAAAGGAAGACACAACATAAAGACTATCACTGTGTCAATTCTGACCTCCATTGGCTATTTATGCATATTAAGTATTAAACGTGGCATCACATTCACCATATAGTGAGTTGTATATATTCGTCCATATGTTCACAAATATCTACATGTCTCATGAGAACTACAATAGGGATTGCATAATGTGCTACTACAGTACTTTGTGTATGTAAAGGTTACTATGTTGAAATTTTGTGAAAGACTGTAATGTCTGCATTGCCAACTACAATGGAACCTCTCTATATATTACAAACATTTTGGGACCAAAAATTTTCAGCCACTTTTTGCTGTAATATAGAGGTTTGCCTCTTTCAGAGGTAAAAACGTATTAAGTAGATATGTTGGGACCTAAATATCTGTCCTTAATATGGAGGTTTTTTCTATTGTGTCCTTAATTCGGAGAGTTTCTAAAGAGAGGTTCCGCTGTAGGTTTTATATGCACTGACACATGTATTTGCTTTTGTAGCTTACCTCTATGTCAGTCGCACACAACATTCCTAATGATAAGAAAATTTATTCTAGAGGTGCTTATCATGATTATCATTTTGAAACATTGCTGAGGAGTCAGGTGTGCAAGCAGTTAATAAGAAATGACTAAAGAATGATACCAAGCTTATTATTGTTTTTGTCTGAATACATGCTCTAACTATCAATTACTGAAATAGCAAAGTGGCCATTATGCTTCGTTTTCATCTATGTTCAGCCCATTATACATTACAAATGAAAAACACTATAAGGACCTCTGCAGTTACAATGGAAAACTCCTAAATCCCTGATACAAATTTAGGGGAGGTGCTACCATGAATCAACTCCTTGCACTGTCAGCAAAGATAAATGGGACACAAAAGAGGACACAGGTAAGTCCATGAAGCATGAATTGTTTGTACTTTACTACAGTAAAGACTGTGTAGTCCTAAGAGTTTGTATATTTGATAGTAATGAACAACAGAGATCTTGTATATGTGGATAGGTGTTGATAAATTAACACAGATACATTGTAAATCTATAAGGTATATACCTTATGCTGTGCAAACATGATTGCTATTAGGTTGTTTTGTAACTAACTGTATTGCATGAGCTAAGTATTAGAATTAAGGCACCAGTTGATAAGTGGTATTAGTTGTTTGTATTAATGACAGACCTGTAGTCGATAATATATACATACTTACATACGACAATCAGATGACTACACCTTACTTACCAACTAGTGTAATAGTTCCCACTTTGCTCTGAATGATGGTATGATCATCTAATTGAAAACTACACTGATATGATGACTGGTTGTAAGTTTTATCCACTGCCAATAGCGGACCAATTGACAAATAGCTGTTATTACTGGTGTTCTCTGCATTGTACAAATCAGCTGCCCAGTATAATTTATCACCAAACTTATTATTGATATCAGTTGTATTTCTAGTTACATAACTGATAACAGAACCATCCTCAGCTCTACTAATAATCCTCCAGTGTGGTCGTGTAGTAAAAGGAGCTCCACTAAACCCACAAGGCATTTGCATATATAAGTTTTGTGAGTTATCATTAAAACATCCTGTAATATTAGTAGGATCTTTGGTAATCATCAAAACTATAAAATTCATTTCACTTTATTAAAGCTCCATATATTACTTTGACACACATGTGTGACTGATTAGGCCACTCTAATTGGTTTTTATATTTCTAGTCATTTGAAATTTGGAATTTAGCAACAAACGAAATGACTGCTCAATCAGAGTATTTTATGCATTTCCGACTGTTCTGTTAAAGTATATCTAATCCAAAACAGCCAAGCTGTAAAAAAAGAGTGCGGCCCTGAGAAAGGCTATGGTGAAAAAAGATGTGAAATCCAAGGTGGTGGCCAAGAAATGGCTGTGATGGTAGGTTAATGGTAAAAATTTTAATAACGACAATTCAGGTGAATTTTGTGCCAAGACCAAGCGGCACCAAATTCACCTGAATTGTTGTTATTAAAACTTTTACCATTAACCTACCATCACAGCCATTTCTTGGCCACCACCTTGGATTTCACATCTTTTTTCACCATAGCCTTTCTCAGGGCCGCACTCTTTTTTTACAGCTTGGCTGTTTTGGATTAGATTTCACTTCTTTTTGTATTTGTATACCCCAAAGCCGGCCTATGGCCGGCTTTAGGGATTTTAACCTGACATTTTTTCTTTACTACAGGAAGAATAAAAGATGAAGTAGGGTGATTTCTTTGTAGCCGACCTCTCTGCAAGGTGATCCTTCTAGCTGATCTTTCTACCGGATGACTTGTTTGTAGCTGAACTCTCTACAGGGTGATTTGTTGGTAGCTGAACTCTCTACAAGGTAACTTCTTCTAGCTGATCTTTCTACAGGGTAATTTGTTTGTAGCTGAATTCTCTACAGGGTGATTTGTTTGCAGCTAAACTGCTGAACTCTCTACAATGTAACTTCTTCTAGCTGAACTCTCTACGGGTGGCTTGTTTCTAGCTGATCTCTCTACAGGGTGACTTGTTTCTAGCTGAACTCTCTACAGGGTGATTTGTTTCTAGCTGAACTCTCTACAAGGTAACTTCTTCTAGCTGATCTTTCTACAGGGTGATTTGTTTGTAGCTGAATTCTGTACAGGGCAATTTGTTTGCAGCTGAACTCTGTACATGGTAGTTTCTTTGTAGCTGAACTCTTTACAATGTAACTTCTTCTAGCTGAACTCTCTACAGGGTGACTTGTTTCTAGCTGATCTCTCTACAGTGTAACTTGTTTCTAGCTGAACTCTCTACAGGGTGATTTGTTTGTAGCTGAATTCTCTACAAGCTAACTTCTTCTAGCTGATCTTTCTACAGGGTGATTTGTTTGTAGCTGAATTTTCTACAGGGCAATTTGTTTGCAGCTGAACTCTGTACATGGTAGTTTCTTTGTAGCTGAACTCTCTACAATGTAACTTCTTCTAGCTGAACTCTCTACAGGGTGACTTGTTTCTAGCTGAACTCTCTACAGGGTGATTTGTTTGTAGCTGAATTCTCTACAGGGCAATTTGTTTGCAGCTGAACTCTCTACATGGTAGTTTCTTTGTAGCTGAACTCTTTACAATGTAACTTCTTCTAGCTGATCTCTCTACAGGGCAATTTGTTTGCAGCTGAACTCTGTACATGGTAGTTTCTTTGTAGCTGAACTCTCTACAATGTAACTTCTTCTAGCTGAACTCTCTACAGGGTGACTTGTTTGTAGCTGAACCCTCTACAGGGTGATTTGTTTGTAGCTGAACTCTCTACAAGGTAACTTCTTCTTTCTACAGGATGATTTGTTTGTAGCTGAATTCTCTACAGGGCGATTTGTTTGCAGCTGAACTCTCTACATGGTAGTTTCTTTGTAGCTGAACTCTCTACAATGTAACTTCTTCTAGTTGAACTCTCTACAGGATGACTTGTTTCTAGCTGATCTCTGTGCAGGGTGACTTGTTCCTAGCTGAACTCTCTACAGGTGATTTGTTTGCAGCTGAACTCTCTACATGGTGGTTTCTTTGTAGCTGAACTCTCTACAATGTAACTTCTTCTAGCTGAACTCTCTACAGGATGACTTGTTTCTAGCTGATCTCTCTACAGGGTGATCTGTTCGTAGCTGAAGTCTGTACAGAGTGGTTTGTTTGCAACTGAACTCTCTTACATGGTGGTTTCTTTGTAGCCGAACTCTCTACAAAGTGACTTCTTCTAGCTGATCTATCTACTCTGACTACAGGGTGACTTGTTTGTAGCTGAATTCCCTACAGAATAACTTGCAATGTAATATAACTGAGTAAATTATACATGCAACTGAATGCTTTATTAGGGTGACTGTTCTATTAGAGTATCTCGATCTCGCATTTGCTGCACGTAGTTGCCTTTCGAATCATAACTCAGTGGTTTGTACTCCGATTCTTCTGTACTACTGCAAGAACTTTCTATGATGATTATTCCAGCTACATACTGATTTTCAGCTCGTTGCTCTAAGCGGTTTGTCTGGTAGACACGAAAACTAATAATTTTTTTATTGATAAAAATCGATCGCGTAATTTTGACACAGGTTGGGTTTTGTGTCATATCTCCATGGCCTTTATCTCGATTCCTTTCAAACCACAAAAAGGCACTCCTACGATGGTTGCTCCATCTACATATCAATTTTGAACTGATTCCTCCAAGGCGTTTACCCTGTAGGCGTGACAGACCTTCGACCTTATTTTACGCAAATAATCGGTCATAACTCCGTGAATGTTCATCGGATTCCTACCAAAGTTGGTACGGAGATCAGCCTTAATGAGCCCTTTAAGTGTGCCAAATTTCAGCCCAATCCGAGAACGCATTCGTGTTTTATGGCGAATTTTGCGAAGTGTGCGAAATGAAGAAGATGAAGAAGAAGAAAACGAAGAAATTAAAACGAAATTTTGTTCGCTCGTATCTCGGAAATGGCTGGAGCGATTTTCTTCAAATGTAGTATGTAGACTCCCCTAACTGGGCGGCATATCTCTAGCAAATTTGGTTCCAATCGGATAAGGGATCGCAGAGCTACATAGGTGTGAAAATTGCGTTTTCTTTCTTCCTGTTAATATACTCACGGTGTGGCGCGCCGGCTTCTTGGGCCGCACGACACACTATCGTGTGTCTTGATCAATCTATTCTGTGCACCATGCCCATTTCTTGCGAGTTTTTACTGATAATAGCTAGTAAAATACAAATTATGACACTTAAACACATAGATTTCAGGGGTGTAGGAACTGGTCTGGCTGGTCCGGTTTTGGCCAGACCACTTTTCACTGCTTTTTAAAAAAAATTCATTCATAATGTAGCTACCCAGCCCAGCAACAAGTGCACGCGCATGACTTAATAATGAACTCACTTAATAATTACACGTTTTTAGGCGTTAAAATGGCGACTCAATCTGCGACTTTGTCGACAGCTGTCAGTGAGCCTTTTAGGGCTTTGAACAAGCCTCATCAACCGAGAAGCTTTAACTATCCTATCAGAATGTTTGGTAATAAAAACCCAGTAAAACAAACGTTTAGAGCTGCGTGGTTTGAAAGATGGATCAGGCTGCATTACGATAAAGCTTCAGACCTGGCGTTTTGTTTCTTATGTCGTAAAGCAAGATGTTGTTGCCTACTTCAAGGATCTTTCTCCTCCCCAACGTCAGATTTACAGTGAAGTACTTACTGTGCTGAATTTGATCCTTGTAAATCCATCCACAAATGCGATAAGTGAGAGATCTTTCTCAGCAATGAGGCATATTAAGACTTACCTGAGATCCACAATGAGTCAGGTGAGGGTCAACAACCTCATGGTCCTTCACATACATAAGGAAAAGACTGACAATCTGTCGATGGTTGATGTGGCAAACAAATTTGTCAATAGTGAGCACAGGATGTCTTGCTTTGGAAAGTTCACTTGATCATTCAAAGAATCGTACATTTTTTGAAAGTATGTAGTCACTACAGTAATGTAGCTATGTAGGTAGTTATTGTAAAATTTTTACATTCAACTGGACCGTTATGTGTTATTGTATATGTATACCCTATAGCTAGTACTTACTTTACTCATATTATAGTGTGTAACTCCTTCGCTTTTAAATTATTTGCTGTACAGTGACAGTATTATAAATTTTAATCCTACGTCTTCATATGCATTGTGCATGGTGTGCGATGCTATAACATGTGGGTGAAA
This sequence comes from Dysidea avara, assembly GCF_963678975.1. Lineage (NCBI taxonomy): Eukaryota > Metazoa > Porifera > Demospongiae > Dictyoceratida > Dysideidae > Dysidea > Dysidea avara. Next base: position 25,021,850 of record NC_089272.1, on the reverse strand, counting down.
TGTCATTAAAATTGCATATCTGAGCACCTTTTTTTCAAAACTTTACCCCCCTTGAAGGCTCATGCTTCGCATTTCGCTTAGTGTGCTTTGCACACTGCATTTCCTAGCATCCACCCTGTCCCAGGTCCCTCACAGGCAGAACCGGACCAGTAGCAAATAGCTTCCTACGCCCCTGGATTTAGCATAATTGTTGCAGCCCAATTTGTATTTCTGAAACCTAGCTTTTTCAAAATTTCACATGCATTTCTAACCTCAGAAAAGGATGTGGGCAGTGGACCAGAAACATAATTACCAATTGGAGTGGCCTTACATTAGCTGCTTAAAATAACATGATTAATAATACAACTATTTGTGCTTGTTTGTTTTTATTGCAGTACAGTAACTATTTTTGATATTTTGCTCCTTCATAAGTGGGCACATTTAGCTTACCACCAAAAACAACAATGGCTAACAAAATGTTACTTTCTTAAATTTCAACCCTAATGACAATAGAAGTATCAAGATCTTGTGGAAGTGATTGTTCAAGTTACTGTTGTTACGTACGTACTTTCTTCAAGAGAAGAAAGGTTTTGTAAACTTGGTAGCTATTGTGACTAAAAGTAGGCAAAGACACACACACACATCATGTTGTACAGTAGTGTTGCATAGTAGAGATCCAAAACATAATGCTCCTCTAAGATGCAGCAATTAAGTATCATTGTAGAAATATTTTATGTATATAACAAAACAACTATCACATAATGAAAATTACATATAATATATATATATAATAATTATATACATTCACGGAACTGGAATCCCAGTGTAGATCTAACATAATTTGCAGAAGTGCTAATCTTTATTATTTGCAATATGGAAGCATTGTAATGACTTTAACAGTATGTTTAAGCTTCATCTTATTATACTCACCAATACTGTCAAGATTCCATGACAATAATTAGTTTTCCACCAATAATCGGATCGGTATTGAATTGGAACCGATATTGGGCATTTTGGTATTAATCAGTATTGGTTATTTAGAATAGACACTTGCGCCAATTGTCATCATCATAACTATCATCATAAGTGCTATGCTAACAAAACTTAAGATATAACAAGCTGGAAATAGTGTTGAGCATTATTCTAGCATAAAGGTACAGGAATTGCTTTGTTAAACATTGAGCAACTGCTACTTACTATCTTTAATAGAACAGTCACTGCACAATAAAATATTCTAATAGAGCAGTAGCACATAGCTAACTTGAGAGGTGTGTAAATTGTATGGAAATTATTGGTATCGGTATCTGTATCGGTGAAAATTTACTGCTAGGTATCAGTATCGGATCGGTAGATATTTTTCTGTATTGGTGGAACTCTAAAAATAATGTGCACCACTGTTACAGTATTCTCCAGTGGCGGATCTAGAAATTTTCAGAGGGGGTTTCAGGTTGGGGAAATTTTCTGTAACTGTAAAGGGTGCCCACTCTGGAATTGCAACTTCAGCCTAGCTTTAAGTCAAAGACCAAAAATAATAATAAGGTCACACTACTTGCTGTTGAACAATCTGATACTGATTTTCAAAGTATGAAGTTTGGCTAGAAGAAAAACTCCTAATATAATATAACTCTCAATCGTGAATTGTCACATGCACGAATCATAGATAAATTAGGGTATGTGCTATTTTCAGAGGGGGCTTCAGCTGAAACCATTGTAACCCCCCCCCCCCCCCCGTATCCATCACTGTTCTCTATTCATTTGAAAGAGAAGCCATATACAGTAACTATAAATTCCATACATATGTATATCACTGTTTATAAGCATGACAATAATTAAGGCATCATTTTGTACTAAATACTGTGGTAGGGATCACTAGGCTTGAAAACAATTAACCAAAACATATAGTTATGCTATAGTCATCATACCTGTAGTCATTTGATCAATCAGCATTAAGAAAAATGTAGTGGTTTGTAGTTTATTACAAATCTTCATCATCCTAAGCAATGAAATACTATGAATTATACCTTCATTATAGTACACTTATATGTGGTAGTACCTTAGTTGTCAGTTACAGTACATACTTTCAGTTTCTACAGTACATTTATAAGTTGTGGAACATCACATTTATAACAAAAATATCTGGTTGTAAATCTGGCCCATTCCACATAATTACAACCCAAGTACATATTTTGTTGCTTATCTTACAAACCCATAACAATGTGAGCAGGATTATACAGTTCTACATGCTATATACCATATAGTAAAAAACTTTGGTGGTAAAACAGTGTGACGAAACCCCTCTGTTGAAAAAATAGGTGGAAAAAATTTTGGCGATTGAAATAATATTTGCCAAAGTTTTTACCGCCAAAATTTTTACTCTACAGTACGTAAGGATAACGACAAGGTGTCAACTTAGTCTCATCCTCCAGACCCATTCTCCAGGGTGGGCGCTTATCAATTGGAGATTATAAGCGCTCCCCTCGGAGAATGGGTCTGGAGGACGAGACTAGTGTCAACTCATCAGTTAAGTAGTGTAGGTGTATAGGTAGCTAGCGTTGTTTTTGTAGCAGTACTTTTGTAGCTACTGATCTAACAACGTATTAGCAAAGGCATACTTCGCTATCTCCTGCAATGTCGAGAGCAACAGCCGTATTTACTTTTTCAGTAGCAGAGGTTAATACGTTTATCAAAGTATCAGTTCGGCGGGGCGGGGAGACGATGAACTAGTTGACGTGCGAACGGGAAGCCGGTTGGAAATTCTATCCCGAAGGAGTGCTTACAATTGTGGCGGGACACATTTCGAAGACCTCCAAAGTCAGCTTGATCTTTATTGCATAGTGGTACGAGTTGACCTTCATCTCAAGTTCTAGTTACTCAATGTGCTCGTGTGATCATCTAAAATAAATAGTGAAAAAAACTTTGGCAAAATCAATGCTATTCACCAAATTGGCCAAAGTTTTTTATCGCCAAAGTTTTTTACTACGGTATACGGTACAGTATTTGTACAACATGTGCACACATAGCAGAATATGGTAAACATGAATGTGGTTCAAACTCACAGTTATTTGCTATAATACAAAACACATCATGGGGCTGTAAACTATCTGGTTTCATTTCTACACACATTAAGAAGATCTCCATGCTTACCGTACATTATCTGCTACCATTGTGTCAAGTTATCAACTAAATGTACTGCTACTAAATGAAGAGTGTACGGTCAATTTTTCAACTTTGTTTAGCTAGTCTACTAAATGTAATGATCAACTAAACATAATTATGTACTGCTGTCATAGTATTATAATATAGTGGTGTATTATCTGACCTACATGCAAAAACAGCTTGGGGGGCATGTTCATGCAAGTACACCTGTAAACATACAGTAACTGGCAACCAAAACAGATGATGTCTGGGGCACCCAAAGATTGAATGTTAGTACCATTAACTATGAATTAACAAAGTTTTCTAATCATTGGCTCATGTCCTACATTCAGTCTAGCTGCATTCCTGATTAATTCCTTTTGGCTAGTAAATTGGCCATCTTTTTCTTTACAATACTAGTGACATTAAATTCCTAATTCAATTGCATTTGTTTATTTACTTTTTGGTAACATTACTATGGTTGGTGAACTCATGCATACCCCAAAAGAATGGCACCAGACATATTATTTATGTCTGAATGCACTTCCCAACAATTACTGAAATAGTGAAGTGAAGTGGCCATTATGCTTCATTTTCAGCTATGTTCAGCCCACTACATAGCATTACAAATAAAGGACACTATGAGAAGCACCACAATTAATCTAGTTACTGCCAAAAGGTTGGACAACTCCCATTACAAATGCAGGGAAGCCATCACGCGGTGCTACCCTGAATCAATTCCTGCAGATGTCAGCAAAGAGAAATGGGACACAAAGAAGGACAAAAGTAAGTTCAAGATGCATGCACTGTGCATACTATGCATGGCATGCCAAAAGACATCTGTCAGGCTGAAGTGATATTTAGACTCTATTTAGGCTGTTTTGGGTGGGTAATAAATCTCATATACTCCACCTTGTTTTCTAATATACTCCACGCTTTCAGGCACAATATAACATATGCTCAAAATCTAGGTTTATCCAATCGCTATGCATTGTTCACGTGCAGTGATTTAACGAGTGCGATTATTTTGTCACGTGAGGATGCATAGTTGCCATGGCACTAGTATTATCACAAGTAAACCAGCTGCTTTTGCCGAGCCTACAGCAGAAACAGCCGTGGATGAGGTAAGTAATCTGAATGTAATGTGAAATAGAATCTCAAGCAGTTATACGGGCACAATGTGGAGTCTATGAAATTTATAAACCCTCAGGCCCTTAGTAGTGCCCTCGCTTCGCTCGTGTGCTACAGCCCAGGTCTTCAGGTTTATAAATTTCATAGACTCCACATTGTGCCCATATAACTATTATCTAACAGTGAAAAATGAAGCCCGTAGTCTTAGCCGTTATAATATTGCATGTTTGTCTGAAGGAATCAGTCTGTCAGTCAAAGCTGTCCGTCAATCAGCCAGTAGAAAATTCCACTGAACTAAAATAAATTAGCAACCTGTTGTAAGTGTTTCAGGTCATATATACATACCTAACCAATACCACCAAGCAGTGGCAGAGCTAGGATTTTGAAAAGGGGGTTTCTGAAATTTAAGCTATAACAGTTACAAAATAAGACATCTAAGGGCATGACCTGAGAATGCAGAAACTCTGCATGAGGTTGGATTTTAGGCTAATTTTGGTTTAAAATCACAGTAATTTTAAACTATTAAACAAACTAATTAACTATAGGTAAAAGTTATGACTATACGCCATAACTGTGATTGCTTTATTAGAGTAGTTACTCAACTGCTCTATTAGAGTATCCCGATAATTTTTAATGCAGCGGGAGGTGGAAAGTAGAGTGTTATTGAAGGTTTAATAGCTACAATGGATGCTAGTTCAATGCACTTGCATGCATACTACTGAAGCACAGTGATATAAAAGTTTTTTGCTATAGTCCATGTCAATACAGCATTAATAAATCAAGTTTAACTGCCACTGAGCTAAATTCAAAGAGAGTTTCAGTCAAAACCTCAGAAACCCATCTATGTAGATCCGCCATTGCCAAGACACCATGAAGGTATTGTGAAGCTGGTTTTTGGTCAATGTTTTTGTGAGAAAGTGCAAACTTCCATGATCCCTAATGTACAATACTGCTGTACTGTATGATATTGTACAAGCAAGAAGGTGTATTCGTACTTCCACAGAATAATAATGGCTAATTAGACTATAAGTTATGTGTAGTGTATGTGTAATCACTCTAGGAGCTTAATAAGTTACTCCAACTGCTAGTGTAACATGCAAGCCTGCTACCATCTAGACACAACATTTAAGATGTGAATTTTGGTGTAGTCTATTATGTATTGGTGTCCAGAATTTGTATAGCCAATACAGAGCATTGAACTTTTTCTTTATAGCTTTTAATTACATGGACTTACAAAATGAACATACATTAAAATACTAATGTGGGAGAACAGTAGCCACATGCATGCATAATAATTTATTTCAGTTACTCAGTATGGAATTTGAATTGAAAAGAAAGTGTGGTGAATCCAGTAGCATAGTCAAGAGTGGTCATGTGCCCTCCCAAATTCCTCAGACAAGGTGGCCTGCTTGTTATTGCTATAATGAACAAGAAATAAGTACAGTGTAGTACATATCTTGGTAGCAAGACAAGTGAATAGGTGCTTGGTGAATAAGCTATAGCACTAGTTCTCACCTTAGCCCAGCATTTTTCAACTCATTGGGTAGTGAAGATAACAAAACGCTTTCTGTCTGAGTAGTTTTCATGCCAAATTCAAGTCGTGCATACAAATCACATGAGTATTATATTAATCGATCCCCACAATCAATTTTTGCCTTATCATCTATATATATAATTGCTGCCGGGCCCAGTTGTAGCCCAGTCTACATTTAGATGTAGTCCATACAAAGTCAACAACTAGACTACATTGCAAATGTAGCCTGGGAGGCTCCTTTAATCTCAGGTTTGAAAGTGATACATGTCCTATATATCTCACTCTACTATAAATAAGTAGCAGGAATAGCAGTATAGTGTACAATTAGCTAGTTAGATACATTTATGTACTTTGTAAATGTAAGTCAACTAAGAATGAACTGCTACTGTAGTTAGTGAATTAGCTACTATACTCTATTATGGCTACTGTACATACAGTGTATTTTAACAGTATGTTGGTGCCCACCCTACATGTTATGCACTCAGTTTCCTAATACATGACTTAATGCTATGTGTAGCATGGAATGTGATGTTACATCTATGACAGCACATGAGACTTGTACTGTCATACTGCATGGATGTGAGCAGGGTTATAATAGACAGCAGAAATGCAGCTAACTGTATGAATTAAGGCAATCCACAGAGTACATAGTGCATCAGGGGCATACCAAGGGGGGTTTCCGGAAACCCCTTTTGAAAATGTGGGCCTGGTTACCATGTTTAACTATTTATTAAACAACAAAGCTAATTACAAACACATATTAACTTATTTAGCAGTCCACTTACGTTTTTGGTCATTTAAACAGCTCCTTTCATGCATTAATGACATCTCCTTTACAAAGTGGACTCCAAGTCACGAGATGGGCTATAATTAGAACAAATCACGTGCCTTGGGTGCAGATGTTTTACAACACGTAATTATGAAGCGACAACTGACATTATTTGACTGCAGTAGCAACAAGAAAAGGTATGCCATTGTTAGTTTGTTTAAATTGTAGCCATGAAGTATTGTACTGAATCAGTGTGATTCTGAAAGGAGTATAGCTAGCTAGCTATCATAATCATAGAGAACATGCTCTAGACTCGCACTAGACTATAGCTAAGCTGGCTAGCTAACTGATTTAATTTCCTGCTTAGGCTACTACATACGTAAATATGCCTACTACATTGTCGCCACTAGTAGCTACAGCAGCTACATAAGCTACAATTGCAAGTGTGTATTGTATTATCTAATAATAATACTTATATTTATAGCCAGTCACAAGCTCAACAAGTACACTTGCTGAGCAGCTCAGAGCAATGCAGCAGTGAACAAGTGGAGTCTCCTGATGATGGAGGTGACAATGATACCAATATGTCTACATCAGATGATACTATTGGAGAAGGCATGCAAGCAATACTGAAAGATCCAACTGATACTGATATAGTGCAGCTCAGTTGGAATGATGTATCAAAAACCTGCTGGGATTGCAAAATTTTGCTTCAACCAAGTTTGTCTGATGAACAAAGGTTAGATATAATCTTCAATCTTGAGAAATACAACCCCGTTGACACATATCATTTTTCAACTAAAATAGAATATGGTAAAAATCGTTCTTTTCAGTACAGCTATCTAAAATCCTTCCTTGGCTAGGATATTCTGCTGAACTAGATGGCTGCCTATGTCTTCCATGCTGCTTATTTTCCTCTGGCAGTCAATCAAAAACTTTTGTACAGAAAGTGTATTGTAACTGGACAAGACTGAACGAAAAAGTTAAAGTGCATGCATCTTCATCAGCTCACAAATTCTGTTGTTGCCTTTGAAAACTACAAAGATGCTCACTTAGGCAAGCAACCAATAGTGGATGCAATGTACAACCAAAGTCGTAAGAAAAACTTTGAAGCAAATTACCCTAAATTAGATGCAATAATCGATTGTGTGCTTCTGTGTGGTAGACAAAACATTCCATTACATGGTCACAGTGATTCTAATTCATCTCAAGCTATAAACAAAGGAAACTTCAAAGCTATCTTAGAATTCAGAGCTCTAGGTGATCCACAACTACAAAAGCATCTTCTAGAAGGTGCTAAGAATGCACAGTATACCAGTCCAAGAATTCAAAATGAAATTATCAAGATTTGTGGTTCTCTAACTTTAGAAAAAATTGGTAGCGCAATTAAACAAAATGGTCTCTATTTTATTATCTGTGATGAATGCACTGACGGTGCAAACAAAGAACAGCTCTCAATGTCAGTTCGCTTTGTTTTTACAGATAAAATCTGTGAATCATTTGTGGGATATTATGAACTTAAACATGGTGTGACTGGTGAAGCTGTATGTGCAACTATACAGAATGCTATTTCTGAATGCAAGTTAGACCCTACATTGCTGAGAGGACAAGCTTATGATGGGGCTAGTAACATGTCTGGAAAATACAAAGGATGTGCAGCATTAATTCAGAAAAAGTATCCGAAAGCATTATATTTTCATTGTTGCTCCCATGTGCTGAACCTGGCTGTGGTTAATTCTTGTAATTCAATTCAAGTATGCAATCTTTATGCTGTTATGACAACAGTTCATCAGTTTTATGATAGTCATCCAAAGCAGCAATATGTACTTAACAATCTTTGTGAAAATTCAAATTCAAAGCTTAAGTCGCTATGCAATACCAGGTGGATACAGCGTATTGAAGCTTTTCACACTTCTATGGATTTGTTTGAATATGTGGTACAGGCATTTGACCACATTGTATCTAATCATACGGAGTGGTCACATGATGCTGTCACAGATGCTACATCTTTATGCAAGGAAATTCTGTTCATTATAACATTGCACACTGTTGAAAGATACCTATCCTACACTGAAAGATTAACTAGATCCTTACAGGGCAGAGCTACAGACATAGTAGCAGCCATTAATCACATTGATGTTTTGAAACAAGTCCTAACAGATGCACAATCTGATATTGACCGTCAGTTTTATTCATTGTTTGAAGCTGCATCACGTTGTGCTAACAAGCATGATGTTTCTATAACTACCCCACGATTATGTCGTAGGCAAACAGCACGAGAGAATCATCCAGCTTCATGTGTTGAAGAGTATTACAGAAGGTCCCTAGCTATTCCTTTTATAGACCATTTGAAATCTGAAATAGAATCAAGGTTTACTGAGCATTCAGTTTTAGCATTAAAGTGTTTGAAAATTGTACCTTCTTGCTTTACCTCAAATAGTGATATTAGTGATGATGAGATGTTGGAATTTTTGGAAGTAGATTGTAAATCATCAGCAAAAGCTGTACTTGAAATGTGGCGCACTTATTTTAAAGATAAGGAAGTTCTTCCAGACTCTCCACAATATGCTCTTGAGTTTGCAAACCCAATGATATTTCCTAATATTAAAGAAATGTTAATACACATTATGGTTTTGCCTGTAACTTCATGTGAAGCTGAATGATCCTTTAGTACTTTGCGCAGAATTAAAACATTTTTAAGAACAACAATGGGCAATGATAGATTGAATGGTTTGGCACTACTTAATGTGCACAGTGATACTCAATACATTCCATCAGTATTGGAAGTGAAAGCAGAGTTTCTTTTGAAAAAACGTCGATTACTAGAGTCTACACTCATAGACAGTTCACTTGCAGTTACGTATATAGAATAAAAGCTATCGTGTAATGTATATCTAATCAAAAACAGCTAAGCTGTAAAAAAAGGTGCGGCCCCAAAAAGGCCATGGTGAAATAAGATGTGAAATCCAAGGTGGCGGCCAAGAAATGGCTGTGATGGTAGGTTAATGGTAAAAAATTTAATAATGACAATTCAGGTGAATTTGGTCTTGGCACAAAATTCACCTGAATTGTCATTATTAAAATTTTTACCATTAACCTACCATCACAGCCATTTCTTGGCCGCCACCTTGGATTTCACATCTTTTTTCACCATGGCCTTTTTGGGGCCGCACCTTTTTTTACAGCTTAGCTGTTTTTGATTAGATTTCACTTCTTTTTGTATTTGTACACCCCAAAGCCAGCCATAGGCCGGCTTTGGGGATTTTCTTTTCTTTACCACAAGAAGAAGAAAAGATGAAGCAGATGTTAATTACTTTAAATATTTCTTATTTTATCAGTAAATGTACAAATTATATATATATAATACATATATTTAATACAGAACACTCTACACAGTGGTTTCTTTATAACTGAACACTCTACAAAGTGACTTCTTCTAGCTGATATTTCTACAGGGTAATTTGTTTGTAGCTGAACTCTCTACATGATGGTTTCTTCGCAGCTGAACTCTCTGCATGGTGGTTTCTTTGCAACTGAACTCTCTACAAGGTGGCTTCTTCTAGCTGATATTTCTACATGATTTGTTTGTATTGTAGCTGAACTCTCTACATGATGGTTTCTTTGCAGCTGAACTCTCTACAAGGTAACTTCTTCTAGCTGATGTCTCTACAGGGTCACTTGTTTGTAGTTGAACTCTCTACATGATGGTTTCTTTGTAGCTGAACTCTCTACAAAGTAACTTCTTTTAGCTGATGTCTCTACAGGGTCACTAGTTTGTAGTTGAACTCTCTACATGGTGGTTTCTTTGTAACTGAACTCTCTACAAGGTGACTTTTTCTAGCTGATCTTTCAACAAGGTGATTTGTTTATAGTTGAACTCTCTACATGATGGTTTCTCTGCAGCTGAACTCTCTACAAGGTAACTTCTTTAGCTGATCTCTGTACAGGGTGAATTGTTTGTAGCTGAGCTCTCTACAAGTGACCTCTTCTAGCTGATCTCTCTACAGAGTGATTTGTTTGTAGCTGAGCTCTCTACAAGTGACCTCTTCTAGCTGATCTCTCTACAGAGTGATTTGTTTGTAGCTGAATTTTCTACAGGTGATTTGTTTGTAGCTGAACTCTCTACATGGTGGTTTCTTTGTAACTGAACTCTCTATAAGGTGACTTCTTCTAGCTGATCTTTCTACAGGGTGATTTGTTTGTAGCTGAACTCTCTACAAAGAACTTCTTCAAACTGATCTCTGTACAGGGTGAATTGTTTGTAGTTGAACTCTCTACAAGATAACTTCTTCTAGCTGATCTCTATACAGAGTGACTTGTTTGTAGCTGAACTCTCTACATGATGGTTTCTTTGTAGCTGAATTCTCTAAAAGGTAACTTCTTCTAGCTGATCTTTCTACGGGGCGATTTGTTTGCAGCTGAATTCTCCACAAGGTAATTTGGTTGCAACTGAACTCTCTACATGGTGATTTCTTGTAGCTGAGCTCTCTACAAGGTGACTTCTTCTAGCTGAACTCTCTACAGAGTGATCTTTTCGTAGCTGAAACTCTATACAGGGTGATTTGTTTGCAGCTGAACTCTCTACATGATGAATTCTTTGTAGCTGAACTCTCTACAAGGTGACTTCTTCTTGCTGAACTCTCTACAGGGTGAATTGTTTGTAGCTGATCTTTCTACATGATAGTTTCTTTGCAGTTGAACTCTCTACAAGGTAACTTCTTCTAGCTGATCTTTCTACAGAGCAATTTGTTTGTAGCTGATTTCTCTACAGGATGATTTGTTTGCAGCTGAACTCTCTACATGGTGGTTTCTTTGTAGCTGAACTCTCTACAAGGTGACTTCTCCTAGCTGAACTCTCTACAGGGTGATCTTTTTGTAGATGATCTCTCTACAGAGCGATTTGTTTGCAGCTGACCTCTCTACATGATGGTTTCTTTGTAGCTGAACGCTCTACAAGGTAACCTCTTCTAGCTGATCTCTCTACAGGGTGAACTGTTTGCAGCCGAACTCTCTGCAGAGTGATTTAAACGCTCTACAGGGTGATTTCTTTGCAGTTGAACTCTCTACATGGTGGTTTATTTGTAACTGAACTCTCTACAAGGTAACTTCTTCCAGCTGATCTTTCTACAGGGCAGTTTGTTTGTAGCTGAATTCTCTACAAGGTGATTTATTTGCAGCTGAACTCTCTATAGGGTGAATTCTTCTAGCTGAACTCTCTACAGGGTGATCTTTTCGTAGCTGAACTCTCTCCAGGGTGGTTTTTTTCAGCTGAACTTTCTACATGATGGTTTCTTTGTAGCTGAACTCTCTACAAGGTGACTTCTTCTAGCTGATGTCTCTACAGGGTGATTTGTTTCTAGGTGAACTCTCTACAGGGTGACTTGCCTGTAGCTAAATTGTCTATCAGATTAACTGTTTGTAGCTGAATTCCGTACAGAATATCCTGCAATGTAATATAATTCTGTAATGGAGTAAGTTATAAACGTAGCTGAATGCTCTATTAGGGTGACTGTTCTATTAGAGTATCTCGATCTCGCATTTGCTACATGCTCTATTAGGGTGACTGTTCTATTAGAGTATCTCGATCTCGCATTTGCTACATGTAGTTGCCTTTCGAATCATAACTCAGTGATTTGTAATCCGATTCTTCTGTACTACTGCAAGAACTTTCTATGATGATTATTCCAGCTACACACCGATTTTCAGCTCATTGCTCTAAGCGGTTTGCCTGGTACGCGTGAAAACTAATAGTTTTTTTATTCATAAAAATCGATTGCGTAATTGTGACACAGGTTAGGTTTTGTGTCATATCTCCATGTACTTCATCTCGATTCTCTTCAAACCACAAAAAGGCACTCCTACGATGGTTACTCCATCTACATATCAATTTTCAACTCATTCCTCCAAGTGGTTTACCCTGTAGGCGTGACAGACCTTCGACCTTATTTTACGCACATAATCGGTCATAACTCCGTGAATGTTCATCGGATTCCTACCAAAGTTGGTACTGAGATCCGCCTTAATGAGCCCTTCAAGTGTGCCAAATTGCAGCCCGATTGGAGCACGCATTCGTGTTTTATGGCGGATGTTGCGAAGTGTGCGAAATGAAGAAGTATAGAAGAAGAAAAAAACGAAGAAATTAAAACGAAATGTTGTTTGCTCGTATCTCGAAAATGGCTGGACCGATTTTCTTCAAAGTTGGTATGTAGACTCCCATAACTGGCCGGCACGTCTGCAGCAAATTTGGTTTCAATCGGATAAGGGATCACAGAGCTACATAGGTGTGAAAATTGCGTTTTCTTTCTTCCTGTTAATATACTCACGGTGTGGCGCGCCGGCTTCTTGGGCCACACGACACACTATCGTGTGTCTTGATATAGCTACATAATGACTGTGTAAAGTTTTAACAGTTCAGATTAATTTTTTACAAGCATTCTTGAGTGTCTCTGCATGGAGCTTTACATTGACATTAGTGCATGGTAGAGGTACCTAACTGTAGGCACTTATAAGACATATTTAGTTTTAGTACAGTTCAGCATTTACTATTATGTATAACAAATTGCTATACTCACTTAGGAAGCTTCTATACTATTGGATATTAAGATACTCAAGAGTGATATGCAGCAGTGTGACTCACACATTGACCATTCTTAGCATGAACACTTGAATTACTGAGATGGAATAGATATGGGTAACCCTGTGCCTTCAGATCTTACATGGCTAATTGTATTAAAATTAGTATTTATAGTGATGAGGCATCAGTAAATAGTCTATGTGGTGTACACAATTTTTATACTAAATTACTGTCAAAATTGCTACCAGATTCAATCTCTGGCAGCTAAAATTCTAAACATTTCCTGGGGGGCATGCCCCAGACCCCCCTAGAAAACTCATGTTCCGCATTTTACAGAGTGTGCTTTGCACACTGAGCAGTGGTCTCCTCCAGGTGTGCACTGTCCCCTCTCTTAGTATAATCCAGATCTACACCTTAGTAGAAACCCCTATGGAAAAATCCTGCATACGCCCCTGTGCATACCAGCATACAAGTCCACCACAAAAAGTTCCAGTACCTTAAAAATGTCATGGGTAGCAACTGAACCCTGATATGATATTGTCACAGTTGCTTGTCTGCAGTTTGACAGGATTGCTTTTTAGCAAAAAATAAATTCCTCCGCACCTTGCATTCTGGGTGACATACAAGCCCTCACTGTAGTATTGCCTCCAGACCACAAGGGGGAAAGACTACCTTCTCAGACTGTAAGGCCAGGCAAACTTGATTAATTGTTTCTCATCCCCGCCTGCATCCCTTTTTACCCTAATTTCATTATTGCTGTTATCAATCACGTGCAGACGTATATTGATGCTAAGGATATTTTACAGCACAGCAAACACCTCAGAAACATAAGTACACAGAGTTCTTTAAGGGCATTAGCCAATTTAGCTAACCTTTATAGTACAACAGACATATCAGGAAGTTTGGCTCAAAAATGGAGTTTGAGGCCAGCTGCAGGTGATTAGTCTAATTATAATCAAAGCAATTTAGCAGCTGCAATTATTTTTACTTGTTATATTTCATTGATTAAAGGCTTTACTGTTGCTATTTTTCCACTTTTGTAGGTTTTGAGAGATTTCTACTTAAAGGAGTCATCACAGACTGTCTATGTTGCATATAGTGTATTCATGACAGATGTACTGGAACATTAGAACTTTAGTACGCATACAGAACTTCTTTAATAAAATCATTTTAAAACCCTGTATTAATTCCAAGGAGTGATTTATAATTAAAGCTTTGCTGTGCGTTACTACTCAGACCTAGCCAGACGGAGTCCATGCCAAATCGAAGCAATAATCTCGCTCAGAATCATGCACATATTTAACCTCCAACTTTGCCATTGTTTTGACGAGTGATAGTTTACGCTATATGTGCTCACTATGGCTTGTTGGAATCACTCAAGAATAAGCTAAAAGAATCTAGCAGCGAATCCAGAATAATCCAAACATGTGACGAGATATGAATGAATCTATTAAAATAATCAAAATGCCCATTGGAAATGTATTGCAGATGATTGTTCTTTTATTGTGAAAATGACGAGCGGAGTTATCATGTAATAAAACTTCACTTGGTACCATCCCGTTCGTCAAGAGTTGCTCTTTCTCATGGTACTTGCAAATCTGAAATTCATCTTTTGAGTGAAAAGATATGTGAGTACAAAGCGTCAGTACAATAGAAACTATGCAACTTATAGTGAACAAATCGGTGCAGCTGGACCAAATCTCCGCAAACTTTTTGATATGCAGTTTGATTTGGAGTATTTTCTTTAATAATGAATAATGAAACATGACCCCCCCCCTCATGAAAATCCTGGATGAGAAACAAGTAATCAAGTTTGCTTGGCTTAAATAGATCTGTGACTGCAGTCAACTAGTCACACTCACAGGTCAAGACACCCACAATTATAAAGTACAAATATCCATTGCCAAGGCAGTTACACACCGGAAAATGCTGGTCAAGGTGAAATTTTCCCGGTCCGGTCAAGACTTTGGCCCGGCGCAGTTGCCGGCTATGTGACGCCTCCAGCAATGCACTGTATACGAAGAAAAGTCAACACTATAGTTAATAGTAGGCATTCCAGTATCCGAGATTTTTTAATAAAAAAATTCTCCGTATATTCCCCTGGCACAAAATAACAACTCATGTTTAACTTGGGATTGCTCCGTCGTCCGAGCTCCAATCAGGATGAAAATCGCTGTGGGGTTTGTCCACACGCTGATGATCATCATGAAAATCTTAGTTTTATCTTTTATCTTGAGCATTACATATAAGTAAGTTTTGTGTTGTTTTGTAATCTTTTCAAACCATGCAATGTATGTAGAATACTTTAAAACTTTTAAAAACGTACTGTTGGGTGGAAGGTAGTCACTAGTGCTTACTTTAAAGTGCGTAGTTACTTCGCTTGGGTTAGTGATTTTCAGCTCCAGAGCAATTTTCTGATGGCTGTGTCATCAGCTCAAAAGTATAAACCACTTCAAAGTCAGCATAACTATGCCGTAATTGAAACCACAACTCCACCTTAAGTATTGTTGCATCATTGTGGTACCTCCACTTTAGTTGTTTACCTTTATAAGTTGTTAACTTGATGTTTTTACTTACTTGAGATATTATGGGTATACACCATTGTATTGAGAAGTGTGCAGTGGGTGAAACATATTTGCTCACCACAAAGCATACAAAAATCACTGAGATCCGATACGATCTGAAGTTACTCTCATTACATGTACAAACTTGCAGCTAGAAGCAACTGTAGTTTCAAGATAGTCCAGATTGCTAGTCTGATTCAATTGTGCCATTTTTCCCTTTAAAATGTATGGGGAGCCCTGGAGAAAAAATGTACCTTTTTCAGTTTTTAAGCACTGTGCATGCCAAAGTAGCTAATTCCAACCCAACAAACTATATATTTCTGAGATCAACAATCAATACTCTATCTATTGAGCATATAAAAAGCCCATTTTTCCTAAAATTAAAAATTGGGCTGGAATGCCTAATAGGCAGTGATTTTAGACAAGCCAGATGATCCAGATCAGATGATCATGTGAGCGCTTCGTCAATTAGGCGCTTTGCCATCGCTGGGCCAATAGCTAGACTAAGTACGTAGCTAACTACGACACTGTACAAATGAAAAGCCGCGCAGGGTTATAGTGCCAGCATTGATACACAATTAACGGTTGTAGCTATGGAGATATTCAGGGGCGGATCCAGAGTTTCGAAAGAGGGGGGGCACCTTTCTGAAAAACAGTTGAAGACCAAAAAAACTTGCTGAAAACCAGTTGAAGACCAAAAGAAAAAAAAAAAAAAGGTCACAACAATAATAGCTAGTTATCCTTACCAACTATATCACGTCTGTTATGTAAAATAAAATCCTATTTGTAGCTTCATAGGTAAGCTACACTGCCTCATGAACATTGTGACTGCTTTATTAGAGTAATTGACTGCTCTATTAGAGTATCTCGATCTTGTATGCAATTTCTTGAAGGGGGGGAGGCATTTGCCCCAAATGCCCCATCCTGGATCCGCCACTGGATATAGCTACAGCATAGCAATAATGATTCACAATATGGCTACCTTTAAGAATCAGAATGAGACTCAGCGACTTGATCAGCTCTGAAGTACAGTTTGACAAGTTTAGTTGAGATTTCTGCCGTGCTCACGTTAGACAGTTTTTCTTGCGAGAACACAGAACTGCAGAAACGTGACCAAGCACTAGTCTGGCGCCGCCCGCCCCTTACTTTATGCGAAGGGGCGGGCGGCGCCAGACTAATCAAGCACGTGATCCGTAATATGAAAACCTTGAACTGACAAAGGTTGTAGTTAGAAGTTCGCTAGCAATATACTGCAAATGAATGTGCTTACAGCAGGGGCGGATCCAGGGGAGGCTTTGGGGGCTGAAGCCCCCCCTTCATATTTAGGCTTTACTTGATCAATATGCTGAGTATTATAATGAAATTTAAATAAATAGTATTTTTGGGATAAATATCACGAGTGTTGTATTGGAAATGGGGATAAATTTCACGAGGCGAAGCCGAGTGAAATTTACCATTTCCAATACAACAAGAGTGGTATTTATCCCAAATTTCACTGCTACCCATGCTATTCCCAGTTAATACCATACTCGCTGCATATGCGCATGCCGTGCATTAGCGTTGCTATGTACGCAATTTGTCACTATGTACTAAACATGTGTCAACACTAATTGTTAACATAAATTCTAGCCAATGAAATTGCAATTACAACTTTTTCACTGCTACCAGTGAAATACGGGATAAATTTCACTGCTACCATTGAGACTTTTGTATGGGCAGTGAAACCAGTATCATATAAATTATATGATCACTAATAATACAAATACTCATAAAACCACCTTATAAACATCTTTCCAAGGTATTATCAGTGGATTTATGCTAAGGTTTATGCAACAAGGACCCGGATCAGCATTGGAGGTGAACAAGATCGAGATACTCTAATAGAGCAGTCAGCTAACTACTCTAATAGAACATTCACTGGAAACATGTAGTTGGTTCTGTTATGGAATTTTTCCAAATCTGCCTGCACCTATACATACAATGAAGTGCATTGGTTTGTTTAAAGGGCTTCATTCATCTACTTGTGTAGTTAATATGTATGGCAATACTTAATTCAGGTACACAATTTTCAGTGAAAATGCTCTCAGATTCAATCTTGTATTGTACAAAATTTCAAAATTTTCCACTTTCAACATTATTATTCTAACATGCACCTATTCAGTGTTGTGCAATTGTGAGAGGGTGCATCATGTACTTGGTTGTCTGTACCTACCCAAACTTTTCCTTAGCAAAATGCTTCAGAGAGCCATACCTATAATCTAAAGGCAGTATATAAAATATCTACAGGCAGAAAATATTATGAATTTTACATGGAAATGTCTCCAAATTGCAGTATTTTAGCATCTATTTTTCAAAATTTTCCTGGGGGGGGGATGCCCCCAGACCCCCCTAGTTCCAGCATGCTTTGCACACCCCTACCCAAGAGATTAGTACCTTGAGTTAGCCCCCCCCCTTTTATAAATCCTAGATCCACCCCTGTACAGTGACAGGCGGATATTCACCAGGATTCGCTTAGAACACTCACGTGAAAAACGCACGTGATTGCTACACATCCTGAAAAAACATGGTAGCTATATTCAATTATTTCAGTTGTTGCTATGCATTATGTACTGCACATATGTTGCTACACTGTTGATAAATTTTATTATAGCTATCACTGAGGCAGACCATATGATCCACATAACATAGTGCCGGGACTGGTCAGCCATGACAATGGATGGTGGGTCAAGCATGCAAAAATAAACCTAATGGCACAGTTTACATAGCTCATGAAAATATGCATATATATTTACTACCATTAATCATTTATTGCAAATTCACTCAAAATCAAAGTCAAAACAGCTGTCAAACTGTTATTAAGTGACTTTGTGTGTAATTATTATTTAGACTCCAGCGATTGGCTATAGCCGTTCTTCCTTACAAGAGTTATAAAAAAGTTGCTACACAAAACAACAAACACTCACACTACACTAAAGCTCACAAAATACAAAAGCACACATGCACAAAAAATACAATGAAAATATCTACAGAACATAACTTAAAGAAAATCACAATTTATCTAACAAATATGTAGCTATAATAATCATTACAAAACTGCTTATATTGACCATTAACAATGCGGTCTTAAAGTGGCAAGGGAGGTGGTTCCAGCATTGTGATGCCTGATAGCGGAAGAAACCTTCTGAAAACGTATGGTTAAACTTCATTGGATTGTACAGTACTAAGCACCTCTAAAAATAATCATTATGTTGCTGGTGTTTAAAACATTCATAGCCTTTGAACAACATTAAGACTTCAGCTTTAAGGCCTCACAACCATCTGCAAAGGCCATGCAAAATGGCAAAAATAAGAAGTGAGACACTACTAAGGGGTGATTATTTTCTGCTTCAAAAATACTAACAAGAGAATCTGCATGCTCTCCCCAACCACCTAGCTACAACTCAGCCTGTTTGTGCCCAGGGGCGGATCCAGGAGCTGGCAAGGGGAGGGGCACAAACAGGCTAAGTTTTAAGTGGTTGGGGATAGCCAGATTCTCTAGTTCAGTGCTACATTTTTGAAGCAGCAAATAATTACCTCTTAGTAGTGTCCCACTGTTGATTTTTGCCATTTGGCCTTTTCAGATAGTTGTGAAGTCTTAAAAGCGGTTTAAAAGGCTCTGAATGTCTCAAACAACAGCTACACGATAATTATTTTTAGAGGCGCTTGATACGCACGAAGGTGCTGAGTGACTATTTCACAGTTAGTTTGACTTTGGTATGCTTTGATTTCAGGTGAATTTGCTAGTAAAATGTGCATATTTTCAAGAATTACTTGGCCTGACATAAAGTTTAGTAGCTATTTTAATCAGAAGTATGGCTGGCTCCTCCACAAGTTTAAGGGGGGGCATTTGCCCCAAATGCCCCATCCTGGATCCGCCATTGGTGCCCCTCCCCTTGCCAGTTCCAGGATCTGCACCTGAGAGGGTGAGGGTTGGGAAAAGGCCAGGAGTTAGTCAGTATCATTCATTCCTGATAATTATTACATCCCTGTACAGTAGCTGGAAAAAGTTAAGCCTCCAGGATTGTACCTTAATAATTTATACTCTTGTACCTTACTATACTCCTCACCTAACTTGTACTAGCTATAGCTATCAATCTACGTGAATGGCTTTGATATTTTGGGTAATGGAAGTATCAAGACACACGATAGTGTGTCGTGCGGCCCAAGAAGCCGGCGCGCCACACCGTGAGTATATTGACAGGAAGAAAGAAAACGTCATTTTCACACTTTTGTATCTCGGTGATGGCTTATCCGATTGAAACCAAATTTGCTGCAGAGTTGCCCGCCAGCTAGGGGAGTCCACATTCCAAATTTGAAGGAAATCACTCAAGCCATTTCCGAGATATGAGCGGCCAAAGTTTTGTTTTTTTTTCTTGGTTTTTTTTTTCTTCGTCTTTTCGCACACTTGCAAAAATTGCTATAAAACGCAAACGCGTGCTCCGATCGCCTTGAAATTTGGCACACAGAAAGGAAGTCCAAAGGCGCATCCTAGCATCAAATTTGGTGCAAATCCGATGAATGGTTCAGGAGTTATGACCGATTATTCGCGTAAAACAAGATCGATTTGTTGTCACGCCTACAGGGTAAACCGCTTCATGGAATGAGCTGAAAATTGCTATGTAGATGGAGCAACCATCGTAGGAGTGCCTTTTGGTGGTTTGAAAGGAATCGAGATTAAGACCACGGAGATATGACACAAAACCCAACCTGTGTCACAATTACGCGATCGATTTTTAGTAATAAAAAAGTATTAGTTTTTACGCCTACTAGGCAAACCGCTAAGAGCAATGAGCTGAAAATCGGTGTATAGCTGGAATAATCTTCATAGAAAGTCCTTGCAGTAGTATAGAAGAATTGGATTACAAACCACTGAGTTATGATTCGAAAGCCAACTCTGTGTAGCAAATGCGAGATCGAGATACTCTAATAGAACAGTCACCCTAATAGAGCATTCAGCTAATATATTTACTCCATTATAGAATTCTATTACATTACAAGTTATTCTGTAGGGACTTCAGCTGCAAACAGTTAATCTTATAGACAGTTTAGCAAGAAGCAAGTCACCCTGTGGAGAATTAAGCTACAATTATATCACTGTAGAGATTCAGAACATTATACAAGTCACACTAAAGAGAGTTCAGCTATAAACAAGTCATGCACCCTGTAGAGAGTTCACCTACAATTAAATCACTCTCTAGAGAATTCAGCTACACACAAATCACTGTGCAGAGAGTTCAGCTACAAACAAATTATCCTGTAGAGAGATCAGCTACAAACAAAACACTTTGCAGAGAGTTCAGCTACAAACAAATCAATCTTTAGAGTGATCAGCAACAAACAAATCAACTTGTAGAGAGATCAGCTAGAAACAAATCAACCTGCAGAGAGATCAGCTACAAACAAATCAGCTTGTAGAGAGATCAGTTACACACAAATCAACCTGTAGAGAGATAAGCTAGAAAAAAATCACCCTGTAGAGAGTTCAGCTAAAACAAATCAACCTGCAGAGAGATCAGCTACAAACATATCACCTTATAGACAGTTCAGCTACAAACAAATTACCCTGTAGAGAGATCAACTACAAACAAATCAACTTGCAGAGAGATCAGCTACACACAGATCAACTTGTAGAGAGATCAGCTAGAAACAAATCACCCTGTAGAGAGTTCAGCTAAAACAAACCAACCTGCAGAGAGATCAGCTACAAACATATCACCTTATAGACAGTTCAGCTACAAACAAATTACCCTGTAGAGAGATCAACTACAAACAAATCAACTTGCAGAGAGATCAGCTACACACAAATCAACTTGTAGAGAGATCAACTAGAAACAAATCACCTTGTAGAGAGTTCAGCTACAAACAAATCAATGTGCAGAGAGATCAACTACAAACAAATCACCCTGTAGAGAGATCATCTAGGAACTAGACACAATGTAAGGAGTTCAGCTACAAGCAAATCACCCTTTAGAGAGTTCAGCTACAAACAAATTGCCCTGTAGAGAGATCAGTTACAAACAAATCAACCTGCAGAGAGATCAGCTACACACAAATCAACTTGTAGAGAGATCAGCTACAAACAAATCACACTGTGGAGATCAGCTAGAAACTAGACACAATGTAAGAAGTTCAGCTACAAGCAAATCACCCTGTAGAGATTTCAGCTGCAATTAAATCACCCTGTAGAGAGATCAGGTAGAAACTAGACACCATGTAAAGAGTTCAGCTATAGAAGAGGTCACCTTATAGAGAGTTCAGCTACAAAGAAACCATCATGTAGAGAGTTCAGCCTCAAACAAATTACCGTGTAGAGAATTCAACAACAAGCAAATTGCCCTGTAGAGGGATCAGCTAGAAGAAGTTACCTTGTAGAGAGTTCAGCTACAAAGAAACCATCATGTAGAGAGTTCAGCTACAAAAAAAGCACCATGTAGAGAGTTTAGCTGCAAACAAATCACGCTGTAGAGAGATCAGCTAGAAGAGGTCACCTTGGAGAGAGTTCAGCTACAAAGAAATCACCACCTAAAGAGTTCAGCTACAAAGAAATCACCCTGTAGAGAGTTCAGCTAGAAGAAGTCACCTTGTAGAGAGTTCAGCTACAAAGAAACCGTCATGTAGAGAGTTCAACTACAAAGAAAGCACCATGTAGAGAGTTTAGCTGCAAACAAATCACCTGTAGAGAGTTCAGCTAGAAACAAATCACCCTGTAGAGAGATCAGCTAGAAGAGGTCACCTTGTAGAGAGTTCAGCTACAAAGAAACCATCATTTGGAGAGTTCAGCTACAAAGAAATCACCCTGTAGAGAGTTCAGCTAGAAGAAATCACCTTGTAGAGAGTTCAGCTACAAAGAAACCATCATGTAGAGGGTTCAGTTACAAAGAAACCACCATGGATGTAGAGAGTTTAGTTGCAAACAAATTACCTGTAGAGAGTTCAGCTAGAAACAAATCACCCTGTAGAGAAATCAGCTAGAAGAGGTCACCTTGTAGAGAGTTCAGCTACAAAGAAACCATCATGTGGAGAGTTCAGCTACAAACAAATCACCCTGTAGAGAGTTCAGCTAGAAGAAGTCACCTTGTAGAGAGTTCAGCTACAAAGAAACCATCATGTAGAGAGTTCAGCTACAAAGAAACTACCATGGATGTAGAAAGTTTAGCTGCAAACAAATTACCTGTAGAGAGTTCAGCTAGAAACAAATCACCCTGTAGAGAAATCAGCTAGAAGAATTTATCTTGTAGAGAGTTCAGCTACAAAGAAACCATCCTGTATATAGTTCAGCTATATTTTAAGTCACCCAGTAGAGAGATCAGCTGCTAAAAAATATCCTGTGGGGAATAATGGGCATGTAATAAATATATGTATATAATTTGTATAATTACTAATAAAATCAAAAATAATTGAAGTATGAAAAAATCTTCTATAAGTTCTTTCTTCTTCCTGTGGTAAATAAAAAAAAACACATGGGTTAAAAAAGCCCCAAAGCCAGCCATAGGCTGGCTTTGCAGTATACAAATACAAAAAGAAGTGATATCTAATCAAAAACAGCCAAGCTATAAAAACAGGTGCAGCCCCCATAAAGGCCATGGTGAAAAAAGATGTGAAATCCAAGGTGGCGGCCAAGAAATGGCTGTGATGGTAGGTTAATGGTAAAAATTTTAATAACAACAATTCAGGTGAATTTTGTGCCACTAAAAATTTTAATAACAACAATTCAGGTGAATTTTGTGCCACTTGGTCTTGGCATCAAATTCACCTGAATTGTCATTATTAAAATTTTTACCATTAACCTACCATCACAGCCATTTCTTGGCCGCCACCTTGGATTTCACATCTTTTTTCACCATGGCCTTTTTGGGGGCCGCACCTTTTTTTACAGCTTGGCTGTTTTTGATTAGATATAGTGTATATTTGGCTACAAAACAGGAGCTATATAATTATTACAATGACAAGCCAAATAATGAGAAAAATACAGGGGGTAAACCAAAGGTTATGTTGTAATATTTCAACATGTAAAATTAATAACTATCAAGCTCTTTTCAGATTTTGTCTCTATGCTACCAATGCTCCAGACACTCATTTGCCACTAACATTCAATGGCATTAAATGCATACATGCATGCACAATAAATTCTTACCGGATATTAATTTAAACAATACAAATTCTACATGGCAGTTCTTGTATAGATTTTTAATAGCTAGGGAACTGTCATGTAGAATCAAACAAATGATTTGATTGCTCTCTTCACTTACGTATGATCTGTAGACCATTCGGTCATCCTATGAGCATACTTACTTCATTACAGTCTTAGAGTAGTCTTTAGTCTTTTAGTCCAGGATATTCAATTCAAAAAGAAAAGACGATATTGCATGCACAGTATAGTCTGTTCAGTTCTAAACTATGCAATTACATCATCATTTACAGTACAATGAGTCAGGGGAATAACTGAATGGAGTGGGTTACAGAAAAGGGAGTATACTATTAATAAAATTAATGTTGACAATATTTTGGGCAGATCATGACTTTGCCGATCATAGAGGCAAACATTTCTCCACTAGATTGTTTTAATGACTACACCAAAATGGTTATTACTCAATTATACTTTACCATACTACTACATTAAGAACTGAACCTAACCATGCCTGGGGGATTAAACCATTAGTGACTACATAATTATGTAGCTACTAATTAACTAATGTTTTGTTTTGGGCAAGGCATATTGTTATTACAACATACTGTTTATTGGCCACAATACATGTGTACATGATTTTGTATTGGTGGGGCTTACAGTGGCTAACATATGGCATATTCTTTAAATAGTTGGTAATAAAGATTGCCTGTGTTTTGCCAAAATCCTAATAGAATATTCACCTAAACTTCAAAAGCATCCCAACCACTAAAGAAGTATTAGAAGTTAATATGCAAGAAGTATAGGTCCACTGGTGAGTATGAAGTCAATAGTAAGTGATATAGACTCTGAAATATGTTACTTTGTTATAAATCTTACAGCCCTACATGTATATCTGTACACTTTTGCCAGTAAAAATTGTATCACCTTCCTTCCTACATGTCCTTCTCCTCCTTCTTCATATCCACTACCTATTTATACAAGTCTGTATTGTCTTGGCTGAAGACATTAGTCAGTTAGTTAGCCAGCCAGTTAATCATTCTGTAGAAAATTTAATAAAATAGACCTTTAAAATTCCACAGGAATTTGTTGGAAGCACTTGGGGTCACACTCTGAAGGCAAAAATAATGATTTTGACTAGCTATCTGTCATGAAGGGAAAGTGCAAAGTGATGGTGATTTTTAGTGGTACAATTTGGAAAGGCAATCTCAAACCTTCATGACTCCTACTATACAGTACCACCATACTGTATGACTGTCACAGTACATGACAACAGTAGTATAGTAAACATACTAAAAAGTAATGCTTTTTGACTGAATATATGCGATGTGTAAACCATGCAATGTACAACAACACTGCAATAATTTAATTATGTTGTTATATTGACTCTGAGATATTCAGCAACTAAGTCTAGTTACACTGTGACATGGCAAAAATCCAGAACTACAGTAACTGTTATTACATTCATTACAATAGGACAGAGTGATAAAACATGAAGTCTATTGTGTGGGTGGCAATACTAAATGCTTTTCAATATTGCAGCTTTCCAAAATTATAATGAAGAATCCAGGAAAACAAGGGCTTATCCAGGATTTGGATTTCCAGATTTAGTAGTAAGTTATAGGTGGGGGCACAGACCCCAGCTGACAGATTATGTGACATTAAAATGATTTTATGGATACTATAAACTATTTTCAATACATGTTTAGTTCTCTTTAAGTACAGTACTACATGGCAATTATTGTGTTTTATGGCTGGAAGGCATGACAACAGTCATCCAGTATATCCAATTTCTCCAATTGAAATGAAAAGATTTAGCTGCATTATTCTTTAAATTTCAAGTTACTAAGTATTACATTTATATTAATCTTTAATACCATCTTAAAACTGCGTTATGAATGTTCCATTAGAACACTACTAGAATACTTCTGACTGCTCTATTAGAGTATGTTGGTCTTTATAATGATTTTCAATACATACCCTTGATTATTCTCCCTTATAGCCACTTTTGAGGAATCATTGTAAGTTTCTATTACATTGTAGCTAAACTGCCCTGCCCTGTTCCCATTTGTTCTGTGTGTTTGTGCTGCCAAATTATGATAGTCTGGTGTTCCTGCTGCAAGCCTATAAGTTAAAATTTCAGGAAGGGTTTCTGAACCCCAGGAACCTCTCCCTTAAATACACCCCTGGAAAGGATAGTATTAAGCTATCATAACAAGACAAGAGATATGCTACCAATGCTGAGAAGCAAGATAGTTTTTCACTTAGTTTTCAGCCATAGATCCAGATCATACTAGATGTTCTATCCATTTACCAGAATTGACAAAGAAACAACGCTATTAGTGAGTCATTACCACAAGGAAGTATAATGCTCATAACTACCATAATAAACTACTACCATGGCAATCAGCCCAACTACAAAGCATACATACAAGTATAGTCAGTTCATATTTCTATAGCTATACATATTACTATGGACTGACTTGTTTATATATCCCATATAATAGCACCTTCTAGTATGCTGCATGCATACATAGTTCTGCCTCTACTTATCATAAAAGTATGCATCTTTTGTGCACCTAATTACAACTCTTTGCAAATGGTATAGTTCCACTACCGAGTATCAATCAAAAAAGAAAAAGAAATGGTAGCTAAGTGTATTTTGTTTCAAAACTGAAATACTGAAATTTGCTATAATTTTGTTTTATTACATTATTCACATTTCAACACTACAGAGCCTTGGGGTTACTGGTATCTACATAGCAAACACTGAAATTATTTCAAGGTCTGACAGGCTGGTCCATCGCTGGAGTGGCATTGGCACAGTGATCCAAGATGGACCTACTACCATACTCAATGTATAATACACTGTGGATTATGCCTTCTTGGCGAGTTCTCACAGGTCCCTAGAGCAGAGAATTGTTCTACCAAGCTACTGTAGGCATTAACCATTAATCTTACATATAGTGTATATGGGGGAGGGAGAACCATCATTGTTAAATGATGCAGAGGTGTACAAAACAAAGCAAAAATAAATAAATAAAGTCAGGCAAATCCTCAGATGAATGCGACCAAACAGGACCATAAAAGGAACTTGCATGGGTATGGCACGGAAGGTGTGCTTACAAAAATAAACTATCTAGTTAATTAAGTAACATTGGCTGAGTCCACCCACTCTTTGCATGTTCTTGCTAAGAAAATTCTCTGAGAGGAAGAAATACTTTTACAGGCAGCAGTATCCTGAATCTTCTTGACAGTCCAGTTTGAGACTGCATCAACACATAGAAAACTATTCAGCAACCTCCACCGGCAGTAAAACATCGCTGCCAGGGGAATGGTGTAGCCAAGATAGTCTACCATGTAAAATCTTGTCCAGTTGTGACTAGCATGGTGAAGTTGCATATTGCTCTTGATGGGAGGGATCATCCGCCATGCATTCACCCAGCACAAAGTGCACATCTATGTACATTGTCATAAATCATAAATTTAGGTGTACAGCTAGTTACATTACAATGTGTGCAATATAATCAGCATTATAGATTATTAGACATGTAAATGTGTCAAAATAGTTCACTTCATCAATCAAAATTACACCATATTAAATGCACTACCTTTAAGTATTCTAACTTCTATGTCATCTGTAGTTGATACATTCAAGTCACGGTATAACCATGGTTGAATAGAGTCTTCACAACAACTACTAGTTATACAGCCAGATCCATCCCAGAGAGGGTCATTGAAAAAATAATCAGCTCTTTGTACAGTGTCAGCAGCCCCTGATCCACAGTAATAATGGTTTCCCACAAATGGTGGAGGAGCTGGTCCTCCACCAACAGCACATGGACGATTAGATTGTTCAGCTGTGTTATTGTCATACAGTCCACCTGAATAAGTCCAAATGTGTCGATGTGAGCTGCTGTAAGTGATTGATACTCCTGAAACATATCTGTTATCAATTGTTCTCTGATTTGAATAATGGTAGAGGTAAAAACTTCCTGATCTTCCCTTCTGGTATCCTCTTATTCTGCCACACACCTTTTGGTAACTTGTTCCATTAGTTGCAGAAGAGTAAGTATTGTTAGCATCACTAACCACTCGACAAAAGTTGACATTTAATTGTGTAGCTTTACACCATCTACTGGGACAGTCACCTCCAGCACTAACACCAATATTGGCTATTTGTCTCCATCCTCCTCCCACACCAGCACAAGTAGAGATAAAGCCAGAAGCAACTTCTGTCATGTTACAATATTTTCACTGGCTTCCATTAATGAAATGATATCCTGACTTGTCTGCAATTTCAGGATACTTGTTGTAGATATTCAAACATGATGATCCCATGTAAGTCATTCCACAATACACTTTCTTGAGTCCATCAGTGATCCAATAATATCCCCCCATCTTATGATTTTCATGGTTTTTATTATAAATTTCCTCACAAGATTTACCAGGGTAGAATGGAGATATAAAATGATACACATTGCACTGGTCATCAGCCATCACTGGTTTCTTAAAGACAAGGACTGCTAAAATGTAAACGTCTATTAACATTGTCTCCAGATGTCAGCACTATACACAGGTATGCAGCTACAAGTTTTGTTAAACAACTGTTGAATGATGCACATATATGGTGGGCACCATTATCCACATTTCTTTTGTATTGAACAAATACTTAATATTTAAGCATGGCTGACCATTCTGCATCAGAGGTCAATGGCATGTTTTGTTGCATATCTTTACCAATATAAACACTGTACACACTTATGTATGTACTTATTTACTCACAGGGGCTAAAAAGGGGGCTAGTTGTGGCCAAATAGCTAGTTGTAAATGACTTTTGGCTAGTTGTAAATGGTGATTGGGCTAGTTTTAAAATTTAGACAAACAGCCAGCTTCACCAGACTACCGGTACCATTAAAGTACATACAGACAAGTCAGATCACATAAGTATGAACTGACTTGTTTTATATATCCTATGATCAGGTGATTATCTTCCTAGTTTATATCACCATTTCAATCGTAATGATTCCCAATAGCTTATAAAATTCTTTGCAGACTTTACGTATGTACATGACTCGCTAATGAAGCCTCACCAAAGGAAAGAATGGCATTAGGCTATCATAGCAAGACAGAAAAATTTTAACTCAGTTTTTAGCTATGACCTAAATATTTGACCCATTCACCAAAATTGACAAAGTAACAACAATATTAGTGAAGGATGACCAAAAGGAAGTATATGCTCATAACTACTGTAAACAGATAGCTAAGTCAGTTCATATTTCTATATACAAATATGGACTGACTTGTGTTTATACGTATAATTCTATATACGTAGCTATTTATAAATGAATTCATATGTTCTGCCTCTACTTAATATCATGGTAGCATGCATCTTTCATTACAAGTTACAACATCACTTGAGGGTTCTTTGCAAGTTGTATATAGTAACTGTTTCAGTGTTAAGTATCAAACAAAAAGAAATAGTAGCTAACTGTGTTTTTGACAGAACTGTTTTATTACAATATTCAATATTCACAATTTCCACATTACTCATATTACAGAGCCTTGGGGCTAGCTGGTATCTACAAAGCAAATACTGAAACTATTTCAAGTTTAATAAAAAGTTTGACAGGCATGCATGCGCTGGTCTGTTTGTGCAGTGGCATTGGCACACACACACACGCGCGCACACGCACACGCACACACACACACACACACACACACACGCACACACACACACACACTTTTTTTAGGGAAGACTGCATCAGTAGAAAACTACTTCTTTTCAGCAGTGCCCATACATAACATACAATATAATTACATACACATTAACACACATGCAAGTAAAAATTGAGATTTATATACGTGTTTAAATTGTCCAAGAGTAGATGCAGTGTAAATGAGGCATTCAGGGAGTTCCAAATCTGTGTACCTTTATAGTAAAAACTGTTCTTTCCATATGAAGTCCTGACTCTTGGTACAAAAAGGCGATGGCGGTTTCTTCCAACATGGGAGGTAACGGTTGTAGCCGGTGTATTTAAATCTTTCAGGCTGCCTGGGGCAAAATTCCCCACTTGCCCCCCCTTCCCCTGTGGGCGGCCCTGCAAGATGGACCTACCACTACACTCAATGTATCAAGACACACGATAGTGTGTCGTGCGGCCCAAGAAGCCGGCGCGCCACACCGTGAGTATATTAACAGGAAGAAAGAAAACGCAATTTTCACACCTATGTAGCTCTGTGATCCCTTATCCGATTGGAACCAAATTTGCTGGAGACGTGCCGCCCAGTTAGGGTAGTCTACATACCAATTTTGAAGAAAATCGCTCCAGCCATTTCCGAGATACGAGCGAACAAAATTTCGTTTTAATTTCTTCGTTTTTTTCTTCTTCATCTTCTTCATTTCGCACACTTCGCAAAATTCGCCATAAAACACGAATGCGTGCTCGGATTTGGCTGAAATTTGGCACACTTAAAGGGCTCATTAAGGCGGATCTCCGTACCAACTTTGGTAGGAATCCGATGAACATTCACGGAGTTATTACCGATTATTTGCGTAAAATAAGGTCGAAGGTCTGTCACGCCTACAGGGTAAACGCCTTGGAGGAATCAGTTGAAAATTGATATGTAGATGGAGCAACCATCGTAGGAGTGCCTTTTTGTGGTTTGAAAGGAATCGGGATAAAGACCATGGAGATATGACACGAAACCCAGCCTGTGTCAAAATTACGCGATCGATTTTTATGAATAAAATAACTATTAGTTTTCGTATCTACCAGGCAAACCGCTTAGAGCAACGAGCTGAAAATCAGTATGTAGCTGGAATAATCATCATAGAAAGTCCTTGCAGTAGTACAGAAGAATCGGATTACAAATCACTGAGTTATGATTCGAAAGGCAACTAGGTGCAGCAAATGCGAGATCGAGATACTCTAATAGAACAGTCACCCTAATAAAGCATTCAGCTGCATTTATAATTTACTCAGTTATATTACATTGTAAGTTATTCTGTACGGAATTCAGCTACAAACAAGTCACTCTGTAGTCAGATCAGCTAGAAGAAGGTACCTAATAGAGAGTTCAGCTACAAATAAGCCATCATGTAGAGAGTTCAGCTCAAATAAATCACCCTGTAGAGAATTCAGCTACAAACAAATTGCCCTGTAGAGAGATCAGCTAGAAGAAGTTACCTTGTAGAGAGTTCAGTTACAAAGAAACAATCATGAAAAGAGTTTAGCTACAAACAAATCACCCAGTAAAAAGTTCTGCTATGAACAGATCACACTGTAGAGAGTTCAGTTAGAAACAAGTCATCCTGTAGATAGATCAGCTAGAAGAAGTCACTTTGTAGAGAGTTCAGCTACAAAGAAACCACCATGTAAAAGAGTTCAGCTGCAAACAAATCACCTGTAGAGAATTCAACTACAAACAAATCACCCTGTAGAAAGATCAGCTAGAAGAAGTTACCTTGTAGAGAGTTCAGCTACAAACAAATCACCCTGTAGAAAGTTCAGTTACAAACAAGTCACCCTGTAGAGAGATCAGCTAGAAACAAGTCATCCTGTAGAGAGTTCAGCTAGAAGAAGTTACGTTGTACAGAGTTCAGCTACAAAGAAACTACCATGTAGAGAGTTCAGCTGCAAATAAATCGCCCTGTAGAGAGTTCAGCTACAAACAAATCACCCTGTAGAAAGATCAGCTAGAAGAAGTTACCTTGTAGAGAGTTCAGCTACAAACAAATCACCCTGTAGAAAGGTCAGCTAGAAGAAGTTACCTTGTAGAGAGTTCAGCTACAAACAAATCACCCTGTAGAGAGTTCAGCTAGAAACAAGTCACCCTGTAGAGAGATCAGCCAGAAACAAGCCACCCGTAGAGAGTTCAGCTAGAAGAAGTTACATTGTAGAGAGAAACAAGTCACCATGTAGAGAGTTCAGCTAGAAGAAGTTACCTTGTAGAGAGTTCAGCTACAAACAAATCACCCTGTAGAGAGTTCAGCTACAAACAAGTCACCCTGTAGAGAAATCAGCTAGAAAAAAGTCATCCTGTAGAGAGTTCAGCTAGAAGAAGTTACCTTGTAGAGAGTTCAGCTACAAACAAATCACCCTGTAGACAGTTCAGCTACAAACAAGTCACCCTGTAGAGAGATCAGCTAGAAACTAGTCATCCTGTAGAGAGTTCAGCTAGAAGAAGTTACATTGTAGAGAGTTCAGCTACAAAGAAACTACCATGTAGAGAATTCAGCTACAAACAAATCATCCTGTAGAAAGGTCAGCTAGAAGAAGTTACCTTGTAGAGAGTTCAGCTACAAACAAATCACCCTGTAGAGAGTTCAGCTAGAAACAAGTCACCCTGTAGAGAGATCAGCTAGAAACAAGCCACCCGTAGAGAGTTCAGCTAGAAGAAGTTACATTGTAGAGAGTTCAGCTACAAAGAAGCTACCTTGTAGAGAGTTCAGCTGCAAACAAATCGCCCTGTACAGAATTTAGCTACAAACAAATCACCCTGTAGAAAGGTCAGCTAGAAGAAGTTACCTTGTAGAGAGTTCAGCTACAAACAAATCACCCTGTAGAGAGTTCAGCTACAAACAAGTCACCATGTAGAGAGTTCAGCTAGAAGAAGTTACATTGTAGAGAGTTCAGCTACATGTACAAAGAAACTACCATGTAGAGAGTTTAGCTGCAAACAAATCGCCCTGTAGAGAATTCAGCTACAAACAAATCACCCTGTATAAAGACCAGCTAGAATAAGTTACCTTGTAGAGAGTTCAGCTACAAACAAATCACCTTGTAGAGAGTTCAGCTACAAACAAGTCACCCTGTAGAGAGATCAGCTAGAAACAAGCCACCCGTAGAGAGTTTAGCTAGAAGAAGTTATATTGTAGAGAGTTCAGCAGTTTAGCTGCAAACAAATCGCCCTGTAGAGAATTTAGCTACAAACAAATCACCCTGTAGAAAGATCAGCTAGAAGAAGTTACCTTGTAGAGAGTTCAGCTACAAACAAATCACCTTGTAGAGAGTTCAGCTACAAACAAGTCACCCTGTAGAGAGATCAGCTAGAAACAAGCCACCCGTAGAGAGTTTAGCTAGAAGAAATTACATTGTAGAGAGTTCAGCAGTTTAGCTGCAAACAAATCACCCTGTAGAAAGATCAGCTAGAAGAAGTTACCTTGTAGAGAGTTCAGCTACAAACAAATCACCCTGTAGAGAGTTCAGCTACAAACAAGTTATCCGGTAGAGGGATCAGCTAGAAGGATCACCTTGCAGAGAGGTCAGCTACAAAGAAATCACCCTGCTTCATCTTTTATTCTTCCTGTAGTAAAGAAAAAAATGACAGGTTAAAAAGCCCTAAAGCCGGCCATAGGCCGGCTTTGGGGTATACAAATGCAAAAAGAAGTGAAATCTAATCCAAAACAGCCAAGCTGTAAAAAAAGAGTGCGGCCCTGAGAAAGGCTATGTTGAAAAAAGATGTGAAATCCAAGGTGGCGGCCAAGAAATGGCTGTGATGGTAGGTTAATGGTAAAAATTTTAATAACAACAATTCAGTGAATTTGGTGCCGCTTGGTCTTGGCACAAAATTCACTTGAATTGTCGTTATTAAAATTTTTACCATTAACCTACCATCACAGCCATTTCTTGGCCGCCACCTTGGATTTCACATCTTTTTTCAACATAGCCTTTCTCAGGGCCGCACTCTTTTTTTACAGCTTGGTTGTTTTGGATTAGATAATACTATACACATGCATGAACACAATTAAGAGTATCAAGACACCCGATAGTGTGTCGTGCGGCCCAAGAAGCCGGCGCGCCACACAGTGAGTATAATATTGACAGGAAGAAAGAAAACGTAATTTGCACACCTTTGTGATACCTTATCCGATTGAAACCAAATTTGCTGCAGAGTTTCCCGCCAGCTAGGCAATGGCGGATCCAGGATGGGGCATTTGGGGCAAATGCCCCCCTCGTGGTGGAGCCAGCCATACTTCTGATTAAAATAGCTAGCAACTAAACTTTATGTCAGTCCAAGATCAGTTTATAAACTCATGAAAATATGCACATTTTAAAAGCGAACCAAAACCAAAATAGCTTTAAAATTGTCACCCAGCACCTTCGTGCGTACTAAGCGCCACTAAAAATAATTATCGTGTTGCTGTTTAAACATTCAGAGCCTTTAAACAGCTTCTAAAACTACACAACCACCTGAAAAGATCAAAATGGCAAAATCAACAGTGAGACACTACTAAGAGGTGATTATTTGTTGCTTCAAAAATGCAGCAACTAATAAGAGAATTTGGCTCTCCCCAACCTTCTACAACTTGGCCTGTTTGTGCCCCTCCCCTTGCCAACTCCTGGATCCGCCCCTGCTAGGGGAGTCCACATTCCAAATTTGAAGGAAATCGCTCAAGCCATTTCCGAGATACGAGCAGCCAAAGTTTCGGAGGGGGGGGGGGTTCTTATTCTTTTTTGTCTTTTCACACACTTGCAAAAATTGTTATAAAACGTAAACGCGTACTCCGATCACCTTGAAATTTTGCACACAGAAAGGAAGTTCAAAGGCGAATCCTACTATCAATTGTGGTGCAAATCAGATGTGCGGTTAAGGATTTATGACCAATTATTCGCGTAAAACAAGATCAATTTGTTGTCACGCTTACAGGATAAACCGCTTCATCGAATGAGTTGAAAATCGTTTTGTTGATAGATCAACCATTGTAGGAGTGTCTTTTGGTGGTTTGAAAGCAATCGAAATAAAAATCATGAAGATATGACACGAAACCGAAGGTGAGTAACAATTGCGCGATCGAGATTCGTGAATAAAAATACCAATAATTTTCACGCCTACCAGGCAAACCGCTTAGAGCAGTGAGCTGAAAATTGGTATGTAGTCTAGCTGGAATAGTCATCGTAGAAAATCCTTGCAGTAATACAGAACAATCGGATTTCAAACCACTGAGTTATGATTCCAAAGCCAATTCCCTGTAGCAAATGCAAAATCGAGATACTCTAATAGAACATGCATATACAGTCACCCTAATAGAGCATTCAGCTAGTTTATGACTTATTCCATTATAGATTTCTATTACATTGCAAGTTATGCTGTAGGGAGTTCAGCAGCAACCAGTTAATATTTGTAGACAGTTCAGCTACAAGCAAGTTGCACTGTAGAGAGTTCAACTACAAATATATCGCTGTATAATTATTACAAGTCACACTGAAGAGAGTTCAGCTACCAACAAGTCATGCACCCCGTAGAGTGTTCAGCTACAAACAATTCACTCTGTAGAGAATTCTGCTACAAACAAGTCTTTATGCAGAGGGTTTGACAACCAAAATCCACCCTGTAAAGAGTTCAGCTTTACTAATAAGTTACTCTGTAAATAGATCAGCTAGAAACAAGAGAGAGCTCAGCTAGAAAACGTCACCTTGTAGAGAGTTCAGCTGCAAACAAATCACTCACACAGTTCTCAATCAGCTACAAACAAATCACACTGTAGAGAGTTCATTTAGACACAAGTCACCCAGTAGAGAGATCAGCTAGAAGAAGTCACCTTGTAGAGAGATCAGCTAGAAGAAATCACCTTGCAGAGAGTTCAGCTACAAAGAAATCATCCTGTAGAGAGTTCAGCTACAAACAGATCACCCTGTAGAGAGTTCAGCTACAAAGAAACCATCATGTAGAGAGTTCAGCTGCAAACAAATCATCCTGTACAGAGTTCAACTACGAAAAGATCACCTTTAGAGAGTTCAGCTAGAAGCATCACCTTGTAGAGAGTTCAGCTACAAACAAATCATCCTGCAGATAGTTCAGCTACAAACAAGTCACCCTGTAGAGAGATCAGCTAGAAGAAGTTACCTTGTAGAGAGTTCAGCTACAAACAAATCACCCTGTAGAAAGGTCAGCTAGAAGAAGTTACCTTGTAGAGAGTTCAGCTACAAACAAATCACCCTGTAGAGAGTTCAGCTAGAAACAAGTCACCCTGTAGAGAGATCAGCCAGAAACAAGCCACCCGTAGAGAGTTCAGCTAGAAGAAGTTACATTGTAGAGAGAAACAAGTCACCATGTAGAGAGTTCAGCTAGAAGAAGTTACCTTGTAGAGAGTTCAGCTACAAACAAATCACCCTGTAGAGAGTTCAGCTACAAACAAGTCACCCTGTAGAGAAATCAGCTAGAAAAAAGTCATCCTGTAGAGAGTTCAGCTAGAAGAAGTTACCTTGTAGAGAGTTCAGCTACAAACAAATCACCCTGTAGACAGTTCAGCTACAAACAAGTCACCCTGTAGAGAGATCAGCTAGAAACTAGTCATCCTGTAGAGAGTTCAGCTAGAAGAAGTTACATTGTAGAGAGTTCAGCTACAAAGAAACTACCATGTAGAGAATTCAGCTACAAACAAATCATCCTGTAGAAAGGTCAGCTAGAAGAAGTTACCTTGTAGAGAGTTCAGCTACAAACAAATCACCCTGTAGAGAGTTCAGCTAGAAACAAGTCACCCTGTAGAGAGATCAGCTAGAAACAAGCCACCCGTAGAGAGTTCAGCTAGAAGAAGTTACATTGTAGAGAGTTCAGCTACAAAGAAGCTACCTTGTAGAGAGTTCAGCTGCAAACAAATCGCCCTGTACAGAATTTAGCTACAAACAAATCACCCTGTAGAAAGGTCAGCTAGAAGAAGTTACCTTGTAGAGAGTTCAGCTACAAACAAATCACCCTGTAGAGAGTTCAGCTACAAACAAGTCACCATGTAGAGAGTTCAGCTAGAAGAAGTTACATTGTAGAGAGTTCAGCTACATGTACAAAGAAACTACCATGTAGAGAGTTTAGCTGCAAACAAATCGCCCTGTAGAGAATTCAGCTACAAACAAATCACCCTGTATAAAGACCAGCTAGAATAAGTTACCTTGTAGAGAGTTCAGCTACAAACAAATCACCTTGTAGAGAGTTCAGCTACAAACAAGTCACCCTGTAGAGAGATCAGCTAGAAACAAGCCACCCGTAGAGAGTTTAGCTAGAAGAAGTTATATTGTAGAGAGTTCAGCAGTTTAGCTGCAAACAAATCGCCCTGTAGAGAATTTAGCTACAAACAAATCACCCTGTAGAAAGATCAGCTAGAAGAAGTTACCTTGTAGAGAGTTCAGCTACAAACAAATCACCTTGTAGAGAGTTCAGCTACAAACAAGTCACCCTGTAGAGAGATCAGCTAGAAACAAGCCACCCGTAGAGAGTTTAGCTAGAAGAAATTACATTGTAGAGAGTTCAGCAGTTTAGCTGCAAACAAATCACCCTGTAGAAAGATCAGCTAGAAGAAGTTACCTTGTAGAGAGTTCAGCTACAAACAAATCACCCTGTAGAGAGTTCAGCTACAAACAAGTTATCCGGTAGAGGGATCAGCTAGAAGGATCACCTTGCAGAGAGGTCAGCTACAAAGAAATCACCCTGCTTCATCTTTTATTCTTCCTGTAGTAAAGAAAAAAATGACAGGTTAAAAAGCCCTAAAGCCGGCCATAGGCCGGCTTTGGGGTATACAAATGCAAAAAGAAGTGAAATCTAATCCAAAACAGCCAAGCTGTAAAAAAAGAGTGCGGCCCTGAGAAAGGTTATGTTGAAAAAAGATGTGAAATCCAAGGTGGCGGCCAAGAAATGGCTGTGATGGTAGGTTAATGGTAAAAATTTTAATAACAACAATTCAGTGAATTTGGTGCCGCTTGGTCTTGGCACAAAATTCACTTGAATTGTCGTTATTAAAATTTTTACCATTAACCTACCATCACAGCCATTTCTTGGCCGCCACCTTGGATTTCACATCTTTTTTCAACATAGCCTTTCTCAGGGCCGCACTCTTTTTTTACAGCTTGGTTGTTTTGGATTAGATAATACTATACACATGCATGAACACAATTAAGAGTATCAAGACACCCGATAGTGTGTCGTGCGGCCCAAGAAGCCGGCGCGCCACACAGTGAGTATAATATTGACAGGAAGAAAGAAAACGTAATTTGCACACCTTTGTGATACCTTATCCGATTGAAACCAAATTTGCTGCAGAGTTTCCCGCCAGCTAGGCAATGGCGGATCCAGGATGGGGCATTTGGGGCAAATGCCCCCCTCGTGGTGGAGCCAGCCATACTTCTGATTAAAATAGCTAGCAACTAAACTTTATGTCAGTCCAAGATCAGTTTATAAACTCATGAAAATATGCACATTTTAAAAGCGAACCAAAACCAAAATAGCTTTAAAATTGTCACCCAGCACCTTCGTGCGTACTAAGCGCCACTAAAAATAATTATCGTGTTGCTGTTTAAACATTCAGAGCCTTTAAACAGCTTCTAAAACTACACAACCACCTGAAAAGATCAAAATGGCAAAATCAACAGTGAGACACTACTAAGAGGTGATTATTTGTTGCTTCAAAAATGCAGCAACTAATAAGAGAATTTGGCTCTCCCCAACCTTCTACAACTTGGCCTGTTTGTGCCCCTCCCCTTGCCAACTCCTGGATCCGCCCCTGCTAGGGGAGTCCACATTCCAAATTTGAAGGAAATCGCTCAAGCCATTTCCGAGATACGAGCAGCCAAAGTTTCGGAGGGGGGGGGGGTTCTTATTCTTTTTTGTCTTTTCACACACTTGCAAAAATTGTTATAAAACGTAAACGCGTACTCCGATCACCTTGAAATTTTGCACACAGAAGGAAGTTCAAAGGCGAATCCTACTATCAATTGTGGTGCAAATCAGATGTGCGGTTAAGGATTTATGACCAATTATTCGCGTAAAACAAGATCAATTTGTTGTCACGCTTACAGGATAAACCGCTTCATCGAATGAGTTGAAAATCGTTTTGTTGATAGATCAACCATTGTAGGAGTGTCTTTTGGTGGTTTGAAAGCAATCGAAATAAAAATCATGAAGATATGACACGAAACCGAAGGTGAGTAACAATTGCGCGATCGAGATTCGTGAATAAAAATACCAATAATTTTCACGCCTACCAGGCAAACCGCTTAGAGCAGTGAGCTGAAAATTGGTATGTAGTCTAGCTGGAATAGTCATCGTAGAAAATCCTTGCAGTAATACAGAACAATCGGATTTCAAACCACTGAGTTATGATTCCAAAGCCAATTCCCTGTAGCAAATGCAAAATCGAGATACTCTAATAGAACATGCATATACAGTCACCCTAATAGAGCATTCAGCTAGTTTATGACTTATTCCATTATAGATTTCTATTACATTGCAAGTTATGCTGTAGGGAGTTCAGCAGCAACCAGTTAATATTTGTAGACAGTTCAGCTACAAGCAAGTTGCACTGTAGAGAGTTCAACTACAAATATATCGCTGTATAATTATTACAAGTCACACTGAAGAGAGTTCAGCTACCAACAAGTCATGCACCCCGTAGAGTGTTCAGCTACAAACAATTCACTCTGTAGAGAATTCTGCTACAAACAAGTCTTTATGCAGAGGGTTTGACAACCAAAATCCACCCTGTAAAGAGTTCAGCTTTACTAATAAGTTACTCTGTAAATAGATCAGCTAGAAACAAGAGAGAGCTCAGCTAGAAAACGTCACCTTGTAGAGAGTTCAGCTGCAAACAAATCACTCACACAGTTCTCAATCAGCTACAAACAAATCACACTGTAGAGAGTTCATTTAGACACAAGTCACCCAGTAGAGAGATCAGCTAGAAGAAGTCACCTTGTAGAGAGATCAGCTAGAAGAAATCACCTTGCAGAGAGTTCAGCTACAAAGAAATCATCCTGTAGAGAGTTCAGCTACAAACAGATCACCCTGTAGAGAGTTCAGCTACAAAGAAACCATCATGTAGAGAGTTCAGCTGCAAACAAATCATCCTGTACAGAGTTCAACTACGAAAAGATCACCTTTAGAGAGTTCAGCTAGAAGCATCACCTTGTAGAGAGTTCAGCTACAAACAAATCATCCTGCAGATAGTTCAGCTACAAACAAGTCACCCTGTAGAGAGATCAGCTAGAAGAAGTTACCTTGTAGAGAGTTCAGCTACAAACAAATCACCATGTAAAGAGTTCAGCTGCAAACAAATCACCTGCAGAGAGCTCAGCTACAAACAAATCATCCTGTAGAGAGATCAGCTAGAAGAAATCACCTTGTAGAGAGTTCAGCTACAAACAAATCACCCTGTATCTTTTTCTGTTTCCTGTGGTAAAGAAAAAAAATAGATAGTTTAAAAATACAAATACAAATACAGAAAAAAGCGAAATCTAATCCAAAATGCCCAAACTGTAAAAAAAGAGTGCGGCCCTCAAAAAGGCTATGGTGAAAAAAGATGTGAAATCCAAGGTGGCGGCCAAGAAATGGCTGTGATGGTAGGTTAATGGTAAAAATTTTAATAACGACAATTCAGGTGAATTTGGTGCTGCTTGATCTTGGCACAAAATTCTCCTGAATTGTCATTACTAAAATTTTTACCATTAACCTACCATCACAGCCATTTCTTGGCCGCCACCTTGGATTTCGCATCTTTTTTCATCAAAGCCTTTTTGAGGGCTGCACTCTTTTTTTTACAGCTTGGCTATTTTGGATTAGATTATTATAGCTACAGCAATTGATGAAATAATAGTGAAATGCAATGATGCATTATTAGCTACTGAGGTGGACAATGAATAAGCCAGTGCAGGCACTGATCCAGAAATAAACTAAGGCAGGTGGCTGGCCTAGATTTTAAGTTGACAGTCCTGAATGTCTTACTATTTATATCGAGGAAAGAGCTGATAATGTTATCATATAGCTTGTACAGAGAAGCACATAGCTAGTAGCATACCCTTCAGGTATACATGTGATTTTCATGCATTTGTTTTAACCACTGGTGTTAAGTCTGTGCTGGGCCAGGAATAGGCCTGGGATTACAAAATACATGATATGTGCACACCTGTGTACATACTGCACATTCCTCTCTGTTGTATGTAATATGTAGGAGATGATAGTATAGTTTAGGCATGCTCCATTGATAAGTCAATGTGTGTGAATTATCAAATGTGAATTATCATCTCCCACTAATCACATGCCCCATAGGAAGAAACATTGCCTTAAAGGTTATAGCTATAATACTCCCTGTATATGTTTAAGATTTTACTAATTTTGATGCAATCGCATTATGCCATAGCCCTAGGGTGACTTGCTGGCAATTATAAAAGTAAAATTGACTCAGCCCTAAAGCAGACCCCATAGTTTTCTTCAAGAACTCCTCTGCCTGTTGATAGTTAATACTGCCTATTATAATTCATGTATACTGCTATGGTGATAGACTGAGTAGCCTGGAATCCGATTGGCATGCAGGGATTTGGTTCATATTGATGTAATATGCAAAATAACAAAAGAGTGGTCATGATTAGTATCATTATATATTGCATGTCTGGGTGGCTGCAAGGCTATGCATGGTGGGTGGCTAGCCACCCCATCCACCCCCTATGGGTCAGTCCCTGCATGAGCCAGGTGAAGGATGTAAACTGGTACAGATACGTAGGAGATTGTTTCTGCATTCTTCATTTTAGTTACATGTTTCTGTATTCACAGGCTTTAAACCTTCTAACAGGTCCCTAGTGAGATAGCATTGACAGTACAGAGAACTGGTCTATATACATGCTACTGCAGACATTAATCCTTACTCTTATATAGTGTATATGATTTCATTCACCCTGCACAAAGTGCACATTTATATTGTCATAAATTTAGGCGTCCAGTTAGTTACATTATAATCTCTACATTATAATCAGCACTATAGATTATTG
This sequence comes from Dysidea avara, assembly GCF_963678975.1. Lineage (NCBI taxonomy): Eukaryota > Metazoa > Porifera > Demospongiae > Dictyoceratida > Dysideidae > Dysidea > Dysidea avara. The sequence continues at coordinate 24,980,250 of NC_089272.1, read as the reverse complement.
GATGAGTAAATATGTGTCAAACAGTTCACTGTATATACAGTTCCAACTGATCAATCAAAATTGCACCAACATTAAATGTACTATCTTTAAGTATTCTAACTTCTATGTCATCTGTAGTTGATGTATTCAAGTCACAGTATAACCATGGTTGAATAGAGTCTTCACAACAACTACTAGTTATACAGCCAGATCCGTCCTAGAGAGGGTCATTGAAAAAATAATCAGCACTTTGTACAGTGTCAGCAGCCCCTGATTCACAGTAATAGTGGTTTCCCACAAATGGTGGAGGAGCTGGTCCTCCACCAACAGCACATGGACAGTTAGATTGTTCAGCTGTCTTGTTGTTGTACAGTCCACCTGAATAAGTCCAAATGTGTTGACGTGAGCTGCCATAAGTGATTGATACTCCTGAAACGTAAATGCTATTAATTGTTTTCTGACTCCGTAATGGTAGGTGTGAATACTTCCTGATCTTCCCTTCTGGTATCCTCTTATTCGCCCACACACCTTTTGGTAACTTGTTCCATTAGTTGGAAATGTTGCAGAAGAGTAAGTATATGAGCCATCACTAACCACTCGACAAAAGTTGACATTTAATTGTGTGGCTTTACGCCATCCACTGGGACAGTCACCTCCAGCACTAACACCAATATTGACTATTTGTCTCCATCCTCCTCCCACACCAGCACAAGTAGAGATAAAGCCAGAAGAAACTTCTGTCATGTTACAATATTTCCATTAATGAAATAGTGTCTTGACTTGTCTGCAATTTCAGGATACTTGTTGTAGATATTCAAACAGGATGATCCCTTGTAGATCATTCCACAATACACTTCCTTGAGCCCATCAGTAATCCAATAATATCCTGCCATCTTAGGACTTTCAGGGTTTTTATTATAAATGTCCTCACAAGATTTACCAGGGTAGAATGGAGATTTAAAATGATACTCACTGCACTGGTCATCAGCCATCACTGGTTTCTTGAAGACAAGGACTGCTAAAATGTAAACCTCTATTAACATTGTCTCCAAATGTCAGCATGACAAATATTGTTAAACAATGTGAATGATGTATAGTAAATGTATTATTTTAAAGGCACTCTGGGTTTTGTTATGGCTTCCAGCATAATTTTGATGCTACTTTACAGATGCTGTAGTAGTTAAATTATGTACATGTATACTGTTGATGAACTTTACTAAACATTCATCTTTTCCAAGAAAAATACATTGTATGTATATTTGGATAATTGGTATTTTACTGTTTTTTATGGATGGAACCATCAAGTCTGTGATTGTTGTATGCAGTGTTCAAGCAACACTATTCAATGCATTTGACATATGTGTAGTGAACAGATATTTTAGAAAAGAAGCTGGGATATTTTGACTCAGTCTGCATAATTATAATCCCTAACAAATACGTATTTCTTGCATTTAATTGCATAGACTGCCCTACTATATGCAGTGAAAGGCTAAGTACCCCCAACTGGTAACTTAAACCAATAAGATTCTTGTGTAATACTAGTGACGAGTACAATATAGTCAGGCCAAATATACAATGTATAGTTTCTGGATGACCTATAAGCCATGCAGATATATAGGCATCTCAGTATCATATACAACCATTTGAAAAGTTTGACATACACAAGTACGTAAAGGATCACAATCAGTTATTTATTGTGATGTCATGCATGTGTGGTATAACTACAGTATGGTTCAGAGTACTTGCTTCCCTTTGGGTGGCCCTCATAACTTTGGAGTGGAATGAGCTATTCACTTCAAACAAAAGTTATTGACAAGTTGTTTCTTAGGTCAATATCTTTATTTGAAACCATGTCTTAACAGTGTGAAATAATGCAAGACAGAAGATTAATGATGAATTTTCAATGCAAAAATGACTGCAAAGGAAACCAACGGTAAAATCTGAGGTGGCACTATATCAAAAAGTAAATACCATAAGGAGTGAAATTTGTGTAATTGTATAAGTGTACAAAATGCCCTATTTTTTGCACAATGCCACTCTAGCTACTATTAGTACAGTTTATTCTTTTAAATTAATATTGTTGTGTTTCAATTTAATAATCATTGTAGTGCAGTAGCGGATGCAAGGGGAAATTAGTCTTTCTACCCTAGACACTTATATCATGCTTCATCAAACTAAGGCCAGCACTAGTCACAGCACTAGCACACTGATCATTGGTGGCAGTATGAAGCCACCAATGACTAGTGACACCAATCCATGATGTATGTATGTAGTGTGTACTGTATGTATCACAGACTGTATTGTGCCCAATATGGTTCAAATAGTGTACATACTTACCAAAAGTGATTGACTAAAATTTAATACAAGTAGTATAAGTATGCATGTAGGTTGTACCTTAAGTAACACTGTGCACTGATACCACATCTTTAAGAAAAATAAACAGACAGAGAGTAGTTAATATTGAACAGGTATAGTTATAGAGTAGTTAATATTGAACAGGTATAGTTATATATTCAACAGCATGTAGGTAGTTATGCACCAATACACATCACACTATAGGTAACCTTGGAGATATATATATATATATACTCCCAAATAAACACCATCTGTTCAGTCTAAGGAATAAACTTTAGTTTAGATATTAGCTGTGTGTACTAGAAAGACAAGTACAGAAAGGAAACTTTTGAATGCAAGTAGGGATCATAGTAATGAAACAAGGGAGGTACACTTGCAGTGGACAATTAATTCATACTTCAGTAATATAAATATTTAGCCATGACTGAAGAATTATCCACTAGTATAGCGTCAGGTTTAGGTTACCTTCCTTACATTTTACTTTTTTATGATTCATTCTCCAATTTAAAATTTCCATTTATTTCTAGTGATCTATTACACTAATAAGCAATGAAGCAGAAAGTATTGTCTCTATAATGTGCTGGTAAAACATGATGATGCTTGTTTGTTTACAATTACATGGCTGGTGTACCTGCATATACAGGTATTACAATGAAAGAAGCAATGGTGTCAGATATATCATAAAATCAAATTGCTGATGAAGTAGTCATTACACTCAGTTTGTTTCCATGCCCATTACACAGCATTATAAATGAAGAACAGCTGAGCAGTGCATTTACAATCAATTTAGTCACTATAAAAAATACAGAAAATTTTCATTGTAGCTAAATGTGGTAGTCAGAAAGAAGCCATTGAAACATGCTAATTGTAATTAGGTATTACATTTATCAGATGAAGCATTAAAATACACTACTACCAATTGCGTGCCCACAAATGAAGCAATCTGCATGCTCATGTCGATACACTTACATTCAGCTTCTCAGCGGCACCTTGTTGTTGCTCTTACAACGTTATCCACAACTGAAATTCACTTGGTCCCATATAAATACACTCGCGAAGCATTCCTGCAGTTTCCCACACTTGCAGGTGAGTCACCCAAGTCAGGGGGCCAAGTGGAATATATTATGGGCACGAGTGATTTGCCTGAAATATACGCACTTGCACTTGGGCTGCGCCCTCGTGCTCGTACATATATTTCAAGCAAATCACTCGTTCCCATGTTACAACTACTACACATATAAAACAGTAGTTTGTCCATAAATCAGGGGCAGAGAACGCATGTTTACTTGAGTCTAAATAGAGACCTCTGTGTGTTTGACATGCCGGCTTGTTTGGCTCTTGTTTCTTACTTTTTTCAGTGGTCTCTATTCCCATGTTTTAATATACGTACTAGTTTATTTACTTTTTATAAATCCATTTATGGCTAACTAGCATGCATGGTAGTAAGATGTACTGATGGTGTTTGATATTACACAGTACTATATAGTATGTACGCGTTGAGCTGGATCCTCAAAAACATTTAATAACTCATGCATGCAATTGCACACAACCTTGAAATTTTGCACACTTGTGGTACTGCTTGACCCACTAAAATCATTTCAAAATCTTTTCGTTCAAATGTCTGACATAATATTTACAGCTAATTAAAATTTATACGATACATTTAATTTAAAAAGCCATAAAAAGTATAGTGTTCATTACAACCCTTTCCTGAATTTATAATGGAGCCAAACTGTATACATGTCTGTTGTTGACACCTTTTGCTGTCACCATTAATCATCTGGTTGGCTGATGTTTACTCTCTTGAGAAAAAAAATCCATCAATGTTTATCAGGATCCAGCTCAACTCGTACATACTATAAACATGTATATCAAGTTAGCTATCATGTACAGCAGCTGTTAAATAATCAGCTATTATAGTTAGCAAACACCAGTGTATTGAATGTACTTTGTACTATACAGCTTTGACATATCCAATTGTAGGCAGTGGCTTCTGGTTTGTGCAGCTACTTGATCATAATACGTGAGTCAAGTATGCAACAACATTGTTGCTCTGGTATGAACTTAATATACTGTGGTTAAATGATATAGGGTTTCCAAATGAGTATGTTAACATGAATAGATTGGATACTTATTAACACATAATTTATTAATAACACGTTGGTTACCCTTGCAGAGACTAAGTTAGAAGATCAATGGTAAAGTGAACCAAATATGCTTGAGAATGAGTGTTATCATTGCAATATGCATTTAAAACAGGTCATAGACATGAAGAAAGAAATACACAGTTTTTATCCCCAAAAAGCTCTCAAATTTTGCTCTATCCCTGTGGAAAAATAAATAATAAAAGATGAACAAAATGACCTATTAATTTCAGTTATTTAAAAAAATACTTTTATTGGTTCCTTTTGACATCATGTTTTCCAGTAGACCTATAATTCTTCCAATTAAGTTCTAAGGCTTCTTTTGTGGTTGGGGGAGCTTCCTAAGGTGGTGTTTAGGTGTGTGTTCTATTAGGATTTTGGCAAAACATACTAGGTAATCTCTATTATGAACTACTACCATGGTTCATGATAATAGCGCTTCCCACATCACTCATGTCATATGTATTTCTGCCCCTAATTATCATGATAGCATGCATCTTTCATGCACCTCATCTTTGCAAGTGCTATAGTAATTGTTCCACTACTGAGTATCAATCAAAAAAGAAAAAGAATTGATAATTAATTGTGTTTTTGACAAAACATTTTATTACATTTCCACATTATTCATATTGCAGAGCCTGGTATCTACAAAGCAAATACTAAAACTATTTAAAGTTTAATCTAATCCAAAACAGTCAAGCTGTAAAAAAAGAGTGCGGCCCTGAGAAAGGCTATGGTGAAAAAAGATGTGAAATCCAAGGTGGCGGCCAAGAAATGGCTGTGATGGTAGGTTAATGGTAAAAATTTTAATAACGACAATTCAAGTGAATTTTGTGCCAAGACCAAGCGGCACCAAATTCACTGAATTGTTGTTATTAAAGTTTTTACCATTAACCTACCATCACAGCCATTTCTTGGCCGCCACCTTGGATTTCACGTCTTTTTTCACCATAGCCTTTCTCAGGGCCGCACACTTTTTTTACAGCTTGGCTGTTTTGGATTAGATTTCACTTCTTTTTGTATTTGTATACCCCAAAGCCGGCCTATGGCCGGCTTTAGGGCTTGTTAACCTGTCGTTTTTTTCTTTACTACAGGAAGAAGAAAGATGAAGCAGGGTGATTTCTTTGTAGCTGACCTCTCTGCAAGGTGATCCTTCTAGCTGATCCCTCTACTGGATGACTTGTTTGTAGCTGAACTCTCTACAGGGTGATTTGTTTGTAGCTGAACTCTCTACAAGGTAACTTCTTCTAGCTGATCTTTCTACAGGGTGATTTGTTTGTAGCTGAATTCTCTACAGGGCGATTTGTTTGCAGCTAAACTGCTGAACTCTCTACAATGTAACTTCTTCTAGCTAAACTCTCTACGGGTGGCTTGTTTCTAGCTGATCTCTCTACAGGGTGACTTGTTTGTAGCTGAACTCTCTACATGGTGATTTGTTTGTAGCTGAACTCTCTACATGGTAACTTCTTCTAGCTGATCTTTCTACAGGGTGATTTGTTTGTAGCTGAATTCTCTACAGGGCGATTTGTTTGTAGCTAAACTCTCTACATGGTAGTTTCTTTGTAGCTGGACTCTCTACAATGTAACTTCTTCTAGCTGAACTCTCTACAGGATGACTTGTTTCTAGCTGATCTCTCTACAGGGTGACTTGTTTGTAGCTGAACTCTCTACAGGGTGATTTGTTTGTAGCTGAACTCTCTACAAGGTAACTTCTTCTAGCTGATCTTTCTACAGGGTGATTTGTTTGTAGCTGAATTCTCTACAGGGCAATTTGTTTGCAGCTGAACTCTCTACATGGTAGTTTCTTTGTAGCCGAACTCCCTACAGTGTAACTTATTCTAGCTGAACTCTCTACAGGATGACTTGTTTCTAGCTGATCTCTCTACAGGGTGATTTGTTTGTAGCTGAACTCTCTACAATGTAACTTCTTCTAGCTGAACTCTCGACGGGTGGCTTGTTTCTAGCTGATCTCTCTACAGGGTGACTTGTTTCTAGCTGAACTCTCTACAGGGTGATTTGTTTGTAGCTTAACTCTCTACAAGGTAACTTCTTCTAGCTGACCTTTCTACAGGGTAATTTGTATGTAGCTGAATTCTCTACAGGGCGATTTGTTTGCAGCTGAACTCTCTATATGGTAGTTTCTTTGTAGCTGAACTCTCTACAGGATGATTTGTTTGTAGCTGAACTCTCTACAAGGTAACTTCTTCTATATAGCTGACCTTTCTAGAGGGTGATTTGTTTGTATCTGGATTCTCTACATGGTAGTTTCTTTGTAGCTGAATTCTCTACAATGTAACTTCTTCTAGCTGAACTCTCTACAGGATGACTTGTTTCTAGCTGATCTCTCTACAGGGTGACTTGTTTGTAGCTGAACTCTCTACAAGGTAACTTCTTCTAGCTGATCTTTCTACAGGGTGATTTGTTTGTAGCTGAATTCTCTACAGGCGATTTGTTTGCAGCTGAACTCTCTACATGGTAGTTTCTTTGTAGCCGAACTCTCTACAGTGTAACTTATTCTAGCTGAACTCTCTACGGGTGGCTTGTTTCTAGCTGAACTCTCTACAGGGTGATTTGTTTGTAGCTGAACTCTCTACAAGGTAACTTCTTCTAGCTGATCTTTCTACAGGGTGATTTTTTTGTAGCTGAATTCTTTACAGGGCGATTTGCTTGCAGCTGAACTCTCTACATGGTAGTTTCTTTGTAGCTGAACTCTCTACAATGTAACTTCTTCTAGCTGAACTCTCTACAGGATGACTTGTTTCTAGCTGATCTCTCTACAGGGTGAGCTGAACTCTCTACAGGGTGATTTGTTTGTAGCTGAACTCTCTACATGGTAACTTTTTCTAGCTGATCTTTCTACAGGGTGATTTGTTTGTAGCTGAATTCTCTACAGGCGATTTGTTTGCAGCTGAACTCTCTACATGGTAGTTTCTTTGTAGCCGAACTCTCTACAGTGTAACTTATTCTAGCTGAACTCTCTACGGGTGGCTTGTTTCTAGCTGAACTCTCTACAGGGTGATTTGTTTGTAGCTGAACTCTCTACAAGGTAACTTCTTCTAGCTGATCTACTTTTCTACAGGGTGATTTGTTTGTAGCTGAATTCTCTACAGGGCGATTTGTTTGCAGCTGAACTCTCTATATGGTAGTTTCTTTGTAGCTGAACTCTCTACAGGGTGATTTGTTTGTAGCTGAACTCTCTACAAGGTAACTTCTTCTAGCTGATCTTTCTACGGGGTGATTTGTTTGTAGCTGAATTCTCTACAGGGCGATTTATTTGCAGCTGAACTCTCTACATGGTAGTTTCTTTGTAGCTGAACTCTGTACAACGTAACTTCTTCTAGCTGAACTCTCTACAGGATGACTTGTTTCTAGCTGATCTCTCTACAGGGTGACTTGTTTGTAGCTGAACTTTCTACAGTGTGATTTGTTTGTAGTTGAATTCTCTACAGGTGATTTGTTTGCAGCTGAACTCTTTTACATGATGGTTTCTTTGTAGCTGAACTCTCTACATAGTGACTTCTTCTAGCTGATCTATCTACAGGATGACTTGTTTCTAACTGAACTCTCTACAGTGTGATCTGTTAATAGCGGAACTTTCTACTGGGTGATTTGTTTGCAGCTAAACTCTTTGCATGATTGTTTCTTTGTAACTGAACTCTCTACAAGGTGACATCTTCTAGCTGATCTCTCTACAGGATGACTTGCTTCTAACTAAACTCTCTACAGTGTGATCTGTTCATAGCGGAACTTTTACTGGGTGATTTGTTTGTAGCTAAACTCTTTGCATGATTGTTTCTTTGTAACTGAACTCTCTACAAGGTAACTTCTTCTAGCTGATCTCTCTACAGGGCAATTAGTTTGTAGCTGAATTCTCTACAAGGTGATTTATTTGAGCTGAACTCTCTACATGATGGCTTATTTGTAGCTGAACTCTCTATTAGGTACCTTCTTCTAGCTGATCTGACTACAGGGTGACTTGTTTGTAGCTGAATTCCCTACAGAATAACTTACAATGTAATATAACTGAGTAAATTATAAATGCAGCTGAATGCTTTATTAGGGTGACTGTTCTATTAGAGTATCTCGATCTCGCATTTGCTGCACCTAGTTGCCTTTCGAATCATAACTCAGTGATTTGTAATCCGATTCTTCTGTACTACTGCAAGGACTTTCTATGATGATTATTCCAGCTACATACTGATTTTCAGCTCGTTGCTCTAAGCGGTTTGCCTGGTAGATACGAAAACTAATAGTTTTTTTATTCATAAAAATCGATCGCGTAATTTTGACAAAGGTTGGGTTTCGTGTCATATCTCCGTGGTCTTTATCCCGATTCCTTTCAAACCACAAAAAGGCACTCCTACGATGGTTGCTCCATCTACATATCAATTTTGAACTGATTCCTCCAAGGCGTTTACCCTGTAGGCGTGACAGACCTTCGACCTTATTTTACGCAAATAATCGGTCATAACTCCGTGAATGTTCATCGGATTCCTACCAAAGTTGGTACGGAGATCCGCCTTAATGAGCCCTTTAAGTGTGCCAAATTTCAGCCAAATCCGAGCACGAATTCGTGTTTTATGGCGAATTTTGCGAAGTGTGCGAAATGAAGAAGATAAAGAAGAAGAAAAAAACGAAGAAATTAAAACGAAATTTTGTTCGCTCGTATCTCGGAAATGGCTGGAGCGATTTTCTTCAAATTTGGTATGTAGACTACCCTAGCTGGGCGGCATGTCTCCAGCAAATTTGGTTCCAATCGGATAAGGGATCACAGAGCTACATTGGTGTGAAAATTGCGTTTTCTTTCTTCCTGTTAATATACTCACGGTGTGGCGCGCCGGCTTCTTGGGCCGCACGACACACTATCGTGTGTCTTGATAAAATAAATTTGACAGGCATGCATGTGCTGGTCTGTTTCTGTAGTGACATTGGCACAGTGATCCAAAATGGACCTACTACCATACTCAATGTATAATACTATACTCAACACAGCACATGCATGAACACAATATACCTGTAGGAGTATAATAACTATAGCAATGATCTATTAGCTACTGAGGTGGAGAATGAATAAACCAGTAAACCAGGTGAAGGTTGTAGCTTACAACATGTAAACTGGTACAGAATGAGATCTTTTTCTGCATTATTTATGTTATAGTTACATGTTAATGACTCCTGGCTTTAAACCTTCTTACAGGTCCCTAGTGGGATAGCGCTTACAGAACAGAGAATTGTTCTACCCGGCCTATACAAACTACTGCAGACATTAACTGCATATAGTTTCATTCACCCTGCATAAAGTGCATACAGTATGTACACTCATAAGTTTAGGTGTACAGCTAGTTACATCATAATGTGTAAATTAGACTGATCCTTAATATTATGTAAATATGTGTCAAAATAGTTCACTGTATGTACAGCTCTAATTGATCAATCAAAATTGCACCATTATTAAATGCATTACCTTTAAGTATTCTAACTTCTATGTCATCTGTAGTTGATACATTCAAGTCATGGTATAACCATGGTTGAATAGAGTCTTCACAACAACTACTAGTTATACAGCCAGATCCATCCCAGAGAGGGTCATTGAAAAAATAATCAGCACTTTGCACAATGTCAGTAGCCCCTGATTCACAGTAATAGTGGTTTCCCACAAATGTTGGAGGAGCTGGTCCTCCACTAATGCGGTACATGGACCGTTGCTATTTTCAGCTCTCTTGTTGTCATATAGTCCACCTGAACAAGTCCAAATGTGTTGACATCAGCTGCTGTAAGTGATTGATACTCCTGAAACATAAATGCTATCATTTTTGATCATCAGAATAGTAGGCCTGAAAACTTCTTCTGGTATCCTCTTATTCTGCCGCACACCTTTTGGTAACTTGTTCCATTAGTTGGAACTGTTGCAGAAGAGTAAGTATTGCTAGCATCACTAACCTACGTCACTCACGTCACTAACCTAGCACCTCCTATGTCACTCATAACACACGTACATAGTTCTACCCCTACCTATCATGGTAGCGTGCATGTTTCATGCACCTCATTACAACCCTTGAGGATTCTTTGCAAGTAGTATAGCAACTGTTTCACTACTGAGTATCAATCAAAAACGAAAAAAGAATTGGTAGCCAGCTAACTGTATTTTTGACAAAATTGTTTTATTGTTCATTGTGATCCAAGATATACCTACTACTATACTCAATGTATATACACATTACTGGACATGTGTGAACATAATTAAGAGTATATTGCTACAGCAATGAAATAGTAGTAGTCAGGAATGCAATGATGTAGTATTAGGTGGAGAATGAATAAGCCAGTAAACCAGGTGAAGGGTGTAGCCTGCAACATGTAAACTGGTACAGATTGGGGTTTTTTTCTGCACATTTCTAACTCTCAGCTTTAAGCCTTCTCACAAGTCCCTAGTGGAATAGCATTCACAGAATGAAACCAACTTTGTGCGTACTAAGCACCTATAAAATAATTATCGTGTTGCTCTTTAAGATATTCAGAGCCTTGTAAACAGCTAGCTTTCAAGACTTCATAACCATCTGCAAATGCCAAAATGGTAAAAATCAACAGTGAGATACTACTAAGAGGTGTATTATTTGCAGCTTCAAAAATGTAACTATCAACATAATCTGGCTGTCCTCAACAACCTACATCTTAGCCTGTTTGTGCCCGTCCCCTTGCCAAGTCCTGGGTCCGCCCCTGATTTACCCTGCACATAAATTGTAAAGCGCACATGTATAGTCATAAGTTTAGTTGTACAGCTAGTTACATTATAACATGTGCATTATAAACAGCATTAGGTTAGTACATAATTGTAAACCTTACGATATGTAGCTATCAAAATAGTTCACTGTATGTACAGCTCCAATTGATCAATCAAAATTGCACCAACATTAAATGCATTAACTTTAAGTATTCTAACTTCTATGTCATCTGTAGTTGATGTATTCAAGTCATGGTAGAACCATGGTTGAATAGAGTCTTCACAACAACTACTAGTTATACAGCCAGGTCCATCCCAGTGAGGGTCATTGAAAAAATAATCAGCACTTTGTACAGTGTCAGCAGCCCCTGATTCACAGTAATAGTGGTCTCCCACAAATAGTGGAGGAGCTGGTCCTCCACCAACGGCACATGGACAGTTGCTCTGTTCAGCTTTTTTGTTGTCATACTTACCACCTGAATAAGTCCAAATGTGTTGACGTGAGCTGCCATAAGTGATTGATACTCCTGAAACATAAAGGCTATCAATTGTTTTCTGATTTGCATTATGGTAGGCCCAAAAACTTCCTGATGTTCCCTTCTGGCCTCTTATTTTGCCACACACCTTTTGGTAACTTGTTCCATTAGTTGAAAATGTTGCAGAAGAGTAAGTATTGCTAGCATCACTAACCACTCGACAAAAGTTGACACTTAATTGTGTAACCTTACGCCATCCACTGGGACAGTCACTTCCAGCACTAGGATCAATATTGGCCATTTGTCTCCACACCAGCACAAATAGAGATAAAGCCAGAAGCAACTTCTGTCATGTTATAATATTTCCACTGGCTTCCATTAAGAAAATAGTATCCTGACTTGTCTGCAATTTCAGGATGCTTGTTGTAGATATTCAAATAGGATGATCCTTTATAGATCATTCCACAATACACCTTCTTGAGCCCATCAGTAATCCAATAAGATCCTGCCATCTTATGACTTTCAGGGTTTTAATTATAAATTTCCTCACAAGATTTACCAGGGTAGAATGGAGATTCAAAATGATACACATTGCACTGGTCATTAGCCATCACTGGTTTCTTGAAGACAAGGACTGCTAAAATGTAATATTCTATTAAAATTGTCTCCAAATGTCAGCACTACGCAATATAGCTAGGTATGCAGCTACAAGTTTTGTTAAACAAAATGTTAAATGATGTGTAAAACTGTATTTTAAAGGCACTCAGAGTTTTGTTATGGCTTTCAGCATAATTTTGATGCTGCTTTACAGATGCAACTGACTGTAGTACATACAGTAGTTAAGGTATGAACTTTACAAAACATTTTTATTTATTTATTTATTTAGGCTTTATGGTGTGAAAACACCAAAGGTCTGTTGGTAGCAACCAACAGCCACAACAACATACAGTTATTACTACACGTACTGTAACTATACTTAAATTAGATAGTTAATTATAAGTGTTTGAAGTTGGTAATTAGAGGTTTTGTTTGATGACATCTGGAACATGGACATAAGTAGTGTAGAGTGCAGTTATTATTCTCATCAAAGTTTCTCAGAAAATGATCCCACGGATACAATTTTAGTTTAGATTTCAATAAACAAACTGACATGTTTAAGTCTAGAATTGGCATGGCATTCCACAGGGATGGTCAACGATGAAAGTAAGAATGTCATGATATGTTGTAGAGATGTTGAGGTAACAAGAGTTTGTTGCTGGCACCTGATCTAGTATTAGTAGAGTTGAAAGTGATGTAGTCATTGATGTTGAACTGATTAGCTTGTAACTTGACAGATTTGATAGTAAACAGTATGTCCTGTAATTCAAATATGTACATTAAAGGAAGGAGCCCCTCAGATTTACCAAACAGTCTTTGTAACAACTGGTGTAATCGTTCAAGATGTGTTTGGTGGCATGACGTTGAATTCTTTCAAAGTTTGCAATATATTTCATTAGGTGTGGACACCAAACTTGCGTACAGTACAGCAAATGCGATCTTACTAATGATACATACAATCTAACCAATGTAGAAGGTGAATGAGTAGGGACAAAAGTACAGTGAACTAGTCCAAGTGTTTTGTATGCACGAGCAGTGATAGTGATGTCTTTGTAATGCTTATCCCAACTTAGGTCTTCAGATAATATTAATCCGAAGTCTTTATGAGAATCGACTGGAAGTACCATTGAATTGGATATAGAATTACTGGTGTCAAGTTTACGTTTGAATGATAAATGAACAAATTTCTTAAAACTGAAATCCAGATCAACATCCCCTGACCAAGTTATAGAGCAGTGATGTTGTCTTGAAGAGCCTTATGATCAGAGAATATTCTGTAATATGGAAAAAGCACTTAGCATCATCAGCAAATTTGAGTAGTTGGCTTTCATGGATATTATGAAGACATGTTATTGATGTAAACTAAAAACAGCAAGGAGCCAAGAATACTGCCATGTGGGACACCAGAAACTACTGGGAGTAAATCAGAATAGCAGTTGTTGATAGAAACCCTTTGATAACAATTAGTTAAATAGTTCCTGAACCAAGATCATAGAGCACCAGTTATACCCATTGACCACAGCTTGACCAGTAAAATACTATGTAACACTGAATCAAAAGCCTTGCTGATGTCAAGATAAATAACATCTAATCCAAAACAGCCAAGCTGTAAAAAAAGTGTGCGGCCCTCAGAAAGGCTATGGTGAAAAAAGATGTGAAATCCAAGGTGGCGGCCAAGAAATGGCTGTGATGGTAGGTTAGTGGTAAAAATTTTAATAACGACAATTCAGGTGAATTTTTGTGAAGCGGCACAAAAATTCACCTGAATTGTCATTATTAAAATTTTTACCACTAACCTACCATCACAGCCATTTCTTGGCCGCCACCTTGGATTTCACATCTTTTTTCACCATAGCCTTTCTGAGGGCCGCACACTTTTTTTACAGCTTGGCTGTTTTGGATTAGATTTCATTTCTTTTTGTATTTGTATACCCCAAAGCCGGCCTATGGCCAGCTTTGGGACTTTTTTAACCTATGTTTTTTTCTTTACTACAGGAAGAAGAAAAGATGAAGTAGATGTACTTTAAATATTTTATCAGTAAATGTACAAATTATATATACTGTATAATACATATGTGACCGGATTTGCGAAAAGGGGTCCAATTTGCCAACTTTGACAATTGATAACTTCAGATTGGAAAGAGCTATTGCCTTGATATTTGGGCAGTGGTGAGCACCACTATAGCTGAATACATGGTGAAATGTTCAGGTTAATATGTTACTTGAACACTGAGTTATGGTCTCCAACATTTACGGAATTGGATGTGTGTGGAAGACCCCTTTTCGCAAATCCGGTCACATATATTGATTACAGAAATCTCCATGGTGGTTTCTTTGTAACTGAACACTCTACAAGGTGACTTCTTCTAATTGCTCTCTCTACAGGGTGAATTGTTTGTAGCTGAACGATCTACAAGGTAACTTCTTCTAGCTGATCTCTCTACAGGGTGATGTGTTTGTAGCTGAATTTTGTATAGGTGATTTGTTTGCAGCTGAGCTCTTTACAGAATGGTTTCTTTGTAGCTGAACTCTCTAAAAGGTAACTTCTTCTAACTGATCTTTCTACAGGGCAATTTGTTTCTGGCAGAATTTTCTACAGGGTGATTTCTTTGCAGCTGAACTCTCTACATGGTGGTTTCTTTGTAGCTGAACTCTCTACAAGGTAATTTCTTCTAGCTGATCTCTCTACAGGGAGATTTGTTTGTAGCTGAACTATCTACAAGGTAACTTCTTATAGCTGATCTCTACAGGGTGATTTGTTCGTAGTTGAATTCTGTACAGGTGATTTGTTTGCAGCTGAGCTCTTTACAAAATGGTTTCTTTGTAGCTGAACTTTCTCCAAGGTAACTTCTTCTAACTGATCTTTCTACAGGGTGATTTGTTTGTAGCTGAACTATCTACAAGGTAATTTCTTCTTGCTGATCTCTCTACAGGGCAATTTGTTTGTAGCTGAATTCTGTACAAGTGATTTGTTTGCAGCTGAGCTCTTTACAGAATAGTTTCTTTGTAGCTGAACTCTCTACAGGGTGATTTGTTTGTAGCTGAAATCCCTACAAGGTAACTTCTTCTAGCTGATCTCTGTACAGGGTGATTTGTTTGTAGCTGAACTCTCTACAGGTGATTTGTTTGTAGCTGAACTCTACAAGGCGATACTTCTAGGTGATCTCTCTACAGGATTCCTTGTTTCTAACTGAACTCTCAACAGGGTGATCTGTTCATAGCTGAACTTTCTACTGGGTGATTTGTTTGCAGCTGAACTCTCTAAATGGTGGTTTCTTTGTAGCTGAACTCTCTACAATGTGACTTCTTCTAGCTGAACTCTCTACAAGGTGACTTGTTTCTAGCTGATCTCTCTACAGGGTGACTTGTTTCTAGCTGAACTCTCTACAGGTGATTTGTTTGTAGCTGAACTCTCTACATGGTGGTTTCGTTGTAGCTGAACTCTCTACAAGGTAACTTCTTCTAGCTGATCTTTTTCACTGCATATTTGTTTGTAGCTGAGTTCTCTACAGGGTGATTTGTTTGCAGCTGAACTCTCTACATGGGAGTTTCATTGTAGCTGAACTCTCTACAATGTGACTTCTTCTAGCTGAACTCTCTACAGGGTGACTTGTTTCTAGCTGAACTCTCTACAGGTGATTTGTTTGCAGCTGAACTCTCTACATGGTGGTTTCTTTGTAGCTGAACTCTCTACAAGGTAACTTCTTCTAGCCGATCTTTCTACAAGGTGATTGAGTTTTTTTGCAGCTGAACTCTTTACATGGTGGTTGCTTTGTAGCTGAACTCTCTAAAAGGTGACTTCTTCTAGCTGAACTCTCTACAGGATGATTTGTTTGCAGCTGGATTCTCTACGTGGTAGTTTCTTTGTAGCTGAACACTCTACAATGTGACTTCTTCTAGCTGAACTCTCTACAGGGTGACTTGTTTCTAGCTGATCTCTCTACAGGGTGACTTGTTTCTAGCTGAACTCTCTACAGGTGATTTGTTTGCAGCTGAACTCTCTACATGGTGGTTTCTTTGTAGCTGAACTCTCTACAAGGTAACTTCTTCTAGCTGATCTTTCTACAGGGTGATTTATTTGCAGCTTAACTCTCTACAAGGTGACTTCTTCTAGCTGAACTCTCTACAGAGTGATTGATTTTTTTTGCAGCTGAACTCTCTACATGGTGGTTTCTTTGTAACTTAACTCTCTACAGGGTGATTTGTTTGTAGCTGAACTCTCTACAGGGTGATCTGTTCATAGCTGAACTCCCTATAAGGTAACTTCTTCTAGCTAATCTTTCTACAGGGCGATTTGTTTGTAGCTGAGTTCTCTACAGGGTGATTTGTTTGCAGCTGAACTCTACATGGTAGCTTCTTTGTAGCTCTACAATGTTACTTCTTCTAGCTGAACTCTCTACAAGGTGACTTGTTTCTAGTTGATCTCTCTACAGGGTGACTTGTTTCTAGCTGAACTCTCTACAGGTGATATGTTTGCAGCTGAACTCTCTACATGATTGTTTCTTTGTAGCTGAACTCTCTACAAGGTAATTTCTTCTAGCTGATCTCTCTACAGGCCGATTTGTTTGTAGCTGAACTCTCTACATGATGGTTTCTTTGTAGCTGAATTCTCTACAAGGTGATTTCTTCTATAGCTGATCTTTCTACAGGGTGATTTGTTTGTAGTTAAACTCTCTACACGATAGATTCTTTGTAGCTGAACTCTCTACAAGGTGATTTCTTCTATAGCTGATCTTTCTACAGGGTGATTTGTTTGTACCTGAACTATCTACATGATGGTTTCTTTTTAGCTGAACTCTCTACAAGGTAACTTCTTCTAGCTGATCTCTCTACAGGACAATTTGTTTGTACCTGAACTCTCACATGATTGTTTCTTTGAAGCTGAACTCTCTACGAGGTGATTTCTTCTAGCTGATCTTTCTACAGGGTGATTTGTTTGTAGCAGAACTCTCTACAAGGTAACTTCTTCTAGCTGATCTCTCTACAGGGTGATTTGTTTGTAGCTGAATTCTGTACAGGTGATTTGTTTGCAGCTGAGCTCTTTACAGAATGGTTTCTTTGTAGCTGAACTCTCTACAAGGTAACTTCTTCTAGCTGATGTATCTACAGGGTCACTAGTTTGTAGCTGAATTCTCTACATGGTGGTTTCTTTGTAACTGAAGTATCTACAAGGTGACATCTTCTAGCTGATCTTTCAACAGGGTGATTTGTTTGTATCTGAACTCTCTACAAGAAATCTTCTTCTAACTGATGTTTTAACAGGGTGAATTGTTTGTAGCTGAACTCTCTACAGGGTGATTTGTTTGTAGCTGATCTCTATACAGGTTACTTATTTCTAACTGATCTCTTGAATTCTGTTCAGGGTGACTGCTCTATTAGGATGACTGCTCTATTAGAGTATCTCGATCTCGCAATTGCTACACCAAGTTGGATTTCGTGTTATAACTCCGTGGCTTTAAGTCTGATTCTTCTACACCATTGAAGAGCCTTTCTAAGATGATAACTCCATCTGTACAGCGATTTTGAACGCATTACCCCAAGCGGTTTACCTGGTAGGCGTGGCAAGCATAATAATAATAATAATAATAAAATAAAAATATTAAAAATTAGCTAATCTCGATTGCGTAATTGTTACACACTGTTGATTTTTTCGCTTTATCTTCCTGGTTTTTAGCTCGATTTCTTTCAAACCACAAAAGGTTTGAGGTTCAATAGTTAACCTATTCACCCACCGATTTTCAGCTTCTTCCCATACGCGGTTTACCCTGTAGGCGTGACAACATATTGGTGTTATTTTTCGTGCATAATCGCTCATAACTCTTTGTCTGTTTATGGTATTCCAGCCAAAGTTGGTACCGAGATGCGCCTTTATACCCCCCTTCTGTGTGCCAAATTTCAAGGCAATCGGATAACGCGTTCGAGTTTTATAGCAGTTTTTGTAAGTGTGCGACAAGAAAAAGAAAAATAAGAAGAAGAAGAAGAAGAAGAAGAAAAAAAAAACGAAGAAACTCAGCCAATTTTTGAAGTCGCATATCTCGGGAACGCGCGAAGCGATTTCGCTCAAATTTGGAATGTAGAGTGCTGCAGTTGGGGGGCATGTCCACAGCAAAAATCGTCTTGTTTCATCAAGGAAGCACAGAGCTACGGAGGTGCGAAAATTGCGTTTTCTTTCTTCCTGTCAATATACTCACGGGTGTTACGCGCCGGCTTCTTGGGCCGCACGACACACTACCGTGTGTCTTGATATGTTTGTAAGGGACTACTGATGATTTGGTCAGAGAAACTTAGCATCTGTTGTAGAGTAGAACAATTTTTAGTAAAACTAAACTGGGATGGACTGATAGACTTGCTAATATGAGAGATAATCTTGTTAAAGATTAATCTGTCAAGAACTTTTGATACAATAAGTAATAACAAAATAGGACGGTAGTTCTTAAACACAATTAGAATCACCTGCCTTAAATATAGGCACAATTTTGTGGATTTTACAACAGGTTGGTAAAGTGGAGTGGTGCAGTGATTGAGTAAGTAGGTGATGAAGTGGCTCACTAAGGGCTACAGCACAACTTTGTAGTACTCTAAGGGAGATTTTGTCAATTTCAGTAGCTTTGTCAACGTCAAATGAAATTAGAACTTGGTAAAGATTTGCAACAGTGATAGTAATTGATTTTAATGAGTTGTGTATAGCTGGGAGGTCATCAATACGTAGTTGGGCTAGAGGATGGATCATGGAAAACTGAGTGAAAATATTGATTAAATAGGTTGGCTTTGCTGTAGCCTGGTTTAACACTCAAAGACTCAAGGTTTATGACTGATGGGATATTTTAGGACTTGGTAATAAATCTAAGGTATTTAAATATTTAGTTATTATTAGATGAGGCGTAACAATTAACAAGATGTAATTCAAAGTTCTGCTTTGCTATTTTAATTTTGTCTTGAAGCACATTTTCAATAGAGTTGATGATGCCATAGATGTGATTTGTAGGATGATGCTTGTATCGATGACCGAGTGCTCTAAGTCGATTGATGCAATGCCTTATCTCAGAATTATGGGATCTTGGTTTGAATGAACCTTGTATAGTATAATGGAATAAACAATTGCATACCTTCCATCAGTAACTGCAATGATGTGCCATATAAACTCTATGTCATTTCATTGTTTCCAAGAAAAATGCATTGCATGTATTTGGATGATTGATATTTTACTATTTTTTTATGATACACACCATTAAGTCTGAGACTGCTGCAGTGTTAGCAACACTATTCAATGCAGATCCCAGTTGTTGTGGCTCTTTTGGCACATGCCCAGACTGCATGTTGCTGGGGATCAAGCCACTGGGTCTGGGATTTTTTATGCATTCTTCAACATTTTAGTTACATGTTTACAACTCCCTGTATTCACAGGCTTTAGCCTTCTCACAGGTCCCTAGTGGGATAGTATTCACAGATGCATAATTATTATGTATGGTGATTCTAATTTTAGAAAAGAAGCTGGGATATTTTTACTTGGTCTGCATAATTAGGATTCCCTAACAAATATTTCTTGCATTTAATATACATCTGTAAACCGCCCTATTATATGCCAGTGAGGGGCTAAGTACCCCCAACTGGTAACTTCAACAATAAGATTATTGTGCAACACAAGTGAATAGTACAATTATAGTCAGGTTAAATATACAGTGTATAGTTTCTGGATGGCCTATAGGCATCTCAGTGTCATATACAACCATTTGAAAAGTCTGACAGACACAAGTAAAGGGTCACAATCAGTTATTTACTGTGATGTCATACATGTGTGGTATCTACAGTATGGTTCAGAATACTTGCTTCCCTTTGGGTGGCCCACTTGGTCTTCCTTCTTGCCATTAGGCCTCAGGGAATTGTGACTGCATAATTTTGAGCATAATGATGAATTATTCCAACATTTTGAAATAAGTCAAGAGAATAGTTGGCATAATATACAATTCAACGTATGTGAGGATCAGTATACTCTAATAGAGCAGTCAGAAAAATGATGTTTAATCTGTTGCAACAGTAACTAAGTGACTTGCCAGCTAGAAGCTAACTTTCCTGTGTAATAAAACAGTATGATTATTGCTCTCAAATTTTGCTAAACATTATAAATTTCAAAAATCAAATAGTTCATAAAATGTTCGAATAATTTTAAGAATAATGATTACATTTTGGGAATAGTAAAAGTATAATGATAACTTTTTTGGAGAAATTTGGAATAGTATAATGATGAAAATTTGGAGCATAATTCCCTGAGGCCTACTTGCCATTCTTATTTTGTGTTTATTACTCGCTTACCAATACAGTAAATATACCATATAAGGGGAATTTGGGGATGTCTAAATTCCTTTTTTAATTCTTTGTTCAGAATCTGTATAGATCTTTATGACTATAAGTTTGGGCATAGAGCTAGGCTAATCACTTTTCATGGAAACACAGAGTCTAGCGTGATGCATGAGTGGTAGTACCTTTTAACCTATCCATTCATAGCAAAATGGCTGTAAACCATAGTACGTTATCGTAGTAACTAAAATGGATGCTGTTGCTGGCATATTGACATGTTTCAATTAGTGTTGTTTTAGTTCTAAGGAACTAGAACTAAATCCAGTTTTAGTACAGCAATTTAATTCTAGTTCTAGTACACTAGAACTAAACTAAAATTGTGGTCTATTTTAGTTCTAAAACTAAAACTAAACTAAAATTCTTTCAAGTTTTGGTTCAAAAACTAGAACTAAACCAAAACCTTTAAAACTTTTAGTTCAAGAACTAGAGCTAACTAAAAGGTTTCTCAAGCAATCCTACATAAAAGGGTGTTGTACACTATAACCACTTAACACTTTTCTTTGAAGATGGTGATGCCTGAAAATGCCTGCAAATTCCTGCAAATGCTACCATAAACATTGTCAGAGGAGGTTGGACATGCACACATGAGTGCATACATTTTGTATTGAAAGTTTAACCAAGCGTCCACGAAAGTTTTCACAAATACCATTCGAGAGTGCACTTCAAGTTTAGTCTATTCAGCCGGTCAACCCCATTCAACCCCACTACTCCAGGCACGTAAATTTCTCTTGAAATCTACAGGATCATGTGTGTAAGCATTTGCTGGGTGGAATCCATGTGTAATACTATAGGAACGCCTTATGTACGTGTATTTAAACACAATGATTGTCGAAAAAAGCAATGTGCATGCTAACAAAGCCTCTCAGAGTATTGAAAAAGAAGAGCGGACGCCGCTAGTTTGGCCTTACAGAGAATCGAAAAGAGAATTAGAAACTCACACACCCACCTTGCAATAAGAATTTGCTGTTCATCTTAAGAAGCACAAGGTAACAAGATGTGGATATTGCTAAACATTTCTTCTGCTATCACTTACTCCTTGTCATATATAAGAATTACGCAATTAACAGAAATAAATTTCAGAAGTGCTTGTATCGTGTCCAACCTCCTCTGAAACATTGCTATTCAGCATTAATTCTGCCTATTTAGGTTATTTAAGCTCAGTTCTATTAGAGCATTTGTTCATTTGTGCACAATGGTAAGTGGAAATAGTGCTGAACATCAAAACACCAAATCTAAAGTTTCTGTAAGTTTAGGGGGTGCTACCAAGGTTATTATATGTGAAGATGTAAGTTACTCTGTGGAGGGTTCGTATCAGCGTCCTCGCGGGTGCTCGTCACGTCCCAACCCTGTACCCCAACAACGTGTTCAGTCGCGTGATACCTCGTGATTCTAATATTTTCAAGCATATGTAAGTACACAACACTCCCCCCGTTGACCAGGTTACAGGCTGGTCAACCAAGGATAAATCAACAGCTTAACTAGAAATGTCTTACATACATACATACAAGTGTTAAACATTATTCAGTTGAGAAACCATGGTCTTCATCCACTCTCTAGCTTTCTGTGCTGCAGCTCGTTTGGGTCGGTTACTGGTAACTGTGTCTCCTACCACAGGTGTCTCTTCTATAACTTCTGTATTCTTTATTCCATCACTCCTCAACTCGTCTTCCTTGGGGGTGCTCCTATCTTGGCAAGAGATCTCCAATGGGTAGATACACTTTAGTGGTCGTCTCAGGATGGTAGTTGAAGATCTTGAGGGGACACGTATCATTGCACCTCTAATCTGCTTGTCTGATCCCTTCAGAAGCTTTTCAATCCTTGCTAATTTCCAGAAACTTCTAGAGTTATTGTCGTCATGTAGGAGCACAACATCGCCTTCTTTCAATTCTTGCTGAGACATACATTGAGTAGTGCCATTGCGTCGATGAGATTCTCGTAGTTCAAGCAGATATTCAGATCTCCACCGCTTCCAGAAGTGAGACATTATACGATCAAGGTACCTTACTCTCTTGCTCAATGCTACTTGTGAGACCTCAGGTGGACTCTCCTCGCCCACAGCTGGAGGGCTCAGTAAACGACGTCCAATAAGAAGGTGAGATGGTGTGAGTGGTTCCTCTATGTCTTCTGTAGATACATATGAGAGGGGACGTGAGTTCAAGATCATCTCTGCTTCAGTGACAACAGTCATCAATTCATCATAGGTAATGTTAGCTCGGCCAATGGTTTTCTTAAGGCATCTCTTCATAGCTCTGATCATCCTTTCAAATATTCCACCTGACCAGGGAGCCTTCTCTAAATTGAATGACCATTCCACACCAACACTGGAGCTGAGTTCTTGCACTCTGTCGTGCCTACATAACATGTTGATGTTCTTGGCTGCTGCCTTAAAGGTCTTGCCATTGTCTGAAATCATTCTCTGAGGGATGCCCCGTCTAGCAACAAATCTCTTAAAACAGCGCAGGAAGCTGTCTGTGGTCATGTCAGGGACAAGTTCTAAATGAACAGCTCGGACAATACAGCATGTGTATAAACATATCCATACCTTTCTGGTTTTGACCAAACCTTGCGTCTTAACATACAATGGGCCTGCAAAATCCACACCAGTGTATGAAAATGGAGGCAACTCAGTGACTCTGAACTCGGGAAGAGGAGGAGGTGGTGGTAAGCTGTAAGGATGTCCTTCTAGTTTCCGGCAGATAAAACATCGGTGAATGACTCTTCTAACGAACTGACGACCCTTAACAATCCAATATTTGGACCTGACTTCAGTCAAGGTCTCCTTGACACCATTATGCATGACCTTCCTGTGTGCTTCTTCAACGATCATTGTTGTCAATGGGTGCTCTCTAGTCAGTAGTGCAGGGTACTTAGAAGTGTAAGAAATGTCAGCATTTCCCAACCTTCCCTTACATCGCCACACTCCCGCTTCCCGAAAGAGCACAAATTGTTGCTCCCACATCTTAAAGTTCTGAACTTTCTTTAAACAAGACTGTGCCTCTCTGACCCAAAGAGCCTCAGCTGCCTGTAGCTCTGATGCTCCCAGTGTGGCTGGCATCCTGAGCTCTTGTCGTTGGATCTTGGCCTTCAATGTTGTGCAAAACCTCAACACATATGCTGTAACTCGCAGCAACTTGCCTAGGGTACCAAACCGTGCACAGTCCATGATGTTTCCAACACCACCACAATCAGTTGATACTACCATTACATGTTGGGACGTAACTCTTATTTCCTTCATGCATTCTTCAGGAGTGATCAGCTCATCTTCGCCTTCTGGTTCTACTTCAGTCAGCCACTGGGGGCCATATCTCCACATAACACTTCCCACTAAATCAGAAGGTGACACACCTCTCGAAGGAAGATCAGCTGGATTGTCTTCCCCAGGACAAAACCTCCACTGGTCATGTGGTACCAATCTCCTGATAGTGTTGACCCTGTTCTGCACAAAAGGTTTCCACTCTTTCGTAACTCCCTTGATCCAACATAACGCGACCTTAGAGTCAGTATAGCATGTCACTGAATCTGTAGGCATGTCATCCTTTAATGCATCTGTTACGGTGGTGATTAGATTGGCAAGCAGGAGTGCTGATAAGAGTTCTAGACGTGGTATAGTTTGTTTGCTCACTGGAGCAACCCTGGTCTTGGACGCGACAAAGCTTGTTGTGATCCCACAAGGCGTCTCGATCTTCACATAGACCACTGCAGCGTAAGCACCAAGTGATGCATCGCAAAATCCATGAAAGCTGCACCTACTTGCTTCCTCTGTGACACTCCAGACATAGCATCTTGGGATAGAGGTCACAACTCCCTTAAATCCAGACAACAAAGAGTTCCACTTGATCAATAACTGGCCACTAAGGGGCTCATCCCACTCCACTTTACTTGCACATAATTCTTGGAAAAACATCTTCAACTTCACAATAACCGGTGACATAAATCCAAGAGGATCATAGAGTCTAGCAGTTACGCCAACTATCTGCCGCTTCGTGGCCTTCAAGCTATTCATTACGTTGGCAAGTTCATTGAGGTCAAATATTAAGGTGTCTTGAACAAAGTTCCACTTAACCCCCAATATCTTCTGTTCACCATCTGAATGCTGCTTGCTACCAAGTACGTCCTTGGTGTAACTCTTGTCTTCTTCAACAACATTAGGTGTATCATGGGTCAAGCCTTCATTGCTTCCTTCTAACTGTTCTACGTGACGGCTGAGTGACGTTGAATTTGATACAAACTTGCGCAGATTGAAGCCTCCTCTAGCTAAAATCTCCTTGGACCTTGTAAAAAACTGAAAGGCAGAATCGTCATCATCCGCACCAGCACTAATGTCATCAACATAAATTGACCTCATAAACAAGCTGACTAAGTCTGGTTCTTGTACACTGTATTGTTCCATATGGTGCTTAATGGTTGCATTCAAGAGGAACGGGCTAGCTGATACACCAAACACCACCCTAGTAAACCTCAGAACAGTAACATGTGGCACATCATCATTTACATCCTTCACCCACAAGAACCTCAGAGCGTCACGATCTTCATCTCTCACAGCAATCATCAAGAAGGCCTTCTCTATGTCAGCTGCTACTGCCACTCGATGAACTCTGAAGCGCAGTAGAATGTCCATAATCTTCTGCCCTGATTTAGGTCCTGTATACAAGCAGTCATTCAAAGAGGGACCATGTGTTCGAGAAGATGCATCGTATACAACTCTGAGTTTTGTTGTAGTCTTGTCTTCCCGGAGGACAGCATGGTGTGGTAAATAGTGTATACGGTTGTGGGTTGGTGTCTTTGATTCTATGGGTTCAACAATTCCTCTCCTAATCTGGTCACGTATTACGGCATCATACTGTAGAAGGATCTTGGAATCGTGTCTAAGCCGCTTGAGAAGTCCAGCTAGTCGCTTTAGGGAGAGATCATAATTGTCAGGTAAAGCAGCGTGTGACTCCTTCCATGGAAGGGAGACCTCATATCTTCCACCACTAAAACGAATGGTGGTTTCAAACTCGGTGTATACTGTGGCTTCATTCGGCCGAATACCAAGTGACTCAAGATCCCAGAACAGTTTCAACTTCCTGTCTAACTCTTGGTCTGTGTCTTGTGAAACATATGCATCAGTTGTCATGGTGTGTGTTACTACAAGATTGGTGGAGGTGTGAGAAGAGATTCCTTCAACTGGACCAGCTAGAACCCAACCAAGCCTTGTGCGAACAGCTGTAGGACCGACCTCAGCGCTAACAATATCACCGGTCACCAGCTTCCAATAATGGTCTGACCCAACAAGTACATCAACACTTAACTCATCTTGTTCATTTGCATAGTCTGCCAATTCTAAATTCGCCAGATGGGGATAGTTCTCTGAAGCATATAAAGTGGGCTGGCTAGTTAACGGCTCACAGATAAAGGGAACTGTCAAGACTGAGAACTGCAGGCTTCGTCCGTCCTTCGTTACCATACCAAGTGACACCACATCGCAAACCTGCCTTGCTTCTGACTGGGAGCCGAAGGTCCTAATTAACATTGTTTCTGAGCACTGTGGGGACAGAGACAAGGCATCAGCAAATTCTTGTGTTATATATGATCGTTGGCTGCCACTATCGAACATAATTCTAGCTTCTAGCCTCCTCTGGGGATCAGTAATCTTAAACACTAAGGCTCTAGCAGTTTGTAGTAACACAGGTGCCCTAACTGAGCCACAATAAGCTGATGTAGTGGCAATTACTTCAGTGTTTGGTCTCGTCACCCTGGTTAGATTTAAAGCTTCTCCTTGCTGATGGTTTGATGCTACATCTTGAGTTACTGCCTCTCTAGTGTTGTTTGCAGAGGAACCATCACAGATACTAGCATGGTGCCTACCTCCACACCTGCTACATCTTCCATTTGAACGACATTCCCGGCTCATGTGATTCTTTCGTAAGCAGTTAAAACATCTCCCAGACCTTCGCAGAATCTGCTTACGAGCTGCAACATCGACTACTGTCTTACAGGAAGTCGACGAATGGTTCTGACGACAATACGAGCACTTAGGTTGGGATGTACCACTAGATAACAGTGCAGCAGCAGTGGATATGTCTGTGCGAGTCCTCCGCAGATTATGAGTGCCCATGGAAGCTCTTTCCCTGGCATCAATTTCTCTATCAATTAACTGCATGAGTCCATCTAGGTTCCACTCCTCATCATGTACCTCACGATTCACCAGGAGCCGAAATTCCTGGGGCAATTTGGCCATTAGTACAGAAGACATTAGACTACCGTAGGAGGCTGCAGGTACCCCCAGAGATCGCAGACCCCTGATCTGTGACTCTACCATGTCATGAAGGTGTCTGAGACCTTTCAAGTTGTTGTGGGATGTAATAGCATCAATACTTAACAAGTTCTCCATATGCTTATCCACAATGAGTCGTTTGTTACCAAATCGCTTCTTCAAAATTTGTACTGCTTCTGTGTAATTAGCGGCTGTCAGCTTCAGTCCACTCACAGCTTCCGATGCAGGCCCTTCTAACAATGACTTTAAATAATTAAATTTGTCAATGTTCGATAATCCTGGGTTACTATCAATGGATGACTGAAAGGTGTCCCAAAACGTAGACCATTGTGTAATGTCTCCGTTGAATCTCTTTAAGGACAATTTGGGTAATTTCACCTTTGCAACGTGCTCTATGGATGTTGCTATTGGTGTATGGCCAGCAGGTGGAAGTGGGGGCAGACGGAGAGGGCTACTAAACATCATTCCATGATCTGTTGAAATTGTAGCTACACTTGGTATGGCAGGTGGGTATAGTGAGGGAACACTAAATATGGGAGTTGATAGTCGTGGTAGTTCTATTGAAGCCATAACAGTTGTCAGAGCACTAGAAACTGTACTGGTGACTGCAATTGATGTGGAAGTAGTGTGTGATTCGACAGCTGAGCTCACTGTAGTAGATGGTATCACATTGGTATGTGACTCGTCAGCTGAGCTCACTGTGGTAGGTGATGTCAAAATGGTATGTGAATCACCAACTGAGCTCAAAATAGTAGAGGATGGACTGTCACTGGTTGGAGCAGAGACAGAGGTAGCGGTAGGTTCTGTGACAGCACTGCTGACGTCGTCAGTTTCAAGTGTGGGAGGTTCAGGTGGTTGATCTCGCTTAGATTTCCTACTGTCAACAGCAGCAGTAGCATCAATAATAGCTACTTGGATCCTCTCTCTAAATACATCTGCCTGCTCAATCTCATCATCAACTTCTGTATCCCCTACAAGTTCTAAAATCTCATCATCCAACTGTTTTAGGGTATCACGTTTCTCATTATGAGTAATTCTGCACTGCTCTAGCTTAGTTAAGATACCATCAGGGTTTTCTGTGGACTCTATGGCCTCATACAGAGTAACAATTGTACGTTTGGTGGATGAGCGATGCCCACCTCTGACCTTCTTTTTTCTACTCAAGCCTTCTGCCATATTCAGATTAGCCTACTGCTAGTTACTTCTATATAGTAGTACTCACGTACTCCACGGTTCGGTGTGTCCTATGGTAGCAAGCGGCTCACCAGGATTCCCGCCAATCTTCACTCTCCAATTGGAGAGCACCAACTAAATACAAGGCAGACAAAAACAGACTAATCCGTAACACACTTTGGGACTCGCCTCTTCAGGTACCATTCACCCGGTACCAAGGAATTCTCGTTTGTGGTTCGGATGCAAGTCTCCCACGTAGGCTTGCTCGCGGGTGTACTAGTGGTTGAGCGATGAATCGGTAGAACGCTGTCTCCGGCTCGAAGGACCATGTAAGTTACTCTGTGGAGGGTTCGTATCAGCGTCCTCGCGGGTGCTCGTCACGTCCCAACCCTGTACCCCAACAACGTGTTCAGTCGCGTGATACCTCGTGATTCTAATATTTTCAAGCATATGTAAGTACACAACAGAAGATATCTAACACTAAAACTAACACTAACTAAAATGAAATTAATACTAACTAAATTACAGAAATATGGGGTACCAGAACTAATACTAACTAAAACTTTAGTGGAATTAGGGTACTAGAACTAAAACTAACTAAAACTATGACAGAATTGGAGTACTAGAACTAGAACTAAACTAAAATGAATTTGCTGTACTAAAACAACACTAGTTTCAATACTTGCTGATAGCGCTGAAGCCTCATTATGGCTTTCAATGCATACACAGCATATGCTATGATTATGAGTCAGTACCAGCAGATGTTAGTGATTTAATTCTCTTCCAACCAAACCTACATATATATATATATAGCTAGTTTGTTCACACATTCAGATGCCTCAATAAAGTTTATCAACACATGAAGAAAGGAATACAGTAGCACAAAGGCTTGATCTGATGTTCACAGTACTCATTCCAGTGATCAGCTTAAGATATAGTAAAAGTCTTTAGCTTTTCCAGTTAGTAACGTTTAGTTTGTTAGCAGCATTTCAAAATATTACCAATAATACGTACTAACAGAACCTTATAGGAACAGAGCCTTGTGTGTTGTCTTAACATGCATGTTAGTATTTAGAACCAAATAAGCAACTCCATACTCTTTACACCACAGTTATCATTATCCAACAAAGTCATTATATAGAGCTGTATGAAAATATCATGCACTCTTAACTTCTTTTCATCATTGTGAAATTACATTAACAAATTGCATGTTTCAGTGCACACTTAGCACAGCATGGTTACTTACAATACATGTAAGCATTATAGTCAGTCAATACCGCACATAATTATGCATACATGCATTACGCATGTACAATTAACTCCCAATTTTGCAGAAATATTTAGGCATCACATGCTTATCACACACTGCAGTTGTCATAACAGTAACGAAAAGATCATATTAAATTTCTACAAACGTTTGTTGGAAATACATGTGGCCTATAAGTTCCTATGCATGAAAGTGAAACAATGGTACATTGCAAAATGCTATGAAGTGTGAATAGTCATTTTGTGAAACAAGAACCACTGCACATGCAGTGCTGTGGTAATGGATCCTGCCATTCCTTGGGGTAACTCCGTACTCTAGTCCAGTGCACATGCTTCAAGGTCTCCAACACAGAAGTACCATTAGTACAATTATCTTCATCATAGAATCCACAGTATGCTCTCCTGTACTCACTGGGACTAAACACTACGCAATGTTTAGTTGACAAAATTTCCTATAGTAAATTAGTAATAAAACAAAATAGCTTAATTAATCACAAAACTTAATATCATCTGTATGTACATGTATATATGGACCAATAGACAGTAGACGGCTGTTCTAAAGCTGACATACAGGAGGCACAGCATACGCATGTTGCAGTATGGGGGGCTGGGGTGCCAGCAGCCCCTATAGAATTGAAGCTGTTTACTAGCTTAAAATTGATGCAAAAAAACATGAAAAAACTAAAGTCAATAATGCCAATCTGGTTATGCCACTACAAAATCTTATTCTTTGTCCCTCCCTAGAATCTCTTTTGTTTATGGATTCTCAAGGGTATATTTAAACAAGTATTGCTTATTTTCTGCTGTTTAAGAAATGGCTTCATAAAGTTGGTAATATCGTGCATGTCATAAGTATTCACATGGCAAGTATCAGTTGCACATCATTATAATTATAAACCTTTATCTAGGCCAGGTAACTAAACCTCTGATGGTATAATATGGGTACAGTTCTATACTATGGTTATTATATAAGTCCCAGGAAGTTGGTATCCACCTGATAGTGACATCATAGTGCATTATGTTATGAACAGTACAGCAACTGTTCAGAAGAGGCATTTATTTTAGCCCTAACAGTCAGAAAGGCAGGGGCATATGCAGGAATTTTGAAAAGGGGTTTCCACTACAGTTACGTGACTGTTATATTAGAGTAACTTATATTACCAGACTACTTTATTGGAGTATCTCAATCTTTTCACCAAAATCATAATTCAGAACAATGCTATAGGTGTTTCCATCATGTGAGAAACTATTATTTAACTATAGGATGTTTGAATGTGTCCTGTTCCATGATAGATTCCACATTCTGGAAACCTGAAGTTTCAAAAAATTTCTTAATGTGTCAAGTAGTGTGTAAAATCCAAAAGGGTTTCTGGAAACCCCTGGAAACCCCCTCGGTATGCCCCTGAGAAAGGTGACAATTCATCTTTAGTTTAATTTTTGCAGTGATAATTAACTGCAAATGCAGAGCTAAATGTTTACTGTACATTAAGTATTACCAATTTAGTTATGGAATGGCGGCATAGTTTTATCTTTAACGGTCTACAACACGACCTTGAAACTCAGTGCAGGATAAATGCATATTGCAATTTTAAGCTCATTTTCAACATGTGGCATATTTGTTAACACAACTGCATACCTCAATGTCTTGAAGAACATCAGTCAGTGTTTGAAGATACTCAAGCACACTGTTTAAATTGCTGATATCTTCTGTATTATTCACTACCACATAACTATCATTTTGCTCAACAAAATATTCTCCTCTGAATAAAGAATTTTGTAACTGATAATTTATAGCCATTGCAGTTGTGAATACACTACATGTGAAATTGAACTGCTGCAATGATAGATTGACAATGTTGAGTTCAGAAGAATTGTTGAAGTGTTTTGTTGGTAGTACAACTGCTTTTCTATGCTACAGAATAAGTAATACAATGAAGAGTCAGTATAGTGCACTATTAGCTAACTGCATTTACCTTCACCATGAACTGGACTTGTAATTTAATAAGTTCAGATGTACAATAGAACTGTTGTGTCTTATAACCGAGAGAAACTCCACTGTCCCGCTTGTTCTTTATTGGAGAATTGTGTGCCAGTACAAACATTGCTAGTAGAAAAATTCTAAAGACTGAACATCTATACCCTGAAAATTTCTTGCTGAAACTATCCATCTCAGTAAAGCTGATCAGAAGTCGCTTGGAGAGCTCTTGTACTGCCATGGTACAATAGACCTTTCTTTTATACTCTAAGATCACACGTGCATAGTATGATGTAAGTAGATTATAAATACACTAGTTACGTAGATGTACGCAGTGTAAATTATTAAGATGTGCGTCCGGTCAGCAACAAATCATACCCATACCATGACCATAAATGACACCTGAGATCAGATCCCACAACCACATAAGAATTCAACCCATACAGCCACAGACTGCATACATGATTGCCTGATAAAAGGAAGTTGAGACTACGCAATGAAACATATGCTAAACCCTTTCATTATAAAGAGACTATAGATACAAGCAGTGTCATATGATCACCTACTGAGTTCTTTCAACATGAATTGCAATTTAATGTGTTTACAGTAGACATTTGTCATAACTTTTAGGGACAGTACAGATAAGCATTTCATATTCTGTCACTGTCATGTAAAACAATTAATTATTGTTTTAACCATTTTTAACCAAACAGGAAGATTTTAATATCCTTAAGTAAACTGTGTGGGCACACAGTGTTGTTCATAGTACATTTTTGGGCAGCAAATTTTTATTAGTTCTAGTAGGCTAAATATGGAAGTGTCTTAGTTCCACAATTAGGTAAATCTTTAAAAGGTTAAACAAAAGTAAGTCACAATCTATTAAAATTTTAGTCCCATAGCTAAATTCATGAACGTTTATGCAAACTATACAAACAAAGCATTGCAAGCCTGATGCAAAGGTGACTGCTAAATAGCACAAATCTTTGAAGTTGCTACTAGTGCAAATATATACTACACAGCTATAGTTAGTGCAGATACTGCTCTTTAAGTTGAGTACTAAAATTAGAGATAAAACAGTCACTGAATGGCAACACTAGTTGTTAGCCTATTACTGGCATAAAATGGCAGCAATATTACAACTTCATGAGGCAAATTCAAAAACAAGATTGTTTATGGAAATGCACTTCATATAAGCAAAACTGCTACTTAAACAATTAACCAAATAATCATGTGACTAATTACAGCTGGGTGGGCTGCTTCCCCAGTTGACACCAGGCCACCAGGTCCCCATTAGCAGCTGGGTAGACTGGAGCAATGTAAGTAAAGTTTCTTGCTCAAGGAAACAACAACAACAACACCAAAGTAGCATAACTGGGAATCGAACCTGGGACCTTTGATCACCAGGCCCACTTGGCTACACACACACAGACACACACACACACAGACACACACACACACACAGACACACACACAGACACACACACACACACACACACACACACACACACACACACACACACACACACACACACGTACCATAACACACACATGCTCCATGTACAAACATACATACCTGCAGCATATGTGAAGAACTGTCTAGTGATGCATCAACTAATCAGAAATCAGTTTGTCAGCCAGATTTTACCAATATCGGTATTGGTAATTATTAGCCAATTATTTAGCTGATTAATTATTGTATAATGACCTGATGTTAAGACAAAAAAAATTAAAGATGGCAATTTTACAAATACATCAGTATGAAATTTTGGTAAGCATAAACATTGGAACAGTTATCAGAATCGGCCATTATGTGAATTCAATATTGGCTAATCAGCAATCTCTTATTGGTACATCGCCATAACTGTCATCGTCACACATAATTTGTGCAATTTCATGACACTTTAGATTTCTTCCTTTCCCCATCTGACATCATGCAATCTGCTGAAAGTAGCCAATCTTGCTTCAAGAGGTTTTCATGCACCAGTATAGTAGATTCCTAAGTGTACTGTTCTCTAGACAGCAATATGAAACTACTGCTGGCATTAGTGTAAAACTGATTTCATCATTGTTACCATTATCAAGGGTAGATCAGAAACAGCAAGGACACATTTGCTGGTAATATGTAATGATGAAGATATTATCAGAAGTCATGCACAGCTGAAAATAGTTAAAGTCCTGAAATATGATGTATCGTATGGGTATACCTTTAGTTATTAGCATAAACTAACCACTGACATATTTGATTGAAAACACACACAGAGTATTCTGCTGTTGGACACAAAATACATACATACACAGTAAATCCCATCACATAACAGACCATAAATGTTTGTGCTGGAATAGAATATTTTCAATTTGTAACTTCATAAAATTAATTAGCCAAGTCACTGACCAACAATGGCTTGATTTTTATTCTATTACAGTATAATTACAAGGAGGCTAGTACACAAGGAGGTTAATTAAGATGCACTGATCACTAAGGGATACTGGTATCCTTTGATTTTGATTTATGTATTTAACCTCCAAGCAATCGGCTACAGCCGTTCTTCCTTGCCTGGAGGGACACATTACAATACATAAATTGTACACACAAAACTAAACAAAGCAAGGTATAACTGATACAAAAACAACCAAAGTGAACAACTTACAACACACACACACACACACACACACAAAACATACATATAATTACAATCATATTAATATTATCAAATGAGTGAGTCACAGTGCTACTTAAGGACATCCACGTACTCATAAAATGGAGAATTAATAGTCAGTTACAGATGATGGCAATGCATTCCACCATTGAATGGTTTTATAATAGTTATTGCTGTGTTGTACAGGTATTTACAACACACAAACAGCGAAAGAACACCTTAAATGATCAATCATAATGAAATACTAACCAATGACTACTATACTATTATCTACATGCACTGCATATATGAGTAACGTTGATTCACAAATGTTAGTTTAATAGTTATGTCCCTCATAAGCAGGATCATTTTCCGCAGCAACAACATTTTTATTTGCACCATGGTCAGGATTCTGGTGAAGCTCTAACCTTTGTCCTCTACTATAAGCTGGGTCTAACTCTATATGATTAGCAGTGGGTAACTGGTTGGATAAGCTTGTTAGTTCATAGGTCCCACCTCGGTTGGTAAATGATTTCACTGTACATTCTTGCACTTTTCTTTTCTTTACAAACATATAGGTGATGATGAAGGTGATGATAGCAGTAGTGGTCACTGATAGGAGGAAAGTGAGTGAACAAGATAAGGCAACAGCAGCTCCAGTGGATAGTGAATGTGAGTCTGATGGGCATTTGTCTTGGGGAAAGAAAACAGCAGCAACTAAATACATAATATGTGACCTAAGTTTGGAAAACCATCCTTTTGGGCACATGCAAAATGTGCAGGAAAACTCAATTGAAGATTTCAGCAATATTTTTTTAATGAAAATTTTTGCATATTTGGATAGAGTAACTATTAAACCTTCTTTCTGTGAAATTTCACAGCCACAGCTTCTTTCTGCTAGGTGATATGGATGATTTTATTAGACCATGTAGTGATTTCACCATGCGTGGGACACCAATTAACCTACAAATGGGGTGATTTATTCATGTGCTAGAATGGTTAAAACCAAGTATTAGACAATGATACATGGCATTTAATTGAAGAAAAGGAACAGGAACATTTGATTGTACTATCAGAAGCCTCTTTATAATACTTTTAGACAGTAGGAATGGAATTTTTTGTAAACAAAATCATTTGTCACAATTTGTCACACTTAATCACTCACAGAATTCAATGTATTAATATGAAAAGTTACTTTGTAATGCATTAGACAGTAAATTGACCTTATCTCTGGAACCTTTCAAGATTATCAAGCTGAAATTTTGACACAAGATGGATAAACACCCAGTGCCTCGTTTTAGCTACAAAAGAGAAAATTGACCAATATACCAAAAAGGATGGTTTTCCAAAATTGGGTCACATATATGTATGTACATACATATGTTTGTAGGTACAAAATCAATGCATTCATATAATACACATAGAACATTAATATGCTCTTACTGTAGTTTGGTAATTTGGTGGTACAGATATAGAAGTACCACTACATGGAATGTTTCCCTTAGGATAATTCCAAAAAATAAAAATTCAGATCATTTTTGATTTTCATGAAATTCAGCACAAGCTATCAAAAAACTTTCTCATAAAAAATTTGGCTCATTTCATTAGGCCTACATCAAGTATGCCAGCATACAGTATTTAATGAAAGGCACAATAGGCTGGAGTGCTATGCTAGCACAATGCTAGCATATGATAT
Organism: Dysidea avara; assembly: GCF_963678975.1. NCBI lineage: Eukaryota > Metazoa > Porifera > Demospongiae > Dictyoceratida > Dysideidae > Dysidea > Dysidea avara. The sequence continues at coordinate 24,944,624 of NC_089272.1, read as the reverse complement.
GGTGGATATTTCAAACTATGGAGTTTAACTCCATTAAAATCGATTGATATTCCCTAATAGAGGAATCATGATCAGTGGAAACTGCAAAGTGCAATAAAGCACTCAAATGCATTGTACATAGCTCCTTAGATCTAATAGAATAGTCACTTTGTAGTGCATTACTCTAATAGAGCATTCACTGATTAAATGTTCCAAGATGATTGTAAGAACCTAAAAGCATAATGCAAGCATAGTGGGAACACTGAAGAGAATCATGTGAAAACTTTGGAAAGCATTTGGGGAAAATTTTGAGCACACTGTATTTGAGTCAGGCCTACTGTTACTGCACAATTGTTCAAAGATTCTATAAAAAATTCATCTATATCTCATAACTTTGCTTGTGATTACCATAGAAACATCTGATTTAGTAACTTGTTATGATTACTCAAAGGAAAAGGAAAGGTCAAACCCAAATTTTTAAAACATATATATTCTTTTTAATTATTTTATTAATGCTTTACAGCACAGGTGCTGAAGGTCTGCCTGCTCAAAGACATTAACTACATAAGGTGTATTGAAAAGTTGCAGAAAGGAGAAAAATCCATGTAGGTAGCTTCGAACCTGCAGCCATCCGATTTATGCTCGAACGCTTACAGGAGTCTACCAGGCGGTCAGGATGTTTTCTCCTTGTTATTTTCATGTAATTATATCCATAGGAATTCTAGAGAGTGACTCATTATCTCTAAGTACCTCAAGTAGAACCAAATGGACACTAGTTAATTTATTAATGCTTTACAGCACAAGTGCTGAAGGTCTGTAGGACACCTAGTCCTACAGCCATTCTTAAATTCCTTTTATTTTTTGCATACATATTGCTTAATGCCCTTCGTTCACCACTGTGAGTTTAAAGTTAGGACCTGTAGCAGATCACTGATGAGTTGTAAGTGTTAATGTTAACATATTCGACTGTACCATGGACATAAATTGGGTTATTGCTGAACATGCCGGGAAGATGTGGTTTGGGAGAAAAGGTCAGGGGTGACTTTCATCGGATCACGTGAACCCACCTGACTGCAACCTTGTAAGATTTTATGGTTATCAGCTAGATCACGTGAACCATGAAATAAGGCTCGCTTGGGGGTGCCTGCTGACTTCTGAAGTCCAGGCGCCAGTTGTTTTGCGGAAGCCAAACGACACCACCCAAACTTAGCCCAAGCATACCTCACACACTCCCTGACCTCACAACCACCTCTCTCTGTATGATAATGATACACAGAACTGGCTACCAGCAACACCTGTTGAGATAAATTAGTGCTGACACATACATTCATGAAAAAAAAAAAGAATGCTGATATATATCTATATATAGGTACTAGCCATACTGTCTGATCCTAGGAGACCAGTCTTTCTGACATAGCAGCCAACTGCTGACGTGGTGTCTTGATATATAACTGGTACGCACTGCTTTTCCAGCGACCCAGCATTTTGATTGTGGTCTCTGCCACGCCTTGTCTGACTGCTGTTGTGGCAGCCCCAATCCTGAAGCTGTGACCTGAGTAATGTTTAAACTGAACTCCTGCTTGACTGAGTGCCTCTCTTATTCTCACAACAAATCTGGGGCGTGTAAGAGGTTTGCCATCTGAAAACTTGAATAGTGGACCGGCCTCCGGGCCTCTCTGTTGCAAGTAGCACAGGACTGTGGTTACTGGACACAATGACTTCTGTGTACGGCCCAGGAACACATCTACACCAAGGCGAAAGGGGTCTGTTTTGGAGGCCTTGATTCTGACTTTTATGACTTGAGGATTGGTGTATGAATCTACCGACACATCTGAGAAGTTTAGGTGGACCCCTTCATCATAGGCTGTATCAGAGGGGACTGTAATCTCCCCAGCTCGCAAGAATCCAAAGAAACACAGTAGAGCTGCTGCCCACAGCATTACATTGTCATTTTGATAGTGACTATTGAACCACACTTGTTTGATTTTCAGTAGCAGCTCAGGTGTGATGGGTAGTCTGGGAGACACTGGCCCTTTAGTCTTAGCTTGGAGAGATTTGATGCCCCTGAGAACTAATTCCAGGCGACTCATGGAACTTATTCTTGGGTCTGGTAAATGGTGCTCTAAGTGCAAATGACGGATGCCTGAAAGGTAGCCTTTGATTGTGGAGTGGGACAGTCCCTCCATACCTAGGGCTGACACAAACTGGCACAGGCGGTGCTCTGTGGTTGGGAGGGGGTTGAGGTTATAGGTGAGACAAAACTGCATGTAGCGACGTTTTGCTGAGCCATAGACTCGCTGAGTGGATGATGCTAGTCCATTGGAAAAATAGAACTCCACAGCATCGTCCAGGCTGGAGACAACCAATCTGGCTTCTGTATTATGATTAGGTCCAGTAGTGATTCGGGGATAGCTGATGGAATCGGCTGAGCCTGTGGGTGCAAAGAATGAAATAAATGCATTTTGTTGCGGGATAGTGCATCTGCAATGTTATTATTTTTCCAGCAATATGAGTTGCAAACAAAAAGTTATATTTTTCTCTGATGAAAGCCAAGCACCTTAGGAGGTGTGAGGCATCGAGATCTTTGCTACTGTTCTGGTTGATGATGTTGACAGCAGCCTCGTTGTCACACCACACTTGTACCGAGTGTCCAGACCAGTTCCTCCCCCATAAGGCTGCTGCCAAGGTGATAGGAATAAGCTCCTGGACTGTAATGTGGAGTGAAGCCCCAATTGAATTCCATGGTAGGCAGAACCACTGAGAGCCTGAGAAGCCACCACACCCCCATGAACCCGAAGCATCTGTTGTAACTGAGAATGTTGGGTTGACCTTGTTAACCGAGAGTAACTTGGATACTCTGTTCCACGACGACCCAAAGACACACCACCATTCTACCTCAGCCATGGCACAGCTGTTCAGCCTGACAAAATGATCTAGTCCTTTGACATCTGACGACATCGCTATAAGTCGGCGGAGGAAAGCTCTACCAGACCTCACAACTTTACATGCATGGGAAAGAGACACAATTAATGATAACAGGTTTCGTTTTGTAACTGATTTCTTTCCCCGCCACCTGGCTAAGTTTTCCTTTAGCAGAGCTAATTTGTCAGCCAGAAGACAGATCTCCATGGCAACTGAATCTATCTCTATTCCTAAGAATGTAATGCATGTTGCCGGTCCCTCTGTTTTTTTGTTCTCAATTGGCAGGCCCATGGCATTACAGACTGTTGTAATGGTTGCTAAATTATTAGCACACTCTGGTGAGCCAGGTCTCCCTATAGTAACAAAATCATCGATATAATGGAGGACATGCTTGACTCCCTCCTGCTGAGCCACCCACTGCACTGTATCGGCAATTGCTGTGAACAATAGGGGGGCAGATCGCAGGCCAAAGGGCAGCGCTGCGTCAATGTAAATATTGTCACCCCACTGCATTCCTAAGTAGTGCCGGTCTAGAGGAGACACTGGAACATGCCTGTAAGCTTGCTTAATGTCTAATTTTGCTAGGATTTCCCCCTCTCCCAATTTAGCAATTACAGCGATCATATCATCAACCGACACATATGAGAGGCTTGCTAGTTCCTTTGCAATCCCATCATTAACACTGTTACCTTCAGGGCTAGATAGATCCAGGATTAGTCTCCAGTGCCCAGGCTTATTCTTTTTTGGTATAACTCGAAATGGGCTACAATGGATTTGTTTAGCTTCTGGTAGGTCTTCCTTACCCACTAGCAACATTCTGCTGCTCTCTACTTCCCCTTGAATGTAAGCATTGACCACTTCTGGATGCTGCTCAGCTGAAAACATGTTACGGTTGTTAGCTTTCAGTTCAGATAGAGTAGGATTAAAACCAATGCGGAAACCATGCTTTATCCCCCGCAACAAGAAATTGACAAAGGTTTTGTTAGGGTGACTACCTAAATACTGGGACCACACTTCTGCTCGTAGAGGAGTTGTGACTTTTGCCAGGTTATCTGGCAAGACAGCTTCTTGTTGAGTATTAGCTTGTTCCAGAGCCAGCAGTTGGGTGAGGTATGGATAGCCCACTGTAAAAGTCATAGAATTGATAGTAATTGACTATAAGCAAAAAATATATATATATTAATTAAGAACAGAAATAATGCGAGTAGCTTCTACTGTATGTCAGAATTAATTAGTGCTACTCTACTCATTACACAAATATCATTTTTATTCATATGCATGTTGAATGTGAAGATAAGCATACATAAGCATGTGAGGTAACATAATCACAAAGAGTAATCAACAGTTGAGAGTCCAGTAAAACCATCCAGTCATTTTGTACTGGGGGCCTGTTCACTGGGAGCTTTGCACCTGCTAACGGGGTGACCTCCACCGCAGGATCTACAACAGTGGTCATATCTGCACATCCTCCCATACCGGCATCTACCTCCATTGTCATTATAAAGGTTGCATGGCCTTAAGGATCTCCCAGTAACCTCTTGTCTACAAGTAAGTGACCACTTCCTGGGCCTTTCTTCCAGTTGCCCAACGGCTCCTCCTCCTCCCAGATTTGGACCAGGCCTCTGTGTTGGCTTGTAATGAGCTGATGAGAAACCTGGGGCAGGGCTCTGGCTCTGAGCTGCCACTGGGCATTGGAAGGAGTAGTGGTCAATCGAGTAACAGTGGGAGTACCAGTTTTCTCTTCCAATCAGCTGCCCAGAGAAAGACTCCGTATAGGTGCCTGGATCAGCACGAGCCCACGAGAGATGGGGGTTTTCAGCTGCTTCTTGACGGAAATTCTGGTCATATACCAGCCAGGAGGGCCAAGCATAACGCAAGCTCTTCCTTGCAATGAATGACATATACGCCATCAACTCAGGGACCCGCTCCGGTTGGCTGGGAGCAAGGACTGCCACATATAGTGCAAAGCACTGGGTCCAAGTTGCCAGGTCTGGGATTAGCTTCTTTGATTGCAACAGATCAGCTGCCTGGACTAATATTACTTGACTATTGAGTCCTGATGGGATACCCCGTACTTTGCCTTTAGCTGGTGGAAATTCAGCGAAGTCAATGTATTCTCTGGACAAAATCTTCTCTATCATCTTCTTCGGCAAAGCTGACAAGCCGGCACCTGGAAACACTAGCTGAGACAGTGGAGGGGACTCATCCCTAGACCCCAATGTCTGGAATACTTGGCTTGCTGAGACGACATCTCTCATATTGTCCATTCAAAATGTTTTCACTCCAGCATCTTGCAACCTTTTAGCCCCTGGAATCTCCTCTACAAGCAACACAACCAACAAACACTAGCAGCTGTGACCACCAATTTGCAGCACAAGCGTTGTGCCAGGATGTGTGCCAGCCTGGTTAGCTTTTGTCAGAGGTGAGTGACTCGTATACCTGCTTGAGACTGGGATAGGTGCGAGATATTTCCCACTAAACTATGAGTATATCCCATCAAAGCAAAAAACCGATCCAATTGGAGATAACATTGTTTTGAACAACTTGGCAACAGGTACTTCATTTGTGAAGTCATTTGAAATAACTCGACGACTGGCTGGCCATCAATGGTGAACACGTTGCCACACACCAGGCTCGGCCTCATTGTTGATTAGCCACAACAGAACCATTTGATTATTTGCAACACCCAACAACAGGCTGGCCGACACATTGCCTCACACCAGGCTTGGCTTCACTGTTAATTACCACCACACAACCACTTTTAAAAATTTTTATTTAACATGACCCAACAGGCTGGCCATCACTGGTGAGCACATTGCTTACACCAGGCTTGGCCTCACTGTTAATCAACCACCACATAACCATTTGTTATAAGTTTATTACTTAACCCAACAACAGGCTGGCCATCACTGGTGAGCACATTGCCTCACACCAGGCTTGGCCTCACTGTTAATTAACCACAACACAACCATTTGTTGTAAGTTCATTACATAACCCAACAACAGGCTGGCCATCACTGGTGAGCACAGTACCTCACACCAGGCTTGGCCTCACTGATAATCAACCACCACACAACCATTTGTGATAAGATATTACTTGAATCACTTTAACAACATGCAGGTTTTCTTGAATAATCAAAGGTGGGCATGCTGAGGTCTCATGCACCTCACTGTTAGACATAAGCCATTACCCTCCTAACAGCTCCTTGGTCCTAGCCTTAATTGGCTTCATCCTTAACCATTGGTGCCATAACTCAAGTGCAGGAGTGCCTGCATGTCAGTCATAATGGAAGAATGTGTTGACTGTTGTGACACCTTCATGGGGGGGGGGGGGGGGGGGCTACCTGGCCCGTCACCCCCATCCCATAGGTGTGGATTCCAGCCATGCATGCAAAGGCGGGCCATCATAGCTAAAATGAAACCAAACTGTCACGAGTTCATTGGTCGCCCCCAGCTCAGCTCAGCTGTCAGGGCTTATGGTCTAGCTGCGGTGGTGATACCAGCCCTTCTTACATTGCTGTATGCGTAGTAGCTACGTGTAAGGGGAACGGGCCGTGTGTGCGAGGTGTGTGGTCCCGTCCTGCGATACACGCTCACCACCAGTAAGCGAAGACAGGAACGAGACGAGATAGAAAAAACTGAAAAAGCCGCTAACCAAAACACAACCGCTAGCTGTTCCCAGCTATCTAGCTAGCGGGAACGAAGGGCTGATAACCCCAGCGAGACTAGACCAGATGCCGTTCCGGGCTATATACGTACCAGACCCGGCCTCTTTCCCTGCACACTGGCCGCGACCGCACGGCTATGTACTCACCTGCCAGCGTTCCAGTCTTGGGAGAACTTGGGCGAGGAGTGGAAACAATCTGATCGGCTCCTTTCTTATGTGATGTTGCTTCAGTCCGTTCCCTCGCCAACAGAGCTGCCTCAACTGCCTCTGACGCATACTTGGCCAACTCCTCCCGGAGTAGTTGCTCCCTTGTCTTCTCCACTGGTTGCGGTGGCGGGTCGTCTCCGCCCTTGCCAACATTGTCGAGTGTTATAGAGGATCCAGACTCTTCGTGACTCATGGTTTGCATACAACAAGCAACTAGCTGGTCTTTACAGCAATGATTGGCTGCAGCTAAACATCCGGTTATTTATTGCGCGCATGCCCCACACTCCGGATGTGACTTGTCGTCTGAAGCTATGCTCGTGTGAGCTGCTATGGAGCAGCTCACGCCTTCCTACTGTCTCTATGTTAACCCTGTTTAACGAGACGTTAAACTTCATTGTAGCCTTGTACAGTAAATGCTGCTTATTGTATGGTGTATGTAATGGTTAGCAATGCCTTGAATTACACAGTTATATAATTCTTTGTTACTATAGTTAATCGAAGGTTGCATTGTAACAAAATCTCACTACAATAGTAACATAATACATGTTATGCTGTTACTGAAAGTAATTTACCCCTTGATTATGATGCCAATAATATTATAATATAGCAGTGAATATTAACTATGTAACATATTATTACCTATGATCCATACTCAAATTAAATTTTTTTTTCTTTGTATACTTGTTACACTAAAGTTACATGTGTACCTTGTATATCTTTAGTCTTCATAGTCACTATGATAGGTATGCCATTGCCAACTCTGCTTACGGTACACACAGTTATGATGTACAAGGTGTTACTGGTCAATCCAGTGAATGTATCAAGACACACGGTAGTGTGTCGTGCGGCCCAAGAAGCCGGCGCGCCACACCGTGAGTATATTTACAGGAAGAAAGTAAACGCGATTTTCACACCTTTGTATCTCCGTGATTCCTTATCTGATTGAAACCAAAGTTGCTACAGAAGTGTTGGCTAGGTAGGCGAGTCCACATTCCAAATTTGAAGAAAATCGCTCCATCCATTTCCGAGATACGAGCGGCCAAATGTTTGGGGTTTTTTCTTCGTTTTTTTTCTTCTACTTCTTTTCGCACACTTTGCAAAATCCGCAATAAAACACGAATTCGTGCTCCAATTGGGCTGAAATTTGGCACACTTAAAGGGCTCATTAAGGCGAATCTCAGTACCAAGTTTGGTAGGAATCCGATAAACATTCACAGAGTTACGACCGATTATTTGCGTAAAATAAGGTCGAAGGTCTGTCACGCCCACAGGGTAAACCGCTTGAAGGAATGAGCAGAAAATTGCTATGTAGATGTAGTAACTATCGTAGGAGTGCCTTTTTGTGGTTTGAAAGGAATCCAGTTAAAGGCCATCGAGATATAACACAAAACCCAACCTGTGTCACAATTACGCGATCGATTTTTATGAATAAAAAACTAATAGTTTTCACGTTTACCAGGCAAACCGCTTAGAGCAGTGAGCTGAAAATCGGTGTGTGGCTGGAATAATTATCATAGAAACTCCTTGCAGTAGTACAGAAGAATCAGATTGCAAACCACTGAGTTATGATTCCAAAGCCAACTACGTGTAACATATGCGAGATCGAGATACTCTAATAGAACAGTCACCCTAATAGAGCATTCAGCTACGTTTATAACTTACTCCATTATAAAATTATATTACATTGCAAGTTATTCTGTAGGGAGTTCAGCTACATACAGTTAATCTTATAGACAATTCAGCTACAAGCAAGTCACCCTGTAGAGAATTCAGCTACAAATATGTTGCTGTAGAGATTCAGAACATTATAAGTCACATTGAAGAGAATTCAGCTATAAACAAGTCACCTTGTAGAGAGTTCAGCTACAACAAGTCACTCTGTAGAGAATTCAGCTACAAACAAATCACTGCGTAAAGGGTTCAGCTACAAAAAAAACTACCCAGTAGAGAGTTCATCTAGATCAGCTACAAACAAGTTACTTTAAGCAATGTTCAGCTACAAGTAACTCACTCTGTAGAGAGTTCAGCTACAAACAAGTCACTCTGTAGTACAAACAAGTCACCGTGTAGCTGGAGAGTTCAGCAACCAATCAAAAAACCACTCTGTAAAGAGTTCAGCTATACAAACATGTTATAACTCTATAGAGAAAGTTATAACTCTATATTGAGATCAGCTAGAAACAATTAGTCATCCAGTAGAGAGATCACCTATAATACATCACCTTATAGAGAGTTTAGTTACAAAGAAACCACCATTTAGAGAGTTCAGCTGCAAACATATCACCCCATAGAGAGTGCAGCTATGAACAGATCACCCTATAGAGAGTTCAGCTAGAAAAAGTCATCCTGTAGAGAGATCAGCTAGAAGGATCACCTTGTAGAGAGTTCAACTACAAACAAATCACCCTGCAGATAGTTCAGCTACAAACAAGTCACCCTATAGAGAGATCAGCTAGAAGAAGTTACCTTGTACATACAAAGAAACCATCATATAAAGAGTTCAGCTGCAAACAAATTACCCTGTAGAAGTTCAGCTACAGATCACCCTGTAGAAAGATCAGCTAGAAGAAATCACCTTGTTGAGAGTTCAGCTACAAAGAAACCACCATGTAGAGAGTTCAGCTGCAAACAAATCATCTGTAGAGAGTTCAGCCAGAAACAAGTTCACCCTGTAGAGAGATCAGCTAGAAACAAGTCACCCTGTAGAGAGAGCAGCTACAAAGAAACCATCCTGTAGAGAGTTCAATTACAAACGTATAACCCTATAGACAGTTCAGCTAGAATCAAGTCACTGTGTAGAGAGATCAGCTAGAAACAAGTCATCCAGAGATCAGCTAGAAACAAGTCACCCTGTAGAGAGATCAGCTACAAAGAAACCATCCTGTAGAGAGTTCAATTGCAAAACAGAAAACCCTATAGAGAGTTCAGCTAGAATCAAGTCACTGTATAGAGAGATCAGCTAGAAACAAGTCATCCTGTAGAGAGATAAGCTAGAAACAAGTCATCCAGGAATCAGCTAGAAACAAGTCACCCTGTAGAGAGATCAGCTAGAAACAAATCATCCTGTAGAGAGATCAGCTAGAAATAAGTCACCCTGTAGAGAGATCAGCTACAAAGAAGCCATCCTGTAGAGAGTTCAGCTACAAACAAGTTACCCTACAGTGAGATCAGTTTGAAACAAGAGATTTCAGCTACAAACAAATAAACCTGTAAAGAGTTCAGCTATGAACAGATCACCCTGTAGAGAGTTAAGCTAGAAACAAGTTACCCTATAGAGAGATCAGCTAGAAACAAGTCACCCTGTAGAGATTTCAGCAACAAACAGATTATCCTGTAGATAGTTCAGCTAGATACAAGTCATCCTATAGAGAGATCAGCTAGAGGAAGTCACCTTGTAGAGAGATCAGCTAGAAAAAAGTTGCTTTGTAGAGAGTTCATTAACAAAGAAACTATCCTGTAGAGAGTTCAGCTACAAACAATTCACCCTGTAGAGAGTTTAGCTGCAAACAAATCACCCTAGAGAGTTCAGCTACAAACAAATCAACCTGTAGAGAGATCAGCTCGAGGAAGTCACCTTGTAGAGAGATCAGCTAGATACAAATCACCCTGTAGAGAGTTCGGCTACAAAAAATCACCCTGTAGATAGATCAGCTACAAACAAATCACCCTGTAGATAGATCAGCTAGAAACTAGACATAATATAGGGAATTCAGTTAAAAGCAAATCACCTTGTAGAGAGTTCAGCTAGAGGAGGTCACATTGTAGAGAGATCAGCTAGAAGTAAGTCACCTTGTAGAGAGTTCAGTGACAAAGAAACCATCCTGTAGAGAGTTCAGCTACAAACAAATCACCCTGTAGAGAGTTCAGCTACAAACAAATCACCCTGTAGATAGATCAGCTAGAAACTAGACACAATATAGGGAATTCAGTTAAAAGCAAATCACCCTGTAGAGAGTTCAGCTACAAACAAATCAACCTGTAGAGAGATCAGCTAGAGGAGGTCACCTTGTAGAGAGATCAGCTAGAAGCAAGTCACCTTGTAGAGAGTTCAGTGACAAAGAAACCATCCTGTAGAGAGATCAGCTACAAACAAAACACCTTGTAGAGACTTCAGCTGCAAACAAATCAACCTGTAGAGATTTCAGTTACAAACAAATCACCCATTGTAGAGAGATCAGCTACAACCAAATCATCCTGTAGAGAGATCAGCTACAACCAAATCACCCTGTAGAGAGATCAGCTAAAAACACATCACTTTGTAGAGAGTTCAGCTACAAATAAATCACCTTATAGAGAGTTAAGTTATACAAACAAATTACCCTGTAGAGAAATCAGCTACAAACAAATCACCTTGCAAAGAGTTCACTTAGAGATATCAGTTACAAACAAATCACCCACTGTAGGGAGATCAGATTACCCTGTAGAGAGTTCAGCTATAAACAAATCACCCTGTGGAAAGTTCAGGTATAAAAATGTCACCCTGTAGATAGTTTTGATACAAACAAATCACCCTGTAGAGAGTTCAGCAAGATAAAAGTCACCCTGCAGAAAGATCAGGTCACCCTATAGAGAGGTCAGCTAGAAGAAGTCATCTTGTAGAGAGTTCAGCTACAAAGAAACCATCCTGTAGAGAGTTCAGCTACAAACAAATCACCCTGTAGAGTGTTCAGCTAGATAAAAGTCACTGTACAGAGAGATCAGGTCACCCTATAGAGAGATCAGCTAGAAGAAGTCACCTTGTAGAGAGTTCAGCTACAAAGAACACACTCTGTAGAGAATTCAGCTAGAAACATGTAAAATACTCTATAGAGAGATCAGCTAGAAACAAGTCACCCTGTAGAGATTTCAGTTACAAACAGATCATCCTGTAGATAGTTCAGCTAGATACAAGTCACATTGTAGAGAGATCAGCTAGAGGAAGTCATCTTGTAGAGAGATAAGCTAAAACAAGTCACCTTGTAGAGAGTTCAGCTCCAAAGAACCCACTCTGTAGAAAGTTCAGCTACAAACAAGTTACCCTATATAGAGATTAGCTAGAAAGAAGCCTGTAGAAAGCTCGGCTACAATCAAATTACCTTGCAGAGAGTTCAGCTACAAACAACTTTATAGAGAGATGAACTAGAAACAAGTCACCTTGTAGAGAGGTCAGCTACAAAGAAACCATCCTGTAGTTCAGCTACATTTCAAGTCACCCAGTAGAGAGATCAGGTGCAAAGAAATTATCCTGTGGGGAATAATTGGCATTTAATAAATATATGTATATAATTTGTATAATTACTATGTAATAGAATCAAAAATAGTTGAAGTATTAAAAATCGTCTTTAAGTTCTTTTCTTCTTCCTGTGGTAAATAAAAAAAAAACAGATGGGTTAAAAAAGCCCCAAAGCCAGCTATAGGTTGGTTTTGCAATATACAAATACAAAAAGAAGTTATATCTAATCAAAAACAGCTAAGCTGTAAAAAAAGGTGTGGCCCCCAAAAAGGCCATGGTGAAGAAAGATGTGAAATCCAAGGTGGCGGCCAAGAAATGGCTGTGATGGTAGGTTAATGGCAAAAATTTTAATTACGACAATTCAGGTGAATTTGGTGCCAAATCCTAGTGGTGGAGGCAACACAAATTCACCTGAATCGTCGTAATTAAAATTTTTACCATTAACCTACCATCACAGCCATTTCTTGGCCGCCACCTTGGATTTCACATCTTTTTTCACCATGGCCTTTTTGGGGGCCGCACCTTTTTTACAGCTTAGCTGTTTTTGATTAGATATAATGTATCGTTGATCATCCTTATTGTACCATGAGATGGTGATATTGTAAAGTTATATCTCACTGATGTACATGATGGATTGAATGATGACAGAGAAACAGTAATTGTGTTGACATTAGAATAGACCATTAATACTCTAGGTGGATCATATGCATCTGTAAAGGAAGACACAACATAAAGACTATCACTGTGTCAATTCTGACCTCCATTGGCTATTTATGCAACCTAGAGTATTAAACATGACATCACATTCACTATAATTATAACGAGTTGTATATATTCATCAGGTACGTATGGTAACAAATTTCTACATGTCTCATGAAAATATAGTAGGGAATGCATAATGTGCTTCAGTGTACTTACTACAGTACTCTATGTGTGTAAAGGCTACTGCATTGAAATTTTGTGAGAGACTGTAAGGTCTGCATTGACAACTATGTTTATATGTAGCATGTACACATGTAGTGATAATGCATATTATACATATACAGTATTCTTAGGTCTTGGTGCATTATATATAGAGTGTAAACTTGCCAGACCAGCAAACTACTGAATCCAACACATCTGCAACTACTGTAGGTCCCATGGAGGTAATTTTAAAGTTGATTAAATTTTAATTGGAGTGGAATAAACTATAAAGACCAGTACCTTCATTATTTTGTCACTCAGAGTTCTAAGCCAGAAACATTTTACATGTGGTAATAAATTTATATACACCCTGTATAATAAATGTTATGCCCAAAAACTGACCATTGAGTCTGCAGCTGTAGAGTAAAGCAGAAAAATAATATGGTGGTGATAGCTGGAACATAAGCATTGGAGGGGAGAGGGTTAGGCTTCCTTTTGCTTACAGCAATTCGTACTGCCTCAAATACACAGATGCTATGCAAAAACTGTGGTTTCAAATATTACTTTAAACTTTTTGTGCTGGTAGACTTATGACCTCTTTAATTAACCCATTGATACCACATTCTCAGGAACCATTGGCTGAATTGCCAAATTGTATCACACTAACCAACCAATACACAGAACTATTTAGTAACCATATGTCTAAATACTTGCTATATCATACAGTTTGGTAGTACTGTATAGTAGGGACATCAAAGGTGTGGGGAAGATCCATGTTATAATATAACCCTAAAACCTGCCATGATTTTTCCTTACAACGACATGACAGTATTGGTTGGCAAAACAAAGCCTAAAAGTGTCTTCAGATCGACCCGAAACATTTCCGTCAAGTTGTTACAGAATTTTTTTTAAATTATTCAACAGAATTTTCTACTGCCTGCCCGCCTGGTAAAACTTTGAGCATAATAGGCGGGTCCCTAGGCTTTAGGGTATATAAACAAAGAAGTGATCCATGCAAAAACAGCTAATCTGTACAAAAAGGTGCACCCATTCAAATACCTGGGTGAAAAAGTTGTGAAATCAAAGTTATGCAGATGCAGCCATTTCATGGCCACCACCTTTGATTTCACAACTCAAGCTTTTTGAAGGCCATATATACCCTTTTTACACAGCTTGGCTTTTTGCATGAATTCAGTTTTCTCCTATAATGTATGAAACTTTCAAATTAGTGGTATAAAACTTTGATTGGCAAAAACAACTTTGGAAAATTGCCATATTTTGTCACAATCCCTTTGCATATAGAATAGATAGCTGGATTATATTTGGCAAAGCAAATTAAAGGATGGTTTTGCCAAATTTGCCAATATAATTATAGAAATTTAATGTTTTAAAACTAAGTACTGTATGGTGGTCAGTTTGCTTGGTTTTGTATTATCATTCATGCACGTATTACGTACTTCATTAATTACTAAAGGTTTTCATTGCCAAGGAAGTATAACTTGAACAAATCACTTTAAACCATCAACACTGCTCAGAACTATCTTCTTGCCTGTTACACAGTATGTTTATGGTGTTTTATTATAAACATTATTTGACAAAGCCTTGAATCAGTTTGATCTTCATTTTGTACATTACAACGGAACATGCCACCTTTTGAGTTGAAGAGGTACACTGCTTTTGGTAGCCTACAAATCCTTCACTATTATTTTACAACACTTGCATAGCCCATTAGGAAAATTCACTCTGTATTCAGAAATTGGTAATGCAAAAATAATGTGCTGTAAGGAAGGCAAGAATTGAGACCACAGATATATGCTGAGTACAAATTGTGCTTTCTTCGGTCCTATCAATATACCCACAATGTGGCTCACTGGAATTCCTGGCCACAAGACACACAGTAGTCTTGAGCAAGGAACAATACTATAACACATATTACACAATTCCTATGTAATCTTACCAGTTGCCTGTGTAGCCATCAATTGTGTTTTCATCATACTAGTGGACATCCCTGCTGTGCTCCTAGATATCCCTGTTGTACTGCTAGACACCACTATTGCACTAGTAGACATTACTGGTGTTGCAGATTCTGAAGCTACATATAGGAATGTATAAATAACAATAGGATACATGAATGTGATGATTGACTTTTGTACACTACACAAAACTTAGGTTGGATGCAGAGGAATTGCCACATCCCAGCTGTTGTGGTTTCTTTTGGCACATTCCTAGATTGCATATAGTGTTTTCTGAGCCACTGATGTCTGGGGTTATTCTTGGTATCCAATGAAATTTTGATGTTAAGATTATGACTCTGAATTAACATACTTTAGCTTCTCACAGGTCCATGTGTGGGACAGTACTTATAAAGAAATACAAACACTAAATTTATGTTCTTGAGATTGAATTTTGAAGAACTTACACTGAAATACTATTCACTACTAAGTAGTGCTGGGTACTAACTAAACATGAAATACATAATTTTCAGGATTTTTTTCAAATGTGGCACATGATGGGTACTTGTACTGCTGATATACACTGTATACACACTTGTATCGAGATTGAAAAAAAGTATTTTGAAAAAAGTTTGAACCAGGGACTTCCACACCTAACACACAATTCCTTAACAATGCACTGAGCCACTGTAATAGTATCACAACTGTTCACCTCACTTATTTTCTACTTTATAAATAGACATTCTAATTTACCAATGAAAATTCTATAACATTCTATGAAATCCTTGAAAAAATGTGCACTCAATTAGAGTGCCACACAGTACGGTTGTACTGTACAAATAGTAGAGATTATAAAGGCTTGGGTTTTTCTGGTCAAAAATACCAGTGCATTTGGCATACACCAGTACATAGAATGCATACATCATGGATTTACCTGTGTCCTATTTACCTTTGCTGACAGCACAAGGTGTTGATTTGCAGTAGCTCTGTGTGATAGCTTCCCTACGTTTGACAGGAATAATCATCCAGGTGACTGGACTGATTGCAGAGGTCCTTCTTCTAGTGTTCTTCATTTGTAACATAACAGAAAATGAATATACAATGGCTACTTCACTAACTCAGTAGTTCAGAGGTGGCTCCAGGGGGTTTCTGTCTGAGGTTTCCAGAAACCAGCCAAGTGTATTCAAGCAGTTAAAAATATATTTTGCATTTTAAAGGCACAAGATGCTCAGATCAATATGGCAGTCAATCATTCTAAAAATAGTCAGAGTATTAGAGAAGCTACGTAGCTATGAATAAGGATTTTTATGTACATTATCAGTGATATTAATGTATATTACTCATGTGCTTCACCTATGGCTAAACTTGCAAGGAAGAACCTACTTCAGCAACTTTATATATGGATGAACAATGCCTGAGGTATTGCGCACCTCAGGGTACTGATGTTGATGACAATCCCAACCCTCTTTTCTTAGTTTAATATAGTAGTATCCCTGTATGTATAACAGTATTATATTCTGCTATACACACAGGGGATACAGGGATATATACTGGGATTGTCATCAACATCAGTACCCTGAGGTGCTCAATACCTCAGTTATGTAGTAATTGATAATGTAAGTAGATACTGTATGCTTTGTTTTATACTAGTTCTTTATTATAAAGCAGCATTGCTTTATTAAAAGCCTGAAAAGAACCATACAGCACAACTTGCATGTAAGGAGGGAATAGAGCAGGCATGGACTTTGCTCCATTACTAATAGACAGCTATGAGCCCAGAATGCTGGCAGTACACATCAAAGAGTTCGCAGCATTTACGGTGCGTAAAAGTAGTTGATGAATTGCACAACAGTTTATAAATTGTTGCATAAATTATCAATAGTCACAAAATACACAGCACAATTTATAAACTGTGCAAATTCCACCTAACAACTACATCAGAGTGAGTTCTCGACATGTACTGTGTTATTGGCATTACTGCTAGTGGCGATATGGATGGTATTGTGCTATTGTGTCATCTGATATTTGGGTATCCTCATTTCTGTGAATCACAAGGTACTGAATTACATTTTTGTGTATGTTTTTCTCTTGCACTGCTATAAAATTACAATGCTAAGCTGATGAGGCACCAGCATAGGGATATATATGTATGTAGCAGTAGTAAAGATGCTACTTTTTTACATTAAATCAGGCACGCTAGTTAATGTATATGTTATATACGTAATGCTGAAATATTTTATCATCACAGTAATGCTCATGGCATGCTCGTGGCATGCCCATGGCATCAATGTGGATAAAGTCTAATCGTTTTAAAATTTGGAGACGTTAATTGTGAGATTCACACCTAGAAATAATGCTAAATCAAGAAATGACATTAATTGAATTTGTTGTTTTCCCACACAGTAATATGTGATTGCCCAGAAGTGGAAATTGTTGCCCCTTTTCGTAGACAATGTATGGAAAAATGACAAACTTTAAAATGTTATATCTCATAACCTATATATGCTATCCTTTTAAAATTTGGAGATATTACTATAGACATTTACCCCTACACATATTGTACAATTCAGGCTGCTAGGGGCAACTTTTGTCATTATGAAATTAATTGTCAAATCATTATGACGTTTATCTCTCTTTAGAAATTTTTACAAAACACTAAATTTTAACCTTAATTCTTATGAAGTATGCATTAAAACAGCTTAAAAACTACTTCATGTCCTTATTGTAGCTTTATCTTGGTCCCACCAATCAGTTAAAAAATCCTGTAAACAGCAATTGTTTCTTAATAGAAAATACATGTATTTGCGATGTACACAAATAAGGCAGTTGATAACAGCTGACTCCACCACAATGCACGCTCCATACAGTTTTAAAATTTGTTACCTCAGTATACACAAACCTAAGTAATCTTTTCCATTGGTCACTATACAAAATCTTGCATATCACCATGATGTACAATTTATCAAGGGTTCTGATAAATGCAACCCCATCTCCACAAAGTGAAGTATGCAAAAGTTAATAATTTATGTTGTGTTATTTGAAAGACAGTGTTATTTTCCATGGTTTTTAATTCATAAAAAATTAAATGTACAGTAAATGTGTCAAAGTTTTTATGTGCGGAACACATCCAAAATCTAATATTTATTCACTATACTGTAGACAAGAGTGTGGAGACTTGATTGAGACTTTTAAGATTTTAAAGCAACACTTACTCACAGATTCTACAAAATTATTTACCCTGTCACCAATCAGTTTTACAAGAGGACATGATTTCAAACTTTCTAAATCCAGATCCGTAAGATTGAAGTTTTTACTGACCATATCGGACTGATATTACTACTGTACTAAAATTTGGTAGGCTGGTACTCATGAAGCAGGTGCTACAAGGGAAAGTACTTAAGCTTGTACTTTAGTGTCAGAGCCAAAATTATTGCAAAAATGCTGCCAGAACTAAGCTTGTGGCATGCCATGCATGTCAGTATAGCTGGGGGAAGAACACTTGTATGATAATAAGGTGCCAGAAAAACAACCATTGTGGCACCATAATGAATACTTGGACAGACCATATATGGTAATGGGAGACCAACCTTGGGACAAGCATACAAATTAGGTACTCAAACTCTTTATCTATGCCTCTTTCAAACAGGTAAAGGGTATGGCTACAGCACATGTACGTGACAGATTTTAGCAATTTAGGGGACTAGTCATAACATGACAGACTGCTCTGCACAGATTATAACAATATTAGACATCAGCTAGCTAGGTGAACTACCAACTACTACTGTGCATAGCAATACAAT
The DNA here is from genome assembly GCF_963678975.1 of Dysidea avara. NCBI lineage: Eukaryota > Metazoa > Porifera > Demospongiae > Dictyoceratida > Dysideidae > Dysidea > Dysidea avara. Next base: position 24,925,983 of record NC_089272.1, on the reverse strand, counting down.
ACCTATCGATATATTTGCATGTCACTTTGCCAGCTCACCTGGACATGCTGCAAAAATACCATAACTTTATTAAATTAAATTCATTTTTTAAAAGAAAAGAAATAACAGAAGAACCAGCCTTAATGGCATGCCCATCCACCACACTGTAACTCTATGCTAAGATTGTCTATAAAAAGGGTTTTGCCTATACCTATATATACCTACAGAGCTAGAAAAAGGAACCTACAGAACAAAGAATAGAGTGAAGAAAGCCTACTAGGGGATAAATTATAAACAGTGGACACCTTGGACTATGAGATAAGCTGGAGCAGGGAATGCAGGGTGTCCAGAGCTTGATCTGGAGCCACGAATACACATAATGGAGGACTTGTGCTGATATGGGCATTGTGCTGACAGCTGTAATTGGAATATGATGGTGATTACATTGAACCTTTACCAATTATATAGACAATATGCTAGTCTTTCTGAACTTTACAATTTGAAATTGTTATAGCTAGCTTAACAATATCAGTACTTTCATGTAAATGGAAAAGATTTGATACAAAATAATTCATAATTATACTGTGATCTGCTGTTCTTCTCAATGCACTAATATACAGTAAAAGGATAGTTATGGGATTAATTAGCAAAACAAGGGAATTGCTAAAAGTAATGATACAAGAGAGGGTGTCTATACCTGTAGATATACTTATGGAAATTTAATGCCTATATTTCTGTCGCTAAATTTGGGATTAAATGTCCATTAGTATAACAACAACCTCTCTTGTTTCACTACTATCCTGCACACATCACTGTAAAAGAAAGAAAGAATGGCACTAGGCATGCCATAAAATTAATTTTTGCACCTATGATGTGTGCCCACAACAATCAATTACTGAAAGCTGAAGTGGCCTTTACACTTCATTTTCAGTTATGCTCTGCCCGTTGCACAGCATTACAAACAAAGACGAGTCTCTGCAATCAATCCAGCTATTATGGAAAATATGGGTGATAAGCATGATGATAGCAAGTCAACATAGCCTGCATCGCACTATCACGAATCAACACCTTGTGTTGTCAGCAAAAATAATTGGAGGACAAAAGTAAGCCCATGATGTATGTATTGTACATACTGCAGTTGGTAAAAAAATTTTGGCTGAAGGCATCAGTCAGTCACTCAGTCAACATAATATTAAATAGCACAGTGCCATTCCACTTGTTGGAAGGATCTGAGGATCTGGGCTCAACATTTTATCCCTAACCAATACTACTAAACAGTCATGAAGGACAAGTGAAGCTGGTGATATTTTTGGCAGGAAAGCCCAAAATTCAATGATCTTTAATATACAGTACTACTGTACTGTATGATAGTTTAATGTCATGAGTTCATTCACACTGCACAGGTGTATTAGCTAACTCCATGCATAAACCATAGAATATAATACTTACAGCGAGGAACTCCCACATTGATTATTCTCTGATGTTCAGGTCCAATAAGTGTCCCTTCAGAATTCAGAAGTCGTGCACGAATAAAATAATCTGTCCCCATAGAGATATTTGGAAAATTTAGGAACACTTTTGTTGGATTGAATGAATTGCTTCTGTTGTCAGTATCATTTGTGATCTCATGTGATATTGAAGAGACAGGAAAGCTTACATTGATGTTTCTAATGTTTACAACACACATTGCCACATCTTCAAGTCCACATGCTAACTGAAATCCTAGTCTCAGAATGGTAAGGATTCCAGTGACATTAACAGCTTCATAAGAAGCCAAATAAATTGGACTCACCCCTGTAAGGGAATTATATTATGCATAGTACATTGTGTAAGCCATACATTGACCGACTCACTATATGGGCATTGTTGTGCCTATTGTAGCACTTGTTTGTAAATTCAAGTGCATGCTTACCAAGTACTGCAGTCATGCTGAAATCACCAACCGCTTCAAGAACTCTAAGTGCTACTCTTATTTGAAGCTGCTCCCCATCCAGATTATTTGGAATGACAATTCCAGTTATGTTATTTGTAGAGTTTACTAGTGGTTGAATTGCACTGTCACTGAAGTTAGAGTTGCTAGAAGAATAGTATATGCAGTGTTGAGCTGCACTTGACAATGAGTAGACTGTGTCCTGTTTTTATATAACAAAATTAACAATAGAGCACATACAACCACATCAGTTATTATTTAGATTTAACCATGTTGAGAACATTAACATTTACAGTACAACAGATTAATTTTCCTGAAACAGCTAGGGACTTGAATTTTGCATTAGTATATGCATACATAGTTACATGCTTCATAATGAATGACAAGATGAATGATTTATTGCTATCCCACCAGGGACCTGTGAGAAGGCTAAAGCCTGTGAATACAGGGAGTCTGAAACATGTAACTGAAACGTTGAAGAACGCAGAAAGAAATTCCAGACCCTATGGTGATTTGATCCCCCGCAACATGCAGTCTAGGCATCACCAGAGGAGCCACAACAGCTGGGATCTGTGATCTTCTCTGCATTCAACCTCTACTTAATCATTGACTTCTTGCCATAAATGCTATCCCACTAAAGCTCAAATTTCTGTTCCAGGTAAAGGAATTATGGTTTTGGAAAGTGATGAAAGACTGTAAAGCAAACATTGATTATAATATTTCATTTACCAACAACTAAGAGCTATCAAGAGAATATTAACTATAGTATGTACAAGTTGAGTTGAATCCTGAAAAACAGCTAAAAGGATTTTTCTCAACAGAGTTAATAATTTATTCAGCCAACCAGATGATTATAGTGGTAACAGCAAAGGTGTCAACAACTGATATGTACGATTTGGCTCCAATACAAGTTCCCTGTAATGGAAATCACTTTTATGGCTTCCCCATAGGAAATGTATAGTGAAAATCTTGATTGGCCATAAACATAATGCCAGATATTTGAACCAAAATGTTTTTAGCAGGTCAAGCAGTACTGCAAATGAGCCAAATTTCATGATCATGTAATTGCATCCATGAGTATTAAATGTTTTTGAGGATCCAGCTCAGCATGTACATACTTTAAGTGCATAATATTATGAGCTATTGTAACTGAGCAGGAGCACATAGAATTCTTTAACAAGGATTTGTAAGATATGATCCTGATTATAGCATGGCACATCTTAAGCCTTTCATGTTCTTATCTTCATGGTATGAGTTAGGAATTGTAGGTTGCTAGCTCTAGTACTTCAACTTATGGATATATGACAAAGATTTGCATGTAAAAATACTTAGTGCAGTCTGACATACCTGCCATTGAACATTTAACAAAGTTCTGTTTCCTTGATATTTCACACAAGCACTGACATTTTCTGGTGCCGGCAACATCAATTGCCCTATATAAGTTGTATAATAACACATATAGAGTTAATGTTATCAGTGAAGATCGTGCTATTGCACCTATCAATGTAATCCCCGACTACCACTAAATACGGGCTGAGATGGGGGAAGGTGGGGATTTGCATCACTGAAAATTACAATTCCCCACCTACTGGGGAGGCACTAGCAATTCAAACCCCGACCAAGTCTCTACCTACAAACCCTGGGAATATTGGGGCTAGGAGGGGATTTGTGTGGTCGTGTGGCGTTGGTCTAGTGATGAGTTAGTTCGAGTGGATTCTAGTATGTTGAAAGTAATAGCTAGCACCCGAGACACTCCTTCCTAAATTGAAAGCACACACCTTTGCTGTCTGAGCGAATTTCCTTTGTGAAGACAAATCCCACTAGATCTATGTCGGGGGAATTTGGCGATCAATTCCCCCACCATCCCCGACCTTCCCCCACCCCAGCCCGTATTAGTGGTAGTCGGGCATTACATTGATAGGTGCATAACAATAGTGCCAGCTAGATAGCTAGCTAGTAGCTACTCAAGCCTTTCCAGGGCTTCTGTACTGACCACTCTGTGGCTGCCAGGGTATGGTACCCCTGAGACTATACAGTACCCTTGCGTATACTTGTTTTCTTGAACAATGAATTAAGACGTTTTCCTCCTTCAAAAAATAATAGAATTATAAAAAAGACCGGGACAAAATCTAAGTTGGACCATATTATATGTATAAGTAGATAGTATATTATACTGTCTATGGTTGGACTAACTAAAGCATATAAAATTCTTATCGCTATATAGCTAGTTAATACAAGATGATCATGACGTACTGTACCTATAGCCCAGGGTATGAAAAGAAGAATGGCTACAAAAATCATCAGCTTGATATTTATCATCTTCAGCTTGATACGTTTTTATCACCTTAGTTCTACCATAGATTATAGAGACTACAAGCTTGACGAGATCGTAAGTGTAAGTGCCATTGTTCGTAATCGAGTAATAGGAAGCGGAAGCCAAATGAAAAAATAACAATTGTTTCCGCCAGTGCCAATGTGGTTAGTGGTCACGTGATCTCTAACACGGAATCCACGAGCATTTATTTGAGCCCAGTCTTGATTTCTTCAGTGTTAGATCAGTTAGCTATCTATAGCACACTTCCATAGTATTAAACTTAGTGGTGTGAGGGTTAGGCATGAGGCTATTATGCTCCAAAAAATGAGCATTATGCTTTTAAGCAATGCTCAAAAAATCACCTATTATGCTTTTGAGAATTGCCCATTATTCCCAAAATTATGCCACCATAATTGGCTAATAATGCCAGTTTATTGCTGTATCCCACCATTTTCATTAATGTTTAAACTTTAAATAGTCTTAAATTCTTTAGCTGGTTGCTGTATTAGAGTATTTCATGTCAATGTGACTGCTTTATTAGAGTAAATACTATTCAGTGACTGCTCTATTAGAGTTTCTGACTGCTCTATTAGAGTATCTCGATCTTTTTTAACGAAATTGTGCAGTCTGCAGATTTTCCTACTGTTAAAGCTTTATAATCACCCCAAAATGCTAGCATAATTCCTGATTGCCACACATACCCATTATGCTTGAAATTATGCTGGCATAATCGCCGCATCCCTAGTGAGGGTCGAACCTCCTTTGCGACTCTTACAGGCGAGATAGTGGCGGATCTAGGATTTTTAATAGGGGGTTTCTGAAAGTTGATATATATATATATAGCTGAATAAGACATCTGATGACATTTCTCCAGACATTTTTGAGATTTTAGGAGCCCTGAAATTGGATTTTAGGCTACTTTTAGTTAGCAATTGCAATAAATCTAATGCTTTAAACTGTAAATACTATAGCTTCCTAACTATATAGGGCAAAGATGGTGACTATAAGCTGTAGCTTTGATTGCTCTATTAGCTAGAGTAGTTACTTGACTGCTCTATTAGAGTATCTTGATCGTTTTTAATCCAGTGGGAGGTGAAAAGTGAAGTGTTGCTGAGATTTAAGATTTAAGATTAGATACTGGGCAGTCAGCTCAGCTGGTTGGCCCATGCAGGGGGTGAAAATCCCCAAAAGGTACAATCACATGCATACATCCTATTAAACTAATAATTACAATAATTAAGATTAAGTAAGTAAGTAAATTCGTCTATGTCTCTTGATTCAATCACATTAATTGGTAAATTGTTCCAATCTTTAATTGTTCTAGGTCTAGGATAGAAACTGTACTTATAAGTGTTAAGGGTGGCTTGTGGCAGGATAAAGTGATTCAGGTGGCGTTGCTTTGTGTGAAATTGGGTACGTTGGTAATGTGTGGGAATAGAGATAGGTGAGGGTTTGATAGCTATAACTGCATGGTGTCAGTTAAGTGCAGCTACATGCATGCTGCTGAAATACAGAGGTGTACACAGGGCCGCCCAGAGAAATTAAGGGGCCCAGGGCAAAGAGTTAAAGTGGGGCCCTAGGGGCAAGGAGGTTTCCATTCTGATTCACAACTTCACCCAAACTTAAGTTGAAGACCAAAAAAAAAAGGTCATTAAATGCTGTACAATGACAATAGCTACCTCTCACCAACCATATCTCCTTATTTATAAGCTTGCTACACCGGCTACTCCTCTGAAGAATACTGTGACTGCTCTATTAAAGTATCTAGATCTGACTGCTCTATTAGAGTATATCGATCTTTTAAACAGGTATTCATGGGGCCTCCTGGGGCCCCTTTCAGGCTGGGGCCCGGAGCAAAATGCCCCAGTTGTTACCCCTCCTATGGGCGGCCCTGGGTGTACAGTTGTTGTTTGATATGACAAATTGTCAGTGCAACAATGTTTATGTATTTAAACTTCCACTGAGCTAAAATTTAAAAGGGGGTTTCAAACCGATCTAGATCCGGCGCCACTGTGAGACCCTTCGATTTGCAACACTGGCTAGCTAATAGCCACCAGGTCACGGTCAAGTCACGGTATAACCATGGTTGAATAGAGTCTTCACAACAACTACTAGTTATACAGCCAGATCCGTCCCAGAGAGGGTCATTGAAAAAATAATCAGTACTTTGTACAGTGTCAGCAGCCCCTGATTCACAGTAATAGTGGTTTCCCACAAATGGTGGAGGAGCTGGTCCTCCACCAACAGCACATGGACAGTTATATTGTTCAGCTGTCTTGTTGTTGTACAGTCCACCTGAATAAGTCCAAATGTGGTGACGTGAGCTGCCATAAGTGATTGATACTCCTGAAACGTAAATACTATTAATTGTTTTCTGACTCCTGTAATGGTAGCTGTAAAAACTTCCTGAACTTCCCTTCTGGTATCCTCTTATTCTCCCACACACCTTTTGGTAACTTGTTCCATTAGTTGGAAATGTTGCAGAAGAGTAAGTATATGAGCCATCACTAACCACTCGACAAAAGTTGACATTTAATTGTGTAGCTTTACGCCATCCACTGGGACAGTCACCTCCAGCACTAACATCAATATTGACTATTCGTCTCCATCCTCCTCCCACACCAGCACAAGTAGAGATAAAGCCAGAAGCAACTTCTGTCATGTTACAATATTTCCACTGTCTTCCATTAATGAAATAGTGTCCTGACTTGTCTGCAATTTCAGGATACTTGTTGTATATAATTAAACAGGATGATCCCTTGTAGGTCATTCCACAATACACTTTCTTGAGCCCATCAGTAATCAAATAATATCCTGCCATCTTACGACTTTCAGGGTTTTTATTATAAATGTCCTCACAAGATTTACCAGGGTAGAATGGAGATTTAAAATGATACTCACTGCACTGGTCATCAGCCATCACTGGTTTCTTGAAGACAAGGACTGCTAAAATGTAAACCTCTATTAACATTGTCTCCAAATGTCAGCACGACAAATATTGTTAAACAATGTGAATGATGTATAGTAAATGTATTTTAAAGGCACTCTGGGTTTTGTTATGGCTTCCAGCATAATTTTGATGCTGCTTTATTATTATTATTAGCACTTTACAGTGACCAGCACTGAAGGTCTGACAGCAACATGTGCTGCAGCCTTAGGATTACCAAACCTAATTTCAGGGACTTAGACCTATTGACTTGACTTACTGGTTTACAGATGCTGTAGTACTTAAAGTATGTACATGTATATTGTTGATGAATTTTACTAAACATTCATCTTTTCCAAGAAAAATGCATTGTATGTATATTTGGATAATTGGTATTTTACTGTTTTTTATGGATGGATACACACCATCAAGTCTGTGATTGCTGTATGCAGTGTTCAAGCAACACTATTCAATGCATTTGACATATGTGTAGTGAACAGATATTCTGGAAAAGAAGCTGGGATATTTTGACTCAGTCTGCATAATTATAATCCCTAACAAATACGTATTTCTTGTGTTTAATTATATAGACTGCCCTACTATATGCAGTGAAAGGCTAAGTACCCCCAACTGGTAACTTAACCAATAATATTATTGTGTAATACTAGTGACGAGTACAATATAGTCAGGCCAAATATACAATGTATAGTTTCTGGCTGACCTATAAGCCATGCAGATATATAAACATCTCAGTGTCATATGCAACCATTTGAAAAGTCTGACATACACAAGTACGTAAAGGATCACAATCAGTTATTTATTGTGATGTCATGCATGTGTGGTATCTACAGTATGGTTCAGAGTACTTGCTTCCCTTTGGGTGGCCCTCATAACTTTGGAGTGGAATGAGCTATTTACTTCAAACAAAGGTTATTGACAAGTTGTTTCTTAGGTCAATATCTTTATTTGAAACCATATCTTAACAGTGTGAAATAATGCAAGACAGAAGATTAATGATGAATTTTCAATGCAAAAATGGCTGCAAAGGAAACCAACAGTAAAATCTGAGGTGGCACTATATCAAAACGTAAATATAATAAGGAGTGAAATTTGTGTAATTGTATAAGTGTACAAAATGCCCTATTTTTTGCATAATGCCACTCTAGCTACTATTAGTACAGTTTATTCTTTTAAATTAATATTGTTGCGTTTCAATTTAATAATCATTGTAGTGCAGTGGCAGATTCAAGGGGAAATTAGTCTTTCTACCCTAGACACTTATATCATGCTTCATCAAACTAAGGCCAGCACTAGTCACATACACTCAGTTTGTTTCCATGACCATTACACAGCATTACAAATGAAGAACAGCTGAGCAGTGCATTTACAATCAATACAGTCACTATAAAAAAATACAGACAATTTTCACTGTTAATGTGGTAGTCAGAAAGAAGCCATTGAGACATGCTAATTGTGAGTATTACATTTATCAGATGAAGCATTAAAATACACTACTACCTGTACTATACAGCTTTGACATATCCAATTATAGGCAGTGGCTTCTGATTTCTCATACATACTTGTGTAGCTACTTGATCATAATACGTAAGTCAAGTATGCAACAACATTGTTGCTCTGGTATGAACTTAATATACTGTGGTTAAATGATATAGGGTTTCCAAATGAGTATGTTAACATGAATAGATTGGATACTTATTAACACATAATTTATTAATAACACGTTGCAGAGACTAAGTTAGAAGATCAATAGTAAAGTGAACCATGAGTGTTATCATTGTAATATGCATTTAAAATAGGTCATAGACATGAAAAAAAAATATAGGAAGGAAAGTTATGCAATTTTTATCCCCAAAAAGGTCTCAAATTTTGCTCTAGCCCTGTGGAAAAATAAATAATAAAAGATGAACGAAATGACATATTAATTTCAGAGTACTAGTACTTTATTGGTTCCTTTTGACATCATGTTTTCCAGTAGACCTATACTTCTTCCAATTAAGTTCTAAGGCTTCTTTTGTGGTTTGGGGAGCTTCCTAAGGTGGTGTTTAGGTGTGTGTTCTATTAGGATTATGGCAAAACATGCTAGGTAATCTCTATTATGAACCACTACTGCACCTCCCACATCACTCATGTCATATGTAGTTCTGCCCCTAATTATCATGATAGCGTGCATCTTTCATGCACCTCATTTTTGCAAGTGGTATAGTAATTGCTCCACTACTGAGTATATATCAATCAAAAAAGGTAGCTAATTGTGTTTTTGACAAAACATTTTATTACATTTCCACATTATTCATATTGCAGAGCCTGGTATCTACAAAGCAAATACTAAAACTATTTAAAGTTTAATAAAATAAATTTGACGGGCATGCATGTGCTGGTCTGTTTCTGGAGTGACATTGGCACAGTGATCCAAGATTGACCTACTACCATACTCAATGTATAATACTATACTCAACACAGCACATGCATGAACACAATATACCTGTAGGAGTATAATAACTATAGCAATGATCTATTAGCTACTGAGGTGGAGAATGAATAAACCAGTAAGCCAGGTGAAGGTTGTAGCTTACAACATGTAAACTGGTACAGATTGGGATTTTTTTTCTGCATTATTCATGTTATAGTTACATGTTAATGACTCCTGGCTTTATTTATTTTTATTTTATTAATGCTTTACAGCACAAGTGCTGAAGGTCTGTAGGACACCTGGTCCTACAGCCTGCTCAAAGACTTTAGCTACTTAAAGTGTGTGTGAAAAGTTGGAGAAAGGAGAAAAAATCCATGACTGGACCTAGGTAGCCTCGAACCTTCAGCCATCCGATTTACGCTCGAATGCTTACAGGAGTCTACCAGGTGGTCAGGATGTTTTCTCCTTATTATTTTCATGTAATTATATCCATAGGAATTCTAAAGAGTAACTCATTATCTCTAAGTACCCCAAGTAGAACCAAATGGACACTAGTTTATTTATTAATGCTTTACAGCACAAGTGCTGAAGGTCTAGAAACCTTCTTACAGGTCCCTAGTGGGATAGCATTTACAGAACAGAGAATTGTTCTACCCGGCCTATACAAGCTACTGCAGACATTAACTGCATATGGTTTCATTCACCCTGCATAAAGTGCATGTGTACAGTCATAAGTTTAGGTATACAGCTAGTTACATTATAATGTGTAAATTAGACTAGTACTTAATATTATGTAAATATGTGTCAAAATGGTTCACTGTATGTACAGTTCCAATTGATCAATCAAAATTGCACCATTATTAAATGCACTACCTTTAAGTATTCTAACTTCTATGTCATCTGCAGTTGATGTATTCAAGTCACGGTAGAACTATGGTTGAATAGAGTCTTCACAACAACTACTAGTTATACAGCCAGATCCATCCCAGAGAGGGTCATTGAAAAAATAATCAGCACTTTGTACAGTGTCAGCAGCCCCTGATTCACAGTAATAGTGGTTTCCCACAAATGTTGGAGGAGCTGGTCCTCCACTAATGCAGTACATGGACCGTTGCTATTTTCAGCTCTCTTGTTGTCATATAGTCCACCTGAACAAGTCCAAATGTGTTGACGTCAGCTGCTGTAAGTGATTGATACTCCTGAAACATAAATGCTATCAATTGTTTTCTGATCATCAGAATAGTAGGCCTGAAAACTTCTTCTGGTATCCTCTTATTCTGCCGCACACCTTTTGGTAACTTGTTCCATTAGTTGGAAATGTTGCAGAAGAGTAGGTATTGCTAGCATCACTAACCTACGTCACTCATGTCACTAACCTAGCACCTCCTATGTCACTCATAACACACGTACATAGTTCTACCCCTACCTATCATGGTAGCGTGCATGTTTCATGCACCTCATTACAGCCCTTGAGGGTTCTTTGCAAGTCTCAGTAGCTAACAGTTTCACTACTGAGTATCAATCATAAACGAAAAAAGAATTGGTAGCTAGCTAGCTAACTGTATTTTTGACAAAATTGTTTTATTGTTCATTGTTATCCAAGATATACCTACTACTATACTCAATGTATATACACATTACTGGACATGTGTGAACATAGTTAAGAGTATATTGCTACAGCAATGAAATAGTAGTAGTCAGGAATGCAATGATGTATTATTATGTGGAGAATGAATAAGCCAGTAAACCAGGTGAAGGGTGTAGCCTGCAACATGTAAACTAGTACAGATTGGGTTTTTTTTTCTGCACATTTCTAACTCTCAGCTTTAAGCCTTCTCACAAGTCCCTAGTGGAATAGCATTCACGGAATGAAACCAACTTTGTGCGTACTAAGCACCTATAAAATAACTATCGTGTTGCTCTTTAAGATATTCAGAGCCTTGTAAACAGCTAGCTTTCAAGACTTCATAACCATCTGCAAATGCCAAAATGGTAAAAATCAACAGTGAGATACTACTAAGAGGTGTATTATTTGCAGCTTCAAAAATGTAACTAACAATATTATCTGGCTGTCCTCAACAACCTACATCTTGGCCTGTTTGTGCCCGTCCCCTTGCAACAACCTACATTTTGGCCTGTTTGTGCCCGTCCCCTTGCCAAGTCCTGGATCCGCCCCTGATTTACCCTGCACATAAATTGCAAAATGCACATGTATAGTCATAAGTTTAGTTGTACAGCTAGTTACATTATAATGTGTGCATTATAAACAGCATTAGGTTAGTACATAATTGTAAACCTTACGATATGTAGCTATCAAAATAGTTCACTGTATGTACAGCTCCAATTGATCAATCAAAATTGCACCATTATTAAATGCATTAACTTTAAGTATTCTAACTTCTATGTCATCTGTAGTTGATGTATTCAAGTCATGGTAGAACCATGATTGAATAGAGTCTTCACAACAACTACTAGTTATACAGCCAGATCCATCCCAGAGAGGGTCATTGAAAAAATAATCAGCACTTTGTACAGTGTCAGCAGCCCCAGATTCACAGTAATAATGGTTTCCCACAAATAGTGGAGGAGCTGATCCTCCACCAACGGCACATGGACAGTTGGTCTGTTCAGCTTTTTTGTTGTCATACTTACCACCTGAATAAGTCCAAATGTGTTGACATGAGCTGCCATAAGTGATTGATACTCCTGAAACATAAAGGCTATCAATTGTTTTCTGATTTGCATTATGGTAGGCCCAAAAACTTCCTGATGTTCCCTTCTGGCCTCTTATTCTGCCACACACCTTTTGGTAACTTGTTCCATTAGTTGGAAATGTTGCAGAAGAGTAAGTATTGCTAGCATCACTAACCACTCGACAAAAGTTGACACTTAATTGTGTAACCTTACGCCATCCACTGGGACAGTCACTTCCAGCACTAGGATCAATATTGGCCATTTGTCTCCACACCAGCACAAATAGAGATAAAGCCAGAAGCAACTTCTGTCATGTTATAATATTTCCACTGGCTTCCATTAAGAAAATAGTATCCTGACTTGTCTGCAATTTCAGGATACTTGTTGTAGATATTCAAATAGGATGATCCCTTGTAAGTCATTCCACAATACACTTTCTTGAGCCCATCAGTAATCCAATAAGATCCTGCCATCTTACGACTTTCAGGGTTTTAATTATAAATTTCCTCACAAGATTTACCAGAGTAGAATGGAGATTCAAAATGATACACATCACACTGGTCATTAGCCATCACTGGTTTCTTGAAGACAAGGACTGCTAAAATGTAACGTTCTATTAAAATTGTCAGCACTACGCAATATAGCTAAGTACAAGTTTTGTTAAACAAAATGTTGAATGATGTGTAAAACTGTATTTTATAAAGGCACTCAGGGTTTTGTTATGGCTTTCAGCATAATTTTGATGCTGCTTTACAGATGCAACTGACTGTAGTACATACAGTAGTTAAGGTGTGAACTTTACAAAACATTTTTATTTATTTATTTATTTAGGCTTTATAGTGTGAAAACACCTAAGGTCTGTTGGTAGCAACCAACAGCCATAACAACATACAGTTATTACTACACGTACTGTAACTATACTTAAATTACATAGTTAATTATAAGTGTTTGAAGTTAGTAATTAGAGGTTTTGTTTGATGACATCTGGAACATGGACATAAGTAGTGTAGAGTGCAGTTATTATTCTCATCAAAGTTTCTCAGAAAATGATCCCACAGATACAATTTTAGTTTAGATTTCAACAAACAAACTGACATGTTTAAGTCTAGAATTGGCATGGCATTCCACAGGGATGGTCAACGATGAAAGTAAGAATGTCATGATATGTTGTAGAGATGTTGAGGTAACAAGAGTTTGTTGCTGGCACCTGATCTAGTATTAGTAGAGTTGAAAGTGATGTAGTCATTGATGTTGAACTGATTAGCTTGTAACTTGACAGATTTGATAGTAAACAGTATGTCCTGTAATTCAAATATGTACATTAAAGGAAGGAGCCCCTCAGATTTACCAAACAGTCTTTGTAACAACTGGTGTAATCGTTCAAGATGTGTTTGGTGGCATGACGTTGAATTCTTTCAAACTTTGCAATATATTTCATTAGGTGTGGACACCAAACTTGCATACAGTACAGCAACTGCGATCTTACTAATGATACATAAAATCTAACCAATGTAGAAGGTGAATGAGTAGGGACAAAAGTACAGTGAACTAGTCCGAGTGTTTTGTATGCACGAGCAGTGATAGTGATGTCTTTGTAATGCTTATCCCAACTTAGGTCTTCAGATAATATTTAATCCGAAGTCTTTATTAGAATCGACTGGAGGTACCATTGAATTGGACATAGAATTACTAGTGTCAAGTTTACGTTTGAATGATAAATGAACAAATTTCTTAAAACTGAAATCCAGATCAACATCCCCTGACCAAGTTATAGAGCAGTGATGTTGTCTTGAAGAGCCTTATGATCAGAGAATGTTCTGTAATATGGATAAAGCACTTGGCATCATCAGCAAATTTGAGTAGTTGGCTTTCATGGATATTATGAAGACATGTTATTGATGTAAACTAAAAACAGCAAGGAGCCAAGAATACTGCCATGTGGGACACCAGAAACTACTGGGAGTAAATCAGAATAGCAGTTGTTGTTAGAAACCCTTTGATAACAATTAGTTAAATAGTTCTTGAACCAAGATCATAGAGCACCAGTTATACCCATTGACCACAGCTTGACCAGTAAAATACTATGTGACACTGAATCAAAAGCCTTGCTGATGTCAAGGTAAATAACATCTGTTTGTAAGGGACTACTGATGATTTGGTCAGAGAAACGTAGCATCTGTTGTGGAGTAGAACAATTTTTAGTAAAACTAAACTGGGATGGACTGATAGACTTGCTAATATGAGAGATAATCTTGTTAACGATTAATCTGTCAAGAACTTTTGATACAATAAGTAATAACAAAATAGGACGGTAGTTCTTAAACACAATTAGAATCACCTGCCTTAAATATAGGCACAATTTTGTGGATTTTACAACAGGTTGGTAAAGTGGAGTGGTGCAGTGATTGAGTAAATAGGTGATGAAGTGGCTCACTAAGAGCTACAGCACAACTTTGTAGTACTCTAGGGGAGATTTTGTCAATTTCAGTAGCTTTGTCAACGTCAAATGAAATTAGAACTTGGTAAAGATTTGCAACAGTGATAGTAATTGATTTTAATGAGTTGTGTATAGCTGGGAGGTCATCAATACGTAGTTGGGCTAGAGGATGGATCATGGAAAACTGAGTGAAAATATTGATTAAATAGGTTGGCTTTGCTGTAGCCTGGTTTAACACTCAAAGACTCAAGGTTTATGACTGATGGGATATTTTAGGACTTGGTAATAAATCTAAGGTATTTAAATATTTTGTTATTATTAGATGAGGCATAACAATTAACATGATGTAATTCAAAGTTCTGCTTTGCTATTTTAATTTTGTCTTGAAGCACATTTTCAATAGAGTTGATGATGCCATAGATGTGATTTGTAGGATGATGCTTGTATCGATGACGGAGTGCTCTAAGTCGATTGATGCATTGCCTTATCTCAGAATTATGGGATCTTGGTTTGAATGAACCTTGTATAGTATAATGGAATGAACAATTGCATACCTTCCATCAGTAACTGCAATGATGTGCCATATAAACTCTATGTCATTTCATTGTTTCCAAGAAAAATGCATTGCATGTATTTGGATGATTGATATTTTACTATTTTTTATGATACACACCATTAAGTCTGAGATTGCTGCAGTGTTAGCAACACTATTCAATGCAGATCCCAGTTGTTGTGGCTCTTTTGGCACATGCCCAGACTGCATGTTGCTGGGGATCAAGCCACTAGGTCTGGGATTTTTTATGCATTCTTCAACATATTAGTTACATGTTTCTGACTCCCTGTATTCACAGGTTTTAGCCTTCTCACAGGTCCCTAGTGGGATAGTATTCACAGATGCATAATTATTATGTGTGGTGATTCTAATTTTAGAAAAGAAGCTGGGATATTTTTACTTGGTCTGCATAATTAGGATTCCCTAACAAATATTTCTTGCATTTAATATACATCTGTAAACTGCCCTATTATATGCCAGTGAGGGGCTAAGTACCCCCAACTGGTAACTTCAACAATAAGATTATTGTGCAACACAAGTGAATAGTACAATTATAGTCAGGTTAAATATACAGTGTATAGTTTCTGGATGACCTATAGGCATCTCAGTGTCATATACAACCATTTGAAAAGTCTGACAGACACAAGTAAAGGGTCACAATCAGTTATTTACTGTGATGTCATACATGTGTGGTATCTACAGTATGGTTCAGAATAATTGCTTCCCTTTGGGTGGCCCACTTGGTCTTCCTTCTTGCCATTAGGCCTCAGAGAATTGTGACTGCATAATTTTGAGCATAATGATGGGGTAAAAGAATTGAGAATTATTCCAACATTTTGAAATAAGTCAAGTGCATAGTTGGCATAATATACAATTCAACGTATGTGAGGATCAGTATACTCTAATAGAGCAGTCAGAAAAATGATGTTTAATCTGTTGCAACAGTAACTAAGTGACTTGCCAGCTAGAAGCTAACTTTCCTGTGTAATAAAACAGTATGATTATTGCTCTCAAATTTTGCTAAACATTATAAATTTCAAAAATCAAATAGTTCATAAAATGTTTGAATAATTTTAAGAATAATGATTACATTTTGGGAATAGTAAAAGTATAATGATAACTTTTTTGGAGAAATTTGGAATAGCATAATGATGAAAATTTGGAGCATAATTCCCTGAGGCCTACTTGCCATTCTTATTTTGTGTTTAAGATATTTTACTCGCTTACCAATACAGTAAATATACCATATAAGGGGAATTTGGGGCTGTCTAAATTCCTTTTTTAATTCTTTGTTCAGAATCTGTATAGATCTTTATGACTATAAGTTTGGGCATAGAGCTAGGTTAATCACTTTTCATGGAAACACAGAGTCTAGCGTGATGCATGAGTGGTAGTACCTTTTAACCTATCCATTCATAGCAAAATGGCTGTAAACCATAGTACATTATCATGGTAACTAAAATGGATGCTGTTGCTGGCATATTGACATGTTTCAATACTTGCTGATAGCGCTGAAGCCTCATTATGGCTTTCAATGCATACACAGCATATGCTATGATTATGAGTCAGTACCAGCAGATGTTAGTGATTTAATTCTCTTCCAACCAAACCTACATAATATATATATATATATATATAGTTTGTTCACACATTCAGATGCCTCAATAAAGTTTATCAACACATGAAGAAAGGAATACAGTAGCACAAAGGCTTGATCTGATGTTCACAGTACTCATTCCAGTGATCAGCTTAAGATATAGTAAAAGTCTTTAGCTTTTCCAGTTAGTAACGTTTAGTTTGTTAGCAGCATTTCAAAATATTACCAATAATACGTACTAACAGAACCTTATAGGAACAGAGCCTTGTGTGTTGTCTTAACATGCATGTTAGTATTTAGAACCAAATAAGCAACTCCATACTCTTTACACCACAGTTATCATTATCCAACAAAGTCATTATATAGAGCTGTACACAGCTGTATGAAAATATCATGCACTCTTAACTTCTTTTCATCATTGTGAAATTACATTAACAAAGTGCATGTTTCAGTGCACACTTAGCACAGCATGGTTACTTACAATACATGTAAGCATTATAGCCAGTCAATACCGTACATAATTATGCATACATGCATTACGCATGTACAATTAACTCCCAATTTTGCAGAAATATTTAGGCATCACATGCTTATCACACACTGCAGTTGTCATAACAGTACCGAAAAGATCATATTAAATTTCTACAAACGTTTGTTGGAAATACATGTGGCCTATAAGTTCCTATGCATGAAAGTGAAACAATGGTACATTGCAAAATGCTATGAAGTGTGAATGGTCATTTTGTGAAACAAGAACCACTGCACATGCAGTGCAGTGGTAATGGATTCTGCCATTCCTTGGGGTAACTCCGTACTCTAGTCCAGTGCACATGCTTCAAGGTCTCCAACACAGAAGTACCATTAGTACAATTATCTTCATCATAGAATCCACAGTATGCTCTCCTGTACTCACTGGGACTAAACACTACGCAATGTTTAGTTGACAAAATTTCCTATAATAAATTAGTAATAAACCAAAATAGCTTAATTAATCACAAAACTTAATATCATCTGTATGTACATGTATATATGGACCAATAGACAGTAGACGGCTGTTCTAAAGCTGACATACAGGAGGC
Source organism: Dysidea avara (assembly GCF_963678975.1). Lineage (NCBI taxonomy): Eukaryota > Metazoa > Porifera > Demospongiae > Dictyoceratida > Dysideidae > Dysidea > Dysidea avara. The sequence continues at coordinate 24,908,043 of NC_089272.1, read as the reverse complement.
ACAGCATACGCATGTTGCAGTATGGGGGGCTGGGGTGCCAGCAGCCCCTATAGAATTGAAGCTGTTTACTAGCTTAAAATTGATGCAAAAAAACATGAAAAAACTAAAGTCAATAATGCCAATCTGGTTATGCCACTACAAAATCTTATTCTTTGTCCCTCCCTAGAATCTCTTTTGTTTATGGATTCTCAAGGGTATATTTAAACAAGTATTGCTTATTTTCTGCTGTTTAAGAAATGGCTTCATAGAGTTGGTAATACCGTGCATGTCATAAGTATTCACATGGCAAGTATCAGTTGCACATCATTATAATTATAAACCTTTATCTAGGCCAGGTAACTAAAACCCTGATGGTATAATATGTATAATATGGGTACAGTTCTATACTATGGCTATTATATAAGTTCCCAGGAAGTTGGTATCCACCTGATAGTGACATCACAGTGCATTATGTTATGAACAGTACAGCAACTGTTCAGAAGAGGCATTTATTTTAGCTCTAACAGTCAGAAAGGCAGGGGCATATGCAGGAATTTTGAAAAGGGGTTTCCACTACAGTTACGTGACTGTTATATTAAAGTAACTTATATTACCAGACTACTTTATTGGCAGTATCTCGATCTTTTCACCAAAATCATAATTCAGAACAATGCTATAGGTGTTGCCATCATGTGAGAAACTATTATTTAACTATAGGATGTTTGAATGTGTCCTGTTCCATGATAGATTCCACATTCTGGAAACCTGAAGTTTCAAAAAATTTCTTGATGTGTCAAGTAGTGTGTAAAATCCAAAAGGGTTTCTGGAAACCCCTGGAAACCCACCTCGGTATGCCCCTGAGAAGGGTGACAATTCATCTTTAGTTTAATTTTTGCAGTGATAATTAACTGCAAATGCAGAGCTAAATGTTTACTGTACATTAAGTATTACCAATTTAGTTATGGAATGGCGGCATAGTTTTATCTTTAACGGTCTACAACACGACCCTGAAACTCAGTGCAGGATAAATGCATATTGCAATTTTAAGCTCATTTTCAACATGTGGCATATTTGTTAACACAACTGCATACCTCAATGTCTTGAAGAACATCAGTCAGTGTTTGAAGATACTCAAGCACACTGTTTAAATTGCTGATATCTTCTGTATTATTCACTACCACATAACTATCATTTTGCTCAACAAAATATTCTCCTCTGAATAAAGAATTTTGTAACTGATATTTTATAGCCATTGCAGTTGTGAATACACTACATGTGAAATTGAACTGCTGCAATGATAGATTGACAATGTTGAGTTCAGAAGAATTGTTGAAGTGTTCTGTTGGTAGTACAACTGCTTTTCTATGCTACAGAATAAGTAATACAATGAAGAGTCAGTATAGTGCACTATTAGCTAACTGCATTTACCTTCACCATGAACTGGACTTGTAATTTAATAAGTTCAGATGTACAATAGAACTGTTGTGTCTTATAACCGAGAGAAACTCCACTGTCCCGCTTGTTCTTTATTGGAGAATTGTGTGCCAGTACAAACATTGCTAGTAGAAAAATTCTAAAGACTGAACATCTATACCCTGAAAATTTCTTGCTGAAACTATCCATCTCAGTAAAGCTGATCAGAAGTCACTTGGAGAGCTCTTGTACTGCCATGGTACAATAGACCTTTCTTTTATACTCTAAGATCACATGTGCATAGTATGATGTAAGTTGATTATAAATACACTAGTTACGTAGATGTACGCAGTGTAAATTATTAAGATGTGCGTCCGGTCAGCAACAAATCATACCCATACCATGACCATAAATGACACCTGAGATCAGATCCCACAACCACATAAGAATTCAACCCATACAGGCACAGACTGCATACATGATTGCCTGACAAAAGGAAGTTGAGATCACGCAATGAAACATATGCTAAACCCTTTCATTATAAAGAGACTATAGATACAAGCAGTGTCATATGATCACCTACTGAGTTCTTTCAACATGAATTGCAATTTAATGTGTTTACAGTAGACATTTGTCATAAATTTTAGGGTCAGTACAGATAAGCATTTCATATTCTGTCACTGTCATGTAAAACAATTAATTATTGTTTTAACCATTTTTAACCAAACAGGAAGATTTTAATATCCTTAAGTAAACTGTGTGGGCACACAGTGTTGTTCATAGTACATTTTTGGGCAGCAAATTTTTATTAGTTCTAGTAGGCTAAATATGGAAGTGTCTTAGTTCCAAAATTAGGTAAATCTTTAAAAGGTTAAACAAAAGTAAGTCACAATCTATTAAAATTTTGGTCTCATAGCTAAATTCACGAACGTTTATGCAAACTATACAAACAAAGCATTGCAAGCCTGATGCAAAGGTGACTGCTAAATAGCACAAATCTTTGAAGTTGCTACTAGTGTAAATATATACTACACAGCTATGGTTAGTGCAGATACTGCTCTTTAAGTTGAGTACTAAAATTAGAGATAAAACAGTCACTGAATGGCAACACTAGTTGTTTGCCTATTACTGGCATAAAATGGCAGCAATATTACAACTTCATGAGGCAAATGCAAAAACAAGATTGTTTATGGAAATGCACTTCATATAAGCAAAACTGCTACTTAAACAATTAACCAAATAATCATGTGACTAATTACAGCTGGGTGGGCTACTTCCCCAGTTGACACCAGGCCACCAGGTCCCCATTAGCAGCTGGGTAGACTGGAGCAATGTAAGTAAAGTTTCTTGCTCAAGGAAACAACAACAACAACACCAAAGTAGTATAACTAAGAATCGAACCTGGGACCTTTGATCACCAGGCCCACTTGGCTACACACACACACACACACACACACACACACACACACACACACACACACACACACACACACACACACACACACACACACACACACACACACACACACACACACACACACACACACACACACACACACACACACACACACACACACACACACACACACACACACACACACACACACACACACACACACACACACACACACACACACACACACACACACACACACACACACACACACACACACACACACACACACACACACACACACACACACACACACACACACACACACACACACACACACACACACATGTACCATAACACACACGTGCTCCATGTACAAACATACATACCTGCAGCATATGTGAAGAACTGTCTAGTGATGCATCAACTAATCAGAAATCAGTTTATCAGCCAGATTTTACCAATATCGGTATTGGTAATTATTAGCCAATTATTTAGCTGATTAATTATTGTATAATGACCTGATGTTAAGACAAAAAAAATTAAAGATAGCAATTTTACAAATACATCAGTATGAAATTTTGGTAAGCATAAACATTGGAATGAAGATATTATCAGAAGTCATGCACAGCTGAAAATAGTTAAAGTCCTGAAATATGATGTATCGTATGGGTATACCTTTAGTTATTAGCATAAACTAACCACTGACATATTTGAGTGAAAACACACACAGAGTATTCTGCTGTTGGACACAAAATACATACATACACAGTACATCCCATCACATAACAGGTCATAAATGTTTGTGCTGGAATAGAATATTTTTAATTTGTAACTTCATAAAATTAATTAGCCAAGTCACTGACCAACAATGGCTTGATTTTTATTCTTTTACAGTATAATTACAAGGAGGCTAGTACACAAGGAGGTTAATTAAGATGCACTGATCACTAAGGGATACTGGTATCCTTTGATTTTGATTTGATTTTGATTTATATATTTAACCTCCAAACAATCGGCTACAGCCGTTCTTCCTTGCCTGGAGGGACACATTACAATACATAAATTGTACACACAAAACTAAACAAAGCAAGGTATAACTGATACAAAAACAACCAACCAAAGTGAACAACTTACAACACACACACACACACACACACACACACACACACACACACACACACACACACACACACACACACACACACACAAAACATACATATAATTACAATCATATCAATATTATCAAAGGAGTCACAGTGCTACTTAAGGACATCCACGTACTCATAAAATGGAGAATTAATACAGTCAGTTACAGATGATGGCAATGCATTCTACCATTGAATGGTTTTATAATTTTAAAAATGTTGAGTAAAGCATAAGCGGAACATACAACTGTAGGTATGTTTGCAAAATGTATTGGTGTCCTTGTACTATATGAAGTAGTTCCACCGAAAACAATTGGTGGTTCAAATGGAATAAATACATTTATTTAACTTGGTGGTACTGGTGGTACATTAAACACAGTGATTTAAACTGATTCATAAGGCAGTGGCAACCTATGTAATCTATGATAAAGTTCAGACACATGATCATATTTCCTTGGTCATAACACAATCTTACTGCACGATTCTGCATCCTCTGAAGTCTTTGAAGTAGAGTGCTTCCCAGTGATGGTCCCCAAACTGTTACACAATAAGACAAATAAGACAATACCAGGAATTCCAATAACATCTTCATCAAACTATTGTCAATATCATGTCGATGAGACCTAGATAGTACGACATTTTACAGCACACATTAGCAACGTGATGGATCCAAGAAATAGTTGAGTCAAAAATAAGTCCCAAATACTTCTGTTTCTCAGTCACTTGTAGAACAACACCACTAACAGATATAGGAGGATGTGTAAACTGTGTGGAACAATTGGAGGCTTTAAACCACATAACAGAAGATTTTTTAAAGTTAATTTCCATTTTACTCCATAAAATCCACTGAGAGTTGAGAGCACATAGTATTTTGTACAGCAGCAGGGGTGGCACCAGTACAAATAATAGTTGTATCATCTGCATACTGTAAAAGTAGACCATCGGCCAACTGTGCTGGAAGGGAATTCATATAAATTTAGGACAACAAAGGCCCCAGGGCACTCCCCTGGGTATGTCACCCTTCATAAGTCTCCATGATGAAAATGTAGCAGATGACTTAATTCTGTGTTAGACAGATAATCTTTAAACCATTCCACTGCTGTACTGTGAACACCAAGTTCAGAAATTCTTTGTAATAGTAGGCAGTGATCAAGTGAGTCAAACGCCTTCCTCAAGTCAATAAATGCAGCACAAACTACACTGCCTTTATTCAATGACGTAGCAATATGATTGACTGCCAATAACAAAATATTTCAGTAGACTTACCACAATGATAAGCACTCTGGTGTGGGTGTAACAAATTATTCTGTTCAAGGTACTGGCTGAGTTGTGTAGAGACAATTTTCTCCAAACCTTTAGCGACCTTTGGAACGACAGCAATAGGACGATAATTACAGGGGTCATCAGGGGCACCACCCTTATGTACAGGTGTTTGCCAGTACCCAAGCTACAATTTCACAGCAATTACTTGCAGAGAAAAATATATACTAAAATTAATGTTACAATTATAGTTGAGAGGTGCTTCACAAATAGCTAATCATGCCCATAATAGTAGATGATCAAAGGAGTGGACAATACCACAAGGGCAAAGACAATAAAGTTTATTAAACATGAGTCAGTGGAATTGAAATTTTGAATGCAGAAGTATGACGTTTTGATGGTGATTTTGTCAAAAGATCCATGTAGTTAGCTAATTGGCATAGAGTTCAGTAGCTGCTCAATTGAAATAAAGTGGTGAAGTTAGTCATTTTATGCCTTTTAGATCTATTGTACCTGTCAGAGTTCTAGTGATATAAAAGGTTTAAATACAATAGGCCAAATTTTGTGTGCCTATGTGACTGGTTTTTATGTGCCTGGTCACATTTACAGTCACAGATTTACATACTATTACATACAATGCATGTGTGGCCAGATCTGAAAGATTTGGCTTTTATAAGCTATTTTAATATAAATGGATTGCTACACATAGACTGCTTTTGGTACAACACTGGCAAATAATTTTTCTTGGTCTGTGGACACCTATTAATAGTGCTTTCGTGCCATAAATTGGTATGGCATTGTTGGAATTTTAATATATATTGAGCTCAAGTTTTCAAGCCATGGATTGACCTTCTTCATTGGTTGACAGTTTTAGAGTACAACCAGAAACCCAAATTTGACCACTGACCTTTACTTGCACATTGTTTTCTCCCACTGTATCAGAAGCCAACCCATCACTACCCCTGTGAATATTATTACTCTCACGAAAACTTGATTAACAAAACCAGGACACAACAAGTACCAGAATCTTGTACCCCACACAGTGATAGTAAGAAACACATGGTGAGAAGAATATTAACATAGTCTTAGGCACTTGGAAAGTACAAGAATAGTGATTTTATAGTGATTCTGTGTACATTAAATACCATGTGTGTTTGTAGAGGTTTATGAATTGCTCTGCTGACATCACAGGCTAATTTCATTATTGCTGTAATTGCTTGATTTGTTTAGTTAATTTACAACTGTTGATCACTATAGTGATTTGATCACATAGTGATGATGATGTAATAAGAGGTTAATAGAGTAACAATGGTTGGAAATACTAGCATACACCATGCTCCCAAGTCAAATGCTTCCAGTCACTAATAAGTCCATCGATATATTAACATGACCTACTAGTAAGTGTACTTAAACTATGTTGTTTACCAAACACACTTATTTACTACCAAAACATCATCTTATTAGCATGCATGTTATAAAACTAACTATACACATGTTATGGATAATACAAGTGTTGTCATATCTCATATCACTATTCTACTTAAACATGTAACTCCAACAACCTTATCTTTCCAAGATACTACATCATACAGTATGGATTTACATAATCATGATTGTATATAAACCTTTAACCAAAGTTTGTAAATATTAGCCAAAATCTACAGCATTTAAAATTCAGATGACATAGTAAACCTATAGTTATACGGCATGTCATTGCTCTTGTTATTTTTTCTTAGATCATCCTGTTTAAAGCCATACAATGATTCCTAACATGGCTACTAGCAAGGTCAAACTTGTGTTACACATGGTATGTGCAATGTCACCAAAGAATCCAACCATGTGATATCACAATTTCTTTTTTACTATATATGTACACACAGTGATATATTTCCCTTTACAAACTTACAGAGCAGACAGGTAGCTAAATAATATTTGCTGATGCTGTGATTATTAATAAACTAACAGAATTAAATTTGTGACCGAATTTTGGGAAAATGTTATAAATCACACATTAGAAGTTTTGAGATAAACAGTTTTAAAGAATACAAATCAGCATAACTTTCCAAGAATAGCAAGCATGCATATGAAATTACACAAAAGATGCATCGATCCATTACCTTTCAAGACACTTCCAATACTTGTAGCTGCTTGTAGAGTTTCCCACCAAATAAGATAGAAAATCTGAGCAGTTGGACAAGTGAAGTAGCATCACAAGTGCTCACAAACTGATGTGCGATTTGGCAAATCTGGTCACATTTATTGATTATGATAAAATACATGGACTTTTGAATCTCTGAGAAATAATTGTATCATAAAAAGTACTGTACTGTTATTGATGGTAGTGATCCACATAAATGGTGAGCTAAAGTTACACATCTTGAACATTTTGTCCACTTCCTTAATGAAAAAAATTATGAGTACTAGCTATAGTTTGTCAAGTTTTATATTCTGCTTCCACAAAGTATGATATGCACGCTATGACTGTTCTATAGAGACACACAAAGTTGATGTGTGAAGGAAAAAATTATGAGCACTGACATCAAGAAGGAAACTATGCTGCCCAGCCTGCCCCTTTAATACCTAAGTGGTTGCTGTGCTGCTATATAGTGGCTTGACAGTATTTCTGATTGTCGAACCCAAGCATCTTAAGGATTTTTTATTGCTTGCTTTGTAGCTATATTGGTATTGTATCGATCGCCTATACCAATCCAGTGCATGCATGTGTTTCTAATATTATAACAAGTTTTGGCAAAGGTTGACCTGTGACAATAAATACAGAGTCTGACTTGTATGTACTGTAGCTATCAGTTTTAAATTAACTAAAGATGTTTTTCTCTCGTACCAGATCATACAGCATAATAGTACAAAACACACAACATGAAACAACACGTAGCTGCACAGAAAGTACTGTGACAATACGGTCATTTGAATGCTACAGTGCATGTACTTACAAATTGGCTTGTAGATCATATGCTAACCATTTTATTTGGCAACATGCCCCCTCTATCATCTGTAGCTAGTAAAATAGCACCAACCAGCAAATTAAGCAATAAGTAATGAATCTCGTTGCATGGCACAGATTTAGCTACATGTATATATCCGGTTATGATTGTGGGATGCGAGGTGGGATGCCCGGGGTACATCTATGTAGATTGGAACTTGTCTTCCACTTGATAATGGTCTTTAGAAAACTGGTTTACAGGTAAATATTGAAGGATCCCTGTGAGTTACTCTGTAGTTTGCACCATTGTAGCAGCTGTGCTAGCTGTCTTGAACGAGGTCTTGAATCATGAGCGACTGACACCTGTCACATATAGCTACCTGAAGGCGGCGCGAACCACCGTTTCGCGCGAGGTTTTGCATCCTGGTTGCGCGTAATTTCCTTCGTTTGCAAGCACTGATACAGTACACACTCGAGTACACACATGAAACAGTTAATCTCACGTATATTCAATTACGTGTTCCCGCGCAGCGCTTCCAGAATAATTATTTATGCGCTTATTTATACACAGATGAGGCGCTAATGTACAAAAACCATGTTGTCATAATACAGGAACATCTTTTTATATGTATACAGAATTACAATGATACATGGTTATGGATTAGTTGCTACAGGTATGCTGAAGGTCCACTGGCAACTTGTGCCAGTGGCCTAAAATAATTACAATTGATTAGTTATAGTTATATAGTGATTAATTAGGAAAAAAATTGCATATATTACAAAAGTGATTGGAAAAGAATTAAGATTCCCTAGTACTGTAAATTTTGACTAAACAAAAAGTTGACAAATAAGGCCATCATTATTATATTGCTTGCTTCCCATCACCTAGTGCAGCAAAAACTGATGTGGCTGGGAGGTAGTTATTGATTATTTAGTTATACAGTTGACTGCTCTGTTTGAGTACGTGACTACTCTATTAGAGTAACTCGATCTTGAAAGGTGCAAGATTATATGCAGCCTGTTCAACAAGAGTGGAGGGACTCCAACCCCTTAATTACTATACTGCTATGTTTATACCAAGAGTTCATAATATTTGAGGGGACTCTTGCTACCACCCATGCACCGTAGCTACGTTCACAGTGTGGGTGGGAGGTGATGCGTAATTGTCTAGCTCATGATGCAGCACTATAGTGTCGACAAGTGTAATTCATTAGGGCCTTAACTCACTGTAAAAATTGTTTATTAAATAAGCTAAGGCAATGGTCGTCGTACAGATTGGAGCGAGCTGGCAGACCTAAGAAGATCGATTTAGCCATTTGAAGCAAAGAAAACAATAACTGTGACATTTAGGAGTGGGAGCCTCTCAGGGGTGTAACCAGACTTTCAATTGGTGATGCCTGGGCCTAGCTGTAAGCTTAAGACCAAACAAAAAGTAGCTAACTATGCCTGCTGACAATAGCTGCCCTCCCATCAACTAGCTGTATATCCTTATTTATAAATAGCTTGCGTAGTTTCCTACACTGCTTCTCTGAATACTATGACTGCTCTATTAGAGTATCTCAATCCTGACTGCTCTATTAGAGTATCTCCAATTATTGATGCCCAAGCCTGGGTCTGGGTTCTGGCTATGCCTATAAAACCTACAGAAACTTTACAGAATTGTAGTCAACCCTGCATTGAATTAGCTAGTTAATGCAACTATTATTTGTCATTTGATTTTGTTGTAGCTACTATTTAAATTAATACATATGCATATGAAATCTTTCTTTAATATTAAAATGTGTTATTGATGACCTCAGGTCTGGCTGATATAACAATGTCCATGTAATGGTGTCTATTGAATGACCAGTTACTCTACTAGGTAAAGTACCTGCATGTGGAGTATGGTTATAATTGAAGCTTGTTAGCCTGGATCTGGCTGAGCCATCTATAGCCATATGCAGAAATTTAGCCAAAACTATACCGGATGGTTGTAAAATGGTTGATAAATCAGTGAAACAGTCTCTAACAGCAAGGATACGAAGCTTATAAACACCTAACAATATGGCTATCTTGCCCAGTAAATGCACAGAGCAATCTAATGCATGAAATAGGCATTCACATGATTGAAATTCAAGTCACAGAAATAGTCTAAATTCTTGTTTTCTCTTTTTTTTTTGTTTTTCTACTAGGTTGTTTTCCATAGAGATGTGTGGGTGGAAGGGAGTACCATTAGGGCTGGTTTTTAAAAAAATCTAGCAGCCAGAAATATTTTGCCAGGACTATTGTTCCGGCACTGAGTCCACTAGATTTCTCTCACTATCAAACACATACACGAGCTAGGGGTCGACACAATGCCCTGAGTGTTTGACTTTAAGGCATGCAACTACTGAGTAGTTTGCCTCTGGTCTTATACTTTAGGGCACGCTACAAGTAGCGAGTTCAAAGGCAAACCTAAGGTTAGATTAGGGTCAGGTTCAGCTTTGGTTTCTTCTTCACCTTTGTCTTCAATAATTATATAGAAGTTACTCCACTTGGACATGTCGAAACTGAGGAAGGTGGGTAGCTGGGAGCCACGTATATAGCACAATGGCTATAATCCTGGGCTCACTCACTGGAGGTCCCAGGTTTGATTCCTGATTGAGGAATTTTTTTTCCATTTGAGGACCTTTTTGTTTAAATGTAAGCTTTTTTTTATTCACGTAACTGCCAGAACAACAGCAACAGCCAATTATTTTTATTCATTGCAAAACTCTTCATCAAAGCCATTCATAGGTGAGGCACTAATGTACAAAAATTATATGCCATAATACAGGAAACAAGATCAATAATATTCCCTGCTACTTTAAAAGAAAAGGTTGACAAATCAGTTAAATTCATCAACTTTTAAACATCCATATCTAAGCACCTTTGAAAGTAAGTGCTTTGATCTATGATTTCTTGATTTTTGTCAACATTTAATTTATCAAATCAGATGAAGTGTGAATTGTAACTTATATAACATCTGTGACAACCAGGTGTCCTGCAGATCTTCAGCACTTGTGCTGTAAAGCCTTAATAAATAAATGTGACCGAATTTGACAAAACAAGGCTTCCACACACATCCACTTTTATGACTTTGAAGTACCATAACTCAATGTAGGAGTACTCCATTAGTTTCAAACTTTGACCTGGTACTGTACTATGCTATGGTAGGACTTTGTGAAACTTTTAGGCCAATAGCATGCTGAGTAGTCAAGTTACAGCTGGTTAAAGTAAGTAAATTGGATGTGTGTAGAAGCCTTGTTTTGTCAAATTCGGTCACAAATAATAAATAAATAAATGTCCTAATGTACAGTACTGAAGCTGAGGGTTTGTCACTGTGCAAAATGTCATTGAAATGCTGAAATTACATTAACGCACCAACTTGTGGTAGAGTACAGATTGAGGATGCAAAGGAAGGATGTGGTTGTAAAAGAATGGTTATGATAACTGCGGCAGTGTGTAAATCAAATAAGGCATCCTATTTATATCTGACAAGAAATCATCTGCATCCTTGCTTGTTGCTGAAGGTGGCCAGACTAGGCTTGATTAATGAGATGGCTTTATCAAGTAGGAAATGGCTGAATGATTGGGTTGTACATGTGAAACTGATAAGTAGAAAAAACATGTTGAAGTAAGTTAGGGAACTCTGATGAATGCTGATCGGACTGGTGCTGGTAATATGTAGGGACTTTTTGTTAGAGTAGCTATCATAACTGAGTATTAGTGTGACCGTTATATTAGAGTATCTCGATCTTGATGTACAAGTCACACTCTATAAGTACCTTATAAGATATATTACAATTAATGGTTTGCTGCACCCAGAAATGTACCCATTACTTATTGAGCTTGCTGGCTAACAGATGGTATCTCTTACTGAAGCTTCATGTGTCTTCAAGTCTACAGGGAATATTTACATTGTTGTACAGTGTACGTTTGTTTAATTTTTGTATGTGTGAATAATGTAGCCATGGGATAGCTATGAAGCTCCTGTAGGCCCTCTTGAAGCCTCTTACAAAGTGGGGCTCAGGGAAAAAATGTCCCAGTTTCCCCCTGTCCTCCTGTCAGAGGCCCTGCTTAAGCAAAAAAAAGTACACTTTTTACCAATATCACTATATTGGTACCGATACTGATGTTTGCATTAGTGCAATTCTACCATGCACAGCATCTTTCTAAATTAATATGTGACTGGATCTACAAGAATCCCATATGTTAGTGCAACCCTAATTTTACAGTAGAATGCAATAAACACAATGGGTAAAACATTTACAAAATCAAAAAAAAAATTCTGTAAATTTTTTGAGTGCTTGTATCACAATGAAGAAAGATAAAAGCAAAAACTATGATAGCATCATGATCCCCAAAGCAAGAGAAGTTCAACAATCTTTGTTTTGTGTCAGTAATCCCATTGAGAGAGAATATATGAGTGTTAGTTTGCCTTGTATTGGATGAGCAGTTCATTATCATTTTTTCTCACATTTTTGCCCTAGTTGTAGGAAAGGCCTGGAAGACAAAACTTACCCAGTAATGGATTCGCTAGTTAAGGAGAATCCAATGGTGTAACTAAAGTTGCATCTTAGTAGAGGACTGTATTTGAAAGTCATGACCATTTATTTAAGCGCTTGTAGTTTATTTTCCACATTGTCACTGTACAAATTGACTTTTCTAATGTTGCCACTTTGTATTGCTGTGTTTTCAAAAGTTCTCAGATTCTAGAGCTGAAACTTCGGTTGACCATTCTTTTGGCTATTTGGATAAAGAAAAGGAATTGCTAACATATGGGGTTCTTGCAGATCCGGTCACATAATTATTTATCTGATGTACAATTGGACAAAAAGATTGATTCATGGACAGCCTATTTGTACTTGCAAATAAACAATTGACTATTATATCTCTTTATGTTTCAAGGCAACTTAGCTATTTATTTTCTAGCATATTTTATAACCACAAATTAAAAAGCAAATAATCAGATGGTTTTTATTGCATGGAACTACTATAATAGGTATTATGATGTTTTGGCCATCATTATTATAATAATATATACATTATTGCCAATTGTTTCCTGTCACCTAGCTATAGTGCAGCAAAAACTGATGTGGATGGGCCTTCATTACCCATATTATAGAGTACTACCATGCAGTATCACTGACAGTCTAGAGTGTAAAATTTATTATAGTATATCTAGCACCCTTCTTTCCTTTAATTGATGTGGTATGTGTGTTCATCACTCATAAATGTAAAAAGATGGTTAACTAGTACAAGGAAAATTTCAGCAGTCTGCAGTTCAAACCCTGGGCAATTGTTTTCATGCCAAGTGACTATTCTATTAGAGTATCTCGGCACTAACATGTTATACTTATTTCATTTGTGCTTTGTAACTCTGTATTAATTTTAGATTATTCAATAATGGTTAACCTACATACAGTATGCACAGATCACTTTTCAAGTCATTTGCTAAGATGGTTTACCCAGTACTCATGACAGAAGTCAGTCTTTTGCACAAATAATCATCCATGACTCTGTGAATATGTTTACTATTAAAAGAAATGTAAACTCCATTACAGTGACATGCCACACAGTGAGTTTAGTGATAGACTGGTTCATGGACAGTGCATGAGTTTAGTGTAGGGTTGCCAAATACATAAATATATATACATAATTAACTTGCTTCTCCCTTCCATTGCTGTGTATGCATTGGTGCTTACATAAAATTTGCCCCCATAATTATGTATTAAATGTATGGAATTGTCATATTAATTGTATTGCTGTACAAACATTATATGATAATAATTGTATTTCATGCTATACTACGTAAAGAGAAGGTATTGTATTGATGGGTTACTGTTTACACAGCAAATAACATATACAGGCAACATATAGGTCTAGTATACATATATGTAGTGCAGCAATTTTATATGGTGCTGATATTAATTTTATTTTTTCTTGGTAGGGTAAGTAGCAGACTTTTTATCAAGTTTCAGTTCTTTCTCTACCACTTCATCGCTTGATTTTAGTATACTCTGTAGTCTTTTCTTAATATTGCCTTCAATAGTTGCCTATAAAAATATGCATGACATTAAACATACAGAACAAAGCTACAACTATACAGTATAAGTTAGGATTGATGCTATAAGATGTTAATACTTTTTGAAATGGATGCTGTGACTTTATTGTTATGAAAAACATTAGAATGCTGAAGCAAGGCTGGTAACATACTGCCTCGCTAGAAGTTTCTTCTATTTGCAAACATACAGCAGAATAGTTGCTGTATATTGCATTTTAAGATATGTGATATACTAGACATGTTTTGCATAACCTTTAAGTAAGCCCTCCTGACTCTTTTATCTTTCTCAACTGTAATCTTCGAGATCCAATCAGTTGTGGACAGTAACTGTTTCCTACAAAGTTATGATAAAATGTACACATTTCATTATCTAATGCATTAAGGTCACCTGAGATCAGTTCTATCTTTTGTTAGCTGAGTCACTGTGATATCATGTTTCCTTTTCACCTTGTCAAGCTACATTGTCTCCATAGTAGCTATACACACTTTTGTAACTATATACCTCATCTTGAAGTTGCTCTTCATATTCATCTATCTCCTTTGTCTATTTCCAAAATTGTTAAATATGTTATTTGTTTGTACTGCATTTACATAAAGCTCACAATTTTCTTTAGGTGTGTGTTTATATCATGGAGATTTAGAAATTTTGCTCTGTTCTCAGTAATCAGTTGTGATATGTCTTCTTTTCCACTCTACAATGTACATTGACAAGATATGAACATATCAATGTTTCGTGTATGATAGCACCTCTAATAAAGCTGTGCCTTCTGTTAGCTGCCTTTCTATCTGTAATCCTCTATTAAACTTTAAAAGTAATTCCTGTATACATGCATGTGCAAGCACTTCATTGGACTGAATATTTAAATTGCTCTTACTTCGATCTCATTTTCTTGCTGAGTTTTTTCATCTGCCATTGTGCATTTATATTGATTCATCAACTCAGTTTTGTGCTGTTTTTCTACCTTGTCAGATTCATTAACTGTTAACACAAATGTCACAATAAGTATTGCTACATACTGTGTGTCGTTATAGTAGGAAACTTAAAATTTTAGTAAATCTGCAATTGGTAAAAAAACTTTGCTACATTTTGCCACGTGTCACTTCACAGTGACATAATATAGCTAACAACAGCTAAAAATATGCTTTGGCAATATTTGTCACATTAAAAGACAATTCTCCAAATTTGTGATTGTTTTATGCCATAATGGTTTTCTGCTATAATAATATGGTATATTGTTTACTTAAGATCTTTTTCATTTCTTGAATGTATGCAGAGTGTGTTTCATTCAACTCCATCTGTGAACAGATGTATCCACCGATAAGTGTTTGTTACATAGCTTAACTGTAGTTACCATTTTAGTGTCTTTCATCTTCACAATGTTGTGTCTGTACTTTTCTTGATTTTGTCTTATCAAAGTTTCCTTGCATGCAATTTTTGTTTTCAGTGACACTTGTGTTTTAATAGCAGTACTCTGCTGCTCAGCTACCTGATAAATATAAAACATTACACAGCTATAACTAGATGGCACAGCTAGTTAATCCATATTACTAGTAATCCATACTATACAGAGGGACTGTGGTATGCATACTGTAGTTATTCATTACCTCAGTGGTGTGTTGAGCTTTATACTCTGTCATATTTTGCTGATGTGCTAATTTTAATTCTCTAAAGTAAATATGAAGCAAAATAACATCATGATTCTTTGGATTACTTTATCTGTTTCTCCAGTAATTTTGCTTCCTTTTTCATCATCTCTTGATAATATCTGTTTATCTACATGTCACGTACATACAAAGAGTTCACAATATAAAATAAGGAGTGTCCAACTTCCAATATAGCCTTTAAAAAGTCACTGAGTCAAACTAAATCATGTTTACCTTTGATCAAATCAACGCTTTGACTGATGGTAGAGAACTGTTGATTGATGTTTATTAGTGTTGGTAAGGTCAAATCTTTATTCTGTGAGCAGTATAGAAGTGTTACTTGACTCAGTGGTTTTCCTGGCTCTATTCCAGTTAGACGTCTTTTAAGGCAGGCTTCAGTATACACAATTCATTTCAATTGGCATCATTTATGTATATATCACACATTATCGTATTGTAGTGTATAGTAGGGACCACAAAGGAGTAGGCGTGGCCCACAAAATAAAATCACCCAATAAACAGCCTTAATTTTCCCTGATGACGATCAGGCAGTATTGGTTGGGTAAAACTAAGCCCAAACAAGCTTTCAGATCGACCTGAAATGCTTTCAACAAGTTGCTACAAAATTTTAAAAATTATTTATTTAACAGAATTTTCTACTGACTAACTGCCTGATGCCTTCAGGTAAGTGTAACTCAATAACAGCTAAGGCTATGGGCTTGATTTTTCACTGTTCGATGTCGCTTCAGCCCAACTGGTGCCTTTTGGCATACTGCAGTACATACAATGCATTCTTCATGGACTTACCAGTGTCCTCCTTTGTGTCCCATTCATCTTTGCTGACAGCAAAAAGTGTCAATTTGGTGGTAGCATGTGATGGCTTCCCTTCATAACAGAAATTGTCTGTAATGGCTATTTTGATTACAGAGGTGCTTTTTGAACAGTTTTTGATTCGTACTGCCGTGTAACGGGTTGAACATAGCATACAACAAAGCACAATGGATACTTCAGTTTTCAGATGATAATTGGGGCACACGGCACCATTTCAGATGTGGTATGTGTGGGTTTACCAGTCATAATAATTATTTACAAAAAAAGTTAACAAACAAGTACACAGAAAAATTTGGAATCTTCAACTAGAGTAGGAGTATTTTTTATCGATATGCTATGTCTTCATACATAGCACATCAATAAATAATACTGAAGCAAGTTGGAGTAGAGCACGATATTAAATCACAGTATAACAATAAGAAGTGTTATATTCCTAATGAGCTGTGTACTTGTATATATATATATACTGCTTACCTTTATTTCTCTTATTTGCTGGTCACAGATTTGCTCCTCCATTTTGACCACCATCTTAACAACAGCTTCATGTAGTTCTTTTACTCGTGTGCTATCATTGATATAGTCTCTGATAAAATGCACAAAAAGCTAGCTATAGCTAATGGCTTGCGTATGTATAATTTGTAGGTATAAATAATAAGTTTTGTTGGATCCCCAAAGTTTTTAACATTCTGATTATCAGGCTCAAGATGG
Organism: Dysidea avara; assembly: GCF_963678975.1. Classification (NCBI taxonomy): domain Eukaryota; kingdom Metazoa; phylum Porifera; class Demospongiae; order Dictyoceratida; family Dysideidae; genus Dysidea; species Dysidea avara. The sequence goes on along the minus strand of NC_089272.1, from coordinate 24,890,662 downwards.
TTATATATTACACATCTCGTGTGTAATGTAGTTCTGTATGTCTGTGTGACTGCAGTACATATGTGGGTTATATGTTTAGTCAGATTGAATGGTTTTCACAGGGACATCACACATATATTACAGTATGTAAAAGATTTATCTTTTGGCTATAAATTTCAACAGCGTTTTCATACCTATCATCTTCAAGAAATGAAATATCAGAGACTAAAGTACTGTAAAGATCAAAGGGTAGATATAAATAACTTCAAGGAATGTCTTACCTTAGATTTAAAAGATTCGGACTAAGCGTTAATAAAGATTGTTTTTGTTGCGAAGAATTAGAAGTGACTTCAATGGTGGGTGCCACTTTATCACCAAACCTTACAGCAGCCTTAAGCTTGCTGTTCAGGTTTGATTTGTTATTGGTGTGTCCAGTACCTGTAGGCTGTTATGATTACCAGTGTATGTACTTTTTAACTGAACAATATTTAATTTTTAGCAGTAAATACCTTAGAATTAACATCTGCACTTTTGCAGTTGGTTTTTCTGCTGGTTGGTTGAATAATTTGTATGCCATTTGTACATTTTCTACTTCTTGCTGTACATGACCCCCTGTAATAAATAATACACATCATGCAAAACTAACCAACATCCTTATATGTACAGTATGTATGTATAGTTGTACAAGCACCAAGAACTACGTCAAGGCCTTTACTATATATAACTTATCATTTTGCCTGCTTACCTATTATGTGATCTTTTCTGCTGTTTACTGGCTGACAAACAAGTTGAGTATGGTAATGAGTTGTAATGCAGCACCATATTTGGTGCAGAGGATGGGCGTCCAGAGACCAGCTTTCTGTTCCTTGTCTTATCCATTGCTATGTATAAAAATTGCTATGCACACATTTTATAGTAAAGGTACTGCATAGAGGAATCACTGTAGTGTACAAAGTCAGAATATGCTTTGAGCTTGTAATAAAAAGGAAAGGTGTAATGTGAGGAAACTTTTGAATAAGGTAACTGTACTCCCATATTTATATGTTTTCTATACTAATCAAGTGGTGTGAAAATAAAAACCTCATTAGAAATTTGCTGTAGACTATACGTATTCCATGTGTAGCAGAAGCAGATGATAAATGAGTCAGTTGTAAACTAGTTATAGTCTAGGAGAGCAGCAGCAGTGACAGCAGCAAAAGCAGCAGAAATAATAATAATTAAATATAGGTAACAGTACATCCATAAGTATTTGTTTAAGTTACATGTACGTATATACAACTTGGTAGATCTGTTGTTAGCACTTTAATAATTATTAGATACGACTTTTAGATAATCTTTCTTGTGATGTGCTTTATTTTTTATCTTCAGATGATGAAGAACATCCTTGGCTTTTATTTGCTTCACCTTCAACTATAGCTGTTGTTGGTAAGGTAGTACTAAATCGAGCTTGAAGCATGGACTGAAAGTACATTATTATATTGGTGTTAAGTTTCTTCTATTTAATATACTGTATAATACCCATGCACCTTCTGAATTCTGAATAAACTTTCTCTTGCCCTTCTCTCTTCTTCTATTTTCATTTTTGTTATTTCATCTGCTTTTCAACTTAGCATTTGTCTAAGAAGTAAAATGAGAACCAAAGATTTAAGTAAGGAGCTCTTATTTATACTATGAACTCTACATGCCTACTGAATGATAGTCATTTAATTAAAATACATACAGTAGTCACCTTTGTACTACTATTTATTGTCTTAGCTTGTTTGACAATTAGCTCAGGTAGCAAAATGTGCAGAATTAGGTTCTATGGCTTACATAAACATACTAAACAGTCTCTTCATGAATATACTCTTCAGTAGTCATTAAATACATGTATGGACTGTACAGCACACATACAGTAATATAGAAATATAGCTGTAATATAATCGGGAGTTTCACAAATAAAAAAAATTGTTACAGATAAACTGCTCAAGGGAATGAGCTGAAATATGCAATGTGAGTGGATTAATTACTGTAGAAGAGTCTTTCAATCAGAATAAAACTAGCAAAGATACACAACACATAAACTAATACAAAATATAGACTTCACACAAACAGAAAACAACAAAATGCATTCCAAAAATGCAATGGGATTAGATAGATGTACGATGCAAAGAGGGATGGTGTTCCATAGAATGTTTTTTGAATGGGATACGTAATATCATTTGATGTAACAGTCACCCTATTATGGTGTTCAGCTACATTACAAGTCACCTGGTAGAGAGTTCAGCTACATTACAAGTCACTCAGTAGAGACTTCAACTACATTAAAGTCTCCCTGTAGAAAGTTCAGCTACATAACAAGTCATCTGGTAGAGAGTTTATCTACAATTAAAAGTCACTCAATAGAGACTTCAGCTATGGCCAGTACACCAATCAACCAAGCCAGTCTGGGCTGATAGCCTATATACTACGTTGGCTGACCAGCCAACTGAACTGGTAAGAGCAGAACCACTGGATTTAATTTATATAGACATACTTGAAGATTTTGATGATGCATATGGTTGCTTGTGCTCAGCAGCAGTGAATGTCCTTACGAATGTCCTTACTATATTTTATTCACATAAACAGATGAGTCCTAGCAGTAATATGCTTATTAACTACCACAAACGAACACTTTTATGTCATAGTAGTTGAGAAGACAGACTAGATTCATCCTCTTGCTCATCATAGTCTAATGCAGGTGCAGTACAGGAGCAATGCCTATTCTAAGACTATTCCATAAGTTTCTAATTGTTTCGTGTGTCATGTGTACCTGTTCTCTGTACCAGTTAAATACTGCCTAGACTCGTGCTATACGTCAAATATAGCACTCAAAGAGTGGTCTTGAGATGAAATATAGCTCTTGGCTTTGCCTCATGCCATATTTGTCTCTCGCCCACTATAATTTTGACATATAGCACTTGTGGAAGTGCTTTAACTCTTACATACATATATATATATATATATATATATATATATATCACTTTAATGTGGGCAATCAAAGGTACCACTGGGAAATATCATAGGAATGCGGTTTTGCATGGCTTTGATGCCCAACCAGTTCAAAGATACGATACACTTTGAATTATTATATTGAGCGACATGCAGGATTACATTGTGGTATTTAGTATTAGCTTCTTAGCCTGGTTGAGTGAAGTCGAAAAATTACAAATTGATTGCTAAAAAACTATTTTCTATGATGAAGTAATCATTTGGGTGATGCGTGAATGCATACTTCTATGTATCACATGTTAACCATTGAGCAGGCCATGGAGCAAGCTACCATAATTTGCTTTTTTTCGTTGTAAAATAATTTTCATATGCAAAATTTGTACAAAAGTTTCTTGCATGAAAATTTTTATACAAGATCAAACTACTCTAACAGAGCAGTCATTTACGTACATCACACGAAAATATTTTTACACAAAAATTTTTATCACAAAACATTTTTGCATGAAAATAAAGTGAATTACAGTAGATCACTGAAAACAGGTTAGTAACTTATACTGTACTTATGATATAGTAACTTATGCACTGTCCCTACTGGCAAACCTTAATGGCAAACCTTAATGTAGTGCAAAAGACTAAAAATAAAAATGAAAGCTCAAAGCCACTATTCTAAGTTGTAATGTTGTGTATTGAAGTATAATGACACATGGATAGCGTTCTGAGGGCTATTAGCCCATGCTTTTAAAACCATGATCAATCATCAGATACCAATGCTTTTAAAACCATGATCGATCATTAGATACCAGTGTATAAAACAAACAGGGTGAGTACTCTGTATATCACTTATACCACAGCTGCTAGGGATTTGCTGATATATACATACTCTACCCTCAGGCCTGCAGCCCTTGGGCTTAGGATGTATATATCAGCAAAATTCCTTGCAGCTGTTGTATAACTATTATGTATGTAAAGTTGCACAGTATATACAGGGTTGTCTTTTATACTAAGGAAAATTTTGGAATTTTAAGTTTGATTAGACCACAGCAAGGTGAAATACTCAAATTTCATTGGTTACTTACAGGTATCTAAATCCTGTAGATCCCTTGTTCATGTCTCAATAGATCCCTAGCTATCTCTGTGGTGATACAAAACACAGCAATTATTCGCCTATAACATTGGCAATGCATGGGCGTTTAACTGGATAACAAGCGCTGTTACAAGTTGACAGGGGCTTGTTCTACTCAAGAACATATCTCATGCTGCAAGCAGCTGTGAAGGTGCAACAATGAGCTGTGGTCTAAATTAGTTAGACATAGAAACACAGGGTTCTACAGAATTTAGAAACCTGAAAGGCCTTGTATTGTGGTGCATGAGCAAAGTGAGGATGCTACTACAGGGCCTTTCAGGTTTCTAAATTCTGTAGAACCCTGTGTTTTGATGTCTAACTATTGTTTAGGGATCATAGAAAAAAGTAGGGAAATAAGGGAGGTCACTTACACCTGCAGATATACTGTTGAACATTTAATCCCTAATTCAGTCATGGGTATGGACTGAAGTAGGGATTAAATGTAAATGTTCACTAGTATATCTGCAGGTGTAGGCAACCTCTATTGTTTCCCTACATTTATTCAACATATGATCCCTAATCGAACTAAAAAGACCTAACTCGTTTGTTTACATTTTGTAACCTTTTTATGACTGGTGAATTAACTCATACTTACTACATCAAAGAAGATGGTGCCAGAGTTCTGAATGCACATCCTAGCTATCATTCACTGACTTGAAAGTGAAGTGGTCTTAATGCTTCACTTGCAGCTATGCTCAGCTTGTTATACAACACTATAAACAAAGAATAGTATGAGAAGCTTCTCTGTAATCAATCCAGTCACTACGGAAAATACGGGTGATAAGGATAATAACCAACACAGCCAGAGGGAAGCCATGTCGTGCTATCTCCACAAATCGACATATTAACACCACTAGAAGAACTGGAACGCAAAGATGGATAAAAGCAAGTTCATGATGTGTACTCTACTGCAGTTGGCAAAAAGGCACATCTCTGGCAGGACGAAGTGATGTCAAACAGTGCCAAGAAATCAAGCCTGTAGCCTTATCCAGGGGCATACCAAGGGGGATTTCCAGGGGTTCCAGGAAACCCCTTTGGATTTTACACACTACTTGAAACATTAATAAATTGAAACTTTAGGTTTCCATAACCTGGAATCTATCATGGAACAGGACATACAGTATTTTAAACTTTTATCTTAGTTAAATAATAGTTTCTAACATGATAGCAACACCTATAGCAATTTTTGAATTGTGATTTTAATGACAAGATCGAGATACTCTAATAGGGCAGTCAGGTAATAGAAACTACTCTAATATAACAGTCATTTAGCTGGAATGGAAACCCTTTTTCAAAATTCTTGCATACGCCCATGTCATCGACTGTCAAGGAATCAGTTTGTCAGTCAGGCAGTCAGAATAAAATTCTGGCAAATAGAAATCTTTCAAAATTTCATAGAAACATTTTAAAAGGGTTTGGAGTTGGTCTGTGGACATTTTTGGGTTTGGCTGTGTTTAACCAATGCTGCCAAGCTGTCATGAAGGGAAATTGAGGCTGGTGATATGTTTGGATGGAAAATCCCAGTTCTTCATGATTCCCAAAACTGTACTACATGCACTTCAGTTGGGTGGCTTCATTGATCGTTTTCTGATTTTATTCCAATGCCTTCTCTTGACCTTATCAACCTATTACAGGAAACTGTGCAACAAAGAGAGCAATGCACATAAATATCCACCTTAGCTTAAAACTTCAGACAGAATCTGTTTCTATTCATTCAGTTCATCTGTCTGAAAATTAATGTGATCATCTTATCAATACATACCACTTCCTGTGTATTAACTTGAGTTTTTCTTTTCTGGTTGATTATATCAGCTTTTTCAGGTTTTAATTGTTCAATTTCCATCCCTACATCCTAATAATTATGTCTTAAATCCAATACACACACAGAGTCATCATAGTAGCCTTTTGATACCTTCACTAACATTGTGACTTTTGTAAATTCCTTTTCTTTTCTTGAGCTACTTTCAAATTTTTTGAATAAATTCTATTGTGCATTTGACAAGATAGCTACAGAGCATAATAGTTATTTGACTGTACCTCAATATCCTGTTGATGCTTAGTTGCCTTGTCAGCAATTATTTTTTCTCAATTTCCTTGATCTGTGCTAACCCCATCTGACCCATTTTGTTAGCTAAACACACAACAGCCAGTGGCATGTTTGATGCAATGCTAAGAATACCATCCAACTGTTTTCCAACTATATAGCTTTAAGATTAGTCAACTAAGTAAGTAAATAAGTAAGTAAGTAAGTATAGTTTTTCTGTATGTGCACATTACATCACTTTATATAGCTACATGCCCAATGATCACACACACACACACACACACACACACACACACACACACACACACACACACACACACACACACACACACACACACACACACACACACACACACATACACGCACGCATGCACACACCATTGACCATTGAAGTAAAGCCATCCACTGGATCATGCTTCCCAATATTAGTGGACCAAAACATAACTATCACACACACACACACACACACACACACACACACACACACACACACACACACACACACACACACACACACACACACACACACACACACACACACACACACACACACACACACACACACACACACACACACACACACACACACACACACACACACACACACACACACACACACACACACACACACACACACACACACACACACACACACACACACACACACACACACACACACACACACACACACACACACACACACACACACACACACACACACACACACACACACACACACACACACACACACACACACACACACACACACACACACACACACACACACACACACACACACACACACACACACACACACACACACACACACACACACACACACACACACACACACACACACACACACACACACACACACACACACACACACACACACACACACACACACACACACACTCACACACACACACACACACACACACACACACACACACACGCATGCACACACCATTGACCATTGAATTGAAGCCATCCACTGGATGATGCTTCCCGCTATTGGTAGTGGACCAAACTATAACTATCACACACACACACACACACACTCACACACACACACACACACACACGCACACGCACACACACACACACACACACGCACACTCACACACACACACACACATACACGATACACAAGCACACACAACACACAACACATTACTAGACTTACATAGTTAGATTTTTCGGTCTTCAATAGCTTTCTCATGAAGTAACTTTAGTTCTTCCTATAGTAATGTTCATTGTAGGTGATATTGACATGCACACTAAGCTTACCTCTTTCCTTCTCACATTCTTCACTACTGTATATCAAGTTTTGACTTTTCCTTGTCCTGTTTCACTGTCTTTTCTTTTTCTGTGTTTTATTTCTCAGCAGCAATTGTCTGTAAGCTGCTTCAGTTTTGTCATCATCTACCTAAGGATATATGTAGCATAACTAATGGCTCACACTTTGTGATACATATACTGTAGAAGTACCATATCAGTTTGGATTGGAAACTGAAAGAAAAGCTAGGATCCTACTATCATTATTATCAAAGTTATAAAATAAAGGCTTGAGAATATATTAAATATTGCTTAAGGGTTTGTTGCAGTATTTCAATAGTTTTCATCCTCACAATTGCAAAATTTCCCTACTAGAGTAATGGATGCAGCTGTATTGTAGGGAAAATACATGGCTGCTGTCAAGACATCAACCTAATATAACTGTCTTGAGAAAAATGCAGCTACCCCACATTCCAAAGTATAGATTTCTGAGGTGACAGCTTGAAGTCTAGAATTATCAATGTTCCAAAAAGAGTTCTTAAAACACCTATCAAAGGCCCTCCTTTGTGGATATTCCCCTCACTTGTGACTCTAGGAATTACTTATGCAGGATTTCGTATATAGTCAGCTAATAATACCACACATAAATGTGACTGAATTTTGGATAATCACCCTTATTGGTACACCTAGAATTTTTGAAACTAGTGTGGTAGTGTTAATACTGTAGCAGAAAGCACTTTTCAAATATTTCTAAAATTTTTCTTGTAATTCAATGTACTGTATCTATGGTTTATTCTACCCTTAAATGGGTAGGAATGCTGCATGTGTTTCAGAACTAAATATTTTATGTGTCAAATGCACCCATAAGGATGATTTTCCAAAAATTTGGTCACAAATTACAAAGTGCCTTTATAACCAGTTTTGCTGTACCTTATAGTACACCTTGTATCATGTTGATTTTTGAATTTTGTAATTTCTTCCATGTGAGCTTCTCTCAACTCCCTATAGAATATATTTTGCCATTGCAAGAGATCACAGAAATACTGACATGAATTCTTACTTTAAATTTGCTCTTTAGGATTTTTTATTGGGGGTAAAGGTGCTTGTCTCCTTAGTATAGTACGACAAGGAAATGCTTGATCAGATGGCACTGGATTGTCATCAAAGAAGACATCAGAGTTGATGTTCATTGTTACCTTGTTGTTGTGTCTTGTGAAAGTGTACCCTCGTCCTGTCACTATGTACTGTAATGATTTGGTTATCATTAGCAACACAAAATTTGTGAGTACCTCAGCATTAGGAGCTGAAATACAATCACTTCCAATTCCATACTTCCTATAAAGTATACCCATATTATCAACACACTCACTTTCACAGACACTTTTTACTTTCTGTTCCTCAGTGGGTACACAACCCAGCATAGGTGTAGTGTCATTTAAGTTGTATAGTATTATTAGTATGTGGCTTACTTGTAGAAAGACTTGTCTTGCTCTCTAGCAGGCAGTGGTTTTCTTCCAGGTTGAGTGGAGTTCAGTGGAATATTTGGCAAGGAGAAAAAGCGATTTTTCCTTTGTTTTCTTGACTTACAACAATTATCATCAAGTCAATACAGTAGTAAAGAAATAGACTTAAACTTGACTGAATTTATAACACAGCACCTACTGTATGTGCTTTCTTTATTATTACATGTATCATACACTCCATCTAACTGCTTCAATGCTGACTAGAATCCATACAAGTTCATTTGTGCTGTACCTTACATGGGTGCTCTTGGCAGATGAAAGGTAATATATCTTTTAACTGACCTCACAAATGCAAGAAGCTATACTGAGGAATTCATTTTAAGTATTCAATGGAGACCATTTGATTCTTTAATGTAAAATGTGCATATTATACTGTACAGCATATGGGCTGTAGATTTTCCTTTGTCTCACATGAAATCCTTTCTGTAACGGAGATTGGATGGCTTTATTTGTGTGTGCATTCAATATGTAGAGTGAGTCGACCATGTATAGTGAATGTGCATTGTGTTGTGTACAGTGTGGCAAAAACCATTAGCTTGATAATCAAATTGTTAAGGGTTCAATGTGCTTTGCTGTGCTAACTTACAAGGAAGTTAAAATTACCTGAACAAGAAACCTACAGTTTAGGGAAAAATTTCCAATAGACTTTCCTGAACAAATCTTGAACATTTCTGTAAATCACAGGAAATTTACAGGAACTGTTAAGGAAAGTCTGTAGAAAATTTTGCCCTGTACTGCAACTTTCTTGTCCAGGAAATTTCAACCTTCTTGGCCAGTGCTATTGTTGTTCTAGTTGCTCTTTCAGCAAGAAACTTTACTTGCACATTTTCATGTTACCACAGACAAAGTACCTGTAAGTATCCACCTCTTGGTAGACAGAGCATGTGACTGGTCACCATGCAACTGGGATTATCAATTGTCTACAGGTGTATATTATATACTGCATATTGTCAAATGTATTCTGTGTCTCGGCTTGTGCAAACAGGAAGCAAGAAGTGAGTAGCACCTGCTCACACTATTGCCAAGGGCGGATTTAGGGGGGTGCTGAAGTACCCCCCTCCAAAATTTTACCATGTGCAAGCTAGGAAGCTTCTAAAAGTTGCAATATAGTCTATAGATGCAATTGCATCTTATACGTAAGCATGGGCAACATAGGCGGCGGAAAGGGGGGGGGGGCTAAGCAGAATGATATCACACCGAAATTATCTTTCTTGGAGTGGGGTTGAAAACTGTGATAAAGATCGAGATACTCTAATAGAGCAGTCACTCTAATAAAGTAGTCAGTGTGTAGCGAGCTATGTAAGGGTTTTTATGTAGTTTATCAGCTAGAGATGGTAGCTGGTGAGGTGGAAAGCTCTTGTCAGTTGGTTGTGACCTTTTTTTTTTTTTTTTTTTTTTTTTTTTGGTCTCACCTTACCAAACTATAGAAATAAGTCTGGGTCAGCCTAGCCCCCCTCATATCAACTACTTCCTCCGCCGCTGATGGGCAATGAAAAGAGAAGGGAGAATGGCTAATCTTTACTTAGAATTACTAAGAGAGGTTCAAATTATACTTTTGGTGTGAGACTTAACCTAAAAGCTGCTAAAAACCGACATACTCTCTATAGAACAGTCAACTACTCTAATAGAACATTCATCATAATGTTTTTTCAAGAAGATGCTAGTGTGTTTCTTGACCTGTGCACTGCTATCTTACCATTGCTCCAAACATCCTGCCATATACTAATCACTTTCTGAGAACAAATAGTTTAATAATATTATAGCGGGTATTTTCAGTTGTTGCTACATTGATTCTTGGGTTAACATGCTTAAGTAAAACAGTTAATTTCTTAGCATGTATACAGTTAACAAGGCTGTAGTATCTGAGAACTGTTTGTTTTTGCTTTATCAGTACCAAAGTTCCATGCTGCATTTATCTGAATCTAGCATCAATTGAAGCTAATAAAATTTTAATGTCATACAGGGTTTGCACTCCCAAACCCCTTGAAGCTCAACTTTATAAGCTCAAATGATACCACAGCATTTAAGTTGTCATGTTATAAGGGGGTTAGTTGTGGCCAAAAACTAGTTGTATATGTAAGTGACTTTCAACTCTCTGGCTGTAAACTATTAATATTATGGTGATGGGGCCATATAATTAAAAAAGTCAGATTGAAATAGTAACAGAACAGTCTGTGGCTATATATACTACAAAGTTGAAGTTATTTTTGCGTGCATTTTAAATTTCTACAGTGACCTTAAGATCCAATCCTGTGTATGTCATTGACAATCCACTATTATGCATTGCCTTATAATCTCTGACTCACCCTCTAAAATTGTGAGTGACTACTACACAATACTTAAGTTAAGCTTGTTTTAAAATGACACTAAACTTATCAAAAATGCTCTCAGATTCAATGTCAGTATGTAAAATTTTCCCAGGTTAAAAATTGCAAACACAACCTTAAAGTGCTCTCAGATTCCGTATCAGATCACTAAAAATCTCCTAGTATACAACTAACAAAAGTTCATGCATATAGCATGCTTAGCTCTCAAAATTGTCCTTAAATTCAATCTCAGAACGTGTAATTTTGTACAACTTTCTGCTTGGCATGCACAGCCAGCACAAATACCCCCAGATATAATATCAGAAAGCCTGATTAAAAAAACTTCTTGTTTTGCTATAACCATGAAAATGTTGGCCTAGTATTTAATTTCAAACGCCCCAAGTTTTAAATTATTTCTTGGAAGACATCCATCCATGCAGATCTTGTAATCTTTGTGGTATCATATGTACAATGATGGTCAATACTGATCTCACACAAATTGTAAAGATTCAACACTTGATATGCAGTGCATTACTAATTGAAAATAAAATACATGCATTTGTACATGGTTGTCCTAGGCATTACATCATTATGTCATCACTACTATACACTCATGCATTCACCCAATCACAAAAATCTAAATTAACAATAACACACCCTTAAATGACTAACCAGTTTGGCAACTATTTCAACTGTTTTTTTTATATAGTAAACTTTAATAACTATATAACAGACTTTCACCTGGTCACCCCCTAATTCCTGATTCTCTGAGAAATCCGTGTGAACTTTAATAACTATAACAGGCTTTCACCTGGTCACCCCCTAATCCCTGATTCCTGGAGAAATCCTAGAGTAAACACTGTTTAAAGGTGTAGTTCTGTTTTTCTAAAATTTCTGTACCCCCACAATCCTTTCAGTACAATAGAAAATTTGGTTAAAATAGTTCCAGATTCAATCTAGTGATAGCTATATTCCAGAAGAAGCATCACCCCAGACCCCCTAGCTGGAAAATTCTACGTATGCATACTCTACACACTACATGGTGAGTGTATACTTGCCCTCTCAAGCCCTCTCTTCATTGTTACTGTTTGGGCATTATAGTTTGAGCCATGAGACTGTAAAGCACACTAGCTATACCTTAAGCCAAGCAATACACTAAATTTAGCGATATTGTATAGTCATGGATACATTATAGCCCACATAAAGTGTAACTTACCAATTGACGCTTGAAAACAGGCCCACACTTTATTACCAACCCATGGAACACAAGGAGTAGCAAGAGGCAGCCAAACAAGCTAACTGTAGTATTGTTAGATCACGTGATATCACGTGATGCCTCTCTTAATATTAAATGTGACCGGATTTCACATAACAAGGCTTCCACACACACAAAATCAAACTTACGTTTTTACCAGAAATGGATTGCTGGCCTAATACACTATCACATTCCACACTGTACTTCCTTCAGGACTGGCAAGTCTGGTTTCTGCGGCAGCTTTCTTCCGACCCTGTCAAAGCCACGAGTGGGAGATTGGCGTCATTGAATGGCCATGGCTTTGTGATAATGGTGTGTAGTGAGCTGGGACTTCACAGAGAGCTCACCAATGGTGTTCTCGGTCAATTTGGAGTGATTTGAGGGCCATGGAGAGCCCAAACTTGGCCTCTGGATTCCAATCGTCTTCTTACTCCATTTTATACCCGTATATTAAGACCACCATCCACCCCCATCCTATTACTATGCACCCCCACCCTCCCACCCTATTACTATCCACCCCCACCCTCCCACCCTATTACTATCACCTGTGATATTATTACTCACTCGAGAAAAGCTGCCCAAAACAGGGCTAATTTTGGGTATCAGAAATGTATACACCCACTCAGTGATAGCTAGTAAATAGATGCATACTTGGTGCAAATTTTGTTTACACAGCTGTAGGCACTGGGAAGTTATTACACAATGATTACTTAAAATCGCCATATCTCCTAACGAAGTTTTGTGCGTCGAAGCCGGGTTTTGTCAAATTCAGTCACATATTATTATATTGATGAATTTACCATATAAATTTTATTGATTCGTGACTTGATGTAATCAATTAGCAAAAAACCAAACTCTAAAATTGTTAAATTTAATGTACCGCTAAATTAAGGTATTTCAAACACAAGATTAATGATCTCCATCCTGTTCTTTATGTAAAGAATATATTTTTAGTTACTGGCTGTGCCCTTATTTGACAGTTAGTAATAGTATTAGCTACAACTGTTCTGGTGTCATTTCATCATTATTACACTAAGGTGACTCACAATTCAGCCTTAGCTTTTCTGAGGAGGAACATCAATCATTGTCCAATTTCTGTAAGATCTCATTGCTATAAGTCCTTTGTCAGACCCACACTAGAATATGCTTCACCTATATGGGCCCCTCACCTTCAATCTGATATTTGTGCCATAGAAAAGATTCAACGAAGTGCTGCAAGGTATACAATGAACAATTACTCCTGGAGAAGTAGTGTTACTAACATGCTCACATCACTTAATTGGCCCTCTCTAGAATCACGACGTACATTTTGCAAACTAGTCATGTTTTATAAGATAATCAATTGTCAAATAGAAGTTCCATCTATCTCATTAACATCAATGCCATCAGTTACCAGAGGTCATTCACAACGTTTCAGAATCCCACAAGCAAGAATCAACTCGTACTTATTTTCCTTTTTACCATCCACTATTAAATTATGGAACACTTTGCCAGAAGATGTGGTCAATCAGCCATCTATAAACTGTTTTAAGGACGTTTTGTTAAACCATCTGAATTTACTTTGATTTTGTTTTGTATCTGTGTGTTATACTCCTTGGTGGAGTCCTACACAACAATAAATAAAAAATAAAAATAAAAAATGCTTTACAAGCATTGTGAAAGCATTGTGAATCACTTAAACAAAGTGGCATTATTTTTTCAGTCAAAAATATTGCCAATACTGATTATATAGGCTAAATTTGCAAAAATTTTCTGTGGGAGTATGCTCCCAGACCCCCTACATAGAGCATGCTCTGCACACTATAGCTAGTTGTATTAACCAGTTGTCACTTTTCTTAGCCAACCAACCATTATGTTAGCACCCCCCCTTCTGAAATCCTAGATCCGCCCCTGATTGCATTACACTATACCCCACACTATGGCAGAATAGAAGCAAATGTCAATCATTTGTAGTATTTCACAGCAAAAATACCCATTTGAAAACAGCCCAGCTTAGCTTGTATATATGACTTGTATACACAACCAGTATACGCTATTTGATTTTGAGTAGAAAAGAATTTTCAAATAAAGATAGTATGTGATGATGAAGTTGAACAGATTGCATCTAAGCACCTAAATGACCAGCACCTCCAGACAGAGTACTCAACACCCACCTATGTAGCCCAGTTGAGTAATAATTTGCAGTATGGTGTTAAAGAAAAAAGACATGTGTGTTGATAATATAAGGCATAAGTAAAAAGATATAATATTTCTTCAAAATATACTGTATATACAAAATGAATTGTGGCATAGAATACAACTTTATTAGCATATTTATTTAATAAATAATAGCCGTGACATCTTATATATAGAAGTGTACAGTATAAGTAGTCATTTTGTGAAACAAGAACCACTGCACATACAGTGCTGTGGTAGTGGATCCTGCCATTCCTTGGGGTAACTCCGTACTCTAGTCCAGTGCACATGCTTCAAGGTCTCCAACACAGAAGTACCATTAGCACAATTGTCTTCATCAAAGAATTCACAATATGCTCTCCTGTACTCACTGGGACTAAACACTATGCAATGTTTAGTTGACAAAATTTCCTATAGTAAGAAAATAAAATTATTACCTGTAATAATCATCAAACTACTACCTTGAGCCACACATACACATTACAATGTATTATGGATCCACTTAGCTACATAACTCAGATATCTATAACTATGGATTCCCAAGGATGGTAACTATATTTTCACTGGAAATTTTGTAGTTTTTTTAGTTTTTGAGTACTCTCTAGCATTGACAATTGATAATTCATGAATTATACATACTTGTAGCTATGCTTATGTGACATGTTTTATAATACCAGACTACAATGTAAGGTTTACAACTTTTAAAGCATCAATACATACATTGTATTAAAGTTCCCATGTAAATATTCCTGACACACAAAGTGCATTCATTTAATTCCACAAATCAAACAAAGCCCCTTGACTCTCATAATGTCACTTCTTGATGACATCATGTGAGCAGTAAAAACGGATCATGTGATCTACATGACTACTTGAACTATAGTATCCAAGAATTTGCAGTATTAGTTTTTCAACCTTAATTCACATTGGCATGCACAGCTGTGTAATCCACAGGAAGTATTGTACTTGCATACATTGTAATAAAAAGATTATACTGTAGTACAGTATTTTTGTATTATATAGCATTACAAATTTGATCGATATTAAGGGACCATGTAACCAATTGCAAAGAACCTTGATGGCATGATCCAATATTTGTCAAAGCTATGGGTAATTCCCTGGTGCAGTATATATCTGCTAGTTTATGTGCTTACCTCAATGTCTTGAAGAATATCAGCCAGTGTTTGAAGATACTCAAGCACACTGTTTAAATTGTTGACATCTTCTGTATTATTCACTCTTTTCAAACTGTCATTTTTCTCAACAAAGTATTCTCCTCTGAATAAAGAATTCTGTAACTGATATTTTATAGCCATTGCAGTTGTGAATACACTACATGTGAAATCAAACTGCTGCAGTGATAGATTGACAATGTTGAGTACAGAAGAATTGTTGGACTGTTCTGTTGGTAATACAACTGCCTTTCTATGCTGTAGAGCAAATAATACAATGAAGAGTAAAATAGTACACTATTAGTTCACTGCATATATACCTTCACCATGTACTGGACTTGTAGTTTAATAAGTTCAGATGTACAATAGAACTGTTGTGTCTTGTCAACAATAGATACTCCACTGTTCCGCTTGTTCTTTATTGGAGCACAATGTGCAATAATGATCATTGCTGACAGAAAAATCGTAGTAACTGAAAGCTTATATCCTAAAGCCTCCATGCTGAAACTAGCCATCTGTTGCTACTGAAATATACTTTGCAGAGCTCTTGTAATGCCACAATGCAAGCAGAGCTTCCTTTTATACTCCCAGGATGACATGTTTTATGATGTCACTTCATAAAATATACAATATTAGATTTACACAGTGCAATCACTTGGAATGTACACTAGCAACAAATTAAGGTATCTATGACCATAAATAGACTTAAAATAACAACAAAGTGCTGGAAACCATATATGCTGTAGAATCATGCACTGCATGCTATTTCATTCTTATAGGTAATGTATCACAAGAAATAAAAAATCATGTGCATACATATGTAATGTCCTACAAAACATACTGGAATATTATTGACCATCCACTAATTTCAGCTAGCAAATTCATTCCGTAATGCTTCCAATTGTCAAACAGTCATGTTTGATGGATTTATAGTAACAGATACTGATTCTATGCATAGAGTAGTACTTAAGTCTTGCTCCAGTCTGTTTCCATCCAGCAATTGTAAATATGGCTATGCTTGTACACTGATACCATGGCTACTATTGTGTATGTCACTACAAATGTGATATCAGTTATATTAAGTACAATGTTGTGCATGTACACTGTATATATACGGACTTGAAATGGCACAAAAATGACTGTAAAATACACATGCATGGGAATCACTGTAAATGCTATTATTTTTTAACAAATATGTTTCTTGTGTGTGTTTTTGTGCCTATACGTATAATCTTTATAATTAAGTTGACATTTCTAGAACCAGTGTCCATGTGTCTATAGTAACAATGAAAACATGTGTTTACTGTATACCTGGTTTAAACACTGTAGTAATCAAGTGGTAACAATACGTGAATATGTTTTAACCCTTACATGATAAAAAGGAAGATTTCAACATCCTTAAATAAACAGTGTACGTAGGTATATAGTTTGTTATGGTAGTTATAATAAAGCCGTTAAAGTATATTTCTTGGAATGCATAAACAAGATCATTAATTTTTCACACGGAAAGTGTGTTCCATATAAGTAAAACCATTTCCTAAACAATTAGCCTGACAGTCATGTGGCTAATAACCACATGCTATATAGCATGAACAATTGCACAATTTGTTGTGCTTTGCTGGTTGAAAAAAATTCAATGAATATTGATGTTTACCAAATATGTGCAATACTGCTAACTGACCATGTAGTCAACATACGTAAGCCTTGCACATTACAATATAACCATGTGTGTACATGTACTGTACATACAGGGGAAACTACTCTTGTCTTACATACAGGTGTAGTCTAGTGGGATGTTTCAGGTACATTTCCTTGTAGATGGTACAGTTATTTGTAAGTTACTAGAGAGGAGTTTTCTGTACTAATTAACTGCATAGCACAGATATCCACCAAGTGAAGTCTGTGTGATATTGCGTCGCATGATTCTTGTACCATCATAGATATAATCAGTGACTGTGTAGCATTACCATGCATGCAAGGGAATCCATACATTTGTTGTATATAAGAAAAGAATAATTTTATGATATAGTAGTTACTAAATACCATTTTCCTGTGTAGGTAGTTGCCAGTGCCTAAAAATTACTACATAAAAACTATTGAATTCTATGTGTGTATATGTACAGTTGTGTATACGTGTTAACAGATGCAATGAATGTATACACAGGTACAAGATCAGAGATTAAAAAAGAATATCAAGTTGTGGGCAACACATGTATACTGATAATGTAACAATATATTGAAGAATGCAGAATGTTAATTTAGCATTCCGTACAAGTCTACACAATTTTGAATCCATTTGAAAATGAGATCATCTATATTACGCTACATGTCCATGGAGTTAAATGCATCATACTTAACAAAATTAAAGTGTGTGTAAACTGTGTTTGCCATATGGCTATATAAAAAAATTTGCAGGGGTTCAAAATATTTGCTTTAGAACAATTTCACAAAATTTCAGTGACAGTTCCAATCTAGGTCCCAAGTTGAATCCTTTCGTGTAAAATGTCACTTAAAGATTTTTTCTAGCACATAATATGATATACGCTAATGTTGATCACACAAATACTATTTTACTTGCTGTGACTACAGTCACAATTATTGCACACATAATACATTGTATGTGTGCTATAAAAAGACACATGTAATGAACTCATAACCTTATTAAGTACATTAACAAATTATCCAGTGATGCCATATGGGTACATCAATTACCATCTATGTGAAAAATAGGATGTTTACCTTTTAAATTAAATCCTCATGAATTAACTATCTCTACTCACATGTTACTAAACCAACTATATTTCCTATCACGTGTTTTAAAATTCCTCCATTCACATACTACTGGTAATAAAAATCTTAGCAAAATAAACACATGAGTTTTACTAACTATGGGTCATTCATGGAAGCAAAAGGAAATCCAATCCATAAGTGACAGATTATATTCAGTGTGATATCATAGACATGTGTACATGGTCATCAGTGTAATAATTACTACATACACTAAACTGTATGCCAAAAAAGATCATTGCTTAATAAAAGCTATTGCATGCTATATCACTGTGTGGATGCACTGTTAAAAAAAGGTGTTTGCAAAACACCTTTTGGGGTGCTATAGCTGCCATTTACACCACACTCCTCTGAGGGTGTTCTGTTACACCCATAGGGTACTTCAATTACACCCATGGGGTGTAGAAGATATTTTAAAAGAAAATGGAATGTTTTCTTTGTTATACAGCCAATCACATTTTCACTGAACAATTTCAAACATCATCATATAATTGATACAAAGAACATACAAGAAACATGGATATATGTATCATTAACTCTTCCTACCTCTTATGGTTTTCAGTTTGTATTTATAACGTAGCCAATAAACATGACTTTCGATTGTGGGTTTCATTTTAAAAAGCACTGAAATGAATTACTGTATGGTTGTCACAAGAAATAATACAGTGTATATGTACAGGTACATGATAATGCCATCACACTGTCATCTCACTGTAATTAGCACCTACACAAATCTATTGCATGTACATCTTATACATGTGCATGAGATATATCAGTAGTAGAGTCACATGCTATATGCATGTCTTCCATTGTTTTGCCTTCTTCATTGTTTATGATTTAATGTATGTGCAATGCTGGAAGATATTTTTTGTTTGTAAATGCTAGCCTGTATGCTTTTATTGACTTACAAACTTAATGTGTGACCGAATTGTGTTAATTTTATTAACTAAACCAGGTGTACATAAACACCAAAGGGTGTTGACAAACACCAAGAAGTGTTCAAAATTGAATTAGTGTAGTGCAAAGACCCAAGGGTGTTCCTACTACACCATAACAGGTGTGGGTGTTTAGGTAACACAGCAACATGGGTGTTTGAGAACACCCAACTTTAACAGTGTGGTCACATTGGTCAGAAAAATGACACAGGTGGTATCAAATGTAGCCAGCAAGAAACAAAACAATGTCAGTTGTTGTATCAGTGTGTGTGTCCTACCTTAATTTTCTTATAAGTGCATAAAATAGGATTTGATCATGACATGGGTAGATCTGGGCACTGTTACAGGAAGTACAGTAGATCTGGACAAATAGGAAGTTTAATTTGGAATAACTTTTTCTAGGACTTCTTTCTTGAATGGATGGAACTCTATGATACACAAACAACTTTTTATCACACAGCTTTGATGTGTACATTTTAGATTCTAGTTGGATATCTACTGAGAAAATGCCTGAGCCGGATTGAGGCATTTTGGATGGTTATTAGTGTAAGCGTGTACATTTTAACCTACATATGTAGGAGGTTATTTTTCTGAGATACATTGTAGATGCTATGTCACATATATAGAGCACTTATACTTCAGTAGATGTGTTTCTAAGAAAGCTATAGTAACACACTGAACAGGAAATAGTGTACCAGTAGATATAGTTACACATTTCCCTTTACAGACTTGAAAAGCATGAAATATAATATTCAATGAGAGGCTGTGAATAAGCTATGCACATGTATTTAATGTCACAGTGCCTATGAATGAACTATCCACATGACTGTATTGGTTTTCAGTATAGCTGATGAGTACAAACATATATGTACATGGACTATGTCAAAATTAATATCTGAAAAAACTGTGTTTATAGTGGTTAATATGGAAACAGCACCAAGACCATTGGAATGATACCATAATTTGACATTATATGTTCAAATGTAGGCATGGATGTGGCACTTAATTCTGTTACTATTACGCTTAATCAGTAAATGTCTCATGATTTATTTTCTGAACCTGTTTTCTTTTTCCCGGAATTTACAATGCATGAGGAGGGTAGCACAGGTTACATGATGGTGTCAGGCTGAAGTCTTCAGTATTGTAGCCCAAGCCCTTTATTTGCTTTAACTCTGCTAGTAGCTACAATGATGAGCTACAATAATAGCTATACATGCATATAGTAATTTGTACAAATTTTGTACTCATAATTACAAAGCATGCATACACATGATAGTAGCTGCATAATTACATCAACCAAATAAGTAGCCATTTGCACTAAAAGTGAATATAAGCATTTCTGTCAACAGATTTCAGTTTTACATATGTAGTAGCTTCCAGTAATATCAAGAGTACATAATATTGTTTCTAAACTCATGGTAATATGCATAGTTATTCTCTCTGCCTGGTCATCAGCAACATTGATGAGTGACATTTGCTCCATTTAATTTCATAGACTTTTTATACATACAGTATGTACTTCATATAGTTGTATAAACTATGTGATTATTAAAGATGATCATACTTATCAGAAGGAAATGATGACATAAACTTGGAATGAAGTCTTTCTAATTGATGAGTGCCAGTAGAATTTGATAGTATCACAATAATCCAACACTGGTAGAATATAAGCTCAACAAAGGAACCGCAGAACTGTAGAGGAACATTTTATATTTTTAGACTGTGGGTTCTAAATTTTCATCCTTGATTGTTGTTGACTTGGCATAAACTTTTGTAGTGGCCTTGATTTGTGACTTATATCCGCCCCATCTGTGAATATTCCACCCCACTCACTTACTAATATTCACCAAAATAGAGATGACTCACATGAAGGCTGCCAGATTTGTGTTTAGTGATTATTCCCAACATTCTAGTGTAACAGCTATGCTTGATTGGCAATCATTGGAGAGGTGAAGAGATAATTCAACTATAGTTATGTTTCAATTATCAATCAGTATGTAGATATCCCTTATGATCATATATTTCATAAAGTCCCTAGTTTCACCCGTAGTAGCAGCTACACCTACCGTCAAGAATTGATTCTTTCATGTACTCATTTTTCCCAAGAGCAATCCAACTATGGAATCATTTACCCGACCACCTTGTGGAAACTGACAATGTTGATACTTTTTAAATCTTTATTATTTAACATTTAGCTTGTTAACTATAGAAACAATAGCTATACATGTACATAGCTAAGTGGATACTAAATATTCCATTCATGATGTCACCTCAGTATAGCCAATAATTCATGTACACTTGATATTGCTCCAACTTGAATATTTCAAGATTGCACCAAACTTTTATTTATTCATTCATTATTAATTAATTATTTTTATCACCACATGATCACTTGAATAATTCAGCATAAAATGCTCAAAGATTAACAGCTAGTATAATAATAATAGTGACTGGGCCTGTGAAAATAAGGCATATGGGCAGATAAAATGTGTTACTTTTTCAAGCTTTGATTGCTCATAACTTTTGTTACAATTACACTATGGCCATGACATTTTCAGCTCATATTACTCATTGAATTGGCTATATAATACAAGTTATAGAATGCAGATATTTTACTCCACTACTATCTGTTGTGTGATGGGGTGTAGTATGTCTACATGCCTTATTTTTGCAGGCCCAGTCAGTAGTCAGTATAGACATGATAATGGAGGTCACAACCATGTTCCTATCCATTTCACTGAATAAGGATTGATATAAGATACTCTGTACAATGCAGCAATATACTCTAATAAAACTGCCATGCATTCACAAGTTGCAAGTACTTCACACTGTAAACCAATAGCATGGCATTCACTCCACTAGCTAGTAGAGTCTGGTTTCACTTGAGATGAGTAGGATGAGGCCTAGGGAAACTCTCTTCTCAAAAAGAATACATATACATTGGCTACGGTAGGCATGTTTAGTAACTTGTAACTATAAACAATGTATAAATTATTACTGTGCATAATTAAGCTTATGCCTTTTACAGTGATTTTAATGCATACAGTAGCATCATCATACTGTATTCATGAAAGTCACATCCCATTTTGAGAAACCTTGGATGATAAAATGTAAATCAACTTAGACCACTTCATTACACCAAGTACGTAGGTCCCAAGAAAACTATCATGTTAAGGCCATATCCCGCCATATCCCGTGATATGTAAGCAGCAAATGTATATAATTATGTATATATATGCAATTAAATGGGATGAATAATATCTACAGCAAAGTTATAATAAATAAGAAGAAATAAAATAAGCATGAAATATCTTTACAGCATTTATTGACATACAATATCATACTACAGTGTAAAGTATACAGTTACATAATAGTCATGATTATTATGTTGTTACTATACAACATGTACAGGCTTGATAATACTGGTGTGTGTACAGTTTTACTAGTTCTCAAAGTAAGCGTTGCCATTCTTACTATGGTTGTGGTGTTACAACTGCTGAATCACACTTGCATGCGCAAATAACATTCTGTAGTAGTGCTCGCAGGGGCTCACGGGTTTGTTTGAAATACAGTCCATACACAGATGGCTGTGTAAGAATTATGATATAGCCAATATTTGCAATAGCAACCAATTCCACAAACTTTTCATAGGCTACAGGAGTGTCCAGAAATCTTACCGGAATATAAAGCAATGGTATGAGTAAACCAGTACATATATTGCTCAGAACAACCACAAGCAATGTTATCATTGGCTTAAGGTGCCTCTTAACAGTGATTTGCCTTTGCCTTAAATTTTTAAGGTGATCACTAAAGCCTGATAATCTAGTTTCCTTCTCAATTTGCTTTCTTACCTTGTAAGTTTTTATTGCCAAGTAAATATCAATAACCAATGCTGGTACTGAGCTCATAAGGACTGGTATCACCTGGTAAACTATTCTTCCCAGCAAAGACGAGTTTTTGATAGTTAAGCAAACACCATATTCAGCTACCTTATTGTAACCATCATTATTAAATAGCCTGGGAATGAAAATGGCAAATGCTAGCACCCATGATGCAGTTATGGCATACACTACAACATGAGGTGTCATAATCTGCTTATATCTTAAGGGATACACTATTGCTATTATCTTATCAGCAGATATCAAAAATAACGTGAAATACATCTCAACAGCTGGGGATAAAAGATAATGGAAGACATTGCATGGGATGAAGTCTCCTTTTCCAGTGATAAATCCAACCATCATAACACTTTGCTGAAAGAGACTGATTACTGCAAGGATTATGTCAGTTACCATCAAATTAGCCACAAAGATATTGTGCGGCTTGTTTAATCTCCTTGTAGTCTTGATAGTGGCTAATACCAATCCGGCCATTAGCAAGATGATCATTGTGGTAATCAGCTTGAACCCCAATGAGAGGTAGATCAAAAAGCTTGGCAAAGCATAATCTGGTATGGTAGTGGGTTCATCATTGGTATCCTAAATAGTACCTGAACCAGAACTGGGAATGTGATCTACTTCCTCCATCATCAACAATACTATATACAACACTTTAAAGCACAACTGTACCTAGTGACAAAAAATATATATGGCAAGGTGATTGGTTTTTAATGTAAAATGCTGACTTTTAGCACAATTTCCTTAACCATGTGCACATGCAATTGGTGATCATCTCACACTACTATTGATGTATTGAAATACAAGGCATGCGTACCATTGCACCATGTGTGTTTTATTGTGCTCTCAAGGCATAGATGAAAAACAGCTTTTTTGGTTGATGCTATTTCCCTTGATTTGAGGGATGTGACACCTTCAAAATGTATCAGTTAGTGACATGTAGAATGAAAGGAATGATGCATGGCTGCTTTCAGTGTAGGTTATATCAAACATCATATAGTGGGATATTTTCAAGGGGGAAATATTTCTCAAATGACTATTGAAAATTTCGATGGGGAAAATTTTCACTTCTTCTGCATGTTTAATGCATTAAACGATGCCAGTTTGACTGAACTACACATTTCAAAGGAGAAATTTCTGCAGATTGAAACCAATCCACAAAAAATACCCTGTGGAAATTTCCTGATATACAGTAGTAATTATTAAAAGAACTGTAAATTTCTCCATTACAGTGATATACATACCACACAGTGAGTTTAGTGATAAGCACTGTAAGGTTGCCAAAAGGTATATGGCAATTAACCACGTGTAAACAGTGTTCTTAAACTTGCTTCTCCCTTTCGTACATAGTTACATTTCTTATATAATGCATTGATATATACTTACATAAATTGCCCCCAAGACATATATGTAATAAACTCATTAGGGTGTATCAGGGGAGGAGACAACTTTTTTTTTGGGGGGGGGGGGGGGGTAACTAGGCTTATCCAGGAGCTTGACATGTCTTAGCACACTATAGCATGCATAAATGAGTCCTTGGTCACATGCAAGTATGCAACCACTAAACAGGATTAATGAATTAACACCTATGTGGCCATGGCAAGGAATGTTGAAGAGAGTACAAGAAATAAATACATACATGTACATGGTAACTCCTGCAATCCCCCTTCTACATATAAATCAGTAACTAAAGGAGAATGCATATGCTTCTTAAGGACACATGTACATTAAACTACAAAGAAAGCAAGTCTGGGGAGTGGAACCATTCGCAACAATTCTGAATCCAATGGACAGGTCAACTGTGTTCTATAGGGTATGTCTCTCAATTGATCTTGAGGCACTCATATTAGTAATCCAGTGGGTAGTGGACCTATAAAGGGTTCTAGGGGCATGCTCCCCCACCCCCCCCCCCCCCCCCCCCCCCCCATCCTTCTCTGCCATCCCTGAAGTGTATGGAATAGTTACTTAAACATGTTAACTCAAGGTGTAAAAACATGAATAATAATAAATATAAACATGTGTTGATTTGGTGAATACCACACTATACTATAAAGATTACTGTTTTATTGTACATTAGTATATACAGCAGTAGCATATATAAATACAGTGGCCAATATATAGGTATACATAGTCAAGTGCAGTAGTATATACAGCTGTGTACAGCATGCATGGTGCTGATGTTAATTTATTTAATTTTCTTGGCAGGGTAAGTGGCAGACTTTTTGTCAAGTTTCAGTTCTTTCTCTACCAATGCATCACTTGATTTTAGCATACTCTGTAGTCTTTTCTTAATATTGCCTTCGATAGTTGCCTATAAAGTATGCATGACATTGAACATACTGAACAAAGCTATAGCTACAGTTTAAGTTACATGCAGGGAGTGATTTTTAAGATATTAATATTTTTTGAAATAATACTGTATTTGTTGTATCTTTATTGTTATGAAAAACATTAAAATGCTGAAGCAAGGCTCCAGTTGCAAACATACAGGGAATAGCTATTGTATATGCATTTTAAGATATGTGATATACTAGACATGTTTTGCATAACCTTTAAGTAAGCCCTCCTGACTCTTTTATCTTGCTCAACTGTAATCTTTGAGATCCCATCAGTTGTAGACAGTAACTGATTCCTACAAAGTTATGGTAAAATGTACACATTTCATTATCTAATGCATTAAGGTCACCTGAGATCAGTTCTATCTTTTGTTAGTTGAGTCACTGTGATATCATGTTTCCTTTTCACCTTGTCAAGCTGCATTGTCTCCATAGTACAGCTATATGCATTATGCAACTACATACCTCAACTTGAAGTTGCTGTTCATATTCATCTATCTCCTTTTCTATGTAAATTATTCAAATTATATCCAAAAATTGGTTACGTGTATGTACTACTAGTTTACATAAAGCTCACAAGTTTCTTTAGGTGTGTGTTTATATCATGGAGATTTAGAAATTTTGCTCTGTTCTCAGTAATCAGTTGTGATATGTCTTCTTTTCCACTCTGCAATGTATGTCAATAGCGGGCGTTATTCCGCTATTCCTTATTCCGCCTTTTACAAACTCCCGTCAATAGCCCATTATGAACATGTCGCGTAACTATGTATAATTAGTACCTCTAATAAAGTTGTGCTTTCTGTTAGCTGCCTTTCTATCTGTAATCCTTTATTAAACTTCAACTGCATTTCCTGTATACGTGTGCAAACACTTCACTTATCCGAGAATTAAATTGGTCCTCACTTTAATATCAATTTCTTGCCTTGTTTCTTTATCAGCCATAATACACTTGTATTGATTCATCAATTCAGTTTTATGTTGTTTTTCTTCCTTATCAGATTCATTAACTGTTAATAAAGTGTACAATTACATAAGTATATCCTGCAAAGTTAGTTGTATTCTGCTTACTTAAGGTCTTTTTTATTTCTTGAATATTTGCAGTATGAATTTCATTCAATTCCATCCATAAAGAGATGCATCAAACCATCAGTTTTTTTTTTTACATAGGTTAATGTGTTTACCATTTTAGTATCTTTCATCTTCACAATATTGTGTCTGTACTTTTCTTGATTTTGTTTTATCAAGTTTTCATGGCGAGCAATTATTGCTTTCAGTGACACTTGCATATTAGCAGCAGTACTCTGCTGCTTAGCTAACTGATATTAAATAGAAAATGTTTAATATACTGGATGACATAACAACTAGGCCATACTGCAGAGGGATAGTGACACACGTACTGTAATTATTCATTACCTCAGTGGTGTGTTGAGCTTTATACTTGGTCATCTTTTGTTGATGTGCTAATTTTAGTTCTCTAAAGGTAGTAATAACTAAAACAATATCTTATGATTCCCTGGATTACTTTATCTGTTTCTCCAGTAATTTTGCTTCCTTTTTCGTCATCTCTTCATAATATTTGTTTATCTACATATCATGTACATACATATATAAATCCAAGTTTTAGTTTAAATGTTTCATTTCAATGACATCATTTTTGAGATTACTTATGCATTATACCTCTTACCTTCATTTCTCTTATTTGCTGGTCACAGGTTTGCTCTTCCATTCTGACCACCATCTTAGCAACAACTTCATGTAGCTCTTTTACTTGTGTGCTATCATTGTGGTCATGATAAAAAGTGCATGAAAGCCGGAACTAGCTAACTGCTTGCATTTATAGGTGTGAGTAACAAGCTTTGTTGGAGCCTCAAAGTTTTATAATACCCTAATTGGGACATTAGGCTTAAGGTGATTCATATGTTAAACACCTTATGTATATTGTAGTTGCGTGACTGCTGTGCATATGGTCATGTTTAGTCAAACTAAATGGTTTTTACAGAAAGATCATCACAATCAAGTAAAGGATTTTTCATTGACCCAATAATTTCAATACATTTGCACAACAATTTCATACCTATTGTCTTCAAGAAATGAAATATCAGAGACCACAGCACTATAATGATCAAAGTGTAGGTGTAGATAGCTTCAAAGAAGTGTCTCACCTTAGATTTAAAGAATTCGATTTAAGTGTTAATAAAGATTCGTTTTGTCCTGCAGAATTGGAGTCAATTGCAGGTGCCACTTTATCACCAAACTTTACAGCAGCCTTGCTGTTCACTTTTAATTTGTTATTGGTGAAACTGCTTGTATGTCCAATCCCTGTATGCTGTTATTATCATCATTAGTTAATTGAGCAGTACTTATTTTTCAGTAGTACATACCTTAGAATTAACATCTGCACTTCTGCAGTTGGTTGGCTGAATAATGTGCATGTCATTTGTACATTTTGTACTCCTTGTTGTACATGACCGCCTGTAAAAATTAATACACTTCACTGGCCAACATGCATATGTACAGTACCTATATATATACCTATAGTTACTAAAACCAATAACTATCCCAAGGCCTGTACTATATCTGTACTATATAACTATCATTTTGCCTGCTTACCTATTATGTGATCTTTTCTGCTGTTTACTGGCTGACAAACAAATTGAGTATGATGATGAGTTGTAATGCAGCACCATGTTTGGTGCAGAGGATGGGCGACCAGAGACTATCTTTCTGTTCCATGTCTTATCCATAGTAGTGTATAAAAATTGTAATGCACACATTTTATAAGGTATTATAAAGGTTCTACATAGAGGAATCACTGTAGTGTACAAAGTCAGAATATGCTTTGAGCTTGTAGTAAAAAGGAAAGGTGTAATGTGAGGAAGCTTTTGAATTATATTCACTTATTATATGTTTTGTATAATAAACTAATTAAGTGTAAAGTAACAACCTTACTAGGAATTTGCTGTAGACTATACCAGTATTTCAAGTGTAACAGAAGCAGCATGACAGATGAGCCAGTTGTAAACCAGCAGCAGCAGCAGCACCAGCAGCAGCACCAGCAGCAGCACCAGCAGCACCAGCAGCACCAGCAGCACCAGCAGCACCAGCAGCAGTCTCCTTCTCTTATTATTATCTGTTATGCTTCTCCCTTGTACAGCCGGCAGTGGCACCACCAGCAGCACCAGCAGCAGCACCAGCAGCAGCACCAGCAGCAGCACCAGCAGCAGCAGCAGCAGTCTCCTTCTCTTATTATTACCTGTTATGCTTCTCCCTTGTACAGCCGGCAGTGGCACCAGCAGCAACAGCAGCAGTAGCAGCAGCAGTAGTTGGAGTTGATAATGTACATAATAAATGTAAACCACAAATATTTGATAAGTTACAGCTATGGTAAATCTGTTGTATAAGCACTCAAAGTGATATTTAGATGAATTTTCTGGTGATGTGTTTATTTTTCATCTTCAGTTGATGAAATACTTTCTTGACTTTCATTTACTTTATCTTCAGCTATAGCTGTTGTTGGCAAGGCAGTACTAAATCGAGCTTGAAGCATGGACTGAGTGTACATTATACTGGAGTTAAACGTTCTACTTTATAAATACCCACCTTCTGAATTCTGAATAAGCTTTCTCTAGCCCTTCTTTCTTCTTCAATTTTCAGTTCAGTTATTTCTTCTGTTTTTCTACTTAACATCTGCCTAAAAGGTACAAGAGTTCAGTAGTCATTAAATAAGGACAATATTACATAAAGTTGCACAGTGTACACAGGTCATATTCTTTATGACATACTTCAGTTGGGTAGCTTCATTGATCAGTTCACTAATTGTATTGCAGTACCTTCTCTTGACCTTATCAACCTATTACAGGAAACTGTGCAACAAGGAAACAGATACACATAAATATCCACCTCAGCTTCAAACTTCTGTTTGTATTCATTCAGCTCATCTACCTGAAATTTAATATGCCATTAGGGGAGATAGAAAAATTAACTTATTAATACATACCACTTCCTGTGTATTTACTTGAGTTTTTCCTTTCTGGTTGATTATATCAGCTTTTTCAAGTTTTAATTGTTCAATCTCCATTTCTGCATCCTAATAATAATTATGTCTTAAATGCAATATACACACAGAGTAATAGCCTTTTGATACCTTCACTAACATTGCGACTTTTGTAAATTCCTCTTCCTTTCTTGAGCTACTTTCAAATTTTTTGAATAATTTCTATTGTGCATTTGACAAGTTACATAGTCACAGAATATAGTTATATATATGACTGTACCTCAATGTCCTGTTGATGTTTAGTTGCCTTGTCAGCAATTATACATTCATATTTTTTCTCAATTTCCTTGATCTGTGCTAACCCCATCTGATTCATTTTGTTAGCTAAACATACAACAACCAGTGGCATGTTTAATGCAATTCTAAGAATACCATTCAAGTGTTTTCCAACTATATAGCTTTAAGATTAGTCAACTAAATAAATAAGTATACTTTTTCTGTATGTGCACATTACACCACTTTTACTGTATATAGCTACATGGCCAATAATCGCACACACACACACACACACACACACACACACCACACACACACACACACACACACACACACACACACACACACACACACACACAACACACACACACACACACACGCACACATGATGCACAAGCACACACAACACATTACTAGACTTACATAGTTCGATTTTTCGATCTTCAATAGCTTTCTCAAGAAGTAACTTTAGTTCTTCCTGTAATAATGTTCATTGTAGGTGATACTGACATGTACACTAAGCTTACCTCTTTCCTTCTCACATTCTTCACTATGTCAAATTTTGACTTTTCCTTGTCCTGTTTCACTGTCATTTCTTTTTTCTGTATTTCATTTCTCAGCAGCAATTGTCTGTGAGCTGCTTCAGTTTTGACATCATCTACCTAAGGATATTACGTAGTATTACAACTAATGGTGCACACTTTGTGATGCATATACTGTAGGAGTACTACTATACCATATCAGTTTGGGTGGGCAATTGAAAGAAAAGATAGGATCCTACTATCATTATTATCAAAGTTAAAAGTTGTTTAAAATAAAGGCTTGATAATTTAGGGTTTTGTTGCAGTATTTCAATAGCTTTCATCCTCACAATTGCAAAATTTTCCTTTAGAGTAATTGATGCAGCTGTATTGTAGGGAAAATACATGGCTGCTGTCAAGCCATCAACCTAATATAACTGTCTTGAGAAAAATATAGCTACCCACATTCCAAAGTATAGATTTCTGAGGTGACAGCTTGAAGTCTAGAATTCTCAATGTTCCAAAAACAGTTTCTTAAAACACCTATCAAAGGCCTTCCTTTGTGCATATTCCCTTCACTTTTGACTCTAGGAATTAATTATGCAGGATTTTGTATATAGTCAGTTAATAATACCACACATAGCTAAATGGGACCAAATTTAGGAAAACACTATTATGGTTACATCTAGAATTTTTGAAACTAACATGGTGGTGTT
This sequence comes from Dysidea avara, assembly GCF_963678975.1. Classification (NCBI taxonomy): domain Eukaryota; kingdom Metazoa; phylum Porifera; class Demospongiae; order Dictyoceratida; family Dysideidae; genus Dysidea; species Dysidea avara. Next base: position 24,859,376 of record NC_089272.1, on the reverse strand, counting down.
AATAGCAGAAGACACTTTTCAAATATTTCTAAAAATTTTCTTGTAATTCAAGGTATCTGTGATTTTTCTACCCCTAAATGGGTAGGAATTTAATTTGCAATGCTGTGTTTCAAAAATATTTAATGTGTCAAATGTATCCATAAGGGTGATTTTCCAAAATTCAGTCACAAATTACAAAGTGTCGTTTCCTGACCTTAGTATCATGTTGGCTATTGAGTTTCGTAATTTCTTTCATGTGAGCTTCACTTAACTCTCTAGAGAATATATTTTGCTTGTAACTACAGCACTATCTTACGTAAATGTCATAAGGTATGTTACTCACTTTCTCTCTTTTTTCTGCTTTTCTATTATTTCTTTGATTTCAGTGTCATGTTGATCAATCATCTAACAAGTATCATGATGCAGTCACATACTGTAATACAAGTCAACAAACTTTCATCTCCTGGATTTGTTGTTTATACTTTCTCTCCTCTAACTTCACTGTTACCCTGATCAAATCTTGATGTAACTTCTCTTGTGATTGTATGCTGCGGAGGATTTATGATTTATAGAAAACATCATAGCTACTGTAGTATTGTCTTGTACCTTTCTTCAAGTCTTTGTTGCAGCATGGCATATGAAACTTTTGTGCTAAAGATCAAAGTACATAATTCTGTTCACTTTACTATTGCAAGAGATCACAGAATTACTGACATGAATTCTTACTTTTGCTCTTTAGGATTCTTTATTGGGGGTAAAGGTGCTTGTCTCCTTAGTATAGTACGACAAGGAAATGCTTGCTTAGATGGCACTGGATTGTCATCAAAGAAAACATCAGAGTTGATGTTCATTGTTAACTTGTTGTTGTGTCTTGTGAAAGTGTACCCTCGTCCAGTCACTGTGTACTATAATGATATGGTCATTACTAGCAGTACAGAATGTGTGAGTACCTCAGCATTAGGAGCTGAATTACAATCACTTCCAATTCCATACTTCCTATAAAGTATACCCATATTATCAACACACTCACTTTCACAGATAGCGTTTACTTTCTGTTCCTCAGTGGATACACAACCCTGCATAGGTGTAGTGTCATTTGAAGCTGTGCAGTATTATTAGTATGTGGCTTACTTGTAGAAAGGCTTGTCTTGCTCTCTAGCAGGCAGTGGTTTTCTTCCAGGTTGAGTGGAATTCAGTGGAATATTTGGCAAGGAGAAAAAGCGATTTTTCCTTTGCTTTCTTGATCTATCCATTCTACAGCAGCTACCATCAAGTCAATACAGTAGTAAAAGAAATAGGCTTAAACTCAACTGAATTTATAGCACAAATGTACAAAGCACCTACTGTATATACTTTCTTTAATACATGAACCATAAAAGTGCTTCAATACCGACTTGAATCCATACGGGTTCATTTGTACTGTACTTTACATGGATGCTCTTGGCAGATAAAAGATAATATATCTTTTAACTGACCTCACAAATTCAAGAGGTAATTTTGAGGAATTCATTTTAAGCATTCAGTGAAGACCATTTGATTCTTTAATGTAAGGTTGTGCATATCAGTATATGAGCTGTAGATTTTTCTTTGTCTCATGTGAAATCCTTTCTTTAACAGTGATTGGATGGCTATAATTGTGTGTGCATCTGATATGTATAATGTTACCCATGTATAGTAAATGTGCATTGTGTTGTGCACGGTGTGTGTCAAACCATTAGCTTGATAATCAAATTGTTCAGGGTTCAATGCTTTGCTGTGCTAACTTGCAATGGAAGAATAATTATTAAAATTTCCTGAACAAGAAAGCTACAGCATACTGTACAGGTGTAGGGAATTTCCTATAGACTTTCCTGAACAATTCTTGAAAATTTTCTATAAATTGCAGAACTGTTAAAGAAAGTCTGTAGAAAATTCTGTTATGAAGTACAACTGTCTTGTCCAGGCAATTTCAATATTCTTGGCCAGTATTATTGTTGTTCTAGTTGCTCTTTCAGCAATAAACTTTACTTACACATTTCATGTTACCACAGACAAAGTACCTGTAAGTATCCACCTCTTGGTAGACAGAGCATGTGACTGGTCACCATGCCACTGGGATTATCAACTGCCTATAAATATATATACTGCATACTATCAAAATTAATATACTCTGCATCTCAGCTTGTGTAGACAGAAGTGAGTAGCACCTGCTAACACTATTACGTTACACTATATCCCACACTAATTTCAGAATAGGAGTACATGTCACAATTATTTGCAGTAGTTCCCAGCTTAGCTTGTATGGCTTGAATATACGACCAGTATACACTGTTCGGTTTTGGGTAGAAAGGAATTTTCAAATAAAGATGGTATGTGATGATGATGAAGTTGAACAGATTACATCTAGCACCTCCTCCATGCAGACAGAGCACTCATACACCCACTTACATAATATTATACTCCAGTTAAACGAGTATAGTGTTAAAGAAAGGAGACCTTTTGATAATATAAGGCATAAGTAAAAACATAACATTTCTTCAAAGTGTACTATATACAAAACAAACTGTGGCATAGCATACAATTTTAGTAGTTATTTTGTGAAACAAGAACCACTGCACATACAGTGCTGTGGTAGTGGATCCTGCCATTCCTTGGGGTAACTCCGTACTCTAGTACAGTGCACATGCTTCAAGGTCTCCAACACAGAAGTACCATTAGCACAATTATCTTCATCAAAGAATTTACAATAATATTATGCTCTCCTGTAATTTCCTATAGTAATAAAAAATTATTACATGTAATAATCATCAAACTACATGTACTACCTTGAGCCACATGAACACATTATATGCATCATGGATCTACTTAGCTACATAACTCAGATATATAGTAGAACTATGGATTCTCGAGGATGATAATTATATTAGTGCAATTATGCCTTTTAAACATATTTTAGTTTACTCTAGCAATGGCAATTGAGAACTCATGAATACTATTATGCTTATGTGACATGTTTTATACCAGACTACAATGTCAAGTTTATGAATTGTAAAGTATCAGTGCACACACTGCTAATAAAGTGCCCATGTAAGTATTCCTGACATACAAAATGTATTCATTTAATTGCACAAATCAAATAAATTCCATGGATTTCATAGTATGCTTCTTGATTACAACATCATGTGAGCAGTAAAATGGATCATGTGATCTAAATGACTACTTGAGCTATAGTATCTAAACATTTGCAGTATTAATTTCAACTTTAATACACATTATCATTCATAGCTATGTATCCGCAGGAAGATTATATTTTTATTACAAAAGCAGGTATTCTGTAATGAACAGGATACTGTAGTACAGCTGTTCTGTATTAGCATTACAAACTTGATCCATACAAAGAGGCCACATAATTATGTAATAACCAATTGCAAAGACCTCAATGGCATGATCCAATATGGATCAAAGCTATAGGTGTAGTATATATCTGCTAGCTTATATGCACATACCTTAATGTTTTGAAGAATATCAGTCAAGATACTCAAGGACACTGTTTAAATTGCTGATGTTTTCTGTATTATTCACTCTCTTCAAACTGTCATTTTTCTTAACAAAATATTCTCCACTGAATAAAGAATTTTGTAACTGATATTTTATAGTCATTGCAGTTGTGAATACACTACATGTGAAATCAAACTGCTGTAGTGATAGATTGACAATGTTGAGTTCAGAAGAATTGTTGGACTGTTCTGTTGGTAGTACAACTGCCTTTCTATGCTATAGAGCAAATAATACAATGAAGAGTATACAGTACACTATTAGTTCACTGTATTTAACGTCGTGCCACAGCAGCCAAAGAATTGCACAAACTCACTGAAGCACGTCCAAATGATGAGCATAACCTACACCAGGAATAAGCATCCACACCGGATGGACCAGTAGCGTCTTGTGTGTGAAACGCTACCAACTTAATCAATTCTCCAGTTAGCCGGTCAAATAAAACAAAATCATAGGATGGTCCACTAGCATCATCTGATGGCAACAAGATTCAGGGGCTGCCACCCTTGCAGGGGGATGTTGTCAATAAGGATGTCCTTCACTGGCCGAGTTGAAGGACAACCAACAGAATCCAAACCACATGGTATTTGAGAGTCTAGTGATAGGGTGGCGTGAGCTACAACGAGTCTCCATTTTAAGAGTTCTAATTAAAACATGTTGTCCTCGCCCGACGCAATCACAAACCGAAAAGATACGACAAACGATGACAGGACAATCAGTTAGTACACTAGACTTCTGAAAATCATCCACAGTAAAGGTTTCTCGAACCGTCTTCATGTTGCACCATTGTCGCACACAGGTTGTACCTTCACCATGTACTGGACTTGTAGTTTAATACAGTAAGTTCAGAATGTAGAGCAATTTGAATATGCACATACACATGATTAGGCCACTTATTGTTTTGTTTTATGTTTCAGACCAGAAAGTTAGCCTAAACCATTGTGGACAGGCAGCTCATTATCTTACATGCACTTGACTGTTTTATTAGAGTTAGCTGAATGCTGTATTAGAGTGCAGTATCTCAATCTTTTAGTAATCATTATCTTGACTTCTTGAGAAGTAAAATAGTTAAAGTCCCTTTTCCTGATGTTGGGCTTAGTTTTCAGCATCTGCATAATGTGTAATCCTATAGCCCAAGAGCTTTTCGGCTGTCTGGACACATTTTGTAACACCAACACAACAGACTGAGGCTGTACACAAACCTAGCCTGGCTTAGCAACATTGTAGCTTCTAAATCTGATAACATCACTACCTATGTACATAGGTATGCTAGGCGACCAGATGGCAAAGGTGTATTGAGTGTTGGATGGATATCTGTGGTGTATTCTACATAGATCCAGTCACCAGGTCATATGGTCGCAACATGAAGTATATTTAGCTGCATGGCATGAAGAATTGAACTCTTATTATAGCTACACCCTTACTCTCCATCATCAGACTATGAGACACCCTCCCAGATTATTCAGAATTTGTAATTACCATATGTTTCTGTATATGTGAGTGCTACTACTCCAAAGTTTACAGGAACAATTGGTCAACCTATCCCCCGACACCTTTTTATTTTACTTTGGTTTATTCAAAGTACATGTACTGTAGATCCAATCCACCATAGCTGTAGCCCTGAAAATGTTGCATACCCACCTTCTGTCGTTAGTGAAGAAAACAGTAGAGGAAACAAAATGAAGCTATCCATTCCAAGTTGTTGCTAGCAGTATATAATACTTCAGATGTACAATAGAACTGTTGTGTCTTGCCACCAATAGATATTCCACTGTTCTGTTTGTTCTTCATTGGAGCATTGTGTGATGATTTATCCTTATACCTCTTCCCAACAGACTGATTTTATGTATGATTATCTGTGTGTTTATACTCTTTTTGTGAGTTCTACACAGTAATTGACAACAATAACTTTCTTGCGTACAGTGCTGTAGTAATGGATCCTGCCATTCCTTGGGGTAACTCCATACTCTAGTCCAGTGCACATGCTTCAAGGTCTCCAACACAGAAGTACCATTAGCGCAATTATCTTCATCAAATAATTCACAATATGCTCTCCTGTACTCACTGGGACTAAACACTATGCAATGTTTAGCTGACAAAATTTCCTATAGTAATAAAATAAAATAAATATTACCTGTAATAATCATCAAACTACTACCTTGAGCCACACATACACATTACAATGTATTATGAGATCCACTTAGCTACATAACTCAGATATCTATAACTATGGATTCTCAAAGATGGTAATTATAGTGCAGTTATGCCTTTTTATTTATTTTTTTATTCTAGCATTGACAATTGAGAACTCATGAATACTATTATGCTTATGTGACATGTTTTATACCAGACTACAATGTCAGGTTTACGACTTGGAAAGTATCAGTACACACACTGCTACTAAAGTGTCCATGTAAATATTTCTGATATACAAAGTGCATTCATTTAAATGAACAAATCAAATAAATTCCACGGATTTCATAGTACACTTCTTGATAACAAATACATCATGTGAGCAGTAAAAAACGGATAATGTGATCTAAATGACTACTTGAGCTATAGTATCCAAGCATTTGCAATACTAGTTTCAACTTTAAGGCCACATAATTAATAACCAATTGCAAGGACCTCAATGGCATGATCCAATATGTATCAAAGCTATAGGTAATTCCCAGGTGCAGTATATATCTGCTCTAGCTTATATGTACATACCTCGATGTCTTGGAAAAATATAAGTCAGTGTTTGAAGATACTCAAAAACACTGTTTAATTTGTTAATATCTTCTGTATTATTTACTCTCTTCAAACTATCATTTTGCTCAACAAAATATTCTCCACCAAATAAAGAATTTTGTAACTGATATATTATAGCCATTGCAATTGTGAATACACTACATGAGAAATCAAACTGCTGTAGTGATAGATCAACAATGTTGAGTTCAGAAGAATTGTTGGACTGTTCTGTTGGTAGTACAACTACCTTTCTATGCTACAGAGTAAATAATACAATGAAGAGTATAGTACACTATTAGTTCACTGCTTATACCTTCACCATGTACTGGACTTGTAGTTTAATAAGTTCAGATGTACAATAGAACTGTTGTGTCTTGTAGCCAATAGATACTCCACTGTTCCGCTTGTTCTTCACTGGAGCATTGTGTGCAATAATAATCATTGCTAACAGAAAAATCATAGTAACTGAAGGTTTATATCCTAAAGCCTCCATGCTGAAACTAGCTATCTGTTGCTGCTGAAATATACTTTGCAGAGCTCTTGTAGAAATGCCACACTGCAAGCAGAGCTTCCTTTTATACTCTCAGGACCACATGTTTTATGATGTCACTTCATAACATATACAATATTGGATGGATCGACACAGCGTAATCACTTGGAATGTACACTAGCAACAAATTAAGGAATCTATGACCATAAATGAAACTTAAAATAACAAAAGTGCTGGAAACCATATAGAATCACTGCTATTTCATTATTGTAAGTGATGTAGCACTAGAAACAATAAAACATGTACAGTACATGCTAGTAATACGTAAATATCCTACAATACCTACCAGAATTATTATTTGATCATTTACTAATTCCAGATAGATGGTGTAGCAGATTCATTCCATAATGATTCCAACTGCCATGTTTGATGGATTTATGGCAAGAGATACTGAAACATTCTCTATATACATACAGTACTTTTGTCATGTTCCAGCCAGTTTCTGTCCAGCAATTGTAAATATGGCTATGCATGTATACTGATACCATGGCTACTATAGAGTTTTGTGTATGTAACTACAAGTGTGATATCAATTAAGTACAATGCTGTGCATATATACAGACTTGAAATGGTATCAAGAGGACTGCATGGGAATCAATTATTGTTGCGGAATCTGATTCACTCAGTAAATTTTCTAATTATTCTCACTGACACCAAGGCAGGACCTACTTATTATTTTATGTATATTAATTATAATTATGTTGTATTTGTGTACCTATTTAGTTATTGTACATTGTTGTACTGGAGCTGTGACGTTTCAGCTCCCTGGGATGCTATCAGCAACAAGCTGCCTATCCCAGTCACAAATAAATCAATCAATCAATCAATCAATCACTGTGAATCTATTATTTTAATAATTATGTTTCTTGTGTGTGCATGTATTTTTTTGTACCTATACATTATCCACAAAATTAAATAGTTCTGGAACCAGATGTCCATGTGTCTATAGTGACAGTGGAAACATGTTTACTGTATACCTGCTAAACATTGCAGTAATTAATTAGTAACAATATGTGAATATGTTTTAACCTTTTATACAATAAAAAGGAAGATTGCAACATCCTTAAATAAACAGTGTATGTAGGTGTATAGGTTGTTATGGTAGTTATAATAAAGCTGTTAAAGTATGCATAAACTAGACTATTAATTTTTTCACACAGTAAGTGTGCTCCATATAAGCGAAACCATTTCCTAAACAATTAACCTTACAGTCATGTGACTAATAACCACATGCTATATAGTACAATGAGCATGAGCAATTGCACAATTTGTTGTGCTTTGTTGGTTGAAAAATTCAATGAATATACTAAATATGTGTGATACTGTAATTATGTAGTCAACATATGTAAGCCTTTTACATCACCATAACCGTGTGTGTAGGTGTACTGTACATATGGGGGAAGAAAATGTCCAACTACTCTTGTCTCACATATATACAGGTGTAGTCTAGTGGGATGTTTCAAGTACATTTCCTTGTAGACGGTACAGTTACTTGTAGGTTACTAGAGAGGAGTCGTCTGTACTAATTAACTACATAGCACAGATATCCGCCAAGTGGACCCTGTGTGATATTGTATAGCATGATTGCTGTACCATCACTGATACCTATAATTAGTGTAGCATGACCATACAAGGGAACCTGTACATTTGATGTATATAAGAAAACATTAATAATTTTCATGATCTAGTTGTGAATATAATTTTCGGTAGTTGTCAGTGCCTGTTAAAAAAATTTCTAACATAAAAACTATTGAATTCTGTGTATATGCACAGCTGTATGTGCAGTACATGTATCTTACAGTCCATCAAAGTGTTTCAATGCTGACTTGAATCCATACAAGTTTCATTTGTGCTGTGCTTTACATGGATGCTCTTGGCAGATAAAAGGTAATATATCTTTAACTGACCTCACAAATGCAAGAGGTAATTTAAGACCATTTGATTCTTCAATGTAAAATGTGCATATTATATTTAAGCCATAGTTTTTTCTGTCTCACATGAAATCCTTTCTATTGGATGGCTTTATTTGTGTGTGCACCCAATATGTATAATGTTAACCTTGTATAGTAAATGTGCATTGTGTTGTGTACAGTGTGTCAAAACTATGACTTTGATATTCAAATTGTTTGAGGTTCAATGCTTTGCTGTGCTAACTTCCCAGGCAAAATGATCCTGCAAGAATACTAAGCAAGATCTTGCAACAAACTCTATCAGGGAGGATCTCGTAAGACTCTAGCAGGAACTTGCAGGATAGTAGTATTTCCTACAGACTTTCCATAACAGCTTCTGCAATGTACAGAAAATTTTCAAGAGTTTTCAAGAAAGTCTATAGGAAATTCTGCCCTATACTGGAGCTTTCTTGTTCAGGAAATTTTAATATTGATTCTTTCCTGTATACTGACTGCAACTTTCTTGTCCAGGAAATTTCAATATTCTTGGCCAGTGTTATTGTTGATCTAGTTGCTCTTTCAGCAAGAAACTTTATGCTTGTACATTTTCATGTTACCACAGACTAAGTATCCACCTCTTTGTTGGTCACACAGACAAACATGTGACCGGTCACAATGGAACTGGGGTCATCAACTGCACTGTAAAAAGGGATTTTTCATTTTAACAAAGAACTTGTTATCCCTGCTGCAAAAAACAGCAAACACTTCATTTATTAAAATAACAACAGGAATTTTTGTTGCTGTAACATCATTTTCTTGTTAAAGTAAAAAATTGTCGTTACACTAGCAGTCACTTTTCGTTAAAACATCTAGAATGTTAAAACAGCAATTAACAGTTCTGCTGAAACAACGTATGCTTTTTGTCATTTTTTTTTGGCATTTTTTACAGTGTGCATATCAAATGTATACACTGTGTCTCGGCTAGAAATGAGTATAGCACCTGCTTACACTATTGCGTTACACTATGTCCCACACTAATTACAGAATAGGTCAATCATTTGTATACACAGTATTCTAAAATAGCTCAGCTTAGATTATGTACACACAACCAGTATACACTATTTGATTTTCAAATAAAGATGGTATGTGATGATGAAGTTAAACAGATTGCATCTACTGTAAATAACAAGCACCTCCGGTCCTCCATGCAGACAGAGCACTTGTACACCCACCTACTTCAGTTGAGCAATCAGCATAGTGTTAAACAAAGAATACCCTTAGGCATGTGTGTTGATAATAAGCATAAGTATAAGACTTCAAAATGTACTGAATATTAGCGTTGCACCAATATGAGATTTGGCCGATATTCTGATAACCGATATTCAATAATGTTTTCAAGCTGATAAACATAGCCGATCTGATATGGTATTGCAAGGCTATCTTCCGCCAAATGTTACTTATTTAAAAGACCAATTTAGTTCATTTATAGTGGCAGTAGTGCTGCAACAATAGCTGACATTATATTTAAGCAGTAATAACAACATTGCAATGCAACTCAAGGTGTTTATTAATATTGTTTGAAGCACACAAGCTTGCATTTCTCTATGAAAACATATATCTGTATTTGCTACTTATTCCATCATGCAACCGATCCGATACCGATATACTAAAATACAGCTGATATATGGTTTTTCCGATAACCGATCCGATTATCAGTGCAACACTGTTGAATATATATACAAAATTAATTGTGGCATAGAATGCAATTTTAGTAGTTTATTTAGTTCCTTTGATAAAAATGCAGTTGGTATAACATGAAATAGAAAGTACAATTGTATGAGCAGTCATTTTGTGAAACAAGAACCACTACACATACAGTGCTGTGGTAATGGATCCTGCCATTCCTTGGGGTAACTCCGTACTCTAGTCCAGTGCACATGCTTCAAGGTCTCCAACACAGAAGTACCATTAGCACAATTATCCTCATCAAATAATTCACAATATGCTCTCCTGTACTCACTGGGACTAAACACTATGCAATGTTTAGCTGACAAAATTTCCTATAGTAAGAAAACAAAAATTATTACCTGTAATAATCATCAAAGTTAACTACAGTACTATGTAACTTGAGACACACATACACATTACAATATATCATCAGATATCTAGTAAAACTATGGATTCTCAAGTATGGTAATTATATTAGTGCTGGATAAATATTATTATAGATTTTTGACTACTCTCTAGCATTGACAATGGAGAACAGGTGAATACTAGCTATATACTTTTGTAGCCATGTTTATGTGACATGCTTTATACCAGACTACAATGTCGAGTTTACAACTTTTAAAGCATCAGTACACACATTGTAATAAAGTTCCCATGTAAATATTCCTGACACACAAATTAAAGTGCATTCTTTTAATTCCACAAATCAAAATTAAATTTCATGGCTCTCATAATTTCACTTGATTACAAATGTGTTATGTGAGGGGTAAATGTGGTATAAATAACTACTTGACCTATATAGCATCCAAGCATTTGCAGTATTAGTTTCAACCTTATATTTACATTAGCATGCACAGGTATGTATCCACAAGAAACACTGTACTTTGCATATACATTGTATGTAATACTAATACAAGAAGAGTATACAGTAGTACAGTATTTCTGTATTAGCAATATAAAGCTTGATCCATACGAAGAGGCCATGTAACCAATTGCAAGGACCTCAATGGCATGATACAATATGTGACAAAGCTATACGTAATTCCCTGGGTGCAGTATATATCTGCTACTTTATATGGTTACCTCAATGTCTTGAAGAATATCAGTCAGTGTTTGAAGATACTCAAGCACACTGTTTATTTTGCTGATATCTTCTATATTATTCACTCTTTTCAAACTGTCATTTTGCTCAACAAAATATTCTCCTCTGAATAAAGAATTCTGTAACTGATATTTTATAGCCATTGCAGTTGTGAATATACTACACGTGAAATCAAACTGCTGCAGTGATAGATTGACAATGTTGAGTTCAGAAGAATTGTCGGACTGTTCTGTTGGTAGTACAACTACCTTTCTATGCTACAGAGTAAATAATACAATGAAGAGTAAAATAGTACACTATTAGTTCACTGCATATATACCTTCACCATGTACTGTACTTGTAGTTTAATAAGTTCAGATGTACAATAGAACTGTTGTGTCTTGTAGCCAATATATACTCCACTGTCCCGCTTGTTCTTCATTGGAGCACTGTGTGCAACAATGATCATAGTTATCAGGAAAATTGTAGTAACTGAAAGCTTATATCCTAAAGCCTTCATGCTGAAATTAGCCATCTGTTGCTACTGAAGTATACTTTGCAGGGTTCTTGTGTAATGCCACAGTGCAAGCAGAGCTTCCTTTATACTCCAAGACCACATGATTTGTGATGTCACTTCATGAAATATACAATATTGGATGTACACAAAGTAATCACTTGGAATGTACACTAGCAACAAATTAAGGCATCTATGACCATAAATGAAACTTAAAATAACAGAAGTGCTGGAAACCATATAGAATAATCACTGCTATTTCATTATTGTAGGTGATGTAGCATTAGAAACAATAAAACTTGTACATGTTGATAATAAATAAATACAGTAAGGTCCTTCAATACCTACCAGAATATTATTTTACCATACTAATATAATTTCAGCTAAATGGTGTAGCAAATTCATTCCATAATGCTACTAATTGTTATGTTTGATGGACTTATAGTAGAAGATACTGAAACATTCTCTATAATACATACAGTACTTGTGTCATGTTCCAGCCAGTTTCCATCCAATAATTATGGCTACTGATACCATAACTACTATATAGGAGTTTTGTGTATGTAACTACAAGTGTGATAATTATCAGTTAAGTACAATATATACAGACATGAAATGGTATCAAAAGGACAGTACAATACACAAGCACAAATGCATCAGAATTACTGTGAATGATATTTAATATGTTTCTTGTATGCATGTGTTTTTGTACCTACGTATACATTATCCACAAAATTAAACAGTTCTGGAACCAGATGTCCATGTGTCTATAGTGATAGTGGAAACATGTTTACTGTATAACTGCTAAACATTGCAGTAATTAATTAGTAACAATATGTGAATATGTTTTAACCTTTTATACAATATAAAGGAAGATTGCAACAAAGTGTTCTCCATATAAGTGAAACCATTTCCTAAACAATTAACCTTACAGTCATGTGACTAATTACTGCATACTTATATAGTACAATGAGCATGAGCAATTGCACAATAATTTGTTGTGCTTTGTTGGTTGAAAAAAGTCAATGAATATACTAAATATGTGTGATACTGCTAACTATTTAGTCAACATACGTAAGCCTATTACATCACAATAACCATGTGTGTAGGTGTACTGTACATATAGGGGAAGAAAATGTCCAACTATTCTTGTCTCACATATATACAGGTGTAATCTAGTGGGATGTTTCGAGTACATTTCCTTGTAGACGGTACAGTTACTTGTAGGTTACTAGAGAGGAGTCTTCTGTTCTAATTAACTGCATAGCACAGATATCTGCTGAGTGGACCCTGTGTGATATTGTGTAGCATGATTGCCGTACCATCATTGATACATATAATCAGTGTGTAGCATGACTATACAAGGGAATTATCCAAGATCAGAGATTTTAAAAATATCAAGTTGTGGGTAACAAATAATGTATACTGGTAATGTATACTGAATGCAGAATGTCCTCAAAGTAATTTAACATTTCATACAATCTTGAATTCATTTGAATATGAAATCATCTAGTGCTGTGCATGGAATTAATTACAAGTGTTATATTAAGCAAAACAGCAGTGTAAGTTGCCATATGACTGTATGGGGTTTAAAAATATTTGCTGTGGGAACAATTTTACTAAATCTACAAAATTTCCGTGACAGTTCTAATCTAGGTCCCTGAATGTTTTCTTAAAAATTGTCACTTAAAGATTTTTCTAGTGCATAATATTATGCTATATGCAAATGTCAATCACACAAATAGTATGTTGTACTTGCTGTAGTATCCACACAGTTATCACACGTATATTTGTATGTGTGCTTTAAAAGGACATGTGTAATGAATACTTAATACCCACCATCAGTGTTGCCATGTGTGATGTGATGTCATATGATGTCAATGATGGCATGTGTCATTAGTTGATGTACTCATATGGCATCAGTACATCAATTACCGAAATAGGATGTTTACCTTTTAGATAAATATGAATTAACCATCTCTGCTCAGGTGTGTTACTAAACCAACTATATTTCCTATCACATGTTTTAAATTCCTCCATTCACATGCTACTGGTGATAATAATCTCAACAAATAAACACAAATTTTGGTAATCACGGATCATTCATGGAAGCAAGGAAATCCGTAAGTGACGAATTATATTTAGTGTGATATCACAGTTGTGTTTCTACATGCGTACATGGGGCCATCAGTGTAATAATTACTAAATATAAAATTGTATACCAAAGACATTATTTTCTTAATAAAAAAATATTACATGCTATATTACCAAACGGATGGCCTGATAAATGACACAGGTGTTATCAAATGTAGCCACCAAGCAAAAAAATGTCGGTTGTTGTATCAGTGTGTATATCCTACCTTACAAACTATATAGTGCATAAAAATAATGAGGTTTGATCATGAAATGGGTAGATCTAGTACTGTTACTACTATCAATGGGAAGTACAGTAGATCTGGACAATTAAGAATAACTTTTTCTAGGACTTCTTTCTTGAATGGATAGGACTCAATGATACACAAGATATTTTGTCGATGTGTACATTTTAGATTCTTTTTCTAGTTGGATATCTACTGAGAAAATGCCTGAGCCAGATTGGGGCATTTTTGATGTTTATTAGTGCAAGTACGTATGTACTGTACATTTTAACCTACATATGTAGGAGGTTAATTTTTCTGAGATAGATGCTACGTCAGATACATAGAGCATTACATGTGTTTCTAAGAAAACACACCAAACAGGAAATAGTACTGGTAGATATGATTACACATTTCCCTTTACAGATTTGAGCATGAAATATAATATTCAATGAGGCTGTGAATAAGCTATGCACATGTATTGAATACCACAGTGCCTATGAATAAACTATCCACATGTACATATTGGTTTTCAATATTGCTGACATACAAAACATGTACATACATGGACTATGTTAAATATCTAAAATAATAACTGTGTTTATACAGTGGTGGGTATTATGGAAACAGCATTAGGACTATTGGAATGATACCATAATTTGACACAGCATGTCAAATATAGGCATGGATGTGGCACTTAAGTCTGTTACTATTAAGCTTAATCAGTAAATGTTTCATGATTTGTTTTCTGAGGCTTGACAACCTGTTTTCTTATTCCCAGAATTTAAAATGCATGAGGAGGGTAGCACAGGTTGTATGATTGTGTCAGGCTTCATAAGTTTTCAGTATTATAGCCCAAGCCCTTTATTTGTTCTAACTCTGCTAGTAGCTACAAATACAATAATGATACAATAATAGCTATATGTGTATATAGTTATTCATGTTCTAGTGACCGGATTTGCAACAAGGTATCAAGACACACGATAGTGTGTCGTGCGGCCCAAGAAGCCGGCGCGCCACACCGTGAGTATATTAACAGGAAGAAAGAAAACGCAATTTTCACACCTATGTAGCTCTGTGATCCCTTATCCGATTTGAACCGAATTTGCTACAGACGTGCCGGCCAGTAATGGGAGTCTAGTAGTCTACATACCAAATTTGAAGAAAATCGGTCCAGCCATTTCCGAGATACGAGCGAACAAAATTTCGTTTTAATTTCTTCGTTTTTTTTCTTCTACATGCATCTTCTTCATTTCGCACACTTCGCAAAATCCGCCATAAAACACGAATGCGTACTCCAATCGGGCTGACATTTGACACACTTGAAGGGCTCATTAAGGCGGATCTCAGTACCACCTTTGGTAGGAATCCGATGAACATTCATGGAGTTATGACCGATTATGTGTGTAAAATAAGGTCGAAGGTCTGTCACGCCTACAGGGTAAACCCCTTGGAGGAATGAGTTGAAAATTGATATGTAGATGGAGTAACTATCGTAGGAGTGCCTTTTTGTGGTTTGAAAGGAATCGAGATAAAGACCATGGAGATATGACACAAAATCCAACCTGTGTCAAAATTACGCGATTGATTTTATGAATAAAAAAACTATTAGTTTTCACGTCTACCAGGCAAACCGCTTAGAGCAATGAGCTAAAAATCAGTACGTAGCTGGAATAATCATCATAGAAAGACCTTGCGGTAGTACAGATGAATCGGATTACAAACCACTGAGTTATGATTCGAAAGGTAACTACGTGTAGCAAATGCGAGATCGAGATACTCTAATAGAACAGTCACCCTAATAGAGCATTCAGCTACGTTCATTATAACTTACTCCATTATAGAATTATATTACATTGCAAGATATTCTGTACGGAATTCAGCTACAAACAGTTAATCTGATAGACAATTCAGCTACATGCAAATCACCCTGTAGAGAGTTCATCTAGAAACAAGTCACCCTGTAGAGAGATCAGCTAGAAGAAGTCACCTTGTAGAGAGTTCAGCTACAAAGAAACCACCATGTAGAGAGTTCAGCTGCAAACAAATCACCCTGTAGAGAGATCAGCTAGAAGAAATCACCTTGTACTACAAAGAAACCATCATGTAGAGAGTTCAACTGCAAAATAAAAATCAATCACTCTGTAGAGAGTTCAGCTAGAAGAAGTCACCTTGTAGAGAGTTCAGCTGCAAATAAATCACCCTGTAGAGAATTCAGCTACAAACAAATCACCCTGTAGAAAGATCAGCTAGAAGAAGTTACCTTGTAGAGAGTTCAGCTACAAAGAAACCACCATGTAGAGAGTTCAGCTGCAAACAAATCACCTGTAGAGAGTTCAGCTAGAAACAAGTCACCCTGGAGAGCGATCAGCTAGAAACAAGTCACCCTGTAGAGAGTTCAGCTAGAAGAAGTCACATTGTAGAGAGTTCAGCTACAAAGAAACTACCATGTAGAGAGTTCAGCTGCAAACAAATCACCCAGTAGAAAGTTCAGCTATGAACAGATCACCCTGTAGAGAGTTCAGTTAGAAACAAGTCATCCTGTAGAGAGATCAGCTAGAAGTATCACCTTGTAGAGAGTTCAGCTACAAACAAATCACCTGTAGAGAGTTCAGCTACAAACAAATCACCCTGTAGAAAGATCAGCTAGAAGAAGTTACCTTGTAGAGAGTTCAGCTAGAAACAAATCACCCTGTAGAGAGTTGCAAACAAGTTATCTGTAGGGAATAATTAACATGTAATAAATGTATTATTACATATATAATTTGTACATTTACTGATAAAATCAAAATTAGTTAAAGTATTTAAAAACTTCTTCATCTTTCTCTTCTTCCTGTGGTAAAGAAAAAAGATAGGTTAAAAAAGCCCCAAAGCCGGCCATAGGCCGGCTTTGGGGTATACAAATACAAAAAGAAGTGAAATCTAATCAAAAACAGCCAAGCTGTAAAAAAAGACTGCGGCCCTGAGAAAGGCTATGGTGAAAAAAGATGTGAAATCCAAGGTGGCGGCCAAGAAATGGCTGTGATGGTAGGTTAATGGTAAAAATTTTAATAACGACAATTCAGGTGAATTTTGTGCCAAGACCAAGCGGCACCAAATTCACCTGAATTGTTGTTATTAAAATTTTTACCATTAACCTACCATCACAGCCATTTCTTGGCCGCCACCTTGGATTTCACATCTTTTTTCACCATAGCCTTTTTGAGGGCCGCACTCTTTTTTTACAGCTTGGCTGTTTTGGATTAGATATACCTTTTCCACACATTTTACATGCCAGCATAACTGTACTAGGAAGTTGTAGGTACCTACTGTAGATATTAAAAATGCTCAAAACTATTATAGCTTTTACAAGACCTTAGCTAACCTTTTAAGTAACAGATAACTATAGACTAATATTGTGATTTGGAGCATTTTTAATATCATGCTTTTTTGAACAAGAAACAAGAGAGAGTTTCTGTACTGAATTAATTATGGTCAGTCTTCTCAGTGCCAGAATAGAGTAGCTATAGGAGCATAATAGGGAGGGGTTTTCCAGTGCATGGATTCAGGAAACCAGTTTGCATGAGGAACCTAACACACAAATTAGTTTGGCACAGGAAAGAAGTTAGTGACACAGCATGCACTACAGCACAACAGTTTATTAATGTAAATATTCATCTCTCAGGGAAGTGTCTACAAAGGGAACATGGGCCTTCTTGTAAGTCGTTTTTAAGAGATTGAATACTCTAATAGAGTGGTCAGGATATAATAGAGTGATCAAGTATGACCTAGTGGTCCAATCATTAAACATATCCATGTGGATTTCTTATTGTTGGGAAATAATATAGAGCATTCAATGGAGTTTTGGGAGATCTAGAGAACAATTGATATTGTGGAACCTGAGGTGCTAGCTTGTACTGCTAGTTTGCAGTTATTTACTCATGGGAATAGGTAGACTTTCTGGCCTGAATATCATGAAAAATAATGTGTAGCCCTACTAGCTAGCTGTCAGGGGATTTGCAAATATACTGTATAAAGGGAAACATTGGCGGGGATAAACTTTGGTAACTAACCAGATATTGCATTTCACAAAATAAATTTAAAACCTTTGGCAAATTCAAGCTCAATCTTTTAGCTATAAAAATGCTAATCTCAGGTGCTAAAAGTATACATACTTGGTGGATTAAACTGTGGTGAATTTGTAGCAAATTGCCAAAGTTCCCCTCTATACAGTAACTGATTTACTATTCCATAATCATATTCTACATGATGAAATAATTATGACAAACCGTTGAGTTATTATTATTAACACTTTACAGTGACCAGCACTGAAGGTCTACAGCAACAAGTTGTAAACCATTGAGCGGCCACATTGCAACTGTGTCCCCAGACGCTCACATCTAGTACATGTAACTGTGCTGGTAGCTATAGTGCTGCCATTGGAGATACCTTTTGTAAACTATTCCCCCAGCTACACATGAGACAAGTAGCAATGATAAAATTTGAGGCAGTAAGGTGAAAAGTATTGCAGGCAGGGATGAGAAACAAAATAGCTAATCAAGTTTGCTTGGGCTAAACACTGATCATGATCAGTAGTTGGATAGTCACCTACTAGTGCAGCCGAATGACCCAGGAAAGTAGTATTGGTTGTTTTGACCATAGATAATGTCAGGACATAATACTGTAGCTTTATTATGTACTCTTCATCAGATACCCGGTATACAGACTCCACATGTGCAGTGTATGTACGGCAGAATTAAGTTCAAGAATATAAATTCTTATCATTGTCTCTCCATTTCCTATGGTGACACACATACACAGGTATTCACCGTAGGTAAATCTACTCAAACTCACAAAACACAAGGCCAAATAAACTTCTTTTTTTTTTAAAGAAAGAACTGGCCCTAGTTGGCACTCCCATCCACCACACTCCACTCCACGCTAAGATGTTCTATAAAATAGGTTTAAATAAACACTAATTATGGGAAATGCAGTTCTACTATTGTGGAACTACCTTGTGGAATGCTCTGCCAACAGCCTTATATGACCTAACAACATTTACTCAATTTCGAAATAGTTAGCTACTTAAGACCATGCACTTTACTGATGTTAGTTTGTCTCGTAGTTTGTACATAAGGAATTACTGTATATGTGTGTGCTTATGATGTACGTTTTTCAGTGTGCAGGGCATATCTGCCTCCTTGTTGAATAACAATTGAAAAACAAGGCCACTACAAAATTTATGCCACGTCAACAATCAAGGATGCTGTGTACAAGGTCGCACTCCCTAACTTTAAAAGTGTTTTCTTCTACTATCAATGCTTTCCGTTATTGTTTTTTTTGTATCCGTGGCATTCTTGTGGAACACTATTCCTGAGGACATTTTGGCACGAAGCCAGGTTAAACATTTCAGATCTAGATTGAAACAGTTTTTAATGTGATTGTTTAATTCTGTACTTGTATTGTGTATGTTGTTCTGTTTTTGTAATTGTATTTTTGTAACTGTAAAGATTGTATGTAGCTAAGGGTATCACCTTGTACAGGCACATGCCTTTTGTGTATCCCTTTAAACAATTTGATAATAATAATAATAATAAAGGACAAAAATTTCCAACCCACAGTCGAAAAGTACAAAATATTCCTTGCCACCTCGCTCTTCACTAAGTCGCGTCAGAGGCGTAGCTAAGGGGGGGCATTTACCCCCCATCACTAAATGATTTTTTTTAAAACCTTCGTTACAAGTTTACCAGTATTAAACTGACACGAAAATGACTGTAAATTATGTACACTACTACGCGGTATCACCAGGGGTTGCTAGTGAATGCGCACACACAACATTCAACTCGCTCGTGAATCCATCGAACGAAAATATTAGACACATACTTCTATATTTAGCCTAGATTACTCGCGTGATAGAACATTTTTGAATCTAAAAAGAGTGACCCGCTTCTCCACGGCAGGAGTCACAACTCACAAGCGACAAAGGAGACCAGATGATGCTACGAACCTACTGTCTACGAGGTGATAAAGTGTTAGCTAAATAAATGTACCAAGTTTATTTATCGAGTCGATCACACTGGACCTTTGTACGTACGGCAGTGCAGTCTGTTTTTACTTTGTCAGTCAGCCGGTCAGGTGGATCAGTCAAGCTTAAAAGTTCTAGGTGGGATTTCGTGCAATACATGGCATTTGAATTTCGCTGAGTGAAGTGAGTGAATACGTCATCCTGTCAGCAGCGTGCTAGGACTGCAGCACAGGCTGTGGCTAACGTAAAGTAACCTGTATTTGCACTAAAGTATTAGCTCTACCTGACTGTGGATGAATTTGTTGGAGTACAGTTGTGGCACGTGCGATGATGCTCGACGAATATAGCTACCTCGATTGGAAGCAGTCAGTACTGAAATGGTTACGTAGCTAGTTATTTAAGCTGTAATAATACAACACCGTATGTTGGCTAGCCCACCATTGGGTCATTAGTCTTTTTTGCAATTATGAATGATTTTGAGTGTTTCGTGGGGGCATGCCTGCCCCTCCATCACCTTCTGGCTAGCTGCGTCCTTGGCTAGGGCACATCATTCACCCACTCGGGCTCCGTTTCCATTCCTATTCCGGATACCTTCCCGTACAAAATCCGGATCTTGCGAATTTTTTTTGACCAGTTCTATGTACGCAGGTGGCACTAATAACCACCGAATGACTACTGCCACCGGTAAGATATGGTAGCCAGGCTGCCACCTATGTATCCATCCGGTGGTGGTTTGCAGCCATGCAAGCGCTGTTTGCAGCAATTAAAGCCTGCAAACACTGGCGCATTGTGCAAAATCGCGACGCTTGCATAGTAACCGGTTTTGGTTCGTTTCTCACCTTTTATAGTGGTAGGTATTAACTTCGATTGTGCGATTGAAATAGGTACGTTTTGGTGACGATCTGCATGTATGTATAGCCAGGCAAGTACTGAAAATTCAAACCCACAATACAATTTTTGTGCTTTCCAGGAATGACGTCTCGTCTGTTTTGGAGCCTGAGCTGATGTATACTGTAATGTTCTTTGTGAGCTGTTCCTTTTCACCACCCAGAAGTCTGGTCACTGATGTGTGAGATTCACTGTCAGTAGTGTACATAATGCATATTTTTTTTCCATTTTAATAATGAACAGTGTTAAATATATTTCAGTGTTCTGCTATATGTAATCAATTGGCTGCCATGCCAGCATAATGTGTTATGTAATCAACTACGTAGCTAACTATATTCACAGGGAGACCATATAGCATACCTTGGCATTGCTGTGAATATTGTATGAGATTCCTATATATAATATATAGTTTCACTAAAACACCTGTAGCCTGACAATTGTGGTGTCGGATGTTGTTTACCAGTAAAACACTGGAGGGAATACACTTGAGGTAGAGCCAGTAAGGGTGTTTTAATTAACTCCCAGCCTAGGAGTCCAAGTGAAACTCTTTGAACCAAGTACTGGGCAAACACCTTGAAGCCACCTGGATTTTTGGCCAACTTGTGATCACAGTGCCAACTGCCAACCAAGGAGGCCACCTAGCTACCTTAAGGTAACTAAATTTAGCAAATTTATATATCAGCAAAATTAGTGCATACAAAATTTAGCAATTTTATGAATTGATGTAATTAATTAACCATACATTTTGTAGGTTTAGCGTGTACAAACTTTAGCGGAAAAACCAAAATCGCTAAATTTAGTCACCTTAAGGTAAATAAGAAAAGATCAGAGATCTAAATAGCTATCATCATACACATATGGCTACGCATGTTGTGTGCCACTTTGAGGCCCAATGTATATATGTACTCGTGCTCTGGCAGTTATCCGTACAGGTTATAAATACAGCAATAAAATATCCCAAAATTACATCAAGGTTACTGTACTTGTATGTTTCTGCTCAAAACATTGTCCCAATGGGAACATTGTCGTGTTTACCAACAAGTCTTGAAATGACTACCGTTGTAGGATGTCTGCACCCTTTGTACTATCATAAATCCACTACAAAATTCTTCGATTGTTTCTGCATATACAACCCAGTGATAATCCATAATTTAGATTTACACAGTTAGCAAAAGTATAAATACAAAACATTGTTTGACTGTAAACTATGCATTATCCAAGCTGTTTTCTTCTCCCACTTTACACTTTGCTAGGTGTCACTGTCGCCTGCACCTTCTTTGTGCTTACTCCTGCAGAAAAATGATTAAATACCTAATTACACATAATGCAGCACATGTACTTACTTTGCTTCCCAATGAAGTTTTGCAACAATCGGTAGAATTTAGCCAGCCTAACAAATCAAATAGCATATATAATCACTCCTTTTCTTCTTGCATTCTTTATGGTACCCCTGTAACTTCTATCATTGAGGCCCTAGGTAAAAGTAGGGACCCCCTCAAATGCTGTATGACGCTAGTGAATAGAATACTTATATGAGGCTAAAAGCAACTACAGTGGAACCTCTCTGAATGGACCATCCATGAAAATCACACTTACTGTATAGTGCCAAAATAGCACGAGGGAGACTAATACAGCATGAGGTAAAGCCGAGTGCTGTACTAGGCTTGGACTTTTTTTTTTCTGATTGCATGAGCGTGGCAGTAGTTTAAAGTGCTTTCTGTTCGGAGCATTCATTTTGTAAACTCTAACCCCTTCAGTTTTCAGCCATCAGACAATTGGTAATAAATAAAGAGTGTTCATTTTCAAAGTTTAGCGGTAGCACTTGATCCTGGAATCATGCCTACTTTTGTGAGCCATGCCTACTTTTTGGGATCATGTGTTTCTGTCTCTAAACATAATATGTGACCAGCTGAGCAAAACCCAGCCGTTTTCACAAAATAATATTTTGCCATAAAACTGCACTGAAATACACTGGGTAAAAATACACGTACTACGTGAAAATTTTACGCACACTTTGTGTTGTACGCACTGATCAAATTAATAAAACTCACACACCACTGGATTTGCCTGTTTGTGGAGAGTAAGAAAATCTTAGTTTTGTGTTTGCACAGCAAAGGATACATGAGGTATGGGAATTTATTTACGATACGGTAAAAACAATGTTCACCATTGTCATTTCTTAGTTGGAATGGCCTTCTTTGTCAACACGGAGGAGCACAGGGAAAGCACTATACCCTGATTGATGTGCTAGTTCATGGTGCACAGATTGAGCTAAGTCCCATCTTTGTAACTTGTTTCAATCGTGAGTTATGATTGATTATCTAAGCACCAGTAATTTATTTCCCGTATTGTTGTATAAATCGAGTTTATCACTGTTCAACTGTCAAGCGCTATAACTCCAAGACCATTCATCATAAAAGGCTGAAACTTTGGCTGTCCACTCTTTTGTTACTATAGATTACAGAGATGCTGGAATGTGCAAAAAATCAGCCGGTTTTTGCTCAGTGGGTCACATGTACAAAATCAATGTGTACCTGTTTGTTGTTGTCTACAATGGAGCCACACCCACTAATCAAGTATGAGTCTAGCTAGTCCTGCACCTGTTGTGAGCCACACCCACTTGAACCACACTAACTTATCAGTAAGATGTGTTTACACTCGGCTTGTCAAGACCAACTTGGACACAAGGTAATGAAGGTATGAAAATAATTTTGGAAAACTTTAAATATGGCGGTTTGCTGACAATTCACAGAATTTAGTTCATTGCCAAAATTTGTTGTTATGTGGTATCTTGGGAGCATAAAAACCATACACTTGATTGTGTAATAAAATTACCAATTAGCTCATGTCTGGTTGTCACCTAGAGCTGCTTTAAGAACTAGACATTTGGTTTAGTATCAGAAATTTGTGATATACAAGTGGCTGCATCAGCTACGTTAGTAACTCGCTAACAGTGGAGCAAGGATTCTGTTGTATTACCCATGTGTGATAAGCTTTTAGTACTATTGACTGTACATATATTAGGCATAATAAGCATGAAGTTAATACAATAAATACCTTTTCCATGCTCCAGGTAAGACTTCATGACGTGTTATGTGATTGCAGCACTATGTCAAACCTACATACATATAAGTAATTTATTATGCAAAAATTTGATTACAGTGGAACCTGTCTAAAGCGGTCACCTTTGGGCCAGAAATATTAGAGAGGTGGCTGCCTAACTCAATATCCTCTATAAAGCAGCCATAAGCCACAAACCAAGGTTTGGTCTTTATACAAAGTTTCCTGGGATTATAGCTATCCTCAGATGCCTACACTTCAATCATTACTTAAATAACAGGTATAAACAAATTAGCAGAAAGGATGACCAACAAGAGCCAGAACCCACTGCATGGAGACATGATCACTAGACTGCATTGTGTAACACTGATATAGTACACATAGACTCATGCATGCACCACACATGATCTCTTGTAATTGACACCTTTAGGTGATGATTGTTGTTGTAAGGTTACATGTACTTAGTGAGATATACGTAACATGAGTGGCAGCGTTTTGTGGAGTAGCCGTCGTTACACTTGCCAGTGAAGGAAAGGTTGTGGTTTTAGACTGGAAAGACAGTTACATACCTGGTAACTACACAATTGTAAATTCCAAGGTAAATTCAGGAAATAACATATCACGAGGTGGGCTTTAATTAGAATCATGTGAAGAGAATGTCATGGAGTGGCTATAAGCTTATCTTATAATTAGTTTACTCACTGTTATGGCTATTGCTGGCCGCTTTGTGAGAGGCTTTTAGTATAACAAAGTGCTGTTTGGGGTTACACGTTATAGAGGTGACTGCTTAATGCAAACTATTTTTGTACAAACTGATTGCGGGACCATAGTCACATAGTGGTTTTGCTGAGGTGACCGCCCAACTCAGGTGACCTTTAAGAGGTTCCACTGTATTATTATAGCTACATATGTAAGATCTGCATGACAGTACTGACCCCATAAATGTAGACACATATATGCACTTAAAACATACATGTAGGTTGTAAGTAGTAACTCTTTCAAAATTCTGTTATGAGACATTCAAGGGCGTAGCCAGGAGGGGTTCTGATGAACTCCCCTTTCAGAGACAGAAATTAAAATCACACCCACCTTACAGCCCTGGAGCTCTCCAGTAGTTACTTGCACACTGGCACAGCTCTATACTACTCTTGAAGGTCACATTGCATTAATACTGTATTTGCATCAGATGATTAATTGTGCATGTGGTGAATGGTGGAAATGGTGAAGGACTGTTTGTTACAAGGCAGCAGCTGTGATGCGTACACAAAATGAGTGGTTGTGTTATACATGTGTCAGGTTAGCATGACTAGTTGATGTATATTTACATGATGATTGATGGCATGTGATGTCTTGAATATATTGGAGTACAAGCCAAGTCTGAAGTTACTGACCTTCACAGGACCAAGAATAATGTTTATACTCGGAAGGAAGTTTTGCCAACTAAGAAACCCAAGTGTGGAGGGCTCCCATATGTTAGGAAGCCATCAGTATGTTGTCTGGAAGCACAGTGGGGTGTAAAGAATCTATGCCGAAAGTAAAGTGTAGCTAGTTAGATGCACAAACAGCACCTTTTATTGTTACTGCCCAAGAGCACATTTTGTGTACACATCATTTTCGTTCAAACGTGGTCCAGGGGAAGCACCCAGGCCTTCTCCACAAGGACATTCCACTTCAAATCTGAACCCCTTTCCTGGCTATTCCCGACATTGCTATTTTTCTACACATGTGCAAGCTCAATATTAGATACCCCTGCAGATCCAGGCCTGTGCTTGTCACAACTATTGCTAACTGGGCAATATTGCTCTCATGAAGGTGCAACATTATGTTCTTGTGTTGTGACATACTGTGCCATTCCCATATGTGTTCCTTTACCCTTGCTTTATTTCATGTGACACACTTGCTGGATCAATTCCTTACCATTTAGGTGTAATCTATTTCTGTCTTGTTCCTCATCTTTTTCTTCTATTCATCAGGTAACAAGCAAAGATCATCACACGATTATACAAAACCTACAGAAAAGTATTATTTAGTAAGAGGCCAGGTTACATGAGAATATGATTTAAGCATGTAGTGTACAGTAGGTACATCCTCAAGTCTGGAAAAATTCTAGCTGTGACTTCATGACAAACATCCGTTTTTATTGATTATGGGTTTCAATTTTACATTGTTTGGACTCGTGTTTGGGACTATTGGCCATTTAAGTCTGACAGATTAACCTACAATTCCCTTGCTAAGTGCCTGTGTAGCACTATTTCCTGTCATAAAAAATGCATGTGACCTAGCATCTTTCCCACGTTGCCTGGTGTATCGAAAGTGCATGAATCCTTGCACACATCTGACGCTATAATACCTGCACTAGATCCTTTATCTTCTCGACATCCGCTAAATCATTGAGAACTTCGACCAACTTTCATCACCGACAAAAATCGCACATTGTAACATCACGTGACCATAAAGCAGACGCACGCCCAGTAGCCTATGAGGTATGAGGCACCGGTGGTAATAGAACTTTGTTGACTCTCAGAACACAACCGGTATACCGGTGGACATAGGCACCCCGATTTTTTTTAGGGCACACTTTGGACTTAGAAAATTTTCACGAAATATTTTTTCCGGATAATGTTGTGTACATATCCCGGATACTGACATGTTGAAGACTAGTTAGCAGGGCCAACAACGTCGTGTTCTCCGCCAGGCTGGCAGCCGCTAGAAAAGAAGGGCGAAAAAATTGAGCCAGTTTAGAAGAACTCTTTTCTCCTGCCGTTTTTTCAGAAGGACTGTTCTTACCTTGTCAGTTTCTCTCACTGGCTGCCTCATCATTATGAACTGAATTGTCAGTGGCGTCTCGCATTACCTGGCAAATTCACAGGTATTGGTGAAACTGATTATGTGGGTGTGAAGCAGCTTGTGTTTTATTCTTGTGACACTGTGTGTCATGTGTGTCGTGTTTGTGCTATATAACTGTTTGTACCTCCTGCAAGGAAGAACAGCTTAAGCCGATTGCATTGAGTTTAAACAATAAATCAAATCTGTACGTGCATGTGTGTGTGTGTGTCACTATAGGTGTTATGAATTCTCTCATGGAAGAATGGCTCTGTCGAATGTGTTGAGTTTAAATTTTAAATAATTCTGACATTAGATAACTTATTTGTTTTTATCTGCTTTACCAGTTATAACTGAACAAGGGATGGTCACTACCTATGTATGGTCCTGTAAAACCATCTGTGACTGTGATCAAGATATTTGATCAACCTTGATTTCATCTCAGGAAAAGGGGACAAAGCTTAATTTACTGCTTTGCTAATACAAGCCACTTGATTGCCTCTTTTAAGTCAGTAGAAACTAACATCACAGTGTTTATCTCTTGATTGATCGCTGTTGTGGATAGCTTTACAGGAGTATTATATATGTGTGAACAAGCAGTTGTGCTTTTGATGGGTTTAATAAAGAGATGTTTTAGTCCTTAGATGCTATGATATTTGTTGTATTGGAGATAACTTTGATTCAACCAGTTCTACGACTATGCTGCTGTAATCTATGGGCCTCGTTATTAGGGTGATATTAACAGAGTTGAATCACTTAAACACAGAGCTTCAAAACTAGTTAGTGACTTTCATCGTTATGAAAGACTCCATCGTTTACAACCACCCACCTTAGTATACAGAAAATTTAGAGAAGACATGATCACCACATAGCAGATGTTTCATGGTAACATGCACCAATCCTTGCAGCTTACCAGATCCACCATTTCCCATTGACATTCAATTGTACAAGCATGCAGTGCATGAAAATTTGTGAAGAAATATTTTCTAAAGAATAATAATTGAACATTGGAATACACTACTGAAACATGCTGTAATGGTTGACAATTTTAAGCGAGATTACTATAAAAATAAAATGTGATTTGAATTAATCAGCCATCTGTCTCAACCTTAAAGGAAGACATGCAAAAGCATGATAATTATGTGTTTGTTATTTTATTGTTGTAATATCAAGTGACTACAAGTTTAAAGACTGAATTACATCACAATTCACAATATAAAGTAATATTTTTCCCTAATTTGCCACTCAGATGTTCCTTGTATTACAGAAATGTTGCTGTTTTTATGTACATTATAGGTATATTATATTAGGTAATGATTCACTACTTTATTATGTGGTGATGATTTTGTGTGATGATCTATGATTGAGTATGATGTTCTTAATTTGTAGGTGGATTCACATTGTTATTGTGAATGATTTTAACCAAGCTACTTCTCGTCTAAATGAGGTGTGGAACAATGAATCCGTATTATGGTGATCTTGTGAGATGACTGATCTATGTTTAATGATGAACAATTTGACTGTGAGCATTCAAGGGTAACGGCAACAACAAAAGACATGATTGAAGTTTTGCATTTAGGTGTATATTACAATAGCACCAGTGTGTGTATTGTAAAGCACCTTTACACAACTAATTTTTGTTGATGGCTACATGTTATTGATATCACCCTCTTTAAGAAAATGGTATATTCTTTTTGCTGGAGTGTAGCCAATCGTATTTTGCTGTACATAGAGTGTATGCTCACCTCAATATGCTAGCTGTATCCTCACACCTGAAGGCTGTATTAGTGTTAGTGTAGTAGATTTAGTGAAAGTTATTTGCTATTTTATCCAATGGTAAATTTGCAGAAGTACTTTTATTACTCCATGATTTATAAGGTAGTTGTACTTGAAAACTTATTGTCCTTTACTGTCTAAATAATGCCTGCGTGGCTGACGGCTGTAAAGAAATTACTCGTACAGTGCTTCCTAACCCCTAGGTACCAAGACATGTTCAAATAATCAAAACCCATTTTATATACAGAGTTACTCTAATGGAATGCACGCCTTAGACGAAACACTCTAATAGAACAGACACATCTACTGTAAGTAAGTGTGTTGATAGTCAAAGGTCAGATAATCAAGTATTCACTTCTATTAGGTGTGATATATTTAATCCATTGTTGTGACAGCTATAGTGGATGCTTTATGTGTGTACTGATTGTGTCACCATTTCATCTCTTGTACAACTAATGATAGCCTAAAGAATTAAGGGGATAAAAACGAAGTTGTGAAGTTTACTCTCCCATAGCCATGTGCTACTGGTATCAGTTCTCAGGTACTATAATATAAGAGCACATGTCATTCAAAATTTCCGCAATAAAAATCAATGCATCCTCGTCAATTTTATAGAGTACATCTACTGTACTTCTTTATGCATGTTTGAACTTAAAGTGCTATTGTTATTAACACTTTACAGTGACCAGCATTGAAGGTCTATTGGTCTATTAGTGCATTAGTGTCAGGTCATTTGGGTTGCATTTCAAGGGACTTAATGTGGAGCCGTACTCATGCACCATTTGAGAATGTTTTTGGTGTCTTAAGTGATATATGGAGCCACACCCACATCCTCTATGGTATTATGCCCACTTATTGGGTTTGTGTTGTTGTAGGCAACAAGTCTGCATGGCATCAAGAAAAGTGCTATGCCTGCTTAAGGGAGCCTGTAGACTATCATGGAGCCACACCCACTTATCGATCATTGAATATGTGTGTTTTGATACCTGTAGCCACTTGTTCATTTCCTTTTGCATACAATTCTTCCTGTTGGTCGACAACCTTGACTTGCACCATGTAACTCTTACTCCTGAATTTAAAAAGCATTGATGGACTATCTAACTGTAGAACCTCTCTTAAAGTACCTCCACTATAAAGAAACATTTCTGTGGTTCCTATAGAATACAATTTAAAGGACAACCCCTCAGTAAGATTTCATCAGTTGGTCTCAAACTGTTTGTTACATACGTACGTAGTGTTTCGTTACATAGTGGTTCCAATAGATAAGTTTATATGTACGTACATAATTATACCATACATGCACTAGGTCATTCAACAGTTCAAGTATGCTTGACTCATACTGTACAGGAGCAGTTCTAATTACCATTAATATTAGAAATGTTCCTGTACAAGAACCTGTATAAGAGATAACACTGAGAATTTACAAATTTGTCTATAATGAAACCTCTTAAAGATTGGTAATTTTTGTCCTTTATAAAAAGATGTACCTTAACTGTATGGTTGAGTCATATACGTAGAACTATGTACTACATTAGCCAGCAAGTAGACTGTCAGTCACTCAATTAAATGGTTAACAGTAATCACATCTGTGGATCACAATTCTTGCACAGTATGTAACATAGTTATTAGAAACTACAGTGAGTTTCTTCTCTGTTTTCATCAGCTCCCACATATTTACACATTATTGCAGATTTAACAATTATTTTGTCTGAATAACAAAAACTTGAATATGCAGCCATTTTTTAAAAAAATGCAACATTTGTATATAGGTACCTAACTAGTCTCACGTGCCAGACAGTTTGTACAGTCTGGTTACTGTTGTACACTTTCCATGAATAAACTGACATGCAATTAGATTACATCATGCTATTGTTTTGTGGCAAGGATGAATCGTGCCAGTCACATCTGAGCAAGCTGAGGCGCAAATTGTACTGGTAATGTCATGATGTATTTGAAACATTGCTGAAGGTCTTCCTTGACAATTCCACTACTTCACAAATCCATAGCAAACCAATGATTATAAGAGCTCTGTACAAGGGGAACAAATATCCTAAGCCTATGGCATTGTTAAACTTCAGTCCTTTATTACAGTAAGAATTTGAATAATTGGTGTTTGTTTTATCATAGAGCCCGCAAGGCAATCTGATTGGCTCTGCCAACATTCCACAGTGGTTACAGAATGCATGCAATAGTAACTAGGCTTATTTGCCACCCCCACACAAACGGTCTGGCATGGAGACTAGTTGGAACAATGAGTCCTTATTCTCACAGTGATTGCATAAAGATGAGATGACTTCGATCCAATAAGCATTTCTTGGCATTCTGTTTTGCGTTAGGTTACCTCATTAGACGTTAAATTCCCTAGCCAGTTGCTTGCAATATCTGAGTTTCCACCTACAAATAAGAACATCATTACATACCCAATACACATAACATCACACAAAATCATGACCATGTTACCACATAATACAGTGGTGATGAAAATTATAATATCTATAATGCACCTATCAATGTATTTACAGGGAGAATTGACACAAAACTGTTGCCACACTATATGGCATTAATTTTGATAATCATTCATTAAGCACACAAGTACTTTTTCTTGTCATATCCCTGTGTGCATGGATAAGTGAGGATTTGACACAATAGGTTTGCCCTTCTATGGGTCATTTGACATTCAGCTGTTTGAAATCCCCATATATGCCCAAGGGCGGGATAGTGGAGTAATACATTGATAGGTGAATTAACGTATATAAAAACAGTAGCATCTCTATAGAGCAAGGAACATCTCTAAGTAGTGAAATGTTATTTTCTATTGGGACTTAATGTAGCTAATATCAGTCACTTAATTGTTACTACAATAGAATAGCAAATAATTTTTCATATTTCTTTCTGAGAAAGTAGAATTTGGTAAGATGACAAAAACCACAACTGATGTTCAGCAACATAAGTGACCTCAGGCTAATTTTGGAAAACCATCGATATAGCTACGCACAACATGCAGTACTTTTGTATTTAAAAACTATGGGTAAAAAACGCAAGCTCCAAAAAAAATTTACGCAAGTTTTTGTCGCCTCACTGGTGGGCGAATTAAGCCTCCAATGGATACATCCTGGGCATCATCGTGTTCGCCTGTGCATAGGGAGTACAAAAATCTTTGTTTCATCTCTATACACGAAAGGATATGGGATTTCAAAGTTACAAATGTTTGTTTACGTTGCGGTGACGAAAGAATTTACCGACAATCATTTTTCAGTGAATTTGCCTTCCTTCTCGAACATAGAAGCATGCCTGGGGAAAAACCTATATCTTGGTGGATGCACAAATTCATGGCGAACAGAATGAGCCAAGACTCAATTCTGTACGCCATTGTATCAGTAAGTTATGATGGTTTATGTAAACGCTTGTAGATTCTTTTCTCAATAGCTTCTGTACATATCAATTTATTTGTTCGTCTGGCCATAGATAATGTATTTCCAACGCTGCTTTGCTTATGAAGCTGAACAATCACCACATTCACTACAATCACCGCAATCACCATGATCACTACATTCACCGCATTCACTACAATCGTTAACATCATTGAAACGTCTGATCCA
The DNA here is from genome assembly GCF_963678975.1 of Dysidea avara. Classification (NCBI taxonomy): domain Eukaryota; kingdom Metazoa; phylum Porifera; class Demospongiae; order Dictyoceratida; family Dysideidae; genus Dysidea; species Dysidea avara. The sequence goes on along the minus strand of NC_089272.1, from coordinate 24,826,861 downwards.
GATTCGTTCACATCACTTTTACAATCATATTACCACACTAGTACTAGCTTGTAATTAGTTGAACAATTGGTTTACTGTATGTTAACTTAGAACTGTTTTTTGTTTTTGTTTTTTCCTGAGCATACCAGCAGGGCTGACTGCTCAGTATAAATAAATAAATAAATAAATCGCCGCATTCACTAGCTACAATCGCCGCATTCAGTAGCTACAATCACTGCATTCACAGAATTCACTGCAATCACCACAATCACTGCATTCACCACAATCACACTATTCACCACAATCAATGCAATCACCACAATCATTACATTCACTGCAATCACTGTGTAGTGGTTTCACATGCATCTCCGTATACTATTGTACACTAATTCCGTGTTACGGAATCGTTCCTGTCTTTAGCAAGTACTAGTAGTCTAACTAGACTTCAACATGTCATCCGGGATACGTACACAACATCATCCGGAAAAAAATATTTCGTGAAAATTTTCTAAGTCCAAAGTGTGCCCCAAAAAAAAATTCGCCCGGACCTTAGCTACTAGCCGAGTTCAAGTTGAAGTCTGTGGATACATCGACTAGCAGGATTGAAGAAAGCGCCATTCATCATGATGTTTGTGCTCTTTGTCGTCGTTCTACTTTACTCTACCTCAGCAGGTATGGAGTCATTGCTACGTATGTTGCTGTCAGACCTTCAGTGCTGGTCACTGTAAACTATAGATAATATACTGATACTTTATCTATGCTGTAAAGTGCTAGCGTAAGTCGCCACTGAATTATCGGCAGGTGCCAATTATCGGCTAAGTGGGGTGATGAATACTCTGTAGTCCTGGGTTGGCTTCGGTGTTGTCTTGGTTTTTCTCTGCTCCGCTCGGCTATTCAGTGCATTCGAGGTGCGCGTTCATCCATTGGTGCTTACACTAGGGCTCCACCACCAATGGATTTAGTGCAAGTGGAGTCCCGCTTGTCAGAGTAACATGCTGGCTGCGTTACTCTGTTTTTCTTTTGTCTTTTACAGTTGTCCAGCACGTGCCTTTCATTGTGCTGGGGGTGGTAGGCAAGGGCAGTCCATCAAGCCGGGTTAAAAAAAAAAATTATCGGTAGGTACCAATTATCGGGACTTGTAAACTATAGAGGCTACAGGGTATATGGAGGCTACCAAGTTCCACAATGGGCTGTTATATCCTCTAAAACATTTCTTAGAATCGTTTTCATTCGGTGATTATACAATTTAGATATGGAAGATCTTGACAATATAGACTTACTTACTTTCAAGAACCGTTTGCAAAATGCATAGACACTAAAATTTTGTTTTTGTTTTTGTACATTAGCGATTTACCCAATGGGTTTTGCTAATCAATAATAATAATAATAATAATATTGTTGCTAAAGCGGCGCTATACAAACCATTCTGGTTAAGCATGAAATTGCGTAAAGATAATTTTGTGTTGGAAACCAGGATGCTTTTACGTCTAACCTGAATATGTCTTGAACGGCTGACTTTAAACTTCTGTGAAATGGAGTTATCCAAGGACTGCACCTCCTACAAAAATTTCACAAAGAACCAACCAGCCATCATGGAGTTACACACAAAATCTCACATTGTGCCGATAATTGATCAATCAGGGAAGTACAGTTGCCGATAATAGGTACCCCATGCCGATAATTGGCACACGATAGGCATTGCTATTTTCCTCATAACAAGACGTTTGTTCAAGTGAGATAATTAAAAGTTGGTGCGCTAAGAGATGAAGGACTGCTCTGTTAAATGGTTCAAACCGGAAGTTCGTATGCCATTGAATCAAGGAATTACAATTGCGTGATGAAATGGTGCCGATAATTGGCGACTTACGCTAATAATAAAATAAAAATAATATATAGTTAGCTACGAGGTGATGTGCACTCTGGTAACGGGTCTTGCTCCAGCACTTAGCTAATGTTCGCTTTATGTCATTTTACACTGTACTTTAGTATAAAATTATGATGTGTGTTAAAGTTAGTTACTCTAATTTTTACAAACTCTCAGCAGAGTGCTGAGCTGTTGCATGTGATTAAGTCTGGCATTCAGCCTGGCTGCGTACACTTAGCTAGCTACTATAGCTAAGCATGTCGGTGGTCTAATTAGCTATCTAGTCACAGTCAAGTTTACACCAGACTGAAGTCTTGATGTATATATACAGGTTGAATGAAGACTGTGTGGCTGCTCAGGCACTTTCCTAGACTGCAAGCTGTCTGTGGATCAAATCACCACCTGCTCTGTTGTTTTTTTTTTCTTCATTCAATAGCTGTTATATACCGGCGTTTACACTTAGCCTGGTTCAGCCTGGTTCTAATGTGATTAAAAGTAAACCATGCCCAAAACCAAGCTGGCCCTTGTTTACACTATGAAGCGCAAACAGTGCTGACCACAGAAACCCTTCACATGTTATATCCGTTTTTAGTAATTTACTGGTTGTTAAATGGCTGACCAAACGCAACTGTTATCACTACTACTCTTTAGCGACTTGGATTCACACAATTTTACACCAATTCAAACTGTGGCCAACTTTAAAACCCAAAGGGAGACAAGACTAAGAAGAAATAGATTGAAAGGCTTGAAATCTAGACGGAAAGCAGTTATATTAATAAGTTGTAGCATCTTTCTTTAATTAAGAGTATTTACACTGCGTACACCAAGGCAACTGTGGACTCTGCCGAGGTACAGTATGTATAATAGTTACCTTTGTATGTTGAATCCTTGCAAAGCTATTAAATTACAAGCTGCCACACAAATTCATGTTTTTAGGTCTTCTCACTGGTGGGAACATGTTGTGTTAAGGGCTTTTACTGCTACTGATTGGCTGGAGAATTTTCGCATGAGTAGAGAAACATTTACTTATATATGTCAGAAGCTTAAGCCTCTCATTCAAAGGCAAGATACTAAACTGCGTAAGGCTATCAGTGTAGAACACAGAGTAGCCATAACATTGTGGTGTTTAGCCACATGTGGTGAATATCGCACTATTGGTCATTTGTTTGGTATTGCAAGATGCACTGTATGCGTAATTGTCCATGACACTTGTACAGCAATAGGAAAGTATGATGTCTCATTATATAGTGTTCCCACATGGTGATGAGCTCAAGGAAGTAATTGATGGCTTTGTTCGTAAATGGGGATTTTTACAATGTGCTGGAGCACTTGATGGTACTCATATTCCTGTAAGAGCACCAGCAATGAATCATACTGATTACTACAATAGGAAGGGGTGGTACTCCATCATTGCTCAAGGGGTTGTTGATCATAACTATTTGTTTCGCAATGTGTATTGTGGATGGCCTGGGAGTGTGCATGATGCCCGTGTGCTAGCTAAACTGAGAAAGCAAATTTGAGCAAGATTGAAAATTTGCTAGCTAGCATTAAAATGTACTCACTGCTAGCTGTTTTTAGTACACTTCACATTTAATTCACTACAATCTACACATATGTGAATGGATCTGCAAAAACCGGTCTTATCGCCCAAGACAGGAAGTTTGACTTTTTCGCACAAACACAAAGCTTAATGAATGCACCATCAAATTTCACTTTCACAGTTGACCAGAGTAAAGTGGTCTGCTTTTTTCAAGCACAGTGGCAAGCCATACAAGTGGTCTGGGGTCTTGATGGAGCCCTGGCGAACCAGGAGATGGCCGTGTGTGGCTGTACAGCTCCGTGGTATTGGACAATGATCTGTGCTGTAAATTTCCTTTCAGTTTAGCCATTTCTGAGCCCTGAATGGCCCTTAACTTGGCCTAATTCATCCCAACATGTTCCTTTTCAATTTTTGAACACCATCTTGGTCACCTTCCAGCTCCCACTCTTTTTGGAGCTCGCCTGATACAGTCAACCTCAGTTTAAAAATGGCGGGAAACTTAGTTGTTGACTACTTCTTCAATGGATGATCTGGAAGATAAGAAATTGTTGTAAAACGTGTGAAAATTTGGTATGCGTAGCTACCACCATTGGGCAGCTACAACACTCTGAATGTTTAAAACCAGCGTTTCTTGGTACTTTTAAATGGGCGATAAGGCCGGTTTTTCCAGAGACATATGATTTCTTTTGAAACCATCAATATTGATGGAGTTATAAAACAAAACAATTACAACACTTCGCCCACATGCGACTGCATAAGCTGCATAAGGCCTGTAGTAAGCTAAAGCGGCATGGCAAGGGAAATACTAAAAGGAACAGAATAAAATAATTAATGCATGAAATTCAATGCCACTTGGTTGATTAAAACAGAAATTCTGCAGCATTGGTGCTACTGGTGCCATGATCTATATGCATGAATTGGTGTTGATCGTCTAATCTTATCTCTCTGTCTTCTGCAGTTTCATTGGCCAACTGCATGCTGCTCTCTTCTGCAAGTGTACATAGCATCTACGAAGTGTCTACTTGCTTCTGCTTCATCTGGAATTTCTGCTGCCATCCTTGCCCTGTCTCGTTCTCTCCTGGCCTTCTTCTAAGATGATCTTTTTTGTCCATGTCTATGTAGATAAGAAGTTGTAACCCACGTGACAAATTCTAAGCCATGTGGTACAAATACGGCCTTTTTCGTACAGGAAATTTTCATGAACATGACGCATGTACCATTCACCAACCAGTGTTCCCTCCTCGCCCTGTCTCGTTCTCTCCTGGCATTCTTCCAAGACGGTCTTCTTTGTCCATGTCAATGTAGATAAGAAGTTGAGAGCCAAATGACAAATTCTAAGCCATGAGGCACTTTTTTCCATGTTTGTTACGTAAAATCTCAGGAACGGTTGTACATGTGTGAGCAATTACAACCAGTGTGGGGCTTTTGTGTTTGTTGCGTAAACTCTCGGGAATGGTCAAACATACGAGTCAGATGTACGAAGTGACTACTGCCATTTGTGGGGCTTGCTCAGGCTCACCCAATATATTTTTTTTAAATTTCGTAACAATTTATTGGAAGCCTTTAAGATTGTACTAAAGGCACTTTTGGGCTTGGTTATACCTAACCAATACTGCCACGGTGCCAGGATGGAGTTGTGAAGCTGGTTTTGGGGGAATTTTTTGGCTAGGAAAATCCAAATCTCCATGATCCCTAATACACAATACTACCATACTGTATGGTGTTGTATAAATGGATTTATACAAAGTAAACAAACTAGTGTAAAAAAAATGCAATTTGGGAATAGAGATCGCTGAAAAGTAAAGAAACAAGAGTCAAACAAGCCAGCATGTTAAACATAGAGATATCTCCATTTGGACTCAAATAAACATTTATAACGAAGCATTCTCAGTACTTATCTGCCCCTGATTTATGGAGAAACTACTGTATTTCCCTTAGTTTCTACCATATCCATTACTTTTATTTTCTGTGATCCCTAATCAAACTTTAAATTCCTAATTTTCCTTATACTTGTCCATTATTAAACATTTATTCCATGCACTGGCAGTTCAAACATTTTAAGGTAGAAATATGTAGAGCATTATCTAGTATTATAGTTTGCTGATCTGAAAGTGAGCACCACACAAAATCAACTAGGCAGTATACTCCTAACTATAACAGTTCAGTATAAAATAAGTTGTGGTTGCCAAGGGTTGCTTTAAACTCATTTCACTGCTTTTTGTGTTTTATGTGGCCCCAAAAACCAGCCATTAACTGGCTTTGGAGTTTTTACTCACATTTCTAAAAATATAACGATGGTTATTACTAAAAACAGAATTTATTACTACATTGTACTGCATGCTTTTTATAAACTATTGTTAATATTATTGTAATGTTCAAATAGAGTGTACATTTTTAGGACTTTTAATACAATGCACCTAGAATTTTTTCTAAAACACTCTAGAATCACCACTGATGATTTATTAAAATTTTAACTTTAATAAGGTAGAAATTGATAGCACTCTACACCATGGTGACTGTTCTATTAGACAATCTCAACCTTGAAAATTCGTGCTTGCTTGGCTTTTGCTTTGTAACTCTGTATAGCTGTAAGTTACTGCAATTTCTCAAAAGGTACTGCTACGATGGTTAATTTATTATTATGTACACACCAATTTTCAAGTTTTTCCATGCAAAGAAATGTTCATAACACTGTGAATGTTTATCAGGTTCATAGCAAAATTTATTCACTCTACTTATATCAGTACGAAATTTCAAGACAATCAAGTTGCTTATTTGCTTTTTATATTGCAAAGTGTGTGAAAGGAAGTAGGAGACTATTGGTCCCTGTAAATCCTAGTGGGATAGCATTTAATAAAACCCCCTTGCTGGCGAGAAGTCAATGATTAAGTACAGGCTGAATGCAGAGAAGATCCCAGATCCCAGCTGTTGTTATTCCTCTGGCGCATGCCTAGACTGCATGTTGTGGGGGATCAAGTCACCACTGGGTCTGGGACTTTTTTTTTGCATTCTTCAATGTTTCAATTACATGTTTCTGACTCCCTGTATTTACAGGCTTTAGCCTTCTCACAGGTCCCTAGTGGGATAGCATTTTAATACAACCCCTAACATTGAAATATTGGCCACCCATATCTCTGGAATGACTGGAGTGAATTTGATCAAATTTGGTGCATTGTCTGCACTACCTGGCAGGAAGTTCCATTTAAAGCAAAAAATGTTGTGTTTTGAAGAAGGAACTGTGGAGCTACTGTAACACATGTAGTCAAAGTTCTTTCTTTTGATCGATATTCACATGGTGTGGTGGTGTGCCAGCTTTCTTGGCTGTACATACCATGTGTAAAGAGCAACTATGGTGTTGTTTGCTGAAAATGTAATATTTAAGCCATGTCAAATAATACTACTATACCTACATATACATATAGAATTTTTAAGCCAAAATAAAATTGTATGTAAAGCCGAAAGTATTTTAAATTCCTTTTTAATTCTTTTTTTTTTACAATTAACTGCTCATTTTTTGGTAATTTTTCAAAATCTTGAGGCTACTTGTCATATAAAATAAAAATTCATAGAGAAAATTTCAACTTCAAATAACATTCATCTAATAAACCTTCAATGCAACAAATTTTCATCACTTTCAAAATTAATGGAAATATTTTACGGCAGTAGTACTCCAGACTGCAAGGAGTCTAACAGCAATGCTAATGTACACTGTGTACAAGTGTAATTTCAAGTGTTTTTCCCAAACCAAGTGACCAAAGGGTGGTGATTTCTACTAGGTAGCTAGCTAGCTATTACTATAGTATACGGTCACTGCCGGACTGCAGTGCCAATTTTAGCCCTGAATGTGGTAAGCCGTTCATGGCATGACCATACCCCATGAAGATGAGTCTTTCACATAATTTATCTGTAGCCATAGACAGCATATCCTCCTTGTTGATGGCTCTTCTAAATGGTATAACTAGCTAGCTAGCAATACTGTAGCAACAAAATCATCTGTTGAGTCAGACAATCATAGCTTTGACATAATTATACACTGTGCAAGAATCAAGATTATTTTTATGCTATCAAACAGTATAGTACAGTAGTACTGCTTAAGTAGTTGAAAAAGATGCTATATTTAAGAAGACCTGTGAAGAAGAAACAAAGACTGAACACAGCCCTAATGTTAACACAGAAGTTTGCCTGTTAAGCATAATGATGTCTTTAACTGCATGTATGTATGAAGGTAAGTTTTTGCATAGATTATATCTATGGTTATTGGTAAGCTACTGGCTTCACTGAGATGGTCGCCTTGTTCGAACTCACCAAAAAACCCTACCTTCATACACCAATGTGTTTGATGCTTGAGTTGCTTGGTCACTGTCAATAGCTTTTGGTGGTGTTTATTGACACTGATGATCAGTGTTAATTGCCTCTGCATTTATTTAAATGGTTATGTATACTGTTTAATGCCTAATACCATACCTGTTTCACTGCCATACAAAAGTCCCAATAACAGCAGTGAAATTTATCCCAAATTTCGCTGGTAGCAGTGAAAAGTTGTAATTGCAATTTCATTGGCTAGAGTGTGTAGTACGGTTGCTTAGCAATGGTTGCTATGGTATGGTTTGCTATTGCCCAAAATGTTTATTACCTTAGAAATGGTCTTCATGGCAATGGTTGCTAAGGTCACCACATTGGTGGTTGTCTAGCAATGGTTGCTATGAACTATTTTGATTTGATTCTCCATTTGAGCCATAGCAACCAGACCATAACAACTGTTGCTTGGCAACCAAAATACGAGTATGGTATTAACTCAGAATAGCATGGGTAGCAGTGGAATTTGGGATAAATACCACTCTTGTTGTATTGAAAATGGAAATTTCACTCGGCTTTACCTCATGAAATTTTACCCATTTTCAATGCAAGTATGCAACACTCGTGGTATTTATCCCAAATTTCACTGCTACCCATGCTATTACTAGTATTAACAGATATCATCATTACTGAGAGAATATTATACGATAGAGTAAAACAAGAAAAAAACTCAAGACAAACATTCTGTGTACCAGCTTTTGAGATTCTGCTGTTCTGATAATCAGCCTAGTCCCGAGATTCTTCATCTTCAGCGAGTTCCTCATTGTTAGCAAGTTCTTCATCATTGCTAGGTTCTTCATTCTCTGAGGGTAAACTCATCCATACTGGGGTATGATCACTGTCCATACGAGGTATGATGTATGATCATTGTTCATTTCACTCTGGTTGTCCATTTTGTTCATTATTGTCCATTTCGATCTGATTGGTACTATGGCATGTCCCCTTACACAATAGCAATCTGAGTCATATAAATTCTGGTTCATGCCAAAGTCAGCTATTTTTACCTAGTTCCATTCACCAACAAGGATGTTCCTTGTAGCTAGGTTGCGATTGAAATTTAAGCTCCATATCAGATGCTATCTGTGTACACTGACTGAGCAGCCCTGAAGTAGTCACTTGTTCTGTAGATGGTACCAGTTACCAGTTTCAGTGATTTGAGGTATTGGCTGAGGTCATCATTTGGCATTGCCTCATATGGACATTTGGACAATGAGACATTTCCTCGTCCATGTCATATAATATAATAAGTCATCAAGTTCATTATCAGATGTGTGCCCATCAAGCACTTACTGTGCCATTCTCTCAAGTTCATTAGTAGAATACAGGGGTGGATCTAGGATTTCAGAAGGAGAGGTGCTAACAATGGTTGGTTGGCTAAGAAAAGTGACAACTGGTTAATACAACTACTATACATAGCAGCATGCAGAGCATGCTCTATCTAGGGGGGTCTGGGAGCATGCCCCCACAGAAAAGTTTTGCAAGTTTAACCTATTAGGTATTAAAATTTGGCAATATGTTTGACTGAAAAATGATGCCACTTTGTTTAAATGATTCACAATGCTTGTAAAGCATTGTGAGTCGCCTAAGTGTAATAATGATGAAATGACGCTATTATTCCAGAACAGTTGTAATACTAGTTGTTGTCATATAAGGGCACAGCCAGTAACTAATAATATATTCTTTACATAAAGAACAGGAAGGAGAAGGATGGAGCTGTACATGATCAATACTTGCCATTAATTTTGTGTTTGAAATACCTTAACTTAGCGGTACACTGAATTTAGCAATTTAGAGTTTGGTAATTGATTACATCAATTCACAAATTAATAAAATTTATATGGTAAATTCATAAATATTCAAGATCGCTAAATTTAGCGTATTGCTTGGCTTAAGGTATAGCTAGTGTGTTTTACAGTCTCATGGCTCAAACTATAACATCCAAAGAGTAACAATGAAGAGAGGGCAAGTATACACTCACCATGCGGTGTGTAGAGTACACATACATAGAATTTTCCAGCTAGGGGGGTCTGGGGTGATGCTTCCTCTGGAAATTTTTAGAATATAGCTATCACAAGGTTGAATCTGGAAGCTATTTTTAACCAAATACTGTACTGTACTGAAAGATTGTGGGGGTACAAGATGGAAGAGTTCAGTTGTAAGCAATTTTAGAAAAACAGAACTACACCTTTAAATGCCATTGGATTATAAGGCAATACATAATAGTGGATTGTCAAAGACATACACAGGATTGGATCTTAAGGTCACTGTAGAGATTTAAAATGCACACAAAAATAACTTCAACTTAGTAGTATATACACAGACTGTTCTGTTACTATTTCAATTCGACTTTTTCAACTACAGGTGTATATGGCCCCATCACCATATTAATTTTTTACAACCAGAGTCGAAAGTCACTTATATATGCAACTAGTTTTTGGCTCCAACTCTCCCCTTATAACATGACAGTGTAAATGCTGTGGTATTGTTTGAGCTTATAAAGTTCAGCTTCAAGGGGTTTGGGAGTGCAAACCCTGTATGAAATTAAATTTTATTAGCTTCAATTGATGCTAGATTCAGCATGGAACTTTGGTACTGACAAAGCAAAAACAAGCAGTTCTCAAATACTACAGCCTTGTTAACTGTATACATGCTAAGAAATTAACTGTTTTACTTAAGTATGTTAACCCAAGCATCAATATAGCAAGAACTGAATAACATTAAACTATTTGACAAAAGTTGTTCTCAGAAAGTGATTAGCATATGGCAGGATGTTTGGAACAATGGTAAGATAGCAGTGCACAGGTCAAGAAAACACACTGGCAACTTCTTGAAAAAAACATTATGATGGATGTTCTATTGCAGTAGTTGACTGTTCTATTAGAGCATTTCGATTTTTAGCAGTGTTTAGGTTAAGTATCACACCAAAAGTATAATTTTAACCCCTCTTAGTAATTCTAAGTAAAGATTAGCCATTCTCCCTTCTCTTTCCATCTTTTCATTGCCCATGCATACGTATAAGATGCAATTGCTAAAACTTCTAGAAGCTTCCTAGCTTGCACATGGTAAAATTTTGGAGGGGGTGCTTCAGCACCCCAAGCACACACACCCCCCCCAAATCCGCCCTTGAAATTGAATATTTAAGTTTACAGGTTCCAAGACAACATTCTCCATGGACATACCATTTTGCACTTCTAGCTACTACTTGAATTGATCTGAATACCACAGAGTAAACTGGTTTTTCAAGAACTTTTTAGCTGGCTTGTTTACTGAAAAGTGCAGGACTATATAGTAAATATCAGCACCTCGTGGTGCTGTGTAGCTGGGTTCTGCCATACATGTATTGTCATATATATATGATATAATTAACATGCAGTAGTTACTTGTAACAGCTACATACTCACTTGGCATACAGATTATGCTGTTTTGGCCTTCTTCAATTCTTCCTCGACCCCTCTGTTAGCTAGAGATATCACCTGCAGTGAGGGAATCATTGCAGATAGTGGGCCATTTGGGTCAAGAAAATTTCATTGGAAGTAATTAAACAAAGTTATCTGCGACAACATTGGCTAACCGTTTGCTTGTTCATAATTAAAAATTATTCATCATTTTAATTTTGTCGATTCAGCCAGTGACAAAAAAAATTGACTGAATTATCCTGATTTAGCTGTAACAGTGCAATGCAGTGTATATTAAATTAACAGTAGTCATAAATACATAGCAAGTAATTATTATGTAGTGTACCTGTGACTTACTTCCTTAACTTTACAGGTTTAATGATCAATAAAGGTCCTAATAATGTTACAAAATGTCTTAATGGGGAAAAACAAATCTTAGCCATAGAAATACCTTGTGGTTTTACTGGAGCTCCTACTAACACTACAGTACCAAACTGGAGGATTATTAGAAGAGCTGAGAATGGTTCTGTTATCAGTGATGTAACTAGAAATACAACTGATATCAATAATAATTCTGGTGATAAATTAGAATGGGTACCTGATTTGACCAATCAAGATGTTAACAGTAGTATCAATAGTACACTGTTAATTAGTTCAGTGGATGAAACTTACAACCAGTCATCATATCAGTGTAGTTTTCAATTAGATGATCATACCATCATTAAGAGCAAAGTGGGAACTATTACACTAGTTGGTGAGTGTATATAATGTACATAACTTCTTAAATTGTGAATAATGGCAGCAGTTGTACTGATGTGCTATGCTCTAGCATGTTCAGTGAAGATTGCAGTCATTATATGGGATCTACTGCACTCAGTTCACTGCAGGCAGCAGACTAAAAGTAGGTTTTCAACTTTTTCCCCTTTACTACAGAAATTGTTGAAGGGACTGTGTAGCTATAATATATGTATAGCTTATGAAGAATCAAAATAAGATGACTGAACTTTAATTTGAAGGTGTGTATATCCCAATAATAGCTGGGCAGATTTGACTCAAATTAGGAATGGGAAATGCCCTACCCTGAGGAAATTTTCATGGTCAATTACTGTTCAAGCACTATTAAGCTACAGATACATGAAAATGGCATTTTCTTGGTTCCTTAAAACGAGTATGCACCGGCTGTACTTGGCCGCATGACACACTTGATATAGGCTATTTTCATAATTTTTGTAGTGATTGTCATACTTTGTTGCGCACGTTTTTTTTCTGAGCACTTCAGTGGAATGCATTTAGAATAGTTCATTCTAGGGTACTAAACCAGAAATTTTATTAAATTAAGTGAGGTGAGCAACTGACAGCAGTGGAAGAGTGGCTTAGGTATATAGGTGCGGAGGTCCCTGGTTCAAAACTTGGATACTCTCAGTACTTTCAAACCACAAAAGGTTTTTTTACTACAATGGTAACTTCATCTGCAAACCAATTTTCAAATTATTCTGTCAAGTGGATTACCCTTGTAGGAATGACCAACAATTTGCTTTAACAATTTTCAAAATCACATATACTTCTGTTGGTCTTAGTTCAATAAATACAAAGAAAATCAGACAAATTTTGAAGGAACATATCTCAGTAATGGCTGTCCGGATTCAACTCAAATTTAAAATAGGAGGTGCCCTACCCCAAGGGAGTTTCTGTAGCAAAAACTGGTTAAATTCTGTTCAGACACTATTGAGCTATGAATGTGTGAAACAGCATTTTGTTGGTTCCTGTAAAAACAACACATGTCTGTCACACATCCACACTCGCTGTACTTGGCTGCACGACACTCTATCATGTGTCCTGATCTAAGTTTAATGCTAGATTTGACATTAGATACATTAATACTTTTCCATAAAGGTATATATGTTTTGTCACATGGAAAATCCACACCAAGCTGTGAAAAATAGTGTGACCTAAAAAGCTGGAATAATGAAGTTGTGAAATCAAAGGTGGTGGCCAATAAATGGCTGCATTGATGTTAATGCTAATAAATTTTAATAATGGCTGCATGCATTGTTAGTATTAACAGCATTGCAATTATTATATTACATATTATATTATAAATTTTGTCCCAGGCTTGCTACCTATAACTTTAAGTACTGTATATGTCCATGATATTATTACTTACTATATAATACCGTAGAGTCTGGTTGTTAAGCACACATATCTATTAAGCGCATGTTTCCTGTTAAGCGCATACCCGTTTCTCATACTTAATCATGGCTCATAAGTACATGTGGATGAACACAAAGCTTCAACATGAGATGAAGCTATACAAAAGAAGAAGCGCTAGAGGTTTGCTAGTAGTGTACAGCGCAAAGTTTCACAAAGTACAAAGCCAAAATATACGTGCTTACCAAACGATGTGGTCTTCTGTAGTATGCTCCACATGAAGGATTCAGTACACAAAAACTTGATTCAAAATATTGTACATGTAATAACTGCAGTTCACACCACCCCAAGAGAGTGAATCCATAATAATCAAAAACAAGGTTTATTTTAGGCGCATGCACTTAATAACTATTATAATCACATTAATTTTCTTGTGAACTTTTAGTAGGCATATGCGCTTAACAACCAGACTGCATCCTCATCTGGGTGAGTGTATCTTTTGTGCATTCTTGTCAGGACGGAACCTCCAATATTGCAGTTTTGCACCATACATGTAAACATTGTGTTACAGGTTCCCACTAAGAGGATTGGCTTGGGGGAAAGATTCACTAATCATGCACTCACCTTTCTATGGTGCTAGTAAATATGAATAGGTCATCCCCTAGCCATTAGGTTGGTTGGTAAATGACACCATGCAGTGTGGTACTTAGGTTTACAGTTTTATACCAGTAGAAAGGAAGAAAGCATTAGATCTACTACCAACATTAACAAGTTGTAAAGGACATGATTAGTGCTAACACTATAGCAGCCGTTATTTTTGTGATATCATTTTTGCAATTTGGCTATCCAAATAGAATAATTAATATACATTGTCTATATGTTTTTATTTTACTATAATATGTATGTACTCTTTTACAGATGCATTTGATCCACCCACAATATTAATGATTGATACTAATACTAGCACCATTACAGTTTCTCTGTCATCACTTCCTCCATCATGTGGTTCATCAAGATACAATGCTACAATATCACCATCTCATGGTACAATAAGGATGATCAACAATACATTTATAACATTCACTGAATTGACCAGTAACACCTCATATAATATCACTGTACGTGTTGTAAGCCTAGTTAGTAATGGCAGACCTACTAGTGTGACTGTGATGACTAAAGATATGAAAGGTACACTTATATACACATAATATATTCATGAAAAAAAAACAGCTGTGAAAATACAGCACGACCTTCAAAATACATTTTAAAGACCCACACCATGTCCAGTTTTTCATGGATTTCATTTCTTTTCAATTTTCTTACCTCATAGCTGGTTGTAAGCTGGCTTTGACCTACGTTTCTATCTAATCTACAGGCACAATAATGATTATGGAAGACTTGCATTTCTTTAATTGTTACTCTAAATCACAAAAAGTACTGTCACAGTGGTTAGACTATGTACACAGCATTTTTCAAGTATTCCCATAAGCAGTTTACCCTGTAGAAGATAGTGTGTTATGTGGGGCCAAGAAAGCTGGTGCGCAACACCAATCATATAAGAAAATGCAATTTTCACACATGCTTAGCTCCATACATGGTCCATTCTAAGGTTGTGAAGTCAAAAGTGGATGCCAAGAAATGACTGCAATGGTGTTAATGCTAATAAATGTTAAAATGGCTGTGTGCATTATTAGCATTTATAGTGTAATTAACATCATTGCAGCCATTTCTTGGCTGCCACCTTTGATTTCACAACTTTTTAAACCCAGGCTTTTAAGGCCGCACCTTTTTTCACAGCTTGGCTGTTTTGATTGGATTACACTTCATTTTGTACTGTGTAAGGCCCTGGGGTTTGTTTTTTCCCACATTTCTTCTTATCTAGACACAATGATGATTATTGAAGGGAAAAAGTTATAGTTGTTTTGTAATTGCATGTTTTATTTGACTATTAATTTTTCCTTATACTTGTTTGTTTACCTTTTTATAACATTATTATGGCTGGCGAACCTATGTACGTATACTGCATTACAATGGAAACAGGCTTATTGTTTTAATCTGAATGCCTGCCCCAACTATCAATTACTGAGTTAGTGAAGTTCAGTAGCCATTATATTCATTTTGGCTATGTTACAGTTACACAGCATTACAAATGAGGAACACTAGGAGAAGGACCTCTGCAATCAATCCAGTCACAACAGAATACTTGGATAAATGTAGAGAAACCATCGCACAGTGCTACCATGAATCAACACCTTGCATTTTCAGAAAAAAATAAGTGGGACACAAAATAGGGCACAGTTAAGTCCATGAAGCATGCATTGGGCTAAAGTGGTCTTGAACAGTGCAAAAATCAAGTCCATATCCTTAGCTATGCTTGCCTCGAGGAATTAGTCAGTCAGTCAGTCAGTCAGTCAGTCAGTCAATCAGTCAGGCAATGGAAAATTCCACTAAGTATTTTGTTTTAAATTTCATAGCAACTTTTTGGAAGTATTTCACACTTTTGGGCTTGGTTATACCTAACAAATACTGCCAAGATGCCATTAAGGTATTGTGGGGCTGGTTTTAGATTGATTTTTTTGGCCAGAAAAACCCAAACCTTCATGATCCCTAATATACAGTACTACCATACTGTGTGATACTCTAATATATGCAAAAAAAATCAATATCCTTGAATCAACTACATATCTATTGTCATGTGTTAGGCTAAGTGTAACTTGAATAGCACTAGAGTGATAGCCAAGTTTGCCACTTTCTTCTGGTAGAAAATGATAAAAATGTCTGAAAATCATATGATTTTCGCTGCAGTGATTTGTAGGGCTCTTTGTGTGCCACAACATTGTTCATGTAGTCTATCATCAACTCAAAGTATCGGTGGTTTGATTTTATTGGTTAATTTCTGGTAGCAGCTCAATCTGTGTGGCTTTTGATGACAAACAAAATGTTTCTTCCTTTGGAGCACAGGACAAACAGAGCAGCAACTGCACTGTGGGTCAGCAATGGCCAGTGTTAGGTAAAGTACCTGCACGTGGAGTATGGTTAAAAGTGAAGCTTACTAGCTATCTGGCTGAGCTATCTACATGTATATACTGAAATTCAGCCAGAATGACATAAATTTTGTAAACAATTACACTCTACCAGAATGGTTGATGAATTTTCCAACAGCAAAGATACAAAGCCAATAAACATCTAACAATGCGGCTATCTCTCCCAGTAAATACATAGAGCAATTCAATGCATGAAATTAACACTCACATGATCGAACTTCAAATCATGGAAAATACAGCCATACTCTATTCCAATGACCTTAAAAATCACTCAAAATAAAATGGCAATAAATTTGTATACATTGGGTTTCACATCTCAATTAGCCCAGCAGTCTAAGGCTCTCTTTATAATGCATCACAATGTATGACTCACCTGCACAGGCCCAGACCATGAACAATTAGCACACAAATATTTACAAAAGAAGTGTACTGCAAGGGTATTTGTTCCAAATTGAATTTCAATCATGTGAGTGCCTATTTCATGCATTAGGTTGCTCTATGCGTTTACTGACAAGATAGCCATATTGTTAGGCTTTGTATAATTGCTGTTGGAGACTGTTTCACTGATTCATCAACCATTCTGGTATTTGTTTACAAAAACCATGTCATTTTAGCCAAATTTCAGCATATAGATAGCTCAGCCAGATGGTTAGTTTCAATTTTAACCACGCTCCACATGCAGGTACTTTACCTAGTACTAATCATTGCTGACCCATGTCACAGTTGCTGCTCTGCTTTTCGTGTGTTCCAGAAGAAGTAACGTTTTGTTCGTCATCAAAAGCTGAACAGTTTGTGCTGCTACCAGAAACTGACAAATAAAACCAAACCACCGATACTTTGAGTTGATGATAGACTACTTGAACAATGTTGAGTGAATATCATGGTATATGAAGAAACCTACAAACTGGTTCAGCAAAAAAAAATCACGTATTAATTTTAAGACTTTTGCATCATTTTCTACCAGACAAAAGTGACAAACTTGGCTGCCACTTTGGTGTTATTCAAGTTACACTTTGCCTAAATGCCTAACACATGACAATAGTTATGTAGCTGATTGGAGGATATCAATTTTTGTGTTGCGGACCTTATCTAACTAGTATATTAAAAATTATGAATTTAAAAATGAAGTAGGGATCCAAGCAATAAAAAGTAGTGAAACAAGAGATGAACAATGGTAGTTATTACAGCATAGCTCAGTGGGAAATCCCTACTTTGGCATTGAACACAAAATAATTGTTATACCATGCCAAAGTAGGGATTTCCCACTGAGCTATGCTGTAATAACTACCATTGTTCATCTCTTGTTTCGCTACTTTTTATCGCTTGGATCCCTACTTCATTTTTAAATTCATAATTTTTAATATACTAGTTTGTTTAGTTTTTTGTTAAAGCATACAGCTAGCTATAAACGTGTGACTATTCTATTAGGGTAACTGCTGTATTAGAGTATCTCGAGTCAGCCTGCAAAAGATATGTGCTTGCCCAAAAAGGGTGTATTCATCATGGTTTCAATCAATTATTAGACTACCGTAGGCGGGGAAAGTTACGCATGGGAAAAGTTTCATGAATTTCGCGATTGCAATAACCAACGCAAAACTTTTATGCCGGTTAGCTTGCTAGACTGTCTACATGCTTGTATTTGTACAGTAAGAAATTAGTATACACAATCAGCATCGCGAAACTTTTCCGCCGATATACAGAGGAAAGTGCTATTCGCGAAACTTATCCCACGTGTAACTTTCCCCACCTACGGTAGAGTATCTCGAATCAGCTTACCAACTTGAAGGTGTGTGGTCACAAATACAGCTAGCGTAAAAGGGGTGTGGTGTTGGTCGATAGATTGATATACGTAGAATAAAGAATGGGCATGATCTTGTGACCTATTGTGGAGTACCAGTACCTCTGTACAGTAGCGTACTCTAAGCATCTTAAATAATTTTGTGGCATCTATTATGCTGCTTAAAGAAAGTGTTGATATGGAAAATTAATGCCTCGATATGGTTTCATTGGATGAAGAAGAAGACAAGCAGCCTGATTGAAGATAAAAGAAAAGACAAGGCACACAGGGCGTACACTCATCAGAACCCCAAAAGGCACATCCCACTGGTGAGTTTGTTGTTGTAGCGTACAATGGTCACCGTGCACTGCTTTGTTTGGGCTCTAGGCTTGCATCTGTGGTCAGTGAGTGAGGCAGTGAGGCAGTGATACTATAATTGGAGTTTTCGGCGATTTTTAAAAAATTTATATCTGGCCACCTGTAAGTGTTTTGTTGTATTTAATGCTGTTTTATGCATTATATGGACTAGTACTATTCCATAAAGGTTGGTTTTCGCCGCATACAATGTCTGTAGGATGATTTTTAAAGGCGGAATTTTGGGCGGCACACGAAACATTCACCACGATCCCTACTTA
This sequence comes from Dysidea avara, assembly GCF_963678975.1. NCBI lineage: Eukaryota > Metazoa > Porifera > Demospongiae > Dictyoceratida > Dysideidae > Dysidea > Dysidea avara. The sequence goes on along the minus strand of NC_089272.1, from coordinate 24,808,123 downwards.
AACGGTACGACTGTACCATTTGATACAGTGCACATTTTTTTCAAAGAATGTTCTACGTATATATAATTTTCTTTGTATAGGTTAGGAACCTAGACTGAGGCTCTTCGTGGCTTTAGAAACCGAGCGAAGCGTCTCGCTCGGTTTCTAAAACACGAAGAGCCGAGGGCGTGGTTCCTAACCGACTTAGAACATGGCTCGGTTTATTAACATTGCAAAATGTATTTAAAACCTTGTGACGGTGATCTGCTTATGATTGTGGGTGTGATAAACGTTTTGAAATCGTAGTTATTTTCAAAATGGCGGGACAGTTGAAGTTCAAGCCGTTTCAACCTATGAAGCCTCCTCCAGGTTGGAAATGCCCTAAACGATTTAAACTCGGGTTGGGAGAACCTTGGGAAAGTGAATCTGAATCTAGCAGCGATGGTGAAACTGATGTTGAGGTGCGAACCAAGGTGCGAACTTTTGTGAGCCAGCAGAATACAAGTAAGCATTCTGTTGCATGGTTATTAACTGTGAAAAGTTTAACTGCACAGGTGTTGAAGTCAAGAAGACGTCGATAATTCACTCACAAGTGGCTAAGGAACTGTTTTCTGGCCGCGTAGCCGACGACCTCCTTCTACTTGCATCACAGCAGTTTGAGCGAGAGTTGAACAACTGTTCGTCCGTAGAATTTACTAAGGAAGAATTTCCCGATCAAGTTACTGATGACATTCTTCTTCTTGCATCACAGCATTTCGAAGGTAAACAATCTCCGCTGCGTCACCTGACTGATGGTGGACCTCAACCAACATTGTTTGAGGAAGGTAGTAAAAATGAAACTGTTAGTGAGACTAGCGGAGTGGTTAATAGAGGTTGTGTACGATATGGGTCACCAAAAACATCCAAGGAAGTTGAGGAAGCAAGGAAACGTGGAATACCAGTCAAAACACAAGACCAGAACAAATGGGTGGGGAATATATGGCGTGAGTGGGTTCAATATCGTTTGCAGTGTTCATGTGTTGAGCCTGAGGAAAAGGAGCACAAGCTACTTGAGGATTTCTGTAAAATGTCGAAACAAGCTATGAATTTTTGGTTAGGGAAGTTCGTACTTGAAGTGAGGCGAAAAGATGGTAGGCCATACTCACCTGATACTCTTTATCAGATATGCTGTGCACTATTACGTTTGTTAAGAGAAGTAGACAGAGCTGATGTAAATATACTAGCCGATCCTATGTTTTGTCAGTTTCGTGCTACTTTAGATGCACGCATGAAAGAACTGAAATCTACTGGCAATTATCAAGTGAAAAAAGCTGAAATACTTACTGAGGAGCATGAAGATACTTTGTGGAAACAGGGGTTACTTGGAGATAAACATCCACAACAGCTACTAAACACATTGATATATTATATAGGTTTTTACTTTGCATTACGAAGTGGTGTGGAGCATAGAAGATTGAGGTATTATCCCTCACAGATCCAGCTGTTTGAACCTACTAATGGACGGGCTTATGTAATGTACACAGAAGACGTGTCTAAAGCAAATCAAGGAGGTCTTGTACACCGCAGGCGGGAGCAAAAGCAAGTGGTTCAGTATGCTAATGATGATAATCCAGAACGTTGTTTAGTCAGGCTCTACAAGTTATACATGTCAAAGTGTCCAGAGGATCGTCCAGATGGAGCACTTTATCTAAAGCCACTTGCTAAACCAACTGAACAATGTTGGTATCACAAAATACCTATTGGGCATAATTCATTACAGCAAACTGTTCGCAGATTGTGTGTAGCAGCAGGAATTGAGGGAATGTTTACCAACCACTCACTTCGCGCCACAAATGCAACCAGATTGTTTGAAGCCAAAGTAGATGAGCAACTTATTATGCAAAGGACGGGACACTCATCTAATGCTGTGAGGGCTTATAAGCGGGTTGGTGAGAAATTGCGGACTGTAACATCAGATGTGCTAAATGGTACTGTTACTACCACTAAGGATCAAGATTTGAAAGTATCACCAGATGAGAAGGTTAAGCAGCATGACAAGCCAGAAAAGAGTGAAAATCAAGAGAACATGGCTTCAGGGATTAACCTTGTTGGTGCAACTAATTGTACCATTAACATTAACTATCATCACTGATGTGTCATGTATGAATGGGCACGTTTGTCTACAGTGATTCTCGTACCTTTTTTAGCATTTTCATTAGAACCCACAATCACATCTAACACACCATGACCTAGGTTTTAAATACAAATTGAATACCCTTGCATAGTGAGCTTTATCAATTGTCTGCAGGTTTCTAATAAACTTAGTTAGAAACCTCCTACCAGGTTTCTTAGTGATATTAGAAACCTCATTAAATATCAAAGATCAAAGCATACTATGCATGCCATGTTCTAAGTTAAATTATAAACTTTATTATTTAAACTAGAATATCTATTTATAAGGTAGAAATTATAAGTGAGGTGAACAGTTGTGATACTGTAGCAGTAGCTCAGTGCATGGTTAAGGATTTGCGTGTGTCCCTGGTTCAAATTCTAACAACTTTTATCAAAATATTTTGTGCCCTTTTTTATCTCGGTACAAGTGTGTATGTATCAAGCAAAAGCACAGGTACCCATAGTATAATTGGCATGTGCCACACTGGAAGAAGAATCCATGTATTTCATGTTTGGTACTAGTACCCAGCACCACTTAGTAGTGAATAATTTTCTGTGTAAGTTCTTTAACATTCAATCTCAAGAATGTAAATTTAGTGTTTGTATTTCTAAGTACTATCCCACTAAGCACCTGTGAGAAGCTAAAGTAGCATATGTTAATTCAGAGAGTCAAAGTATTACAGGTTTTGGCAATTGATATCATCGCTTTTGCAATTGAATTCGTCCTGTTGGCAAAAAAATTCATCGCTTTGGCTATTGAATTCGTCGCTTTGGCTATTGAATTCATTGCTTTGGCACGAAAATTCATCCGTAACAAGATTGGCAGCTGGAAAAAACACAAAAACATGATGTAGCAGCTGCTACAAGATCTTGTTCAGGTACAACTGTCATAAACAACTCTTTATAAAGTGATAATTCTTCCACTACAACTTCTTCAGCAACATTCGCAGCTGTACTACGCCATTAGTGATGGGCGTGGTTACTCGTGAACAAACTAATTAACTTGCCAGACAGCTATCAGCTAGGTGTACAACCAGCTCCAATTACCTTCTAGTGTCTCAAACGTAACTCTCCATGGCGAAAATGATTCACTTTGTGATGAGTGATTGCTTTCTTGAAGACAATTTAATTATGACGAATTCTTGTGCCAACGTGACGAATTCAATTGCCAAAGTGACGAATTCAATTGCCAAAGCAATGAATTCAATTGCCAAAACCTGTGACATAAAACTTCATTGGATACAGAGAACAATCCCAGACAACAGTGGTTTGATTCTCAGGAAATACCTGTATGCAATCTAGTGCCAAAGAAGCCACAATATCTGGGATTGGGAATTTCTCTGGAAAATTTCATGCAGTGTACAAAACTCAATCATCAAATTCATGTATCCTGTTGTTATTTTTACATTCCTATATGTAGCTTCAGAATCTGCACCAGTGATGTCTACTAGTGCAATCATGACATCTAGCAGTACAATGGTGATGTCTACTAGAGCAATAGTGATGCCTAGCAGTACAACAGGGATGTCTAGCAGTACAGCAGGGATGTCTAGCAGTACAGCAGGGATGTCTAGCAGTACAGCAGGGATGTCTAGCAGTACAGCAGGGATGTCTAGCAGTACAGCAGGGATGTCTAGCAGTACAGCAGGGATGTCTAGCAGTACAGCAGGGATGTCTAGCAGTACAGCAGGAATGTCTATCAGTACAACAGGGATGTCTAGCAGTATAACAGGGATGTCTAGCAGTACAACAGGGATATCTAGGAGCACAATAAGGATGTCCACTAGTTCAATGGTTACACAGACAATTGGTAAGATTACATAGGAATTGTATATAGGTCTCTGGCTAGAATACTGCTAAGTTGTTTTGACATTTTTCATGCACTTTTTAACCCCGCAGTGATGACTGTTCTATTAGAGTATTTAGACCCCATGATTTACAGTTGTTTGGTTTTTGCCTTGTAACACTATAGCCATCAATGCGATTTTTAAACCACAAAAGGTTTGGTTAGCCTATGTGCATACCGATTTTAAAGTTAATCCCATAAGTGGTTTACCCTGTTGGCGTGCCAATAAGTCCAACCTTTTTAAATGCAAATAATTATCCATAGCTCTATGACTATTTGCACCAAACTTGGCATGTGATTGTGCTGCAATATGCTCTTAAAGTGTGCCAACGCTCAAGAAAATTGAGCTACACATTTGTATTTTATAATGGTTTTTGTAAAGTGTGTGAAAAAAATAAACTAAGCCCCTGAACCCCCTAAGTGAAGCAAAAAAATGAAGAAATTAAGCCAAATTTTGAAGGTTCATATTTCACAGTTGCGTTAGACAATCTTGCATACATTTGGTATATGGAGTACTGAAGGTGGTGAGCATTTGCAGTATAAAAATGATTCCAATTCGAGAAGGGAGCATGGAGCTACATATGCATGAAAATCACATTTTGTTTCTTCCTGTAAATATACGCACAGTGTGGTGTGCCGACTTTCTTGGCCACACAACACACTACCATGTGTCTTGATTATGATTGCTGCTCAATATCCATGATATACATATGTAACTAGTATCAATTTATTTGATATCATACAACTTATCATGGCTTAAAAATTATACCGCAGCAGGTTATAAATCTGCATGAAATGGGTTAGGGAGTTCATTACCGGTTTATAAGTATACAACATTTGAGAATTAGCAGTACAACAGTTGGAATGGGTGCAGACTCATTTCTCAAGCAAGTTTAATATATTTTGTAATACAGCAAAGTGCAGATCAAGCGACCCCTATAATGATGCCACCTCATAAAATGCTTGGTCATTTGTGGGATTCTGCACTTACTGATAAGTGAATGACTCAGTATGATTGCTACTACAACAAAAACACACCTACAGGGAATTTACCATGAAGTTTGAACTTCACCAGTGCAAGGTACTACAGTATCTTAGCATCTAGCTACCTATAAGCAAAACAATTAATTTACTGACATTTGAAGGACTTAGTTGTTGTTGGAGTATAAACCTTGACATTACCATACAACCGTGCTGCAGAGTTTCATGTTCAAGTTGCACTCTGTGGAGTGCCATTCAATTTCTGTGCATAGATACAATAATGTGACTTCGGGTTCTTAGTTATGCATCATTTTGCAATGTGTGCAGTCAAAAATTAAAAGCAAGCCATAAGATGCATGTAATTCAAGTTTTCTATCAGTGGATTTTAGATGCTAAATTGAATGCATTGATGTTATGCTACTTCTAAAAACCAGGCGGCGATGCAGTTAATACTTTCCCATTCTAACTAAATAGGCAATTAATCAACCATGTATATTTATTCATGCTATTGCTATTATTAATTCAGCTAGATAATTAGATTTGTAATTTAGCATATTTCATAATTCATGAATTATTTTATAATTCTGTAATTGCGTTGCTATGTGCTGCTAATGAAGCATAACTATAACAAGCCACTTTAAACAGCAAATTACACACAAAAGTATCTTCTCACACAGCATAATTCATACACAAATACTGACTGTATTTATTCCATCTATGTTTAGGTGTTGGAACTAATAATTCAAAAATATATCCTGGCTCAAACAAAAACAGACCACAGCCCCCAATAGTGAATAACATTAGAGCCATTTTTTTAGATTTGAGGTTCGTTTTGTTTCGTTATTGGGAGTTTTTAAAAATAGTTGTTCCAATACTGAATAAAGACAGGGTTAGAATAGGTAGTATTGGAACACTATTTTTGTTGTGTCATTTGTTTTATAGTGTGTCTATATATCGTATTTTCTCATGCAGATTGTTTAGAGATAGCCTTAAGGCTGCCCTTCATTTTTGTTTGCATAAGTACTGGTAATGTAATTTCCCCCTTTCAACTTGAAGGATGCGCTATCTCTGGTAGCCTAAGAGGCCTTCAACGTTGTTTTGAAGTTGTTAAATGTCTATAAAACCAAAAAGGAAGACTTCAAGAAGAGTCGCCATACCTGTATTTCAGACCACCGAGAAGAAACCACCACAGAGCAAAGTTTATGTGTGTGGAAGTTTAATATAAACTTAATTTAGCTTTCAATTCTTACATCCTGGCTGCTTTTTACCATTTAACAATTTTGCTCACGTGGGTGCATACAGACAAATATAGGTAGATAGGTAGGTACACACACACACACGCACGCACGCGCGCGCACACACACACACACACACACACACACACACTTTTACAAAAACAATTTCAGTAAACCAGGCGCATGCCCACAGCCAGCCTTTGGCCAGCTGTGGACACGTTCCTGGTTTAAAAATCATTAATCAAGCATGGTCACTATATATACTTCATTGTACATTCAATGAAATGGTTATGGTTATGGTGGCATAATTTACAATTTATTATACATAAGCTAATGCATTGCTGCAATTGCTAATGTACCTTGCGAAAACAAAAAAAAAAGGGTGCAGCCCTCCAAAAAAGCCAGGATGAAAAATGTGAAATCAAAGGTGATACCAAATGATGGATGGGCAGATTCGACTCAAATTTGGAATGGGAGGTGAAGAAGTTTCCACAGCAAAAATGGTTAATTACTGTTCAGGCACTGTCAAGCTATGGATACACGAAAATGGCATTTTCTTTGTTCCGTAAAATAAGCTGTAAAATACAGACTTGTCTTTTTTTTATGCACCCACACCAGCTGTACTTGGCTGCATGACACACTACTGCATGTGTGTGTGTGTGTGTGTGTGTGTGTGTGTGTGTGTGTGTGTGTGTGTGTGTTGTTTCAATATTTTAGTACTCCAATAGAGCGTAATTTTTTCTGAGCACTTTTAATACAATACAAATATGTAACCGAATTTTGGAAAATCACCCATGTGGGTGCATTTGACACCTACAATATTTAATGATCAAATCACAAACTTTATAGTGCAAATCTACATATTGATGGTTTTAGCCGTTCTCAATACCTTACAATACAAGAAAATTCTTGAAATATTTTCAAAACTGTGCTCATCTCTTATTAGCAACCCACTAAACACGAAAATTCTAATTATTTCATGCACACCCATATGGGTGATTTTCCAAATTCCCTAGTCACATATAATTTCCACTGATACCTTGAGAATATAAAACTTTGTCATTCTAGTGTACTTTCATTTATAAGGTAGAAATCAAGTGACATGAGCAACTGACAGCAGTGGTAGAGTGGTAAAGAGTTTGGAAGTATAGGTATTGAGGTCAAACCCTGGAGAAATTTTCCTGCTAATTTGTGCACATTTTTACTTCTCAGTGACTGCTCTATTAGAGTATCTCAATCTCACTTGTTGGTTTTTGCTTTATATCTCCTTAGCTATGCTTTCATTATTTTTAAACCATATACTGTAAGGGGTGGTCCACAATTTTCTGCTTTTTCGCAAGCGTACAAACCGTACACTAGGGGGGAGGGGGTAAAATTGCATGTACACTTTTAAAAAATGTCGATCACGTGAGTTGGCGAGAAATCCGAATGTAGTGATAAGACTCTAGCAGTAAACCTCTACTGCTACTTATTCAGTGTCCAATTATAAATGGTGGACTAAAGCGAGCTGATGTTGTTAATGCATGGGCCCAAGCCAAGTGTAGCTAGGGTTAGCTACCAATGAAAAGAAGCTTTATGTAAGTTAAAGGAAAGATAAAGCTCATTGAATCTACAAGTAAGACAGTTATCAGCGTGATAACACATACTACAGGCTTTATATACTTTTATAACGGCACTTACTTTTCTTTCTCTTTAGTCTTAGCCTATAGCAATTAACACAGATAAACGGTTACAACTGAATAGCTTGTAGCTACACTGCTTGTTGCTTTTGTTTTCTACCTGCAGAAGGTGTTATTGTGGGTTTAGGAATACTGTTGGGTATGGGAGGCTGGATTATGTGGGTACTAATTTGTTTACATACATAGTTGTGGTAGTTGTGGGTTGTCTATAGAGAAAACCTGTCTCTGCAGAGTGTACCCACATCTCCTGACTCCAGACCACCTCAGACTATGGTGAATACCCAACAAACTAGTACCACTGTTACTACTGCCAGTGTTGAAATGGTTTTGTATGAACACGTTGAAGATAGTCAAGAACTGTTTCTATGATGTGTATGTACACATTTGCAAACGTGCATCAGGTACTAATGCCCGCTGTGTGTAGGAATGTTTCTTTCAGGGATCAGCTTCAAAAGCATCAAAATGATAAGATGCCTAAAAGACAAAACAAATACCATACATGAATTTTGCAATATTAAAAAGTATCCATGTGTTTGTTCTGCTATGCAATGCATTCATGTGTCAACATTTATACAGTGCGCTTTGGGCTGGGGGGGAGGGGGTTAGAAAAAAGAGTACTCTTTGTACGCTTGCAAAAAAGCAGAAAATTGTGGACCACCCCTAAGGTTTGCACTACAACAGTTATTTCATGTACAGACTGATTTTCAAGTATGTGGATTACCTTGTAGGCGTGACAACAAATTGCATAGAGCTCCCTTTTTCCTGTACAAAATTTGTGCTATGAATACGCAGACATTATAGCCCTTCAAATTTGAAGCAAATCAACTATAGCATGTGCAAGTAATGTGTTTTTTTTCTAAACAGGCTGTAGGACCAGATGTTCTACAGACCTTCAGCACTTGTGCTGTAAACCTTAATAAAATTATTATGTCCATTTGGTTCCACCAAGGGGTACTTTGAGATAATAAGTCACCCTCTAGAGTTCATATGGATACATATCCACTCAAAAACAGCCAAGCTGTAAAAAAAGAGTGCGATCCTCAAAAGCCTGGGTGAAAAAAGTTGTGAAATCAAAGGTGGTGGCCAAGAAATGGCTGCAATAATGTTAATGCTAATAAGTTTTAACAATGCATCTCACCCAGGCTTTTGAGCATTGTTAAAACTTATTAGCATTAACATTATTGCAGCCATTTCTTGACCGCCACCTTTGATTTCACAACTTTTTTCACCCAGGCTTTTGAGGATCGCACTCTTTTTTTACAGCTTGGCTGTTTTTGAGTGGATTTCACTTCTTTTTGTATTTTCAAAACTAAGGTTTTGACACTACATCAAGGCCATAGCATTGACTAGAGCAAGTGGATTTCTACCTGGCTCACCTCCAGAACACAAAGAGTCTTAGTTGAAGGTTGCACATCTAGCATAAAGAAAGTATTGTTTGGTGTCCCCCAGGACACTGTCCTTGGACCCCTAATGTTCTTACTATACATTAATGACATAGACCTTAGAGTCCAACCGAGATTGGAACAAATTACCCCACTGAATTATTGATTCTGATTCACTCAATGAATTTTCTGATTATTTTCACTGACAACCAAGGCTGGACCTAGCTACTTATTATTTTATGTATATTAATTATAATTATGTCTTATTTGTGTAGCTACCTATTTAGTTATTGTACATTGTTGTACTGGAGCTGCAATGTTTCAGCTCCATGGGATACTATCAGCAACAAGCTGCCTATCCCAGTCACAAATTAATCAATCAATCAATCAGAGCATTCAATCATAGTTTTGCAGTGACTTTTCTATTAGAGTATCTCGATTTTTGATGCAAAAATGAAAAGATGCAGTTGCTCAACTTTAAACAAAGCAAATCCTGCACCTTTTTACTGGGATATGATTTCCAGACTGTTGTACCCCAAGTTTTGCTAGCATAGCAGTTATTATGATGATTATGATGATGATGATTGGAGCGAGTTGGTCATACTAGTCTGCTCGCAGAACGCCTGGGGTGAAACTAAGTTAATACTACAAATATACCACTGATTGATACGAAAATGGCTCCAATTTGATGAAATAGCTACTAGACTGAGCCTCAAAATGTTGCAACAATAGTATGGTGCTAATGCTCTAATAGAGCGTATTTTTTGCTTTTGCTGAAATCATCTAATAGAACACACATAGAATGTTCTAAAACAATCTAGATTTTCTATTGGTAGATCAGTTTTACTTATTAAGCTAGAATTTTCATTTATAAGGTAGAACTTAAGTGAAGTGATTAGCTAAGATAGCAGTAGTTCAGTGGTTAAGGATACAGGCGTTAGGTATGGAGATCGTTGGTTCGAACTCTGGTCATGATCAGTTCATTTTTTTGAAATTTTTTTGACATTTTTTGCCCCCAGTGACTGCTTTATTAGAGTATCTCAATCCCGCGATTTTACACTTGCTCGGTTTTTGCTTTATAACTTTGTAGCTGTAAGTCTGTTGCTGTTCTAACCACCAAAAGACACTCCTACGATGATCAGCCTATGTACACACAAATTTTCAAGTTATGCCTTTACTCGGTTTACCCTGTAGCCGTGACAAAAGTTTCATCTTTTTTTACGTGAATGAACGCTCATAACTGCTTGGATATTTATCAGATTCATAGCAAACTTGGTACGCGAATGTACCTTTATAGCGATTTCCAACCAACCAATTTTTCACACATATTTTTGCTACTTAAATTACACACCTTCAATAAATGTTTCACAAGCTGCCGTTCCAGTTAAAGGTAGTCAGTGTTTCGTACTTCGTAATACACTTTACTGGGTTAAAATCTATGTAGTATTTATTGAAATATGTCAAATCAAAGTTTGAGAAATAAAAATACCCATAGGAATCCCATACAAATAATTGCGTACGTAATTCTAATTGGAAGAATACAGCACCGGTGATAGCCAAAGTTTCTGAGTGTTTCCGCGTGAATCTGTGGCAGATGAGGACGAAGAAAGTGTTCCTTGGCAAATCGTATATGCTGATTTCGATTTTTCCATGTGTTTTTTGATTGGACGATTGACGTTGGATTATGATGATAATATGGCCCTTTTAAAGGTAAATTGCCATCTAACACTGTTCAGAATTCAGCGTTACAATCACCCTGGGCTTCAAGGCATCGCTCTGCATCAATGCAAGTAGAGTTTGAAGGTGAGCAGTTTGTTGTCTTGCGCGGAATTGCAATATAAGGTTCAAGGTTGAGCATAATCTTTTCAAAAGTGGAGACTGGCATGTGATACCAACCTTACATGGCTTCACACTTACCTGATGTTATATTCTGGTGTATTTACTGTGTTTTGATCCATTTTATAGCAGCTTCAGTGATTGTAATTTTTGTCAGAAACTATTTATAATTTCTCTTTGTAGTATAGTGATGTCATTGTGTTATATAATAATTATTATCCTTAGTGTTTACAATGTGACAAATAAAGCTGAACAGTGTCCAAACAAATCTATTTTAATAAAATATTGGTCTTACATTTTGTTATCTGATTGTCATGTTTCTGAAGTATTTGTTCATTGTGACTTGTGATGCCATGTTATATAATATTACTATTTTTTCTAGTTAGTTATCCTTGAAAATGCATTAGGTATCTGTGTATACTTAGTATTACACAATACACACAGTTTTATTTGTGAATCACTTGCTTTATTCATGTAATATTCTGAGTGGTCAGTCTAGAAAGAAGTGGTCACTCTTGAGAGGTTTTACCTAGCTCATATGCTGTTTTCCATAAAATAGTTATGTGGTGAAAATTTCATGTCATTATTAGTTTCCTATCTAGATTTATGACAATTTGAATATTATGTTTGGTACCATGCAATATATGTAAAAAGCATTGAAAATACTGTACACAAAAATCATCACACTGTCAACTTCTTTTACTTATATCTTTTGATAGGAACCACCAATTGGGGTGGGGTTTGCACTAAAATGACCCTCACAAGTAGCACAATATTTGTCATACCAACGAATGCATGGAATGTTAATTATTTAGTTGGAAATCTCTACTTTATACGCTCTTTACTTGTGCCAAATATCAGAGTTACAAGTTTGTGTTTTATAGCAGTTTTTGCAAAGTGTGTGAAAAGAAATCAAAGCCCCTGTAGCCCCCCTACAGCTTAAGAAAAAGAAAAAAATGAAGAAATTAAAACAAAACTTTGGCCACTCATATCTCAGAAACGGCTTGGGTAATTTCCTTCAAATTTGGTATGTGGTGTGGCCTACCTGGCGGGCACCTCTGTAGTGAAACTGGATCCAATCGGATAAGGGATCACAGAGCTACATAGGTGTGAAAATTGCGTTTTCTTTCTTCCTGTAAATATACTCACGGTGTGGTGTGCCAGCTTCTTGGGCAGCACGACACACTACTGTGTGTCTTGATACTTGAAAGTGACAAGGAGAAAACATCCTGACCACCTGGCAGGCAGACTCCTGTAAGCGTTCAAGCGGTAATCAAATGGCTGCAGGTTCAAGGCTGTCCAGGTCCAGTCATGGATGTTTTTTCTCCTTTCTCACCTTTTCAAACACATTTTATGCAATAACTTTAAACAGGCTGTAGGACCAGGTGTCCTACAGACTTTCGGCACTTGTGCTGTAAAGCCTTAAAAAAATAAAGTGTGCATGCAAAAAGAAAGAATTAGGAATACTGTATGTTCGTAAGAAGATTAAGATGACAAATACGAAGAAAATAAGATGACTTTTGAAGGTGCATATCTCGGTGATGTCCTCGCAGATTCAACTAAAATTTTAAATAGGAAGTGCCTTACCCCAAGGGAGTTTCCACAGCAAATGTAGTTAATGTCATTGAACTCTTGCTGCTACTATTGTCAAATATGTTGGTGATGGCCAAATATCTGGGGGTTGTGACAACAAACTGTTAATTCCTTACATTTAAAATACTGTCATAACTAGGCTTGCGCCAATTATGCCGGCATAATTTTGAGCATAATAGGCTAGCAAAAGCATCAAGCATTATGTCAGCATAATAGAACAATTTTCAAGAATTTTAATTAAAACGTGCAATGAGCGTGCCAAAAATACTGCACAACATGAACACACTGCACATTATTACCACATTAAAAACCTTGCAGTGTTATTGTAGTTATTTTTACTTTTTCTTGACTGATTAGTCAGGCTTTATGGAATTAAGATCGAGATACTCTAATACAGCAGTCAGGAAATGCAGATATACTCTAATTAAACAGTCAGCTCTGGAGCATAATCTTGATTTTGAGAGCATAATATTGAGCATAATAGGCTGGATTACTGAGCACCGCTCAAAAGCATAATAGGCAATTTTTAAAGTGTAAATGGCTCAAGCCTAGTCATAACTGTACTTTATTAAGCTTTGAAATTTCATCAAGTACATTTGGGCATCATGATCTATACATTACAGATCACACCTCAACTGTACTTAATGGAAATACTGTAATTTGCTCTTTTCCTTACAAAACGTTCTTCAATATATGTGACCCAGTCTGACAAAACCGGGCTTATCGTCTATTTAAAAGTATCGAGAAATGCCGGTTTTAAGTGTTTAGTGTGTTGTAGCTCGCCAATGGTTGAAGCTATGTGTACCAAATTTTCACACGTTTTACACCAATTCCTTACCTTCCAGAGCATCCACTGTGCAAGTAGCCAACAACTAAGTTTCCCACCATTTTAGATAGTTTTTAAACCAGGGTTGACTGTATCAGGCGAGCTGCAAATTGGGTGGGAGTGGGGGCCCTGGAAGGCGGGCAAGATGGTGTTCAAAAATTGAAAAGGAAGGCCAAGGGATGAATTAGGCCAAGTTTTGAGCCATTGAGGTCTCAAAACTGGCTAAAATGGAAAGAAATTCACAGCAGAGGCAGTTATTCAATGCCACAGAGCTGTACAGCCACATACAGTCATTCCCAGGCTGACCAGAGCTCCATTAAGGCCCCACACCACACGTATGGATCACCACTGGGCTCGGGAAAAGCAGCCAGCAAAACCAGACCACTCAAGTCTAGCTGATTTTAAATGTGGAATTAGATAGTTTTTTCATGTGGCTGTGTGTCCTGGGTGAAAAATCGAATCTGCTGACATGGGCGATAAGACCGGTTTTCTCAGACTGGGTCACATATATTTTGTTCAACAAATTAAAACTAATAATGGAATTGGATAAACTGGTCTACCAAAATGCAGCTAGTGCATTATACAATGATGGTCTACTAACTCCTTTTTGTCAAAACTGTATGTAATAGCTACATATTATAACATCGTGTTACTGATTTTATTGCATTGTACATTCATGTATAGGTAGTGGTGGTAACAATGACAATGACAGTAGCAGCAGTGATGGTGGCAATGGAGGAATAATTGGAGCTGTTATTGGAATATTAATGGCTCTAGTTGTTACAGGAGTTGTCATCATCATCATCGTGTATTGGTTTTGTTATCATAAGAAAAAAGGTAATTGTGATTGTCAGTGTATTCTGTTGATATTGACCCCATGATGAAATGATAAATAATAGTAGGACACTAAGACCAAGTGAACTAAGTGATTTAGTAACCCTGAAGGACCGAGGCTGTAAAATTCTGAGGGTACTCTACTATGAAATTGCTTAATTTCCATTAGTCACAGTGTCTAACTTACTTACTGCAATGGTTTACATGTACCTTTATAGTCACAGCATGAGTGTGGTGAAAGAGCAGTGAAGAACAGCTGAATAAAGCAGAATATTATTTTTGTAGCTTCTCATCTTGAAGTTCCTACGGCACCCACAAAATAATTATTGCTACACAATCTTATAAGGTTGTGCTAGCCAAATTCTATCAGACCAAACACACACATACATACGTAATTAAAATAAAGTCAAACAAGATACCTGCCATAAGAACACATTTTTTGTACTACACACATCTTAAGAGGTCTTCACAAAGAATAACAAGTACAAATGCTTGTAAACTTGTTTGATGTGATATGCATGATATCCTTAAGTCCATGCTAATAAAGTGTCATATAGTAATAAAACCTCTAACATCCTACGTCAGGTGGCTACTGCTTTATGGCATGCATTAGAGCTATGCATACTTTGGGGATAAATGGGGCAGCCCAGGACATTGCTAGGTGCTAAATGCACTTGCATTTGGCCTAGTGAGGAATTTATCTGCTGTTTTTCTATTGTTATATAGCCAGTACTTAGTCATATAAAGCAGCCTGATTGTGCCTCCTGGGTGCCCAAAATGTGAAATAATGTATTTATACAAATCTGCCACAAGTAGAGATCGTGTGATCGTCATTTGCACGTGCAATGGTGTTGAGTATTAACAATTGTAGTTCCAGTTCTATTAACCGGGATTCAATACTGACTATACCTGAGGCTTCCTTGTCTGTTAACCTTTTTTACAGTGGTAAATTGTGTTTAATCAGGATTCTTGAAAATGAGGACACCTGGACACTTGGTAATGGTCCCAAGATATTCCTTAAAATTGACCTGGAAAACCAGGACACTGATAATCAGGACACTACTGTTTAGCATCACAGTGTTTGCATACATAAAGTTTAGTTTTCAACTAGTTAGTTAGGTGTACACTGCGTGTACTGAGTGCATGTATATATCTGATAGTCAGAATTTTTAATTACTTCCCCTATTAACAAGAAGCTATGCATTCATTGTAATTTATGTTACAGTATAACGTAAATGTGTTCCTCTGTAGATACAGTTGATTATAAGAAGACAACTTTTCAGAGGTAATAGTATAGTAAATACACTGCACACTATACCATACTTGTGTACAGACTGTGTATGTATGTTGATCATTGTGCCTTTTAGACAATACTGTATAAACAAACTATTTTTTTCTGTATACTACAGTATTTCTGAAGGAAATACAGCAGAAGGCACTACTACAGCAACAAAAAATTATGATCTTCAGTCTGAGTCACTTGTTAATGAACAATATACTGATATCCAGAAATTACATAACAAGACTGCTACTATTCCCCATCAAATTGCACCTAATGGAGACGAATATGCTTTACCTACTAAAACAACAAATGATGATTCTGTTAAACAGCCCAAGCCAACACCACTACCAATGGAATGTGCTATCGTTGATCTACAAAAGAAAACCACTGAGAGTCCTCCACAGCAACTGGTCACTGGATATGATGTAATTAAAGATGATGATGTTGATGATAAAAAACCTGCTAATCAAGGAGTAAGTATGATGGTGCATTGTTGAGCAATAGATGTTTACTCAATATACTTCCTATGTAAGAATCGATGGCTTAGACATAAAAAGTGAAATACTGTCAGTATGCATATGTGTAGTTCAGATTTGGATTCTCTATGAAGCATGTGCCTTTTCTCTTGCCTTTATGTTTCATGATAATGAAATATTCTGCATGGAGGTATCAAAGTACCATATTTCCCTAAAGAAGAAACACACAGTATCGAAATTAAATTAATCACAGCAGATGCTGAACACATTTGCAGTACATTAAATCATCACAAACAACTTGTTTACATGCTTTTTGCTTTGTGACTACGTTAGTGTGTATAAACTGTGCAAGTTTTAGTGTTTATTTGGTGGGTGTTATAAACTGTCTGGTAGGCAAATATCAATTAGCTAAGTCAAGAGCATAAGAAGCTATTTTGTATCTGGTCCAGCTGTGATTGCGCAGGAGAACTAGCACCACTGTTATAGCTACTACTGACAGACTTTCTTGTGAGGCTTGTGCTCAATATTTATGGACTGTCTAAACTACACAATCAATGGTGCATGATGCAGGATGGTGTATTTGGGGCAAATGTCTCTTTCCCACCCACCTCCACTTTCCAGGTATCCAAGTGCATGCACATTGGCACTGATGATATAATGCAATAATAACATACAAGTAGCTATCTCACTCAATAAGTGTAAAACTGAACTAGAGATTTCCTCCCGACTGCCTACTTGGGTGTGCCCCTCCCTTTGATAACTCCTTTATCCTCCCCTGACAATATAAATATATCATAACAGTTTTAATAAGTGTATTTTGTCTTGTATTTGTGTATTTCCTAGTACCACAAGTAATATGTGAATGTGTGTACCACTTTAGCTCAACTATGCTGTTCTAGAGGATATACCTACTACTGAAAATACCTTTCATCTGGAGAAAGATCTTTCTTCAACTTATGCTCAAATTGCATAACTACATTGCATTGCCAGACTTGTTATTTTAACCTTGAGATACACACCCCATAGCCATTGAAATTTTTGTAATTACCCCTTTAATAGTCTTCTTTTATTGTAGTCTCATTTTACTGTAATGTGTGCAGATCTGAACTGATGCCTTACTAGTTTATGTTTGCAATACATGGCAACCACAACTCTGATTGCTCACATCATATGATAATTAGCAATTACCAGAAATATGATTAACACCAACTATTTTTTATACAGTCCAGTACACCAATTTGATTGTATTAGTTGACTCTCATAAAATCACCTAAGTATAATATGTACTTCTACCAATTTCTGCACTCACAGTAAATAGCATGACAATAATTTTATACAGTACATTGATGGTTCTATAGTAGTTGTACCATATATAGCTCATAAAGCTCAAATTGATTTATTGCATATACACTGGTTGCTATATAGGTCTGCCAGAGCCTTTGATCAACATATACCTGTTTAAATAACCTTGTTTTATTCATACTTTATTTTCATGCAAAAAAAATTTCATGGTAACTTATTGATGTAAAATAAATTACAGCGAATGAAACTTATTTTATGCAAGTAATTTAATGTGACTACTCTGTTGGAGTATCTTAATCTTTTCTAGCACTGGTAGCTAAAAATTTTGCCATGTTTAATGTCTTAGTTGAAAGCCAATGGTTACAGTATGAAAAGCAGCAGCAAGCCACACAGTTAATTTTGGCTAGTCTCTTGCATGTATCCTTATGATGGACAGGTTTGTTGCGTCTTTAAAACACCACTATTTCATAGCTTCACTGTGGCTAAGCTCCTATTGAGATAACCAATTGCAAGGCAGCTGCAAAATAAATTTTTGCTTTAATTATTGGTATTGCAAGATAGTCTAATAGAGCAGTCATGGTTACAAAATTTTATACTTTATAGCTACATATTTGTGTGTGCTGGCCACATCTTACATGGTCACATTGCCGAAGTTTAATGTCAAAATAGGCCAAAGCCTATAAGAACTGTGCTTGCATAGACACATCATGTAAACCAAAATTAATAGATTAACAATTTCGTGATGCAAGACACAGTAATTTTACTTTGAATTCCACAATTCCCCTTAAATCCTTCTTTTAAGATGTTTTTGCAATACAACAAAGTAGCTATATACATATAATTATGATGGTTACATACAAATGTTGTACTGTATGTGCATTTTCAAAGTAACATGTAACTGCATGTGTGTAAGCAACAGTATAAAATGGCAGAGGTAGAGGGTCAAACTGCACTATATGGTGGGATAATATAGCCTGTAAAGTCCTATGGCATCATACAGATAACTCAGTGCATCATACAGTGATTTGTGTTGATTGGTGACTAATTATAAGTGTAGTGGGAGCACTTTGTGAGTGTATGCGTACACAACTACATGTGAGGAGACTGAGGCTACTGAGTGAAAGAACAGTGTACTCAAGAAAACTATGGCATATTGCAAATAAGAACTTGGTACAAAGAGAAAGACACAGGCAGCTAACTTAGAAAGCCACGAACATCAACTTCTCACATGACGTCCTTAATTCGAGATTTCATTATACTGCCTTGACAGTTCTAGTGAAAGTGATGCACGACACATGTCTAGATGGAGTTTCAATCTTTGGGATTCCATGTAGACCACCAGCCAAAACTATATAGATATATATATATATATACATATAATAACGTGTTAATTTACAAGAGGAAATGAAGGTATGCAGGTTACTCTATGGGTTCAATTTTCACAGCCTTTCTATCAGCTAGTTATTATGTGTATACCTCAATATCTTGAAGAATATCAGTCAGTGTTTGAAGATACTCAAGCACACTGTTTAAATTGCTGATATCTTCAGTATTATTCACTCTCTTCAAGCTGTAACTTTGCTCAACAAAATATTCTCTGAATAAAGAATTTGTAACTGATATTTTATAGCCATTGCAGTTGTGAAAACACTACTTGTGAAATCAAACTGCTGTAATGATAGATTGACAATGGTGAGTTCAGAAGAATTGTTGGAATGCTCTGTTGGTAGTACAACTGCCTTTCTATGCTATATGGAGTTTAAAGAATTTAAACGAGGTTAATGATGGAAGCGAACTGTGTGGGCACCCTCCATTCAATTATCAATCTAATAGTCACGAGTGCGCATTAGTCAGAATCTAAATGTATGCGTATTTTCATAATTTATTCTTTTAAACTGTGCATATATACAGACTTGAAATGGTATCAAGGATTGCATGGGAATCAATTATTGTTGGATCTGATTCACTTAATGAATTTTCTGATTATTTTCACTGACAACCAAGGCTGGACCTACTTATTATTTTATGCATATTAATTATAATTATGTTGTATTTGTGTACCTATTTAGTAATTGTACATTGTTGTACTGGAGCTGCGACGTTTCAGCTCCATGGGATACTATCAGCAACAAGCTGCCTATCCCAGTCACAAATCAATCAATCAATGTGAATGCTATTTATTATTTTTAATAATTATGTTTCTTGTATGCACGTGTTTTTATACCTATACATTATCTGCACATTAAGTAGTTCTGGAACCAGATGTCCATGTGTCTATAGTGACAGTGGAAACATGTTTACTGTATACCTGCTAAACATTGCAATAATTAATTAGTAACAATATGTGAATATGTTTTAACCTTTTATACAATAAAAAGGAAGATTTCAACATCCTTAATTATAAATAAACAGTGTATGTAGGTTGCTATGGTAGTTATAATAAAGCAGTTAAAGGGGCAATGTGCTGTTTACAACAATTGATTATTTTGGGGTCCAATAAAATCATGTGATGCATGTACTTTACCACCTGTAACACGAACTTGACAAGATACACAATGCAACCAGCTAGTCTTGGACAAGCGTTGAGTGGCTTCCATATATCAAAACATAATACAGCATGTAAACAGCACATTGTCCCTTTAAAGTATATTTTTTGGATGCATAAACAAGACTGTTAATTTTTCACATGAAAAGTATGCTCCATATAAGTGAAACCATTTCCTAAACAATTAACCTTACAGTCATGTGACTAATTATCGCATACTATATAGTACAATGAGCATGAACAATTGCACAACAACTTGTTGTGCTTTGTTGGTTGACAAAATTCAATGAATATTAGTTTATACCAAATATGTGTGATACTGCTAACCATAACTATGTAAACACATACGTAAGCCTTTTACATCACAATAACCGTGTGTGTAGGTGTACTCTACATATGGGGGAAGAAAATGTAGGGCTGTACTGATACCAATATTATATCAATATCGGTACCAATATTACGAGTATTGGTATCAGTTAATTGCAAGCCTATAGATACATCACTTGTGTACTGTATATGTACTAGTAAAAGTACATTAAGTACTATTAAAAGCACTTTACTTTCACAAGTTCTTTGTGAACGAGTGGGAAGGTTCTTGAGTACTATGAACTGGCCTGGGTTCAATTCTCCAGGTGATAATCCTTTTTTTTTTCATTTTATTATTTTTTTGAGGGTTTTTTGTACCGCTTTTTTAGTTCAGTCTAAAAAGAAGTGAAATCTAATCCAAAACAACCAAGCTGTAAAAAAAGAGTGCAGCCCTCAGGAAGGCTATGGTGAAAAAAGATGTGAAATCCAAGGTGGCAGCCAAGAAATGGCTGTGATGATAGGTTAATGGTAAAAATTTTAATAATGACAATTAGGGTGAATTTTGTGCCGCTAGATATTATTATCACAATAATGCATATCGGTTACACTTTTCAAGTATCTGCTGAATATTTAGTATCATATATAGAAAACCTGTATCGGAAATAGACAAAAAATATTGGATATCAGTATCGGCTGTAAAATGTGGCATCGGTACAGCTCTAAGAAAATGTCCAACTACTCTTGTCTCACATATATACAAGTCAGTGTAGTCTAGTTGGATGTTTCAAGTACATTTCCTTGTAGACGGTACAGTTACTTGTAGGTTACTAGAGAGGAGTCTTCTGTACTAATTAACTACATAGCACAGATATCCGCCAAGTGGACCCTGTGTGATATTGTATAGCGTGATTGCTGTACCATCATTGATACCTATAATCAGTGTGTAGCATGACCATACAAGGGAATCTGTACATTTGATGTATATAAGAAAACATTAATAATTTTCATGATCTAGCTGTGAATATAATTTTCCAGTATAGGTAGTTTCCAGTGCCTCTTAAAAATTTCTAACATAAAAACTATTGAATTTTGTGTATATGCACAGCTGTATATACAGTACATGTATCATACAGTCCGTCAAACTGCTTCGATGCTGACTTGAATCCATAAAAGTTCATTTGTGCTGTACCTTACATGGGTGCAGTTGACAGATGAAAAGGTAATATATCTTTTAACTGGCCTCACAAATGCAAGAGGTAATTTTGAGGAATTCATTTTAAGCATTCAATGAAGACCATTTGATTCTTTAATGTAAAATGTGTATATTATTTAAGCCATAGATTTTTCTTTGTCTCACAAGAAATCCTTTCTATTGGATGGCTTTATTTGTGTGTGCATCCAATATGTATAATGTTAACCATGTATAGTAGATTTGCATTGTGTTATGTACAGTGTGTCAAAACTATTAACCTTGATATTCAAATTGTTTGAGGTTCAATTCTTTGCTGTGCTAACTTCCCCGGAAAAATGATCCTGCATGAATACTATAAGCAAGATCTTGCAAGAAAATTTGTTCAGCTCCAGGATCTTACAAGACTCTTGAAGGGTCATTTTTTGCTGGGTTACAATGGAAGAATCATTATTAAAATGTCCTGAACAAAAACGTTCCGGTATAGGGCAGAGTTTCCTATAGCTTTCTTGAAAAACTCTTGAAAATTTTCAGGAACTGTTATGGAAAGTCTGTAGGAAATTCTGCCCTGTATACTGCAACTTTCTTGTCCAGGAAATTTCAATATTCTTGGCCAGTGTTATTGTTGATCTAGTTGCTCTTTCAGCAATAAACTTTATACTTGTACATTTTCATGTTACCACAGACTAAGTATCCACCTCTTTGTTGGTCACACAGACAAACATGTGACCAGTCACAATGGAACTGGGGTCATCAACTGCATACAATATACTATCAAATGTATACTCTGTGTCTTGGCTAGAAATGAGTAGCACTATTGTGCTACACTATATCCCACACTAATTACAGAATAGGTCAATCATTTCAATTTTGTATACACAGCATTCTAAAATAGCTCAGCTTAGATTATGTATACACAACCAGTAGCTATACACTATTTCATTTTGGGTAGAAAGGAATTTTCAAATAAAGATGGTATGTGATGATGAAGTTAAACAGATTGCATCTAAATGACAAACTCCTCCTCCATGCAGACAGAGCACTTGTACACCCACCTACTCCAGTTGAGCAATCAGTATAGTGTTAAAGAAAGAAGACCCTTAGGCATGTGTGTTGATGATAGGCAGAAGTAAAAAGATATAATATTTCTTCAAAATGTACTGTATGTATATACAAAATTAATTGTGGCATAGAATGCAATTTTAGTAGTTTATTTAGTTCCTTTGATAAAAATGCAGTTGGTATAATGGGCATACCATCTAATAGAAAGTACAATTGTATGAGCAATCATTTTGTGAAACAAGAACCACTGCACATACAGTGCTGTGGTATTGGATCCTGCCATTCCTTGGGGTAACTCCATACTCTAGTCCAGTGCACATGCTTCAGGTCTCCAACACAGAAGTACCATTAGCACAATTATCTTCATTAAAGAATTCACAATATGCTCTCCTGTACTCACTGGGACTAAACACTATGCAATGTTTAGTTGATAAATTTTTCTATTGTAAGAAAATAGAAAATTATTCCCTGTAATAATCATCAAAGTTAACTACAGTACCGAGACACACATACGTACACATTACAGTATATCATCAGATATCTAGTAAAACTATGGATTCTCAAGTATGGTAATTACATTAGTGCTGGATAAATATTATTATAGATTTTTGACTACTCTCTACAATTACATGATCGAGATTTGCTAATAAAAGATTACTTGCCATGCCTACTAGACAAACTGTTAAGGAAAATGAGTTTAAAATCAGTGTATAGATGGATTATGCCGTCATTATTTTATTCCTTGCTTCCCGTCACTACCCACATAAATTTTTAGGTATAGTAGGCACACCAAAGTTTAATTATTTGATTACAGATTACTAGCCTTTTCAGCCTAAATCCTGAATCTCAATGACAATCATACACTCAAATATCACTCAAGTGTAGAATTACCTGCCCATATCAGTTTTACAATGTCAGGTTTATAACTTTTAAAGTATCAGTACACACATTGTATTAAAGTTCTCATGTAAATATTCCTGACACACAAATTAAAGTGCATTCATTTAATTCCATAAATCAAAATTAAATTTCATGGCTCTCATAATGTCACTTGTTACAAATGCATCATGTGAGTGGTAAATGTGGTATAAATAACTACTTGACCTATATAGTATCCAAGCATTTGCAGTATTAGTTTCAACCTTATATTTACATTAGCATGCACAGCTATGTATCCACAAGAAGTACTGTACTTTGCATATACATTGTACGTAATACTAATATAAGAAGAGTATACAGTAGTATAGTATTTCTGTATTAGCAATATAAAACTTGATCTATACAAAGAGGCCATGTAACCAATTGCAAGGACCTCAATGGCATGATCCAATATGTGACAAAGCTATAGGTAATTCCCTGGGTGCAGTATAATTATATCTGCTACCTTATATGGTTACCTCAATGTCTTGAAGAATATCAGTCAGTGTTTGAAGATACTCAAGCACACTGTTTATTTTGCTGATATCTTCTGTATTATTCACTCTTTTCATTACAAACTGTTATTTTGCTCAACAAAATATTCTCCTCTGAATAAAGAATTCTGTAACTGATATTTTATAGCCATTGCAGTTGTGAATATACTACACGTGAAATCAAACTGCTGCAGTGATAAATTGACAATGTCAAGTTCATGATCAGAAGAATTGTTGGACTGTTCTGTTAGTAGTACAACTGCTTTTCTATGCTATAGAGTAAATAATACAATGAAGAGTATAGTACACAATTAGTTCACTGCATATATACCTTCACCATGTACTGGACTTGTAGTTTAATAAGATCAGATGTACAATAGAACTGTTGTGTCTTGTAGCCAATAGATATTCCACTGTCCCGCTTGTTCTTCATTGGAGCACTGAGTGTAACAATGATCATAGTTATTAGGAAAATTGTAGTAATTGAAAGCTCATATCCTAAAGCCTTCATGCTGAAACTAGCCATCTGTTGCTACTGAAGTATACTTTACAGGGTTCTTGTGTAATGCCACAGTGCAAGCAGAGCTTCCTTTATACTCCAAGACCACATGATTTGTGATGTCACTTTATGAAATATACAATATTGGATGTACACAAAGTAATCACTTGGAATGTACACTAGCAACAAATTAAGGCATCTATGACCATAAATGAAATTTAAAATAACAGAAGTGCTGGAAACCATATAGAATCACTGCTATTTCATTATTGTAGGTGATGTAGCACTAGAAACAATAAAACTTGTACATGTTGATAATAAATAAATACAGTAAGGTCCTTCAATACCTACCAGAATATTATTTTACCATACTAATATAATTTCAGCTAAATGGTGTAGCAAATTCATTCCATAATGCTGCTAATTGTTATGTTTGATGGACTTATAGTAGAAGATACTGAAACATTCTCTATAATACATACAGTACTTGTGTCATGTTCCAGCCAGTTTCCATCCAATAATTATGGCTACTGATACCATGGCTACTATATAGGAGTTTTGTGTATGTAACTACAAGTGTGATAATTATCAGTCAAGTACAATGTTGCTCATATATAGACTTGAAATGGTATCAAAAGGACAGTACAATACACAAGCACAAATGCATCAGAATTACTGTGAATGATATTTAATATGTTTCTTGTATGCATGTGTTTTTGTACCTATACATTATCTGCAAATTAAGTAGTTCTGGAACCAGATGTCCATGTGTCTATAGTGACAGTGAAAACATGTTTACTGTATAACTGCTAAATATTGCAGTAATTAATTAGTAACAATATGTGAATATGTTTTAACCTTTTATACAATATAAAGGAAGATTGCAACAAAGTGTTCTCCATATAAGCGAAACCATTTCCTAAACAATTAACCTTACAGTCATGTGACTAATAACCACATACTATATAGTACAATGAGCATGAGCAATTGCACAATAATTTGTTGTGCTTTGTTGGTTGAAAAATTCAATGAATATACTAAATATGTGTGATACTGTAACTATGTAGTCAACATACGTAAGCCTTTTACATCACAATAACCGTGTGTGTAGGTGTACTGTACATATGGGGGAAGAAAATGTCCAACTACTCTTGTCTCACATATATACAGGTGTAGTCTAGTGGGATGTTTCAAGTACATTTCCTTGTAGACGATACAGTTACTTGTAGGTTACTAGAGAGGAGTCTTCTGTACTAATTAACTACATAGCACAGATATCCGCCAAGTGGACCCTGTGTGATATTGTATAGCACCATCACTGATACCTATAATTAGTGTAGCATGACCATACAAGGGAATCTGTACATTTGATGTATATAAGAAAACATCAATAATTTTCATGATCTAGTTATGAATATAATTTTCCAGTATAGGTAGTTGCCAGTGCCTGTTAAAAATTTCTAACATAAAAACTATTGAATTCTGTGTATATGCACAGCTGTATGTACAGTACATGTATCTTACAGTCCATCAAAGTGCTTCAATGCTGACTTGAATCCATACAAGTTTCATTTGTGCTGTGCTTTACATGGATGCTCTTGGCAGATGAAAAGGTAATATATCTTTTAACTGACCTCACAAATGCAAGAGGTAATTTAAGACCATTTGATTCTTCAATGTAAAGTGCATATTATATTTAAGCCATAGTTTTTTCTGTCTCACATGAAATCCTTTCTATTGGATGGCTTTATTTGTGTGTGCATCCAATATGTATAATGTTAACCTTCTATAGTAAATGTGCATTGCGATGTGTACAGTGTGTCAAAACTATGACTTTGATATTCAAATTGTTTGAGGTTCAATGCTTTGCTGTGCTAACTTCCCAGGCAAAATGATCCTGCAAGAATACTATGCAAGATCTTGCAACAAAATCTATCAGGGAGGATCTCGTAAGACTCTAGCAGGAACTGTAGTATTTCCTACAGACTTTCCATAACAGCTTCTGCAATTTACAGAAAATTTTCAAGAGTTTTCAAGAAAGTCTATAGGAAACTCTGCCCTATACTGGAGCTTTCTTGTTCAGGAAATTTTAATATTGATTCTTTCCTGTATACTGACTGCAACTTTCTTGTCCAGGAAATTTCAATATTCTTGGCCAGTGTTATTGTTGATCTAGTTGCTCTTTCAGCAAGAAACTTTATACTTGTACATTTTCATGTTACCACAGACTAAGTATCCACCTCTTTGTTGGTCACACAGACAAACATGTGACCGGTCAAAATGGAACTGGGGTCATCAACTGCATATCAAATGTATACACTGTGTCTCGGCTAGAAATGAGTATAACACCTGCTCACACTATTGCGTTACACTATGTCCCACACTAATTACAGAATAGGTCAATCATTTGTATACACAGTATTCTAAAATAGCTCAGCTTAGATTATGTACACACAACCAGTATACACTATTTGATTTTCAAATAAAGATGGTATGTGATGATGAAGTTAAACAGATTGCATCTACTGTAAATAACAAGCACCTCCGGTCCTCCATGCAGACAGAGCACTTGTACACACAACTACTTCAGTTGAGCAATCAGTATAGTGTTAAACAAAGAATACCCTTAGGCATGTGTGTTGATAATAAGCATAAGTATAAGACTTCAAAATGTACTGAATATTAGCGTTGCGCCAATATGAGATTTGGCCGATATTCTGATAACCGATATTCAATAATGTTTTCAAGCCGATAAACATAGCCGATCTGATATGGTATTGCAAGGCTATCTTCCGCCAAATGTTACTTATTTAAAAGACCAATTTAGTTCATTTATAGTGGCAGTAGTGCTGCAACAATAGCTGACATTATATTTAAGCAGTAATAACAACATTGCAATGCAACTCAAGGTGTTTATTAATATCGTTTGAAGCACACAAGCTTGCATTTCTCTATGAAAACATATATCTGTATTTGCTACTTATTCCATCATGCAACCGATCCGATACCGATATACTAAAATACAGCTGATATATGGTTTTTCCGATAACCGATCCGATTATCAGTGCAACACTGTTGAATATATATACAAAATTAATTGTGGCATAGAATGCAATTTTAGTAGTTTATTTAGTTCCTTTGATAAAAATGCAGTTGGTATAACATGAAATAGAAAGTACAATTGTATGAGCAGTCATTTTGTGAAACAAGAACCACTGCACATACAGTGCTGTGGTAATGGATCCTGCCATTCCTTGGGGTAACTCCGTACTCTAGTCCAGTGCACATGCTTCAAGGTCTCCAACACAGAAGTACCATTAGCACAATTATCCTCATCAAATAATTCACAATATGCTCTCCTGTACTCACTGGGACTAAACACTATGCAATGTTTAGCTGACAAAATTTCCTATAGTAAGAAAACAAAAATTATTACCTGTAATAATCATCAAAGTTAACTACAGTACTATGTAACTTGAGACACACATACACATTACAATATATCATCAGATATCTAGTAAAACTATGGATTCTCAAGTATGGTAATTATATTAGTGCTGGA
Source organism: Dysidea avara (assembly GCF_963678975.1). NCBI lineage: Eukaryota > Metazoa > Porifera > Demospongiae > Dictyoceratida > Dysideidae > Dysidea > Dysidea avara. Next base: position 24,780,146 of record NC_089272.1, on the reverse strand, counting down.
TAAATATTATTATAGATTTTTGACTACTCTCTAGCATTGACAATGGAGAATAGGTGAATACTAGCTATAGCTATACTTTTGTAGCCATGCTTAATATGTGACATGCTTTATAATACCAGACTACAATGTCGAGTTTACAACTTTTAAAGCATCAGTACACACATTGTAATAAAGTTCCCATGTAAATATTTCTGACACACAAATTAAAGTGCATTCTTTTAATTCCACAATTCAAAATTAAATTTCATGGCTCTCATAATTTCACTTGATTACAAATGTGTAATGTGAGGGGTAAATGTGGTATAAATAACTACTTGACCTATATAGCATCCAAGCATTTGCAGTATTAGTTTCAACCTTATATTTACATTAGCATGCACAGCTATGTATCCACAAGAAATACTGTACTTTGCATATACATTGTACGTAATACTAATACAAGAAGAGTATACAGTAGTACAGTATTTCTGTATTAGCAATATAAAGCTTGATCCATACGAAGAGGCCATGTAACCAATTGCAAGGACCTCAATGGCATGATACAATATGTGACAAAGCTATACGTAATTCCCTGGGTGCAGTATATATCTGCTACTTTATATGGTTACCTCAATGTCTTGAAGAATATCAGTCAGTGTTTGAAGATACTCAAGCACACTGTTTATTTTGCTGATATCTTCTATATTATTCACTCTTTTCAAACTGTCATTTTGCTCAACAAAATATTCTCCTCTGAATAAAGAATTCTGTAACTGATATTTTATAGCCATTGCAGTTGTGAATATACTACACGTGAAATCAAACTGCTGCAGTGATAGATTGACAATGTTGAGTTCATGATCAGAAGAATTGTTGGACTGTTCCGTTGGTAGTACAACTGCTTTTCTATGCTATAGAGTAAATAATACAATGAAGAGTAAAATAGTACACTATTAGTTCACTGCATATATACCTTCATCATGTACTGGACTCGTAGTTTAATAAGTTCAGATGTACAATAGAACTGTTGTGTCTTGTAGCCAATAGATACTCCACTGTCCCGCTTGTTCTTCATTGGAGCACTGTGTGTAACAATGATCAAAGTTATCAGGAAAATTGTAGTAACTGAAAGCTTATATCCTAAAGCCTTCATGCTGAAACTAGCCATCTGTTGCTACTGAAGTATACTTTACAGGGTTCTTGTGTAATGCCACAGTGCAAGCAGAGCTTCCTTTATACTCCAAGGCCACATGATTTGTGATGTCACTTCATGAAATATACAATATTGGATGTACACAAAGTAATCACTTGGAATGTACACTAGCAACAAATTAAGGCATCTATGACCATAAATGAAATTTAAAATAACAGAAGTGCTGGAAACCATATAGAATCACTGCTATTTCATTATTGTAGGTGATGTAGCACTAGAAACAATAAAACTTGTACATGTTGATAATAAATAAATACAGTAAGGTCCTTCAATACCTACCAGAATATTATTTTACCATGCTAATATAATTTCAGCTAAATGGTGTAGCAAATTCATTCCATAATGCTGCTAATTGTTATGTTTGATGGACTTATAGTAGAAGATACTGAAACATTCTCTATAATACATACAGTACTTGTGTCATGTTCCAGCCAGTTTCCATCCAATAATTATGGCTACTGATACCATGGCTACTATATAGGAGTTTTGGGTATGTAACTACAAGTGTGATAATTATCAGTCAAGTACAATGTTGCTCATATATAGACTTGAAATGGTATCAAAAGGACAGTACAATACACAAGCACAAATGCATCAGAATTACTGTGAATGATATTTAATATGTTTCTTGTATGCATGTGTTTTTGTACCTATACATTATCTGCAAATTAAGTAGTTCTGGAACCAGATGTCCATGTGTCTATAGTGATAGTGGAAACATGTTTACTGTATAACTGCTAAACATTGCAGTAATTAATTAGTAACAATATGTGAATATGTTTTAACCTTTTATACAATATAAAGGAAGATTGCAACAAAGTGTTCTCCATATAAGCGAAACCATTTCCTAAACAATTAACCTTACAGTCATGTGACTAATTACCACATACTATATAGTACAATGAGCATGAGCAATTGCACAATAATTTGTTAAATGTGCTTTGTTGGTTGAAAAAATTCAATGAATATACTAAATATGTGTGATACTGCTAACTATGTAGTCAACATATGTAAGTCTTTTACATCACAATAACCGTGTGTGTAGGTGTACTGTACATATGGGGGAAGAAAATGTCCAACTATTCTTGTCTCACATATATACAGGGTAGTCTAGTGGGATGTTTCGAGTACATTTTCTTATAGATGGTACAGTTACTTGTAGATTACTAGAGAGGAGTCTTCTGTTCTAATTAACTGCATAGCACAGATATCTGCCGAGTGCACCCTGTGTGATATTGTGTAGCATGATTGCTGTACCATCATTGATACGTGTAATCAGTGTGTAGCATGACTATACAAGGGAATTATCCAAGATCAGAGATTTTAAAAATATCAAGTTGTGGGTAACAAATAATGTATACTGGTAATGTATACTGAATGCAGAATGTCCTCAAAGCAATTTAGCATTCCATACAATCTTGAATTCATTTGAAAATGAAATCATCTAGTGCTGTGCATGGAATTAATTACAAGTGTTTTTTAAGCAAAACAGCAGTGTTTGCCATATGACTGTATGGGGTTTAAAAATATTTGCTGTGGGAACAATTTTACTAAATCTACAAAATTTCTGTGACAGTTCCAATCTAGGTCCCTGAATGTTTTCTTAAAAATTGTAACTTAAAGATTTTTCTAGTGTATAATATTATGCTATATGCAAATGTCAATCACACAAATAGTATGTTTTACTTGCTGTAGTATATATCGACACAGGTATCACACGTACATTTGTATGTGTGCTTTAAAAGGACATGTGTAATGAATACTTAATACCCACCATCAGTGTTGCCATGTGTCAATGATGGCATGTGTCATTAGTTGATGTACTCATATGGCATCAGTACATCAATTACCGAAATAGGATATTTACCTTTTAGATAAACTATCTCTGCTCAGGTGTGTTACTAAACCAACTATATTTCCTATCACATGTTTTAAATTCCTCTATTCACATGCTACTGGTGATAATAATCTTAACAAAAAAACACAAATTTTGGTAATCACAGATCATTCATGGAAGCAAGGAAATCCATAAGTGACGAATTATATTTAGTGTGATATCACAGTTGTGTTTCTACATGCGTACATGGGGTCATCAGTGTAATAATTACTAGATATAAAATTGTATACCAAAGACATTATTTTGCTTAATAAAAAAATATCACATACTATATTACCAAACGGATGGCCTGATAAATGACACAGGTGTTATCAAATGTAGCCACCAAGCAAAAAATGTCGGTTGTTGTATCAGTGTGTATCCTACCTTGATTTGTTTACAAAACTATATAGTGCATATAAATAATAAGGTTTGATCATGAAATGGGTAGATCTAGTACTGTTCTAGGACTTCTTTCTTGAATGGATAGGACTCAATGATACACAAGATATTTTGTCGATGTGTACATTTTAGATTCATTTTCTAGTTGGATATCTACTGAGAAAATGCCTGAGCCAGATTAGGGAATTTTTTATGTTTATTAGTGTAAGTACGTATGTACTGTACATTTTAACCTATGTAGGAGGTTAATTTTTCTGAGATAGATACTACGTCAGATACACAGAGCATTACATGTGTTTCTAAGAAAACACACCAAACAGGAAATAATACTGGTAGATATGATTACACATTTCCCTTTACAGACTTGAGCATGAAATATAATATTCAATGAGGCTGTGAATAAGCTATGCACATGTATTGAATACCACAGTGCCTGTTAATATACTATCCACATGTACATATTGGTTTTCAATATTGCTGATATACAAAACATGTACATACATGGACTATGTTAAATATCTAAAATAATAACTGTGTTTATATAGTGGTGGGTATTATGGAAACAGCACTAGGACTATTGGAATGATACCATAATTTGACACAGCATGTCAAATATAGGCATGGATGTGGCACTTAAGTCTGTTACTATTAAGCTTAATCAGTAAATGTTTCATGATTTGTTTTCTGAGGCTTGACAACCTGTTTTCTTATTCCCAGAATTTAAAATGCATGAGGAGGGTAGCACAGGTTGTATGATTGTGTCAGGCTTCATAAGTTTTCAGTATTATAGCCCAAGCCCTTTATTTGTTCTAACTCTGCTAGTAGCTACAAATACAATAATGATACAATAATAGCTATATGTGTATATAGTTATTCATGTTCTAGTGACCGGATTTGCAAGAAGGTACCTTTTCCACACATTTTACATGCCAGCATAACTGTACTAGGTACCTACTGTAATTATTAAAAGGTACCTAGTACAGTTTTGAGCAAAAAATGCTCAAAACTATTATAGCTTTTACAAGACCTTAGAGGTTTTCTGTGCTGAATTAATTATGGTCAATCTTCTCAGCGCCAGAATAGAGTAGCTACAGGAGCATAATAGGGCGGGGTTTTCCAGTGCATACATGGATTCAGGAAACCAGTTTGCATGAGGAACCTAACACACAAATTAGTTTGGCACAGGAAAGAAGTTAGTGACACAGCATGTACTATAGCACAATTAAATTAATGTAAATATTCATCTTTCGGGGAAGTGTCTACAAAGGGAACATGGGCCTTCTTGTAAGTCATTTTTAAGAGACTGAATACTCTAATAGAGCGGTCAGGATATATATAATAGAGTGATCAAGTATGACCTAGTGGTCCAACCATTAAATATCCATGTGGATTTCTTATTGTTGGGAAATAATATAGAGCATTCAATGGAGTTTTGGGAGATCTAGAGAACAATTGATATTGTGGAAACCTGAGGTGTTAGCTTGTACTGCTAGTTTGCAGCTATTTACTCATGGGAATAGGTAGACTTTCTGACCTGAATTACATGAAAAATAATGTGTAGCCCTACTAGCTAGCTGTCAGGGGTTTTGCAAATATACTGTATAAAGGGAAACATTGGCGGGGATAAACTTTGGTAACTAACCAGATAAAATGCATTTCACAAAAAACCTTTGGCAAATTCAAGCTCAATCTTTTAGCTATAAAAATGCTAATCTCAGGTGCTAAAAGTATACATACTTGGTGGATTAAACTGTGGTGAATTTGTAGCAAATTGCCAAAGTTCCCCTCTATACAGTAACTGATTTACTATTCCATAATCATATTCTACATGATGAAATAATTCACTGTTGAGTTATTATTATTAACACTTTACAGTGACCAGCACTGAAGGTCTACAGCAACAAGTTGTAAACCATTGAGCGACCACATTGCAACTGTGTCCCCAGACGCTCACATCTAGTACATGTAACTGTGCTGGTAGCTATAGTGCTGCCATTGGAGATCCCTTTTGTAAACTATCCCCCAGCTACACATGAGACAAGTAGCAATGATAAAATTTGAGGCAGTAAGGAGAAAAGTATTGCAGGCAGGGATAAGAAACAAAATAGCTAATCAAGATAAAATTTGAGGCAGTAAGGTGAAAAGTATTGCAGGCAGGGATGAGAAACAAAATAGCTAATCAAGTTTGCTTGGGCTAAACACTGATCATGATCAGTAGTTGGATAGTCACCTACTAATGCATCCGAATGACCCAGGAAAGTGGAATTGGTTGTTTTGACCATAGATAATGCCAAGAGTACATAATACTGTAGCTTTATTATGTACTCTTCATCAGATACCTGGTATAGACTCCGCATGTGCAGTGTATGTTTTCATTGTACGGCTGAATTAAGTTCAAGAATATAAGTTCTTATCATTGTCTCTCCATTTCCTATGGTGACACACATACACAGGTATTCACTTTAGGTAAATCTACTCAAAGTCATAAATCAAGGCTAAAACACAAGGCCAAACAAACACTAATATGGGAAATGCAGTTTCTACTATCGTGGAACTACCTTGTGGAATGCTCTGCCAACAACCTTACATGACCCAACAACGCCGGTTTACTCAATTTCGAAATAGTTTATAATTTATTTAAGACCATTTTTAGTGATGTTAGTTTGTACATAAGTAATTACTGTATACGTGTGTGTGTTTATGATGTACTTTTTTCAGTGTGCAGGGCGTGTGCTGCCTCCTTGATGAATAACAATTGAAAAAAGGCCACTACAAAATTTATGCCACGTCAACACTAACTGAATCAAGGACGAAAATTTCGAACCCACGGTCGAAAAGTACAAAATATTCCTCGCCACCTCGCTCGTCACCAAGTCGCGTCCTTGGCTAGGACACATCGTTCACCCACTCAGGTTCTTACTAGTCTTAGAGGGGAGTCTTAGTCACAGGTCAATGACTGATGAAATTTCGACACCGGCTTATAGTACGTTCACGTTGAGCTGAATCCTCAAAAACATTTAATAACTCACGGATGCAATTACACATGATCTTGAAATTTGGCTCATTTGTAGTACTGCTTGATCCGCTAAAAATATTTTGAAATCTTTTTGTTCAGATGTTTGACATAATATTTACAGCCAATCAAAATTTTCACAATACATTTCCTATGGGGAAGCCATATAAGTACAGTGTCCATTACAGCCCTTTCCCGAACTTGTAATGGAGCCAAACCATACATGTCTGTTGTTGACACCTTTGCTGTCACCAATAATCATCTGGTTGGCTGAAATGTTAACTCGGTTGAGAAAAAATCCGCTTTTAAATTTTAGCTGTTTTTCAGGATTCAGCTCAACGTGAACATACTATAGTCTCCGTTGTCCATTTCCCGTTCCTATTCCGGATACCTTCCCGCACACAATCAGGATCCGGACCTTACTAGCCGAGTTCAAGTTGAAGCAAGCCCGAGTTGAAGTCTGTGGATACATCGGCTAGCAGATTGAAGAAAGCACCATTCATCATGATGTTTGTGCTCTTTGTCGTCGTTCTACTTTACTCTACCTCAGCAGGTATGGAGCTATTGCTACGTATGTTGCTGTCAGACCTTCAGTGCTGGTCACTGTAAAGTGCTAATAATAAAAGTAAAATAATATATAGTTAGCTACGAGGTGATGTGTACTCTGGTAACCGGTCTTGCTCCAGCACTTAGCTAATATTCGTTTTATGTCGTTTTACACCGTACTTTAGTATAAAATTATGTTGTGTGTTAAAGGTAGCTACTCTGATTTTTACAGACTCTCAGCAGAGCGCTGAGCTGTTGCATGTGATTAAGTCTGGCATCCAGCCTGGCTGCGTACACTCAGCTAGCTACTATAACTAAGCGTGTCGGTGGTCTAATTATCTAGTCACAGTCAAGTTTACACCAGACTGAAGTCTTGATGTATATATGCCGCAGCAGGTTGAATGAAGATTGTGTGGCTGCTCAGGCACTTGCCTAGGCTGCAAGCTGTGTGTGGATCAAATCACCACCTGCTCTGTTTTTTCTGCATTCAATAGCTGTTTTAGTGACATGTTTCTGACACAGGCCTTCTTTGCAGGTCCTTAGTGAGATAGTGACTATAATAGCTAATAAACAACACTGCTCAGACACATGAGATGTAGGTTGGTCAAGCATTATTAAGAGTATTAATCTTAAGGGAAATGGCCTATGAGCAATTAGTAAATAATGTAATTAGTGGTAAAATTACTAATAGGTTGTGCATAAATTATAAACACACCCTAGGCGTTGTACCTGCATGAATATAATTAGTGGTCTCAGATATAGATAGATTTGAACTTGTGGTGTTTATGAGCTCCTGTGGTACTGTAATTTAGTGGCTCCAACTATCAGTGCTACAACATAGAGTATAAACAAACATATTTACACATATGTATGCATGACCCAAATATGACTCACCATTAAATTTTATAGCTGCTGGATGTAGCTACTTCTTGTACTTTTGTGATAGTCAATCATTATAGATGCAAGACAATATTATATAGTGATCTTATGGAGGCAAGCTACACCTTTAGCTACTTGCCAATATAATTTCAGTTGCTGGCTAAATATAAAATATTACACTATTGTATTATTGTATTGTATTAATGCTTTACAGTGACCAGCACTGAAGGTCTGCTATATGCAATGAATACTGAGTTATATAGAAATGTAATTTAATGTGATCAACTTGTCCACAGGTACGTACATGAAGGAGACAGCATGCTATAGGCCACTATTGGTAATACATATGTTGGTATTCATTATTTCAACGAAAGTGGAGTGCTCTTTGCTCTTTTTGATGCATCACTTCTCTCTTATCATTGTACTCTAGTTACCTGTGATATATATAATATTACATTTCAACTTCAGTTTTTTATTACCTTACGAGCCATGTGTCTGCATACACTTGGTATCTTAGGGAAGCACCCTTGTACTGGCTAAGCCTTTTATAGACCTGTCTTATGGACAAATTAGGTAATAATATTATATATAGTGTGTGTAATGCTTAAGTGATACTTTTCTTGGCTTCTGTTAACAGCCATACAACTAGTGTGGCTTTATACACAAGTCTATTTGAGTATCTCAATGAATATCAAAATGTTATCAACTTGTGTATATCCTGTAAACATGGGTGTTGCACCAAAATGACATTACTCACTTGATATCAAAATTAATGGCAATGCACATAATTTTAACAGTGTGATACAGGCAAATACATGTAACATAGAAAAGCACTCCAGCTTGTGCATGCCATGTGATACTATACAGTATGTCAGTTATCAGTGATGGGTGATATTGATATTTTGCTATACGATTATTGCCATGAACAAATATCACGATTATCACGATTATTGTCCACTCAACTCTTGTAATGAAAACACTAAACACATTATGAATTGTTAATTAAGTGGTAGAATTACATCAAATATTTACAGATATTTCTCTGATTATCACGATTATTGCGCGATAATTGCCGATTTTGATTATCACCAGTCAATGAAAAATACACAATGCCGACTATTGCCAATATAATAATCTCAATTATCATGATAATTGCCCATCCCTATTGGCTATGTAGAAGCTATGCTAGCATGCATCCACCTTACCCATGCTTATTAAAGCATAAGATATAATTATGTCCATTCATAGATTTATTAGACTACCTGTATTATATTATACTAATTGTTTTGTCCTTCATCACCATAGGTCATTACGTCCACCTAATTTTGATAAAATAATACTAGTGCAACCAATGATAGTTATTAATTTAAAATAAAGTACAGTAGGGTTCCAACGATAAAAAGCAAAATGCGATAATGGTAGCATTACACTATATAGCTATGTGGGAAAATCGCTCCATGGGAATGTTCAAAGGATTTTCCCACATAGGTGTAATCATCCTTATGATAGTTATCACTACTTTTATCACTGGAATCCTACTTCATGATTAAAATAATAATTTTTAAATACACTAGTTTAACTTTTTTGGTTATTATGCGTGTGTGGGTATGACTGCTTCATTAATGCATTTTGATTTTGTTGCTTACCTCAAGCGAACTAGGCAATAGATTAAGAGACATGTTTCAGTGTTTTCTATAGCAAAACTGCAGCTAATTGCAGCTAGGTCAGTAAGGGACATTGCAAGAGGCATGGTAAAGAGCAAGGCAGTGTGTTCTGATTGTTTAAGGGTGTGGTCACAAATGGATTGTTTTACTACTGGCAAAACAAGTAACAAGTGCAGCTACAGGTATCTCTACTCCTGGGCACAGCAGCTCTGCTGCCTGCCCAGTAATAATTAATTAATTAAATAAATACTCTTTTTCTCTCTTACAGTAGTTTAAGCACTTCAAATAGTTTTGTGGCATCCAAATATGCAAAGTGTCAATATGGAATATTAACACCTTTGTATAGTTTTGTTGCATGAAGAAGAAGACGACCATGTAATCAAAGATAAAAGGAAAGGCAGAGTGCAGCTAGAGAACAGACACTTATCGGAATCGGAAAGGCTACACGTGGCATATGGTTGCCATGTACTCTTTTGTTTGGCCTCTAGCCATGCAACTGTAGTCACGTAGGCTGGCTGTACCATTCATTTTTAAGGAAGAACCATTCTAAACAGTACTATACCATACTGTCTGATGCAACTAGCTCTAAATGGTTGGGCTGTAAAACAGGGTGTAGCCTTTACAGATTGCTGATGTGAAAAGATGTGATATCATACAGTACACTAGTACTGTATAGTAAGAACCACAAAAGAGTAAACGTGGCCCACGAAATAACATAACCCAAAAAGCAGCCTCAATTTTCCCTAATGATGATGAGGCAGTATTGGCTAGGTAAAACTAAGCCCAAACAAGCTTTCAGATTGAAACGCTTTCAGCAAGTTGCTATGGAGTTTTTAAAAAAATTATTTAATGGAATTTTCTACTGACCAAGTAACTCACTGATGCCTTCAGACAAGCATAACTTGATAACAGCTAAAGCTATGGGCTTGATTTTTTCACTGTTCGACATTGCTTTGTCCAGAGAGGTGCCTTTTGGCATACCGCAGTACATACCATGCATTCTTCATGGACTTACCAGTGTCCTTCTTTGTGTCCCATTCATCTTTGCTGACAGTGAAAAGTGTTTATTTGGTGGTAGCACATGATGGCTTCCCCTTTGTAATGGAAATCGTCCGTATTTTTCATAGTGGCTATTTTGATTGCAGAGGTACTATTCAAACAGTTCTTGATTTGTACTGCTGTGTAATGGGTTGAACATAGCCGACAACAAAACATAATGGATACTTCACCACCTTTCAGATAATAATTGATAGAACTGAGGCACGCACGGCACCATTTCTGTGAGGATTGTAGAGGTGCTTTTCAAACAGTTCTTGATTTGAAATGCTGTGTAACAGGTTGAACATAGCTGACAACGAAGCGTAATGGATACTTCACTTTTCAGACAATAATTGATATAGCTGGGGTGCGCGGTGCCATTTTAGAAGTGGCATGCATGGGTTCACCAGTCACAATCATTATTTGCAAAATTAACAAACAAGTACACAAAAATTAGGAATTTTCAACTAGAGTAGGGACCATAGCACATCGATAAAAAGTACTGAAACAAGTTGGAGTAGTCCATGATATTAAATCATAGTAAAACAATAAGAAGTGTTATATCCCTACTGCGCATTTCCGTTATGATATACTGAGTACAGTAGGGATATTAACACTTCTTATTGTTTTACTGTGATTTAATATCATAGGCTACTCCAACTTGTTTCAGTACTTTTTATCGATGTGCTATGGTCCCAACTCTCAGGGGCATTGGAGCAGGCCAAAGAGTGAGGGGGCCAGGCCAGCTGTAATTATAAGCTGAAGACCAAAGAAAAAAAAGAAGGTAACTACCTGCTGACAATAGCTGCCCTCCACCAACTATATCTCCTTATTTATAACTACACATACATAGCTAAGTAGCTTGCTACAGTACACTGCTTCTCTGAACACTGTGACTGCTCTATTAGAGTATCTAGAATTAACTGTTCTATTAGAGTATCTCGATCTTTTCTTGCAAACATTGTCCCATAAAGGAGGGGCCATGGCCCGCCCTGCCCCCCATCTCCACCGCCTATGCCTACTTTAGTTGAAAATTGCTAATTTTTGTGTACTTGTTCTACCAAGAATAAGTGCAGCATTATTAACATGAATATCACTAGACATTTCTTGGCTGCCACTATTGATGCCATATCTTTTCACAACATGTAGGAATTCTTTTAAGGGCCACATTGTTTTTTCACAGCTCAGCTGTTTTGGTTAGTATATCAATTACTTTTATATCTCCAAGCCCACGCTTGTCATGTACCCTGTATATACAGTAATCAGTTCAGGAAAAACCTTGTGATTACATGTATGTGTTTCTGTGTGTCCGTCCATATCCATGCATGTGAGCAAATTAATTTCAAGCCTAAAGAGGAATGTTTATTTGGACGTCTATGAATCAATGGAACTTTCAATATTTTGTCTGCACTTCTTTGTGTACATTTTTTTATGTTTAATTATTGCAAACTCCATGCTAAAAATTAATATGGAATTCAAACATGTACATCATTAACATTTCCATCATCAATGGGCAACATCTGCAATGATATTTTGTGATAAGCACAAAAGCCATGCTATTGTAGGGACTTTGTACTGGGATGGTAGCATTAATTTTATTATGATAGCATTTAAACAGGAGGCATATAGAATATAATGCAATATACACAGTTGAGAATTTCAGTGTGCTTTCATTGTTGGAGCCCATTTAGAATTATCACAATACATTTACAACTTCTTACCTTTATCATCTCCTGATTTCATGTGTAAAAAACTGCAAACAATATGCATTTCCATGGTTGTACCAAATTCTCTGAAGCCCCCACAATATCAAGGCCTTTTATCGATTATGACATCACCCATCATCATTGCAGATATTGTCCATTGTTATTAGTACCTAATTTGCTAATTGATACAGACAAGGTGATTGTTTGTTTTTATTGTTGTTGTTTTTTTTGTTTTTTTTAATCTCACAGTACGTATTTTTCATTCAAAATAGTTATTCTGTTAAATCATCTCAATTGAACTCTTGTTACACATTCTGGGCTATTTTATACCTACCTTCATCTTTTCTTAATCATATTCTATGAATTCCATTAAGTGTTTGCGCATATACCTGGTTACAGGAAGAGAAGAATGGAACTCCATAGTACACAATTTCTCGTAACTTTGGTTGTTGAATGCAACCAAAGCTATGAGAAAGTGGTTGTTGATTCCATTAGTGTACGTTTCCTTTTTCTTTTTTCCCCCTGGGATATATCAGAAAATATTCACACCAAAACAGACTATGAATTGTTCTGTGAAGTGCAGAAAGCCAATGTGGGGAGGGCTCTTCCTAACGGTAGGTTTAATTCAAAGAGTTTATACAATTGCAGTTACAAAAAGTGTAACTAATATTATTTGATGTGAAGTCGTGTTATTTTTGCTAATAAGAATCGTGTCTACTTTTAGTATTATAATGTGCTCAGGTGGTAATTTGGGTACCCTCAAAACTTGTATGTAGTTACTACATATTTGAAGTATAGAAAGACATTTAGCCTGTACACAAAAGCTATGGATTTTTCCTTCACAGGCAAATATGACCATCAGGTTCATGGCCACTCTGCTATACACACATCTTGTAAGACTAGCTAGGGCTTGTCAGAAATTTAAATGACTGCCATTAAAACCCTTTCATGGCTGTAACCGGATTTTTCTGGCACGACGATATAAAACATGCGCTGAGTGCAATTCCAACATGCTAGTGCTTCTATTGTGTGTTTCATAGTACGATGCGCTAACCCTGAAGTGGGTACGTCCACAGAGGTTCTGTTTCTGGGATAACCAGATAGTTTGCGCACTATTGTGGGTTTATTACATAACCCGGTAAAACTTTTCTCTTGAAAATAGGGCTATTTCATTTATATTTGAGTTGATAGTAATGTTTTGAACAAAGATACATCATTATAGATAGGCTAAGACAACCAGCAAATAGCTGACGATGGTTTTTCAGACGTGTGGCATAATTCAATTGTGTGCGTATACGCATGCGTGACACTGGATTTGTGATAAAACTCAAAGAAACTAGCCATGAAGATGATGATTTAGTAAGGAAACAATATAAAGTACTGTAGTTTCATACATTGTAACACTTATTTGTAGATAGTTTATTAGTGGCCACCTGTTTCTCAAGGCTGCTTTTAGCATATTTTGTAGTTTTGTTGTCTTATAATTACTTTGTGGTTTTATTTATATAAACAAAACAACCTAGTCAAAATCATTAGTCCACACAGTGTTTACATAGAGGTATAGTAACCAAGTGGTTTAGTGTACAGTGAGGCTTATACAGCATGATTCAGCGCCTTGTAAAGTGCGCAGGGAAATTCAGCCGTAAAAGGGATAATTATTAATTAAATATCATCTATGCCACTATTTGCCAATCCATAAAGATTTTTTTGCAAAACATAATAGATGTATGGGCATGCATGTCACTACTAATATCATACAGTATGGTAGTACTGCATATTAGGGATCACAGAGGTGTACATTTTCTGGCCAAAATATAACCAGCTTCACAATACCTTCCTGGCACTTGGCAGTATCATACAGTACAATAGTACTGTATAGTAGGGACATTGAAGGTGTGGGGGCAATCCGTGATATAATATAACCCAAAAACTAGCCACGTTTTTTCCTCAAAACTACATGACAGTATTGGTTGGGTAAAACCAAGCCCAAAAGTTTCTTCAGATTGGCCTGAAACGTTTCCGTCAAGTTTGCAACAATTTTTTTTTTATTTCAACGGAATTTTCTACTGCCTGACGCCTTCAGTCAATTGTAGCAGAAAACTGGCTACAGCCCTAATGCTTTCACAGAAAAATTTCTAGTTCACTTAAGAAAAAATCTTTGGTATATTGATAAACATACCATGCTTGTGCTATTGTCTTACCTTTTATCCTTCTTTACTGTGCATGGCCATCAGTCAACGTTCTACTACTGAGTGTTAATAGACTACAGTACGGCCTCCATCTACCAGTGTATATTGCATCAAACTATTCAAATACAAGTGGTCGCCAGTTGCACCAAAAACACATGCGTACATGACTCGCTGTTGATATCGATCAGAGAGAGCAACTCACGGCAAACTATATAGCAATGTGTATGTCAATAAATATAGTTTAATTAGTAACAATGTTAAACCGAGTCAGATCATCCAGGTCCTGCTTTACAGATTACTCAGGTCTGCTAAATTAAAAGTGGACGTGTTACTACACATCATAGCGTAGCTCTTTCTTTCATGAGCCATGCCCACTTATGTAAATTATTGCCTGTGGACATATAGTAGCCACGCCCATTCATCAGTGTAGGTATGCACAAATCCACGCCCACTTACATAAATTACTGTCTGTAGACATATGGTAGCCACACCCATTCATCAGTATGCACAAATCCACGCCCATTATTGTCTGCAAGCTTATGTAGAACCACGCCCACTGATCAGTTGTTATTGTATGAGTCATAATCTAGCATAATAGTGCTGTGATTAACTCTATTAAAATATTGTGACTGGTTTTGTGAAAAGCAGGCTATTTAGTGGTCATGAGCTTGCAAAAAAACTTCACAAACAAGTATAAGAAAAAATTAGGAATTTTAAATTAGAGTAGGGATAGTGTATAGTGCTGCAATAAAAGTACTGAAACAAGCTGGATCGGAGTAGTACATAATGTCCAAATACTGTAAAACAATAAGAAGTGAATATCCCTACTGTGCTACACTCGATGCACAGTAGGGACATTCACTTCTTATTGTTTTACAGTATTTGAACATTACGTACTACTCCAATCCAGCTTGTTTCAGTACTTTTTATTGCAGCACTATACACTCTAATTTAAAATTCCTGATTTTTTTCTTATGCTTGTTGGTTACAAGTTCATGTATTTGTTACAAAGTGCGATGCTCTGCATTGGATCTGCTGTAGTTGAGATTTCAAGGTAGACTGCCAGGGTACCCACAACCATCAGCACCTCTTATTATCACAAGTTTAAGGAAAATTTTGGAATTTTATGTTCAGTTAGAAAAAAAGTAGGGAAACAAGGGAGGTCACCTACAGCTACAGATATGCTTATGAACATTTAATTCCTAATTCAGTCTATATCCCAAGACCAAGACTGAATTAGGGATTAAATGTTCACTAGTATATCTGCAGGTGTAGGTGACCTCCCTTGTTTCCCTACTTTTTTTCTATGATCCCTAGTTGAACTTAAAATTCTTAAACTTGTTTGTTTACTTATTATGTAACATTATTATGACTGGTGAACCCATGCATACCGCATCAAAAGAAAGGATGGCGCCAGCTAATGCAGAATAAATGTTTTTGTCTGAATTACATGTGCCCCAGGTATCAAATACTGTTTCAAAAGTGCAGTAGCCATTACGCTTCGCTTTCAGCTGTGTTCAGCCTGTTACACAGTGCTACAGATGAAAAACAGTAGAAGAAGTGCCTCTGCAACAATCCAGTCAACACAAAAATACGACGATTCATGTGCCCCCAACTATCAATTACTGCCTCAAAAGTGTAGCCATCATTATGCTTCGCTTTCAGCTGTTTTCAGCCAGTTAGCTACTGTATACAGCGTTACAAACGAAGGATCGTCTCTGTGATCAATCCAGTCATTCCGGAAAATACAGATGATTCCTGTTTACAAACGTACTGTAGGGAAGCCATGCATCGCACTACCGTGAATCAACACCTTGGGTTGTCAGCAAAAAGAAATGGGACACAAAGGAGGACAAAGGTAAGTCCATGATGTGTGCATTGCATTGTATGTACTGCGGTATGCCAAAAGGTACATCTTGGGGTGAAGCAATGTTGAACAGTAAAAAAATCAAGCCCATAGCCTTAGCTGTTATTGAGTTACGCTTGCCTGAAGGCAGGCAGGCAGGCAGGCAGTAGAAAATTCCATTGAATTATACAGATGTTCAAAACATCACGGGGTGAGCCTGAGCGAGTTGAGTTGAGTTGCACAATATTGTGTGCATGGTTGAGGTATGTTGTGTTTTTGTTTTGTAGGTGAAACAGAAAGCAAATTTGAGCAAGATTGAAAATTTGCTAGCTAGCATTAAAATGTATTCACTGCTAGCTGTTTTTAGTACACTTCACATTTAATTCACTACAATTTACACATAATTATTATGTGACTAGATCTGCAAAAACCAGTCTTATCGCCTAAGACAGGAAGTTTGATTTTTTCACACAAACACAAAGCTTAATGAATGCACTATCAATTTCACTTTCACAGTCGACCTGAGTAAAGTGATCTGCTTTTCTCAAGCACAGTGGCAAGCCATACGAGTGGTCTGGGGTCTTGTTGGAGCTCTGGCCACCAGGAGATGGCTGTGTGTGGCTGTACAGCTCCATGGTATTGGACAATGACCTGTGCTGTAAATTTCCTTTCATTTTAGCCAGTTCTGAGCCCTGAATGGCCCATAACGTGGCCTAATTCATCCCAACACATTCCTTTTCAATTTTTGAACACCATCTTGCCCACTTTCCAGCTCCCACCCTTTTTGGAGCTCGCCTGATAGAGTCAACCTCAGTTTAAAAACTATCTAAAATGGCGGGAAACTTAGTTGTTGACTACTTCTTCAATGGATGATCTGAAAGGTAGAAATTGTAAAACATGTGAAAATTTGGTATGCGTAGCTACCACCATTGGCCAACTACAACACTCTGAATATTTAAAACCGGCGTTTCTCAATACTTTTAAATGGGCAATAAGAATGGTTTCCCAGAGACAGTCACATATGCATTTCTTTTGAAACCATCAATACTGATGGAGTTACAAAACAAAACAATTACAACACCTCGGCCATATGCGACTGCATAAGCTGCATAAGGCCTAAGCTAAAGTGGCATGGCAAGGGAAATGCTAAAAGGAACAGAATAAAATAATTAATGCATGAAATTCAATGCCACTTGGTTGATTAAAACAGAAACTGTGTGCACTGGTGCTACTGGTGCCATGACCTATATGCATGAGCTGGCGTTGATCGTCTAATCTTATCTCTCTGTCTTCTGCAGTTTCATTGGCCAACTGCATGCTCTCTTCTGCAAGTGTGCATAGCATCTATCAAGTGTCTACTTCCTTCTGCTTCATCTGGTATTTCTGCTGCCATCCTCACCCTGTCTCGTTCTCTCCTGGCCTTCTTCTAAGATGATCTTCTTTGTCCATGTGTATGTAGATAAGAAGTTGTAACCCATGTGACAAATTCTAAACCATGTGGTGCAAATACGGCCTTTATTGTACAGGAAATTTTTGTGAACGCGACATACGTACCATTCACCAACCAGTATTCCCTCCTCGCCCTGTCTCATTCTCTCCTGGCATTCTTCCAAGACGGTCTTCTTTGTCCATGTCAATATAGATAAGAAGTTGTGAGCCAAATGACAAATTCTAAGCCATGTGGCACTTTTTTCTGTGTTCATTACATAAACTGTCGGGAATGGTTATACGTGCGTGAGCAATTACAACCAGTGTGGGGCTTCTGTGTTCATTACATAAACTCTCGGGAATGGTCAAACATACAGGTCGGACGTACGATGTGACTATTGCCATTTGTGGAACTTGCTCAGGCTTGCCCCATTAATTTTTTTTAAATTTGTAACAATTTATTGGAAGCCTTTAGGATTGTACTAAAGGCACTTTTGGGCTTGGTTATGTCTAACCAATACTGCCACGGTGCCAGGATGGAGTTGTGAAGCTGGTTTTTGGGGGAATTGTTTGGCTAAGAAAATCCAAATCTCCGTGATCCCTAATATACAATACTACCGTACTGTATGATGTTAGCTATCTACCATACTGTATGATGTTGTATAAATGGATTTATACAAAGTAAACAAATTAGTGTAAAAAAATTACAACTTGGGAATAGAGATTGCTGAAAACGTAATAAAACATGAGTCAAACAATCCAGCATGTTAAACTCAGAGATATCTCTATTTGGACTCAAATAAACATTTATAACGAAGCATTCTCAGTACTTATCTGCCCCTGATTTATGGAGAAACTACTGTATTTCCCTTAGTTTCTTCCATATCCATTACTTTTATTTTCCATGATCCGTAATCAAACTTTTAATTCCTAATTTTCCTTATACTTGTCCATTGTTAAACATTTATTCCATGCACTGGCAGTTCAAACATTTTAAGGTAGAAATATGTAGGGTATTATCTGGTATTATAGTTTGCTGATCTGAAAGTGAGCACCACACAAAATCAACTAGGCAGTATACTCCTAACTATAACAGTTCAGTATAAAATAAGTTGTGGTTGTCAAGGGTTGCTTTAAACTCATTTCACTGCTTTTTGTGTTTTATGTGGCCCCAAAAGCTAGCCATTAACTGGCTTTGGAGTTTTTACTCACATTTCTAAAAATATAATGATGGTTATTACTAAAAACAGAATTTATAACTACATTGTACTGCATGCTTTTTATAAACTATTGTTAATATTATTGTAATGTTCAAATAGAGTGTACATTTTTAGGACTTTTAATACAATGCACCTAGAATTTTTTCTAAAACACTCTAGAATCACCACTGATGATTTATTAAAATTTTAACTTTAAATTGATAGCACTATATACACCATGGTGACTGTTCTATTAGACAATCTCAACCTCGCAAGTTCGCACTTTGCTTTGTAACTCTGTAGCTGTAAGTTACTGCAATTTCTCAAAAGGTACTGCTACGATGGTTAATTTATTATTATGTACACACCAATTTTCAAGTTGTTCCATGCAAAGAAATGTTCATAACACTGTGAATGTTTATCAGGTTCGTAGCAAAATTTATTCACTCTAGCTATATCAATACAAAATTTCAAGACAATCAAGTTGCTTATTTGCTTTTTATATTGCAAAGTGTGTGAAAGGAAGTAGGAGACTATTGGTCCCTGTAAACCCTAGTGGGATAGCATTTAATAAAACCCCTAACATTGAAATATTGGCCACCATATCTCTGGAATGACTGAACTGAATTTGATCAAATTTGGTGCATTGTCTGCACTACCTGGCAGGAAGTTCCATTTAAAGCAAAAAATGTTGTGTTTTGAAGAAGGAACTGTGGAGCTACTGTAACACATGTATGAAAATCTCTAATTTCTTTCTTTTGATCAATATTCACATAGTGTGGTGGTGTGCCAGCTTTCTTGGCTGTACATACCATGTGTAAAGAGCAACTATCGCGTTTTTTTGCTGAAAATGTAATATTTAAGCCATGTCAAATAATACTACTATACCTACATATACATATAGAATTTTTAAGCCAAAATAAAATTGTATGTAAAGCCGAAAGTATTTTAAATTCCTCTTTAATTCTTTTTTTTTTACAATTAACTGCTCAGTATTATTTTTTTCAAAACCTTTGGTAATTTTTCGAAATCTTGAGGCTACTTGTGATATAAAATAAAAATTCATAGAGAACAAATTTCAACTTCAAATAATATTCATCTAATAAACCTTCAATGCAACAAATTTTCATCACTTTCAAAATTAATGGAAATATTTTATGGCAGTAGTACTCCAGACTGCAAGGAGTCTAATGGCAATGCTAATGTATGCTGTGTATAAGTGTTTTGCCCAAACCAAGTGACCAAAGACTCAAAGAGTGGTGATTTCTACTAGGTAGCTAGCTAGCTATTACTATAGTATACGGTCACTGCCGGGCTGCAGTGCCAATTTTAGCCCTGAATGTGGTAAGCCGTTCATGGCATGACCATACCCCATGAAGATGAGTCTTTCACATAATTTATCTGTAGCCATAGACAGCATATCCTCCTTGTTGATGGCTCTTCTAAATGGTATAACTAGCTAGCTAGCAATAGTGTAGCATCAAAATCATCTGTTGAGTCAGACAATCATAGCTTTGACATAATTATACACTGTGCAAGAATCAAGATTATTTTTATGCTATCAAACAGTATAGTATAGTAGTACTGCTTAAGGTTACGGGATACTGTAAACCCCACATGTACACTATCAATCATTTTTCATGATTAGGGGTTTGATTTTTCTTAATGCATTGTTTTCAAATATTTATGCATTCTTAACTTCTCATTAATTGACATGAAATTCAAATGTTGTTATGGAAACATGAGTTGTCCCCATGCCAATTAGTGATAACTATGAACCAAAAATCAGGCCAATGAAGAGCCATGAGAACTTACTAACAATTCTAAGATTTGAAGAACATCACTTGTGAGGGACTGACAAGAGGATTTGTGAATAATGCATATAGTTGCTGAAATATGACTACAATATGGCCTAAGGCAAGACACTGTGGTCACAAAATTTATTTTTAAATTGATATCACAAGTACTAGAAACATTATTTCTAACAAAAGGCTCCGTCAGGACCTAGACAAGAAGCCAAACTAGTAGTCTGTTTATACAAAATGTTAACAACTAGTTTGACAGTCCTGATTTTTGGTTCAGGAAAATATCGCCATTAGTCAGCAAAACTACGCATACACTTACAGGTGCGCCAGTTGCTAAGTGTGTTGTTTCTATGTTATCTTGTACTGTTACGTGTGTTTTCTTGTACTTTGTACCTATCCAGTCAGCACACTATGATTCTCCCAACAATTTAAGCCTGTTACCAGCTGATACACAACACAACAACACCAAGCTGCCTTAATTACGAAATTAAATTTTTGTTTGACAGTCTCCAGTATCCCGTAACCTTAAGTAGTTGAAAAAAATGCTATATTTAAGAAGACCTGTGAAGAAGAAACAAAGACTGAACACAGCCCTAATGTTAACACAGAAATTTGCCTGTTAAGGTTACGGGTTAGGCGCTTAATAATAGGTTATTATTTTTCGATGCGCGATAATGGTTGGTGCAATATTGGCACGAAACTCGAGCAGGTGTTAGTGAGAAGGTTGTTAACTTTAAAGCGTTGTATAGCCACGTGATAATAGCGGAGGAATCATACAAAGTGAGTGCTAATAATTTACTGCGGAAGGTAGTCAAGCGTAAAATTAAGTCCCCGCAATGTGGCGTTAAGCGCTACTGCTTAATGTGGTTATTATTCATCAAAAATAGCAGCTGTCAGCCAATTAGCACTAATTTTTTTATGGCAGTGTCAATGGGTGGTTATATTATCTAGGTCCTGTCGAGGAGACTTTGTGGGAAAACTGACTAGAAGCTGGTTAATTATCGTATCTTTCAAGGATAATGGCGATTAGTTCTGCTACGGAAATACCGCGAGTGCACTACAGTGCTGTTACAATCGGATAACAACTCAATTCGTTCGTGAGGACCTAGAAATCACTAAGTAATAGCTTATTAATGCTGAATATCATGGTCTGGCTTCCCATGAAACCTGGTTTTTGATGAATAGCAACTCAACAGTTTCGCTGTTTAGTGCCTGCATTTCTGTACAAGCGCATCTCTTGTTGAGTGTATCGCCGCTTTTGGTATTTCTTGTACGTTAATATACCATGTTATTTTAGTGAGTTCTTCCGTGCAAAACGGTTAAAACAGAACTATAAGCAAAGCGCCTACAAAATTATTTAATGGGTAACCCCGTAACCTTAAGCATAATGATGTCTTTAACTGCATGTATGTATGAAGGTAAGTTTTTGCATAGATTATATCTATGGTTATTGGTAAGCTACTGGCTTCACTGAGATGGTCGCCTTGTTCTCTCCAACCCTCGAACTCACCAAAAAACCCTACCTTCATACACCAATGTGTTTGATGCTTGAGTTGCTTGGTCACTGTCAATAGCTTTTGGTGGTGTTTATTGACACTGACGATCAGTGTTAATCGCCTCTGCATTTATTTAAATGGTAATGTATACTGTTTAATGCCTAATACCATACCTGTTTCACTACCATACAAAAGTCCCAATAGCAGCAGTGAAATTTATCCCAAATTTCACTGGTAGCAGTGAAAAGTTGTAATTGCAATTTCATTGGCTAGAGTATGTAGTACAGTTATTTAGCAATGGTTGCTATGGTATGGTTTGCTATTGCCCAAAATGTTTATTACCTTAGAAATAGTCTTCGTGGCAATGTTTGCTAAGGTCACCACATTGGTGGTTGCCTAGCAATGGTTGCTATGAACTATTTTGATTTGATTCTCCATTTGAGCCATAGCAACCATACCATAGCAACTGTTGCTTGGCAACCAAAATACGAGTATAGTATTAACTCGGAATAGCATGGGTAGCAGTGAAATTTGGGATAAATACCACTCTTGTTGTATTGAAAATGGAAATTTCACTTGGCTTTACCTCATGAAATTTTACCCATTTTCAATGCAAGTATGCAACACTCGTGGTATTTATCCCAAATTTCACTGCTACCCATGCTATTACTAGTACTAACAGATATCATCATTACTGAAAGAATATTATACGATAGAGTAAAACAAGCTCAAGACAAACATTCTGTGTACCAGCTTTTGAGATTCTGCTGTTCTGATAATCAGCCTAGTCCTGAGATTCTTCATCTTCAGCAAGTTCCTCATTGTTAGCAAGTTCTTCATCATTGCTAGGTTCTTTATTCTCTGAGGATTAACTCATCCATACTGGGGTATGATCACTGTCCATACGAGGTATGATATATGATCATTGTTCATTTCACTCTGGTTGTCCATTTTGCTGATTATTGTCCATTTCGATCTGATTGGTACTATGGCATGTCCCCTTACACAATAGCAATCTGAGTCATATAAATTCTGGCTCATGCCAAAGTCAGCTATTTTTACCTGGTTCCATTCGCCAACAAGGATGTTCCTTGTAGCTAGGTTGCGATTGAAATTTAGGCTCCATATCAGATGCTATCTGTGTACACTGACTGAGCAGCCCTGGAGTAGTCACTTGTTCTTTAGATGGTACCATGCCAGTTACCAGCTTCAGTGATTTAAGGTATTAGCTGAGGTCATCATTTGACATTGCCTCGTATGGACATTTGGACAATGAGACATTTCCTTGTCCATATCATATAATATAATAAGTCATCAAGTTCATTATCAGATGTGTGCCCATCAAGCACTTACTGTGCCATTCTCTCAAGTTCATTAGTAGAATGCAGGGGCGGATCTAGGATTTCAGAAGGAGGGGTGCTAACAATGGTTGGTTGGCTAAGAAAAGTGACAACTGGTTAATACAACTACTATACATAGCTGTAGTGTGCAAAGCACACTCAGCATGCAGAGCATGCTCTATCTAGGGGGGTCTGGGAGCATGCCCCCACAGAAAAGTTTTGCAAGTTTAACCTATTAGGTATTAAATTTTGGCAATATTTTTGACTGAAAAATGATGCCACTTTGTTTAAATGATTCACAATGCTTGTAAAGCATTGTGAGTCACCTAAGTGTAATAATGATGAAATGACGCTATTATTCCAGAACAGTTGTAATACTAGTTGTTGTCATATAAGGGCACAACCAGTAACTAATAATATATTCTTTACATAAAGAACAGAAAGGAGAAGGATGGAGCTATACATGATCAATACTTGCCATTAATTTTGTGTTTGAAATACCTTAACTTAGTGGTACACTGAATTTAACAATTTAGAGTTTGGTAATTGATTATATCAATTCACAAATTAATAAAATTTATATGGTAAATTCATAAATATTCAAGATCGCTAAATTAGTGTATTGCTTGGCTTAAGGTATAGCTAGTGTGTTTTACAGTCTCATGGCTCAAACTATAATGTCCAAAGAGTAACAATGAAGAGAGGGCAAGTATACACTCACCATGCGGAGTGTAGAGTATGCATACATAGAATTTTCCAGCTAGGGGGGTCTGGGGTGATGCTTCCTCTGGAAATTTTTAGAATATAGCTATCACAAGGTTGAATCTGGAAGCTATTTTTAACCAAATACTGTACTGTACTGAAAGATTGTGGGGGTACAAGATGGAAGAGTTCAGTTGTAAGCAATTTTAGAAAAACAGAACTACACCTTTAAATGCTATTGGATTATAAGGCAATACATAATAGTGGATTGTTAAAGACATACACAGGATTGGATCTTAAGGTCACTGTAGAGATTTAAAATGCACACAAAAATAACTTCAACTTTGTAGTATATACACAGACTGTTCTGTTACTATTTCAATTTGACTTTTTCAACTACAGATATATATATATATATATATATATATATATATATATGGCTCCATCACCATATTAATTTTTTACAACCAGAGTCGAAAGTCACTTACATATGCAACTAGTTTTTGGACCCAACTCTCCCCTTATAACATGACAGTGTAAATGCTGTGGTATCGTTTGAGCTTATAAAGTTCAGCTTCAAGGGGGTTGGGAGTGCAAACCCTGTATGAAATTAAATTTTATTAGCTTCAATTGATGCTAGATTCAGCATGGAACTTTGGTACTGATAAAGCAAAAACAAACAGTTCTCAAATACTACAGCCTTGTTAACTGTATACATGCTAAGAAATTAACTGTTTTACTTAAGCATGTTAACCCAAGCATCAATATAGCAAGAACTGAATAACATTAAACTATTTGACAAAAGTTGTTCTCAGAAAGTGATTAGTATATTGCAGGATGTTTGGAGCAATGGTAAGATAGCAGTGCACAGGTCAAGAAAACACACTGGAAACTTCTTGAAAAAACATTATGATGGATGTTCTATTGCAGTAGTTGGCTGTTCTATTAGAGCATTTCAATTTTTAGCAGTTTTTAGGTTAAGTCTCACACCAAAAGTATAATTTTAACCCCTCTTAGTAATTCTAAGTAAAGATTAGCCATTCTCCCTTCTCTTTCCATCTTTTCATTGCCCATGCATACGTATAAGATGCAATTGCTGAAACTTCTAGAAGCTTCCTAGCTTGCACATGATAAAATTTTGGAGGAGGCCCATGCACCCCCCCTCCCAAATCCGCCCTTGAAATTGAATACTTAAGTTTACAGGTTCCAAGACAACATTCTCCATGGACACACCATTTTGTACTTCTAGCTGCTACTTGAATTGATCTGAATACCACAGAGTAAACTGGTTTTTTAAGAATTTTTTAGCTGGCTTGTTTACTGAAAAAGTGCAGGACTATATAGTAAATATCAGCACCTCGTGGTGCTGTGTAGCTGGGTTCTGCCATACACATATTGTCATATATATATATGATATAATTAACATGCAGTAGTTACTTGTAACAGCTACATACTCACTTGGAATACAGATAGGGCTGCACTGATTCCACTTTTTACCGATACTTCAAATACCAAGTACTCAGCTGGGAAGTATCTGCAAGTGCAAGTACTGATACCAAGTACCTTAAAGTAGCTACTTCATAGATATAGTGCACACATTTATTATATAGTGTATTTCATGGTATTCTTGCACACGCTTTTTTCAGTATGGTTCATGTTTTTATAATGAAGTAGCCAATCAAGATTCACAAAGAAGGAAGTCACTGAAATGCAAACAAGTGGATATTCAAATATTCTTCTGGAGAAGTGTAGATGATATCATAGTGGTGCTTACAAGAACAAAATATTCTTTTACTGAAACAGTCACTTCTACCTGATTGCTCTATTAGAGTTATTGACTGTTCTATTAGAGTATATCGATCTTTTTCTCAGTAAAGCATTTTCACACGTATAGGTATCAGCATGCATAGATCAGTAATATTGCTGGTAGTTAGCTATAGTGTTATACTTGATACTTTTAGGCGTCCACTGTGCTAGTAAAATAAGCCAATATAAACGAACGTTATTTTATTCTCGCACGCGTGAAAAGAATCGGTATCTGCAACAATATAATGGCCGATTCCGATACTTCATGAAAACAGCAGTATCGCCCGATACCAATACCGATACTAGAATCGGTGCAGCCCTACATACAGACTATGCAAGGGGGTGTCATGTCGGCTCACGCTGTAGGTAGATCTGCGACCGCGGTCAAAGTCTTGACCGGGGAAAATTTCACCTTGACCCTTGACTTGCAGCGTTTATCGTCTTTGACCTGTGACTTTAGCGTTTTTTGTCGAACTTTTGACCTACACTTATTTCTCTATTTTCCTATACGCACCTGCACTTATAACCTAGTATAATATTTTCTTAGTGCGTGCTACCAGCAGCTGGGAGAGAAAAACCATTATAACTACGGCGAAATGCACTATTGGAGCTTTAAAACATCTTCTTGGAGATCCTTACTTCTTGTGAATTACGTATAATCCCGTAAACTTGATAATAGCTACGTATAGTTTTCGATTGTGGGTTTCGAACCTTCCGTATCGTCTTGACCCTTGACCCACTGTAAGAGCTATTTAGTGGCCTTGACCGTTGACTTAGAGTTTTACCACGGTCGCAGATCTACCTACAGCAAGAGCTGAGTGACACCCCCTTGCTATGCTGTTTTGGCCTTCTTCAATTCTTCCTCAACTCCTCTGTTAGTTAGAGATATCACCTGCAGTGAGGGAATCATTGCAGATATTGGGCCATTTGGGTCAAGAAAATTTCATTGGAAGTAATTAAACAAAGTTATCTGCGACAACATTGGCTAACCGTTTGCTTGTTCATAATTAAAAATTATTCATCATTTTAATTTCGTCGATTCAGCCAGTGACAAAAAAAATTTGACAGTGAATTATCCTGAATTATCCTGATTTAGCTGTAACAGTGCAATACAGTGTATATTAAAGACCATTTTAACAGTAGTCATAAATACATAGCAAGTAATTATTATGTAGTGTACCTGTGACTTACTTCCTTATTTTACAGGTTTAATGATCAATAGAGGTCCTAATAATGTTACAGAATGTCTTAATGGGGAAAAACAATTCTTAGCCATAGAAATACCTTGTGGTTTTACTGGAGTTCCTGCTAACACCACACTACCAAATTGGAGGATTATTAGAAGAGCTGAGGATGGTTCTGTTATCAGTGATGTAACTAGAAATGCAACTGATATCAATAATAATCTTGGTGATAAATTAGAATGGGTACATGATTTGACCAATCAAGATGTTAACAGTAGTATCAATAGTTTCTTGTTAATTGGTTCAGTGGATAAAACTTACAACCAGTCATCATATCAGTGTAGTTTTCAATTAGATGATCATACCATCATTAAGAGCAAAGTGGGAACTATTACACTAGTTGGTGAGTATATATAATGTACATAACTTCTTCAATTGTGAATGATGGCAGCAGTTGTACTGATGTGCTATGCTCTAGCATGTTCAGTGAAGATTGCAGTCATTATATGGGATCTACTGCACTCCGTTCACTGCAGGCAAGCAGACTAAAAGTAGGTTTTCAACTTTTTCCCCTTTACTACGGAAATTGTTGAAGGGACTGTGTAGCTATAATATATGTATAGCTTATGAAGAATCGAAATAAGATGACTGAACTTTAATTTGAAGGTGTGTATATTCCAATAATAGCTGGGCAGATTTGACTCAAATTAGGAATGGGAAATGCCCTACCCTGAGGAAATTTTCACAGCAGAAATGGTTAATTACTGTTCAAGCACTATTAAGCTACAGATACATGAAAATGGCATTTTCTTGGTTCCTAAAACGAGTATGCACCGGCTGTACTTGGCCGCATGACACACTTGATATAGGCTATTTTCATAATTTTTGTAGTGATTGTCATACTTTGTTGCGCACATTTTTTTTCTGAGCACTTCAGTGGAACACATTTAGAATAGTTCATTCTAGGGTACTAAACCAGAAATTTTATTTAATAGGTAGAAATTAAGTGAGGTGAGCAACTGACAGTAGTGGAAGAGTGGCTTAGGTATATAGGTGCGGAGGTCCCTCCCTGGTTCGAAACTTGGATACTCTCAGTACTTTCAAATCACAAAAGGTTTGCACTACAATGGTAACTTCATCTGCAGACCAATTTTCAAATTATTCTGTCAAGTGGATTACCCTTGTAGGAATGACAACAAATTGCTTTTGAAGTAAAATACAAAGAAAATCAGACAAACTTTGAAGGCACATATTTCAGTAATGGCTCTCCAGATTCAACTCAAATTTAAAATAGGAGGTACCCTACCCCAAGGGAGTTTCTGCAGCAAAAACTGGTTAAATTCTGTTCAGACACTATTGAGCTATGAATGTGTGAAACAGCATTTTGTTGGTTCCTGTAAAAACAACACATGTCTGTCACACATCCGCACTCGCTGTACTTGGCTGCACGACACTCTATCATGTGTCCTGATCTAAGTTTTAATGCTAGATTTGACATTAGATACATTAATACTTTTCCATAAAGGTATATATGTTTTGTCACATAGAAAATCCACACCAAGCTGTGAAAAATGGTGTGACCTAAAAAGCTGGAATAATGAAGTTGTGAAATCAAAGGTGGTGGCCAATAAATGGCTGCAATGATGTTAATGCTAATAAATTTTAATAATGGCTGCATGCATTGTTAGTATTAACAGCATTGCAATTATTATATTACATATTATATTATAAATTTTGTCCCAGGCTTACTACCTATAACTTTAAGTACTATATATGTCCATGATATTATTACTTACTATATAATACCGTAGAGTCTGGTTGTTAAGCGCACGTATCTATTAAGCGCATGTTTCCTGTTAAGCGCATACCTGTTTCTCATACTTAATCATGGTTCATAAGTACATGTGGATGAACACAAAGCTTCAACATGAGATGAAGCTATACAAAAGAAGAAATGCTAGAGGTTTGCTAGTAGTGTATAGCGCAAAATTTTACGAAGTACAAAGCCAAAGTGCATGCCTTTACTATACTTACCAAGTGATGTGGTCTTCTGTAGTACGCTCCACACGAAGGATTCAGTACACAAAAACTTGATTCAAAATATTGTACATGTAATAACTGCAGTTCACACCACCCCAAGAGAGTGAATCCATAATAACCAAAAACAAGGTTTATTTTAGGTGCACGCACTTAATAATTATATGTTATAATCACATTAATTTTTTGCGAACTTTTATTAGGTGTATGCGCTTAACAACCAAACTGCATCCTCATCTGGGTGAGTGTATCTTTTGTGCATTCTTGTCAGGATGGAACCTCCAATGTTGCAGTTTTGCACCATACATGTGAACATTGTGTTACAGGTTCCCACTAAGAAGACTGGCTTGGGGGAAAGATTCACTAATCATGCACTCACCTTTCTATGGCACTAGTAAATATGAACAGGTCATCCCCTAGCCATTAGGTTGGTTGGTAAATGACACCATGCAATGTGGTTCTTAGGTTTACAGTTTTATACCAGTAGAAAGGTAGCAAGGACTTTGAGAATACTGGAAGTGTTCTGCATGGGAACCTGTACATTTACCAAACCCAACCACCATTCTATATAGGATGGGGGTTGTATCCAAGGACCATTAGACCTACTACCAACATTAACAAGTTGTAAAGGACATGATCAGTGCTAACACTATAGCAGCCATTATTTTTGTGATATCATTTTTGCAATTTGGCTATCCAAATAGAATAATTAATATACATTGTCTATATGTTTTTATTTTACTATAATACGTATTATACTCTTTTACAGATGCATTTGATCCACCCACAATATTAATGATTGATACTAATACTAGCACCGTTACAGTTTCTCTGTCATCACTTCCTCCATCATGTGGTTCATCAAGATACATTGCTACAATATCACCATCTCATGGTACAATAAGGATGATCAACAAGACATTCATTATATTCACTGGATTAACCAGTAACACCTCATATAGTATCACTGTACGTGTTGTAAGCCCAGCTGGTGATGGCAGACCTACTAGAGTGACTGTGATGACTAAAGATATGGAAGGTACACTTATATACACATAATATATTCATGAAAGGCAAAACAGCTGTGAAAATACAGCATAACCTTCAAAATACATTTTGAAGACCCACACCATGTCTAGTTTTTCATAGATTTCATTTCTTTTCAATTTTTCTTACCTCATAGCTGGTTGTAAGCTGGCTTTTAGACTGTTTTGACCTACATTTCTATCTAATCTACAGGCACAATAATGATTATGGAAGACTTTTTGCCTTGCATTTCTTTAATTGTTACTCTAAATCACAAAAAGGTACTGTCACAATGGTTAGACTATGTACACAGCATTTTTCAAGTATTCCCATAAGTAGTTTACCCTGTAGAAGATAGTGTGTCATGTGGTACCAAGAAAGCTGGTGTGCAACACCAATCATATAAGAAGAATATGTAATTTTCACACGTGCTTAGCTCCATGCATGGTCCATTC
This sequence comes from Dysidea avara, assembly GCF_963678975.1. Lineage (NCBI taxonomy): Eukaryota > Metazoa > Porifera > Demospongiae > Dictyoceratida > Dysideidae > Dysidea > Dysidea avara. Next base: position 24,749,317 of record NC_089272.1, on the reverse strand, counting down.
TAAGGTTGTGAAGTCAAAAGTGGATACCAAGAAATGACTGCAATGGTGTTAATACTAAAATGGCTATGCACATTATTAGCATTTATTAGCGTAATTAACATCATTGCAGCCATTTCTTGGATGCCACCTTTGATTTCACAACTTTTTTTCACCCAGGCTATTGAAAGCCGCACCCCTTTTCACAGCATGGTTGTTTTGATTGGATTACACTTCATATTGTACTGTGTAAGGTCCCAGGGTTTGTTTTTGCCTACATTTCTTCTTATCTAGAGACACAATGATGATTATTGAAGGAAAAGGTTATAGTTGTTTTGCAATTGCATATTTTATTTGACTATTTGTTTCTTTTTTCTTATACTTGGTTGTTTACCTTTCTGTAACATTATTATGACTGGTGAACCCATGTACGTATACTGCATTGCAATGGAAGGAATGGCACCAGGCTTATTGTTTTATCTGGACACCTGCTAGCTGCCCCATTACTGAGTTAGTGAAGTGGCCATTATATTCATTTTTGGTAATGTTACAGTTACACAGCATTACAAAATAATGAAGAACACTAGCAGGGCCACCCATGGGGGGGGGCATTTTTCCCTGGGCCCCAGCCTGAAAGGGGTCCCAGGAGGCCCCATGAAGGGCCCCTTGAATACCTGTTTAAAAGATCAATATACTCTAATAGAGCAGTCAGATCTAGATACTCTAATAGAGCAGTCACAGTATTCTTCAGAGGAGCAGTGTAGCAAGCTTATAAATAAGGAGATATGGTTGGTGAGGGGTAGCTATTGTCATTATCAGTATGTAATGACTTTTTTTTTTTTTGGTCTTCGACTTACAGCATGGGTGAAGTTGTGATTCAGAGTGGAAACCTCCTTGCCCCTGGGGCCCCACTTTAACTTTTTGCCCTGGGCCCCTTAATTTCTCTGGGTGGCCCTGAACACTAGGAGAAGGACCTCTGCAATCAATCTAGTCACAACAGAATACTCGAATGATTCCCATAAAATGTAGAGAAACCATCGCACAGCACTACCGCGAATCAACACCTGGCACTTTTATTAGAAAAAAATAAATGGGACACAAAATAGGGCACAGGTAAGTCCATGAAGCATGCATTGTATGTACTGTGGTATGCCAATGGGCTAAAGTGGTCTCGAATAGTGAAAAAAATCAAATCTGTATCCTTAGCTATGCTTGCCTCGAGGCATTAGTCAGTCGGTCAATCAGTCAGTCAGTCAGTCAGTCAGTCAATCAGTCAGGCAATGGAAAATTCCACTAAATATATATATATATTTTTTTTAACTTTCATAGCAAATTTTTGGAAGCATTTCAAGTCATACTGAAGACGCTTTTGGGCTTGGTTATACCGTATGGAGAGAAATTTTCAGAAGAATAAATTTTCGGAAATCTCTATGAAAATTGCATTTCAAAATTTTAATTTCGGAAATAGCTAGCTAGCTGCTACTCAGACAATTCATCATAGAGACGTCTGTAGCTTTATAGCAGTAATATCATGGTAAAATTTAATTATACAGTGTAGTCATAGATAATAGACACCCCTACGTAGTGAAACAGCTGTCAAAATGCCATTTAGCTAGCTATCTTCATCGAGTGATAACGCGGCTACTGAGTAAACAAACTGAAAGCATGGAGTTTAGCACTGATACTGTCATTAGAGGGCATCATATTAACAAAGAAATTTGGGCACCGGTTATAGGTGAGTGTGTTCAACATGAGATAGAGCCGGGCAATGATCACAATTTGTATGCAGTGGCTATAAGAAAGTATGACAGGATTGTTGGCCACGTACCGAGAACAATATCCACTCTATGTCACTTATTCCTGTCTAGTGGAGGGACGATCAATTGTACTGTCAATGGTGTGAGAAGATATTCTACTGATTTACCTCAAGGAGGACTTGACGTTCCTTGTAAACTAACATTTCGAGGTAATCAAGCCATGATTGAAACGATCAGGAGACTTCTACCGAAAAGACCAAAGGATCCACCTAGTATTGTAATCAAATCCTCCATTGTAAAACCATTGAAAAAGGGACAGTGCAGAAGCCACATGAAGCCATTGAAGAAGGAACAGTGAAGAAGCCATGTCTTGAGAAGTGCATACCACCACTAGGCAACTCTGTGGCCACGCATAGTTCTGATTTGTGTGTGGCTCCACTAGTGTGCAAGCGAAGAGCAATGGTGATTTAAAGAGCCTGCAGAACAGACCACAAAGCCAAACATTGCAGTGGAAGGAAACCAATGCATAGCTATTGAACCAGACGACAGTGTGATGGATGTAGATAAAATTGTGTGGCTGAAGATGTGCCATGTTCAACTTTCTGAAGCAGATAGAATGACTGTGCTTATATTTGGCTGTCAGTTAAATGACAAACATGTTAATTTAGCTCAGAAACTCTTACAAAATCAATTTCCGAGCATTAATGGTCTTACATCAACACTTACACAAACCCAGGGTAGTCAAGGCAAAATTAATTCTGGCATACGAATAATTTTCTGCCACAGAAACCACTGGATTACTGTTAGCAATGTGAACAGTTCTGGTAGCAATATGGTTTATGTTTCCGTGTATACTTGCATCAGTGAATAAGTAAAGGGAATTGTTTTGAGCTTGTTTAGTTATGATGATAGCACATCATTATCACTGGCTCCAATGCAAAAGCAAGAACCTGGATCTAACAATTGTGGTATCTTTGCGGTAGCCGCTGCCACTGCTATTGTATTTTCTTGCAACCCATCAGTTACAAGTTAAGGAGAGTGAAATGCGAAGACGCCTTTGTCAATGTTTTAAAGATGGAATGATGACACCTTTTCCATGTCACAATTCTTAATTGCGTATTGTATAGCTATATTTTATCAGGCTAGTTGTTACGTATATAGGACATACCTGTTGACTTACATATTTCAGTGTATTATCATTTTTTTGTAATTAAACATTATTTTGATGAATCTGAATGCTTGAGATATGCACTTAATCAGGTCCTGCTGCAGCCTATTTTCTTTCATGAGCCACGCCCACTTATTAGGATCATGGGTTTCTGTCTGTAGGAATGCGTAGAGCCACACTCATTTATTGATGGCTGTGCACAAATCCAAAAGGTTTAAATTGACAATGGTATTCATTTTCAAGTCAAAGAAATATGCATAACTAGACCACATGAAAAATATAAAGAAATGGTATATACAATAATGAGAACAGTGTACTGTACATATTACGGCATACAAACATTATGCATGCACTGTACCCAATCCAACAATCCAGCCCGCCTAAAACCATTAGTGATTATTTCGGGCCTTGCCAGCATGTAATCATACAAATCACGTAACTATTGTGCACCCAAGAGTTTGACAATGCTCAAAGCCAGATCAACCATCTCATTAGAATTTCCAGCAGCAATTTGGGTGTTCACTTGATTTGCATACTAGTTCTGAAATTTACTTCTCATTAACTCCTTTGCAGCTTTATTGACTGTCACATCGAGAGGTTGTAGTCTGTCCGTACAACAAGCAGGAATCATCAGTATGTGTACACTGTTATCCCTCAGTACTTTTATAACCACATCTGTGCATTGGGCTTTGAACTTGTCATAAATCATGAGTGCTGGAAAGTTACTTGACAAATGCAACTCATGCCTCCATCTGTCTATACAAGGTAGCAAAACTTTGCATATATACTCTAAAGTAGTCTTCTCGTTAGCCCAATGATTTGCTGTGTAAGTGATGTGCCACCCACCAGGAAACTTGGTTGCTGGTAAACAGCGGTCTGTTTTTCCCTGATAAATTATCTGTGGAGGTAGAAAATAGCCATCGTCATTTATCCTTTAGCCCTGTGATTTCAACTCGCTTTGCACCTTCCTTCTCCATTGTCCATAAACTGACAGGAATGTACTGAATTTCTGTTTGATCCCAGTTTATAACTAAACTGTCAGGTATTTTTCCATCCCAACAGAACATTTTGCATCAAATAAAAATTGTGCTTTGTGCTCATCAAATGCTTCAGGTGTTACTCTAGCTGAAGTGGAAACTCTCCTCTTGACAAAGCCTATTCTATGTAGCTAGGACTTGGCCCAATCCTTAGTAATAGTGATATAGCCTCCATTGGTGGTTAGCAAGTTGCTGTCATGGTTGGTAACAAAGCCTTCTGCACAAGCCATAACAAGAGCTGTCTGTATTCACCACACTGCCTTTATCTTGAAGCATTTTTAAATACTGTTCAATGTAGCTTTCCGACTGCTCATGAAGCAACAACGCCTTCCTCTTTTATTTTGCTGGGCAAATTGTTACCCACTGGTTTCCTTCTTGCTTTACTTAGCTACTTCTTCTGCATACTGAACTTTCCATGTGTAAACACTGCTAGATGGTAGCGGGCACTTTTGGTTCAATCCTTCATAATATTTGATCATTGGGGTGATTCCCATTTCAACTGCTCTTCTTCTGATCTCAGTCCTTTCTGTATTGCTATATCTTTGATACTTCCCTCGTTTCGATGATTGACTGGTTCGCTCTATGCATTTTGACACAGACATGTTGGCTGCTGAAATAGCGCTTGCTGGTACGGATCGTGATAATGGGCCATTTTCCTCAGGTAGGCAGGCTAGCTTAGATTCCGAGGATTCTTTACTTTCTGGCTTGCTACTTGCTGTTTGCGCTTTCTTCAAGTACTTCCACATGACAGCCAATTAGTTAGATAGCTACTTGAAGTCAGTTTTGAAATTGTCAAAACGAAAATATGTCGGAAATTAATTTTCAGATAGTGTTCAAAATTTTGGAAATTTCTGAAAATATCTCCTTCCAAAATTTTCCCTCCATACGGTACCTATCCAATGCTGCCAAGGCACCATTAAGGTATTGTGGGGCTGGTTTTAGATTGATATTTTTGGCCAGAAAAACCCAAACCTTCATGATCCCTGATATACAGAACTACCATAATTACACTGTGTGATAATATCCTCCAATCAACTACCTAACCATTGTCATGTGTTAGGCTAAGTGTAACTTGAATAACACCAGAGTGACAGCCACGTTTGTCATTTTCTTCTGGTAGAAAACAATAGAAATGTCTTAAAATCATATGATTTTCACTGCAGTGATTCGTAGGGCTCCTTGTGTGCCACAATATTCACTTCCAACATTGTTCAAGTAGTCTATCATCAACTCAAAGTATCAGTGGTTTGATTTTATTGGTCATTTTCTGGTAGCAGCTCAATCTGTGCGGCTTTTGATGACAAACAAAATGTTTCTTCTGGAGCACATGACAAGCAGAGCAGCAACTACACTGTGGGTCAGCAACGGGCAGTATTACCTGTATATGGAGCATAGTTAAATTGAAGCTTATTGGCCATCTCTGCATGTGTGCTGAAATTCAGCCAGAATGACATAAATTTTGCAAACAAATACCAGAATGGTTGATGAATTCTCCAACAGCAAAGATACAAAGCCAATAAACACCTAACAATATGGCTATCTCTCCCAACAAATACATAGAGCAATTCAATGCATGAAATCGACACTCACATGATCGAAATTCAAATCATGGAAAATACAACCATACTCTATTCCAATAACCTTAAAATCACTCAAAATCAAATGACAATAAATTTGTATACATTGCCCAGTAGTCTAAGACTCTCTCTATGATGCATCACAATATATGACTCACCTGCACAGGCCCAGATCACACATGAGTGAACAATTAGCACAAATATTTACAAAAGAAGTGTACTGCAAGGTTCCTTTTCAGAAATGAAAGTGATTTCATGGGTATTGTTCCAAATTGAATTTTGATCATGTGAGTGCCTATTTCATGCATTAGGTTGCTCTATGCGTTTACTGGACAAGGTACCCATATTGTTACGCTTTGTATCCTTGCTGTTGGAAACTGTTTAACTGATTCATCAACCATTTTGGTATTTGTTTACAAAAATGATGTCATTTTAGCCAAATATCAGCATATAGATACACTGTAGCTCAGCCAGATGGTTAGTTTCAATTTTAACCATGCTCCGCATGCAGGTACTTTACCTAGTACTGGTCATTGCTGGCCCATGTCACAGTTGCTGCTCTGTTTGTCATGTGTTCCAGAAGAAGAAACATTTTGTTTGTCATCAAAAGCCACACAGATTGTGCTGCTACCAGAAACTGACCAATAAAATCAAATCACTGATACTTTGAGTTGATGATAGACTACTTAAACAATGTTGAGAGTGAATATCGTGGCATATGAAGAAACCTAACAACTGCTGCAGCAAAAAAAAATCACATGATTTTAAGACATTTGTATCATTTTCTACCAGACGAAAGTGACAAACTTGGTTGCTACTTTGGTATTATTCAAGTTACACTTAGCCTAACACATGACAATAGTTAGGTAGTTGATCGGTGGATATCGATTTTTCGCGTTGCGGATCTTATCTAATAGAGTGCACATTTTTTCAAGGACTTGATAGAGTGTTCTATATTTGCTAAATTATAAACTTTGTTATTTAAACTAGAATGTCTATTTATAAGGTAGAAATTGAAATTATAAGTGAGGTGAACAGTTGTGATACTGTAGCAGTAGCTCAGTGCATGGTTAAGGATTTGCGTGTGTCCCTGGTTCAAACTCTAACAACTTTTATCAAAATATTTTGTGCCCCTTTTTACAGTATCTCGGTACAAGCATGTGTGTATCAAGCAAAGCACAGGTACCCATAGTATAATTGGCATGTGCCACACTGGAAGAAGAATCCATGTATTGCATGTTTGGTTACTAGTACCCAGCACCACTTAGTAGTGAATAATTTTCTGTGTAAGTTCTTCAACATTCAATCTCAAGAACGTAAATTTAGTGTTTGTATTTCTAAATACTATCCCACTAAGCACCTGTGAGAAGCTAAAGCAACATATGTTAATTCAGAGAGTCAAAGTATTACAGATTTTGGCAATTGATATCATCGCTTTTGCAATTGAATTCGTCCCGTTGGCAAAATAATTTGTCACTTTGGCTATTGAATTCGTCGCTTTGACTATTGAATTCATCGCTTTGGCACGAATATTCATCCATAACAAGATTAGCAGCCGGAAAAAAACACAAAAACAAGATGTAGCAGCTGCTACAAGATCTTGTTCAGGTACAACTGTCATAAACAACTCTTTATATACTAGTTAAAGCACCACCGCGAGTGCAATATGGATAAAATAGCACGAGGGTGTGGGCAAGAGACTAATACAGCACGAGGCAAAGCCGAGTGCTGTATTAGGTTCAAAACCATGCCCGAGTGCTATTTTTTCCATGTTGCACGAGCAATGGAGGTGCTTTAACTGGTTTATTGTACTAAAGTAGTGGCTGCGAAGAGTGGGGGTGACGCGCCAAGTAGCAGAAGGTAAGTGCCTATCCGCATAAGTTCAAGACCATGTGTATTGCAGTGATTCAGCGTGATGAAGCTAGCTAGCTACGTAGCTTTAATTGATTTGAGCTGCCAAGAGCAACAGTAAGTGGCCAACTACTTGTTCCTCGGTTGAGGCCTGGCTTAATGCCCATGAGTAAGTCTGTGACTTTGTTATAAAGAGGCTTGCTATTGTGTTTAGCTGGTGAGAGTGCATTTATAGAAGCCATGGTGTGGCACTGGGAACGATACCACGAAGACAACTGGAAGCGAATTAACTTACCATGTTCCACCTGGCTTTACAATGTGGACAGGAGTCATTTTGTAGTGTTGATAACACCATTTACTCTGTTCCCTGGCTAACTGCATTCGCTATTCGCTATGAATGGCTTTCAGGGTAATTCGCCCACTTGTGTTTAGGTCATGGGATTGTTCTATGTGTTTATGATACATCATAATTGTTGAATGGCTTCATAACATTGCAGTGGTTTGATGAAAGGAATGCGATAATGTGTCTAGCATTGGTCATGCTTTGGTCAACTTGTTTACTGTTTCAATAGTGCTGTATTGGGATCAAAGGGAAAATACAGCACACTTGGGCAAATACAGCACAGTTGAAACAAATACAGCACACTACCAGCTTTGAAGTGTGCAGCCAGGTGTACAATATGGAAATAAAAGTACACTTTTCACTTTAATCTTTTCACTCAAAGTACAATAAAAGGTGATAATTCTTCCACTACAACTTCTTCAGCAACATTCACAACTGTACTACAGTATTAGCAATGGGCATGGTCACTCATGAACAAACTAATTAACTTGCCAGACAGCTATCAGCTAGGCATACAACCAGCTCCAATTACCTTCTAGTGTCTCAAGCGTAACTCTCTATGGCGAAAATGATTCACTTCGTGATGAGCAGTTGCTTTCTTGAAGACAATTTAATTATGACGAATTCTTGTGCCAACACGACGAATTCAATTGCCAAAGTGACGAATTCAATTTCCAAAGGGACAAATTCAATTGCCAAAGGGACGAATTCAATTGCCAAAGGGATGAATTCAATTGCCAAAAGGACGAATTCATTTGCCAAAGTGACAAATTCAATCGCCAAAGCAACGAATTCAATTGCCAAAACCTGTAACATAAAACTTCATTGGATACAGAGAACAATCCCAGACAGCAGTGGTTTGATTCTCAGGAAATACCTGTATGCAATCTAGTGCCAAAGAAGCCACAACATCTGGGATTGGGAATTTCTCTGGAAATTTTCATGCAGTGTACAAAACTCAATCATCACATTCATGTATCCTGTTGTTATTTATACATTCCTATATGTAGCTTCAGAATCTCCACCAGTGATGTCTACTAGTACAATCATGACATCTAGCAGTACAATGGTGATGTCTACTAGAGTAATAGTGATGCCTAGCAGTACAGCAGGGATGTCTAGCAGTACAGCAGGGATGTCTAGCAGTACAGCAGGGATGTCTAGCAGTACAGCAGGGATGTCTAGCAGTACAGCAGGGATGTCTAGCAGTACAGCAGGGATGTCTAGCAGTACAGCAGGGATGTCTAGCAGTACAGCAGGGATGTCTAGCAGTACAGCAGGGATGTCTAGCAGTACAGCAGGGATGTCTAGCAGTACAGCAGGGATGTCTAGCAGTACAGCAGGGATGTCTAGCAGTACAGCAGGGATGTCTAGCAGTACAACAGGGATGTCTAGCAGTATAACAGGGATGTCTAGCAGTACAACAGGCATATCTAGGAGCACAATGGGGATGTCCACTAGTTCAATGGTTACACAGACAATTGGTAAGATTACATAGGAATTGTATAATATGTATATATTTTGTTACTTTTCTCAAGACTACTGTGTGTCTTGTGGCCAGGAATGCCAGTGAGCCACATTGTGGGTATATTGATAGGACCAAAGAAAACACAATTTGTACTCAGCATATATCTGTGGTCTCAATTCTTGTCTTCCTTACAGCACATTATTTTTGCATTAGTGATTCCTGAATACAGTGTGAATAGCTTTCCTAATAGGCTGTACAAGTGTTGTAACAACTGAAAAATAATAGTGAGGGCTTTGTAGGCTACCAGAAGTAGTGTACCCCCTTCAAATCAAAAGGTGGCACGTTCCCTTGTAATGTACAAAATGAAGATCAAACTGATTCAAGGCTAATGTTTATAAGAAAACACCATAAACATACTGTGTAACAGGCAAGAAGATAGTTCTGAGCATTGTTGATGGTTTAAAGTGATTTGTTCAGTTATGCTTCCTTGACAATGAAAACCTTTAGTAATTAATTAATGAAGTATGTACATAATACAAAACTGACCACCATATCTAATTTCAAAACATTAAATCTCTATGCTGTATAGTAGAAAAAAACTTTGGCAGCATATTAAAACATCAGCAAATTTGGTGAATTGTCCTTTAATTTGCCAAAGTTTTTTCCACCAAAGTATAATACAGCTGCCTTTTCTATAGACGTTTTTCCAGTATAACGAAGTTGTCCGTAAAATCCGGAATTAGTCACGTTGGTAGGCAACGCAACAATGGCGGCGCTCTGTGAAGCCAAGGAATTACTTTTCCGAGGCCAGGAGCTGGTTGATGAAGAAGTAGAGTTGCTTGCTACATTGTTGCAGAAGCTGAAGGTGCAAGAATTGAAGACGCTCGCTAAGGAAGTTCACGTTCGTTTAACCGGTTCCATTAGAAAGGATGACATCATCGATCGAATTATGGGGATGGCTCGTATTGGGGCTTTGCAGTGTGGAAATCCCGAGTCAGATGATATCACCACCATATCTTACTTGACTGAAGAAACAAAGCGCGTCCTTCGCAGCTTGCCATCTTTTGCGAGTGTGACTTGGTGGGAAAAGAAGTTGTCTGGAATACTGATGGAGTTCACCTTAATGAATTTGGTAGTATATCTTGTGTATGGAAGGGACAAGACGTTTGATATGCAAAGCATGAATGCGTACAGGCAGTTGAAAGTCTTTAAGTTCTTTTATGACGGCTTTGTAAAGAATGTATGGCTGTATCAATGTCCTGTCAGCAATGATTTGAATTTGAGAGTCCTGTACTTCCGAGCCTATGTATATCATTCCTTGTCTTGTGAGACTCCACTTGAGGTGTATGTTGCAGTCAATGGTGACAATGGCGACGTGTATGCTGGGAAATGTTCTTGTGTATCAGGGTAAGTGACCAGTGGGTGTAATGCACCTATAATTGTATCGCCCCACTCCCTTGGGCATAGATGGAGCTTTACAGGGGAAAAGTATTGGACATCTATTTATTAAGTGCCCAAGTATTTTTTGTTTTTGTACTTTTTATACAGCATCAAATAATCCCCATGTTGAAACTGGGCCTTATGCTATGTCAAATCCCCACCATAGTCCCATATATATATAATAGTTTAAAGGCAATACAATGATAGGTGCAAAATTTATGTATTATGTACACTATGTACTTTATAGGTTAGGTCAGGCATGCAATCACATTGCAGCTCTTTTGTTTTTTATTGATTATCATGCTAATGATGAGGAATTGCCATCAGAATTATCAAAGACTTTGCAACCTATGGCTTGGCATCAACCGCCAAAAAAAATCGTTTCTCCAGAATGTGCACGGAATATGAAATTTGTGAAACCTAGTCATGGTGACACCCCTAGATCTGAAACACAAGGAGTTAGTGAAATCAAGAGAAGCTCATTTGATCCACGTTTACCAGAACATCGCGTTGAAATTGATCGAAACCATTTACATTTGTTATTGACAGATTTGCAGAATTCTGTACCCAATACAGGCCTACAGCAGTTTTGGCGTGACTCGCCAAACCCTAGATGTTTGCAGCCTGCTGCAGAGATCAATAATCCTAGTCTTTGGAATCATGTTTTATTCTCACACAAAACATGGAACAGTGAAACACATGCTGTACAAGTTGATCCATCTGTAGTTGATTGTCATCGCTTCATTAGTAGCATGCAGCTTTCTAACAGTCAAGTGGAAGCAATAGAAGCTACTACTCGTACGCAGTCTGATAGTGAACTGTGGATAGTGCTACATAATGGAAGGCTCACTAGTTCTCGGTTTGGTGAGATATTGAAGAGACGAGCTGCAACAGATCCAACTAGACTAGTTATAGACATTATGGGATATAATGTACCCATGGAGCACATACCTCCTGCAATGCGGTGGGGAAAAGAAAACGAAGCAAAGGCCAGGCAATGTTATTTAGAAAACAGGCAATCTATTGGTGAAGACATGATAGTGCAACCGACGGGGTTACATCTTCTACCTGACAAAAGTTTCCTAGGAGCATCATCAGATGGGAAGATATTATGTAGGAGTACTGACACTTGTTGTTATGGCTGTCCTGAAATAAAGTGTCCATATAGTATTAAGAGTACCATCACAATTGAACTCACTCCCACTGAGATAGCAGAACAGTTTCCTGCCTTTTTCATGAAGAAAGGATCTGATGGCCTCTTACACCTTCCTACCAACCATGGATATTATGCACAAGTACAGGGAGAAATGGCAATATTAGGTGTTGAGTGGTGTGACTTCATTGTGTACAGCAATGGCGTTGTGGTGGTAGACAGGATTTTGGCTGATGCAGACTACTGGAAGAACCTAGAAGAGAAACTAGAACAGTTTTACCTCTACCATGTTGTACCAGAACTGTTGTCGAGGTGCATGTTCCTAGAGAAGTTTGGAGTGACTGCATAAAACTTTGTATTCTCACACCCAGGCTCTCTTCATTAGTGATTAGAAGCAACATAAAAAATTCCTAGCATTATTATTGTTGCTAACAAACTAAGATAAGCCAAAGACCAATCCAATATATTGACAAAGTCTGGTCCATTGGTGCTACAAGGAAAATGGCAAGTGATAAGTGATTTTATCTTATTTGTACTTGTGTATTTTCTTTGTATGTGTATCACTACACTGTTTTACAATATTTCAAATATTACAACATTAAAGTCATTAATTAAACGACCAGGGGATTATCAAAGTTAGTAATATACATACATACTGAGTTAACATCACTAACCAAATCATACATTGTGCTAGGGAACTTTTCATTCAAGACTTTAAAACGACGTCCCCTTCCAATTGCCCTTTCCACATGGATGCGTAGTTCAGCTATTCTCCGGGTCTTCTCGACATCTGAGGCTGGCATTTGTTTTTGCTTAGATTCTAACCGAGGAGGAACATTTACTAGGATTCCTCTAGCTGCTACCATTTCTTGAATGTCAAATCCCTTATCTGCCATTATCATGTCCCCTGGTTCTAGCATGTCCAACAGACCTGACCTTTCAGTTAGTTCTTTGTCAGATATCCTTCCACCCCATGCTTCTGACACAAAGCTTATCAGTCCCGTGGGTGTACATCCTACAAGAATTTTCCAGGTATTACGACTTTTATACTGTGAATAGGTCTTTGAGGAATTGAGCAAGCCAGATGGCCTCTGGCACTCAATCTCATAACAGTCGATGATTACACGGATGTTACTGAACTTCTTAAAACGATCGGGTAGCCACTGTTGCACTAGGTGCCTTGATGGAAATGGAAAAAGTAATTTAAGTTCTTTCGATAAAAATGTTATCCAAGTTGTGAACATTCTACTGTAAGTAGTCTCACTGATTTTAAACCTGATGCTAACATCAAGAGATTCTAGCCCTCGTCGTAACTTGATCAATACTGCAAACAGCTGCTCGGCCACTGGCAATGACGAAAACCCTTTTCTTCGTGAACTCGACACTTCTGCTGAAACAGCTTCATCCAGCTTGGCGGTTTCACTTCCTCGCCAAGGTTGCAAATGTAGAGCTTTGGGTTCAATGTAGTTTACAAAAGCTACAAAACTGTTGTAAGTTGGCATTCCCGTATAAAATCGAGTCAGTTTATCATTTCCCTTCAGTATTGTTGACACACTGAATTCAGGCCTTTGATGTAACAATGTTTCTAGCAGGTTGATCCGCTGTTCAACTGTGTTCCAAGTTACTTCTGTTTGGCACTCTATAAGAAGTAATATAACAATAAATAAAACAAAGCAATATTTACAATTCAAGTTCAAAAAACTAAGGATTGTCCAAAGCTGTTAATAGTTTCAAGTAGTCTCACGTAGCCAGACCTTTTTTCCGTGCAGGGGCTTATCGATTCCATTTAAAGTGCCAGCTTGCAAAAGGGCCTGGGAGATTTGGAGTAGCAAATCTGTAGGGTGTTAATGAAACAAGTGGTTGCAGTGCATGATGCAATGTCACAATATATATTTTATAGCTATAACACGCTTACAAGGGATATGACAAATATATATGCACAAGCACTGCAGGTGCGAGTGCTTATATTTTTGTCATATCCCGAGTAATCGTGTTATAACTGTTATATTCTACAGCCCAGTAGATGAAACGATTATAGATGGCAAAGTATAGTGAAACAGCACCTGTTGAGTAGACATCCTTGATGGATCAGACATTTTAGATTCAACGGTGCCACGCCCATTTACTCACAATTAGGAGTGATTCTAGGCTCTTGTCAGTATTAGAGACTTGAAATCCTTGATGGATCAGGCGTTTTATATTATAGACTCTATGGCGGTGCCACGCCTGCCCACTCGCGATTATTGAAGTTAGTGAAGGAGACGAGAGTTCATCGAAAATTGCTCAGGTGAATAATTGTTGGTTGATTTAGGTGCTTGTTATTAGATAAGAATTTCGCGGAATGTGTGAAGTTACACTATATATGGTAAGCGTAGCCATGCACAAAGCGTGGGATATCAGTTATATACCACAGTTTGCCTGGTATATCAGTTATATACCACAGTGCGGCGCTTTTGATCTCAACCACAGGTGTGGTATATATATATGCAGTCTCCGTTGAGTTCGATTCAAAACTAATTAGAGTCTGCATATAATTATTGTGACATTGCATTGCGACATGAAGAATATAACCATTTAACCATGTAACACCCTACAGACTTGTAGGTGCTAAAACAAGTTTGTTATTCCAAATCTCCCAGAATCTTTTACGAGCAGCAGCTTATTGGAATCAATAAGCCCCTGCGTGGAAAAGGTCTGGCTACGTGAGACTAAGTTCCAAGTTCAAACACATAAGTACATAAGAGTATTTAGGTGCAAGCGTGCAATCATTATTACAGTGAAATCTGTCTACTCTAGTCAACTTGGAACTAAATATTTCCTGGCTGGTGCCGGGCTGAATTAGGCAGAAAACACTATTGGGTGCAGATGAGTTGAAATTACCCAGTTAGCTAGGAATTACTGTACTGAACTAACAACTACCATACCTATTTCTGCTGGGATACAACAATCTGTGGCAATATCGTGCTTTGGTTGTAACAATTCTGGCTGCAAATCTATCAGTAAACTCGTGTCGTCTACAAGTTCCGCTACCTCGAGTTCTGCCCCAGTGATACAGTCTTCCATCGGTGGTTCTTCCCTTGATTCTTCACCGTTCTCTACTTGACGAGTGTATGGGCCAGTGTACATGTGGTCGTTGTTAAAACCACGAATGCTTCGACGATTCTTCTCCTCCTCCACTCTTCTAAGCTCCAGCGCGTCTCTCTCTTCTTTCCTTCTCCTCTCCGTCTGTGATTTGGCTCGACGGCTAGCACGTTCAAAACGAGACAGGGTGGCATTACATTCAGCAGTTCGCGGCTTCTTGGCTTTAATAGATGGTACGTAGTCAGGGTTAGTATACACGTTAGACTTTTTGCCCGTTATGAAATGTTCTGAACAAACCCGGGCTCCTTTACCCGGTTTCCAAGCCGAACCATCGCTGTTCTTCCTTGAAACAAAGGCAATCCACTTTCGACGACGCTCTTCCTCTTCTTTTCTTTTTGGAAACCGATAAAAACCGATAAGGCTTTGCTTAGACTCGCGGTTATTACAACCTACAACCACACAAGTGGTTGGCATAGTTGCCTACCAATGTAACGCATTTCCGGATTTTACTAAGTTAGTCCGTTACACTGGAAAAACGTCTATATGCAAAGTGCAGTGACACATGCAAAACACGGCAATTTTCCCAAGTCGTTTTTGCCAATCAGAATTCGTCACCAAAGTTTTCTACTGTACCAGGAGAAAACTGAATCCACTAAACAGTCAAGCTGTATAAAAAAGTGCAACCTTCAAAATCCTGGGTGAAAAAAAGTTGTGAAATCAAATGTGGCAGTTATTTCATTTCTTTTTGTATTTTAAATATGCCTCAAATCTAACCATAAACTGGCTTTGAGCTTTGTTTTTATGCAAATCATTGTTCTTCTTATCCATAGATGCAATGAAAATGATATACTGTAAGACAAACTAGTACTCTACCAATACAGTACCGATTCGATATCAAAGCCAAAGGGTCTATGTTAATACTAATAATTGTTGTGCTTGCTTGTTTATGGCTACATATAGTTATATAGGTCTCTGGCTAGAATACTGCTAAGTTGTTTTGACATTAATTTCATGCACTTTTTAACTCCGCAGTGATGACTGTTCTATTAGAGTATTTTGACCCCACGATTTACAGTTGTTTTGTTTTTTCCTTGTAACACTATAGCCATCAATGCGATTTTTAAACCACAAAAGTTTTGGTTAACCTATATGCATACCGATTTTAAAGTTAATCCCATAAGTGGTTTACCCTGTTGGTGTGACAACAAGTCAACCTTTTTTAATGCAAATAATTGTCCATAGCTCTATGACTATTTGCACCAAACTTGGCATGTGATTGTGCTGCAATATGCTCTTAAAGTGTGCCAACACTCAAGAAAATTGAGATACACATTTGTATTTTATAATGGTTTTTGTAAAGTGTGTGAAAAAATAAACTAAACCCCTGAAGCAAAAAATGAAGAAAAAAATGAAGCAAAAAAAGAAGAAATTAAGCCGAATTTGAAGGCTCATATTTCACAGTTGCGTTAGACAATCTTGCATACATTTGGTATATGGAGTGCTGAAGGTGGTGAGCATTTGCAGTATAAAAATGATTCTAATTTGAGAAGGGAGCACGGAGCTACGCATGCATGAAAATCACATTTTGTTTCTTCCTGTAAATATACGCACGGTGTGGTGTGCTGACTTTCTTGGCCACACAACACACTACCATGTGTCTTGATTATGATTGCTGCTCAATATCCATGATATACATATGTAACTAGTATCAATTTATTTGAAATCATACAACTTATCATGGCTTAAAAATTATAACACAGCAGGTTATAAATCTGCATAAGGCTGGTTAGGGAGTTCATTACCAGTTTATAAGTATACAACATTTGAGAATTAGCAGTAAAACAGTTGGAATGGGTGCAACTCATTTCTCAAGCACGTTTAATATATTTTGCAATACAGTAAAGTGCAGATTAAGCAACCCCTATAATGATGCCACCTCATAAAATGCTTGGTCATTTGTGGGATTCTGCACTTACTGATAAGTGAATGACTCAGTATGATTGCTACTGCAACAAAAATACACCTACAGGGAATTTACCATGAAGTTTGAACTTCACCAGTGCAAAGTACTACAGCATCTTAGCATCTAGCTACCTGTAAACAAAACAAGTAATTTACTGACATTTGAAGGACTTAGTTGTTGTTGGAGTATAAACCTTGACATTACCATAGAACCGTGCTGCAGAATTTCATGTTCAAGTTGCACTCTGTGGAGTGCCATTCAATTTCTGTGCACATATACAATAGTGTGACTTCAGGTTCTTAGTTATACATCATTTTGCAATGTGTGCAGTCAAAAATTAGAAGCAAGCCATAAGATGCATGTCATTCAAGTTTTCTATCAGTGGATTTTTGATGCTAAATTGAATGAGTTGATGTTATGCTACTTCTAAAAACCAGGTGGCGATGCAGTTAATATTTTCCCATTCTAACTAAATAGGCAATTAATCAACCATGTATATTTTATTCATGCTATTGCTATTATTAATTCAGCTAGATAATTAGATTTGTAATTTACCATATTTCATAATTCATGAATTTCTGTAATTACATTGCTATGTGCTGCTAATGAAGCATAACTATAACAAACAACTTTAAACAGCAAATTACGCACAAAAGTATCTTCTCATTTGTTTTATAGTGTGTCTATCGTGTTTTCTCATGCAGATTGTTTAGAGATAGCCTTAAGGCTGCCCTTCATTTTTGTTTGCATAAGTACAGGTAATGCAATGCCCCCCTTTCAACTCAAAGGATGCGCTATCTCTGGTAGCCTAAGAGGCCTTCAACATTGTTTTGAAGTTCTTAAATGTCTATAAAACCAAAAAGGAAGACTGTTCATGAAGAGTTGCCATACCCGTATTTCAGACCACCGAGAAGAAACCACCACAGAGCAAAGATTATGTGTGTGGAAGTTTAATATAAACTTAATTTAGCTTTCAATTCTTACACCCTGGCTGCTTTTTACCATTTAACAATTTTGCTCATGTGGGTGCATACAGACAAATATAGGTAGATAGGTAGGTACACACACACACACACACACACACACACACACACACACACACACACACACACACACACACACACACACACACACACACACACACACACACACACACACACACACGCACACACACACGCACACGCACTTTTACGAAATCAATTTCAGTAAACCAGGCATGTGCCCACAGCCAGCCTTTGGCCAGCTGTGGATACGTGCCTGGTTTAAAAATCATTAACCAAGCATGGTCACTGTATATACTTCATTGTACATTCAATGAAATGGTTATGGTGGCATAATTTACAATTTATTATACATAAGCTAAATTAATGCATTGCTGCAATTGCTACATGTACCTTGCGAAACAAAAAAAAGGGTGCAGCCCTCCAAAAAAGCCAGGATGAAATCAAAGGTGATACCAAATGATGGATGGGCAGATTCAACTCAAATTTGGAATGGGAGGTGAAGAAGTTTCCACAGCAAAAATGGTTAATTACTGTTCAGGCACTGTCAAGCTATGGATACATGAAAATGGCATTTTCTTTGTTCTGTAAAATAAGCTGTAAAATACAGACTTGTCTTTTTTATGCACCCACACCAGCTGTACTTGGCTGCATGACAAACTACTGCATGTGTGTGTGTTGTTTCAATATTTTAGTACTCCAATAGAGCATAATTTTTTCTGAGCATTTTTAATACAATGCAAATAATATGTAACCGAATTTGGAAAATCACCCATATGGGTGCATTTGACACCTACAATATTTAATGATCAAATCACAAACTTTATAGTGCAAATCTACTTATTGATGGTTTTAGCCGTTCTCAAAAATACCTTACAATACAAGAAAATTCTTGAAATATTTTCAAAACTGTGCTCATATCTTATTAGCAACCCACTAAACACGAAAATTCTAATTATTTCATGTGCACCCATATGGGTGATTTTTCAAAATTTAGCCACATATAATTTCCACTGATACCTTGAGAATATAAAACTTTATCATTCTAGTGTACTTTCATTTATAAGGTAGAAATCAAGTGACATGAGCAACTGACAGCAGTGGTAGAGTGGTAAAGAGTTTGGAAATATAGCTACATGTTGAGGTCAAACCCTGGAGAAATTTTCCTGTAAATTTGTGCACATTTTTACTTCTCAGTGACTGCTCTATTAGAGTATCTCAATATCACTTGTTGGTTTTTGCTTTATATCTCCTTAGCTATGCTTTCAGTATTTTTAAACCATATACTGTAAGGTTTGCACTACAACAGTTACTTCATGTACAGACTGATTTTCAAGTATGTGGAGTACCTTGTAGGCGTGACAACAAATTTCATAGAACTCCCTTTTTCCTGTACAAAATTTGTGCTATGAATACACAGACATTATGGCCCTTCAAATTTGAAGCAAATCAACTATAGCATGTGCAAGTAATATGATTTTTTCTAAACAGGCTGTAGGACCAGATGTTCTACAGATCTTCATTACTTGTGTTGTAAAGCCTTAATAAAATTATGTCCATTTGGTTCCACCAAGGGGTACTTTGAGATAATAAGTCACCCTCTAGAGTTTGTATGGATACATATCCACTCAAAAACAGCCAAGCTGTAAAAAAAAAGAGTGCGGCCCTCAAAAGCCTGGGTGAAAAAAGTTGTGAAATCAAAGATGGCGGCCAAGAAATGGCTGCAATGATGTTAATGCTAATAAGTTTTAACAATGCACACCAATTGTTAAAACTTATTAGCATTAACATCATTGCAGCCATTTCTTGGCCACCACCTTTGATTTTACAACTTTTTTCACCCAGGCTTTTGAGGGCCGCACTATTTTTTTTACAGCTTGGCTGTTTTTGAATAGATTTCACTTCTTTTTGCATTTTCAAAACCAAGGTTTTAACACTACGTCGAGGCCATAGCATTGACTAGAGTAAATGGATTTCTACCTGGTTTACCTCCAGAACACAAAGAGTCTTAGTTGAAGGTTGCACATCTAGCACAAAAAAAGTATTGTTTGGTGTCCCCCAGGGCACTGTCCTTGCACCCCTAATGTTCTTACTATACATTAATGACATAGACCTTAGAGACCATCTGAGATTGGAACAAATTACCCCACTGAATTATTGAATCTGATTCACTCAATGAATTTTCTGATTATTTTCACTGACAACCAAGGCTGGACCTAGCTACTTATTATTTTATGTATATTAATTATAATTATGTCTTATTTGTGTAGCTACGTATTTAGTTATTGTACATAGTTGTACTGGAGCTGCAATGTTTCAGCTCCCTGGGATACTATCAGCAACAAGCTACCTATCCCAAATCAATCAATCAGAGCATTCAATCATAGTTTTGCAGTGACTGTTCTATTAGAGTATCTCGATTTTTAATGCAAAAATGAAAAGATGCAGTTGCTCAACTTTAAACAAAGCAAATCCTGCACCTTTTTACTGGGATATGATTTCCAGGCTGTTGTATCACAAGTTTTGCTAGTATAGCACTTATTATGATGATTACGATGATG
Source organism: Dysidea avara (assembly GCF_963678975.1). NCBI lineage: Eukaryota > Metazoa > Porifera > Demospongiae > Dictyoceratida > Dysideidae > Dysidea > Dysidea avara. Next base: position 24,728,941 of record NC_089272.1, on the reverse strand, counting down.
ATGATTGGCACGAGTCGGTCATACTAGTCTGCTCGCAGACCGCCTGGGGCGAAACTAAGTCAATACTACAAATATACCACTTATCAATACGAAAATAGCTCCGATTTGATGAAATAGCTACTAGACTGAGCCTCAAAGTGTTGCAATAATAGTATGGTGCTATTGCTCTAATAGAGCGCACATTTTTGCTTTTGCTGAAATCATCTAATAAAACACATATAGAATGTTCTAGAACAATCTAGATTTTCTATTGGTAGATCAGTTTTACTTATTAAGCTAGAATTTTCATTTATAAGGTAGAAATTAAGTGAAATGATCAGCCAAGATAGCAGTAGTTCAGTGGTTAAGGATGCAGGCATTAGGTATGGAGGTCGTTGGTTCAAACTCTGGTCATGATCAGTTCATTTTTTTTCGACATTTTTATGCACCTTTTTTTGCCTCCCAGTGAATGCATCTCAATCCCACAATTTTACACTTGTTCGGTTTTTGCTTTATAACTTTGTAGCTGTAAGTCTATTGCTGTTCTAACCACCAAAAGGCATTCCTACGATGATCAGCCTATGTACGCACTAATTTTCAAGTTATTCCTCTACTTGGTTCACTCTGTGGCCGTGACAAAAGTTTCATCTTTTTTATGTGAATAAACACTCATAACTGCTTGGATATTTATCAGATTCATAGCAAACTTGGTACGCGAATGTACCTTTATACACTCTTTACTTGCACCAAATATCGATACAATGGAGTTACAAGTTTGTGTTTTATAGCATTTTTTGCAAAGTGTGCAAAAAGAAATCGAAGCCCCCGTAGCCCCCCTACAGCTTAAGAAGAAAAAAATGAAGAAATTAAAATGAAACTTTGGCCACTCATATCTCAGAAACGGCTGGGGTGATTTCCTTCAAATTGGGTATGTGGCATGGCCTACCTGGTGGGCACCTCTGTAATGAAATTGGTTCCAATCGGATAAGGGATCACAGAACTACATAGGTGTGAAAATTACATTTTCTTTCTTCCTGTAAATATACTCACGGTGTGATGCACCAGCTTCTTGGGCCACACGACACACACTTGAAATTGACAAGGAGAAAACATCCTGACCACCTGGCAGGCAGACTCCTGTAAGCATTCGAGTGTTAATTGGATGGCTGCAGGTTCGAGGCTGCCCAGGTCCAGTCATGAATTTTTTTTCTCCTTTCTCCACCTTTACAAACACACTTTATGCAATAACTTTAAACAGGCTGTAGGACCAGGTGTCCTACAGCCTTTCAGCACTTGTGCTGTAAAGCCTTAAGAAAAATAAAATAAAGTGTACTAAAAGAAAGAATTTGGAATACCGTATGTTCGTAAGAAGATTAAGATGACAAATACGAAGAAAATAAGACGACTTTTGAAGGTGCATATCTCGGTGATGTCCTGGCAGATTCAACTAAATTTGATGCCTTACCCCAAGGGAGTTTCCACAGCAAATGTAGTTAATGTCATTGAACTCTTGCTGCTGCTATTGTCAAATATGTTGGTGATGCCCAAATGTCCTGGGGGTTGTGACAACAAACTGTTAATTCGTTACGTTTAAATTACTGTCATAACTGTACTTTATTAAGCTTTAAAATTTCATCAAGTACATTTGGGCATCATGATCAAGACTCACGGTAGTGAGTCGCAAGGCCAAGAAGCACAAAGCGCGCGCCCACAAAATATAATAAACACGCGCCCACTACTGTGAGTCATTTACATGAGGGATTGATTACGCAATCTTTTAAAATCCGCATGGCGAAATCTCAGCCTTACTAAAAGATTCCGCCTCGAAACCAAGGGCATGTAACCTTTGTATAATGAGTAACTACTACATGAAAAGTCAGGAGAATTGTTGGAGTAGTTTGTTCCATCGCCCACCCATTTACAATGCATTAATTAAATTATTTATTCAAATGTACATCGTTCTTTTTTTCATTTTCTTCGTCATCACATCCCATTGGAGCGATTTTCTTTCAACCACGAAGTCGTATTGTAAAAAGGCTGCGGCTATCAGGGGCTTTTTACATAATGTATCTTAACATTTAATTTCGCTAAGAGTTGTTCGTTGGTTTATGAGATAGCTTTTGTGCTCTTTGAAGATTCAAACTTGCCGCCATGACGTCGAGATGTGAGGCGCCCGCCTCAATTCCCAAACCCAAACAGTGTGGAAGTGGTTAGCCATAGCGAGCTGGATGATTTCATTGTGCTGTCAACTCTTGGTTTAATTGTGAGTCCAGTCACTGATTTGTTTTAGCTAAATTCGCCATGGTATGCCTCCACTGACTCGTTATAGCATGACTCCGCGGCCCATGTAGGGCCGTACATAGCCTATAGCCAGCTGTTTCATACCCACTGTAGTGATATAGTTGAAGTAACTTACTGCTACATTACCCGTGCACGTCTTTAATCCCGCCCCAGCCCTTCAGTGCCTGTGAAATTTCAGTGTTTACTTAAAAAGCCAGCATTAGCGCATCACCTTTCAGTAACCCACAATTATAGACCGAAACTCTTTAATGATAGCATGAATATACTGTAATAGTAAACATTTACATTATGATGATCCCATAAAATTAAAAAAATTACTATATACAATAGCACAAGAAATTAGATACACTGGCGTTTGGCTATGAAGTACCACCAAGAGTTCATAATATAGTAGTGGGGTCTTGGTAGCTACCACATATTAATTTTTCTTCACCATTTGCGTGATTTGTCCATTGACCATAAACTCACCCGCCAACAGTCACAACATCAGTATCTACCCTGCACATACAGAAAGGGATACAGTATGGTAAGGCACAGCAACTAAAACCATGTAATCATATAGTCAGACTAACATGTCAACAAACACTTAATTCCACTATTATGATTATTGTGAAAGTGAGCATCCCACATAGCCATTCCCAAGATGTATTCAGCATACTGCAGCAGTTGATGACCACTTTTGGAATATATTACTTGACTTGTTTTGTGGTTCTCACCTAGATTGTTGACATAACAATTTTTATTGCTAGGAGACATATAAACTAGGAGGGACTAATGGTTATAGCACAATGGTAAACAAGTTACACAACAGCAAAGGAAATTTTAATTAAACTAGCAGTGATTGGATAGTTGATAGATAAAAGTAGATGACAATTTGTAGTATTTCCAGTCCTGATTGTTTGAGAATAAGCACATTAGCTGCTATAAGCATGAAAAAGCAAGACAGACTAAATTTTAACATGTAAACTCATTATGCACCTACCAATGTGTTCCCCCCTTGGATGTAATGCCTGTAAGTGGGGCTTTACAAGGCGAATTGACATGAAACTGCTGCTTCACTATGGGGAATTTGACAATCATTCATTAAACACCCAAGTATTTTTTCTATGCTATGTCAAATCCCACACATTGCCACTGGAGCCAATGGTGTGGTTTAGACACAATAGGTTTGTCCTACCATGGGGCATTTAACATTCGGTTGTGCCCACTATAGCCCTATATATGCCCGATGGGGAGGGAGGGGTTAGTAGGGCAATACATTACAATTGATATGTGCATTATATATAATATGGTGCATCTACTGGGGTAAGTAGATTAAGCCTGTACCTTGCGGGCCTAAGCATGTTCCTCTCCTGCTTTAAAAAACAATCTTTTATTGCCTGCCCCTAACTGGAGTTTGCCTGACACCTTCAACATCACAAAAAGCTGTCTAAAATGGTTAATTTAGCTTTGACCATTGGCAAACTACGACACTCAACAATTATATCAGAGTATACATAACTCTATATATCTGCCCATTTACTATATAGTAGGGTCCATGGTTGTCTCAGATCTGCTTATATTATTATCACATCAATCAATCGATGCATAGTAATTACGGCCTACTGTATGTACGCATTGAGCTGAGCCCTCAAAAATATTAACCCATTTGTAGTATTGACTTACCCGCTAATCATTCAAATGCCTGACACACTATTTATAGCCAAAGTTTTCACCATACATTATAGGAAGCCATAAAAGTACATAGCCTATTAACCTTTCCTGAACTGTTGGTGGAAACACTTGTTTGCTCTTGACATCTTTGTTGTCATCACCAACCATCTTGGTTGGTTGAAATGTTGAGAAAATATCCTCTTTCATTTTTAACTGTTTTCTCTGGGTTCAGCTCAACTTGTTCATGGTCTGACCCACGCAGCTAAAACAAGCCAGCTACGAGGCTCTGGTAAGGGGGTGTCACGTCGGCTCATGCTGTAGGTAGATCTGCGACCGCGGTCAAAGTCTTGACCAATTTTCACCTTGACCTTTGACTTGCAGCATTTATCATCGTGACTTGAGCATTTCTTGTTGAACTTTTGACCTCCACTTATTTCTCTATTTTCCTATACGCACCTGCACTTGTAACCTAGTATGATAATTTCTTAGTGCATGCTACCAGCAGCTGGGAGAGAAAAATCATTATAATTACGGCGAAATGCCTGTTGGAGCTTTAAAACATCTTCTTGGAGATCCTTACTTCTTGTGAGTTACGTATAATTCCGTAAACTTGATAGTAGCTATGTATAGTTTTCGATTGTGGGTTTCAAATCTTCCGTATCGTCTTGACCCTTGACCTACTGTAAGAGCTATTTTGTGGCCTTGACCGTTGACTTAAAGTTTTACCGCGGTCACAGATCGACCTACAGCAAGAGCCTGAGTGACACCCCCTTGCTCTGGCCTACATGCACAAGCATAGTATATAACCAGGAAGCTACTATAGCATGGGAGATTCCTGTCTAAAAATATGACGGTAATTATATAGCCGTTTACAATGACTTAACTATACACGAACTTACCAAGAAATTTACTGGGAGAATAGTGTGATGCATTCAGTGCCGTCAGGTTTCATGTCCATTCCGAGGCATACATTCAGCAACAACTCGCAGCTGATTTGGCTCCACTTGTCACGCACAGATTTTGACTACACTAGTTATATCACCAACCCACTGCTTCAGCAAGAACAGTTAAGACTGTAGCCTCGACTTTGCCGGTTCTTATCTTACGTGAAACATCACGCGAGATATCACGTGAGTCCTAGTGGGAATTTGAACACTAAGCGACCGCAGGAGTCATACCAACAGTGTGACCTTCATACTTCTGGATTTACAGTGTATGTAATATAATACCTAGCTGTATGTTCTCTAGTCAACAAAAAGTAGTGATATCCTGTGCCAAAAACAGCCCAGCTGTAAAAAAAGGCGAGGCCAAGAGTGCACAAGTACATGTTCATGGAGTAACCAAAAGACATGATATCAAAATCTGGCCAAGAAAGCATTTACAGTATAGGCACTTTTGTGCATTCATTTTCTATATGCTTCACATTATCACATCCAGCTAGCTGTACATGTGTGCTTGCAATATAAACAATACTACTGAGATGATAAAAGATATTACACTGCATTGTTACCAAAATTAATTTAACTAAAAATTTACAATTGGTTTCTACTTGGCCATCTTTTTATTTTAATATACAGTGCAAAAAGATGGCCAAGTAGAAACCAATTGTAAATTTTTAGTTAAATTAATTTTGGTAACAATGCAGTGTAATATCTTTTATCATCTCAGTAGTATTGTTTATATTGCAAGCACACATGTACAGCTAGCTGGATGTGATAATGTGAAGCATATAGAAAATGAATGCACAAAATTGCCTATACTGTAAATGCTTTATTGGCCAGATTTTGATATCATGTCTTTTGGTTACTCCATGAACATGTACTTGTGCATTCTTAGCCTCACCTTTTTTTGCAGCTGGGCTGTTTTTGGCACAGGTCTATACATTACAGATCACACCTCAACTGTATTTAATGGAAATACTGTAATTTGCTCTTTTCCTTACAAAAAGTTCTTTAATATTTATTTTGTTCAAGAAATTAAAACTAATAATGAAATTGGAAAAACTGGTCTACCAAAATGTAGCTAGTGCACTATACAATGATCCTTTTTGTCAAAACTATATGTAATAGCTACATATTATAACATTGTGTTACTGATTTTATTGCAATGTACATTCATGTATAGGTAGTGGTGGTAACAATGACAATGACAGTAGCAGCAGTGATGGTGGCAATGGAGGAATAATTGGAGCTTTTATTGGAATATTAGTGGCTCTAGTTGTTACAGGAGTTGTCATCATCATCATCGTGTATTGGTTTTGTTATCATAAGAAAAAAGGTAATTGTGATTGTCAGTGTATTCTGTTGACATTGATCCCATGATGAAACGATAAATAATAGCCGGACACTAAGACCAAGTGAACTAAGTGATTTAGTAACCCTGAAGGACCAAGGCTGTAGCATTCTGAGGGTACTACTATGAAATTGCTTAATTTCCATTAGTCATGGTGTCTAACTTACTTACTGCATTGATTTACATGTACCTTTATAGTCACAGCATGAGTGTGGTGAAAGAGCAGTGAAGAACAGCTGAATAAAGCAGAATATTATTTTTGTAGCTTCTCATCCTGAAGCTCCTACGGCACCCACAAAAATAATTATTGCTACACAATCTTATAAGGTTGTGCTAGCCAAATTATATCAGAACAAACACACATATACATACATAATTAAAATAAAGTCAATAAGATACCTGCCATAAGAACACACTTTTTGTACTACATACATCTTAAGAGGTTTTCACAAAGAATAACAAGTACAAATCCTTATAAACTTGTTTGATGTGATATACATGATATTCTTAAATCCATGCTAATAAATTAAAGTGTCACATAGTAATAAGACCTGTTAACATCCTACATCAGTTAGTCTGCATGCACTACTGCTTTATGACATGCACTAGAGTTATGCATAGTTTGGGGGATAAAAGGGGCAGTCCAGGACATTGCTAGATGCTAAGTGCTAAATGCACCTACACTTGCTCTAGTGGGGAATTTAGCTGCTGTATTTCTATTGCTATAAGCAGCCTGACTGTGCCTCCTGGGTGCCCAAAATGTGAAAATGTATTTATACGAAGTGAACTACTGCATGCATGATTGCATTGGTTGAGTGAGGGTGGATGCCAGTGATTAGTCAAAAGGGCAGGTGGGTGGGCAACTGTTCTTGGCATGTTTGCGGCAGCTTCAATCTTTATGACTGAATTCAGTATGAGCACTTCCAAATAGCGCTCCTTCTGCCACAAGTAGAGATCGTGTGATCACCATTTGCATGTGCAATGGTGTCGAGTATTAACAATTGTGGTTTCCAGCTCTATTAACTGGGATTCAACACTGACTATACCCGGGGCTTCCTTGTCTGTTAACCTTATTTACAGTAGTGGTAAATTGTGTTTAATCAGGATGCTTGAAAATGAGGACACTTAGACACTTAGTAATGATCTCAAAATATTCCTTAAAATTGACCTGGAATACCAGGACACTTTGATAATCAGGACACTACTGTTTAGCATCACAGTATTTGCATACATAAAGTGTAGTTTTCAACTAGTTAGTTAGATGTACACTGCATGTACTGAGTGCATGTATATATCTGATAGTCAGAATTTTTAATTACTTCCCCTATTAACAAGAAGCTATGCATTCATTGTAATTTATGTTACAGTATAACATAAATGTGTTCCTCTGTAGATACAGTTGATTACAAGAAGACAACTTTTCAGAGGTAATAGTATAGTAAATACACTGCACACTATACCATACTTGTGTACAGACTGTGTATGTATAATGATCATTGCACCGTTTAGACAATACTGTATAAACAAACTATTTTTCTGTATACTACAGTATTTCTGAGGGCAATATAGCAGAAGGCACTACTACAGTAACAAAAAATTATGATCTTCAATCTGAGCCACTTGTTAATGAACAATACGCCGATGTCCAGAAACTACATAACAAGACTGCCACTGTTCCCCATCAAGCCGCACCTAGTGGTGAAGAATATGCTTTATCCACTAAAACAATAAATGATGATGCTTGTAAACTGCCCAAGCCAACACCATCACCAATGGAGTATGCTGTTGTTGATCTACAAAAGAAAACCACTGAGAGTCCTCCACAGCAACTGGTTGCTGAATATGATGTAATTAAAGACCCTATTGTTGATCTACAAAATAAAACCACTGAGAGTCCTCCACAGCAACTGGTTGCTGAATATGATGTAATTAAAGATGATGATGTCAATGATACAAAACCTGCTAATCAAGGAGTAAGTATGATGGAGCATTGTTGAGTAATAGATGTTTACTCAATATGTAAGAATCAATGGCTTAGACATAAAAAGTGAAATACTGTCAGTATGCATATGTGTAGTTCAGATTCGGATTCTCTATGAAGCATACATGTGCCTTTTCTCTTGCCTTTATGTTTTATGATAATGAAATATTCTGCATGGAGGTATCAAAGTACCATATTTCCCTAGAGAAGAAACACACAGTATTGAAATTAAATTAATCACAGCAGATGCCAAACACATTTGCAGTACATTAAATCATCACAAACAACTTGTTTACATGCTTTTTGCTTTCTGACTACGTTAGTGTGTATAGACTGTGCAAGTTTTAGTGTTTATTTGGTGGGTGTTATAAACTGTTTGGTAGGCAAAAGCTAAGTCAAGAGTGTAAGAAGCTATTTTGTATCTGGTCCAGCTGTGATTGCGCAGGAGAACTAGCACCACTGTTATAGCTACTACTGACAGACTTTACTGTGAGGCTTGTGCTCAATATTTATGGACTATCTAAACTACACAATCAATCGTGCATGATGCAGGATGGTGTAATTGGGGCAAATGTCTCTTTCCCACCCACCTCCACTTTCCAGGTATCCAAGTGCATGCACATTGGCACTGAAGATATAATGTAATAATGACATTCAAGTAGCTATCTCACTCAATAAGTGTATAACTGAGCTAGAGATTTTTCCCTCGACTGCCTACCTGGATGTTCCCCTCCCTTTGATAACTCCTGGATCCTCCCCTAACAATATAAATATGTCATAACAGTTTTAATAAGTGTATTTTGTCTTGTATTTCCTAGTACCACAAGTGTTATGTGAATGTGTATACCACTTTAGCTCAACTATGCTGTTCTAGAGGATATACCTACTACCGAAAATACCTTTCGTCTGGAGAAAGATATTTCTTCAACTTATACTCAAATTGCATAACTACATTGCATTGCCAGACTTGTTGTTTTAACCTTGAGATGCACAACCCATAGCCACAACAATTTTTGAAATTTTTGTAATTACCCTTTTAATAGTCTTCTTTTATTGTAGTCTCATTTTACTGTAATGTGTGCAGATCTGAATAGTTTTTAGTAGTTGATTATACTGATGTCTTAGTTACTAGTTTATGTTTGCAATGCATGACAACCACAACTCTGATTGTTCACATCATATGATAATTAGCAATTACCAGAAATATGATTAACACTAACTATTTTTTATACAGTCCAGTACACCAATTTGATTGTATTAGTTGACTAGTCCACACACTCATAAAACCACCTACTAGGTACTTCTACCAATTTCTGCACTAAATTTACAGTAATAACATGACAATAATATTATACAGTACATTGATGGTTCTATAGTAGTTGTACCATACATAGTTAGTTCATAAAGCTCAAACTGATTTATTGCATATAAACTGGTTGCTATATAGGCCTGCCAAAACCTTTGAACAACATATATCTGTTTAAATAACCTTGTTTTATGCATACTTTATTTTCATGCAAAAAAAATTCATGGTAACTTATTAATATAAAATAACTACAGCGAAGGAAACTTATTTTATGCAAGTAATTTAATGTGACTGCTCTGTTGGAGTATCTTAATCTTTTCTAGCACTGGTAGCTAAAAATTTTGCCATGTTTAATGTCTTAGTTGAAAGCCAATGGTTACAGTATGAAAAGCAGCAGCAAGCCACACAGTTAATTTTGGCTAGTCTCTTGCATGTATCCTTATGATGGACAGGTTTGTTGCGTCTTTTAAACACCACTATTTCATTGCTTCACTGTGGTAAAGCTACTATTGAGATAACCAATTGCAAGGCAGCTGCAAAATAAATTTTGATTGAATTTTTAATATTGCAAGATAATCTAATAGAGCAGTCATGGTTACAAAATTGTATACTTTATAGCTACATATTTGTGTATGCTGGCCACATTTTACATGGTCACATTACTGAAATTTAATGTCAAAATAGGCCAAAGCCTTTAAGAACTGTGCTTGCATAGACACATCATGTAATTAAAATTAATAGATTAACAATTTCGTGGTGCAAGACACAGTATTTTTACTTTGAATTCCATAATTTCCCTTAAATCTTTCTTTTAAGGCATTTTTGCAATGCAACAAAGTAGCTATATACATATAATTATGATGGTTACATACAGAAGTTATACTATATGTACATTTTTCAAAGTAATATGTAACTGCATGTGTGTAAGCAACAGTATAAAATGGTGGAGGTAGATGGTCAAACTGCACCATATGGTGTGAAAATTGAAAAATGAGCCTGTAAAGTCCTATGGCATCATACAAATAACTCAGTGTATCATACAGTGATTTGTGTTGATTGGTGACTAATTATAAGTGTAGTGGGAGCACTTTGTGAGTGTATACATACACAACTACACGAGAAGAGACCGAGGCTACTGAGTGAAAGAACAGTGTACTCAAGAAAACTATGGCATATATTGCAAATAAGAACTTAGTACAAAGAGAAAGACACAGGCAGCTAACTTTGAAGGCCATGAACATCAACTTCTCACATGATGTCCTTAATTCGAGATTTCATTATACTGCCTTGACAGTTCTGCTAGCGAAAGTGATGCATACGGGTTTCAATCTTTGGGATTCTATATGGACCACCAGCCAAAACTATATATTTAGTGACATATTAATTTACAAGAGGAAATGAAAGTATGCAGTTACTTTATGGATTCATTTTTCACAGCCTTTCTATCTGCTAGCTATTATGTGTATACCTCAATATCTTGAAGAATATCAGTCAGTGTTTGAAGATACTCAAGCACACTGTTTAAATTGCTGATATCTTCTGTCTCTTCAAGCTGTCACTTTGCTCAACAAAATATTCTCCTCTGAAGAAAGAATTCTGTAACTGATATTTTATAGCCATTGTAGTTGTGAAAACACTACTTGTGAAATCAAACTGCTGTATTGATAGATTGACAATGTTGAGTTCAGAAGAATTGTTGGAGTGCTCTGTTGGTAGTACAACTGCCTTTTTATGCTATATGGAGTTTAAAGAATTTAAACGAGGTTAATGATGGAAGCAAACTGTGCAGGCACCCTCCATTCAATTATCAATCCAATAGTCATGAGTGCACATTAGCCAGAATCTAAACACATGCATACTTTCATAATTTATTTTTTTTAAACTGCATATATACAGACTTGAAATGGTATCAAGAGAACTGCATGGGAATCAATTATTGTTGGATCTGATTCACTCAATGAATTTTCTGATTATTTTCACTGTCAACCAAGGCTGGACCTACTTATTATTTTATGCAAATTAGTTATAATTATGTTGTATTTGTGTACCTATTTAGTAATTGTACATTGTTGTACTGGAGCTGCGATGTTTCAGCTCCCTGGGATACTATCAGCAACAAGCTGCCTATCCCAGTCCAATCAATCAATGTGAATGCTATTTATTATTTTAATAATTATGTTTCTTGTATGCATGTGTTTTTATACCTATACATTATCTGCAAATTAAGTAGTTCTGGAACCAGATGTCCATGTGTCTATAGTGATAGTGGAAACATGTTTACTGTATACCTGCTAAACATTGCAGTAATTAATTAGTAACAATATGTGAATATGTTGTAACCTTTTATATGATAAAAAGGAAGATTTCAACATCCTTATTAAACAGTGTATGTAGGTTTATAGGTTGTTATGGTAGTTATAATAAAGCTGTTAAAGTATGCATAAACAAGACTATTAATTTTTCACATGAAAAGTGTGCTCCATATAAGTGAAACCATTTCCTAAACAATTAACCTTACAGTCATGTGACTAATTACCACATACTATATAGTACAATGAGCATGAGCAATTGCACAATTTGTTGTGCTTTTATTTATACGATTGATACTGCTAACTATGTAGTCAACATATTTAAGCCTTTTACATCACAATAACCATGTGTGTAGGTGTACTGTACATATGGGGAAGAAAATTTCCAACTACTCTTGTCTCACATACATACAGGCGTAGTCTAGTTGGATGTTTCAAGTACATTTCCTTGTAGATGGTACAGTTACTTGTAGGTTACTAGAGAGTAGTCTTCTGTACTAATTAACTGCATAGCACAGATATCCACCAAGTGAAGTCTGTGTGATATTGCTTTACATGATTCTTGTACCATCATAGATATAATCAGTGTGTAGCATGATCATACACAGGGATCTGTACATTTGATGTATACAAGAAAACATTAATTATTTTCATGATCTAGTTGTGAATATAATTTTCCAGTATAGGTAGTTGCCAATGCCTCTTAAGAATTGCTAACATAAAAACTATTGAATTCTGTATAATTATTATATCCACAGCTGCATGTACATGCTAAGAGGTGCAATGAAATGCATGCACAGGTATATACAAGATCAGAGATTTTAAAAATATCAAGTTTTGGGTAACAAATAATGTATACTAAATGTAGATGTCCTCAAAGCAATTTAGCATTCCATACAATCTTAATTGAAACCATTTGAATATGAAAACATCTAGTGCTGCATGTGCATGGAATTAATTGCAAGTGTTATTTTAAACAAAAGTGTGTGTAAACAGCAGTCTTTTCCATATGACTGCATGGGGTTGAAAAATATTTGCTATGAGAACAATTCCACTAATCAAATCTACAAAATTTCTGTGACAGGTCCAATCTAGGTCCCTGAATGTTTTCTTAAAAATTGTCACTTGAAGATTTTTCTAGTACATAATAGGGGAAGCACCCCTGTGCAGGCCTAGCCTTTTGGTACCACCCCTTCCTATTTGGATGAATTAGATAATAAATAAATAAATATTATGCTATATGCAAACGTTAATCACACAAATAGTATTGTACTTGTGGTAGTATCCACACAGTTATCACACATCTATTTGCATGTGTGCTGTAAAAGGACACATATAATGAGCACTTAATATCCACCATTAGTGTTGCCATGTGTGATGTGATGTCATATGATGTCAATGATGGCATGTTTCATTACTTAGTTGATGTACTCATGACATCAGTACATCAATTACTGAAATAGGATATATACCTTTTAGATAAATATGAATTAACAATCTCTGCTCACATGTGATACTAAACCAACTATATTTCCTATCACATGTTTTAAATTCCTCCATTCACATGCTACTGGTGCATGATAATAATCTTAACAAATAATAAACATAAATTTTGGTAATCACGGATCATTCATGGAAGCAAGGAAATCCATAAGTGACAGATTATATTCAGTGTGATATCATAGAAGTGTTTCTACATGCGTACATGGAGCTATCAGTGTAAAAATTACTAGATATATACACTAAATTGTATACCAAAAAGATTATTTTGCTTAATAAAGAGCTATTACCAGATGGATGGCTTGATACATGACACAGGTGTTATCAGATGTAGCCAGCAAGCAAAAAATGTCGGTTGTTGCATCAGTGTGTATCCTACCTTGACTTGTTTACAAAACTATATAGTGCATAAATATAATAAGGTTTGATCATGAAATGAGCACTGTTACCACTATCAATGGAAAGTACAGTGGATCTTGGCAATTAAGAAGTTTAATTTAGAATTTAACTTTTTCTAGGACTTCTTTCTTGAATGGATATAGGACTCTATGATACACAAGATATTTTGTTGATGTGTACATTTTAGATTCTATTTGGAAGAAAATGCCTGAGCCAGATTAGGGCATTTTTGATGGTTATTAGTGTAAGTATGTACATTTTAACCTACATATGTAGGAGGTTATTTAGATGCTACATATCATACATAGAGCATTTACACTTCAGTAGATGTGTTTCTAAGAAAACTATAGTAACACACTGAACAGGAATTAGTGTACCAGTAGATATAGTTACACATTTCCCTTTACAGACTTGAAAAGCATGAAATATAATATTCAATGAGGCTGTGAATAAGCTATGCACATGTATTGAATATCACAGTGCCTATGAATAAACTATCCACGTGTACATATTGGTTTTCAATATCGCTGACATACAAAACATGTACATACATGGACTATGTTAAATATCTAAAATAATAACTGTGTTTATATAGTGGTGGGTATTATGGAAACAGCACTAGGACTATTGGAATGATACCATAATTTGACACAACATGTCAAATAAAGGTATGGATGTGGCACTCAAGTCTGTTACTATTAAGCTTAATCAGTAAATGTCTCATGATTTGTTTTCTGAGGCTTGACAACCTGTTTTCTTATTCCCAGAATTTAAACTTCATAAGGAGGGTAACACAGGTTGTGTGATTGTGTCAGGCTTCATAAGTTTTCAGTATTATAGCCCAAGCCCTTTATTTGTTCTAACTCTTTTGTAGCCTCATACAATAATAGCTATATATGTATATAGTTATTCATCTTCTAGTGACCGGATTTGCAAAAAAGGTACCTTTTCCACACATTTTACATGTCAGCACAACTGTAGTAGGAAATTATAGGTACCTACTGTAAGTAGTAAAAGGTACCTAGTGCAGTTTTGAGCAAAAAATGCTCAAAACTATTATAGCTTTTACAAGACCTTAGCTAACCTTTTAAGTAACAGATAACTATAGACTAATGTTGCTGTGATTTGGAGCATTTTTAATATCATGCTTTTTGAACAAGAAACAAGAGAGGTTTTCTGTGCTGAATTAATTATGGTCAGTCTTCTCAGCACCACAATAGAGTAGCTACAGGAGCATAATAGGGAGGGGTTTTCCAGTGCATGGATTCAGGAAACCCTCCTTTTCTAAGTTTGCATGAGGAACCTAACACACAAATTAGTTTGGCACAGGAAAGAAGTTAGTGACACAGCATGCACTACAGCATAAAAATTTATTAATGTAAATATTCATCTCTCAGGGAAGTGTCTACAAAGGGAACATGGGCCTTCTTATAAGTTGTTTTTAAGAGATTGAATACTCTAATAGAGTGGTCAAGTATGGCCTAGTTGTCCAACCATTAAAAATATCCATGTGGACTTCTTATTGTTAGGAAATAAAACAGAACATTGAATGGAGTTTTGGGAGATGTAGAGAACAATTGACATTGTGGAAACCTGAGGTATTAGCTTGTACTGCTAGTTTGCAGTTATTTGCTCATGGGAATAGGTAGACTTTCTGGCCTGAATTTCATGAAAAATAATGTGTAGACCTACTAGGTAGCTGTCAGGGTTTTGCAAATATACCGTATAAAGGGAAACATTGGTGGGGATAAACTATGGTAACTAACCAGATAAATTGCATTTCACAAAATAAATTAAAAACCTTTGGCAAATTCAAGCTCAATCTTTTAGCTATAAAAATGCTAATCTCAGGTGCTAAAAGTATACATACTTGGTGGTTTAAACTGTGGTGAATTTGTAGCAAATTGCCAAAGTTCCCCTCTATACAGTAACTGATTTACTATTCCATAATCATATTCCACATGATGAAATGATTATGACAAACTGTTGAGTTATTATTATTAACACTTTACAGTGACCAGCACTGAAGGTCTACAGCAACAAGTTGTAAACCATTGAGTGGCCACATGGCAACTGTGTCCCCAGGCCCTCACATCTAGTACATGTAACTGTGTTGGTAGTTATAGTGCTGCCATTGGAGATCCCTTTTGTAAACTACTCCCTCAGCTACACATGAGACAAGTAGCAATGATAAAATTTGAGGCAGTAAGGTGAAAAGTATTGCAGGCAGGGATGAGAAACAAAATAGCTAATCAAGTTTGCTTGGGCTAAACACCTATCATGATCAGTAGTTGGATAGTCACTTACTAATGCGGCCGAATGACCCAAGAAAGCGGAATTGGTTGTTTTGACCATTATAGATAATGTCAAGAGTACATTATACTGTAGCTTCATTATGTACTCTTCATCAAATACCCGGTATACATATGTTTGCATTGTACGGCTAAATTAAGTTCAAGAATATAAGTTCTTATCATTGTCTCTCCATTTCCTATGGTGACACACATACACAGGTATTCACTTTAGGTAAATCTACTCAAAGTCACAAATCAAGGCTAAAACACAAGGCCAAACAAACACTAATTATGGAAAACGCAGTTCTACTATCGTGGAACCACCTTGTGGAATGCTCTGCCAACAGCCTTATATAACCCAAAAACGTTTACTCAATTTCGAAATAGTTTATAATTTATTTAATAAGACCATTTTAGTGATGTTAGTTAGGGTCCGCAATCCGAAAAATCAACTTCTACAAATCAATCCCCCTACCATTGTGGGATGTTCATTGTAGTATCCCAATGCTTGATCCACCATGAAACCGGAGGCACGATTGTTGTCTTCACAGAAATATCATTTTCAGTATCTCACAAGATGCAAGATTTATTTTTAAAATTTCGTGCTCCACACAAAGGACCGGATGAAACTTGCTACTTAGCCAAATCGTATCCAGAGTTGTTGTAGTTGAAAACTACGCACAGAAATAAGTAAATGGTTTGCTGGGTGCCCGGCACAGGGTTGCTTTCTTTGAAAAAACCGGACAAGAAATACGAAGTTTCGAATTCAAACTGCCCTACCACCCAGGGCAAGAGAAGCCAACTTTTCCTCATAGTGTTTCGATACGGTTGGGTGCATAGTCTGTCTATGCTGTTAGTTTGGAAAAGATCTGAGACTTCTCACCATCTGGGTGACGAGCTTCAAAATTTTTTGCAGCATCAAAGAATTGTGTTGCGAATTCTACCCATTTCCAGCGCTTTTGCAGCCACAACAATCATCAATTATAGACTATAACTATGGCAAAAGATGTCCCTGAACGTTTGGTAACAGCGGTTGTCAATTGTTATTTCATCCACAGCTTCCACGCCTCGTTCTAAGCTATGCATCAAGGGAGGCAGCAAAATCGTCCAAATTTGACTTCACCTCTAACGCTCCACAGCAGCTTCAAATCTTCACTAGATCACCCTACATCACCATTATGCTGCAAAACATCCCAAAACAAACCGAAAAATGCACAAAATTTTTCATTTTTTTTATCCGAGCTGGGTGGAGCTCCTGGTATACTGCATCATATGAAATCACAGAAACACCAACTACTACTACTACCAAACGTTTTGAACCATCATTTATCATCATTCTAAACAAAATTAAGTGACCAGTGTGGCATCAGAAGTACCGGAAAGCATTTTGGTACCATTGAGAGAATCCCTTGAAATGACGCACGAAAATTTTGACGTTCTTCACCCAGATGGTGAGAAGTCTCAGATCCTTTCCAAACTAACAGCATAGACAGACTATGCATCCAACCTTATCACATCACTATGAGGAAGAGTTGGCTTTTCTTGTCTTGGCTGGTAGGGCAGTTTGAATTCGAAAATTCGTGTTTCGTTTTCTGATTTTTGAGAGAAAGCAACCCTGTACCGGTAACCCAGTGAATCATTTGCTTATTACTGTGCGTACTTTTTAACTACATTAACTCTAGATAATATCTAGCTAAGCAGCAAGTTCTATCCTGTTCTTTGTGTGGAACCCGAAATTTAAAAAATAATTTTTGCATCTCACGAAATACTAAAATCGATAGTTCTGTGAAGGCAACTACCGTGCCTCCGGTTTCATGGTGGATCTAGCAATGGGATACTACAATGAACATCCCACAATGGTAGGGGGATCGATTTGTGAAAGTTGATTTTTCGGATTGCGGACCCTGTTAGTTCGTACATATTTAAGTAATTACTGTATATGTGTGTGTGTGTTTATGATGTACGGTGTGCAGGGCGTGTGCTGCCTCCTTGATGAATAACAATTGCAAAAAAGGCCATTACAAAAATTTATGCCACATCAACCATCAAGGACGAAAATTTCAAACCCACAGTCGAAAAGGACAAAATATTCCTCGCCACCTCGCTGATTCTCGTCACTAAGTCGTGTCCTTGGCTAGGGCACATCGTTCACCCACTCAGGCTCTTACTAGTCCTAGCGGGGAGTCTTAGTCACAGGTCATGACTGATGAAATTTCGACACCGGCTTAGCCTCCGTTGTCCGTTGTCCGTTCCTATTCCGGATACCTTTCCGCACACAATCAGGATCCGGACCTTACTAGCCGAGTTCAAGTTGAAGCAAGCCCGAGTTGAAGTCTGTGGATACATTGGCTAGCAGATTGAAGAAAGCGCCATTCATCATGATGTTTGTGCTCTTTGTCGTCGTTCTACTTTACTCTACCTCAGCAGGTATGGAGCTATTGCTACGTATCATGTGTTGCTGTCAGACCTTCAGTGCTGGTCACTGTAAAGTGCTAATAATAAAATTAAAATAATATATAGTTAGCTACGAGGTGATGTGCACTCTGGTAACCGGTCTTGCTCCAGCACTTAGCTAATATTCGTTTTATGTCGTTTTACACCGTACTTTAGTATAAAATTATGATGTGTGTTAAAGGTAGCTACTCTGATTTTTACAAACTCTCAGCAGAGTGCTGAGCTGTTGCATGTGATTAAGTCTGGCATCCATCCTGGCTGCGTACACTCAGCTAGCTACAGCTAAGCGTGTTGGTGGTCTAATTATCTAGTCGCAGTCAAATTTACACCAGACTGAAGTCTTGATGTATATATACCGCAGCAGGTTGAATGAAGACTGTGTGGCTGCTCAGGCACTTGCCTAGTCTGCAAGCTGTGTGGATCAAATCACCACCTGCTTAGTCTCGCATGGCCAGACCGCTTTTTTCCGTATATTGGGTGGGGAAAAAAGGGTCTGGTGCAACTCCAATAGCTGTTTACTTCTGAGCCGTCCCCACATTCCGGGGACGCTAATTGAATAACATTGGTCACAAAGGAGGTGCCATGACGTCAGTAAGTTAACTAGAGATCTGTTTATCCTTTAAACGAATCTTAATTTGCTCCGATGTCTCTTTTATAGCGTCTTGAAAGTTAATCCTCATCGTGTAACAAGACTGACAACCGGAGCAGGAGTGTAGGAATAATTCATAGTTTTACTGACGTCATGGCACCTCCTTTGTGACCAATGTTATTCAATTAGCATCCCCAGATTGTTGGGACGGCTCAGAAGTAAACAGCTATTGGAGTTGCACCAGACCCTTTTTTCCCACCCAATATACGGAAAAAAGCGGTCTGGCCACGCGAGACTACCACCTGCTCTGTTTTGTTTTTTTTCTGCATTCAATAGCTGCCGGTTTTAGAAACATGTTTCTGACACAGGCCTTCTTTGCAGGTCCTTAGTGGGATAGTGACTAATAGCTAATAAATAACACTACTCAGACACATGAGATGTAGGTTG
The DNA here is from genome assembly GCF_963678975.1 of Dysidea avara. Taxonomy (NCBI): domain Eukaryota; kingdom Metazoa; phylum Porifera; class Demospongiae; order Dictyoceratida; family Dysideidae; genus Dysidea; species Dysidea avara. The sequence continues at coordinate 24,709,437 of NC_089272.1, read as the reverse complement.
GTCAAACATTATTAAGAATATTAATCTTATGGGAAATGGTCTATGAGCAATTAGTAAATAATGTAATTAGTGATAAAATTATTAATAGGTTGTTTATAAATTATAAACACACCCTAGGCGTTGTACCTGTATGAATATAATTAGTGGTCTCAGATATAGATAGATTTGAACTTGTGGTGTTTATGAGCTCCTGTGGTACTGTAATTTAGTGGCTCCAACTATCAGTGCTACAACATAGAGTATAAACAAACATATTTACACATACGTATGCATGACCCAAACATGACTCACTATTAAATTTTATAGCTGCTGGATGTAGCTACTTCTTGTACTAGTCAATCATTATAGATGCAAGACAATATTATAGTGATCTTATGGAGGCAAGCTACACCTTTAGCTACTTGCCAGTATAATTTCAGTTGCTGGCTAAATATAAAATATTACACTATATGCAATGAATACTGAATTATATAGAAATGTAATTTAATGTGATCAACTTGTCCACAGGTACGTACATGAAGGAGACAGCATGCTGTAGGCCACTATTGGTAATACATATGTTGGTATTCATTATTTCAACAAAAGTGGAGTGCTCTTTGCTCTTTTTGATGCGTCACTTCTCTCTTATCATTGTACTCTAGCTACCTGTGATATATATAATATTACATTTCAACTTCAGTTTTTTATTACCTTACCAGCCATGTGTCTGCATACACTTGGTATCTTAGGGAAGCACCCTTGTACTGGCTAAGCCTTTTATAGACCTGTCTTATGGACAGATTAGGTAATAATATTATATATAGTGTGTGTGTAATGCTTAAGTGATACTTTCTTGGCTTCTGTTAACAGCCATACAACTAGTGTGGCTTTATACACAGTCTATTTGAGTATCTCAATGAGTATCAAAATGTTATCAACTTGTGTATATCCTGTAAACATGGGTGTTGCACCAAAATGACATTACTCACTTGATATCAAAATTAATGGCAATGCACATAATTTTAACAGTGTGATACAGGCAAATACATGTAACATAGAAAAGCACTCCAGCTTGTGCATGCCATGTGATACTATACAGTATGTCGGTTATTAGTGATGGGTGATATTGATATTTTGCTATACGATTATTGTCATGAACAAATATCACGATTATCACAGTTATTGTCCACTCAACTCTTGTAATGAAAAACACTAAACACATTATGAGTTGTTAATTAAGTGGTAGAATTACATCGAAAATTTACAAATATTTCTCTGACTATCACGATTATTGCATGATAATTGCCGGTTTTGAATATCACTAGTCAATGAAAAATACACAATGCCGACTATTGCCAATAAAATAATCTCGATTATCATGATAATTGCCCATCCCTATTGGCTATGTAGAGGCTATGCTAGTATGCATCCACCTTACCCATGCTTATTAAAGCATAAGATATAATTATGTCCATTCATAGATTTATTAGACTACCTGTATTATATTATACTAATTGTTTTGTCCTTCATCACCATAGGTCATTTAAGTCCAGCTAATTTTGATAAAATAATACTAGTACAATCAATGATATTTATTAATTTAAAATAAAGTACAGTAGGGTTCCAACAATAAAAAGCAAAATGCGATAATAGTAGCATTACACTATATATCTGTGTGGGAAAATCTCTACATGGGAATGTTCAAAGGATTTTCCCACATAGGTGTAATAGCTACCATCATCCTTATCACTATTTTTATCACTGGAATCCTACTTCGTGATTAAAATAATAATGTTTAAATACACTAGTATGTATGTGTGGGTATGACTGCTTCATTAATGCATCATGATTTTGTTGCTTACCTCAAGCAAACTAGGCAATAGATTAAGAGACATGTTTCAGTGCTTCTATAGCAAAACTGCAGCTGATTGCAGCTAGGTCAGTAAGGGGCATCACAAGAGGCATGGTAAGGATGTGTTCTGATTGTTAAGGGTGTGGTCACAAATGGATTGTTTTACTACTGGCAAAACAAGTAACAAGTGCAGCTACAGGTATCTCTACTCCTGGGCACAGCAGCTCTGCTGCCTGTCCAGTAATAATTAATTAAATAAATAAATACTATTTTTTCTCTCTTACAGTGTAGTTTAAACACTTCAAATAGTTTTGTGGCATCCAAATATGCAAAGTGTCAATATGGAATATTAACACCTTTGTATAGTTTTGTTGCATGAAGAAGAAGACGACCATGTAATCAAAGATAAAAGGAAAGGCAGAGTGCAGCTAGAGAACAGACACTTATCGGAATCAGAAAGGCTGCACGTGGCATGCACTCTTTTGTTTGGCCTCTAGCCATGCAACTGTAGTCACGTAGGCTGCCTGTACCATTCATTTTTAAGGAAGAACCATTCTAAACAGTACTACCATACTGTCTGATGCAACTAGCTCTAAATGGTTGAGCTGTAAAACAGGGTGTAGCCTTTACAGATTGCTGATGTGAAAAGATGTGATATCATACGGTACAATAGTACTGTATAGTAAGGACCACAAAAGAGTAGGCATGGCCCACAAAATAACATAACCCAAAAAGCAGCCTCAATTTTCCCTGATGATTATGAGGCAGTATTGGCTAGGTAAATCTAAGCCCAAACAAGCTTTCAGATCGACCCAAAATGTTTCAACAAGTTGCTATGGAGTTTTTTTAAAAATTATTTAATGGAATTTTCTACTGACTTAGTAACTCACTGATTCCTTCAGACAAGCATAACTTGGTAACAACTAAAGCTATGGGCTTGATTTTTTCACTGTTCAACGTCGCTTTGTCCCAAGAGGTGCCTTTTGGCATACCGCAGTACGTACAATGCATTCTTCATGGACTTACCAGTGTCCTCCTTTGTGTCCCATTCATCTTTGCTGACAGTGATTTGGTGGTAGCACATGATGGCTTCCCCTTCGTAACGGAAATAGTCCGTATTTTTCATAGTGGCTATTTTGATTGCAGAGGTACTATTCAAACAGTTCTTGATTTGTACTGCTGTGTAATGGGTTGAACATAGCCGACAACAAAACATAATGGATACTTCACCTGTCAGATGATAATTGATATAACTGAGGCACGCACGGTGCCATTTCTGTGAGGATTGTAGAGGTGCCTTTCGAACAGTTCTTGATTTGAAATGCTGCATAACAGGTTGAATATAGCTGACAATTAACGAAACGTAATGGGTACTTCACTTTTCAGACGATAATTGATGTAGCTGGGGTGCGTGGTACCATTTTAGAAGTGGCATGCATGGGTTCACCAGTTACAATCATTATTTGCAAAATTAACAAACAAGTACACAAAAATTAGGAATTTTCAACTAGAGTAGGGACCATAGCACATCGATGAAAAGTACTGAAACAAGTTAGAATAGTCCATGATATTAAATCACAGTAAAACAATAAGAAGTGTTATATCCCTACTGTGCATTTCTGTTATGCCATGGCCCCCCTGCCCCCCATCTCCACCGCCTATGCCTACTCTAGTTGAAAATTCCTAATTTTTTGTGTACTTGTTCTACCAAGAATAAGTGCAGCATTATTAATGTTAACGACATAAATATCACTAGACATTTCTTGGCTGCCACTATTGATACCATATCTTTTCACAACATGCAGGAATTCTTTTAAGGGCCACATTGTTTTTTCACAGCTCAGCTGTTTTGGTTAGTATATCAATTACTTTTATATCTTCAAGCCCAAGCTTGTCATGTACCCTGTATATACCGTAATCAGTTCAGGAAAAACCTTGTGATTACGTGTACGTGTCTCTTTGTGTCTGTCCATATCCATGCTTGTGAGCAAATTAATTTCAAGCCTAAAGAGGAATGTTTATTTGGACGTCTATGAATCAATTCAATATTTTGTCTGCACTTCTTTGTGTACATTTTTTTATGTTTAATTATTGCGAACTCCATGCTAAAAATTAATATGGAATTCAAGCATGTACATCATTAACATTTCCATCATCAATGGGCAACATCTGCAATGATATTTTTTGATAAGCACAAAAGCCATGCTATTGTAGGGACTTTGTACTGGGATGGTAGCATTAATTTTATTATGATAGCATTTAAACAGGAGACATATAGAATATAATGCAATATACACAGTTGAGAATTTCAGTGTGCTTTCATTGTTGGAACCCATTTAGAATTATCACAATACATTTGCAACTTCTTACCTTTATCATCTCCTGATTTCATGTGTAAAAAACTGCAAACAATATGCATTTCCATGGCTGTACCAAATTCTCTGAAGCCCCTACTATATCAAGGCCTTTTATCAATTATGACATCACCCATCATCATTGCAGATATTGTCCATTGTTATTAGTACCTAATTTGCTAATTGATACAGACAAGGTGATTGTTTGTTTTTATTGGTTTTTTTTGTTGTTGTTTTTAATCTCATAGTACGTATTTTTTCATTCAAAATAGTTATTCTGTTAAATCATCTCAATTGAACTCTTGTTACACATTCTGGGCTATTTTATAACTACCTTCATCTTTTCTTAATCATATTCTATGAATTCCATTAAGTGTTTGTGCATATACCTGGTTAGAGGAGGAGAAGAATGGAACTCAATAGTACACAATTTCTCGTAACTTTGATTGTTGAATGCAACCAAAGCTATGAGAAAGTGGTTGTTGATTCCATTAGTGTACGTTTCCTTTTTCTTTTTCCCCCTGGGATATATCAGAAAATATTCACACCAAAACAGACTGTGAATTGTTCTGTGAAGTGCAGAAAGCCAATGTGGGGAGGACTCTTCCTAAAGGTTTAATTCAAAGAGTTTATACAATTGCAGCTACAAAAAGTGTAACTAGTATTATTTGATGTGAAGTCGTGTTATTTTTGCTAATAAGAATCATGTCTACTTTTAGTATTATAATGTGCTCAGGTGGTAATTTGGGTACCCTCAAAACTTGTATGCAGTTACTACATATATGAAGTATAGAAAGACATTTAGCCTGTACACAAAAGCTATGGATTTCTCCTTCACAGGCAAATATGGCCATCAGGTTCATGGCCACTCTGCTATGCACACATCTTGTAAGACTAGCTAGGGCTTGTCAGAAATTTAAATGACTGCCATTAAAACCCTTTCATGGCTGTAACCGGATTTTTCTGGCACGACAATATAAAACACGCGCTGAGTGCAATTCCAACATGCTAGTGCTTCTATTGTGTGTTTCATAGTACGATGCGCTAACCCTGAAGTGGGTACGTCCACAGAGGTCCTGTTTCTGGGATAACCAGATAGTTTGCGCACTATTGTGGGTTTATTACATAACCCGGTAAAACTTTTCTCTCAAAAATAGGGCTATTTCATTTATATTTGAGTTAATAGTAATGTTTTGAACAAAGATATATCATTATAGATAGGCTAAGACAACCAGCAAATAGCTGATGATGGTTTTTCAGACGTGTGGCATAATTCAATTGTGTGCATATACGCATGCGTGACACTGGATTTGTGATAAAACTCAAAGAAACTAGCCATGAAGATGATGATTTAGTAAGGAAACAATATAAAGTACTGTAGTTTCATACATTGTAACACTTATTTGTAGATAGTTTATTAGTGGACACCTGTTTCTCAAGGCTGCTTTTAGCATATTTTGTAGTTTTGTTGTCTTATAATTACTTTGTGGTTTTATTTACATAAACAAAACAACCTAGTCAAGATCATTAGTCCACAGTGTTTACATAGAGGTATAGTAACCAAATGATTTAGTGTACAGTGAGGCTTATGCAGCATGATTCGGCGCCTTGTAAAGTGCGCAGGGAAATTCAGACGTAAAAGGGATAATAATTAATTAAATATCATTTATGCCACTATTTGCCAATCCATAAAGATTTTTTTGCAAAACATAATAGATGTATGGGAATGCATGTCACTATTAATATCATACAGTACGGTAGTACTGCATATTACGGATCACAGAGGTGTGCATTTTCTGGCCAAAATATAACCAGCTTCGCAATACCTTCCTGGCACTTGGCAGTATCATACAGTACAATAGTACTGTATAGTAGGGACATTGAAGGTGTGGGGACGATCCGTGATATAATATAACCCAAAAACTTGCCACAATTTTTCCTCCAAACTACATGACAGTATTGGTTGGGTAAAACCAAGCCCAAAATTTTCTTCAGATCGACCTGAAACATTTCCGTCAAGTTGCAACAAAATTTTTTTTTTAATTCAACAGAATTTTCTACTGCCTGCCTGCCTGCCTGTCTGACGCCTTCAGTCAAGCGTAGCGGAAAACTGGCTACAGCTACAGCCCTAATGCTTTCACAGAAACGTTTCTATTTCACTAAGAAAAAATCTTTGGTATATTGATAAACATACCATGCTTGTGCTATTGTCTTACCTTTTATCCTTCTTTACCATGCATGGCCATCAGTCAAGGTTCTACCACTGAGTGTTAATAGACTACAGTACGGCTTCCATCTACCAGTGTATATTTCATCAAACTATTCGAATACAAGTGGTCGCCGGTTGCACCAAAAACACATGCATACATGACTCGCTGTTGATATCGATCAGAGAGAGCAACTCACGGCGAACTATATAGCAATGTGTATGTCAATAAATATAGTTTAATTAGTAACAATGTTAAACCGAGTCAGGTCATCCAGGTCCTGCTTTACAGATTATTCAGGTCTGACTTCACATGCTAAATTAAAAGTGGACGTGTTACTACACATCATAGTGTAGCTCTGTTTCTTTCATGGGCCACGCCCACTTATGTAAATTACTGTCTGTAGACATATAGTAGCCACACCCATTCATCAGTGTAGGTATGCACAAATCCATGCCCACTTACATAAATTGCTGTCTGTAGACATATGGTAGCCACACCCATTCATCAGTCCGTAGGTATGCACAAATCCACGCCCATTATTGTCTGCAAGCTTATGTAGAGCCACGCCCACTGATCAGTTGTTATTGTATGAGTCATAATCTAGTATAATAGTGCTGTGATTAACTCTTTTAAAATATTATGACTGGTTTTGTGAAAAGCAGGCTATTTAGTGGTCATGAACTTGCAATAAAAGTTCACAAACAAGTATAAGAAAAATTAGGAATTTTAAATTAGAGTAGGGACAGTGTATAATGCTGCAATAAAAAGTACTGAAACAAGCTGGATTGGAGTAGTACGTAATGTCCAAATACTGTAAAACAATAAGAAGTGAATATCCCTACTGTGCTACACTCGATGCACAGTAGAGATATTCACTTCTTATTGTTTTACAGTATTTGAACATTACGTACTACTCCGATCCAGCTTGTTTCAGTACTTTTTATTGCAGCACTATACACTGTCCCTACTCTAATTTAAAATTCCTGATTTTTTTCTTATACTTGTTGGTTACAAGTTCATGTATTTGTTACAAAGTGTGATGCTCTGCATTGGATCTGCTGTAGTTGAGATTTCAAGGTAGACTGCCTGAGTACCCACAACCATCAGCACCTCTTGTTATCACAAGTTTAAGGAAATTTTGGAATTTTATGTTCAATTAGAAAAAAAGTAGGGGAACAAGGGAGGTCACCTACAGCTGTAGATATGCTAATGAACATTTAATTCCTAATTCAGTCTATATCCCAAGACCAAGACTGAATTAGGGATTAAATGTTCACTAGTATATCTGCAGGTGTAGGTGACCTTCCTTGTTTCCCTACTTTTTTTTGCTATGATCCCTAGTTGAACTTAAAATTCCTTTTTCCTTAAACTTGTTTGTTTACTTATTTTGTAACATTATTATGACTGGTGAACCCATGCATACCGCATCAAAAGAAAGGATGGCACCAGCTAATGCAGAATAAATGTTTTTGTCTGAATGACGCGTGCCCCAGCTATCAAATACTGTTTCAAAAGTGCGGTGGCCATTACACTTCGCTTTCAGCTGTGTTCAGCCTGTTACACAGTGCTACAGATGAAAAACAGTAGAAGAAGTGCCTCTGCAACAATCCAGTCAACACAAAAATACGACGATTCGTGTGCGCCCAACTATCAATTACTGCCTCAAAAGTGTAGCCATCATTATGCTTCACTTTCAGCTTTTTTCAGCCTGTTAGCTATACAGCATTACAAACGAAGGATCGTCTCTGTGATCAATCCAGTTGTCCCAGAAAATACAGATGATTCCTGTTTACAAACGTACTGTAGGGAAGCCATGCATCGTGCTACCGTGAATCAACACCTTGGGCTGTCAGCAAAAAGAAATGGGACACAAAGGAGGACAAAGGTAAGTCCATGATGTGTGCATTGTATGTACTGCGGTATGCCAAAAGGCACATCTTGGGATGAAGCAACATTGAACAGTGAAAAAATCAAGCCCATAGCCTTAGCCGTTATTGAGTTACGCTTGCTTGAAGGCATCAGGCAGGCAGGCAGGCAGGCAGGCAGGCAGGCAGGCAGGCAGGCAGGCAGGCAGGCAGGCAGGCAGGCAGGCAGGCAGGCAGGCAGTAGAAAATTCCATTGAATTATACAGATGTTCAAAACATCATGGGGCGAGCCTGAGCAAGTTGAGTTGCACAATATTGTGTGCATGGTTGAGATATGTTGTGTTTTTGTTTTGTAAGTGAAACAGAAAGCAAATTTGAGCAAGATTGAAAATTTGCTAGCTAGCATTAAAATGTATTCACTGCTAGCTGTTTTTAGTACACTTCACATTTAATTCACTACAATTTACACATATGTGACTAGATCTGCGAAAACCGGTCTTATCGCCCAAGACAGGAAGTTTGATTTTTTCACACAAACACAAAGCTTAATGAATGCACTATCAAATTTCACTTTCACAGTCGACCAGAGTAAAGTGATCTGCTTTTTTCAAGCACAGTGGCAAATTGTACGAGTGGTCTGGGGTCTTGTTGGAGCTCTGGCCACCAGGAGATGGCTGTGTGTGGCTATACAGCTCCATGGTATTGGACAATGACCTGTGCTGTAAATTTCCTTTCATTTTAGCCAGTTCTGAGCCCTGAATGGCCCATAACTTGGCCTAATTCATCCCAACGCGTTCCTTTTCAATTTTTGAACACCATCTTGCCCACCTTCCAGCTCCCACTCTTTTTGGAGCTCGCCTGATAGAGTCAACCTCAGTTTAAAAACTATCTAAAATGGCGGGAAACTTAGTTGTTGACTACTTCTTCAGTGGATGATCTGGAAGGTAGAAATTGTAAAACGTGTAAAAATTTGGTATGCGTAGCTACCACCATTGGCCAACTACAACACTCTGAATATTTAAAACTGGCATTTCTTGATACTTTTAAATGGGCAATAAGCCTGGTTTCCCAGAGACAGTCACATATGCATTTCTTTTGAAACCATCAATACTGATGGAGTTACAAAACAAAACAATTACAACACCTCGGCCATATGCGACTGCCTAAGCTGCATAAGGTCTAAGCTAAAGCGGCATGGAAAGGGAAATACTAAAAGGAACAGAATAACATAATGAATGCATGAAATTCAATGCCACTCGGTTGATTAAAACAGAAACTGTGCAGCATTGGTGCTACTGGTGCCATGACCTATATGCATGAGCTGGTGTTGATCGTCTAATCTTATCTCTCTGTCTTCTGCAGTTTCATTGGCCAACTGCATGCTCTCTTCTGCAAATGTGCATAGCATCTACAAAGTGTCTACTTACTTCTGCTTCATCTGGCATTTCTGCTGCCATCCTCACCCTGTCTCGTTCTCTCCTGGCCTTCTTCTAAGATGATCTTCTTTGTCCATGTGTATGTAGATAAGAAATTGTAACCCATGTGACAAATTCCAAACCATGTGGTGCAAATACGGCCTTTTTTGTACAGGAAATTTTCGTGAACGCGACATACGTACCATTCACCAACCAGTATTCCCTCCTCGCCCTGTCTCGTTCTCTCCTGGCATTCTTCCAAGACGGTCTTCTTTGTCCATGTCAATTATAGATAAGAAGTTGTGAGCCAAATGACAAATTCTAAGTCATGTGGCACTTTTTTCTATGTTCGTTACGTAAACTGTTGGGAATGGTTGTACGTACGTGAGCAATTACAACCAGTGTGGGGCTTCTGTGTTCATTACATAAACTCTCGGGAATGGTCAAACATACAGGTCGGACGTACGAAGTGACTATTGCCATTTGTGGAGCTTACTCAGGCTCGCCCCATTAATTTTTTTTAAAACTTGTAACAATTTATTGGAAGTCTTTAGGATTGTACTAAAGGCACTTTTGGGCTTGGTTATGTCTAACCAATACTGCTACGGTGCCAGGATGGAGTTGTGAAGCTGGTTTTTGGGGGAATTTTTTGGCTAAGAAAATCTGAATTTCCATGATCCCTAATATACAATACTACCATACTGTGTGATGTTAGCTATCTACTTTACTGTATGATGTTGTATAAATGGATTTATACAAAGTAAACAAACTAGTGTAAAAAAAATTACAACTTGGGAATAGAGATTGCTGAAAACGTAGTGAAACATGAGTCAAACAAGCCAGCATGTTAAACACACAGATCTCTATTTGGACTCAAATAAACATTTATAATGAAGCATTCTCAGTACTTATCTGCCCCTGATTTATGGAGAAACTACTGTATTTCCCTTAGTTTCTACCATATCCAATACTTTTATTTTCTATGATCCCTAATCAAACTTTAAATTCCTAATTTTCCTTATACTTGTCCATTATTAAACATTTATTCCATGCACTGGAAGTTCAAACATTTTAAGGTAGAAAAATGCAGGGTATTATAGTTTGCTGATCTGAAAATGATATGAAACTTAACACCACACAAAAACAACTAGGCAGTACACTCCTAACTATAACGGTTCAGTATAAAAGTAAGTTGTGATTGTCAAGGGTTGCTTTAAACTCATTTCACTGCTTTTAGTGTTTTATGTGGCCCCAAAAGCCAGCCATCAACTGGCTTTGGAGTTTTTACTCACATTTCTACAAATATAATGATGGTTATTACTAAAAACATAATTTATAACTACATTGTACTGCATGTTTTTTATAAATTATTGTTAATATTATTGTAATGTTCAAATAGAGTGTACATTTTTAGGACTTTTAAAACAAATGCACCTAGAATTTTTTCTAAAACACTCTAGAATCACCACTGATGATTTATTAAAATTTTAACTTTAATAAGGTAGAAATTGATAGCATGGTGACTGTTTTATTAGACAATCTCAACCTCGCAAGTTCACACTTTGCTTTGTAACTCTGTAGCTGTAAGTTACTGCAATTTCTCAAAAGGTACTGCTATGATGGTTAATTTATTATTATGTACACACCAATTTTCAAGTTGTTCCATGCCAAGAAATGTCCATAACATTGTGAATGTTTATCAGGTTCGTAGCAAAATTTATTCACTCTAGCTATATCAATATAAAATTTCAAGACAATCAACTTGCTTATTTGCTTTTTATATTGCAAAGTGTGTGAAAGGAAGTAGGAGACTATTGGTCCCTGTAAATCCTAGTGGGATAGCATTTAAAATAACCCTCTTGCTGGCGAGAAGTCAAGGATTAAGTACAGGTTGAATGCAGAGGAGATCCCAGATCCCAGCTGTTGTTATTCCTCTGGCACATGCCTAGACTGCATGTTGCGGGGGATCAAATCACCACTAGGTCTGGGATTTTTTTCTGCATTGTTCATGTTTCAGTTACATGTTTCTGACTCCCTGTATTCACAGGCTTTAGCCTTCTCACAGGTCCCTAGTGGGATAGCATTTTAATAAAACCCCTCACATTGAAATATTGGCCACCATATCTCTGGAATAACTGGACTGAATTTGATCAAATTTGGTGCATTGTCTACACTACCTGGCAGGAAGTTCCATTTAAAGCAAAAAATGTTGTGTTTTGAAGAGGAACTGTGGAGCTACTGTAACACATGTATGAAAATGTCAAATTTCTTTCTTTTGATCAATATTCACATAGTGTGGTGTGCCAGCTTTCTTGGCTGTACATACCATGTGTAAAGAGTAACTATGGCATTGTTTGCTGAAAGTATAATATTTAAGCCATGTCAAATAATACTACTATACCTACATATACATATAGAATTTTTAAGCCAAAATAAAATTGTATTTAAAGCCGAAAGTATTTTAAATTCCTTTTAAATTCTTTTTTTTACAATTAACTGCTCAGTATTATTTTTTTTCAAAACCTTTGGTAAATTTTTCGAAATCTTGAGGCTACTTGTCATATAATATAAAAATTCATAGAGAAAATTTCAACTTCTTCAAATAATATTCATCTAATAAACCTTCAATGCAACAAATTTTCATCACTTTCAAAATTAATGGAAATATTTTACGGCAGTAGTACTCCAGACTGCAAGGAGTCTAACGGCAATGCTAATGTACACTGTGTATAAGTGTAATTTCAAGTGTTTTGCCCAAACCAAGTGACCAAAGGGTGGTGATTTCTACTAGGTAGCTAGCACTACGTAGCTATTACTATAGTGTACAGTCACTGCCAGACTGCAGTGCCAATTTTAGCCCTGAATGTGGCAAGCCGTTTATGGCATTACCATACCCCATGAAGATGAGTCTTTCACATAATTTATCTGTAGCCATAGACAGCATATCCTCCTTGTTGATAGCTCTTCTGAATGGTATAGCTAGTTAGCTAGCAATAGTGTAGCAACAAAATCATCTGTTGAGTCAGACAATCATAGCTTTGACATAATTATACACTATTAATGTCTTCAACTGTCTGTATGAAGATAAGTTTTTGCATAGATTATATCTATGGTTATTGGTAAGCTATCAGCTTCACTGAGATGGTCGCTTTGCTTTCTTCAACCTTTGAACTCACCAAAAAAAACCTACCTTCATACAACTAGTGTGTATGATGTTTGAGTTGCTTGGTCGATGTCAATAGTTTTTGGTGGTGTTTATTGACACCGACAATCAGTGTTAAATAGCCTCTACATTTATTTAATGGTTATGTATACTGTTTAATGCCTAATGGATATCATCATCACTGAAAGAATATTATACAATAGAGTAAAACAAGAAAAAAAGCCTAAGACAAATTTGCTCTTAATTCTATGCACCAGCTTTTGAGATTCTGCTGTTCTGATAATCAGCCTAGTCCTGAGATTCTTTATCTTCAGTGAATTCCTCATTATTAGCAAGTTCTTCATCATTGCTAGGTTCTTCATTCTCTAAGGATAAACTCATCCATACTGAGGTATGATCATCGTCCATATGAAGTATGATGTATAATCATTGTTAATTTCACTTTGGTTGTCCATTTTGCTTATTATTGTCCATTTCAATTCGATTGGTACTATGGCATGTCCCCGTAATCTGAGTCATATAAATTCTGGCTCATACAAAAGTACCTGGTTCCATTCACTAACAAGGATATTCCTTGTAGCTAGGTTGCGATTGAAATTTAGGCTCCATACCAGATGCTATTTGTGTACACTGACTGAGCAGCCCTGGAGTAGTCACTTGTCCTTTAGATGGGGACAAAGTACCAGTTACCAGCTTCAGTGATTTAAGGTATTGGCTGAGGTCATCATTTGACATTGCCTCGTATGGACATCAGGGGCATAGCCAGCCAATATTTGATGGTTGGGCATAACCTAAACTTTAGTAGCTACACGCACAAGAAACACACTCACTTTCATGTGAGGCATCATCAAAGAAAAATATGAAAGTGTGGCCTATAGCTACCTGCACTATAGTGTAAACAAATACTGTTTGCATGCATGCAAACATTTACTAGCTATATGCTATTCTATTAAACTCCTAGGCCAGACATCCACCAACAATCATCATAGCTGAGCATCACGTGACATTAAACTGCTGGACCTACCACAAGAACCAACAATGTAATATGAACAGTTCATCACATACTTACTGCAATCAACTAGCAGTATAGCTTACAGACCAACTACCATGATATGCTATGCTTTCCAACTAAACGCCATACGGCCCCAAGTGAATGCCGGGGGTGCAAATTTATGAATTATTATAGGTCTTATCACAAACATCAGCATGCAAGAAAGCTTCGTCATACTGTAGCAGCCAATGTATATTTTGCATAAATCTGGTAAATAAACCACAACTTGTACAAATGGTGTACGTGACACTTCATAATGACTCGACCTTTCTCAGTTCCCAGCTCCAGCAACCTCCATTAATTATTGTTATCTAGAAGAGCATTTTCCCATTTTCTGTCATCAGCAGTAGCCTATATACGCTGTATACACTTTCCTTATCAAAAAATATGCTTCACAAGTCCACTGTAGCGAAATCTTTTGCTGCCAACACTATCCATAGTGAATCCTACTGACGCTTATCACTAGCACTGTGGCTTAGAGATACAGTAATACGTTTCAACTCCATTTTAAATTTCGAGTTTAAACCAGACCAAGGAGAGTGGCACATGCATCTAAATGAAGTGTCCTTATGGGGACTTTCCAAGGGTTTTCCGCCTAATGGATCACGTGATGCACCCTCTATCTCTTGATCCTTTGTTCAAAGTCATGGTTTAACAAATGAGGTACATGTTTACACTAGGGTTGTTTGTGAGCTGCTGTGAATCCTTGTGTGAATCCTTAAGCCACTTGTGATGGTTGGACAAACATTTGTGATGGTTGGGCAAGAAAATGTGATAGTTGGGCAAATGCCCACCCTTGGCTATGCCTATGATGGACATTGGACAATGATCATATCATGATCATTGAGACATTTCTCATATTATAATAAGTCATCAAGCTCATCATCAGATGTGTGCCCGTCAAGCACTTACTGTGCCATTCTCTCAAGCCAGCTCCTTCATTAGTGGAATACTTAAGTTGACAGGTTCCAAGACAACATTCTCCATGGACATCTAGCTGCTACTTCAATTGATCTGAATACCACAGAGTAAATTGGTTTTTCAAGATTTTTTTAGCTGGCTTGTTTACTGAAATATCCATGGGCTAGAGTAAATCAGTCATGTTTGGAGGATTTAATCACAGGGAATGGGCTGGTAAGTCTAATGTACCATTGCAACACTGATTCTCATAAATGTAGCAATACACATCACTCTTCCCCAAGCATTATGAATATGCAATACTGCAGAGACAAGTATGTTCATAAGTACTTGGGTAGATTAGTTACCATGTATAGAATTGTAAGTGCAGGGCTATATAGTTAATATCAGCACCTCATGGTGCTGTGTAGCTGGGTTTTGCCACACACGTATTGTTATATGATATAATTAAGTTACTTGTAACAGCTACATACCCTGTACTCACTTGGGATACAGACTATGCTTCTTAGTAGTTTTGGCCTTCTTCAATTCTTCCTCAACTCCTGTGTTAGCTAGAGTTATCACCTGCGGTGAGGGAATCATTGCAGATAGTGGGCCATTTGGGTCCAGAAAAGTTCATTGGAAGTAATTAAACAAAATTATCTGTGACAACATTGGCTAACCATTTACATGTTCATAGTTAAAAATTATTCATCATTTTAATTTCGTCAATTCAGCCAGTAACAAAAAAAAATTTGACAGTAAATTATCCTGATTTAGTTGTAACAATATGGTACAGTGTATATTAAAGACCATTTTAACAGTAGCCATAAATACATAGCTATGTAGTGTACCTGTAACTTACTTCCTTAACTTTACAGGCTTATTGATCAATAAAGGTCCTAATAATGTCACAGAATGTCTTATCAAAGAAAAACAACCCTTATCCATACAAATGCCTTGTGGTTTTACTGGAGCTCCGCCTAACACCGCACTGCCAAACTGGAGGATTATTAGTAGAGCTGAGGATGGTTCTGTTATCAGTGATGTAACTAGAAATGCAACTGATATCAATAATAATCTTGGTGATAAATTATTGTGGGTACCTGATTTGACCAATCCAGATGTTAACAGTAGTATCAATAGTGTACTGTTAATTGGTCCAGTGGATAAAAGTTATAACCAGTCATCATATCAGTGTAGTTTTCTATTAGATGATCAACCTATCATTAAGAGCAACCTGGGAACTATTACACTATTTGGTGAGTGTATAGAATATACATAACTTCTTCAATTGTGAATAATGGTAGCAGTTGTGCTGATGTACTATGCTCTAGCATGTTCAGTAAAGATTGCAGTCATTATATGGGATCTACTGCACTCAGTTCACTGCAGGCAGGCTGACTAAAAGTAGGTTTTTCAACTTTTCTCCCCTTTGCTACAGAAGTTGTCGAAGGGACTGTGTAGCTTATAATATATGTATAGTTTATGAAGAATTGAAATAAGATGACTGAAATTTAATTTGAAGGCCCGTATATCCCAATGATACGTAGCTGGGCAGATTTGACTCAAATTAGGAATGGGAATTGCCATACCCTGAGGAAGTTTCCACAGCAGAAACGGTTAATTAGTTCAAGCACTATTAAGCTACGGATATATGAAAACAGCATTTTCTTGGTTCCGTAAAACAAGTATGCACCGGCTGTACTTGGCTGCATAACACACTTGATATAGATTATTTTCATAATGGTTGTAGTAATTTTTGTAGTGATTTTGTAGTACTTTGTAGCACACATTCTTTTTCTGAGCACTTCAGTGCAACGTATATCGAATAGATCTATGAGTTATCATTCTAGCATACTAAACCTGAAATTTCATTTATAAGGTAGAAATTAAGTGAGGCGAGCAACTGACAGCAGTGGCAGAGTGCATGGTAAAGGGCTTGGGTATATAGGTGTGGAGGTCCCAGGTTCGAAACTTGGAGAAATTTTCCTGACGTTTTTGCACACATTCTTTTTACTTCTCAGTGACTGTTCTATCAGAGTATCTCAATCACGCTTTTTTCACCTATTTCGTTTTGCTTTATATATCCTTAACTAACACTCTCAGTACTTGCAAACCACAAAAGGTTTGCAACTTTATCTGCAGACCAATTTTCAAGTTATTCCGTCAAGTGGATTACCCTTGTAGGGACAACAAGTTGTTTTTACAATCTTTAGGCATGCGTACATTATGCCGGAATAATTTTTGGAATAATCGGTGGTCAGGAATAATTCCGGAATAATAGGGTGATCTTCCAGAATAATTAATTAGAATTCACACATTTTTCGTGTAAAATAAAGGAAAGGAACATCCACAATCATTGCTAGCACAAAATTGGGCAAAAAGATCGAGATACTCTAATAGAGCAGTCACGTACCCTAATAGGACAGTCAGACAAGTATAGTTGTGACTGCTCTATTAGAGTATCTTGACCTTAATTGGATATGGTTTTTATGCTTGCAAGTGGTTATATTTTCAGCTGCAGAAGAATATCCATTTGACTTTTACAATTCCAGGATTACTCCAGGAATATTTGGGAATAATTTTGGGAATAACAGGTGAATAAAAAAAGAATTGCCAGAAAGAATAATACCGTATAGTGAAAAACTTTGGTGGTAAAAAACTTTGGCAAATTTGGCAAATAATGTTCAATTCGCCAAACTTCTTTTGCCAATTATTTTAGATGATCACACAAGCAGAATAAGTAACTAGACCTTGAGATGAAGGTCAGCTCGTACCACCATGCAATAAAGATCGAGTTGACTTTAAAGATCTTCAAAATGTGTCCCACAGTTGTAAGCACTCCGTGGGATAGAATTTCCAACCGGCTTCCCGTTTGCACGTCAGCTAGTTCATCGTCTCGCGATGGATTTGGCCAAATACTTTGATATACGTAATAACCTCTGCTAATAAAAAAGTAAATACAGTCACTCTCGGCATCGCAGGAGATAGCAAAGCACGCCTTTGCTAGCAAGTCGTTAGATCAGTAGCTACAAAAGTACTGCTACAAAAACAACACTAGCTACCTATACACTTACTACACTACTAACTGATAAGTTGACACCTTGTCATCCTTATGTACTGTACAGTAAAAACATTGACGGTAAAAAAAACTTTGACGAATATTATTTCAATCGCCAAAGTTTTTTCCACCAATTTTTTCAGCAGAGGGGTTTTGTCACACTTTTTTTACCACCAAAGTTTTTTACTATACGGTAGGTAATTTAAAAAGCATAATGTACTCAAGCCTAGTAATTTTCTAATCACACATACTTCTATTGGTCTTAGTTATATCTGTACAAAACTTGGGCTGTAAATGTGCTGCATTATTTTCTTACTGCCCTCCAAACTTGAAGTCAATCGACTAAAGTATGCACAAGTTATAGTGAGTGGAGCAAAAATAAGAAAAAATATGAAATAAAATACAAAGAAAATTGCACAAACTTTGAAGGCACATATCTCAGTAATGGATGTCCAGATTCAACTCAAATTTAAAATAGGAGGTGCCCTACCCCGAGGGAGTTTCTGCAGCAAAAACTGGTTAAATTCTGTTCAGACACTATTGAGCTATGAATGTGTGATTTTGTTGGTTCCTGTAAAATACACACATGTCTGTCACACATCCGCACTCACTGTACTAGGCTGCATGATACTCTATCATGTGTCCTGATCTAAGTTTTAATGCTAGATTTGACATTAGATACATTAAGACTTTTCCATAAAGGTATATATGTTTCATCACATAGTAGATCCACACCAAGCTGTGAAAAATGGTGTGGCCTTAAAAAGTCTGGATGAAAAAAGTTGTAAAATCAAAGGTGGCGGCCAATAAATGGCTGCAATGATGTTAATGATAATAAATTTTAATAATGGCTGCATGCATTTTTAGTATTAACATCATTGCAATTATTATATTACATATTATATTATAAATTTTGTCCCAGGCTTGCTACCTATAACTTTAAGTACTGTATATGTCCATGATGTTACTACTTACTATATAATACCGTAGAGTTTGGTTGTTAAGTGCACGTATCTATTAAGCGCATGTTTCCTGTTAAGCACATACCCATTTCTCATACTTAATCATGGCTCATAAGCGCATGTGGATGAACACAAAGCTTCAACATGAGATGAAGCTATACAAGAGAAGAAATGCTAGAGGTTTGCTAGTAGTGTACAATGCAAAATTTCATGAAGTACAAAGCCAAAATATAAAATGGTGAGTGCATGATTAGTGAATCTTTCCCCCAAGCCAGTCCTCTTAGTGGGAACCTGTAACACAATGTTCACATGTATGGTGCAAAACCACAACATTGGAGGTTTTGTCCTGACAAGAATGCACAAAAGATACACTCTCCCAGATGAGGATGCAGTCTGGTTGTTAAGTGCATACGCCTAATAAAATTTCACAAAAAAATAATGTGATTATAATATAATGCATGCGCCTAAAATAAAATTTGTTTTTTATTATTATGGATCCACTCTCTTGGGGTGGTGTGAACTGCAGTTATTACATGTACAATATTTTGAATCCACTTTTTGTGTACTGAATCCTTTGTGCGGAGCATATTACAGAAGACCACATCACTTGGTAAGCATAGTAAAGGCACATATAACATGAAAAGGTCATCCCCAAGCCATTAGGTTGGTTGGTAAATGACACCATGCAGTGTGGTACTTAGGTTTACAGTTTTATACCAGTAGAAAGGTAGAAAGGACTTTGAGAATACTGGAAGTGCTCTGCATGGGAACCTGTACATTTACCAAACCCAACCACCATTCTATATAGGACGGGAGTTATATTCAAGGACCATTAGTTGTACTACCAACATTAAGAAGTTGTAAAGGACATGATTAGTGTACTATATAGCAGACATTATTTTTGTGATATCATTTTTGCAATTTGGCTATCCAAATAGAATAATTAATAAACATTGTCTATATGTTTTTATTTTACTATAATATGTATGTACTGTTTTACAGATGCATTTGATCCACCCACAATATTAATGACTGATGCTAACACTAGCACCATTACAATTTCTCTGTCATCACTTCCTCCATCATGTGGTTCATCAAGATACATTGCTACAATATTACCATCTCATGGTACAATAAGGATGATCAACAAGACATTCATTACATTCACTGGATTGACCAGTAACACCTCATATGGTATCACTGTACATGTTAAAAGCCCAACTGGTAATGGTAGACCTACTAGAGTGACTGTGATGACTAAAGAAATGGAAGGTACACTTATATACACATAATGTATTCATGACAAAAAAAGCAGCTATGAAAATACAACACGACTTTCAAAATACAATTTGAAGACCCACACCATGTCTAGTTTTTCATGGATTTCATTTCTTTTCAATTTTTCTTACCTCATAACTAGTTGTAAGCTGGCTTTTAGACTGTTTTTACCTACATTTCTATCTAATCTATAGAAGACTTTTTGCCTTGCATTTCGTTAATTGTTACTCTAAATCACAAAAAAGTACTGTCACAGTGGTTAGACTATGTACACAGCATTTTTCAAGTATTCCCATAAGCAATTTACCCTGTAGAAGATAGTGTGTCATGTGGGGCCCAAGAAAGCTGGTGTGCAACACCAATCATATAAGAAGAATATGTAATTTTCACACATGCTTAGCTCCATGCTTGGTCCATTCTAAGGTTGTGAAGTCAAAAGTGGATGTCAAGAAATGACTGCAATGGTGTTAATGTTAAAATGGCTGTGTGCATTATTAGCATTTATTAGCGTAATTAACATCATTGCAGCCATTTCTTGGCTACCATCTTTGATTTCAGAACTTTTATCACCCAGGCTATTGAAAGCCACACCCTGCTGTTTTGATTGGATTACACTTCATTTTGTACTGTGTAAGGCCCTGAGGTTTGTTTTCGCCCACATTTTTTCTTATCTAGACACAATGATGATTATTGAAGGAAAAAAGTTATGGCTGTTTTGTAATTGCATGTTTTATTTAACTATTAATTTTTCCTTATACTTGTTTGTTTACCTTTTTATAACATTGTTGTGACTGGCGAACCCATGTACATACAAGTACATGAAAAAATTTGGAAGTTTCAACTAGAGTAGGGACCATAGCACATCGATAAAAAGTACTGAAACAAGTTGGAGTAGTCCATGATATTAAATCACAGTAAAACAATAAGAAGTGTTATATCCCTACTGTGCTCAAGATACCATAATGGAAATGCACAGTAGGGATATAACACTTCTTAAACCCCAGTGCATGGGAGTATCAAAGCGCCGCGCTGGATTATATCTACCATACAGCTAGACAGAGCGGCGCTGCTACTGTACGATATATTAGTTATCACCCAGTGATAACTAACTTATCACCCTGTTGCGGAGCCACTCAGTCTCTTCCGTGACATCATAATAACCGCGAATGGCATTGTTTACCGATGGAACAAAGAGCCAAATAAGGAAATATTGATACAAAACACACCAATACAGCACTTAAAACTAGCTAAATCTTACAAGAAAACTGTTAATCCTTTACACAATAACACTACAAGTTACCAATACGATAGTTTAACAAATGTCAAGAATAGTACGTGACGATTTGCGCTCCAGCAATCACTCCCAACAGTCACTATGGTGAAGAACTAACTTCCTCTAGCTTCATCGTTCTATCTTGGGCTATGGTAGCCACTTGTTGGTCTTTATTTTTCTCTTGCATACCACGCGACAACACTATACCAATTTCTGACAAAGGCGAATCGTACCTGGAACCGCTGCTTCATAACACCGCCCTTCGCTACAGTTTGTAGGCAGTATGTAAGGTCTCTCTTGTGGCTACGAAGTAGAATCTCCACACAATTCGGATGAAATCTTGAGCACAGTGACAGGAACTCAAACCAGAACTTAATTTACTATCCGTAAACTTCTGCGCACTGGGATATAAAACAGCTATATCCTGTATACTCGGATGATATCATTGTTATTACACTCGTCCTCGGCTCCGCCTCGGACTCGTGTAATAACAATGATATCACCCTCGTACCGGGATATAACTATAACTTATTGTTTTACGGTGATTTAATATCATAGACTACTCCAACTTGTTTCAGTACTTTTTATCGATGTGCTATGGTCCCTACTCTAGTTGAAAATTCCAAATTTTTTGTGTACTTGTTTGTTAACTTTTTTTTTGTAAATAATTTTATTACCGTGACTGGTGAACCCACACATACCGCATCTTAAATGGCACCGCGCGCCCCAGCTATATCAATTATCGTCTGAAAAGTGAAGTATCCATTATGCTTTGTTGTCAGCTATGTTCAACCCATTACACAGCATTTCAAATCAAGAACTGTTCGAAAAGCACCTCTACAATCCATGCATTCCAAAAGAAAGAAATAGCGCGCACGCCCCAATTATATTAATTATTGTCTGAAAAGTGAAGTATCCATTACGCTTCGCTGTCGGCTATGTTCAACCCATTACACAGCAGTACAAATCAAGAACTGTTTGAAAAGCACCTCTGCAATCAAAATAGCCACTATGAAAAATATGGACGATTTCCGTTATGAAGGGAAGGCATCACGTGCTACCGCCAAATAGACACCTTTTGCTGTCAGCAAAGATGAATGGGACACAAAGGAGGACACTGGTAAGTCCATGAAGAATGCATTGTACGTACTGCGGTATGCCAAAAGGCACCTGACAGGCTGAAGCGACGTCGAACAGTGAAAAAAATCAAGCCCGTAGCCTTAGCCGTTATCGAGATACGCTTGTCTGAAGGCATCAGTCAGTCAGTTGCTTACTGTCAGTAGAAAATTCCGTCAAATAATTAAAAAATATATATTCGGTAGCAACTTGTTGAAAGCATTTCGGGCCAATCTGAAAGCTTGTTTGGGCTTAGTTTTACCTAACCAATACTGCCTCATCGTCGTCAGGGAAAATTGAGGCTGGTTTTTGGGTGACGTTATCCCGTGGGCCATGCCTACTCCTTTGTGGTCCCTACTATACAGTTACTATCATACTGTATGATACTGTATTACAATGGAAGCAGGCTTATTGTTTTCATCTGAACGCCTGCCCCAACTATCAATTACTGAGTTAGTGAAGTAGCTATTATATTCATTTTTGGCTATGTTACTGTTACACAGCATTACAAATGAACACTAGGAGAAGGACCTCTGTAATCAATCCAGTCACAACAGAATACTCGGATGATTCCCATAAAATGTAGAGAAACCATCGCACAGTGCTACCATGAATCAATACCTTGCACTTTCAGAAAAAAATAAATGGGACACAAAATAGTGCATACTTAAGTCCATGAAGCATGCACTGTGGTATACCAAAGGGCACCTGTTGAGCTGAAGTGGTTTTGAACAGTGAAAAAATTAAGTTCATATCCTTAGCTATGCTTGCCTTGAGGCATTAGTCAGTCAGTCAGCCAGTCAGTCAGTCAGTCAATCAGTCAGGCAATGGAAAACTCCACCAAGTATTTTGTTTTAAATTTCATAGCAACTTTTTGGAAATATATCACACTTTTGGGCTTAGTTATACCTAACCAACACTGCCAAGGTGCCATTAAGGTATTGTGGGGCTGGTTTTAGAGTGATATGTTTGGCCAGAAAAACCCAAACCTTCATGATCCCTAATATACAGTACTATCATACTGTGTGATACTCTAATATATGCAAAAAAATCAGTATCCTCCAATCAACTACATAACTATTGTCATGTGTTAGGCTAAGTGTAACTTGTATAACACCAGAGTGACAGCCAAGTTTGTTACTTTCTTCTGGTAGAAAATGATAAAAATGTCTGAAAATCATATGATTTTTGCTGCAGTGATTCGTAGGGCTCTTTGTGTGCCAAAATATTCACTTCCAACGTTGTTCATGTAGTCTATCATCAACTCAAAGTATCGGTGGTTTGGTTTTATTGGTCAATTTCTGGTAGCAGCTCAATCTGTGTGGCTTTTGATAACAAACAAAATGTTTCTTCCTTTGGAGCACAGGACAAACAGAGCAGCAACTGCACTGTGGGTCAGAAATGGCCAGTGTTAGGTAAAGTACCTGCATGTGGAATATGGTTAAAATTGAAGCTTACTAGCCATCTGGCTGAGCTATCTATATGCTTAAATTCAGCCAGAATGATGTAAATTTTGTAAACAAATACACTGTACCAGAATGGTTGATGAATTTTCCAACAACAAAGATACAAAGCTAATAAACACCTAACAATACAGCTATCTCTCCCAGTAAATACATAGAGCAATTCAATGCATGAAATTGACACTCACATGATCGAACTTCAAATCATGGAAAATACAGCCATACTCTATTCCAATGACCTTTAAAATCACTTAAAATGAAATGGAAATAAATTTGTATACATTGGGTTTCGCATCTCAATTAGCCCAGCAGTCTAAGACTCTCTTTATGATGCATCACAATATACATGTATGACTCACTTGCACAGGCCCAGACAAAAGAAGCATACTGCAAGGTTCCTTTTCAGAAATGAAGGTAATTTCATGGGTATTTATTTGTTCCAAATTGAATTTCGATCATGTTAGTGCCTATTTCATGCATTAGGTTGCTCTATGCATTTACTGGACAAGATAGCCATATTGTTAGGCTTCGTATCCTTGCTGTTGGAGACTGTTTCACTGATTCATCAACCATTCTGGTATTTGTTTACAAAAATCACATCATTTTAGCCAAATTTTAGCATATAAATAGCTCAGCCAGATGGTTAGTTTCAATTTTAACCATGCTCCACATGCAGGTACTTTACCTAGTACTGGTCATTGCTGACCCATGTCACAGTTGCTGCTCTACTTTTCGTGTGTTCCAGAAGAAGTAATGTATTGTTTGTCATCAGAAGCTGAACAGTTTGTGCTACTACCAGAAAATGACAAATAAAACCAAACCACTGATACTTTGAGTTGATGATAGACTACTTGAACAATGTTGAGTGAATATCATGGTATATGAAGAAACCTACAAACTGCTGCAGCAAAACATCACGTGATTTTAAGACTTTTGCATCACTTTCTACCAGACAAAAGTGACAAATTTGGCTGCCACTTTGGTTTTCAAGTTACACTTTGCCTAAATGCCTAACACATGACAATAGTTATGTAGCTGATTGGTGGATATCAATTTTTGTGTTGCGGACTTTATCTAATATAGTGTACATTTTTTTCAAAGACTTCATAGAATGTTCTATATATAATTTTCTTTGTTACATTATAAACTTTATTATTTAAACTAGAATGTCTATTTATAAGGTAGAAATTATAAGTGAGGTGAACAGTTGTGATACTGTAGCAGTAGCTCAGTGCATGGTTAAGGATTTGCATGTGTCCCTGGTTCAAACTCTAACAACTTTTATCAAAATATTTTGTGCCCTTTTTATCTCGGTACAAGCTTGTATGTATCAAGCAAAAGCACAGGTACCCATAGTATAATTGGCATGTGCCACACTGGAAGAAGAATCCATGTATTTCATGTTTGGTACTAGTACCCAGCACCACTTAGTAGTGAATAATTTTCTGTGTAAGTTCTTCAACATTCAATCTCAAGAACGTAAATTTAGTGTTTGTATTTCTAAGTACTATCCCACTAAGCGCCTGTGAGAAGCTAAAGCAGCAATGTTAATTCAGCGAGTCAAAGTATTACAGGTTTTGGCAATTGATATCCTCGCTTTTGCAATTGAATTCGTCCTGTTGGCAAAAAAATTCATCGCTTTGACTATTGAATTTGTCGCTTTGGCTATTGAATTCATTACTTTGGCATGAAAATTCATCCGTAACAAGATTGGCAGCTGGAAAAAACACAAAAACATGATGTAGCAGCTGCTACAAGATCTTGTTCAGGTACAACTGTCATAAACAACTTTATAAGGTGATAATTCTTCCACTACAACTTCTTCAGCAACATTCGCAGCTGTACTACGCCATTAGTAATGGGCGTGGTTACTCACGAATAAACTAATTAACTTGCCAGACAGCTATCAGCTAGGCATACAACCAGCTCCGATTACCTTCTAGTGTCTCAAGCGTAACTCTCCATGGCGAAAATGATTCACTTCGTGATGAGTAGTTGCTTTCTTGAAGACAATTTAATTATGACAAATTCTTGTGCCAATGCGACAAATTCAATTGCCAAAGTGACGAATTCAATTGCCAAAGCAATGAATTCAATTGCCAAAACCTGTGACATAAAACTTCTTTGGATACAGAGAACAATCCCAGACAGCAGTGGTTTGATTCTCAGGAAATACCTGTATGCAATCTAGTGCCAAAGAAGCCACAATATCTGGGATTGGGAATTTCTCTGGAAAATTTCATGCAAACTCAATCATCAAATTCATGTATCCTGTTGTTATACATTCCTATATGTAGCTTCAGAATCTGCACCAGTGATGTCTACTAGTGCAATCGTGACATCTAGCAGTACAATGGTGATGTCTACTAGAGCAATAGTGATGCCTAGCAGTACAACAGGGATATCTAACAGTACAGCAGGGATGTCTATCAGTACAACAGGGTTGTCTAGCAGTACAACAGGGATGTCTAGCAGTACAACAGGGATGTCTAGCAGTACAACAGGGATGTCTAGCAGTACAACAGCGATATCTAGGAGCACAAAAGGGATGTCCACTAGTTCAATGGTTACACAGACAATTGGTAAGATTACATAGGAATTGTATAATATAGATATAGATATATATATATATATATATATATATATATATATTGTTGCTTTTCTCAAGACTACTGCGTGTCTTGTGGCCAGGAATGCCAGTAAGCCACATTGTAGGTATGTTGACAGGACCAAAGAAAACATAATTTGTACTCAGCATATATATGTGGTCTCAATTCTTGTCTTCCTTACAGCACATTATTTTTGCATTACTGATTTCTGAATATAGCGTGAATAGCTTTCCTAATAGGTTGTACAAGTGTTGCAATAACTGAAAAACAATAGTGAGGGCTTTGTAGACTACCAGAAGTAGTGTACCTCTTCAAATCAAAAGGTGGCATGTTCCCTTGTAATGTACAAAATGAAGATTAAACTGATTCAAGGCTAATGTTTATAAGAAAACACCTGTATAACAGACAAGAAGATAGTTCTGAGCATTGTTGATGGTTTAAAGTGATTTGTTGAAGTTATGTATTCTTCCTTGACCTTTAGTAATTAATTAATTAATAAAGTACGTACATAATACAAAACTGACCACCATACCTAATTTAAAACAATAAATCTCTATACTGTATAGTAGAAAAAAATTTTGGCAGCATATTAAAACATTGGCAAATTAATTTTGGTGAACTGTCCTTTAATTTTCCAAAGTTTTTTCCACCAAAGTATAATACAGTACAGCTGTCTTTTCCATATGCAAAGTGCAGTGACACATGCAAAACACAGCAATTTTCCCAAGTTGTTTTTGCCAATCAGAATTTGTCACCAAAGTTTTCTACTGTACCAGGAGAAAACTGAATCCACAAAACAGTCAAGCTGCATAAAAAAGTGCAACCTTCAAAAATCCTGGGTGAAAAAAGTTTTGAAATCAAAGGTGGCAGTTATTTCATTTCTTTTTGTATTTTAAATATGCCTCAAATCTAACCATAAACTGGTTTTGAGCTTTGCTTTTACGCAAATCATTGTTCTTCTTATCCATAGATGCAATGAAAATGATATACTGTAAGACAAACTAGTACTCTACCAATACAGTACCGATTCGATATCAAAGCCAAAGGGTCTATGTTAATACTATTATTGTTGTGCTTGCTTGTTTATGGCTACATATAGTTATATAGGTCTCTGGCTAGAATACTGCTAAGTTGTTTGACATTTTTCATGCACTTTTTTATCCTGCAGTAATGACTGTTGTATTAGAGTGTTTTGACCCCATGATTTACAGTTGTTTGGTTTTTGCCTTGTAACACTATAGCCATCAATGCAATTTTAAACCACAAAAGGTTTTGTTAGCCTATATGCATACCAATTTTAAAATTAATCCCATAAGTGGTTTACCCTATTGGCGTGACAATAAGTCAACCTTTTTTAATGCAAATAATCGTCCATAGCTCTATGACTATTTGCACCAAACTTGGCATGTGATTGTGCTGCAATATGCTCTTAAAGTGTGCCAACGCTCAAGAAAATTGAGCTACACATTTGTATTTTATAATGGTTTTTGTAAAGTGTGTGAAAAATAATAACTAAGCCCCTGAACCCCCTAAATGAAGCAAAGAAATGAAGAAATTAAGCCAAATTTTGAAGGCTCATATTTCACAGTTGCGTTAGACAATCTTGCATACATTTGGTATGTGGACTGCTGAAGGTCGTGAGCATTAGCAGTGTAAAAATTATTCCAATTCGAGAAGGGAGCACAGAGCTACGTATGCATGAAGATCACATTTTGTTTCTTCCTGTAAATATGCACACGGTGTAGTGTGCTGACTTTCTTGGCCGCACAACACACTGGCATGTGTCTTGATTATGATTGCTGGTCAATATCCATGATATACATATGTAACTAGTATCAATTTATTTGAAATCATACAACTTATCATGGCTTAAAAATTATACCACAGCAGGTTATAAATCTGTATGAAGTGAGTTAGGGAGTTCATTACTGGTTTATAAGTATACAACATTTGAGAATTAGCAGTACAACAGTTGGAATGGGTGCAGACTCATTCCTCAAGCAAGTTTAATATATTTTGCAATACAGCAAAGTGCAGATCAAGCGACCCCTATAATGATGCCACCTCATAAAATGCTTGGTCATTTGTGGGATTCTGCACTTACTGATAAGTGAATGACTCAGTATGATTGCTACTACAACAAAAACACACCTACAGGGAATTTACCATGAAATTTGAACTTCACCAGTACAAGGTACTACAGAATCTTAGCATCTAGCTACCTATAAGTAAAACAATTAATTTACTGACATTTGAAGGACTTAGTTGTTGTTGGAGTATAAACCTTGACATTACCATAGAACCATGCTGCAGAGTTTCATGTTCAAGTTGCACTCTGCAGAGTGCCATTCAATTTCTGTGCACATATACAATAATGCGACTTCAGGTTCTTGGTTATACATCATTCCGTAATGTGTGCAGTCGAAAATTAGAAGCAAGCCATAAGATGCATGTCATTCAAGTTTTCTATCAGTGGATTTTAGATGCTAAATTGATGTTATGCTACTTCTAAAAACCAGGCGGTGATGCAGTTAATACTTTCCCATTCTAACTAAATAGGCAATTAATCAACCATGTATATTTTATTCATGCTATTGCTATTATTAATTCAGCTAGATAATTAGATTTGTAATTTAGCATATTTCATAATTCATTAATTATTTTGTAATTCTGTAATTACCAAATTATGCACAAAAATATCTTCTCATTTGTTTTATAGTGTGTCTATCGTGTTTTCTCATGCAGATTGTTTAGAGATAGCCGTAAGGCTGCCCTTCATTTTTGTTTGCGTAAGTACTGGTAATGTAATGTCCCCCTTTCAACTTGAAGGATGCACTATCTCTGGTAGCCTAAGAGGCCTTCAACGTTGTTTTGAAGTTGTTAAATGTCTATAAAATCAAAAAGGAAGACTGTTCACGAAGAGTCACCATACCCGCATTTCAGACCACCGAGAAGAAACCACTACAGAGCAAAGTTTATGTGTGTGGAAGTTTAATATAAACATTTAGCTTTCAATTCTTACACCCTGGCTGCTTTTTACCATTTAACAATTTTGCTCGTGTGGGTGCATACAGACAAATATAGGTATAGGTACACACACACACACGCACACACACACACACACACACACACACACACACACACACACACACACACACACACACACACACACACACACACACACACACACACACACACTTTTACGAAAACAATTTCAGTAAACCAGGCGCATGCCTGGTTTAAAAATCATTAATCAAGAATGGTTACTGTATACATTTCATTGTACGTTCAATGAAATGGTTATGGTGACATATTTATTATACACAAGCTAATGCATTGCTGCAATTGCTACATGTACCTTGCAAAAACAAAAAAAAAGGGTGCAACCCTCCAAAAAATCCAGGATGAAAAATGTGAAATCAAAGGTGATACCAAATGATGGATGGGCAGATTCGACTCAAATTTGGAATGGGAGGTGAAGAAGTTTCCACAGCAAAAATGGTTAATTACTGTTCAAGCACTGTCAAGCTATGGATACATGAAAATGGAATTTTCTTGGTTCCATAAAATAAGCTGTAAAATACAGACTTGTCTTTTTTATGCACCCACACCAGCTCTACTTGGACACCAGCTGTACTTGGCTGCATGACACACTACTGCATGTGTGTGTGTGTGTGTGTGTTGTTTCAATATTTTAGTACTCCAATAGATCGTAATTTTTTCTGAGCACTTTTAATACAATACAAATATGTAACCGAATTTTGGAAAATCACCCATATGGGCGCATTTGACACCTACAATATTTAATGATCAAATCACAAACTTTATAGTGCAAATCTACTTATTGATGGTTTTAGCCATTCTCAATACCTTACAATACAAGAAAATTCTTGAAATATTTTCAAAACTGTGCTCATCTCTTATTAGCAACCCACTAAACATGAAAATTCTAATTATTTCATGCACACCCATATGGGTGATTTTCCAAAATTTAGTCACATATAATTTCCACTGATACCTTGAGAATATAAAACTTTATCATTCTAGTGTACTTTCATTTATAAGGTAGAAATCAAGTGACATGAGCAACTGACAGCAGTGGTAGAGTGGTAAAGAGTTTGGAAATATAGGTGTTGAAGTCAAACCCTGGAGAAATTTTCCTGCTAATTTGTGCACATTTTTACTTGTCAGTGACTGCTCTATTAGAGTATCTCAATCTCACTTGTTGGTTTTTCTTTATATCTCCTTAGCTATGCTTTCAATATTTTTAAACCATATACTGTAAGGTTTGCACTACAACAGTTATTTCATGTACAGACTGATTTTCAAGTATATGAATTACCTTGTAGGCATGACAACAAATTGCATAGAACTCCCTTTTTCCTGTACAAAATTTGTGCTATGAATACGCAGACATTATGGCCCTTCAAATTTGAAGCAAATCAACTATAGCATGTGCAAGTAATGTGATTTTTTCTAAACAGGCTGTAGGACCAGATGTTCTACAGACCTTCAGCACTTGTCTGTAAAGCCTTAATAAAATTATTATGTCCATTTGGTTCCACCAAGGGGTACTTTGAGACAATAAGCCACCCTCTAGAGTTCGTATGGATACATATCCACTCAAAAACAGCCAAGCTGTAAAAAAAGAGTGCAGCCCTCAAAAGCCTGGGTGAAAAAAGTTGTGAAATCAAAGATGGTGGTCAAGAAATGGCTGCAATGATGTTAATGCTAATAAGTTTTAACAATGCACAGCCATTTTTAAAACTTATTAGCATTAACATCATTGCAGACATTTCTTGGCCGCCACCTTTGATTTCACAACTTTTTCACCCAGGCTTTTGAGGGCTGCACTCTTTCTTTACAGCTTGGCTGTTTTTGAGTGGATTTCACTTCTTTTTGTATTTTCAAAACCAAGGTTTTGACGCTATGTCAAGGCCATAGTGTTGACTAGAGCAAGTGGATTTCTACCTGGCTCACCTCCAGAACACAAAGAGTCATAGTAGAAGGTTGCACATTTAGCACAAAGAAAGTATTGTTTAGTGTCCCCCAGGGCACTGTACTTGGACCCCTAATGTTCTTACTATACATTAATGACATAGACTTAGAGACCATCCGAGATTGGAACAAATTACCCCCACTGAATTATTGAATCTGATTCACTCAATGAATTTTCTGATTATTTTCACTGACAACCAAGGCTGGACCTAGCTACTTATTATTTTATATATATTAATTAAAATTATGTATAGCTACCTATTTAGTTATTGTACATTGTTGTACTGGAGCTGTGATGTTTCAGCTCCCTGGGATACTATCAGCAACAAGCTGCCTATCCCAGTCACAAATTAATCAATCAGAGCATTCAATCATAGTTTTGCAGTGACTGTTCTATTAGAGTATCTCAATTTTTCATGCAAAAATGAAAAGATGCAGTTGCTCAACTTTAAACAAAGCAAATCCTGCACCTTTGTACTGGGATATGATTTCCAGACTGTTGTATCACAAGATTTGCTAGCATAGCACTTATTATGATGATTATGATGATGATGATTGTTGGCGCGAGTCGGTCATATTAGTCTGCTCACAGACCGCCTGGGGGTGAAACTAAGTTAATACTACAAATATACCACTGATCGATATGAAAATAGCTCCGATTTGATGAAATAGCTACTAGACTGAGCCTCAAAGTGTTGCAACAATAGTATGGTGCTAATGCTCTAATAGAGCGCACGCTTTTGCTTTTGCTGAAATCACCTAATAGAACACACATAGAATGTTCTAGAACAATTAGATTTTCTATTGGTAGATCAGTTTTACTTATTAAGCTAGAATTTTCATTTATAAGGTAGAAAATAAGTGAAGTGATCAGCTGAGATAGCAGTGGTGCAGTGGTTAGGTATGGAGGTCGTTGGTTCAAACTCTGGTCATGATCAGTTCATTTTTTTTGACATTTTTTATGCACCTTTTTTTGCCCCCCAGTGACTGCTCTATTAGAGTATCTCGATCCCGCGATTTTACATTTGCTCAGGTTTTGCTTTACAACTTTGTAACTGTAAGTCTGTTGCTGTTCTAACCACCAAAAGGCACTCCTACGATGATCAGCCTATGTACACACGAATTTTCAAGTTATTCCTTTACTCGGTTTACCCTGTAGCTGTGACAAAAGTTTCATCTTTTTTTACGTGAATGAACACTCATAACTGCTTGGATATTTATCAGATTCATAGCAAACTTGGTACGCGAATGTACCTTTATACGCTCTTTACTTGTGCCAAATATCGGAGTTACAAGTTTGTGTTTTACAGCAGTTTTTGCAAAGTGTACGAAAAGAAATCAAAGCCCCTGTAGCCCCCCTACGGCTTAAGAAGGAAAAAAACGAAGAAATTAAAACGAAACTTTGGCCACTCATATCTCAGAAACAGCTGGGGTGATTTCCTTCAAATTTGGTATGTGGCGTGGCCTACCTGGCAGGCACCTCTATAGTGAAACTAGTTCCAATCGGATAAGGGATCACAAAGCTACATAGGTGTGAAAATTGTGTTTTCTTTCTTCCTGTAAATATACTCACAGTGTGGCGCGCCGGCTTCTTGGGCTGCACGACACACTACCGTGTGTCTTGATACTTGAAATTGACAAGGAGAAAACATCCTGACCACCTGGCAGGCAGACTCCTGTAAGCATTCAAGCAGTAATTGAATGGCTGCAGGTTCGAGGCTGTCCAGGTCCAGTCATGGATTTTTTTTCTCCTTTCTCCACCTTTTCAAACACATTTTGTGCAATAACTTTAAACAGGCTGTAGGACCAGCTGTCCTACAAACTTTCGGCACTTGTGCTATAAAGCCTTAAAAAAATAAAGTGTGCAAAAAGAAAGAATTAGGAATACTGTATGTTCGTAAGAAGATTAAGATGACAAATACGAAGAAAATAAGATGACTTTTGAAGGTGCATATCTCGGTGATGTCCTCGCAGATTCAACTAAAATTTTAAATAGGAAGTGCCTTACCCCAAGGGAGTTTCCACAGCAAATGTAGTTAATGTCATTGAACTCTTGCTGCTACTATTGTCAGATATGTTGGTAATGTCCAAATGTCTGGGGATTGTGACAACAAACTGTTAATTCCTTACATTTAAATTACTGTCATAATTAGGCTTGCGCCAATTATGCCGGAATAATTTCAAGTATAATAGGCTAGCAAAAGCATCAAGCATTATGCCAGCATAATAGAACAATTTTCAAGAATTTAATTAAACGTGCAATGCGCGCGCCAAAAGTACTGCACAACATGAATACACTGCACATTATTACTGCATTAAAAACCTTGCAGTGTTATCGTAGTTATTTTTACTTTTTCTTGACTGATTAGTCACACTTATGGAATTAAGATTGAGATACTCTAATAGAGCAGTCACTCACTCTAATACAGCAGTCAGGAAATGCAGGTTAAGCAGTCAGCTCTGGAGCATAATCTTGATTTTGAGAGCATAATATTGAGCATAATAGGCTGGATTAATAGGCAATTTTCAAGGCATAATTGCCTCAAGCCTAGTCATAACTGTACTTTATTAAGCTTTGAAATTTCATCAAGTACATTTGGGCATCATGATCTATACATAACAGATCACACCTCAACTGTACTTAATGGAAATACTGTAATTTGCTCTTTTCCGTACAAAAAGTTCTTCAATATATATTTTGTTCAACAAATAAAAACTAATAATGGAATTGAGAAAACTGGTCTACCAAAATGCAGCTAGTGCACTATACAATGATGGTCTAACTCCTTTTTGTCAAAACTGTATGTAATAGCTACATTTTATAACATTGTGTTACTGATTTTATTGCAATGTACATTCGTGTACAGGTAGCGGTGGTAACAATGACAATGACAGTAGCAGCAGTGATGGTGGCAATGGAGGAATAATTGGAGCTTTTATTGGAATATTAGTGGCTCTAGTTGTTACAGGAGTTGTCATCATCATCATCATGTATTGGTTTTGTTATCATAAGAAAAAAGGTAATTGTGATTGTCAGTGTATTCTGTTGACATTGACCCCATGATGAAACGATAAATAATAGTCGGACACTAAGACCAAGTGATCTAAGTGATTTAGTAACCCTGAAGGACCGAGGCTGTAGCATTCCGAGGGTACTACTATGAAATTGCTTAATTTCCATTAGTCATGGTGTCTAACTAACTTACTGCAATGGGTTGCATATACCTTTATAGTCACAGCATGAGTGTGGTGAAAGAGCAGTGAAGAACAACTGAATAAAGCAGGATATTATTTTTGTAGCTTCTCATCTTGAAGTTCCTATGGCACCCACAAAATAATTATTGCTACACAATCTTATAAAGGTTGTGCTAGCCAAATTATATCAGAACAAACTTACACACATAATGCATACGTAATTAAAATAAAGTCAAACAAGATACCTGCCATAAGAACACACTTTTTGTACTACACACATCTTAAGAGGTCTTCACAAAGAATAACAAGTACAAATGCTTGTAAACATGTTTGATGTGATATACATGATATCCTTAAGTCCATGCTAATAAAGTGTCACATAGTAATAAGACCTGTTAACATCCTACATCAGCTGGTCTGCATGCACTACTGCTTTATGACATGCACTAGAGCTATGCATAGTTTGGAGATAAAAGGGGCAGCCCAGGACATTGCTAAATGCTAAATGCACCTGCATTTGCTCTAGTGAGGAATTTAGCTGCTGTATTTCTATTGCTATATTTTAGTCATATAAAGCAGCCTGACTGTGCCTCCTGGGTGCCCAAAATGTGAAATAATGTATTTATACAAAGTGTGCTAGCATGCATTATTGCATTGGTTGAGTGAGGGTGGATGCCAGTGATTAGTCAAAAGGGCAGGTGGGTGGGTAACTGTTCTTGGCATGTTTGCACAACTTCAATCTTTATGACTGAATTCAGTATGAGTAATTCCAAATAGCGCTCCTTCTGCCACAAGTAGAGATTGTGTGATCACCATTTGCATGTGCAATGGTGTTGAGTATTAACAATTGTAGTTCCAGTTCTATTAACTGGGATTCAATATTGACTATACCCAAGGCTTCCTTGTCTGTTAACCTTATTTACAGTGGTAAATTGTGTTTAATCAGAATGAGAACACCTGGACACTTGGTAATGGTCCCAAAATATTCCTTAAAATTGACCTGGAAAACCAGGACACTTTGATAATTAGGACACTACTGTTTAGCGTCACAGTGTTTGCATACAAAAAGTGTAGTTTTCAACAAGTTAATTAGTCAGATGTACACTGCATGTACTGAGTGCATGTATATATCTGATAGTCAGAATTTTTAATTACTTCCCCTATTAGCAAGAAGCTATGCATTCATTGTAATTTATGTTACAGTATGACGTAAATGTGTTCCTCTGTAGATACAGTTGATTATAAGAAGACAACTTTTCAGAGGTAATAGTATAGTAAATACACTGCACGCTATACCATACTTGTGTACAGACTGTGTGTGTAAGTTGATCATTTCACCTTTTAGACAATACTGTTGTATAAACAAACTATTTTTTTCTGTGTACTACAGTATTTCTGAAGGAAATACAGCAGAAGGCACTACTACAGCAACAAAAAATTATGCTCTTCAGTCTAAGCCACTTGTTAATGAACAATATGCTGATATCCAGCAATTACATAACAAGACTGCTACTGTTCCCCATCAAACTGCACCTAATGGAGAAGAATATGCTTTATCTACTAAAACAACAAATGATGATTCTGTTAAACAGCCCAAGCCAACACCATTACCAATGGAATATGCTGTCGTTGATCTACAAAAGAAAACCACTGAGAGTCCTCCACAGCAACTGGTCACTGGATATGATGTAATTAAAGATGATGATGTTGATGATAAAAAACCTGCTAATCAAGGAGTAAGTATGATGGTGCATTGTTGAGCAATAGATGTTTACTCAATATACTTCCTATGTAAGAATCGATGGCTTAGACATAAAAAGTGAAATACTGTCAGTATGCTTATGTGTAGTTCAGATTCGGATTCTCTATGAAGCATGTGCCTTTTCTCTTGCCTTTATGTTTTATGATAATGAAATGTTCTGCATGGAGGTATCAAAGTACCATTATATTATTCCCTAAAAAAGAAACACACAGTATTGAAATTAAATTAATCACAGTAGATGCTGAACACATTTGCAGTACATTAAATCATCACAAACAACTTGTTTACATGCTTTTTGCTTTGTGACTACGTTAGTGTGTATAGGCTGTGCAAGTTTTAGTGTTTATTTGTTGGGTGTTATAAATTGTCTGATAAGCAAATATCAGTTAGCTAAGTCAAGAGCATAAGAAGCTATTTTGTATCTGGTCCAGCTGTGATTGCGCAGGAGAACTAGCACCACTGTTATAGCTACCACTGACAGACTTTCCTGTGAGGCTTGTGCTCAATATTTATGGACTGTCTAAACTACACAATCAATGGTGCATGGATGCAGGATGGTGTATTTAGGGCAAATGTCTCTTTCCCACCCACCTCCACTTTCCAGGTATCCAAGTGCATGCACATTGGCACTGAAGATATAATGCAATAATGACATTCAAGTAGCTATCTCACTCAGTAAGTGTAAAACTGAGCTAGAGATTTTCCCCCGACTGCCTACCTGGGTGTGCCCCTCCCTTTGATAACTCCTTTATCCTCCCCTAGACAATATAAATATGTCATAACAGTTTTAATAAGCGTATTTTGTCTTGTATTTGTATATTTCCTAGTACCACAAGTAATATGTGAATGTGTGTACCACTTTAGCTCAACTATGCTGTTCTAGAGGATATACCTACTACTGAAAATACCTTTCATCTGGAGAAAGATCTTTCTTCAACGTATGCTCAAATTGCATAACTACATTGCATTGCCAGACTTGTTATTTTAACCTTGAGATGCACACCCATAGCCACAACAATTTTTAAAAATTTTGTAATTACCCCTTTAATAGTCTTCTTTTATTGTAGTCTCATTTTACTGTAATGTGTGCAGATCTGAATAGTTTTTAGTACTTGATTATACTGATGTCTTACTAGTTTATGTTTGCAATACGTGACAACCACAACTCTGATTGTTCACATCACATGATAATTAGCAATTACCAGAAATATGATTAACACCAACTATTTTTTTATACAGTCCAGTACACCAATTTGATTGTATTAGTTGACTAGTCCACACACTCATAAAATCACCCAGCTAGGTATAACTATGTACTTCTACCAATTTCTGCACTCACAGTAAATAGCATGACAATAATTTTATACAGTACATTGATGGTTCTATAGCAGTTGTACCATACATAGCTAGCTCATAAAGCTCAAATTAATGCATATACACTGGTTGCTATATAGGCCTGCCAAAGCTTTTGATCAACATATACATGTTTAAATAACCTTGTTTTATGCATACTTTATTTTCATGCAAAAAAATTTCATGGTAACTTATTAATGTAAAATAAATTACAGCGAATGAAACTTATTTTACACAAGTGTAAATTTTATTCTCAGCACAATTCATTCAATACCAGCACAGAATAAAATGCAGCAGCAATACAGAGCAAAAAATCAAGTTATTTATACTGCTAATAATTGTTTATTATTTCTATATGGTTTCAGTTACATCATCACTTTATAGTTACATCATCACCTATTATAGTTCTTAACTACTGTACTTTACATCATCTCCCCCATCAGCAAGCTCGACCCGAGCTTCTTCAGATATTCTCTTGCTTCGTAGAAAATAGGGGCGTTTATCAATTTGTGGAGGTGTCTGATTAGTTTGCCTTGACAGTCCATCTTCAGCTTCAGCATTATCAGGTTTAGTATTATCAGTCCTGTTAACTGTACAAAGGTGTTTCATTTCAGTCCGCAGATCACTTAAATGTTTCATAACTTTCTTTGATGGTCTGCCAGGTTTGGCTCTTTTATTTCCATACCAACAGAAATTTGTAGGAAAAGATGTAGGACATAACTGAACCCTGGACTGACGAATCTGAATTGGTGGGTCATCAAGAAAGTAGATCTTGTAGGCTACAATGTCTGGATCTTTCTGAGAGATTACTCAATATGGCCCATGCCATGGTTGGGAAAGTTTCCTAGTTTCATCCTGAGCAAAATACACTAGCACCCAATCACCTACTCTTATCTTGAAATCTCTAGCTGATCTGTCACGTTGGGCCTTGTATCTCCTCTGTGAGCCTCTGTTCACTTCCTTAAACTTCTAGCTGATGACAATATTAACATCATTTGTTCACGATAGTCACTAACATTGGTAGCTTTAAGTGGTTTAGTAGGTAGTTAGGCAGCTTCAGTGGGTGTACAACAATCAAATCCATATCCATATAGCAAAAAGGAAGGTTTCTCCCCAGTTGAGCTGTGAGGTGTATTACGATATGCCCATAAGACTCCACTAAGGTATTGGTCCCACAAACTTTGCTGCATGCTTCCGAAGCATCATCTTTAATGTTCTATTAAATCTTTCAATAGCTCCATTGCATTGGGAATGGCTTGCCGTAGTGTTTAACTTCTCAATACCTAGCATTCTACAAATGTCTTTCATCAGAAATGATAGCAGGTTAGTTCCTCTGTCTGAAAGCAAAGCCTCAGGGACTCCAAATGTAGGTATACTGAGCTATCCGCACTACCTTTTGGGAAAACCATCGGCCATTTCGTGAATACGTCTTGGAACACTATTACATATCGGTTCCCTCTGGTAGTGATAGATAGTTCCATAATGTCTACTCCTACTATCTGGAATGGATGTTCTGTTACAATGGGGTGTAGTGGTGGCTTCTGTCATCTTCCGGTGCCTCGTACTATGGCACATTGAGGACAATTATTAGCATAATCCAGGACATCAGTGTACATACGGGGCCACCACCACCTTCTCACTAGAGTTTCGTACAGCTTTGGACCTGGAAAATGTTCTGCTAACCGCCCATCATGGTGTTCTTGCATGACCTTAAGCAAATGATGTGGTACCACCACCCGTGACATCTCAGTCTGAGTAGGACCTACATAATAAAGAACATCATTTACAATGGTAAACAATGAAGCTTCAGCAACAAGTTTCTTAGCAGACTTTGCATCTTCAGGTAGCACTCCAT
Organism: Dysidea avara; assembly: GCF_963678975.1. Lineage (NCBI taxonomy): Eukaryota > Metazoa > Porifera > Demospongiae > Dictyoceratida > Dysideidae > Dysidea > Dysidea avara. The sequence continues at coordinate 24,669,723 of NC_089272.1, read as the reverse complement.
CTCTCAAGTACAAGATAAGTGGTTGCAGTTGCTGGTCCTTGAACTGCTCATTGCAGAATGTATTGTTGCAGCTGCCAACCTCAGTTTCTGATTCATTATGCAGAAGATTGTCTATGGTTTCTGGTTGACAAGAAATCAGTGCAACTTGTATTTCCTCATTAAGTCCATCGGTTGGTGGAGCAGGCATTACTGGCTACTGTGAAAGACAATCAGCATTGAGATTCTGCTTCCCAGATCGGTGTATGATGTTAATGTTCTTTATTCCATTACCATAAAGCTTACTCCACCAACGTGCATGTTTCCCAGTTAAATTTGGAGCACCTAAGATGGCTTTAACAGCTGCTTGATCAGTGAAGATATTGACATTGTGTCCATATAGATAATACCGGAATGGGTGACTGCCCATACAACAGCTAGTGTTTCCAAATCAGTGATGGAATAGTTTGCTTCAGATGCAGACACAGATCGACTCGCATAATTATAAGCTACAGGATGTAGCTTCTTGTCTGGCTCCTAGGCCTAACCTGCTGGCATCTGTTTCTAGAGTAAAATCCTTATCAAAATCAAGGTATGCAAGTAATGGTGATGTCACCAACTTCTGTTTCAACACTTCAAATGTAGTTTCACAATCAGCAGATCACAAAAACTGTGCTTTCTTTCTAGTGAGAGCATGTAACGGAAATGCTATCTTGGCATAATCTGGCACAAAGCGACAGTAGTATGATGTCAGTCCTAATTACTGTTGTAAGTGTTTCAAGTTGGCAGGGGGAAGAAACTTCTTAACAGCATCAAGGTTATGTTTGTTCGGTTCAAGTCCATCCTTGGTTACCACATGACCTAAATATTCAACATCACTACACATTAGTTTGCACTTACTTGCGTTTAGTATCAATCCAGCCTTCCTCAACTAATTGAACACAGCATCAAATGGTTCATGAGATCACCGGTTCATGTGATCACCGGTTCATGTGATCACCAAGAGACTTTGAGAAAACAATCACGTCGTCCAAATAAACTGAAACAAAAGTGTTTGCCGATTCTGACTGCATCCCTGCTAAGACTTGCTACATCAATCTCTAAAATACAGCTGGAGCATTTGTAACTCCAAAAGGCATTACTCTGAACTGGTATAATCCTTGGTGGGTAATAAATGCTGTTCTCTCCTGACTATCAAGATAAACTCTAATTTGCCAATATCCAGATTTGAGATCCAGGGTACTGAAATATTTTGAGCTTCCTAACTGATCCAACAAGACACTGATCCGTGGCAGTGGAAATAAATCAGGTTTTGTGACTGAGTTGAGGGCTCTATAATCCACGCAGAAACGTAGTGATCCATCTCGCTTCCTCACTAAAACAACTGGACTGGCCCAGGGACTCTCTGATGGTTGTATCACATTATCCTTCCGCATCTTCTCTAGTTGCTAGGCTATCTCTCTCCAAGCTGAGAACGGGACTCTTCGAGCAGGTTGTCTCCTTGGGTATGCCTCACCAGTATCTATTTTGAATTCAATCAAGTCAGTTTCGCCACGTTCATCATCATTTAAGCTAAATATGTCATGGTAGTCTGCTAACAATCCTCTTAACTGTAGGCACTCCTCTTCAGATAACTTCCTCTCTACACCTACCAAGCTACTAATCAACTGTTGCTGCTGCCATGTAATGTGCTCTTTGGAAAAAGTGTTGCCATTTGGCAATTAACTCACCATCCATAGCCTTAAGTCATCAGTTATCGGTATACTAGTATCCAATCCAGTGGATCTAGGAGATGTCTGTCCCAACTTCTCATGATCTTCACAAAATGTTTCCTCACAACAATCAGGCATGACTATTACTTCATTATCTAATTCTAAGTCCACCTCACAAGCTTCTGCTAACTCAACACCAGTTTGTAGCTGATAGGTAGTTTGCCATTGTTTGTAATCCACAAGGTTGTTACACCATCCTCTTTCGCCTCAACCAAGGACTGGTCAATGCATAAACAATCATTCAGGGTCTCACATTGTTCTATTAGCATGGAGCCTGTCACACCCTTGACCTGTACTGGAATTACTGCAGAATGACAAGCAGGTAAACGTACAGCACTAAGTAATTTTACCACTGCAACTGATGAAGTGTTGGTCTCTACAACTACTTTCTGCAATGGCTGCTCCTCTTGGTCAGGCTTCCTGCTTTCATCATCCAGCAAATCCTGATTAGACTCAACCACTCCACTGTTAGCAGGTTTAAGTGCATCCTGTCCATCCTTTGTAACTGGATCATTCACAGTGCTAGCACTTCCAGGTTCATCAACAGGTTGTACATCAGGATGATAGCTCACTACACCTAACATTCGACACACATTTTCTGACAGTAACAACTTATCAGGAGCTACCAGCTTAACAAAAACTGTACTCACTATTGTCTTTTCACCAAAAGTAATCTTCATATCTATCTGACAATCTAAAGTGATAGGTTTCTGATCATAAGCGCAGGCTCTCTGTTCAGTAGGTTTAAGGTGATGTTTGTTTAAATTTGCTTGTTTCACCATGTCATAGAACTGGTCTCCTCTCATAATAGTAATATCAGGTCCTGTATCTATCAGACCAACAATGGGAGCTCCTTCCACCATCACTTTTACACATCGTGATCCACTCTTCTTTGCACTCAGGTAAGAGTCAGTTTGAATCATCTTCGTCCCAGTTCCAGATTTGGTTTGTGCTTCCTTCTTTCCTGTGCTTTCTGTCTTAGTCTGCTTGCACTGACGGGCCAGGTGATTAGGACTATCACAGATGTAACATCTCAGCTGCTTCTGTTGTCTTGTTCCGTCTTTATCTGATTGTGCCTTTGATTTGTAATAATTTCCTGTCCTTCTGTAATTTCTTTGCCAGTACTGTGTTGTTGAGGATGGCTTGTTGGCAGGACCACTGTTGGTAGGAATGCCAGTTGGTGGTGGTTGAACCCTCAAGTACTGTTGCTTTTTCTTAAGCTCAGCAAGTCTTCTCTCTTCTCTTCTAGCTGCCAGACAGAGTTCTTTATAATTCTGAGCCCCGGAGATAGATGGGGACTCCAGCAATGTATACAGAAGACCTTCCTGCAATTGTCCATATAGCAATATCTCTCTAGTCTCAATGGAAAGGTGTTCACATCCAAAGCCTGTCTGGAAGACTTTCTCTAACGTTGTGATATAGTCTGATACTGATTCACTTGACTGTTGTGAAGTGTGGTGGAAATCCAAAGCTGCAAAAGTTTGGTTGCCTGTATCAAGCTTCTCTCTTAAAGCTTTTACAGCAACTTGGTATGAAGCTCTGTTCTCTGGTATTAGCAACTTCCATTCCTGTGAAGCCCTACCCCTCAAATGACCAGCAAGTTGCATGAGTGTCTCATCTGGTGTCCACCCATTCCAAGTGGCTGCTCGCTCCAGTGTCAGTAACTAATCATCAAATGTTATTGTGATATCTTCAGCAGTAAATGAGTCTATTGGTGATGCCTTTCCACGACGAAGTGTGGTAACAGGATTGTCAGGAGCTATTCTGTCACAATTGGCTACCCCAATAGAACTGATAGGTCTGTTAATAAAAGGAGTATTAGATAAAGATACATACTTATTGGTTACCAGTTGTCAAGACTGAAAATTGGAAGTCAAGCCTGTTGTGTTAGTGGCCACATCTCTTAGTTGACCACCTTCAAGTTCACTCACATGTCCCTGACTCACCACAGGTATGTGACCTGTCATTACTGTTGTCTTTGGAGTTGACACATGTGGTCTCCAGATGATTCTGTTGTAGTGTAAAAAGGGTTAGTTGTTGCAACAAGTTGTTTGAAAGGTAAGGATTCATCAGGTGATGTTGTTGTTGTTGTTGTGTTCACACATTTGAAAGGTAAGGATTCATCAGCTGTTGTTGTTGCTGGTGTTTCAAAGGTCTGACCTCTTTGTTTTGTGACTGACAATGGTCTTGTTCCTGTAAGGTGAGTAGAGATAAAGGCAGGGTATTCTTCTCTGGTCACATCAACCCCTTTGCCTGTTGCAGAAACAAATTGTGATTTACCTTCTATCACACTTACCAACTCCCTAGTGGGGGTTTTAGTGACTCCACTTTGAATTGCTGGCTCTGATAGATTTGACACTTTGAATCGCTGGCTCTGATAGATTTGATAATTTTCAACGGGCTAGCTCCATTTCCCATTTCCCGTATCTGTAACTTTTCCTTCAACAAAAGTATTTCCTGGTCCTTCTCTGCCAGGGCATTATCAAACTCTATCAACTGCTGGCAGCTTTTCTGCCACAGTTCCAGTAATCTATCATGGGTTTTACCCAGCTCAGCCTTCACACGATCAAACTCTACTTTCACTGAATTGAGCTCTACCTTCAGAGCTGTCTTCTCTTCTTCCATCCTTGAAAGGACTATGTGTAGCTGTGTCATCTCATTTGAAAGACTTCCTGTGTCCTCCTCACTGTCATAGTTCTCCTGGCTAGGAGTAGATGCCTTACTAGACAAGGGTGGTATTGGTGGAGTGACTAAAAATGTCCCTTCTTCATCCCTCAGCGATAATTTTTTCCCCTCCTCAGTCAGGGAAATCACTACTTGAGCCTGTGCTCCTTCACCATGGAGTTCTGTTATCCATCCACCAATCATTACTTCAAGGTCACTTCTTGGGGCTGCTGCTGGCAAGCCAAGGGCTCTTGCCAAGTGCTTCATGTGCTAGAGTCTCAACCTTTTTGAATTTAAAGGGTAGGGTGTCCCTTTCACTGTTCCAACTACAGAGTCCATTCTATCTGCACTCTGTTCTAAAAGCCAAAATGTTCCTGGAAGCTGTTTAGCTACAGTAGGCTGTATGTTGTACAGTACCTCTTTGTCTGACCTTTTCCTCAGTGCCCTCCTTGCTCAAGAAAAAGTCCAGTTCTCTTGCAAAGTACTCAATGAAGTAAGTAGACCTGCAAGATCTCGGTAGGACCTCTACTGTAAATTTGACTCTCAGCACAATTCATTCAATACCAGCACAGAATAAAATGTAGCAGCAATACAGAGCAAAAAAATCAGTTATTTATACTGCTAATAATTGTTTATTGTTTCTATATGGTTTCAGTTACATCATCACTTTATAGTTACATCACCACCTATTATAGTTCTTAACTACTTTACACAAGTAATTTAATGTGACTGCTCTGTTGGAGTATCTTAATCTTTTCTAGCACTGGTAGCTAAAATTTTTGCCATGTTTAATGTCTTAGTTAAAAGCCAATGGTTACAGTATGAAAAGCAGCAGCAAGCCACACAGTTAATTTTGTCTAGTCTCTTGCATGTATCCTTACGATGGACAGGTTTGTTGTGTCTTTTAAACACCACTATTTCATAGCTTTACTGTGGCAAAGCTTCTACTGAGATAACCAATTGCAAGGCAGCTGCAAAATAGATTTTGCTTGAATTTTTAATATTGCAAGATAATCTAATAGAGCAGTCATGGTCACAAAATTTTATACTTTGTAGCTACATATTTGTGTATGCTGGCCACATTTTACATGGTCACATTACTGAAGCTTAATGTCAAAATAGGCCAAAGCCTTTAAGAACTGTGCTTGCATAGACACATCATGTAAACTAAAATTAATAGATTAACAATTTTGTGATGCAAGACACAGTATTTTTACTTTGAATTTCACAATTCCCCTTAAATCCTTCTTTTAAGACATTTTTTCAATGCAACAAAGTAGCTATATACATATAATTATGATGGATACATACAGAAGTTATACTGTATATGCATTTTTCAAAGTAACATGTAACTGCATGTGTGTAAGCAACAGTATAAAATGGTGGAGGTAGAAGGTCAAACTGCACTATATGGTGCGAAAAATGAGCCTGTAAAGTCCTATGGCATCATACAAATAACTCAGTGCATCATACAGTGATTTGTGTTGATTGGTGACTAATCATAAGTGTAGTGGGAGCACTTTGTGATTGTATGCGTACACGACTACACGTGAAAAGACTGAGGCTACTGAGTGAAAGAACAGTGTACTCAAGAAAACCATGGCATATTGCAAATAAGAACTCGGTACAAAGAGAAAGACACAGGCAGCTAACTTAGAAAGCCACGAACATCAACTTCTCACATGGTGTCCTTAATTCGAGATTTCATTATACTACCTTGACAGAAAGTGATGCATTACACACATCTAGATGGAGTTTCAATCTTTGGGATTCCATGTGGACCACCAGCCAAAACTATATATATAGTGACGTGTTAATTTACGAGAGGAAATGAAGGTATGCAGGTTACTTTATGGGTTCATTTTTCACAGCCTTTCTATCTGCTAGCTTATGTGTATACCTCAATATCTTGAAGAATATCAGTCAGAGTTTGAAGATACTCAAACACACTGTTTAAATTGCTGATATCTTCTGTATTATTCACTCTCTTCAAGCTGTCACTTTGCTCAACAAAATATTCTCCTCTGAAGAAAGAATTCTGTAACTGATATTTTATAGCCATTGCAGTTGTGAAAGCACTACTTGTGAAATCAAACTGCTGCAGTGATAGATTGACAATGTTGAGTTCAGAAGAATTGTTGGAGTGATCTGTTGGTAGTACAACTGCCTTTCTATGCTACATGGAGTTTAAAGAATTTAAACGAGGTTAATGATGGAAGCAAACTGTGCGGGCACCCTCCATTCAATTATCAATCTAGTAGTCACGAGTGCGCATTAGTCAGAATCTAAACGCATGTGTACTTTCATAATTTATTCTTTTAAACTGTGCATATATACAGACTTGAAATGGTATCAAGGATTGCATGGGAATCAATTATTATTGGATCTGATTCACTTAATTAATTTTCTGATTATTTTCACTGTCAACGAAGGCTGGACCTACTTATTATTTTATGCGTATTAATTATAATTATGTTGTATTTGTGTACCTATTTAGTTATTGTACATTGTTATACTGGAGCTGTGATGTTTCAGTTCCCTGGGATACTATCAGCAACAAGCTGTCTATCCCAGTCACAAATCAATCAATCAATCAATGTGAATGCTATTTATTGTTTTTAATAATTATGTTTCTTGTATGCATGTGTTTTTATACCTATACATTATCTGCAAATTAAGTAGTTCTGGAACCAGATATCCATGTGTCTATAGTGATAGTGGAAACATGTTTACTGCATACCTGTTAAACATTGTAGTAATTAATTAGTAACAATATGTGAATATGTTTTAACCTTTATATGATAAAAAGGAAGATTTCAACATCCTTAAATAAACAGTGTATGTAGGTGTATAGGTTGTTATGGTAGTTATAATAAAGCTGTTAAAGTATATTTATTGGATGCATAAACAAGACTATTAATTTTTCACACGGAAAGTGTGCTTCATATAAGTGAAACCATTCCTAAACAATTAACCTTACAGTCATGTGACTAATTACTGCATACTATATAGTACAATGAGCATGAGCAATTGCACAATAATTTGTTGTGCTTTGTTGGTTGACAAAATTCAGTGAATATTGATTTATACCAAATATGTGTGATACTGCTAACTATAACTATGTAAACACATATGTAAGCTTTTTACATCACAATAACCATGTGTGTAGGTGTACTCTACATATGGGGGAAGAAAATGTAGGGCTGTACCGATATTATATCGATATCAGTACCAATATTATGAGTATCGGTATCAGTTAATTGCAAGCCTATAGTACAGATACTTCACTTAAGTAGTGTATATGTACCAGTAAAAGTACAGTAAGTACTATTAAAAGCACTTTACTTTCATAAGAAACTTTGTAAACAAGTGGGAAGGTTCTTGAGTACTATGAATTGGCCTTGGTTTCAATTCTCCAGGTGATAATCCTTTTTTTGAGGGTTTTTTATACCACTTTTTAGTGATACATTTCAATCTAGATACACTGACCAAAACAGACAAGTTTGGATGAAAACACTTTGTGAACAATCATTGGTTAGGAATTTTAGAAAATTCAACACAGCCGTAGTGATTATGCTGTGTAATATTATTATCACAATAATACATATCGGTTACACTTTTCAAGTATCGGCTGAATATTTAGTATCATATATAGAAAACTTGTATCGGAAATAGACAAAAAATATTGGATATCAGTACCGGCTGTAAAATGTGGCATTGGTACAGCTCTAAGAAAATGTCCAACTACTCTTGTCTCACATATATACAAGTGTAGTCTAATGGGATGCATTTCCTTGTAGATGGTACAGTTACTTGTAGGTTACTAGAGAGGAGTCTTCTGTACTAATTAACTGCATAGCACAGATATCTGCCAAGTGAAGTCTGTGTGATATTGTGTAGCATGATTGCCGTATACCATCATAGATACATATAATCAGTGTGTAGCATGACCATACAAGGGAATCTGTACATTAATGATGTATATAAGAAAACATTAATTATTTTCATGATCTAGTTGTGAATATAATTTTCCAGTATAGGTAGTTGCCAGTGCCTCTTAAAAATTACTAACACAAAAACTATTGAATTCTGTGTATATGTACAGCTGTATGTGCAGTACATGTATCATACAGTCCATCAAACTGCTTCAATGCTGACTTGAATCCATAAAAGTTCATTTGTGCTGTACCTTACATGGATGCATTTGACAGATGAAAAGGTAATAATTTATATCTTTTAACTGACCTCACAAATACAAGAGGTAATTTTGAGGAATTCATTTTAAGCATTCAATGAAGACCATTTGATTCTTTAATGTATAATGTGTATATTATTTAAGCCATAGATTTTTCTTTGTCTCTCACATGAAATCAATCTATTAGATGGCTTTATTTGTGTGTGTATCCAATATATATAAAGTTAACCATGTATAGTAAATGTGCATTGTGTTGTGTACAGTGTGTCAAAACTATGACCTTGATATTCAAATTGTTTGAGGTTCAATGCTTTGCTGTGCAAACTTCCCAGGCAAAATGATCCTGCAAGAATACTAAGCAAGATCTTGCAAGAAAATCTGTAGTGTTCCAGGATCTTGCAGGAATGTGCAGGACTCCTGCAGGATCGTTTTTGCTGGGATACAATGGAAGAATCATTATTAAAATTTCCTGAACAAGAAAGCCCCAGTATAGGGCAGAGTTTCCTATAGACTTTCCTGAAAATTTTCTGTAAATTGCAGGAACTGTTGGAAATTTTGTAGGAAATTCTGCCCTGCATACTGCAACTTTCTTGTCCAGGAAATTTCAATATTCTTGGCCAGTGTTATTGTTGTTCTAGTTGCTCTTTCAGCAAGAAACTTTATACTTGTACATTTTCATGCTACCACAGACTAAGTATCCACCTCTTTGTTGGTCACACAGACAAACATGTGACCGGTCACAATGGAACTGGGGTCATCAACTGCATACAATATGCTATCAAATGTATACTCTGCATCTCAGCTAGAAATTAGTAGCACCTGATCACACTATTACGTTACACCCAGTATATCCCACGCTAATTACAGAATAGGTCATTCATTTGTATACACAGCATTCTAAAATAGCTCAGCGTATAGATTATCTAATCAAAATCAGCCAAGCTGTAAAAAAAGGAGTGCGGCCCTTGAAAAGGCTATGGTGAAAAAAGATGTGAAATCCAAGGTGGCGGCCAAGAAATGGCTGTGATGGTAGGTTAATGGTAAAAATTTTAATAACGACAATTCAGGTGAATTTTGTGCCAATTGACCAAGCAGCACCAAATTCACCTGAATTGTCGTTATTAAAATTTTTACCATTAACCTACCATCACAGCCATTTCTTGGCCGCCACCTTGGATTTCACATCTTTTTTCACCATAGCCTTTTCAAGGGTCGCACTCCTTTTTTTACAGCTTGGCTGTTTTTGATTAGATTTCACTTCTTTTTGTATTTGTATACCCCCATAGGCCGGCTTTGGGGCTTTTTAACCTATATATTTTTCTTTACCACAGGAAAAAGATGAAGCAGATTTTATAAATACTTTAACTCATTCTGATTTTATCAGTAAATGTACAGATTATATATATAATGCATATATCAAGAGTTCATAATATAAAAAGAGAGCATATATTTATTACATGTCAATTAATCCACACAGGATAATTTGCAGCTGATCTCTCTACTGGGTGACTTGAAACGTAGCTGAACTCTCTACAGGGTGATCTGCTTGTACGTAGATGAACTCTTTACAGGATTCTCTCTACAGGGTGACTTGACTCTAGCTGAACTCTCTGCAGGGTTATCTGTTTGTAGTTGAATTCTCTACAGGATGATTTGTTTGCAGCTGAACTCTCTACAAGGTAACTTCTTCTAGCTGATCTGTCTACAGGGTGACTTGTTTCTAGCTGGTCTCTCTACAGGGCGATTTGTTTGAAGCTGAATTCTCTACAGCGTGATTTGTTTGCAGCTGAACTCTCTACATGGTGGTTGCTTTGTAGCTGAACTCTCTAAAAGGTGACTTCTTCTAGCTGAACTCTCTACAGGGTGATCTTTTTATAGCTGAACTCTCTACAGGATGATTTGTTTGCAGCTGAACTCTCTACATGATGATTTCTTTGTAGTTGAACTCCCTACAAGGTAACTTCTTCTAGCTGATCTTTCTACAGGGCAATTTGTTTGTAGCTGAGTTCTCTACAGGGTGATTTGTTTGTAGCTGAACTCTCTACATGGTAGTTTCTTTGTAGCTGAACTCTCTACAATGTGACTTCTTCTAGCTGAACTCTCTACAGGGTGACTTGTTTCTAGCTGATCTCTCTAAAGGTGATTTGTTTGTAGCTGAACTTTCTACAAGGTGATACTTCTAGCTGATCTCTCTACAGGATGACTTGTTTCTAACTGAACTCTCAACAGGGTGATCTGGTCATAGCTGAACTTACTACAGGGCGATTTGTTTGCAGCTTAACTCTCTACATGGTGGTTTCTTTGTAGCTGAACTCTCTACAAGGTAACTTCTTCTAGCTGATCTTTTTACAGGGCATGTTTGTTTTTAGCTGAATTCTCTACAGGGTGATTTGTTTGCAGCTGAACTCTCTACATGATGGTTTCTTTGTAGATGAACTCTCTACAAGGTGACTTCTTCTAGCTGATACAGGGTGACTTGTTTCTAGATGAACTCTCTACAGGGTGACTTGCATGTAGCTGAATTGTCTATCAGATTAACTGTTTGTAGCTGAAATCCGTACAGAATATCCTGCAATGTAAGTAATGGAGTAAGTTATAAACGTAGCTGAATGCTCTATTAGGGTGACTGTTCTATTAGAGTATCTCGTTCTATTATAGTATCTCGATCTCGCATTTGCTACACGTCGTTGCCTTTCGAATCATAACTCAGTGGTTTGTAATCCGATTCTTCTGTACTACTGCAAGGACTTTCTATGATGATTATTCCAACTACACACTGATTTTCAGCTCATTGCTCTAAGCGGTTTTCCTGGTAGATGTGAAAACTAATAGTTTTTTTTTATTCATAAAAATCGATCGCGTAATTTTGATACAGGTTGGGTTTTGTGTCATATCTCCATGGTCTTTATCTCAATTCCTTTCAAACCACAAAAAGGCACTCCTACGATGGTTACTCCATCTACATATAAATTTTCAACTCATTCCTCCAAGGGGTTTACCCTGTAGGCGTGACAGACCTTCGACCTTATTTTACGCACATAATCGGTCATAACTCCTTGTATGTTCGTTGGATTCCTACCAAAGTTGGTACTGAGATCCGCCTTAATGAGCCCTTCAAGTGTGCCAAATTTCAGCCCTATCCGAGTACGCATTCGTGTTTTATGTAAATATTTTAATAACGACAATTCAGGTGAATTTGGTGCCGCTTATAGTATCTAATCAAAAACAGCCAAGCTGTAAAAAAAGGAGTGCGGCCCTTGAAAAGGCTATGGTGAAAAAAGATGTGAAATTCAAGGTGGCGGCCAAGAAATGGCTGTGATGGTAGGTTAATGGTAAAAATTTTAATAACGACAATTCAGGTGAATTTGGTGCCGCTTGGTCAATTGGCACAAAATTCACCTGAATTGTTGTTATTAAAATTTTTACCATTAACCTACCATCACAGCCATTTCTTGGCCGCCAACTTGGATTTCACATCTTTTTTCACCATAGCCTTTTCAAGGGCCGCACTCCTTTTTTTACAGCTTGGCTGTTTTTGATTAGATTTCACTTCTTTTTGTATTTGTATACCCCAAAGCCGGCCTATGGCCAGCTTTGGGGCTTTTTAACCTATATATTTTTCTTTACCACAGGAAAAAGAAAAAGATGAATCAGATTTTATAAATACTTTAACTCATTCTGATTTTATCAGTAAATCTACAAATTATATATATAATGCATATATCAAGAGTTCATAATATAAAAAGAGAGAATATATTTATTACATGTCAATTAATCCCCACAGGATAATTTGCAGCTGATTTCTCTACTGGGTGACTTGAAATGTAGCTGAACTCTCTACAGGGTGATCTGCTTGTATGTAGATGAACTCTTTACAGGATTCTCTCTACAGGGTGACTTGACTCTAGCTGAACCCTCTGCAGGGTTATCTGTTTGTAGTTGAATTCTCTACAGGGTGATTTGTTTGCAGCTGATGAACTCTCTACAAGGTAACTTCTTCTAGCTGATCTGTCTACAGGGTGACTTGTTTCTAGCTGGTCTCTCTACAGGGCGATTTGTTTGTAGCAGAATTCTCTACAGGGTGATGTGTTTGCAGCTGAACTCTCTACATGGTGGTTGCTTTGTAGCTAAACTCTCTAATAAGTGACTTCTTCTAGCTGAACTCTCTACAGGGTGATCTTTTCATAGCTGAACTCTCTACAGGATGATTTGTTTGCAGCTGAACTCTCTACTTGATGATTTCTTTGTAGCTGAACTCTCTACAGGGTGATTTGTTTGTAGCTGAAATCCCTACAAGGTAACTTCTTCTAGCTGATCTTTCTACAGGGCGATTTGTTTGTAGCTGAGTTCTCTACAGGGTGTTCGTTTGCAGCTGAATTCGCTACATGGTGGTTTCTTTATAGCTGAACTCTCTACAAGGGGACTTCTTCTAGCTGATCTCTCTACAGGGTGATTTGTTTGTAGCTGAACTTTCTACAGGTGATTTGTTTGTAGCTGAACTCTCTACAAGGTGATACTTCTAGGTGATCTCTCTACAGGATGACTTGTTTCTAACTGAACTCTCAACAGGGTGATCTGTTCATAGCTGAACTTTCTACTGGGTGATTTGTTTGCAGCTGAACTCTCTACATGGTGGTTTCTTTGTAGCTGAACTCTCTACAAGGTAATTTCTTCTAGCTGAACTCTCTATAGGGTGACTTGTTTCTAGCTGATCTCTCTGCAGGGTGATCTGTTCATAGCTGAACTTTCTACGGGGTGATTTGTTTGCAGCTGAACTCTCTATACATGGTAGTTTCTTTGTAGCTGAATTCTCTACAATGTGACTTCTTCTAGCTGAACTCTCTACAAGGTGACTTGTTTTCTAGCTGATCTCTCTACAGGGTGACTTGTTTCTAGCTGAACTTTCTACAGGTGATTTCTTTGTAGCTGAACTCTCTACATGATGGTTTTGTTGTAGCTGAACTCTCTACAAGGTAACTTCTTCTAGCTGATCTTTTTACAGGGCATATTTGTTTGTAGCTGAGTTCTCTACAGGGTGATTTGTTTGCAGCTGAACTCTCTACATGGGAGTTTCATTGTAACTGAACTCTCTACAATGTGACTTCTTCTAGCTGAACTCTCTGCAGGTGATTTCTTTGCAGCTGAACTCTGGTTTCTTTGTAGCTGAACTCTCTACAAGGTAACTTCTTATAGCTGATCTTTCTACAGGGTGACTTGTTTCTAGCTGATCTCTCTGCAGGGTGATCTGTTCATAGCTGAACTTTCTACGGGGTGATTTGTTTGCAGCTGAACTCTCTAAACATGGTAGTTTCTTTGTAGCTGAATTCTCTACAATGTGACTTCTTCTAGCTGAACTCTCTACAAGGTGACTTGTTTTCTAGCTGATCTCTCTACAGGTGATTTCTTTGTAGCTGAATTCTCTACAATGTGACTTCTTCTAGCTGAACTCTCTACAAGGTGACTTGTTTTCTAGCTGATCTTTTTACAGGGCATATTTGTTTGTAGCTGAGTTCTCTACAGGGTGATTTGTTTGCAGCTGAACTCTCTACATGGGAGTTTCATTGTAACTGAACTCTCTACAATGTGACTTCTTCTAGCTGAACTCTCTACAGGTGATTTCTTTGCAGCTGAACTCTGGTTTCTTTGTAGCTGAACTCTCTGCAAGGTAACTTCTTCTAGCTGATCTTTCTACAGGGTGATTTGTTTGTAGCTGAATTCTCTACAGGGTGATTTATTTGCAGCTGAACTCTCTACAAGGTGACTTCTTCTAGCTGAACTCTCTACAGAGTGATTGATTTTTTTGCAGCTGAACTCTCTACATGGTGGTAGCTTTGTAGCTGAACTCTCTAAAAGGTGACTTATTCTAGCTGAACTCTCTAAAGGGTGATCTTTTCATAGCTGAACTCTCTACAGGATGATTTGTTTGCAGCTGAACTCTCTACATGGTAGTTTCTTTGTAGCTGAACTCTCTACAAGGTAACTTCTTCTAGCTGACCTTTCTACAGGGTGATTTGTTTGTAGCTGAATTCTCTACAGGGTGATTTATTTGCAGCTGAACTCTCTACAGAGTGATTGATATTTTTGCAGCTGAACTCTCTACATTGTGGTTTCTTTGTAACTGAACTCTCTACAGTGTGATTTGTTTGTAGCTGAACTCTCTACAGGGTGATCTGTTCGTAGCTGAACTCCCTACAAGGTAACTTCTTCTAGCTGATCTTTCTACAGGGCTATTTGTTTGTAGCTGAGTTCTGTACAGGGTGATTTGTTTGCAGCTGAACTCTCTACATGGTAGTTTCTTTGTAGCTGAACTCTCTACAATGCGACTTCTTCTAGCTGAACTCTCTACAGGGTGACTTGTTTCTAGCTGATCTCTCTACAGGGTGACTTGTTTCTAGCTGAACTCTCTACAGTGGATTTGTTTGCAGCTGAACTCTCTACAAGGTAACTTCTTCTACCTGATCTTTCTACTGGGTGATTTGTTTGTAGCTGAATTCTCTACCGGGTGACTTTTTTCTAGCTGATCTCTGTACAGGGTGACTTGTTCCTGCTGAACTCTCTACAGGTGATTTGTTTGCAGCTGAACTCTCTTACATGGTGGTTTCTTTGTAGCTGAACTCTCTACAAGGTTACTTCTTCTAGCTGATCTCTCTACAAGATGACTTGCTTCTAACTGAACTCTCTACAGTGTGATCTGTTCATAGTGGAACTTTCTACTGGGTGATTTGTTTGTAGCTGAACACTTTGCATGATTGTTTCTTTGTAACTGAACTCTCTACAAGGTAACTTCTTCTAGCTGATCTCTCTACAGGGCAATTTGTTTGAGCTGAACTCTCTACATGATGGTTTCTTTGTAGCTGAACTCTCTGTTAGGTACCTTCTTCTGGCTGATCTGACTACAGGGTGACTTGTTTGTAACTGAATTCCCTACAGAATAATTTGCAATGTAATAAATTATAATTGAGTAAATTATAAATGCAGCTGAATGCTTTATTAGGGTGACTGTTCTATTAGAGTATCTCGATCTCGCATTTGCTACATGTAGTTGCCTTTCGAATCATAACTCAGTGGTTTGTAATCCGATTCTTCTGTACTACTGAAAGGACTTTCTATGATGATTATTCCAGCTACATACTGATTTTTAGCTCATTGCTCTAAGCGGTTTGCCTGGTAGATACAAAAACTAATAGTTTTTTTATTCATAAAAATCGATTGCGTAATTTTGACACAGGTCGGGTTTTGTGTCATATCTCCGTGGTCTTTATCCCGATTCCTTTCAAACCACAAAAAGGCACTCCTACGATGGTTGCTCCATCTACATATCAATTTTCAACTGATTCCTCAAAGGAGTTTACCCTGTAGGCGTGACAGACCTTCGACCTTATTTTACGCAAATAATCGGTCATAACTCCGTGAATGCTCATCGGATTCCTACCAAAGTTGGTACACAGATCCGCCTTAATGAGCCCTTTACGTGTGCCAAATTTCAGCCCTATCCGAGCACGCATTCGTGTTTTATGGCGGATTTTGCGAATGTGAGAAATGAAGAAGAAGTAGAAGAAGAAGAAAAAAACGAAGAAATTAAAACGAAATTTTGTTCGCTCGTATCTCGGAAATGGCTGGAGCGATTTTCTTCAAAGTTGGTGTGTAGACTCCCCTTACTGGCCGGCACCTCTCTAGCAAATTTGGTTCCAATCGGATAAGGGATCACAGAGCTACATAGGTGTGAAAATTGCGTTTTCTTTCTTCCTGTTAATATACTCACGGGTGGCACGCCGGCTTCTTGGGCCGCACGACACACTACCGTGTGTCTTGATCCAATCGGATAAGGGATCACAGAGCTACATAGGTGTGAAAATTGCGTTTTCTTTCTTCCTGTTAATATACTCACGGGTGGCACGCCGGCTTCTTGGGCCGCACGACACACTACCGTGTGTCTTGATGTTCACGTTGAGCTGAATCCTCAAAAACATTTAATAACTCATGGATGCAATTACACACGATCTTGAAATTTGGCTCATTTGTAGTACTGCTTGACCCGCTAAAAATATTTCAAAATATTTTTGTTCAATTGTTTGACATAATATTTATGACCAATCAAAATTTTCAAAATACATTTCCTATGGGGAAGCCATATAAGTACAGTGTCCATTACAGCCCTTTCCCGAACTTGTAATGGAGCCAAACTGTACATGTCTGTTGGTGACACCTTTGCTGTTACCAATAAGGATCTGGTTGGCTGAAATGTTAATTCTGTTGAGAAAAAATCCACTTTTAATTTTTAGCTGTTTTTCAGGATTCATCTCAACGTGAACATACTATAGTCTTGGCACAAAATTCACCTGAATTGTCATTATTAAAATTTTTACCATTAACCTACCATCACAGCCATTTCTTGGCCGCCACCTTGGATTTCACATCTTTTTTCATTATAGCCTGTCTGAGGGCTGCACTTATTTTACACCTTGGCTGTTTTGGATTAGATTTCGCCTCTTTTTGTATCGGGTTTTGTATTTGTATACCCCAAAGCCGGCCTATGACCGGCTTTAGGGCTTTTTTAACCTATCATTTTTTCTTTACCACAGGAAGAAGAAAAGATGAAGCAGGGTGATTTCTTTGTAGCTGACCTCTCTACAACGTTATCCTTCTAGCTGATCTCTCTACCGGATGACTTGTTTGTAGCTGAACTCTCTACAGGGTGGTTTGTTTGTAGCTGAATTTTCTACAGGGCGATTTGTTTGCAGCTGAGCTCTCTACATGGTAGTTTCTTTGTAGCTGAACTATCTACAATGTAACTTCTTCTAGCTGAACTCTCTACAGGGTGACTTGTTTGTAGCTGAATTCTCTACAGGGTGACTTGTTTCTAGCTGATCTCTGTACAGGGTGACTTGTTCCTGCTGAACTCTCTACAGGTGATTTGTTTGCAGCTGAACTCTCTTACATGGTGGTTTCTTTGTAGCTGAACTCTCTACAAGGTTACTTCTTCTAGCTGATCTCTCTACAAGATGACTTGTTTCTAACTGAACTCTCTACAGTGTGATCTGTTCATAGCGGAACTTTCTACTGGGTGATTTGTTTGTAGCTGAACACTTTGCATGATTGTTTCTTTGTAACTGAACTCTCTACAAGGTAACTTCTTCTAGCTGATCTCTCTACAGGGCAATTTGTTTGAGTTGAACTCTCTACATGATGGCTTCTTTGTAGCTGAACTCTCTATTAGGTACCTTCTTCTGGCTGATCTGACTACAGGGTGACTTGTTTGTAGCTGAATTCCCTACAGAATAACTTGCAATGTAATATAATTGAGTAAATTATAAATGCAGGTGAATGCTTTATTAGGGTGACTGTTCTATTAGAGTATCTCGATCTCGCATTTGCTACACGTAGTTGCCTTTCGAATCATAACTCAGTGGTTTGTAATCCAATTCTTCTGTACTACTGCAAGGACTTTCTATGATGATTATTCCAGCTACATACTGATTTTTAGCTCATTGCTCTAAGCGGTTTGCCTGATAGACACGAAAACTAATAGTTTTTTTATTCATAAAAATCGATCGCGTAATTTTGACACAGGTCGGGTTATATATATATATATTTGTTAATGTACAAACTCAATCATGAGTATATTCGTACATATATATGTAGTTAGCTACTTATTTACAAATTTATATAATTGTTAAATAAATCAATAGATTGAGCTTGGATAATATGATCATCTAGTTGGTTCCATAATTTTATTGTAAAGGGAAAGAAGGAGTTCATATAAGCATCTACCCTTGTTGGCAACTGCAGAAATCTTTGATGGTGACCTCTAGTTGTGGTGTTGCTTGGTCTAAACTGTTGGTACACATTAATATCTACCATGTCATTAATTATTTTATACATTAGTGAGGCTCTCAAATTATTTCTTCGCTTCTCCAATGTGTGCCATTGTAAACTGTTCAACATTTCTGTCACACTAGCTGTTCTATTATAGTTATTCATCACAAACCTTACTGCTCTTCTCTGTACCATTTCTAATTTATAGATGTTATGTTCATGGTATGGGGACCACACTGTACTGGCATATTCTAGAATGGGGAGAACAAATGTATTATAGCAGTAGCATTTAACTGTTGCAGGACACTTTGCTAGATTCCGTTGTAAAAGACTTCTTACTGAGTTTGCTTTTGCAGTGATCATGTTAACATGTTGTGTCCATTTAAGATTTTTGTCGATAATGACACCCAGATACTTTGTATGACTTACCGACGGTATTAAGGTATTAGATAGGTAATAGGATGATTGAACATAATTCATTTTATTGGTAATTCTCAAAAATTCAGTCTTTGAAGGATTAAATGACATCTGCCAAACATCAGCCCATTGTGATAAAGTATCCAAATCATTCTGAAGGGCTACCACATCTTGTTCAGAATGAATACTTCTGTAGAGTAAAGTATCATCTGCATACAACCGAATTTTTGATGAAATATTGTGTACAATATCGTTAATGTAACATAGAAGCAAGAGTGGTCCCAACACTGACCCCTGTGGCACTCCTGAAGTTACTTGACACAGTTGGCTATATTCACCATTCACAACAACTTGTTGGGATCTGTTTGTCAGGAAGCTTTTAATCCATCTTAATATATTTCCACAAATACCATAGTGACTAAGTTTGCTGCAGAGTCTGTTTATAGGTACGGTATCAAAGGCTTTGGACATATCTAAGAAAATTGCATCAATTTGTCCTGATAGGTTGAGAGTAGTGGCAAAGTCATCAATTGGGTTTTGTGTCATATCTCCGTGGTCTTTATCCCGATTCCTTTCAAACCACAAAAAGGCACTCCTACGATGGTTGCTCCATCTACATAGCAATTTTCAACTGATTCCTCAAAGGAGTTTACCTTGTAGGCGTGACAGACCTTTAACCTTATTTTACGCAAATAATCGGTCATAACTCCGTGAATGTTCATCGGATTCCTACCAAAGTTGGTACAGAGATCCGCCTTAATGAGCTTGTTACGTGTGCCAAATATCAGCCCTATCCGAGCACGCATTCGTGTTTTATGGCGGATTTTGCGAAGTGTGCGAAATGAAGAAGTAGAAGAAAAAAACGAAGAAATTAAAACGAAATTTTGTTCGCTCGTATCTCGGAAATGGCTGGAGCGATTTTCTTCAAATTTGGTGTGTAGACTCCCCGTACTGACCGACACCTCTCTAGCAAATTTGGTCCCAATCGGATAAGGGATCACAGAGCTACATAGGTGTGAAAATTGCGTTTTCTTTCTTCCTGTTAATATACTCACGGGTGGCATGCCGGCTTCTTGGGCCGCACGACACACTACCGTGTGTCTTGATGTATATGTTCTATACCATATGCGTATTTTGTACCGTACGCGTATGGTATGTACCATACGCGTATGGTACATACCATACGCTTACGGTACGATTTTCCGTACCATACGCGTACGGTATGGACATACGCGTCAGTATGGTACGTACCATATGCGTATTATGCCTTTTCTCAGTGTCTTCTAGCCTTGCCATCACCTAGCTACAATGGGCTGTCTTTACAAGCATTTCTAGCTGCATGAGTAAACTTAGAACACAACATAATAATCTGCTTACTACTGAGCTGTAACTATGTAGATTTATTCATCAGCACACACATGCATTTTATCCTTGCCATGCCCATGCATTTCCCACTATATAGTCCTACACTGATGTACCTAAATCTTATTATTATTATTATTATTATTATTAATGCTTTACAATGCAACATACAATTACAATTATACATGTGTAGGTGGGTATAGATGAAGAAAAAGTTGCATTGATGGTCTGCCAGCAACCTGTGCTGGCAGCCGGGAGTTAATTAAACTTATGAAGTAAAGTTAATTGTCAGTCCAGAATCATAGCACTTGCTGCATCTACAGCAGTAATGATAGGTGCAGGGATTGTCAGGAGAGAAATTTGTGGTGAAGTGTTGCCATAAATAGTTCTGAATAGTAGCTTTGATGACTGGTAGGGACTGGTTGATGTCAATGCAAGGTAATTGGTTCCATATCCTGGGAATTCTATTAAAGTAAAAGTTTCTGGCATAGTTACTATTAGTGCGGACATGATTTAGTTTGTTAGTAGATGAAGACCTGGTATTGGAAGAGCTAAACGATATGTAGTTGTATATGTTAAATTGAGAAGATGGCTGTTGTAAAGCTTTGACAAGGAACATAATATCATAGAGATCGAGCATATACATTAGAGGTAAGATACCTAACCGGAGTAAGCGTGTTTTATAGTCACTGACATAATCAGCTAGAATGAACTTGGTGGCTCGTCTTTGTACTTTTTCAAGAATAGTGGTATCTTTGATCATATAAGGATTCCACAATTGTGAGCAATAGGTTAACTGGGATCTCACTAGAGTTAAATAAAGAAGTTTTCTGGCTCTGATAGAATGGCAGCTATGGAAGACACGCCTCAGCAGTCCTAAATATTTGTAGGCTTTAGCAGTTATGATTTGATAGTGCTTGAACCAGGACATATCTGATGAAAGCTGCAAACCTAAGTCACGATGAGAAAGAAGCTGTGGGAGTGGGCAGCCATCAATAGAATATGTGGTAGTGAATTTACTGTTGAAACTCAGGTGGATGCATTTGGGTACACTGAATCTAAAATCATTGTTAACACTCCAGGTGAATAAATGGTTGAGATCTTCTTGTAAGCACAGTTGGTCAGAAGAAACAGCAATACTTTTAGATAGTTTGGTATCATCAGCAAACTGGAATATACTTGAGAATTTTATGACAGATGGTAGGTCATTGATGTATAGCAGGAAGAGCAGTGGGCCAAGGGTGCTACCTTGAGGCACCCCAGACAGGACAGGAAGTAAGTTGGAAATGGACTTACAGATTCTTACACATTGTAGACGATTATGTAGATAACTGCTGAACCACTTATGGAGATTACCGGAGATTCCACAAGACTTCAATTTATTTAGCAGTTTCATATGTGGAACACTATCGAAGGCCTTGCGAAAATCCAAATAAATAGAGTCTATTTGATGGCCTTGAGTGGTGACTTGATGAATGCTGTTCAAGTATAGCAACAGTTGTTGGGTAGTTGATCTACCAGGAAGGAACCCAAATTGACAATTTGTGATATGGCTGAGTGTGTGATTGATTATGTTGTTATAAACTAAAGTTTCAAGGACTTTAGACGTGTTGCTGAGGAGGGAGATCGGACGATAGTTCTTTACTGAAGATCTATCTTCTGATTTGTATACAGGTACAATTAAATGAATCTTCCACTCCTCAGGAATTGACCCAGTTGACAGACTGAGATTAAAAAGATGGCATAATGGATGGGTTAGTGGGAAAGCACAGTTTTTGAGGACCTTGGCACTAATTTTGTCGATACCAGTAGCTTTGTTAGGGTCAAGTTGGCACAGAACATAGTATACTTCATCCTCAGTGAATGTTAGAGAATTTATTTGATCTGGATGGAGTGATGGAATGGTTTGTTCAGAAGATGTTGGAGCTGTAAAAACTGAGTGGAAGTATCGATTGAACAGACTAGCTCGGGAAGCATCACTTGAAGCTGTAGTGTCATCGAGATGTACAGTAGGTGGTATTGTGCCAGATTTAGTATAACTTCTAATATAGTGATAGATAGCAGGATTAGAGGATTCGGCATAACTGTTTATGAGGGAAGACTCATAGTTAGATTTGACCAAAGCTACACTTTGTTGAAAATGTTCATCAGCTAGACGAAGTTTAGCAGTATTATGGGGAGTGGGTGAACGTTTATGAGTTCTTCTGAGAGTGTGAAGGCACTTCAACTGATGCCTTATATCACGACTAAACCACTTTGGATACTGATTAGATCGCAACTGGAACTTGGGTATAAACAAGGACATTGCTTCTGAGATGACCGATTTGATGGTAGACCAGGTGCTTTCAACATCATCACAGGTTAAGCAGTCAGCAATGTTAGAATTTAAAATAAAGTCATTCATACTCGTAAAGTCAGCTTTTGAATAATCATAAGCTTGTAATGTAGTAGTATTGTGAAGTGGTAGACAGTTTTGGTTAATACTGAAGGAAATTGGGAAATGGTCAGATGAAATCTGAGAACATTCTGGAGAATTAACTGAGACATTTATGATGAGGTCTTCGTCATTGGTAAGAATGAGGTCAAGTATGTTGCCATGAATATGTGTTGGGTAGGTTATAAGTTGGACAAGATTCAATTCAAAGGTCATGTCGCATAAGTCTTCAGAGGCTCGACAATTACCACACAATGTTTCCCAGTTTATATGTGGTAGATTAAAATCACCTAGAAGAACAACACTGTGTGACTGCTGGAACTGTGATATGTGATCTGATAGGGATCGAATTTGAGATGATGTTGGATCAGGAGGAAGGTATACCACACATAAGATTAGGCGTTTGGGTAGCTTTAGTTCAACAGTCAACATCTCAAGATTGGTGGGGGAGGGTAAGAGTTTACTGATGATATGAGTTCGAACGGCAATTAGGACCCCTCCACCTCTAGACCTACGATCATTGCGATAGATAATGTATTGATTTGGTAGAATTTCATTGTTAAATACATTGCTGGTTAACCAGGTTTCTGTAATAGCAACCAAGTCATATTCATGAGAGTAAACTAAGGATTGGAATTGTGTTAACTTATTAACAATACTTCTAGTGTTTATGTAAAAACAATTAGGTAGTCATTGATTTTGATTAGGAACAGAGGGTTGTTGATTAGGGACAGAGTCGGGTGCAATACTAGCAGATGTAGAGCTTGTAGTAGATGAACCACTGGAGGAATTAACAAATTTGAAGTCTGTAACTATGCCATGAAGTCTGTTGTTGATAAGAATCTGACCGTTGCGAAGTTTTATAGCCTTACGGTCTATTCCTTGTTGAATAAGGTTCCAACGTTCATGAAGAAGGATTGAATCTATCTTTCTCTCTTCAGGTGTCATGTCAGGTTTAATCAGGATAGGTTTTTTGGTTTTGTTTCTGTTGAATAAGACAGTGCTGGCATCAAGTGTACGGAGAAATTTAACTAGTATTGGTCTTGGACGATTGCTATCAGCTGAGAATTTTCCCAATCGGTGAATGTCATTAATTGAAGTATCACCAATACTAGTGTCGATGGTGTTAAGGATCGGGAGAACTTTCTCCAAGTCAAGTTTAGATCTGGCGACTCTTGGCATATTTGGAGGGCACTCCTGGATACCGTAGATGACAATGTTGTGGTTTCTGTCAGTATTTCTGGCTTTGGTATTGGTTATATTTGCAGAAGTATTGACACTGGCTTCTGATGGGATGTTAAGAGATGTCAATGTGTTGCCCACTGTCTGGTCTGATTGATTTGTGTTGTTGACAGATGACTGTAGTTGGGTGATTGTTTCTGTAAGTGAAACTATGCTGGCGTTTAGGTCTTTAATGGTATTCATTAATTTGTTTATTTCACTGTTTTGGTTAACCAGCATACAATGAGAGCGTAAGTACTGAGAGTCAGACTCACCTAGTTTGAGAAATGCTGGACGGGTCAGGCCCGCGCATTTTCTGTGGATCCAGCCTTGACAGTCACCTTCACAGAATACGGCTTCATCACCATCAGAATTTTCGCCAGGCTCCAAGATCGCTTCTTCGCAGACTATGCAGTCGGCTTCACTGTTCTTGACGTTTTTGGATTTTCTTTTGGGCGGAGAGCTTCCTGCCAGCTTCCTCTTGGGTTTTCGAGGGGTTGTCATAGTTTCCACTCCAAAAGTCTACGTCCAAAAATGTCTTCTGGCGAGGCTGGCGACTATCCCAGTTGATAATTCGACTGGGACGGGTAGAGTAACACAAAATAAACACAAAAAGACGCAGTTCCCGGGTCTTAAACTCTTCAAGGGAAGAAGAGGAAGACCCTTGCCACACTCGCGTCACGTGCTATGTACATGATCTCACTTTGTCTGCAGAACTTCACATGAATGGTACTGTGTATGTATGCTACTTTATAGCTATCAGAAACATGCAGATGGTCTCATACTCAATTATAAATGTGGATAACTGCATGACAATTTACAACACAATTAGGTAAATAAGGCCACTACAATGAGATAACTTGTTTCTCATCAACCGCCCGCACCAAAGTTTTCTTTTGCCTATGCGCACTCATTAGTGCACGAGATTGCAGCATAACTTCTTTGAGTATTGTGGTAGTGGACTTATCACGTAGAAAAGCACTATTTCCATGGAAAATTACAACCCCATTGAGATACAGACACCGTTTATTAGTGTTTTTTACTTCTGTGTTGATTAGAGTGCTTTCTGGAACATCAAAAACCATCAAGGCATCAACACTGTGACTACAGTGTACAGTAGACTATACACTAGCATTGGTACCGTGACCTGCATGCCCTATGTGCATATCTAAGAGTCATAGTAGCTTTAGTGCATAAGACAGCCCCTCCCCCCTAATAAGACTGACCATCCTACACGTGCTAACCCCGCTGCTGCATGTTTGCTGATGTTTGCTACTGCTCAGTGCTGCTGCTGCTGCTGCTGCTGCTGCTGCTGCTGCTGCTGCTGCTGCTGCTGCTGCTGCTGCTGCTGCTGCTGCTGCTGCTGCTGCTGCTGCTGCTGCTGCTGCTGCTGCTGCTGCTGCTGCTGCTGCTGCTGCTGCTGCTGCTGCTGCTGCTGCTGCTGTTTTTGCTGTACTGGGGTATGGTAAATGACCCCAAGACTGGTGGAGCTCTCGTAAAGGAAATGAAAGCTTTGTTACTGAAGTTGAAGCTTATGTGAACTTGGAGTTTTACCCTCAGTGCGCACCATTGCTTGGTGTGTACCTGCCAATTACCTAAAATAAAGGATTATTATATTGGTTTTGTACAAATATATACATCCTGCAATTTATAGCTATGGTTTGTGCAGTAATGAAATAATGAGATAACCCGCCCGCCCGCATGTGTTACTCTATGAGAAGTTGATGAGAAACAAGTTATCTCATTGTAGTGGCCTAAGCGAGGAGAGCAATTACAATGTGCATGGTAGCTAGTAGGTTCTAACTGAATTATACATATACTGCTTGTGTAAAGCTAATAACTTGAAAAATGAACTTTGTAAGTGTCATCAGCTGTGCAACATGCCATGCATGGCTCCTCACTGTATTTGCATTTTGATATACTATGTACACTCTTCTTTTGAGGATCCAATTTCTTGTTTACGTACTTTTCTTGATTATACATACTGTAAATAGTACCATGCACCACTCACATTCATCACACTGGACCTACAGCAAAAATTAATGTGGATGTTAAAGAGTACATTCAGATAAGAGTAGCTAAACACATTGTCTTCCCATCCACAAGCATGACAGTAAGTAGTGAATAGCTATACAACACACTTATAACAATTAAACAATGCTAGATAATATACATTCATTACTGAATTATTCATTAGAACTCATAAACTCGCCATACAATCTTTGCCATGTTATGTTTTCCTATTTCATCTCATTAGGCAATGTGCATGCCTCATTCAATAGCAAAGATTCAGCAAACTGCAGTTTAAAAAAAAATATTGCACAATTAATTACTATGCACATCAGTCTTAGAGTATAGCATGTCTAATATTGCTATAAGTTACAGCCATGTAGGTTTACATTAATTTGCAAACTGAAACATTACTTTCTCTACAGTTATTATATCTCTTTCCTACCTCCCTCAGTGTTATTGTATCAGCATTCTCCAGGTCTTCCTCTGTTTGAGCAATCATTACAATGTACTTCTTGAGCTCATCTGATTGTAATTGTCTGCTCAACACTCCTTTAGTGCCACCAGGCATAAATATCCATTTTTAAGTAACAAATTAAAGGTAAACAATAGATTATATGTAGCAACAATAAAATAAAATATTTAATGAAATAATATGCATATATATATGCCCTGAAAAAATTGGTTTGATTTGCCAATGGATGTAAATTATTTAATATGGTTGCTATGTTTTAACCAATCAGAATGCAGTATTTTAATTTGTATTTATATGGATAATTATATCAAAATCTTATGTTTATATTTAGCTACAATGCTACCTCCTCATTTTGATACTAAGAGCAAGTTTATCAGTGTAAGGAGTCAAGTGTTACACCATTTTGTTTGATGGTATGTAAAATGTGTGGAAAAGGTACCTTTTCACAAATCTGGTCATTTTAACTCAACTATTCTAAAGAACGTACAGTATGCCAGCTTGTGTATTTTCAAATCAATAGCATTTCCACTATGGAGAAATGAAGTCATTTGTTATAATAATGTGAGATGAAAATCCATGACAAATAAGGCAGTAGACAGCTGGATGAGCCAATAAATCAATATGTGCAAAAGTCAGAAGACATCAAGAAAATAATCTACACACTGTAAAAAAGAATTTTTCATTTTAACAAAGAACTTGTTATCCCTGCTGCAAAAAACAGCAAACACTTCATTTATTAAAATAACAACAGGGAATTTTTGTTGTTGTAACATCATTTCCTTGTTAAAGTAAAAAATTGTCGTTACACTAACAGTCACTTTTTGTTAAAACATCTAGAATGTTAAAAACAGCAATTAACAGTTCTGCTGAAACAACGTATGCTTTTGGTCATTTTTTACAGTGCAGGTGCTTACATAAACCATCATAATTGTATGGATGATGGCATTATTGTATTTAGTGGAACTGTCAGATACTTTGATGAAATGAAATGTTAAACAGACAACGAGATACATTGTTATAGATTATACACCAATGACTATGTATAAATCAAGACATATTATATTTAATCCCCTTCCTTTGATTTATACTTTTCAGACTTATACTGTATGCAGCTAGGTGTTATCATGTTTTTCGTAAAGCTTCCAACCCAGACGATTGACCTTTATTAATTTTGACTATGTAGAATTCCATCAGATCCTACCAGATCAGCAGGACTTAACAGTCACAATTCAAGACTGGATCTGCCAACAGTGTGATGAATTCATGATTGTTTTTATCATAAATAAAGATGTCAGTTTCATCACTTATATATAGTCATGCAAGATATCATGCCATCAATATTCTTTTATTTTTAGGAATGCTTTATTTTAAATAGGTTTATTATTATTATTATTGGTAATACTGTGTAGACCTCTATATAGAGTCTAGTGCACAGGTCACAACATACATACAAGTATACAAATTAAATAATTGCTAGTTTTTGTTTGAACTGCATGATCAATATAATTGGAGTCAATCACATTTTGGGGTAGATCATTCCAGATTTTAATTGCTGAAGGGAAAAAGGAGTACATATAAGAATCAATCCTTGTCATTGGTTGCATAAATCTCATATTATGACCTCTGGTACTATGTACAGTGGATATGGGTGTCAGAAATGGATTTTCTGGGATATCAACAAGGTGGTTAATTTGCATCATGCAGTAAAGCAAATTATATCTTAATTGCAGTAAAGCTAAATACATCTCAGCTCTAGAGAATAGAATAGCTAAATATGATTGCTCTATTAGAATATCTCGGTCTTCACTGAACAGAAACCGCTAAGCGAGACTAGCGCCCCCCCTCCCTCTTTCCCGAAAAGAAATGAAAGCAGAGTTGCATCCGGCATAGTCAATAGGTACGGCAGTGCAAAAACCTTCTGCTTGATGTTATACGCATACCAGGTTAGTTATACTCAGATGGTACGATTTTCCGTACCATACGCGTATGGTTGTACCGTACGCGTATACGCGTATGGTACAAAATACGCATATGGTATAGAACATATACACGACCAGTATACACTATTTGATTTGGGGTAGAAAGGAATTTTCAAATAAAGATGGTATGTGATGATGAAGTTGAACACATTGCATCTAATGACAAGCACCTCCTCCATGCAGACAGAGCACTTGCATGTACACCTACATACTCCAGTTGAGCAATCAGTATAGTGTTAATTAAGAAAGTAGACCCTTAGACATGTGTGTTGATACTATAAGGCAGAAGTAAAAAGATATAATATTTCTTCAAAATGTACTGTACCACACAAAAACAGCCAAGCTGTGAAAAAATGGTGCGGCCTTAAAAAGCCTGGGTGAAAAAAGTTGTGAAATCAAAGGTGGTGGCCAAGAAATGGCTGCAATGATGTTAATGCTAATAAATTTTAACAATGCACACAGCCATTATTAAAATTTTTAGCATTAACATCATTGCAGCCATTTCTTGGCCGCCACCTTTGATTTCACAATTTTTTTCACCCAGGCTTTTTAAGGCCACACCATTTTTTCACAGCTTGGCTGTTTTTGTGTGGATTTCACTCCTTTTTGTACTTACAAGGCCCCAAAACCAGCCTATGGCTGACTTTGAGGTTTGTCTTTACTCACATTTCTTCTTTTCTATGTAGATACAATGAAGACAGACTTATAAATGTATTTCATTGCATGATTTAATTCAATATTTGATAATATTATTGTAATATTCTAATAGAGTGGACATTTTTTTGAGGACTTCTACATAGAATGTTCTAGAACAGTCTAGAACTTCTATTGGTAGATCTATGAAATTACAAACGTTTGACTATAAGCAGATTTCAACTAGAAATTTCATTTATAAAGCAGAAATTAAGTAAGGTGATCAGTCAAGGTAGCATGCAGTGGTTCAGTGGTTAAGGATGGAGGTGTTAGGTATGGAGGTCCCTGGTTCAAACTCTGGTAAGTTGTTTTTTTTCGACATTTTTTGCACACCTTTTTACCCCGTGGTGACTGCTCTATTAGAGTATCTCGATCCCGCGATTTTACACTTGCTTAGTTTTTGCTTTATAACTTGGTCGCTGTAACTCTATTGCTATTCAAACTATCAAAAGGCACTGCTACGATGATCAGCCTATCTACACACCAATTTTCAAGTTATTTCTATGCTTGGTTTACCCTGTAGCCGTGACAGAAGTTTGATCTGTTTTTACGTGAATAAACGTCCATAACTCCTTGAATACTACTCAGACTTACAACAAACTTGGTACGTGAATACACCGTTACACGTTCTTAATTTGTGCCAAAGATCGAGGCAATCGAGTTACACGTCTGCATTTTATAGAAATTTTTGCAATGTGTGCGAAAAGAAATCGAAGCCCCCGTAGCCCCCCGTACGGCATAAGAAGAAAAAAACGAAGAAATTAAAACGAAATTTTGGACGCCCATATCTCGCAAATGGCTGTTGCGAATTTAATCTAATTTGCTGTGTGGCGTACCCTACCTGGGGGACAGCTATAATGCAAAAATAGTGTGCTTTGGAGAAGAGGCCATGGAGCTATGCATGAGTGAAAAAGCTGTTTTCTTTCTTCCTGTAAATATACTCACGGTGTGGTCGCCGGCTTTCTTGGCCGCACCAACGTTGAAACCGGGTCACTACTGCTGACCCGGATGACCCACTGACCCGGATAGCAATCCGGGTCAGACCCGGATAGCAATCCGGGTCAGACCCGGATGTGACCCGGATTAATTAAAGCCGAGACGTGTTTCGGCTAGTCTCGGGCGAGCGAACGAGTCTACATTTTGAGCGTTCGATTCGTGTTGAGTAAATATTGCAACTTCAGCCTAGCTGTAGGTTGAAGACCAAAAAAAAAAAAAAAAAAAAAGTCTATCTACTGACAATAGCTACCCCTCACCATAGATACCCTCAGTTTCGTGCTACATACTGCACTTACTAACAAATAGGCGTGGCTGAGCATATGTTGGTAATGCGATAAGTGGGTGTGGCTCACGAGAGAGCTACGCGATAGCGTTTATAAGTTCCACGTCGTCAAACGAACAATTTCGTTTCTCACGTGATCCAATCCGGGTCAGACCCGGATAAATTGTAAACCGGGTCAGACCCGGATGACCCGGAGAAAATGTGACCCGGATGACCCGGATGACCCGACCCGGTTTCAACGCTGGGCCGCACGACACACTACCGTGTGTCTTGATGTATATACAAAATTAATTGTTGCATAGAATGTGATTTTAGTAGTTTATTTAGTTCCTTTGATAAAAATGCAGTTGTTATAATGGGCATAACATCTAATAGAAAGTACAATTGTATGAGCAGTCATTTTGTGAAATAAGAACCACTACACATACAGTGCTGTGGTAATGGATCCTGCCATGATTCCTCGGGATAACTCCGTACTCTAGTCCAGTGCACATGCTTCAAGGTCTCCAACACAGAAGTACCATTAGCACAATTATCTTCATCAAAGAATTCACAATATGCTCTCCTGTACTCACTGGGACTAAACACTATGCAATGTTTAGTTGACAAAATTTCCTATAGTATTAAAGCAAAAATTATTACATAATAATCATCAAACTACAGTACTATGTATAACCTTGAGACACACATACACATTACAATATATCATCAGATATCTAGTAAAACTGTGGATTCTCAAGTATGGTAATTATATTAGTGCTGGATAAATATTATTATAGATTTTTGACTACTCTCTAGCATTAATAATTGAGAAGGGGTGAATACTAGCTATATACTGTACTTTTGTAGCCATGCTTATGTGACATGCTTTATAATACCAGACTACAATGTCGAGTTTACAACTTTTAAAGCATCAGTACACACATTGTAATAAAGTTCCCATGTAAATATTCCTGACACACAAATTAAAGTACATTCATTTAATTCCACAAATCAAAATTAAATTTCATGGCTCTCATAATGTCACTTGATTACAAATGCATCATGTGAGCAGTAAAATGTATAAATAACTACTTTATCTATATAGTATCCAAGAAATTGCAGTATTAGTTTCAACCTTATATTTACATTAGCATGCACAGCTATGTATCCACAAGAAGTATTGTACTTTGCATATACATTGTACGTAATACTAATACAAGAAGAGTATACAGTAGTACAGTATTTCTGTATTAGCAATATATATTTGATCCATACAAAGAGGTCATGTAACCAATTGCAAGGACCTCGATGGCATGATCCAATATGTGTCAAAGCTATGGGTAATTCCCTGTTGCAGTATATATCTGCTATCTTATATATGCATACCTCAATGTCTTGAAGAATATCAGTCAGTGTTTGTAGATACTCAAGCACACTGTTTAACTTACCGATATCTTCTGTATTATTCACTTTCTTCAAACTGTCATTTTCTCAACAAAGTATTCTCCTCTGAATAAAGAATTCTGTAACTGATATTTTATAGCCATTGCAGTTGTGAATACACTACATGTGAAATCAAACTGTTGCAGTGATAAATTGACAATGTCGAGTTCATGATCAGAAGAATTGTTCGAGTGTTCTGTTGGTAGTACAACTGCTTTTCTATGCTATAGAGTTAATACAGTAATACAATGAAGAGTATAGTACACTATTATATACCTTCACCATGTACTGTACTTGTAATTTGATAAGTTCAGATGTACAATAGAACTGTTGTGTCTTGTAGCCAATAGATACTCCACTGTTCCGCTTGTTCTTCGTTGGAGCACTGTGTGCAACAATGATCATAGTTATCAGGAAAATTGTAGTAACTAAAAGCTTATATCCTGAAGCCTCCATGCTGAAGCTAGCCATCTGTTGCTACTGAAGTATACTTTGTAGGGTTCTTGTATAATGCCACAGTGCAAGCAGAGCTTACTGTTATACTCCAAGACCACATGTTTTATGATGTCACTTCATGAAATATACAATATTGGATGTACACAAAGTAATCACTTGGAATGTACACTAGCAACAAATTAAGGTATCTATGACCATAAATGAAACTTAAAATAACAAAAGTGCTGGAAACCATATAGAATCACTGCTATTTCATTATTGTAAGTGATATAGCACTAGAAACAATAAAACTTGTACATGCTGGTAATACATAAGTACGGTAAGGTCCTTCAATAACTACCAGAATATTATTTTACCATCTACTAATATAATTTCAGCTAAATAGTGTAGCAGATTCATTCCATAATGTTTCTAATTGTTATGTTTGATGGATTTATGGTAGAAGATACTGAAACATTCTCTATAATACGTACAGTACTTGTGTCGTCAGTTTCCATCCAACAATTATGGCTACTGATACCATGGCTACTACTATATAGGAGTTTTGTGTATGTAACTACAGGTGTGATAATTATCAGTTAAGTACAACATTGTTGCTCATATATACAGACGTGAAATGGTATCAAAAGAACAGTACAATACACACACACAAATGCATCAGAATCACTGTGAATGCTATTTATTATTTTAATAATTATGTTTCTTGTGTGTGCATGTGTTTTTGTACCTATACATTATCCACAAAATTAAACAGTTCTGGAACCAGATGTCCATGTGTCTATAGTGACAGTGGAAACATGTTTACTGTATACCTGCTAAACATTACAGCAGTGATTAATTAGTAACAATATGTGAATATGTTTTAACCTTTTATACGATGAAAAGGAAGATTTCAACATCCTTAAATAAACAGTGTATGTAGGTGTATAGGTTGTTATGGTAGTTATAATAAAGCCGTTAAAGTATGCATAAACAAGACTATTAATTTTTCACATGAAAAGTATGCTCCATATAAGTGAAACCATTTCCTAAACAATTAACCCTACAGTCGTGTGGCTAATTACCGAATACTATATAGTACAATGAGCATGAGCAATTGCACAATAATTTGTTGTGCTTTGTTGGTTGAAAAAATTCAATGAATATTGAATATGTGTGATACTGCTAACGTAAGCCTTTTACATCACAATAACCATGTGTGTAGGTGTACTGTACATATGGGGGAAGAAAATGTCCAACTATTCTTGTCTCACATATATACAGGTGTAGTCTAGTGGGATGTTTCAAGTACATTTCCTTGTAGATGGTACAGTTACTTGTAGGTTACTAGAGAAGAGTCTTCTGTACTAATTAACTGCATAGCACAGATATCCGCCAAGTGAAGTCTGTGTGATATTGTGTAGCATGATTGCTGTACCATCATTGATACGTGTAATCAGTGTGTAGCATGACTATACAAGGGAATTATACAAGATCAGAGATTTAAAAAATATCAAGTTGTGGGTAACAAATAATGAATACTGGTAATGTATACTGAATACAGAATGTCCTCAAAGCAATTTAGCATTCCATACAGTCTTGAATTCATTTGAATAAGAAATCATCTAGTGCTGTGCATGGAATTAATTACAAGTGTTATATTAAACAAAAGTGTCTGTAAACAGCAGTGTTTACCATATGACTGTATGGGGTTAAAAATATTATTTTGCTGTGAGAACAGTTTCACTAAATCTACAAAATTTCCATGACAGTTCCAATCTAGGTCCCTGAATGTTTTCTTAAAAATTGTAACTTAAAGATTTTTCTAGTGCATAATATTATGCTATATGCAAATGTCAATCACACAAATAGTATGTTTTACTTGCTGTAGTATCCACACAGTTATCACACACATATTTGTATGTGTGCTATAAAAGGACACATGTAATGAATACTTAATACCCACCATCAGTGTTGCCATGTGTGATGTCATGCCATATGATGTCAATGATGGCATGCGTTTTGATGTACTCGCATGGCATCGGTACATCAATTACCGAAATAGGATATTTATCTTTTATATAAATATGAATTAACTATCTCTGCTCACATGCGTTACTAAACCAACTATATTTCCTATCACATGTTTTAAATTCCTCCATTCACATGCTACTGGTGATAACAATCTTAACAAATAAACAAAAATTTTGGTAATCACGGATCATTCATGGAAGCAAGGAAATCCATAAGTGACAGATTATATTCAGTGTGATATCATAGAAGTGTTTCTACAT
Organism: Dysidea avara; assembly: GCF_963678975.1. Taxonomy (NCBI): domain Eukaryota; kingdom Metazoa; phylum Porifera; class Demospongiae; order Dictyoceratida; family Dysideidae; genus Dysidea; species Dysidea avara. The sequence goes on along the minus strand of NC_089272.1, from coordinate 24,635,276 downwards.
GTGTACATGCATGGGCCATCAGTGTAATAATTTCTAGATATATACATTAAACTGTATACCAAAAAGATTATTTTGCTTAATAAAAGCTAGTACCAAAACGGACAGCCTGATACATGACACAGGTGTTATCAAATGTAGCCAGCAAGCAAAAAATGTCGGTTGTTGCATCAGTGTATATCCTACCTTGATTTGTTTACAAAACTATATAGTGCATAAAAATAATAAGGTTTGATCATGAAATGGGTAGATCTAAGCACTGTTACTATACAACTCGTACAATAATCGATTAGTGGGCGTGGCTCCACGTAAGCTTGCAGACAGCAACGGACACAGTTTCGTACTAGACTGCACTTACTAATAAATGGGCGTGGCTGAGCGTATGTTTGTAACGCGATAAGTGGGCGTGGCTCACGAAAGAGCTACGCGACTAGCGTTTATGAATTATCACGTCGTCAAACGGACAATTTCATTTCTCACGTGATCCAATCAGGGTCAGACCCGGATAATTTGTAAACCGGGTAGGCGGATGACCCGTGACCCGGATGACCCGACCCGGTTTCAACGCTGTACTGGATAGCTCTTTTTGTAGCTGAGCTCTCTACGCAGTGACTTGTTTGTAGCTGAATTCTCTACAGAGTGACTTGTTGTAGCTGAACTCTCTATAGGTGACTTGTTTATAGCTGAATTCTCTTCAGTGTGACTTATAATGTTCTGAATCTCTACATCAACATATTATTTGGAGCTGAACTCTCTACAGGGTGACTTGCTTGTAGCTGAATTGTCTATAAGATTAACTGTTTGTAGCTGAACTCCCTACAGAATAACTTGCGATGTAATATCTATAATGGAGTAAGTTATAAACATAGCTGAATGCTCTATTAGGGTGACTGTTCTATTAGAGTATCTCGATCTCGCATATGCTACACGTAGTTGGCTTTGGAATCATAACTCAGTGGTTTGTAATCCGATTCTTCTGTACTACTGCAAGGACTTTCTATAATAATTATTCCAGCTACACACCGATTTTCAGCTCATTGTTCTAAGTGGTTTGCCTGGTAGGCGTGAAAACTAATAGTTTTTTTTAAATATAAATCGATCGCGTAATTGTGACACAGATTGGGTTTTGTGTCGTATCTCGATGGCCTTTAACTGGATTCCTTTCAAACCACAAAAAGGCACTCCTACGATAGTTACTCCATCTACATAGCAATTTTCAGCTCATTCCTTCAAGCGGTTTACCCTGTGGGCGTGACAGATCTTCGACCTTATTTTACGCAAATAATCGGTTATAATTCCGTGAATGTTCATTGGATTCCTACCAAACTTGGTACTGAGATTCGCCTTAATGAGCTCTTTAAGTGTGCCAAATTTCAGCCCTATTGGAGTACGTATTCGTGTTTTATGGCGGATTTTGCAAAGTGTGCGAAAAGAAGAAGTAAAAGTAGAAGAAAAAACCCAAACTTTGGCTGCTCGTATCTCGGAAACAGATGGAGCGAGTTTCTTCAAATTTTGAATGTAGCCTCCCCTACCTAGCCGGAACTTCTGTAGCAACTTTGGCTTCAATCGGATAAGGAATCACGGAGTTACAAAGGTGTGAAAATTGCGTTTGCTTTCTTCCTGTTAATATACTCATGGTGTGGCGCGCCGGCTTCTTGGGCTGCACAACACACTACCGTGTGTCTTGATTCAAGTTTGGCATTTATCGGTACTGTACACTGCAATTAACCCACTCATGCCAGTCATCATTATCATCATAATCAACATAATTTATGATAGGTGCTATGCTAGCTGATACAACAGGTTGGAAATCATATTCTAGCATAAAAGGTGCAATGTTTATTTGCTAAAAGTTGAGCAATTGTAACTTACCATGTTTGCATGAAAAATTGAGACAGACACAACCGTTGCTGCAAGTGAAATTAATATCCTAATAGTACAATCATGTATACCTAACTTGGAAGGAATTTACTTTGTTATAAAGTACTAGTGCAAATAAATATCTAATCAAAAACAGCCAAGCTGTAAAAAAAAGGTGCGGCCCCTAAAAAGGTCAAGGTGAAAAAAGATGTGAAATCCAAGGTGGCAGCCAAGAAATGGCTGTGATGGTAGGTTAATGGTAAAAATTTTAATAACAACAATTCAGGTGAATTTTGTGCCGCTTGGTCTTGGCACAAAATTCACCTGAATTGTTGTTATTAAAATTTTTACCATTAACCTACAGTACCATCACAGCCATTTCTTGGCCGCCACCTTGGATTTCACATCTTTTTTCACCTTGACCTATTTAGGGGCCGCACCCTTTTTTACAGCTTGGCTGTTTTTGATTAGATATCACTTCTTTTTGTATTTGTATACCCCAAAGCTGGCCATAGGCTGACTTTGGGGCTTTTTTAACCTATCCTATTTCTTTACCACATGAAGAATAAAAAGACAGGGCAGATTTTTAATACTTCAACTGTTTTTGATTTTATCAGTAATTATATAAATATATTTATTACATGTCTATTATTCCCTACTGGATAACTTGTTCGCAGCTGATCTTTCTACTAAGGGACTTGAAATGTAGCTAAACTCTCTACAGGTTGATTTGTTAGTAGCTGCACTCTCTACAGGGCGATTTGCTTGTAGAAGAACTCTCTACAGGATAGTTTCTTTGTCACTGAACTCTCTACAAGGTGACTTGTTTCTAGCTGGCTCTCTACAAGATGACTTCCTCTAGCTGATTTCTCTACAAGGTGACTTGTATCTAGCTGAACTATCTACAGGATGATCTATTTGTAACTGAAATCTCTACAGGATGACTTGTTTCTAGCTGATCTCTCTATAGGGTAACTTATTTCTAGCTGAACTCTCTACAGAGTGGGTTCTTTATAGCTGAACTCTCTACAAGATCACTTCTTCTAGCTGATCTCTCTATAGGGTGACCTGGTCTCTCTGCAGGGTGACTTTTATCTAGCTGAACACTCTACAGGGTGTTTTTTTGTAGCTGAACTCTCTACAGGGTAATTTATTTGCAGCTGAACTCTATGCAGGATGATTTGTTTGTAGCTGAACTCTCTACAGGATGGTTTCTTTGTAGCTGAACTCTCTACAAGGTGACTTGCTTCTAGCTGATCTCTCTACAGGGTGACTTGTATAGCTGAACTCTCTACAGGGTGATCTGTTCATAGCTGAACTCTCTGGGTGATTTGTTTGTAGCTGAACTCTCTACAGGATGGTTTCTTTGTAGCTGGTCTCTACAAGGTGACTTGTTTCTAGCTGATCTCTCTACAAGGTGACTTCTCTTACTACAGGGTGACTTGTATCTATAGCTGAACTATCTACAGGATGATGATCTGTTTGTAGCTGAAATCTCTAAAGGGTGATTTGTTTGTAGCTGAATTCTCTACAGGATGACTTGTTTCTACATATAGCTGATCTCTCTATAGGGTAACTTATTTCTAGCTGAACTTTCTACAGAGTGGGTTCTTTATAGCTGAACTCTCTACAAGATCACTTCTTCTAGCTGATCTCTCTATAGGGTGACCTGGTCTCTCTGCAGGGTGACTTTTATCTAGCTGAACACTCTACAGGGTGTTTTTTTGTAGCTGAACTCTCTACAGGGTAATTTATTTGCAGCTGAACTCTATGCAGGATGATTTGTTTGTAGCTGAACTCTCTACAGGATGGTTTCTTTGTAGCTGAACTCTCTACAAGGTGACTTGCTTCTAGCTGATCTCTCTACAGGGTGACTTGTATAGCTGAACTCTCTACAGGGTGATCTGTTCATAGCTGAACTCTCTGGGTGATTTGTTTGTAGCTGAACTCTCTACAGGATGGTTTCTTTGTAGCTGGTCTCTACAAGGTGACTTGTTTCTAGCTGATCTCTCTACAAGGTGACTTCTCTTACTACAGGGTGACTTGTATCTATAGCTGAACTATCTACAGGATGATGATCTGTTTGTAGCTGAAATCTCTAAAGGGTGATTTGTTTGTAGCTGAATTCTCTACAGGATGACTTGTTTCTACATATAGCTGATCTCTCTATAGGGTAACTAGTTTCTAGTTAACTCTCTACAGAGTGGGTTCTTTGTTGCTGAACTCTCTACAAGGTGACTTCTTCTAGCTGACCTCTCTATAGAGTAACCTGATGTCTCTGCAGGGTGACTGTTATCTTGCTGAACACTCTACAGGGTGATTTGTTTGTATCAAAACTATCTATAGGGTGATTTTTTTTATACCTGAACTTTCTACAGGGTGATTTGTTTGTAGCTGAACTCTCTACAGGGTGATCTGATCTCTCCACAGGGGGTAATTTGTTTGTAACTGATATCTCTACGGGTAGATTTGTTTGTAAGTGAACTCTCTACAAGGTGATTTGTTTGTAGCTGATTTCTCTACAGGGTAATTTGTTTGTATCTTAACTCTCTACAAGGTGATTTGTTTGTAGCCGAACTCTCTACAGGATGATGTGTTTCTAGCTGATCTCTGTACAGGGTGATTTTTTTTTGTAGCTGAACTCTCTACAGGGTGATTTGTTTGTAGCTGATCTTTCTACAGGGTGATTTAGGTTGTAGCTGCTCTCTCTACAGTGGGTGATTTGTTTGTAACTGAAATCTCTCAGGTTGATTTGTTTGTAGCTGAAGTCTCTACAAGGTGTTTTGTTTGTAGTCGATCTCTCTACAGGGTAATTTGTTTGTAGCTGAACTCACTGCAAGGTGATTTGTTTGTAGCTGATCTCTGTACAGGGTGATGTGTTTGTAGCTGAACTCTCTACAGGGTGATTTGCTTGTAACCGAATTCCCTATATTGTGTCTAGTGTGTATATAGCTGATCTCTCTACAGGTTGATTTGTTTGTAGCTGAACTCTCTACAGGGTGATTTGTTTGTAGCTGATCTCTCTACAGGGTGATTGTTTGTAGCTGATCTCTCTACAGGGTGATTTGGTTGTAGCTGATCTCTCTACAGTGGGTGATTTGTTTGTAACTGAAATCTCTACAGGTTGATTTGTGTGTAACTGAAGTCTCTACCTGGTGTTTTGTTTGTAGCTGATCTCTCTACAGGGTAATTTGCAAGGTGATTTGTTTGTAGCTGATCTCTCTACAGGGTGATGTGTTTGTAGCTTAACTCTCTACAAGGTGATTTGTTTGTAGCTGAACTCTCTACAGGGTGATTTGTTTGTAGCTGATCTCTCTACAGGGTGTTTTGTTTGTAGCTGATCTCTCTACAGGGTAATTTGTTTGTAGCTGAACTTACTGCAAGGTGATTTGTTTGTAGCTGATCTCTTTACAGGGTGATTTGCTTGTAACCGAATTCCCTATATTGTGTCTAGTTTCTAGCTGATCTCTCCTATAGGTTGATTTATTTGTAGCTAAACTCTCTACAGGGTGATTGGTTTGTAGCTGAACTCTCTACAGGATTGTTTCTTTGTCACTGAACTCTCTACAAGGTGACTTGCTTCTAGCTGATCTCTGTAGACGGTGACTTCTTCTAGCTGATCTTTCTACAGAGTGACTTGTATAGCTGAACTCTCTACAGGGTGATCTGTTCATAGCTGAACTCTCTACAGGTTGATTTGTTTGTAGCTGAAATCTCTTATTTCAAACTGATTTCACTGTAGGATAACTTGTTTGTAGCTGAACTCTCTACAGGATGGTTTCTTTGTAGCTGAACTCTCTACAGAGTGATTTTTTTGTAGCTGAACTCTATATAGGGTGATTTGTATGTACCTGAACTTTCTACAGGGTGATTTGTTTATAGCTGAACACTCTGCAGGGTGATTTGTTTGTAGTTGATCTCTCTACAGGGTTTCTTTACAGCTGAGATCTCTACAGGGCAACTTCTTCTAACTGAGCTCTCTCTTGTTTCTAGCTGTTCACTCTACAGAGTAACTTGTTTGTATAGCTGAACTCTTTACAGGTGGTTTTTTGGTTGCTGAACTCTCTACACTGTGACTTGTTTGTAGCAAAATTCTCTACAGAGTGACTTGTATGTAGCTGAATTCTCTACAGAGTGACTTACTTGTAGCTGAACATTGTATAAACTATAAAGTGACTTGTCTGTACACGTAGTTGGCTTTGGAATCATAACTCAGTGGTTTGTAATCCGATTCTTCTGTACTACTGCAAGGACTTTCTATGATGATTATTCCAGCTACACACCGATTTTCAGCTCACTGCTCTAAGCGGTTTGCCTGAAAACTAATAGTTTTTTATTCATAAAAATCGATCGCGTAATTGTGACACAGGTTGGGTTTTGTGTCATATCTCGATGGCCTTTAAATGGATTCCTTTCAAACCACAAAACGGCACTCCTACGATAGTTACTCCATCTACATAGCAATTTTCAGCTCATTCCTTCAAGCGGTTTACCCTGTGGGCGTGACAGACCTTCGACCTTATTTTACGCAAATAATCGGTCATAACTCCGTGAACGTTTATCGGATTCCTACCAAACTTGGTACTGAGATTCGCCTTAATGAGCCCTTTAAGTGTGCCAAATTTCAGCCAGATTGGAGCACGCATTCGTGTTTTATGGCGGATTTTGCAAAGTGTGCGAAAAGAAGTAGTAGAAGAAGAAAAAAACGAAGAAAAAAAGAAGAAAAAAAAACCAAACTTTGGCCGATCGTATCTCGGAAATGGATGGAGCGATTTTCTTCAAATTTGGAATGTGAACTCCCCTACCTAGCCGGCACTTCTGTAGCAACTTTGGTTTCAATCAGATAAGGAATCACGGAGCTACAAAGGTGTGAAAATCGCGTTTACTTTCTTCCTGTAAATATACTCACGGTGTGGCGCGCCGGCTTCTTGGGCCGCACGACACACTACCGTGTGTCTTGATTTCAATGGCGGATCCAGGATGGGGCATTTGGGGCAAATGCCCCCCCTTCAAGAAATTGCATACAAGATCAAGATACTCTAATAGAGCAGTCAATTACTCTAATAAAGCAGTCACAATGTTCATGAGGCAGTGTAGCTTACCTATGAAGCTATAAAATAGGATTTTATTTTACATAACAGACGTGATATAGTTGGTAAGGATAACTAGCTATTATTGTTGTGACCTTTTTTTTTTTTTTTTTTTTTGGTCTTCGACTGGTTTTCAGGAAGTTTTTTTGGTCTTCAACTGTTTTTCAGAAAGTGCCCCCCCTCTTTCCAAACTCTGGATCCGCCCCTGGATTTAGTGCAAATAATTATTTGAAACACAAAAAGAAATAAAATCCATGCAAAAACATCCAAGATGTATAAAAAGGGTGTTGTTATGCATTTCACTTCACTCCATGTTCTAGTTAATGCCCTACCCGCTCTGGAACATGCGCTTCTTAATAACAATACAGCACACAATCACACACCCCCATAAAGAAAGGCACTGTCACACATACTGCATAATCTCTACAAAAACAACAAAGTTAGCATTACAGTTATAACCTAAAAAACCCAGATAAATACAACAAAACAAAAATCAAACTTAATTAGAGTCCACAGGTTCAGGTGTTCATTCCCTGGACAGGGCATCAGCCAAAACATTATCTCTGCCAGCAATGTGACGAATGTCCAGGTCAAGGATCACAAAGCCAAACTCCATCACCGTAGACGCAGGGACTGGCTTCAATATCAATGGAACCACTGGAATTGGATGATTCGGTTTGCCCACCACTTAACAAACATGATGGGTCCTGCAGAACTAAGCCACATCATGCTTCAGCTTTGGCAAGTAGAAATGAGCAAGTATCTTGCGATATGTCTCATTGACACCTAAGTGTCCAGCCATGGGAGATGCATAGGCCAGGGACAAAACTTCCCCTCGAAACTTCTGAGGGAGGACAATCTGATGTAAAATCTGCCACTCCTCATTAGCTGGTACATCCAAGGGTCTCCACTTCCGCATCAGGACCCCTGACTTCCTATAAAAACAATTGTCATGCTTATGCATCAGCATCATTCATTAACAGACGCAATTCAACATCATCTTCTAGGGCTAGGATCAGCTGCTCCCTACTACACAGAGTAGCTTCAGCTCTTACAAGGTCATCATTAGCACACACAGTGTCCTCGCTATCACCAGTATCACTTAACATCACACCACCTGAAACCTGTTGACTAGAGCTAGCAACGTCAGGTTGTGTTGTGTCACTGGGTTGCAAAGCTGCTCATCTTGCTGCAGCCCTAGTAACTGCACACGGAAAAGCCCTGGAATAGTGGGTATTGACTTGTCCACATCTGTAGTCAACTCAGGGTTGCTGGTCACTGACAAATCAGGTGTCACTCTACTGCCTGCTAAATCATTTCCTAAGAGTATAGAAATCCCCTGGACTGGAAAGCTAGGCCTTGTCCCCACTACAACTGGTCCAGTAACCAAACCACAATGAAGAAACACAGTATGGAGTGGCACACTAATAGGTGCAAGTCCCATCCCCTGGATGAACATGGTAGCTTCAGTTGCTATTTCCTTAGATAAGGGTAAGGTACCTTCCACAATGAGACTATGGGTTGCCCCCATGTCTCTCAAGATTGTAATTGGCACTTGTACTCCTTCCTTTGACAGTGAAACAGAACCCTTGGACACAAAGGGGTTGACTGGTTCATGTAGAGACAATGGCATAAGTCTGCTGTCAGACTTTGGTTGTACATGATGAGGAGTACAGCCAAGAGTTGGGCTGGGCATTCTTCTTCAACATTCAGCCATGACGTGACCCTTCTTCTTACAGTAAAAGCACACTGGCACATTGTACTTACTGGACCTCGATCCATCAAGCTGACATGTATCATTAGAAGATTTACCACTGGCAGAGCCTGATGCTCCACCATTGTGATTACCCTTGGATCCAGCACCACTCTGGGAATCTTTTGAACAAGTACCCTTAAGAGTCAATGAATAATCCTCTGCCAAGACAGCAGCTTGGTGAAGACTTTCTGCATTCCGTTCATCAAGGTAAGTTTTTGTGTGGGCAGAAATGCAGGATTTAAATTCTTCAAGTGAAATAAGTTGACGAAGTTTGTTGAAGTCATGAGTTACTTCCTTGGACACACACCACTGATCAAATTGTACTTCCTTTTCCCTAGTAAACTCTTTAAAAGTTTGCAAGACCTCTTTGCGACTGTTCCGGAACTGCTGTCTGTAATAGGGATGCCATAATAGTTGTGACATACAACATGTCATGACATAAAGCTCCATGATATGACATGACATAGGCTTCTTTATGTCGAGACATAAATATCTCCTAATAATGCACACTTTTCCATTCATTTTAATCAAATTTGATGCAATAAATTGGGAAAAGTTGACCAATAAGTATGAGCAATGTTGGTTATTGATGTCATAGTTAATATTGCTGATGCTTAAGTTGATATTTTTGCATGTTTGAATCAAAATAATATAGCTATACAGTTTCATAAGTAACAGCTTCAGTTGTGAAACTTTAAGAATTGCATATGTCATGACATAAACCTCTATGACATGTGAAATAAAAATTTCTATGTTGTGACATCCTAGTTTGCTAGCTTCTGGGACTAGTTCATAAGCCTTGAGTATTGCACTCTTGGCTGAGTCATATCAGGAGCTCTGCTCATTCAATCAACAGTGCAGAATAAACCTCATGGACTTTCCCTGTTAAAACACACTGGAGTAAGAGTGTCCATACATTCCAAGCTGGTAGCAATCTTCTCATAATGTAAGAAATGTTTATCTACCTTGAATGGAGGGACAAATTTTATGTGCTTACTGATATCAAACTGGGAAGGATTGGTAGGTCGTGGGGTGGTAGCAGGAGGAGCTTCTAATTCTTTATTCATGGTTGGATAGATAGTTCTTTCTCACAAATTTCCAATTCTTTAAGCTTTAGCTGGCTCTCTCTTTCCCTTTCCTTATCCTGGAGTTCAAGTTTCCGCAATTCTAAACTGTTCTGATCTGTACCAGACACCATTGGTGGTTCAACCTCCTCCACTGACACTATCTCCTCTTCCACTAAATGATCAATAACTATCTGTTTGGTTTGGCTCTTCTTCATTGTACTACCAACCCCAGCTTGTAACCGATACTAACTCGGCCTTCTTCAATGACCAAACAACTCTTAGGGTCAGTTCCTCTACAAAAGTTTCAATATTGAAAGGCTCCATTGTGTGACTATTAAACAAAAATGATAACGAAGCATTAACCACTGCCAAATTCTCTTCACGAGGATAGGAAAACTAAACAGTGCAGCTGGCTAGAGCATGGTGATAAACGATGACAATGGCAGTCAATCCCTGCTAACAAATGAAGCGAGAAATACAGTAACATAATCTTATGCATACCCACCATTAATCCAGCACCAAGGAATTTGAGTCTGAGGTTAAGAAAACAAAATGATGGGTTGCTTAATCCTTCGGATGATCCACCTTCCAGTACTTACACACGTTCACAACTCGCAGTGCTCTTCTGCTTGCTTCTTAGACTTATTTGCCTCTGCCGTCTCTCTCCCGGACAAGCCCCCAAACCTGTTACGGCCGGAGCACATTTCACTTCACTCGGCAATCTAGTTAATGCCCTACCACACCCTGGGGCGTGCACTTCTTATTAGCAATACAGCACACCATTGCAGTATGGCCTTCAAAAGACTGAGTGAAAAAAGTTGTGAAATCACAAGTGGTAGCCATGAAATTGTTGCAATGTTGTTAATGATAATAATGGATTTTGCATTGTTTAAAATTTATTAGCATTAACATCATTGTAGGCATTTCTTGGCTGCCACCTTTGATTTCACAATTTTTTCACCCAAGTTTTTTGAAGGCCACACCCTTTTAATACAGCTTGATTGTTTTTGCTTATTATTACTGCTTAATTTACAGTGACCAGCACTGAAGGTCTGACAGCAACTAGTACTGCATTTTGCACTTGCTTGGTTTAAGATTTAAGATTAGATACTGGGCAGTCAACTCAGCTGGTTGGCCCAGGGGGTGAAAATGCCCAAAAGGTACAATCACATGCATACATCCTATTAAATTAATAATTACAATAATTAAGATTAGTAAATTCGTCTATGTCTCTTGATTCAATCACATTAATTGGTAAATTGTTCCAATCTTTAATTGTTCTAGGATAGTGGTTTTTACTTTGTAACTCTAGTTACAGTATTATTACAGTTTTTCAAAAGCATTGCTGTGATAATTACTTTGTAATAATATATGCACACCAATTTCCATTTTTTCCCATGCAATTTACCCTGTAGCCATGATATAGAATTGATCTTTTTTGCAAAGAAATGTCCATCTTAATGTGAACGTTTATCAGATTCATAGCAAACTAATTCACTTTTATTTGCCCTACGGTTGCACCAAATTTCAAGGCAATCTAGTTGCATATTTCAATTTTATATTGCAAAATCTGCAAAAAAAAGAATATTGGCCTCCATAAAGTCCTTAAGAATAATAATAAAATAAAGACAAACATTGAAACTTTGGCTACCCATATCTCAGGAGTGAACTTGATCAAATTTGGTTTGTAGTCTCTAATACCTGGTAAACAGTTAATGGTACTTTGGAGAAGGAACTCTGGGGTTACACATGTGTGAAAATGGTAGTTTTTTCTTCCTGTCATAATACATATGTGTGTCAGCTTTCTTGGATGTATGACACAATACCATGTAGCTATAAACAGCTATCATGGTGTTGTTTGCTGAAAATGTAATATTTAAGTCATGCCAAATGATAGTACTACCATACCTATAAAATTATGTGACCAAATTTTGGAAAATCATTCATATGACACCTAAAATAATACATGATAAAAAAATAAGCTTTATGGTGTAAATTCACTTATTAATGATTTTAATCAATTCTCAATTTCTTGAAATACAAAAAAGTTTTTGAAATATTTTAAAACTGGACCCTGCACTAAACAACATCACCCTAAACATTAAAATTATTTCATGAGTGATAGTAGTGTAAACAATCAATTACTGATACTCTTAATACCACGGAACGTACCTTCCACTTCAATTATTCCTCAGGTACAAATTTTGGCAGAAGTATTCCTCTAAATACAGGTGTTCCCTAAGTTTGATGTCAATAGCTGCCTTCCCTGACCAGTAACAGGTGAAAAGGTGAGGAATCAAAATAACCAGTTACCAGAGCCATAACTCAATTACCGGAACTCACATACGCTTGTGTATTTCAATTACCGGAGCAATATCTAACCACCAACCAAAAGGACATTCCTAAAGCCATCAAAATTTATACAAATTTATGTTTACATTTTATACATCATTTTATTGTAAGAATTACGATTTTTTTTTGTAAAAATGTATACATAAATTGCTTGATAATTAAACACACAATGATTATTTAACAGTTCTACAGTAATAAATAGTGGAACAACCAGCTCCCAACCAATTCTAGATGTTTCACTTTACACTGTTCTTGATCTCTTGGTTTTTAGATGTTTTGTAGGGATAGCATGGCAGTATGCTTCACTTCCAGTCATGAAGATGAATACCTATGTTTCTTAGCAGTTGGCCAAATGCATGGTAGTACACTATTCTGGACTATATTCTCACCAACCTCTGCCTTCACCACAGCCACCATGTCATCTTTGGGCATGTCAGTTCAATTCCCATGTTCGGTAGTTGCTGTATCATGTTTATTTGTAGTCCTGGCCTTTTTATTGTTTGGTGACTAACATCGAAGCAGAAATCAATAGTACTCTCTCAAAGTGACAGAGAACAAATGCCATTGATGGTGCAGGGTGAACTCACATCCAAACACAGCCCCAAACCTACAGTACAGAAGTCATAAAAACTGTAAACCTTTGTCCATTCCTTTATCAGTAGAATTATAACCCTCAACAAACATGAAACAGTCTTTGTCAACCATTCCACTTCTTTGTACAATGGAATTCCACCGTTTTTATTAGTAAAACGCCCATCCGATAATTGAAACATAAGTTTTCAGTAATTGAGTCAATCCGATAATGAATGCTTATGCTATAGGTGATTTTCCAAAATTTGGTCACTTATGTACTGACTGGATCTGAAAAAACTGGACACGATCATGCAACAGTATAAAGCATTGAATACAAACACGGGTAAAATCTCCATAAGTTTTTTGAATGTTTTCTTCTTAGTGAAGAAAAGACTAACAATAAAAACCAGGATATCATCTTATTTGCCTACTTAGGAAGAGCTCAAAAATCTTTGTTTTGTGAGACTCAAGGATGTTGAAGGTATAGGCCTGCATTTGTTTTCGTCACGTTGAAATGATAGTATACAATCGATCTTTCTTCACTAATTTCACCTTTTTGTGTAGTGACGAAAGGTTATACAATTAGGAAAAACTTACCCAGTAATTGATTTCCCTACTCATGGTGAACACGATAGTGCAAATTGTAATTCTGTGTGTTGTTCTGCTCATAAGTTTAAATCATTTTGGTAAGCACCTGCAATTTATTTTCCTTATATACTAGCAGTGCAAATTGATCTTTTTATTGTTACTAGTTTTTATGCTGTAATTATCTCCCCCAAGTTATTGGCATATGAGGTGGAAACTTGCAGAGCTTGCACTTGGTTAAGTAGATTATAAATATTTAATAAACAAGAATTCGAATAATGCACAATTATATCAGGTTTTTGCAGATCTAGTTACATAATTATATACAAAATCTTTTAAGTCAAAATAAAAGTTACACACACACACGCACGTGCATGCACACACACACGCGCACACACGCGCACACACCATATCACCTTATCAGCCTGTCTTTTGACAATAGCAGGGTCCTGGAAGAACTGGACCAGGCACAATCTCAGCTCACACATGCACAAACATACACACGCATGCACACATAAATATATGTGCCTTTTTGCAAATTGTTGACAATTTTCTAAACTTTTTACAATTTAATGCTGCTCATTTTAATTTTCCCAAAACTTAGGTCATTTTCAGAATCTTGATACTTGACGTTGTCATATGATAAAATAATAAATTGAGCAACACAGCAATGTGATGTATATTTAAAGACCAGTAGCTATTTATACAAAGTAAGTAAATTACAAGTACACAATAAAATGAGCCAGGGGCAGTGGAGCAGGCCAAAGGGTGAGGGGTCCAGGCCAGCTGTAAGGTGAAGACCACAAAAAAAGGTCACTGCCTGCTGACAATAGCTGCTCTCCACCATATCTCTTTATTTATAACTACACATACGTAGCTAAGTAGCTAGCTACACTACTTCTCTGAATACTGTGACTGCTCTATTAGAGTATCCAGATCCTGACTGTTCTATTAGAGTATCTCGATCTTTTCTTGCAAACAGTGTCCCATATAAGTGGGGGAGCCATGGCCCTCCTCTCCCCCCCCCATCTCCACCGCCTATGAAATGAGCAATTTTCAACTAGAGTATGGACCATAGCACATCGATAAATAGTACTGAAACAAGCTGGAGTAGTGCACGGTATTAAATCACAGTAAAACAATAAGAAGTGTTATAGATATAACACTTCTTATTGTTTTACTGTGATTTAATACCGGTAAAACAATAAGAAGTGTTATAGATATAACACTTCTTATTGTTTTACTGTGATTTAATACCGTGCATCAGTACTATTTATCGATGTGCCATGGTCCTTACTCTAGTTGAAATTTCTGGTGTACTTGTTTGTTAACCATAAAATTATTATGACTGGTGAACCCACGCATAGCACTGGAGACATGTCTATTATGCCAGAATAATTTTGGGAATAATAGGTAGTTGAAAGAATTGGGAATAATTGGATGAGTTCTAGCAATAATTAGCACAAAATTACAAGTCTTTCTTGTAGTCTGGTGCAAAAATCTTTTGGATACAACACTGAAACAGTGCAAGCATAAAAATGATTGAAAAGATCAAGATGCTCTAATAGAGCAGTCACCTAAACTCTAATAGAACAGTCAATATTGAGTCCATAATTCTAATTATAGCAGTTACTTATGTAAAACTCTAACTAATATGCTTCTTTTTGTACAAATTCCAAGAATAATTTTGGGAATAAATAGGTATCTTTAAAAAGAATTGCCAGAAAAAATAATTGGAAGCCCATAGCGCATAATAGACTTCTGCCTACATACTGCACCAAAAGAAAGAAATGGTGTCGTGTGCCCCAGCTATCAAGTATCATCTGAAAAGTGAAGTATCCATTATGCTTCGTTGTCAGCTATGTTCAACCCGTTACACAGCAGGAACTATTCGAAAAACACCTCTGCAATCAAAGTAGCCACTATGAAAAACACGGACAGTTTCCATTATGAAGGAAAGCCGTCACATGCTAATGCTAAATCGACACTTTTCACTGTCAGCAAAGATGAATGGAACACAAAGGAGTACACTGGTAAGTGCATGAAAAATGCATTGTACATACTGTAGTATGCTAAAAGGCACCTCTTGGGCCGAAGTGACATTGAACAGTGAAAAATCAAGTCCATAGCCTTAGCTGTTATCAAGTTACACTTGTGTAAAGGCATCAGTCAGTTGGTTAGTCAGTCAGTCAGTAGAAAAGTCTGTTTAATAATTTTTTTTTTCAAATTCCATAGCAACTTGTTAAAGCGTTTCGGGTCGATCTGAAGACATGTTTGGGCTTAGTTTTACCTAACCAATACTGCTTTATTGCCATCAGAGAAAAATGAGGCTGATTTTGGGTGATGTTTTTTCATAGGCCACACCCACACCTTTGTTCCCTACTATTATGATTAGTGTGACTTTTACTGTACTTTCCTTCATTATACAGGTTTATTGATTGCTAAAGGTCCTGTTAATGTTACAGAATGTCTTAATGATGGCACGCAACCCTTAGCTATACAAATCCCTTGTGGTTTTACTGGAGCTCCTGCTAACACTACAATACCAAACTGGAGGATTGTTACTAGAGCTGAGGATGGTTCTGTTATCAGCAATGTAACTAGAAATACAACTGATATCAACAATAATTATAGTGATAACTTATACTGGGTACCTGATTGGACCAATAAAGTGAACAAAAGTATTAATAGTTTTTTGTCAATTGGTCCAGTGGATATAACTCTCAACCAGTCATCTTATCAATGTAGTTTCCAATTAGATGATCATACCACCATTAAGAGCAAAGTGGGAACTATTACACTATTTGGTAAGTACTGTATGTGTATCCATCCACACAAAAACAGCCAAGCTGTGAAAAAATGGTGTGGCCTTAAAAAATCTGGGTGAAAAAAAAGTTGTGAAATCAAAGGTGGCAGCCAAGAAATGGCTGCAATGATGTTAATGCTAATAAATTTTAACAATGTACACAACCATTATTAAAATTTTTAGCATTAACATCATTGCAGCCATTTCTTGGCTGCCACCTTTGATTTCACAACTTTTTCACCCAGACTTTTTAAGGCCACACCATTTTTTCACGGCTTGGCTGTTTTTGTGTGGATTTCACTTCTTTTTGTACTTTATAAGGCCCCAAAACCAGCCTATGGCTGACTTTGAGGTTTGTATTTACTCACATTTCTTCTTTTCTATGTAGATACAATGATGATTATTGAAGACAGACTTATAAATGTATTTCATTGCATGATTTAATTCAATATTTGATAATATTATTGTAATACTCTAATAGAGTGCACATTTTTGAGGACTTCTAATAGAACATACATACATAGCATGCTCTAGAACAATCTAATACTTCTATTGGCAGATCTATGAAATTACAAATGTTTGATTATAAGCAGATTTTAACTAGAAAATTCATTTATAAAGCAGAAATTAAATGAGATGATCAGCCAAGGTAGCAATGGTTAAGGATGCAGGTGTTAGGTATGGATGGAGGTCCCTGGTTCAAACTTTGGTATGTTTTTTCTGCCTTTTTTGCACACCTTTTTTACCCCACGGTGACTGCTCTATTAAAGTGTCTTGATCCCACGATTTTACACTTGCTTGATTTTGCTTTATAACTTTGTCACTATAACTCTATTGCTATTCAAACTATCAAAAGGCACTGCTACAATGATCAGCCTATCTACACAGCAATTTTCAAATTATTTCTATTCTCGGTTTACCCTGTAGCCGTGACAGAAGTTTTATCTTTTTTTACATGAATAAATGCTTATAACTCCTTGAATATTCCTCAGATTCACAACAAACTTGGTACGTGAATCCACCGTTACACACTCTTCATTTGTGCCAAAGATCGAGGCAAATGAGGTGCATGTTTGCATTTTATAGCAATTTTGCAAAGTGTGTGCGAAAAGAAATCAAAGTCTCCATACGGCATAAGAAAAGAACAAAGAAATTAAAATGAAACTTTGAACGCCCATATCTCGCAAATGGCGGTTGCGAATTTAATCACATTTTCTGTGTGGCGTACCTTACCTGGGGGACAGTTATAATGCAAAAATGGTGTGCTTTGGACACGGGGCCATGGAGCTACGCACGCATGAAAAAGCTGTTTTCTTTCTTCCTATTAATATACTCATGGTGTGGTCACTGGCTTTCTTGGCCGCATGACACACTACTGTGTGTCTTGATATAGCCTTTTGAATTGTGAATAATAGTGGCAGTTGTGCTGATGTGCCATGCTCTAGTATGTGCAGTGAAAATTGCGGACATAAGATGGATCTACTGCAGCACTGCCTGGGTATTGGTATTTTTTTTAAAGTTCAATTTTGGTACCTTTGTAAGGGTTTTCTAAGTATTTGACATTAGATACATAAAGACTTTTCCATGGAGCTGTGCACAAGCACAGGTCAGTTAAAGAATTCAAAAAAATAGCTTACAGTCAGTTTTAATGTAATGTTTGCTAGCTTCTATATCATTCATGCTGTAAAATTAATCTAGTGAAATAAGCTGCAGTTAACACCCACCTCCATTATACTTTGGTAATCCCTGTACTTGCCGGTATCATGAGCAGGTTGCCTTACAATCTGGTGGTTTGGTAGGTGTACAAGACCTCGACCACTGCATGGAAAGCTAGTAAAATTGTAAATATTGCAGCCTAAGTGCAAACTTTGTTGCTATGCTTGGGTGCAAGAAAGAAATTGGAGAGTAGAGAAGTTTCTCACCCACAATTTCCTAGATGCCTAACCTACCATACACACAGAAATTTTCACGACAAGTAACATTATCACGGATTTTGCGGTTAACACAGCAACCGTGTAAAATACAATATGTGAAAATTTAATAATTTTGACAATGACCAGTACTTTAACCATCAGGAGATAGAATCCGCAGTTGGAGAGACAATGAATTGTACAGAAATGCCTTCATGGGAGTGCTTCAAGATGAGACATAGCTGGTGCTTGAGTTCCATTTCAGTCACACTGCTTGGCAACACACTGGTTTAAAGTTATGAGTTATATCCATCCCATAGTCAAGTGTAACATGAGCTTGAATACAAAACAACTTGGCAACCACAAAAACTACAATGAATTTGTGGTACGTAGTCTGTAGCATTGAACCATGAGCATTGAACCATGAAAATCTTGTTTTGATTTGCAACCGTGAAAATTTCATACTGCAAAATTTTCTGCTCATACGGTAATTGAGTGCACTGATAATCCTAAGTGATGTCCCATACTGTTCCATTCCCTTCTAGAAGAGGATGGAGGTGCTGTGATAAGCAGTGACAGTGTGCGATAGTAAAACCACTGCAACCCTGCATGATGCATTGCCATGCAGTGCTAGTATATAGCAGTGGCAGAAAGGTATTAATTTTGTGACCATCTCAGCAAAAACCCTAATTGTTTGCACAAGCTTGCGTTTTGAGAAAAACAAAATTCTAAAAAATTCGTAAAATTATTCATGCTACAAAGTTAATATGCATGTTTTTATTGGGCCATTGCTCAAATTGAAACTATATACCATCTTATTTGCCTGCTCATGTAGATTTCAAAAATCTTCAGTAGCGCCAACGGTATGTGTGCCATGTGATTTTTTTATGATGCAGTAAACGTATGCAACATCATCACCATTGTATTCTTCAACTCAATGCCTTCATATCCATATGCATAAGCAATTACAAGGATAAAACTATACCTTGGTCAATTTGTTAATTCATGGTGACAAATTCCAGCATTACAGACTAACAAAAATGGAAGTTATGGCTGCAAATGTAAGCGCTTGTATTTTATTTTCAGTGTAGTCTCTGTACAGATCGATTTCCCTATATGTCCAGCACAACAATTCCAATACTACTCACCACAATAGGCTGTGATCCATTCCTTGGACACTACATGCTAAGAAAATAAAAAAAATGTAAGTTGTGTGAACAAGGTGGGTTTTTGCTGAGACTGTATTGTTCGATTGTAAAAAAGACACACAAGGATATTTCTACTGTTCATGAACAGGTGAATTACGATTATACATTTAATTAGTTTCAGTCTTGTTTCTAATCATTATTTAATAAAGTAATTTAAATGTGCATAAAATTAAATTTTTTTTTTCAGCATGTACTTCACGCAGTATTATATATCGAAAACAAAATTACGTAAACTAGTCAGATTTTCACTCAGAGGGCCACAATTAGCTTTCTTAGGAGTTATAGTGAGCAGCAGGCTAATCATGATCACATATCAAAAGGTAATGATTGAGATACTCTAATATACATATTAGTCATACTCTTAGAGTAACAAAACATTCAGCAAAATTAGCTTAAAATAAAAAGAACGTTGAGCAATAGCTGGCTTTGGGACTTACTGTATGTAAGACCTATACCTGTAAGTGAAATGGACTTTGAGGCATGCATGCACATCTAGATTTAACCACCCAGCTGTAAGAAGGATACGACTAGTTTCAAGCAGCCATTTCTTGGTGATAACATTTTTGTAGTTTGACTATCCAGATAGAATCATACAGTACTGTACAGCGGGTTTTTATTGTGAGGACTTTAATCTTGCATTTTGGGCACTTCGCAATATTAAAATTCGTGACATATTTTATCACGTGGAATTTTTGTTTATCGTGAGGTTATTAGTGTCTGTAAAATTGTTGTGTTGGAACAAACCAGGTGCTCACTTATGTATATAACAGCTTGCTGATCGTTTATTACAGCTTGATCAGTTGCTCGTTCCCCTACGCAACACGTGTTTCTTCATCAAATATCGCTGAACACAGCTACCCTACCCATTTCCTAGCAAACCTCAGGCGCCTGCATCAATTCATCGTGGATACAAGCATAGATACAAAGAAACACGGCTAACATGACAAATTTCATTGCCTTCCATCTTGTATATGCTAACACTTATTACGAGTAATAAATTTTCACGAGGAATTTAATGTTGCGAATTTGTCACCTCGCGAAATTAAATGTCACATGATTTAATTTTCACAAGTAAATTTGAGGAAAATCTGCTATACGGTATACTGTAGTTCTGTATATAATTTAGGGACTCGGCTTTTACAGCCAAAAATATCACCCTAAAACCAGCATCAATTTCCCTTCATGATACGTAGCTTGGAAGCATTGGTAAGAGCCCAAAAATGTCTTCAGACCAACCCCACACTCTTATGGAATTTAAAAATGTTTTATTTAACAGAATTGATTGATTAACTAACTAACTAACTAGCTAACCTCCAGCCAAGCATAACTCGACAACTACAGGCTTGATTTCTTCACTGTTTGATGTCTTTTCATCCTGAGATGTGCCTTTTCACCAACCACAGTACATACAATACATGCATTATGGACTTGCCTTTGTCCTCCTTTGTGTTCCAGTTCTTTTCACTGACAACACAAGGTTCAATTCGTGATAGTGCAATGTGGCTTCCCTGTGGCTGAGTTGGCTATTCTGCATTTTCTGTAGTAACTGGGCTGACTGCAGGGACACTTCTTGTACTGTTCTTCATTTGTAATGCTGTGTAATGGGTGGGGCATTGCTGAAAAATGTAATAGCCACCTCTCTTTTCGTTACGTAACTGATTGTTGGGGCGCACATTCTAATGCATTACTTTTATGGCATTCCTGGTGCCATTCTTTCTTTTAATGCGGTATGCACTGGTTCATTTGTTATAATTATGTTATAAAAAGTAAACAACCAGTTGAAGGAAAAATTAGGATGGATTAGGAATCAACAACAACAAAAAGTTGTGATAAAAGGGAATTAACTAGCTAAAAGTGGTGAAACAAGGAAGGTTGCCTATACCTGCAGATATACCACCTTTAGGTAGTTAACATGTTGGTTGCTGGGATTCACCCCTGGGAATAGTGGCAACCGCCACCATTTATTGAGGATTAAATTGCACATATGTACTCATATATATACATTTATTTACCTAGCTATCCACCCTTCCACCACACCAAGCTCTACATTGCCTACTCTTTTTCCTAATGCTAATCACATAACATTTTTCCACAAAGCCAGTAGTGTACTGTACGTGACAATACACAAGTTCAACAATCATGCAACAAGAACACAATGACACCATAATAGCAAATGAGATTATATGTACATGAGATCGTGCATGACATGACAATATATAGATCATAATATGATATAGAGATGAGTTTGGATGAAAAACGGGGAACTGAGGAAATCATAGGGTGGGCGGTAAGTTCTTCCATAAATAGGGTAGATGAATGAACCTAGCGTTTGCAAGTGATGATAGCAAACTGCTAAGACAGGTCAAATCACAGCAATTGATCACTAGCAACCAAAATGACAGACAAAGCTATGTCATGAACATTAATATTGGCATCAATTGATAAAGCATTACGTTACATAACTAGCATCCAGTGTTGGGCAAGTTACTTTGTAAAAGTAACTAGTTACATATTACATATTACTTGCAACTGAACTATTTAGTTACAGTTACATATTACCCATAAAATAAAGTAACTATAATAATATTACATATTATATTACTTTGTGTCCACAGCCTTAAGCTGTCACGTGTGAAACTACCACTTTATCACGTGACATGATTGTGTTGTTGGACAATGTGCAAATCTTGGCTATAAGTAAGAAGCTGGTGAATAAGCTTCATTCAGTAGGCTTCGTTACTTTGTTGTGGCTAGGCGTTACTCAGAGGCAAACCAACGACATTAGTAACTTCGTTACTTGTAGTAATAATATTATGTAATATTAGGCTCGTTACAGTAATTATATTACTTAGGTAACGCATTACATTTGTAAGTGAAGTAACTTGAGTTATATTACCTGTTTTTATAGCGTATTTCGTTATATTACTTTGTTACCACAAAAGTAATAATATTACGTAGCGCGTTACTTATGTAACGCGTTACTCCCAACACTGCTAGCATCTAATTAACCCAAATTGCCCAGTTGCCCGAACTTACTGTATTCCACATATAAAAAATTATGATAGTACACAGACAGTAATATAATTGTATATAGCTAGTTATAATAACCACACATAGCACAAGTATGCATGAAGCATATGACACATCCCGATGGTATATAGAAAATTACGACAATACCAAATGAGCATACAACTAAGTGAGCCTATATGTGTATCGATAGCGGTAAGCATCTTACTAAGCAGAGTTGTTGCATGACCAGCAGGGACTAATGCCTGAGAACCTATGAGTACCAAGGAGTGTGCAAATATAGTACAAGTATAAAGGAGTGTGTAAATATAGCATGAATGCATGCACACAGTAGGTCTGCCAATTGATTGTTTGTAAGTGTCAGCTACCCGTATGCAGCAACAAATGTACACACGCATTTTAGTGAGCATTAAATGAGTCCGCAAATATTGCTATGCACTGTATGCAGCATTTTTTTGTGCAAGCATGTAAGCAGAACATAAATGTAAAAGCCCATAAGCAGCAGCAACAGTTGTATTCAAAGTTTGAATACAGCCAAGTACTATACATACAGATATTGGTAAGCACGAGTAAACTTGCAATTAGAGCTAAAGAGGTTACATATGT
Organism: Dysidea avara; assembly: GCF_963678975.1. NCBI lineage: Eukaryota > Metazoa > Porifera > Demospongiae > Dictyoceratida > Dysideidae > Dysidea > Dysidea avara. Next base: position 24,612,439 of record NC_089272.1, on the reverse strand, counting down.
AGTATATAAGCCTGCAATGATTTTAGGCATTGGTTATCATTGATCTCATGAACTTGCATAGATATGTAGCAGTTTATATTGTATGTAGATGCTTTCAAGTTTAAAGTACAAGAATACTCTTGTGCACATAAAAACACTATGCACTGACAAAGGCAATGAGGACTGGAGGTATGTACCCCCAAAACAAGCTGGTAAATATTTAAAGATAGGTTGCAGAGGGCATGGAAGGCTTGTAAAGAGCCCTAGACAATGACACCTATCCTACCATTAAACCAGGGAAACACTATAGCAAGATATTATTATATGTATATGGAGAGGGGATGTGCAACCTTGGTATGGATATGCACACCCAGCCTCCTACTTGCATGCAGCCACCAATGAACATACATATGCCTGAGTATGGAGCATGCCTGCAAAAAGCAACAGCCATTGAGCTATATAGGTATGCAACGGTTGGTGCATATTGGAGATATTACAAGTTACATTAGCAACCAAACGAAATATTTAATTGCATAAGAATGTAGATGGGTTGCAGAGGCATGGAAAGCTTGTAAAGGGCTCTAGACAATGACACCTATCCTACCGTTAAACCAGGGAAACACTATATTAAGGTATTATAAACATGGAGAAGGGATGTGCAACCTTGGTATAGATATGCACACCTCCTAACTGCATGTAGCCACCAATGGACATGCATATGCACAGGCATGGAGCAGGCCAGCAGAGAGTAACAGCCCATTGAGCTATAGGTATGCAACAGTTAGTGTATACTGGAGATATTACAAGTTACATAAGTAACCAAAGGAAAGTAAGTTAATACTGAGCAGAAAAAAAATTAACCATAACCAGTTAGTTCCAAGTATATGTGTACAAATAAGCATGAAACTTTAGTGGTTAATATTGTACCTGTGCAGTACTTATTAGCATATGCTAGGATGAGCAAGCAACTGAAGGAGAAATGAAGCATACAAGATGGTGTGGAAAATTGCCTTACTTACATTTACACAGCTGAAGTGCAGCGGCCACATATGCATGTTCAACGACAGAAAGTTACTGCAATGTAACTAACTGGTGGCAAATTTCACATAAGCAAAGGTGGAAACGGAATAACCCAAGTATGTCTAAGAGCTGCCATGCTAAGGAGATAGTAGTATTACTAAAGAAAGACATTGATGACCATTGAAATGTATACAAATAGCCACTAAGTACATAATTAATGGCATAGAGTTGGGAGTTGGTGTAGAAGGGATTGGAGAGTGGTTACACATTTGTAGTAGGTCAATCATGGAAGTATAATGATGTCAGTGACAGTAATGATAATGCATGAGCTAGTTAGAACAGAATGGGATTAGACAACTGAGGTGGTCACTGAATAGTGTAGTAGTCGCATAAGCATGGTATTACATGCAAGCAACAGTTAGGACATTCCTGTCTGCAGAAGCAGTGATAACTCAGAATGCTATAGTGAAGAGCATGAATGCAGTGGCAGCAATACTAGCAATAAAACAGTGGAAGTAAAATACTTGCAGCAGAGTTGCAGTTCAATAGCAGTGGCAACAGTAATAGCAGACATGCAGGAGCCATAAAATTCATGCAGCAGCACTTTGGTACATTTTGCGGTTGCATATCATGCAGCAGCAAAAGCATCGTACAGTACTCCGCTAGTCTCCGTACTCTCAGTAGATCATGCAGTAGTGGCACCCTCAAGCTCACAGCAGTGATTACATTTTGTGGCCGCAATAATGTTGGCAATAATTTTTTTTTTTGTGCTGGAGCCATAATATACATGCAGCAGCTGCAAACGGAATTGGGAAACTGAGGGAATTAGGTTGGGATCACTAGACGCCATAGTAGCCATACTTGGGTAGTATCACATATCAACCAATTGATGTCTGGGATATATACGCTTTAACGGAAGCAGTAATAACAGTGGTAACAGGCATGTGGTAGATGTAATCTTCATGCAACATCACCCTCAGAGCAATAGCAATAGTGACAATAATATTCATGCAGCAGTAGTAATAACATTCATGCAGCAGCACTCTCAGTGCAATATCAGCAGCAATAGCAATATTCATGCAACAGCACCTTCAGTGCAATAGTAGCAGCAATAGCAATATTCATGCAGCAGCACCCTGAGTGCAATAGCAGCAGCAGCAATACCATATTTGCTTGATTAAACACCGCATCTTTAATAGTTTCCGCACTTGAATGATCCCACAATCGATAGTGAAAGTAATGGCCTAAACATTGTTCATGAGATCAAGTGGTAGTCGAGTTTGAGTACTCACCACATCGATTTTTGGAAGTAAGGTAGTAAACGCCGGTGCGTTTAATCAAGTAAATACGGTATCACCCTCAGTGCAGCACTCTCAGTGCATTGGCAGCAGCAATAGCAATATTCATGCAGCAGCACCCTCAGTGCAATAGCAGCAGCACCCTCAGTACAATAGCAGCAGCACCCTCAGTGCAATAGTAACAGCAATAACATTCATGCAGCAGCACTCTCTTAGTGCATCATGCAGCAGTATTCTCAGTACATCATGCAGCAGCCGTTATGCAATAACAATGTTAGTGCGCCACCAACAAGGCAACAATAGTGGCAATTACCTTGATGTAATAGTATATTAGGAAATGGCAACATACTTTGCATAGCGTAAAAACACAATAGCCTCATAGACTTGCAACAACTGTTAATGAATACATGCACATAAGCGTGAGCGACCAGCCATCATGCTAGATCAAACATACAAAGCTGTTTGCCATACATAGAACATGTTACCGGAGAAAGCTTGTCCAGTAAATACTTGCCCATTGGCTGTGGTCTTATCCTCATCCCTCAGCTGCCACCAAACTATATGGAGGGGTGTACAAACACAGTGTAATTAAATGTGTAAGGGTTGTTTATTTTGCCACGCACTACATTCATGCAGCAGCACTCTCAGCCAATCATGCAACAGCAGCATATCATGCAGCAACACTCTCAATCATGCCACTGCAGTATATCATGCAGTAGCATTCTCAGTGCAATAGCGTTAAGCCATTACGAGTTTTTGATTTTGCTTTTACCAGCAGTATATGCACCTAATAACACCATCTGTGGCCCTTAGCTGTCACCTAGCCAGTGCCTGTATGTATCAGGCATAAGTAGTGCCTAGTGTGAGTGACCTAACAGTAGCTGAATAGTAGGAGCACTTACAGCTGGCAAATCATTGACATAACACATTGTTATTAGAGCACAATAACATTCATGCGGCATCATCATTCAGCAGTGCCTTATGCAATAACAGCATGCAGCAATAACACTTAACTAAGGCATGAGCAACAGTAGTGGTGTACATAGACCTAATGATAGAACATGAATGGACAAGCCTGAAAGCTAATGACAAGACTAAGCCAGTAGAGTAATTCATTGCAGCGTCACTTAATTATGCTAAACTTCTTACAGAACATGTGTGAGAACTTGGCCAGTACCCCACGATAGCCGTTCGTCTTATTGTAATGGTGTGATCAGTTTCATTCAATTTAGTGTGCTGCATGTAACACGTGTCACACAAGGAACGAGCTCACCGGTTATAATGAACTTCCAGCGATGATGACCTTGTATCTTGTTACCATCTCAACCAATTCCATAGACTGGAAGGACTGCTACGAAAACCTCCGGCCATGGTAGCTCTGCTCATATAAAACTCCTCCGAGTGGCGTTCACCAACCACTGTCCCCAGTACGCAACGTAACACTAGCAGTATTGTTTCACCTACTAAAACTTTTCTTTAACTAGGCCGTTCACTTTTCAAGAACGTGGTGTGTCACGTGACTGCAAAACTGTTAAACCAGTTTGTCGATTACACAATACTTGAAACCATTTCAACATTACTTCATGTACTTAGATCATAGCGTGCACTTAGGTCACAGCAATTATGTGCAAGTTCCTATAGTGCTACATCTGCAGTATGCATGTTAACTTCACTTTATTGTGATGCAATAAATTACATCTAATTCCCTTGTTTCACTACTTCTTTGATCCCTAATCCAACTTAAAATTCCCTCTGCTTGTAATTAATGTACATTGTGTATGTTTTCATTTTATTATAACATGCACTACTTTTAATTACAGATGTATTTGATCCACCCACAATATTAATGACTGATGCTAATACTAGCACCATTACAGTTTCTCTGTCATCATTTCCTCCATCATGTGGTTCATCAAGATACACTGCTACAATATCACCATCTCATGGTACAATAAGGATGATCAACAAGACATTCATTACATTCACTGGATTGACCAGTAACACCTCATATAGTGTCAGTGTACGTGTTGGTAATGGTAGACCTACTAGAGTGACTCTGATGACTAAAGATATGGAAGGTACATTTATATATACATAATATATTCATTATAAAGAACAGCTGTAAAAATACAGCACAACCTTCAAAATGCATTTGAAGGCCACACACCATGTTTGCTAGTTTTGTCATGGATTTTACTTCTTTTCAATTTTTCTTACCCAAAAGCTGGTCGCAAGCTGACTTTTGGACTGTTTTGACCTACTAACCTATGATGAATATGGAAGACTTTTTGCCTTGTAACACTTTTCTGTTACTAGGAATCACCAAAAAGCACTGTCACGATGATTAGGCTATGTACACAGTATTTTTCAAGTATTCCCATAAGCAGTCTATATATACCCTGTAGAAGAAGTGTATCGCATGGGGCCAAGAAAGCTGGTGTGCCACACCTATGATATACTAACAGGAAAGAAGATGTAATTTTCACACATGCTTAGCTTCATGGGTGGTTTTTGTAAGATTGTGAAGTCAAAAGTGGATGCCAAAAATAGCTGCAATAGTGTTAATGCTAATAAAAGTTAAAATGACTGTGTGCATTATTAACATTTATTATTATTATTATTATTATTACTAGGACCGGGTCACACATAACCAAGTAAATTTGTTAATATATAAAACAACTTATATTTGCTTTGTCTAATTGTGATGTATTATAAGTATTGTAGGACTTCCATTATCCGAACATCTGTTTCAGTTCAACATTAAAAGCATCCAGTTAAGTGAATTTGTTCAAATAAATGAAGACCATTTGTTTATATAGAGTTACGTTCAACTACTCTAATAAAACATACACTTTTTCTAATAGAATGTTCACTAAATGACGAAATACTCTAATAGGTCACACATGCCCCAGTGCAGTGGTCCCTTTAATGTTCGGCCATCGATACCCAAATGTTTTGTTATTCAAACAGTAGTGACTGTTCTATTAGAGTATTTTGTTCACTGTATGTTCTATTAGAGTATTTGAATGGAATTCTGTATATAAATCAATCAGTTTTAACTTTCCATTATTTAATGAATTTAAATTATAGAAGGACCATTGTACAGATAACAAGGGGAAAGCCATGTGCATAGTGTACATACACAAAATACATGGTCATATTATAAAGTTCATGTCACCAGTACCAATACAAAGACACTGAAAGCTCAGTACAACTTCGTAACAATGTTAAAGTATGCTATCAAAATTATAGGGCAACAGATGGAACAGCCAACACAGAACAGAACTATCATAGAAAGATTGGGAGTTATCTATCACTTAATTTCATTGTATGTACACACAACAGTCACACATTGTAAGCTAATAATACAATAAAATGGATATTATAGCAATCTATTAAACAGTGGATCCTCAATAATCTGAACAGCACTGTTCTCAAGTTGATAAAAGTAGTGAAATTGTTCAGATTATTGACTATATACAGAACCCTATTCAAATACTCTAATAGAACAATAGAACAAACACTTGTTCTCAAAATACCCTAATAGAACAGTCATTTCAACTGTTGGGATTAGCAAGTGTTCAGATTACAGGAGTTTGGATTAGCAAGGATCTATACTGTCCACATACATTATAAGCTATATGCCAATAGTTTATATCATAGAATCTTAGTATGCACACTACTAACATGGCTACCCACTCCCAATATGACTAGCTCATTACATTTATATTAGCACTGCTATTGTAGCCATCAGTACTCCGATATAATTGTAAAGTGATAGGTTTAATTGCTACGACAGCTATAAGCCATGTTTAGACACAAAATTAATTTCGTTCTACGAAGTGTATAGAAAAGTGTATCTACAATGGATTGGTCTTAACCAGTAGTCACACATCCAAACTGCTGCATGGTATGGTGAAAGTGATCTTTAAATAAGATGCTCAAAGCTCTACTATTATTCTCTGACATATGTGCCTATATGCACCAAATGGACAGTACTGATATGTCTAGGTAAGCTGTATACATGAAACACGAACAAGTCTTATTTATAAGAACAACTGCTCATATCAGTGATTTTACACACAAACTAGCAAATTTGCTCTAATTGTAAGACTCTGCTTGTATTCATTTATCAATAGTATTACAGTCTACATGAATCTTATGTTTGATGCTGTCTGTAAGTTTACATGGAGTCAAACCCATGGCCACTAGCAAGAGTTCATAATATATAAAGAGAGGAGATCTTCCTACTTCAGTATAGCCTGTACAAATGCATATCTCGAAGTGATGCTTAACCACTGAACCACTGCTATCTTGGCTGATCACCTCACTTTATTTTTGCTTAATAAATGAAATTTCTAGTTTATAAATAAACTTTCGTAATTTCATAGATCTACCAATAGAAGTACTAGATTGTTCTAGAACATTCTATGTATGTTCTATTAGAAGTTGTCAAAAATGTGCACTCTATTAGAGTATTGCAATAATATTACCAAATATTGAAGTAAAGCATGCAATATAATACATTAAAATTAAATTTTATAGTCTGTCTTCAATAATCATCATTGTGTCTGTATAGAAAAATAACAAATGTGAGTGAAATCAATCCCAAAAGTCAGCCATAGGCTGGTTTTGGGGCCTTATAAAGTACAAAAAGAAGTGAAATCCACACAAAAACGGCTAAACGTAAAAGTTTTAAAAGTTGTGAAATCAAAGGTGATGATGTTAATGCTAATAAATTTTAATAATGCACAGTCACCCTGGCTCTTTAAGGCCGCACCCTTTTTTCACAGCTTGGCTGTTTTTGTGCAGATATTCATTTTCAGCTATGTTACAAATGAAAGAACACTAAGAGAAGGACCTCTGCAATCAATCCAGTTACTAAAGAAAACTCGGATGATTTCCATCAAATATAGGGAAGTAATCACACAGTTATAGTACAAATCAACACCTCACCTATCAGCAAAGATAAATGGGACACAAAGGAGGACACAGACAAGTCCATTTTATGTACTGCAATATGCCAAAAGGCACCTGTCAGGCTGAAATGATTCAAGCAGTGAAAAAATCAAGCCTGTATCCTTAGTCGTTATCAAGTTACACTTGTCTGAAGGCATTAGTCAGTCAGTCAGTCAGTCAGGCAGTGGTACATTCCACTAAATATTTTTTATGAATTTCATAGTAACTTTTTGGAAGTATTCCAGGTCTGAGAGGTGTGAGAGGTGCCTTTTGGCATACCACAGTACGTACAATGCATTCTTCATGGACTTACCAGTGTCCTCCTTTGTGTCCTATTCATCTTTGCTGACAACGAAAAGTGTTGATTCGGCGGTAGCACGTGATGGCTTCCCTTTGTAACGGAAATCATCCGTATTTTTCATAGTGGCTATTTTGATTGCAGAGGTGCTTTTCGAACAGTTCTTGATTTGCACTGCTGTGTAACAAGTTGAACATGCATAGCCGACAACGAAGCGTAATGGATATTTCACTTTCAGATGATAATTGATATAACTGGGGCACGCAACACCATTTCTTTCTTTTGGTATATGCAGAGGTGCTTTTCGAACATTTCTTGATTCGTAATGCTGTGTAACAGGTTGAACATAGCTGACAATGAAGCATAATGAATACTTCACTTTTCAGATGATAATTGATATAGCTGGGGCGCACGGTGCTATTTTAGATGCAGTATGCGTGGGTTCACTAGTCATAATAATTATTTACAAAAAAAATTAACAAACAAGTACAAAGAAAAATTTGGAATTTTCAACTAGAATAGGGACCATAGCACATCAATAAAAAGTACTGATTCAGAAACAAGCTGGAGTGTGCATGATATTAAATCACAGTAAAACAATAAGAAGTGTTATATTCCTACTATGCATTTCCATTATGGTATCTTGAGCACAGTAGGGATATAACACTTCTTATTGTTTTACTGTAATATCATGCACTACTATACTCCAGCTTGTTTCAGTACTTTTAAATCACAGTAAAACAATAAGAAGTGTTATATTCCTACCATAATGGTATCTTGAGCACAGTAGGGATATAGCACTTCTTATTGTTTTGCTGTGATTTAATATTGTGCACTACTCCAGCTTGTTTCAGTACTTTTTATTGATGTGCTATGGTCCCTACTCTAGTTGAAAATTCCAAATTTTTCTATGTACTTGTGTAAATTTAGTGTACGTTGTATATATTTATTTATTAGCAAAACCCTTAGGGGTAAATGCTAATGTACAAGTACAGTAATAATCATTACGTAAATAAGTACGACCTAAATGTTTCTATGCCAATTATAAGTACTATCCCACTAGGGACCTGTGAGAAGCTAAAGCATATGTTAATTCAGAGAGTCCTAGTCTTGACATCAAAATATCATTAGATACAGAGAAAAATCCCAGACAGCAGTGGCTTGATTCTCAGGAAATACCTGTATGCAATCTAGGCATGTGCCAAAGAAGCCACAACAGCTGGGATTTGGGAATTTCTCTACGTCCAACCTAAAATTTCATGAAGTGTACAAAACTCAAACATTACATTCATGTATCCTGTTGCTGTTTATACATCCCTATGTAGCTTCAGAATCTGAACCAGTGATGTCTTCTAGTGTAATTGTGACATCTAGCAGTACAATAGTGATGTATAGCAGTACAACAGGGATATCCACTAGTATGCTGAGCACACAATCGATGGCTACACAGACAGTCGGTAAGATTACATAGGAATTGTGCAATATGTATATAGTTTTAGTACTTTTCTATTGTCATCAAGAATACTGTGTGTTGTTTGAACAGGAGAGCCAGTAAGCCACTTTGTGGATACATTGACAGGACAAAAGAAATCACAATTTGTACTCAGCATAATATATCTGTGTATTCTTTACAGCACATCATTTTTGCATTGAATAGCCTTCCTAATAGGCTGTACAAGTGTTGTAACAACTGAAAAGCAATAGTGAGGGCTTTGTAGGCTATCAGAAGTAGTGTACCTCTTCAAATCAAAAGGTGGCATGTCCCCTGTCCATGTACATAATGAAGATCAAACTGATTCAAGGCTTTGTCAAAGAATGTTTATAAAAAACACCATAAACTTACTGTATATCAGGAAAGAAATTAGTTCTGAACATTGTTGATGATTTTAAGTGATTCGTTCAAGTTACACTTCCTTGGCAATGAAAACCTTTAATTAATTAAGTGATCAAGTACATAATACATGAAATTACATATGCATTTGATAATACAAACCAAAGCAAACTGACCTAGTTTTAAAACATTAAATCTCTATAATTTATATACTGTATAGGCAGGACTTAGGGGGTTAGCCCCTCTAGGCCTGTGGATGGGGGATAACACCCCCTCAGAATGATATCTCACCAAAAATTATCCTTCTTGGAGTGGGGCTGAAAACTGAAAAAAAATCGATATACTCTAATAGAGCACTCAAATACCCTAATAGAGCAGTCAAAACATTTCATAGCTGTGTTTCTAAAAGTAGTCTAAAAATGAAATAAAATTTTACCTACAGCAGGAATCAAACCACTGACCACCTACTTGAGAGCTGGTGTATTACCACTGCACCAAGTGTTTCCAGGTGTCTAAAGGCTATTTTGTACTGGTTATAAATGCTGTATGTTTACCCTATAGTCAACATTGCCAAAAGAGTTTTATTAAATATTTTCGACTTGAAATGCTTCAAATTGTACCTAGAAATTAACTTTGGTGAACTATGAGACATTGTAAAAGCTAAAATGGCTACAGCTGTCCCCCTGCTGCCAGAGAATCTATACTCTGGTCAGCCCACCTCACATCAACTACTTCCTCTGCCATTGCTGTATAGTAGAAAACATTGACAAATTTGGAAAACTGCCCTTTAGTTTGCCAAGGTTTTTTCTGCCAAAGCATAATCCAGCTGTCTTTTCTATATGCAAAGTAGTGACACATGACAAAACACAGCAATTTGCCAAAGCTGTTTTTGCCATACAATCAAAGTTTCCTACTATACATTACAGGAGAAAAGTGTCCATGCAAAAAAATTCAAGCTGTATAAAAACATGTGGCCTTTTAAAAGTTGTGAAATCAAGATGGCGGCCATGCAATGATGTTGATGACAATAAATTTTAATAGCAAAGCCATTATTAAAATTTATTGTTATCAACATCATTGCAGCCATTTCATGGCCGCCACCTTTTAAAAACTTTTTTTCACCCAGGCTTTTTAGAAGACCACACCCTTTTTATATAGCTTGCATGGATTTCACTTCTTTTTGTACTTTAAATATACCCCAAAGTCAATCTCAAACTGGCTTTGAGGTTTGTTTTTGCACAAATCATTGTGCTTCTTGTCTACAGATGCAATGACAATGATATAGGGCAAACTAGTGCTCTACCAACACAGAAAAATATTTACTGATCTGATATGTTAATACTGATAATTGCCCTATAATTTTGTGCTTGCTTGTTCATGGCTATACAAAGTTGTATTATAGTGCCTGTATTTATTTGCAATAGTGTTTTATAGCAAGGCAAATTCAAGTTTGGTACGCATGATTGTACTATTAGTCTATTAGGATTTCACAGTGACTTTTCTATTAGAGTATCTCAATTTTCATGCAAAATGTGATAAGTTGCAGTTGCTCAATTTTTAATAAAGCAAATCCTGCAGCTTTTATACTAGAATACAATTTCTAGCCTGCTGTCACAAGTTTTATTAGCATAGCACTTATTGTGATGATTATGATGATGATGATTGGGGTGAATAGGTCTTAATAGTAGTATACTACCCCACCGTGAACTGTTACAAAAGAGCTATAATATCAGCTTTGATTTGATGGAATACTAGAGAAGTTACAATGGTATTGTATTGCAGAGTTTATTTGATTACTTTGTAATGCTCTAATAGAGTGCACATTTTTCAAGGATTTCTAATAGAACACACAGAATTTTCTAGATTTTCCATTGGTAAATCTATGAAATTATGTACTTTCACTATTGAGTAGATTTTAGCTAGAATTTTCATTTATAAAGTAGAAATTAAGTGAGGGGATCAGCCATGATAGCAACAGTTCAGCGGTTAAGAATTTGGGTCTTCAGTATGGAGGTCCCTGGTTCAAACACTGGTAAGTTTTTCATGCACCTTTTACCCCACAGTGACTGTTCTATTAGAATATTTTAGCCCAGTGATTTACAGTTGTTTGGTTTTTGCCTTGTAACTCTATAGTTGTCAATGCAATTTCTTTTAAACCACAGGAGGTTTGAGCTATGATGGTTAACTTATACGCTTATCATCTTTTAAAGTTATTTCCTTATGCAGTTTACCCTGTAGGCATGACAACAAGCTGTATGACTATTAATCAGATTTGCGCCAACATGATTGTGCTGCAATGCACTCTTAAAGTGTACCAAAGCTCGAAAACTGAACTACACATTTGTATTTTATAATGGTTTTTGCACAGTGTGTGAAAAATAATCTAAGACCCCAAGCCCTCTAAACTAAGAAAAAGGTAATTGTATTTTGCTTCTTCCTGTAAATACATGGTGTGGAGGGCCAGCCTTCTTGGCCACACAACACACTGTCATGTGTCGTGATTATGATTGAAGCTCAATATCCACAATGTACATAGCTGTTACTAACTAGTATATATCAATTTGTTTGAAGTTATACAAGTTATTATGTCTTGAAATTATACCACGGCAGGTTATAAATCTGCATGAAGTGGGTTAGGGAGTTCATTATCAGTTTATAAGTATACAACATTTGAGAATTAGCAGTACAACAGTTGGAATGGGTGCAGACTCATTTCTCAAGTAAGTTTAAGCTAGCAAAGTGCAGATCAAGCAATCCCTTATAATGATGCCATCCCATAAAATGCTTGGTCATTTGTGGGATTCTGCAAGCGAATAGCTCAGTATGATTGCTATTAAAACAAAACACACCTACAAGGAATTTACCATGAAGTTTGAACTTTACTAGTGCAAGATACTGCAGCATCTTAGCATCTACTTATAAACAAAACAATTAATTTACTGATTTTAGTTGTTGTTAGAACATAAACCTTGACATTTATTTACCGTACAACTGTGCTGTAGAGTTTCATGCTCAAGTTGCACTCTACCAGGGGCATATCTAGACCAATTGTGATGCCCGGGCAAACCACTAACCTAAGTGAGCAACCTGTGGGATGTCCATACGTACACTCATAAAAACTTGTTTTTAGTGCAAAGCATGGCTAGCTATTCTATATAGCTGCTAACTCCATCTGTATGGTGCATGAACATAAGCATTTATACCGCCTATCTAGCTAATCGCTACTGCATGATTGCTACCTAATCGATTGTGGGATGCATATGTAGCAGTAATCACGTGCAGCGCCACAACACTGTGACACTTAAGAGATCTTGTGTGATAAGTCCTCCTCCAGTCCTCCATTGAAGATGTGACTCACTAAACATGACAATTCATCCACTGACTGGCTCTGCTTCAGTGAACTCAGGTCTACAAAAAAATGGCAGCAAAACTGGCAATAATCCTGGTGATCTCCCACCTCTGCGACTAATACAATTGTGTTTTAATAATAGCTCACATCACATATCACACTCCACTCCTAAACCGTACAACACTGACTCCACACCTCGCTCCACACTGTTTCCCTTGTGTCACGTTGCATCTAAATAAATTCGGGCGCTATTAGAGGACTCTGTTTAGAGCATTATCATGGACCTCGCACCATCAAACAATAATCAGACAATATCCAACTAACAGCCACTGTAAACACTCACTCATCACGTGAAGAACACATGACGCCATTTTCTGATTTTAACTGAACGCGCATCGCTAATTTGTTTCATATCGCGGCGCACCCCTTTTTTAGAGAGGGTGCAAGTGTCGATGACAGGCAGAACCTGAGGTAGAAGCTGTTGGCAAATGGCGTAGAATTAATGGTAACGGGGGTGGGAGAGGATTTATGTGCTAAACGCGATATTTTGAGTGGCTGCGTGACCCAACCATTTTCTGATGCCTGGGAAAAGTGAAGTGATGCCCGGGTATGCCCGGGTGTAGCTATGCCACTGTACTCCACCATTCAATTTCTGTGCATATATACAATAGTGTGACTTCAGGTTCTTGGTTATACATCATTTTGTAATGTGTGCAGTCAAAAGTTAAAAGTAAGCCATAAGGTGTCATTCAAGTTCTCTATCAGGCACTAAAGTAAATAATCATTAACCAAACATGGTCACTATATGTATACTTCATTGTATGTTCAATGATATGATTATGATGGCATAATTTACTACTTTTCAAGTTAATGCATTGTTGCAGTTGCTACCTTACCAAAAACAGCCAAGCTGTGAAAAGGGGTGCAGCCCTCCAAAAAAAGGTGGCAGCCAAGAAATGGCTGTAATGATGCTAATACCAATTATTTATAATGATGACAGTAAATAATTGGCATTAGCATCATTGCATGGAGCTATTTCTTTCGGCCACCAAAAAGCCAATTTCTGGCTTTTTGGAGGACCTCACCCTTTTTTCACAGCTTTGCCTATTTGGTAAGGAAATCACTTCTTTTCTAATTGCAAGCCAGCCTATACTTGGCTTTGAGACTTCATTTTTCTTTACTACAGGAATCGTTGATGACTGCCATTTGTGTGAACCTATGTATTTGTACTAGTAATAGCATGGGTAGCAGTGAAATTGGGATAAATACCACGAGTGTTGTATTGGAAATGGGGATAAATTTCACGAGGCGGAGCCAAGTGAAATTTACCATTTCCAATAAAACAAGAGTGGTATTTATCCCAAATTTCACTGCTACCCATGCTATTCCCAGTTAATACCATACTCGATGCATATACGCATGCTGTGCATTAGCGTTGCTATGTACGCAATTTGTCACTATGTACTAAACACGTGTCAACACTAATTGTTAACATAAATTCTAGCCAATGAAATTGCAATTACAACTTTTTCACTGCTACCAGTGAAATACGGGATAAATTTCACTGCTACTATTGAGACTTTTGTATGGGCAGTGAAACAGGTATGGTATTAATACTAGTAATAGCATGGGTAGTAGTGAAATTTGGGATAAATACCATGTGTGTTGCATTGAAATTTCCATTTTCAATGCAGCAAGAGTGGTATTTATCCCAAATTTCACTGCTATACCCATGCTATTCCCAGTTAATACCACACTCACTGCATATATGCATGCTGTGCATTAGTGTTGCTATGTACGCAATTTGTCACTATGTACTAAACAAGTGTCAACACTAATTGGCGCTATATTGTTAACATAAATTCTAGCCAATGAAATTGCAATTACAACTTTTTCACTGCTACCAGTGAAATACAGGATAAATTTCACTGCTACTATTGACACTTTTGTATGGGCAGTGAAACAGGCATGGTATTAATTGTAAAATTTAATGTGAAACTAAATAAAATAATTATCGTGTAGTTATTGGGGTGACTTGTTACATAACCGAACCCTGTACAGGGTGTTATGTATAGCTAAATTATCTACAGCGAGATCTACAGGGTGATTTTACAAAGCTGAATGCTCTACTGGGTGACTTATTTGTACTCTGTACATGGTTACTTGACTGAAAAAGAAGAAGAATTAGAAAAAGATTGAGAAGAAAAATATGAAAAAAATAAGACAAACTTTGAAGGCGCTTATCTCAGTGATGGATGGACAGATTCGACTCGTATTTGAAATAGATGAAGAAGTTTCCACAGCAAAAATGGTTAATTGCTGTTCAGGCACTGTCAAGCTATGGATGCATGAATAGGGGCATACACGGGAATTTTGAAAAGGAGTTTCCACTACAGCTAAGTGACTGTTATATTAGAGTAGTTTATATTGTGTGACTGCTTTATTAGAGTATCTCAATCTTTTCACCAAAATCTTAAGCTGTAAGTGTTGCTATCGTGTGAGAAACTATTAGATAAAAGTTTACAATGTGTCCTGTGCCATGATAGATTCCAGATTCTGGAAACCTGAAGTTTCAATTTCTTAATGTTTCAAGTAGTGTGTAAAATCCAAAGGGGTTTCCTGAACCCTTGGAAATCCCCCTCGGTATGCCGCTGATGTAAATGGGATTTTCTTGGTTCCGTAAAATAAGCTGTACAATACTGATTTGTCTTTTATGTGCACCCACACCAGCTGTACTTGGCTGCATGACACACTACTGCATGTGTATGTGTGTTGTTTCAATATTTTAGTACTCCAATAGAGCGCTTTTGTTTTTCTGAGCACTTCTAATACAATGCACATATAATTTTCTAGAATTTCCACTGATACCACGAGATTATAAAATGTTACTCTAGTGTACTTTCATTTATAAGGTAGAAATCAAGTGACATGAGCAACTGACAGCAGTGGTAGAGTGGTAAAGAGTTTGGAAATATAGTTGTGGAGGTTGAACCCTGGAGAAATTTTTTCCTGCATTTTTTTTACACATTTTTATTTCTCAGTGACTGCTCTATTAGAGCATCTCAATCTCACTTGTTGGTTTTTGCTTTATATCTCCTTAGCTATGCTTTCAGTGTTTTTAAACCATATACTGTAAGGTTTGCACTCCAACAGTTACTTCATGTACAGATCAATTTTCAAGTATGGATTACCCCATAGGCATGACAACAAATCATTTTTACAATTTTCAAAATTGCACAGAACTCCCTTTTTCCTGTACAAAAATTGTACTACTGTGAATATGCAGACATTATGGCCCTTCAAATTTGAAGCAAATCAACTATAGCATGTGCAAGTAATCTGATTTTTTCTAAAGTGTGCAAAAAGAAAAAGAATTAAGACTACTGTACGTAAGGAGATTAAGATGACAAAATAAGGTGACCTTTGAGGGTGCATGTCTCGTTGATGTCCTAGCAGATTAGGAAGTGCCTTACCCAAGGGAATTTCCACAGCAAATGTAGTTAATGTCATTGAACTCTTGCTGCTACTATTGTCAAATATGTTGGTGATGCCCAAATGTCTTGGAGATTGTGACAACAAACTGTTAATTCCTTACATTTTAATTACTGTTATAACTGTACTTTATTAAGCTTTGAAATTTCATCAAGTACATTTGGGCATCATGATCTATACATTACAGATCACACCTCAACTGTACTTAATTGAAATACTGTAATTTGCACTTTTCATTGACTGTGCTTACAAAAAGTTCTTTAATATATATTTTGTTCAACAAATTAAAACTAGTGTCTACCAAAATGCAGCTAGTGCACTATACAATGATGGTCTAACTCCTTTTTGTCAAAACTGTATGTAATAGCTACATTTTATAACATTGTGTTACTGATTTTATTGCAATGTACATTCGTGTACAGGTAGCGGTGGTAACAATGACAATGACAGTAGCAGCAGTGATGGTGGCAATGGAGGAATAATTGGAGCTTTTATTGGAATATTAGTGGCTCTAGTTGTTACAGGAGTTGTCATCATCATCATCATGTATTGGTTTTGTTATCATAAGAAAAAAGGTAATTGTGATTGTCAGTGTATTCTGTTGACATTGACCCCATGATGAAATGATAAATAATAGTCGGACACTAAGACCAAGTGAACTAAGTGATTGGTAACCCTGAAGGACCGAGGCTGTAGCATTCCGAGGGTACTACTATGAATTTGCTTAGTTTCCATTAGTCACAGTGTAACTTACTTACTGCAATGGGTTGCATATACCTTTATAGTCACAGCATGAGAGTGGTGAAAGAGCAGTGAAGAACAGCTGAACAAAGCAGAATATTAGCTTCTCATCCTGAAGTTCCTATGGCACCCACAAAAATAATTATTGCTGCACAATTTTATTAGGTTGTGCTAGCCAAAAAAACACACATACATGCATAATTAAAATCAAGTCAAACAAGATACCTGCCATAAGAACACACTCTTTGTACTACATGAATCTTAAGAGGTCTTCACAAAGAATAACAAGTACAAATGCTTGTAAACATGTTTGATGTGATATGCATGATATCCTAAAGTCCATGCTAATAAAGTGTCATATAGTAATAAAACCTGTTAACATCCTACGTCAGCTGGCTACTGCTTTATGGCATGCATTCGAGCTATGCATGGTTTGGGGATAAATGGGGCAGCCCAGGACATTGCTACGTGCTAAATGCACTTACATTTGCCCTAGTGAGGAATTTATCTGCTGTATTTCTATTGCTATAGTGAGTACTTAGTCATATAAAGCAGCCTGATTGTGCCTCCTGGGTGCCCAAAATATGAAATAGCGTATTTATACAAACTGTGCTAGCATGCATGATTGCATTGGTTGAGTGAGGGTGGATATCAGTGATTAGTCAAGAGGGCGGGTGGTTCTTGGCATGTGTGTGGCAGCTTCAATCTTATGACTGAATTCAGTATGAGCAATTCCAAATAGTACTCCTTCTGCCATGAGTAAAGATCGTGTGATCGCCATTTGCACGTGCAATGGTGTTGAGTATTAACAATTGTGGTTCCAGTTCTATTAACTGGGGGACTCAATACTAATTATACCCAAGGCTTCCTTGTCGTAAATTGTGTTTAATCAGGATGCTTGAAAATGAGGACACCTGGACACTTGGTAATGGTTCCAAAATATTCCTTATGATTGACCTGGAATACCAGACACTTTGATAATCAGGACACTACTGTTTAGCATCATGTATTTGCATACATAAAAGTGTAGTTTTCAACTAGTTAATTAGATTTACACTGCATGTACTGAGTGCATGTGTATATCTGATAGTCAGAATTTTTAATTACTTCCCCCAAGAAGCTATGTATTCATTGTAATCTATGTTACAGTATAACGTAAATGTGTTCCTCTGTAGATACAGTTGATTATAAGAAGACAACTTTTCAGAGGTAATAGTATAGTAAATACACTGTACACTATACTATACTTGTGTACAGACTGTGTATGTAAGTTGATCATTGCGCCTTTTAGACAATACTGTATAAACAAACTATTTTTTCTGTATATTACAGTATTTCTGAGGGCAATACAGCAGAAGGCACTACTACAGCAACCAAAAATTATGATCTTCAGTCTGAGCCACTTGTTAATGAACAATATGCTGATATCCAGAAATTACATTACAAGACTGCTACTGTTCCCCATCAAGCTGCACCTAGTGGAGAAGAATATGCTTTATCTACTAAAATAACAAATGATGATGCTGTTAAACAGCCCAAGCCAACAGCACCACCAATGGAGTATGCTATTGTTGATCTACAAAAGAAAGCCACTGAGAGTCCTCCACAGCAACTGGTTGCTGAATATGATGTAATTAAAGATGCTGTTGTTGATCTACAAAAGAAAACCACTAAGAGTCCTCCACAACAACTGGTTGCTGAATATGATGTAATTAAAGATGAAGATGTTGATGATACAAAACCTGCTAATCAAGGAGTAAGTATGATGGAGCTGTAAGAATCAATGGCTTAGGCTTAAAAAGTGAAATACTGTCAGTATGCATGCATATGTGTAGTTCAGATTCAAATTCTCTATGAAGCATACATGTGCCTTTTCTTTTCCTTTATGTGTTATGAAATATTCTGCAAGAAGGTATCAAAGTACCATATTTACCCAAAGAAGAAACACACAGTCTCAAAATTAAATTAATCACAGCAGATGTTGAACACATTAATTTTGCAGTACATTAAATCATCACAAACAACTTGTTTACATGCTTTTTGCTTTGTGACTACGTTAGTGTGTATAGACTGTGCAAGTTTTAGTGTTTATTTGGTGGGTGTTATAAATTGTCTGACAAGCAAATGTCAATTAGCTAAGTCAAGAGCTATTTTGTATCTGGTCCAGCTGTGATTGCGCAGAAGAACTAGGAAGGGACACACTACTAGCAGTCACTCACTACATAGCCCTCTGAAATGCAAAGTATTAGTTCTTTAGGGAGTATGAGGAAATCTCTTCAAAAAAATTGGACCTTTCAGATTGAGTTTGAAAGCAATTTGACTGAAATTATCAATGCAAGTTGTAATAAGGTTAACTAAGCTGACTCCTCTATTAGAGTTGTGAAATTGACTGCTCTGTTTGAGTATGTCAATCTTGAGTAAATTCAAGTACATACATAGCTCTGAAAAGTAATGATCAAAATTAGCAATTCCCATGCCTCTTTAGACTACCATTGATTTAAATGAGCCATGAGCCACAAGCTTACATGTGTGTATACAATTAGTGAATAATACTTTTCTATTGTGTGTACCAATTGCATTGGACAGGAAATCACATTGTGAACTTGGCAGTTTAGTGTAAAATTTAAGACTTCTTCGTCTAGCTATAGGAGACATCTTTTATTTCTACTACTAAAAGATAAATAGACATCGTCTGTGGGGCAAGAGTTAGTGTCAGTAGTGCAGTGTGTACTTGTAATTTCCTTATTTGGGCTTAAATAATTTTTGCGAATGCCTCAAATGGTTAAATATAGCTGTGAAACAATGTTGAGGAATGATTTCGCTATATATCACATTTCATAGCTAGCTTTGGCTAGCCAATTAGTTAGCTAGACTATATAGGCTGTAGTTACAGTTGGTATTACCATTCCTCAAAGTAAAACCCCCTCCTTATTGAAATGGATCCACCACTGATATAGCTTCTACTAACAGATTTTCCTGTGAGATTTGTGCTCAATATTTATGGACTGTCTACTACACAATCAATGGTGCATGGATGCAGGATGGTGCATTTGGGGCAAATATCTCTTTCCCACCGTGCACCTCCACTGCATGTCCAGGTATCCAAGTGCATGCACATTGGCACTGATGATATAAAGCAATAATGACATTCAAGTAGCTATCTCGCTAAATAAGTGTAAAACTAAGCTAGAGATTTTCCCCCCAACTGCCTACCTGGGTGTGCCCCTCCCTTTGATAACTCCTTGTCCTCCCCTGACAATACAAATATGTCATAAAAGTTTTAATAAGTGTATTTTGTCTTGTATTTGTGTATTTCCTAGTGCCACAAGTAATATGTGAATGTGTATACCACTTTAGCTCAACTATGCTGTTCTAGAGGATATACCTACTACCGAAAATACCTTTCGTCTGGAGAAAGATCTTTCTTCAACGTATGCTCAAGTTGCATAACTACATTGCATTACCAGACTTGTTGTTTTAACCTTGAGATGCACACCCATAGCCACAATTTTTGAATTTTTTGTAAATACTCCTTTAATAGTCTCCTTTTATTTTAGTGTAATGTGTGCAGATCTGAATAGTTTTTAGTAATTTGATTATACTGATGTCTTACTAGTTTATGTTTGCAATGCATGACAACCACAACTGATTATTCACGTCATGTGATAACTAGCAATTACCAGAAATATGATTAAATGATACCAACTATACAGTCCAGTACACCAATTTGATTGTATTAGTTGACTAGTCCACACACTCATAAAATCACCTACTAGGTATAACTATGTACTTCTACCAATTTCTGCACTAAATTCACAGTAAATAGCACGACAATTATTTTATATTGATGGTTCTCTAGTAGTTGTACCATACATAGCTCTTAAATCTCAAACTGATTTACTGTATATACTTACACTGGTTGCTATATAGGCCTGCCCAAGCCTTTGAACAGCATACTGATACCTGTTTAAATAACCTCATACTTTAGTTTCATGCAAAAAAATTCATGATATACATATTAATGTAAAATACTTTAAAATATGAATTACAGTGAATGAAACTTATTTTACACAAGTAATTTAATGTGATACTCTGTTGGAGTATCTTAATCTTTTCTAGCACTCAGACTGGTAGTTCAAGCCACACAGTTAATTTTGGCTAGTTTCTTGCATGCATCCTTATAATGGACAGGTTTGTTGCATCTTTTAAACACCACTATTTCATTGCTTCACTGGCAAAGCTACTATTGAGATAACCAATTGCAAGGCAGCTGCAAAATAAATTTTGCTTGAATTTTTGGTATTGCAAAATAATCTAATAGAGCAGTCATGGTTGCAAAATTGTATACTTTACAGCTACATAATTATTTGTATATGCTGGCCACATTTTACATGGTCCCATTGCCAACGTTTAATGTCAAAATAGGCCAAAGCCTATAAGAACTGTGCTTGCATAGACACGTGTAAAATAAAATTAATAAATTAACAATTTCATGATGCAAGACACAGTATTTTTACTTTGAATTCCACAATTTCCCTCTTTTAAGATGTTTTTGCAATGCAACCAAGTAACTAAATACATATAATTGTCATGATGGTCACATACAAACAGGAATGGAAGTTATACTATATGTGCATTTTTTCAAAGTAACATGTAGCTAACTGCATGTGTGTCAGCAAGAGTATAAAATGGTGGAGGTAGAGGGTCGAACTGCACATACAGTGTGAAAAATGAGCCTGTAAAGTCCTATGACATCATACAAATAACTCAGTGCATCATACAGTGATTTGTGTTGATTGGTGACTAATTATAAGCTTAGTGGGAGCACTGTGTGAGTGTATGCGTACACGACTACACGTGAAGAGACTGAGGCTACTGAATGAAAGAAAGAAAACTATGGCATATTGCAAATAAGAACTCAGTACAAAGAGAAAGACACTGGCAGCTAACTTAGAAAGCCACGAATATCATCTCACGTGACATCCTTAATTCGAGGTTTCATTATACTGCCTTGACAGTTCTGCTAGCGAAAGTGATGCATGATGCACATCTAGATGGAGTTGGATTCCATGTGGACTACCAGCCAAAACAATATATCAAGACACACGATAGTGTGTCGTGCAGCCAAGAAAGCCAGCGACCACACCGTGAGTATATTTACAGGAAGAAAGAAAACAGCTTTTTCATGCATGCATAACTCCATGGTCCCTTCTCCAAAGCACACCATTTTTGCATTATAGCTGTCCCCCAAGTAGGGTACGCCAAACAGCAAATTTTATTAAATTTACAACATCCATTTGCGAGATAGGGGCATTCAAAATTTCATTTTAATTTCTTTGTTTTTTTCTTATGCTGTATAGGGGCTTTGATTTCTTTTCACACATTTTGCAAAAATTGCTATAAAATGCAAATGTGTAACTTGATTGCCTCGATCTTTGGCACAAATGAAGAGTGTGTAACGGTGGATTCATGTACCAAGTTTGTTGTGAATCTGACTAATATTCAGGGAGTTATGAACATTTATTCACGTAAAAAAAGATCAAACTTCTGTCACGGCTACAGGGTAAACCAAACATAGAAATGACTTGAAAATTGGTGTGTAGATAGGCTGATCATCGTAGCAGTGCCTTTTGATAGTTTCAATAGCAATAGAGTTACAGCGACAAAGTTATAAAGCAAAAACTAGGCAAGTGTAAAATCGCAGGATCGAGATACTCTAATAGAGCCATCACCACGGGGTTAAAATGGTGTGCAAAAATGTCAAGAAAAAAAAACACTTACCAGAGTTCAAACCAGGGACCTCCATACCTAACACTTGCACCCTTAACCAATGAACCACTGCTACCTTGACTGATCACCTCACTTAATTTCTGCTTTATAAATGAAATTTCTAGTTGAAATCTGCTTATAATCAAACATTTGTAATTTCATAGATCTACCAATAGAAGTACTAGATTGTTCTAGAATATTCTATGTATGTTCTATTAAAAGTCCTCAAAAATGTGCACTCTATTAGAGTATTACAATGATATTATCAAATATTGAATTAAATCATGCAATGAAATACATTTATAAGCTGTCTTCAATAATCATCATTGTATCTACATAGAAAAGAAGAAATGTGAGTAAAAAAAAACCTCTAAGTCAGCCATAGGCTGGTTTTGGGAGCTCAAAAAGAAATGAAATCCACACAAAAACAGCCAAGCTGTGAAAAAATGGGGTGGCCTTAAAAATCCTGGGTGAAAAAAGTTGTGAAATTAAAGGTGGCGGCCAAGGAATGGCTGCAATGATGTTAATGCTAAAAAAATTTAATAATGGCTGTGTGCATTGTTAAAATCTATTAGCATTAACATCATTGCAGCCATTTCTTGGCCGCCACCTTTGATTTCACAACTTTTTTTCACTCAGGCTTTTTAAGGCCGCACCATTTTTTCACAGCTTGGCTGTTTTTGTGTGGATATATAGTAATGTGTTAATTTACGAGAGGAGATGAAGGTATGCAGGTTACTTTATAGATTCATTTTTCACAGCCTACAGTGCAGTTTGACACTCTCCCTCCCCATTATATACTGTTGGTATAAGGGTAAGGCATCACTTAGAACAAAGAAATCCACAAACCACATTGATATTGTTGAATTGCTGTAGACATTTATGTGTACTTTACAAGTATCAAGACACACGGTAGTGTGTCGTGCGGCCCAAGAAGCCGGCGCGCAACCCCGTGAGTATATTGACAGGAAGAAAGAAAACGCAATTTTCGCACCTCTGTAGCTCTGTGCTGCCTTGATGAAACAAGACGAATTTTGCTGTGTACATTCCCTCCAACTTCAGTACTCCACATTCCAAATTTGAGCGAAATCGCTTCAGGCATTCCTGAGATATGCGACTTCAGAAATTGGCTTAGTTTCTTCGTTTTTTTCTTCTTATTTTTCTTCCTCTTTTCGCACACTTACAAAAACTGCTATAAAACGCGAACGCGTTATCCGATTGCCTTGAAATTTGGCACACAGACGGGGGGGGGTATAAAGGCGCATCTCGGTACCAACTTTGGCTGGAATACCATAAACAGGCAAAGAGTTATGAGCGATTATGCACGAAAAATAACACCAATATGTTGTCACGCCTACAGGGTAAACCGCGTATGGGAAGAAGCTGAAAATCGGTGGGTGAATAGGTTAACTATTGAACCTCAAACCTTTTGTGGTTTGAAAGAAATCGAGCTAAAAACCAGGAAGATACAACAACAAAACCAACAGTGTGTAACAATTACGCAACCGAGATTAGCTAATAAAAACGAACACTTGCCACGCCTACCAGATAAACCGCTTGGGGTAATGCTTTGAAATTCACTGTACAGGTGGAGTAATCATCTTAGAAAGGCTCTTCAATGGTGTAGAAGAATCAGACTTAAAGCCACGGAGTTATAACACGAAATCCAACTTGGTGTAGCAAGTGCGAGATCGAGATACTCTAATAGAGCAGTCATCCTAATAGAGCAGTCACCCTGAACAGAATTCAAGAGATCAGTTAGAAATAAGTAACCTGTATAGAGATCAGCTACAAACAAATCACCCTGTAGAGAGTTCAGCTACAAACAATTCACCCTGTTTAGACATCAGTTAGAAGAAGTTTTCTTGTAGAGAGTTCAGTTACAAACAAATCACCCTGTTGAAAGATCAGCTAGAAGATGTCACCTTGTAGATAGTTCAGTTACAAAGAAACCACCATGTAGAGAATTCAGCTACAAACTAGTGACCCTGTAGATACATCAGCTAGAAGAAGTTACCTTGTAGAGAGTTCAGCTACAAAGAAACCATTCTGTAAAGAGCTCAGCTGCAAACAAATCACCTATACAGAATTCAGCTACAAACAAATCACCCTGTAGAGAGATCAGCTAGAAGAAGTTACCTTGTAGATAGTTCAGCTACAAACAAATCATCCTGTAGAGAGATCAGCTAGAAGAAGTTACCTTGTAGATAGTTCAGCTACAAACAATTCACCCTGTACAGAGCTCAGTTAAAAGAGGTTTCCTTGTAGAGAGTTCAGCTACAAACAAATCACCCTGTAGAGAGATCAGTTAGAAGAAGTTACCTTGTAGATCGTTCAGCTACAAACAATTCACCCTGTAAAGAGATCAGCTAGAAGAAGTTACCTTGTAGAGAGTTCAGCTACAAAGAAACCATCATGTAGAGAATTCAGCCGCAAACAAATCACGTGTAGAGAGTTCAGCTACAAACAAATCTCCCTGTAGAGAGATTAGCTAGAAGAAGTTTCCTTGTAGAGAGTTCTGCTACAAACAAATCACCCTGTAGAAAGATCAGCTAGAAGAAATCACCTTGTAGAGAGTTCAGCTTCAAAGAAACAATCATGTGAGAGTTCAGCTACAAACAAATTGTCCTGTAGAGAGATCAGCTAGAAGAAGTTACCTTGTAGAGAGTTCAGCTACAAAGAAACCATAATGTAGAGAGTTCAGCTGCAAACAAATCACCTGTAGAGAGTTAAGCTACAAACAAATCTCCCTGTAGAGAGATCAGCTAGAAGAAGTCACCTTGCAGGGAGTTCAGTTACAAACAAATCACCTGTAGAGAGTTCAGCTAGAAACAAGTCACCCTGTAGAGAGATCATCTAGAAACAAGTCACCTTGTAGAGAGTTCAGCTACAAAGAAACTACCATGTAGAGAGTTCAGCTGCAAACAAATTGCCCTGTAGAGAATTCAGCTACAAACAAATCACCCTGTAGAAAGATCATCTAGAAGAAGTTACCTTATAGAGAGTTCAGCTACAAACAAATCACCCTGTAGAGAGTTCAGCTAGAAACAAGTTGCCCTGTAGAGAGTTCAGCTAGAAGAAGTTACATTGTAGAGAGTTCAGCTATAAAGACACTACCATATAGAGAGTTCAGCTACAAACAAATTGCCCTGTAGAGACAAACAAATCACCCTGTAGAAAGATCAGCTAGAAGAAGTTACCTTGTAGAGAGTTCAGCTACAAAGAAACCATAATGTAGAGAGTTCAGCTGCAAACAAATCACCTGTAGAGAGTTAAGCTACAAACAAATCTCCCTGTAGAGAGATCAGCTAGAAGAAGTCACCTTGCAGGGAGTTCAGTTACAAACAAATCACCTGTAGAGAGTTCAGCTAGAAGCAAGTCACCCTGTAGAGAGATCATCTAGAAACAAGTCACCTTGTAGAGAGTTCAGCTACAAAGAAACTACCATGTAGAGAGTTCAGCTGCAAACAAATCACCCTGTACAGAACTCAGCTACAAACAAATTTCCCTGTAGAAAGATTAGCTAGAAGAAGTTACCTTATAGGGAGTTCAGCTACGAACAGATCACCCTGTAGAGAGTTCAGCTACAAACAAATCACCCTGTAGAGAGTTCAGTTACAAAGAAACCACCATGTAGAGAGTTCAGCTGCAAAAAAATCAATCACTCTGTAGAGAGTTCAGCTAGAAGAAGTCACCTTGTAGAGAGTTCAGCTGCAAATAAATCACCCTGTAGAGAATTCAGCTACAAACAAATCACCCTGTAGAAAGATCAGCTAGAAGAAGTTACCTTGTAGAGAGTTCAGCTACAACGAAACCACCATGTAGAGAGTTCAGCTACAAACAAATCACCTGTAGAGAGTTCAGCTAGAAACAAGTCACCCTGTAGAGAGATCAACTAGAAACAAGTCACCTTGTAGAGAGTTCAGCTAGACGAAGTCACATTGTAGAGAGTTCAGCTACAAAGAAACTACCATGTAGAGAGTTCAGCTGCAAACAAATCACCCAGTAGAAAGTTCAGCTATGAACAGATCACCCTGTTGAGAGTTCAGTTAGAAACAAGGAATCCTGTAGAGAGATAACCTAGAAGTATCGCCTTGTAGAGAGTTCAGCTACAAACAAATCACCCTGTAGAGAGATCAGCTAGAAGAAGTTACCTTGTAGGGATTTCAGCTACAAACAAATCACCCTGTGGAGAGTTCAGCTACAAAGAAACCATTCTGTAAAGAGCTCAGCTGCAAACAAATCACCTGTACAGAATTCAGCTACAAACAAATCACCCTGTAGAGAGATCAGCTAGAAGAAATTACCTTGTAGATAGTTCAGCTACAAACAAATCACCCTGTAGAAAGATCAGTTAGAAGAAGTTACCTTGGAGAGAGTTCAGCTACAAAGAAACCATTTTGTAAAGAGCTCAGCTGCAAACAAATCACCTGTACAGAATTCAGCTACGAACAAATCACCCTGTAGAGAGATCAGCTATAAGAAGTTACCTTGTAGATAGTTCAGCTACAAACAAATCTCCCTGTAGAGAGATCAGCTAGAAGAAATTACCTTGTAGAGAGTTCAGCTGCAAAGAAATCACTCTGTAGAAAATTCTGCCAGAAACAAATTGCCCTGTAGAAAGATCAGTTAGAAGAAGTTACCTTTTAGAGAGTTCAGCTACAAAGAAACTGTTCTGTAAAGAGCTCAGCTGCAAACAAATCACCTGTACAGAATTCAGCTACAAACACATCACCCTGTAGAGAGATCAGCTAGAAGAAGTTACCTTGTAGATCGTTGAGCTACAAACAATTCACCCTGTAGAGAGAGCAATTAGAAGAAGTCACCTTGTAGAGTGTTCAGCTACAAAGAAACCACCATGGAGATTTCTGTAATCAATATATGTGACCGGATTTGCGAAAAGGGGTCTTCCACACACATCCAATTCCGTAAACGTTGGAGATCATAACTCAATGTTCAAGTAACATATTAACCTGAAAATTTCACCATGTATTCAGCTATAGTGGTGCGCACCACTGCCCAAATTTCAAGGCAATAGCTCTTTCCAATCTGGAGTTATCAATTGTCAAAGTTGGCAAATTGGATGTGTTTGGAAGGCCCCTTTTCGCAACTCCGGTCACATATGTATTATATATATAATTTGTACATTTACTGATAAAATATTTAAAGTACATCTACTTCATCTTTTCTTCTTCCTGTAGTAAAGAAAAAAAAATAGGTTAAAAAAGTCCCAAAGCTGGCCATAGGCCGGCTTTGGGGTATACAAATACAAAAAGAAATGAAATCTAATCCAAAACAGCCAAGCTGTAAAAAAGTGTGCGGCCCTCAGAAAGGCTATGGTGAAAAAAGATGTGAAATTCATGGTGGCGGCCAAGAAATGGCTGTGATGGTAGATTAATGGTAAAAATTTTAATAATGACAATTTAGGTAAATTTTGTGAAGCGGCACAAAAATTCACCTGAATTGTCGTTATTAAAATTTTTACCATTAACCTACCATCACAGCCATTTCTTGGCCGCCACCTTGGATTTCACATCTTTTTTCACCATAGCCTTTCTGAGGGCCGCACACTTTTTTTACAGCTTGGCTGTTTTGGATTAGATAAGTGTTAACCAGAAGGAATGTATTGCCATATATAACATCTATGTACTGTGGGATGGGTTTAGCCTGCATATATATAGATACATATACAGCCAGTCTCAGTTTTCTCAAAATCAAAGCTACACTACACTGTCAGTATAGCCACTAGCAGGATGCTGAGGAGTCCAAATCCCTTTACTGCATTAGCACTCCCACACTATTGGTTGATGTTCTGCTGAGTAACAAGGTTCTATCAATAAAAAATGTGGTTAAACATCACTCCTTGTATATCCTATAATATTATATAATAGCCAGTTTTACTCATATGCAACTAGCTATATGACTACATATAGGTTAACAAAGTTGAACATATATAAACGCACATGCAGAAATTTTACATACTGTATCTCCACAAGCATCCACAACATCTTGAAACAAAGGTCTGCAAGTTGATGAGCAGGCTGTAGATGCATCAATGTTGTTTGGATCAG
Source organism: Dysidea avara (assembly GCF_963678975.1). Lineage (NCBI taxonomy): Eukaryota > Metazoa > Porifera > Demospongiae > Dictyoceratida > Dysideidae > Dysidea > Dysidea avara. Next base: position 24,583,632 of record NC_089272.1, on the reverse strand, counting down.
ACACTGCAGTAATGCAATCTGTGTTGCTTATCAGTATTACTGTTGCACTTGTACATACAGTAGAATTGAAGCCACTGCCACTGCCCATGTCATCGTCATCACTATCACCACAGAATTGGGTAATCCCTGTTCCTAAAGAATCCTGAAATGCCGTGTATAATATTAATTGGAGTGACTTGGACACATTATACATGGCAAAGATTTAGTTTTTCAGTAAACATGCAAATTTTGTCTATGAGTAGTACGTGCAACACCAGCGTACAGTATTCACAGCATGAAAAGTTCAGCAATAGAAAATAATGTGGTTGTGCCAAGTAACCAAGTTCAGGATCAGTTGGCATAAACTGCCCAGTATACACACATATAGACAGTTAATATGCCAGCATGAACTACATCGTAGCTATATTAACTACGTGCACCGTTCTAGACTACAGTATACACTTTGTCTACCATGCATACATCATGTGTAACTGCTCTCGCAGCGATCCAAAACCTCTTCAATCAGATCTCTGCATGTTTCCTCACATAGGTCAGCCGAAATAGAGCCATCAAGGAGAAGTCCAAAGGTTTGCACACAGTCCTCATCGTCCATAAGGGCTGCTTCAGCAACGGTACAATTATTCAAGATTAGCTTTGCAATACACCGGCCAGTAACAGGGAGAGCACGAGTACAGCTAGTATATTTGCTGGATCAAACTTGGCCATAGCTATAGCTGAACCGAGCGGCTACGTTGCTACTAGGTTAGGCCACTCCAAGTCATACCTTAGTTTCTGGTCACTCCCAAGCCTACAAATGGATGCGGGCGGGCGGATGATCAGGACTTCAGGACTATAGACTCTACTGTGACAATATACTGTATGGTACTATTATTTGCTCAATTTAGCAAATTCATGTTGATTTTTAGTCAAACTTAACCAACAACATAAGTAGTTGTGCTTCGGCAAACAATGCACTAGGAAAGTTGTTGATGGATCATGGCTAGCTATACACTGATGTATAGCATTTAAGTATATTTATTTATTTATTTAGAATATACTATAGGAAATGTTTTGCTCATGTAGCTACTTATGCTTTCCAAGTGAAATAAATGTCTCATTAGCTATGTCAGGAAAGTATTACTATGACTTATAGCTAAGTTGTTCAAATGGTCATGATCCAAAATGAAATTTAACTTCTATTTTCACATCAGAAATTCTTCATTCAAATGTGAAGTCTTAGCCCACTAGCTATGTGTTTCCAGCCTTCTATTCAGCAAACCTTGAGAAAAGTAACTGTCAAAGTTTTGAGTCATTGAGTGCTCCAGACTAGTGTTTTTAGTGATCATCTGGGAATGTTTAAACTATAAGGGTTTCTACCTGCCAATCTAATTTTAGTTATGGAAAAGTTTAAGTTTAAGCTCACCAAATGTTGCCGGCTTTCCATACCCCTGCAGTGTTCAGTGATAAAGAATTTGAAGTTACTAGACTAATTATTAGAGGACTACATTTGAATTATAAAGTTAAAGCTATGGCCCATCTGCATGGACTAGTAGTTAATGCTACTGAAATTACTTTGGTTACAGAAACATTAGTAACAGTTATAATCTGAACAGCTATATAATCAAGGACAAAACTAGCTATAGTTAGAAACATTTTATTAGTGTGGCATATATACCATAATATTAGAGTTAAGAGTAGTGTGACTGCTCTATTGGAATCCCTGACTGCTCTATTAGAGACTGCTCTATTAGAGTATCTCGATCTTTTGCAGTAAAAAATAAGTGTCTTGCTGGGTCACATGCATTTAAGCACCTGTAATATTAAAAATAGTCCTCATAAACTAGGGTTCCAGGTTTACCATGCGGGCGGGTGACCAGAAACTAAGGTTTGACTTGGTGTGGCCTTAAGTATATCGCAGTAGACCTATCAAGCTGCAGTTCACACTTCGGATCACTGACAGTCGTAATTCATATCGTAAATTCGCGGATTTCATTTGTATCTTCAGTCACGTGACTGCTCGCACCTTACTGGCTTACATACGTGATTTCCGGTAGCTATTAATTTAGTGATGATAACGTCATAAATTTGAATATAGTTACAAGGAGTGTAGTCTCAGGCTAGGGTTACCAAGTTATTTTAAAAATATTTAACTGGAGCCCTGGTAAAACAAAAAGAAACCTAGTCATTATATACTTCAAGATAATTCAGATGAAGGATAAAACTGGGAGCGGTGGGTTAAAAACTGGGGTGGGAAGCAGGAAATCACGTGAGTTCCATTGACCTGTAGCATACCAGCTAGGGCAAGTGTAGCTCTAGCCGAGTGATAGCAGACTAACAAAGCTTGTACTTCACATCTTAATTTTTCTGCTGGATCCCTTCCTGAAACTAGAGATACCCTTCAGTGTCTTTAGTTTCAAGTCACTGTAGACAGTCAAATGTGTCACATCTACATGTAAAGAAAGACTGCTGATTATACAGCAAATATTAATTTTTGTTGATACAACGAGTATTACTTTTGTTGATACAGCAAGTATTTATTTATTTAAAAATCTATTGTTTTGGTGAAAGGATTCAACAAAAGCATAGTTGATGTAAAATCAAATGAACTTAAGACACAAAGATAATTGATTACTCAGTTTGAATTCTCACTCTCTAGAACTCCACTTGCCCTTTTTTGCCAGTGAACTGAATTCTCACTCCCCATGCATCCTAGTTTTCGTATACCCACCAGCCATATATAGATGGGATATAGTATCTATTGTACAACATATGAGTATTGAGTGCTTGTGTGTGTGTGCATGCACATGTGTGTATGTTCATGTATGCATGCATGGCTTTGTGTGTGTACAGCGTGTGCGTGTAAAGAGAAAGAGAGATATAATGTTCCTACTGTGTGCAAGAAACTTAATTCACTTTGCTCTAGTATACACGCAGGAGGACCTGGTGACCTAGCTCATGGGGACAACTGAGGATTACATTTCACATTACTATAATTATTTTATAGGGAACTATGTTTTCCAGAAATTGATCAAGCTAAAGCATTTCTCTACACAAATAATTTGTGGAAGGGAATGGTTATCTGTTGTTTACTCAATTTTGTACTAACATACCGTATATATGCATACACACACACACACACACACACACACACACACACACACACACACACACACACACACACACACACACAAACACGCACGCACGCACACACAGTATTGTCTTAAATGATAGTGGTTTCAGCCTACTGTATGTATATGAACTAAACCGTGGTAGCTAGGTGGCTATATCTGTAATTATTGTTAATATATTTGGCACTATAGTGTGTGTATGTGTGTTACATGCAGTTGGCTAACAGTTATGTTAGTTAGCATTTGATGTTAATCTGACTGTGTGATCCGTATATTATCAGGGGTCCCATGATGGGTTCCCATGCGGTATTTCTGGTTAAAGCCATTTTAATATCTACTGAAAAAATGTATCTAAAGCAGCTATAACTGCATTTTCTGCTAGAGATATAAAATGTTGGCAAAGCTCATTAAATCGAAGTGATTCAATTCTACGTACGTGCTTTCAACAAGTTGGTCACTGTCTGCCAATGTGTATGAAGTAAAATAGTCTTATGGGCATCTATGATGGGTTTACTTTCTTGCAGACTATCACATTAAGACTACTATACTACAGATCTAAAAAATTGTGTAGGGTCACACTAAGATAATTATTTGATTAAAACTTCCTCTCAATATAAACCTCATTTACCTTAATTAACCAAAGTATCCATGCCTGCTACATGTTAATGCGTGGTCACTTCTCAATGTATTGAAAATGTGCCTCCATTCTCACTACCATCCCTGAAACTTAAAGAAAAATTATCTCACACTTTAAGAATTTTATACATGCAGCATGTTTACTGCACTAGTAGCTCCAAAACAATTTTCTTCATCAAGTGTGATTTTGATAATAGTAAACTAGAAGCCATGCAGCATGTTGCATCACATATATATGAACTCTTGCTATTGTGTATTATAGGAAAATGCATAATCTCTCCTTAGCTATATATATTTTATGTGAAGGTAATTGACATGCACAGTATTGAGTGAACTTCCATATGTACGTACCAAAGGAATTATTGGTGGGATGGATGTAATATAATATTAGATGTTAAAATATACATTATAACTTCCTATGCAATATTCTAGTTGATTGAGTCTCGGTTTTGTCGTGTACAGCTGATATCAATAACAAAATACTGCTGTAACTGCCACAAGCAGGATGCCACAAATTCCAAATCCTTTTACAGCAACAGCTCCTCCACATGTTCGCTTAATATCACGTCGCTTAACAAGAAACTATAAACAAATTTAAGAGTTAGTGTCATGTATAACATGTTACTATATACATGCATACACATTGTAGCTACAGTTATAGATAGCTACACAATATATCATTACCGTATTCCCACAAGCATCCACAACAGCTTCAAACAAAGGTTTGCAAGTTGCTGAACAGGCTGTAGCTTTATCAACATTGTCAGGATCAGCAATTGCTATGATGCAGTCTGTGTTGCTTATGAGTGTAGTTGTTGCAGTTATACACACAGTAGAATTAGAGCTGTTGTTTGTGTTGTCTTCATCATCATCATCATCATCATCATTGTAATCATCATCATCATCGTTGTTGTCATTACAGAATTGCTCAACACTGTCACCTATATATTCCTGAAATGTGCTAGTAGTAAATGGTTAATTGCAAGAGAAGCAGACCAATGTGCAAACAGACAGACATTGTTGCAGTTGCATTGCAGAACATTAAAACTATAAGTATCTTACATTGTGTAGTCAGAAAGTATATTAGGCAAACTTGACTGCTCTATTAGAGTGCATGCATATGGATCATCTGACTGGTCCATTAAACAAACTCATCATCTTTTTTCTGGCCGTGTATAGCCGAGTATAGCTAACACCGCCACTGCAGTATAGCGGCTATACTGCATCAAAATAGCTATAGCTACATCTGATCTAATTCACTAATTTGGCCAGTCCACATAGCTAAATGTGTATTTTAACACTATGCAATTAGCTAGCTTGCACCTCGCTTATAATACACAATGAACGTACCGGATAATGGCAGTTATCCAGTACATCATTAATCAAATTTCTGCATGACGTCTCGCAAAGAACAGCTGATGTAGTACCAACTTCGGTGACTAGTCCAAAGGTTTCCGAACATTCTAAGTTGGATCCAAGAGCATTTTCGGCATTGCTACAAGTAACTTCGTTGGCATTGCAATTCACCAGCAGCAGGGAGAGAGCAATAATAGTGACAACTGCTTCGTCAAACTGATACATAGCTAGCAGGAATTACAGTACCAGTACACAAAGCTACGTGTATGATACGTACAGTAATTAAGTAAAGTACTGCAAATAGCTGAGATAGCTAGCTATAGCACCACTGAGACTTAAATCTGATTATAAGTTCTTGGCCGGCTTGCGCAAATCTACGGAATGCTGTCTCTATAGAGGCGTGCGCCCGATTTATGAATATTTTCACTCTTTGCACTAGCTCATTAATGTTGAAAGCTTCAAATTACAAAATAAGCGCTATAGCTAATAAGTAACATTTTAAGTGAAACGTATGAATTTAAAGTACTGATCATGTGATGCAACAGTCAGCATGGGGTTTGCTGAAAATGATAATCTGGCACAAAATTTCTCTGGGCTATTATATAGCTATCATGAACAACTTTTGACAACTTATACATGCAATGTTTTCATTTGTTTGTCCTTGTGGCACTGTGACTTGATCCAAACAACCTCACGTAGTTGTTAAACCTTAGTGTACACAGCTTAGAAACTCATAATATAATACCGTACCCAGCTTACTACACATATGCCATGAAATCTACCATGCATTCAGCTGTAGTAAATACTGGCATATGAAAGAATTTTAGTTGAAACAATTGTACATTATTTTAAAACTGTACGGCAGGTGCCATCATGTTACAATTCAAGTGGGAACTAAATATAATAAACAATTTAATCATGCATGATGCAAAAACTACAAAATAGATTGCTTTGCTACTAAATAAATGAGATTTCTCTTTACACATTATATCCACTCGTTGATCAGTTGTTAGTAGGTATAATCACTGCCATTAGAGTAGTCACCATGAGAAGTAATATGCTACAGTGTATCTCAACTGCACTCCCTCTTTCTCCTGTAATTTCAGAGAACAAAATTAATGTACACACATGCATAGAGCTTGAAGATACAATGTATACCATGTAGCACTATAGAGTTTGAGCTTTAGCTACAGTTCACACATACACACACACTCGCACAGAGTATTTTGCTACATTTTTGATAGTAGGAAAGCTTGGCATTTAGGGACAAATAAGCAAGATTTCATCAAACTAAACTCCGATAAATCCAAATCAATTCAGCTAGTAACAACTTGCCAAACTTTTATCCTATCACATTGTCAAATTTCCTCCACCAAACTTTCCTGCTGTATACACTACACAGTGCATATAGTGATGCATGTTATGTACTCAGGAATCGGGATCAGACCATCTACATTGGAGCACATCCTTGCGACTGCTGAAGCACCTCACCAGGGTTTGATTTTTCACCACTTCTTAAACTTTTGTGAGTTAATCATACAGTACAGTAGTACTGCATATTAGGGATCATGGAGGAGTGGGCTTTACTGGCCAAAAATATCACCCAAAAACCAGCTTTCTGGTGCCTTGGCAGCATTGGTTAGGTATAACCAAGACAGTGCCTCCAGTATGACCCTAAATGCTTCCAATAAGTTGTTGCAAAGTTTTAATAAGTTTATTCAAAGGAATTTTCTACTGCCTGCTGCCTGCATGCTGGCCCATCCGACCACCCGCCTGCATGTCACTTCATCCCAAGATGTGCCTTTTTGCAGTATGTATAATGCACGCATCATGGACTTACCTTTGTCCTCCTTTACAGACAGCTCAAGGTGTGGATTCGCGGTAGTGCAATGAATGGCTTTCCTATGTTTGTCAATGAGAATTTTACATGGTAACTAGGTTCATTTCAGAGGCATTTATCCTACTGTTCTTCATTTGTAGTGCTGTGTAATGGGCTGAACATAGCTGAAACCGAAGCATAATGGCCATTTCACTTTCAAGTCAGCAATTGATAATTCAGACAAAGACATTAACTCTGATGCCATCCTTTCTTTTAATGTGGTATGCGGGGGTTCACCAGTCATAATTATGTTACCAAAAAGTAAACAAACAAGTATAAGGAAAATTAGGATTTAAAGTCAATTAGGGATCATAGGGAAACAAGGGAGGTCGCCTACACCTGCAGATATACTAGTGAACCCGCACTTCAGTCTAATAGTATATCTGCAAGTGTAGGCAACCTCCCTTGTTTCCCTACTTTTTTTCTATGATCCCTAAAATCCTAACTTGTTTGTTTACTTTTTTATGACTGGTGAACCCACGCATATTACATTAAAAGAAAGGATGGTATCAGAGTTAATGTTTCTGTCTGAATGTGTGCCCCAGCTATCTTAAAAGTGAAGTGGCCATTACGCTTCATTTTCAGCTGCGTTCCCTACTGTGATCCCTAATCAGCTTTAAAATTCCTAATACTTGTATGCCTGCAAAGAGTACCAATAAGTGAACATGGCTCATGGTTCCACGTAAGCCAGCAGACAGCAGCAAACATGGTTCCATTTATACAGTGCCTACAGACTCAAAACATAATGGGCAAGGTTCCACATATAATAACCCACGACACTGATAAGTGATTATGGCTCACAAAAAAGCTGACTGCTGACTATGATGCGTCACTATGTACTTCCACATCATAAAACTGATTAATATATTTTATATGTGTCCCAAAGCAGGTCACACCGAGGTATTCTAGCTATAAAAGCAGGTCAGACCAGGATGACCCAGACAAAATGTGCCTGATGCAATTTCAACCCTGATTTGAACAATCCCTGAGGGTCTAATATCTCTACTGTGGTAGTAATAAATTTTCAGATAGACAGACACAATTTGGAACTAGCCGGGCACTGCAAAATTAACTAGCCTTTGCAACTAGTTAAGAACTAATGTGCATAAAACTGAGCTCAAGAAGCTCACCTGGTGTTGTCTGCACTGTAGAAGTTGGGTTCATGTTCACTCTCATAGTAGCAGTAATGGTAGCAGTAGTGACAGTTGTGGTAGTGGTAGTAGTAGTAGTAGGAAGACTAACACTAGGCCTATCACCATTTAGAGGTCCAGTCATAAGGGTCATAGAATTTCTTTGTCCCCTTCCACAAACGTTTACAAGAAATCCAGTGACATTATAAGTAGTATCAGGACTCAGTCCCTCAATAGTGTAGCTGGTTGTGCTGGGATCAAGTGTTACACTCCCTATGGTAGGACCACTCAGAGTACTCCAGTGTAAGTATATACCACTAACATTTCCAGCTGATTCACTACGATAGCTGAGTTGAAAGCTCAAAGTGTCTGGGCTCCTGGGTTCACCAAAAATAGATGATGAAATACCAAATACCACATTCTCCAAAGGAGTTTCTATAACGGTATAATAAAGCTACGTAATTTTAAGACACATGTACATGAATATTGTACAATACATATAAAGTACAAAGTTAAAGCACAATGGATGATATGCATACAAGCGATGGTTGTTAACTTGCAATACTATCAAAAGGTAGTAAAAGTTGGTTGTGGCATTTACATACAACAATTTATTGGCTAACTTTAAGTAATTACACTATTATAAGTCTTGTATTATGACTATAGTAACTGTATTCCTTGCAGCGTTGTAAGTGGGCCGGGTCATTTGGGTCACATTTTGTCCGGGTCAAGTGGGTCTTATCCACTTCACTCAATATCTGGGTCTGACCCAAATGAAATCACATGTGACTATAAGTTAACAAGCTTGATTGTATTGATTGTAAACACTCAAAAAACTTACGTGGAGCCACACCCACCATTCAGGAATATGCTTTGCTGTCTGTGCAGGGTATTCAGAGCCACGCCCACTTATCGGAATTATACCAGCTGTGCTCTGTGGGCATGCATGCATCACCAGATCCGTGTTGCTACTTGAAATGTAGGTAACTAACTTCTGGAAATTCTGTAGCTGCATGTAAACTTATGTGGAGCCACCCCCACTTGATAATACGCAGGAAGAGCCACACCCACTTAATAATATGTAGCTACTCACTTCTTGCAGACAATTTTTTTATAGTGTAAAAAATGTGGGGCTGACTAGTGGAACTTGTGGACTTTTAATCTAGCTCTTGGGGCATGCCTCTATTTTAATTAAACCGGGTCCCATCCGGGTTACTATTCGGGTCAAACGGGTCAACAGTACTGACCCACTTACAACGCTGATTCCTTGTATAAAAACTGCATTCAAACAAATGTTTGTCTTAATTATAAACTTTTGAGTGCATCAGAGAAGTAAATGTCTGATCTCAAATATAGGCCTAGGGTGAACTGTTAGTGGCTTTAATTCTTTTCCTTGCTTCTATTACTTCTTCAAAAACCACATGAAAGTGCACAAATAATCATGTGAGCACTCTGTGAAAGTCTACATGCAAGCAGATATGTATCATACAATTGTTTGCCAATTGTTTTAGGCCTGCACTATACTTGTTTATCACTGCATATGCTTACCACTAAAATAATAGCATACATGACTTGAATTTAATTAAATTCCAGATCTAATATAAACCAGGTCTACATAAAAAGGCCCTATTTGTTTATAGGCTGGGTCAAAAAGCTGGGAAAGACATAAACCTGGAGCTATTATACAAGGAAATACAGTATGGTTGCACATAATACTACAATTCCTTTGAACTGTTTAAAGTACGGAGAGAAAACAAGGTCTTTAACACATTTTGGCATAATTAGTACCAATTTTGTGACCAAGTATGTTTTAATAATCAGAATTTTGCTCACTGTGTAAGTGTGTATGTATTTTACAATGGCAGTTGTAGGAAATTCTAAAAGAATTCAACACATTATTATGATTAAACAGGTGTGCTCTTTGCTAACAATTTACCACAGTATTGTCTGTCAAACTTTTCCTCAGCACGGTACAGCATTACATACAAACAAGAGTATGGGAAGTTCCACACAGTACAGGAATTTCTACACAGTACGTACAGGAAGTTCCACTAGAATAATATCACAGGCATGGATTTGATGATTTGGTCTGGGTGTTCCATCTTGTGCTATCCTAAAGCATGAAATGCATACACATGTGGTATACCCTCTTGTTGGCTTGCAACACCACCACTAAAGAATCCTAACCCTGTGTGGTTTCCATCACAAGTGATGCAATTAGCCACTCTACCAAGTACTGTGTTAAAAGGCCCACAATCAGGAGGTTGCACAGGAGTACAATTATGCACACACACACATATACGTACACACATATATACAAGGCTGTATACCTGAAATAATAGTGAGGGTAGAAGGGTTACTTCTCACTCCACTTTCATCACACAGGTAATTCGCTCCAGACTCAATACCAGCTAGTGTGACATTACTGATCAGCAGTCTGGTACTAACAATGGCTGGAGTTGAACTGGCATCACTGCTGTTGTCTGTTACTACATGGAAGGATGCACTGGACACATCAATGTTACCATTTCTAAACCACGTGGCACCAGATGGTGTCCCACTAGCAAACTGGAATGCACAAAAGAATTCTGCTGTTCCTCCAGCACATGTTGCCACATCAGATGGTGACTGAACAACTAAGGAGCATAACAAAGCAAACATGGAAGGAGTACAATATACAACAAAATACATGACATTGTATACTGTAAGTTATAACTTATATGTGATAGAGATGCTTTACCCTGTTAATTTCAATACATTTTTTATAGCAAAATAAAATTTTGCAAAAACGGCCGGTTTTCATTCAGCCAGTCATGTTTCATTTGAACTCTGAATAGAAATAAAAACAAGGGCAGTTGTTACATCTGAAGTATGGCACAATGGTGACAAACTGATTTTAAAATAATTGCATGACTGAATGGTGATCCTGGCATACAGTATTATAAACAAAGAACAAGCACCTCTGAAGTTAATCCACTAGCATTGAAATCGGGTTACTACTGCTGATCCGGATCACCCGCTTACCTAGACAACAATCCAGATCAGATCCAGATGTGAACTAATACTGAGGCATGCAGGGTGGTCGACTAGTATGTTAAGTACAGGAGTAGCTATATGGAAATTAAACAGATAATGCTTATAATTAATGATCAGTCAGTGGACACATAAGTTTACAGACAGCAAGATACATTTCCTGTAAGTAGGTGTGGCTTTGTGCATACCTGCAAACTTCTGTACTAATAAATTAGCATGGCACATCAGCTTACAAACAGTATTACACATTTCTGATACCACAGGCACCTGCAAGAAGGCCAAGCCTAACAGACTCACAATGGCTCGATCCTCTGGTAACATGTAGTCTAGGCAGTGTAGGTACATGACAAAGGAATTAAACAAGCAGTACTATGTAAATACTGTAACACTTGTAATCCATATAGTTACATACCTGTCACTTGTGCTACAACCAAATGAACTAAAGATAAAACTCCAATCAGAATTACTGAATCCATAGTCTGAAATTCTTTCCTACAAATAATCTTGGATCACAATACTACAAATTATTATATAGACACACATACAAATACACTTTACATTTATACGTATGTACATCTAGAATCATGATAGTGTAACATTAGAAGAGATAAGTGTAACAGGCACTACGTGATTTTTCATGCGACAACAGTACACACTATACATATTCAATATCTACTACATCATAAATAATGAGAATTACAGAAAATATTATTTAATATCCATGGCTGTAATATGTGCTATACTTTATGTTGTGGAAGTGAGACCAGTGTTTAAAGATAATGCATTTTAATATTAAAAAATGTTTAAAACATGTAGTCTGATTGGTCATGATGTCAATGATGTGTTTGGGTAGTCACAGGAAGTAGCTACATTGTGAAAACCACAATATAAGTTTGGAAGACCATGATATGTGCTACGCTTTGTAATGGACGTAGTAAGCTGGTAGGAGGCTGTTGTATTCTCTTATCAGTTAGCAGTAATTTGAGTGCAAGCAGAACCCATGCACTGCAATAATTATCCCTAGTGAGCTCACTCATGTCTATACCATATGTAACGCTACTGGAACATCTCAGCAACATCTGTAAGTAGCACCATGAAATTGAGCACATGCACTAGCAACTCAGCTTTGATGATCAGTGTACCAACAAACAGTGTACAAGCAGGAAAATTATGATTATACAAACCACACACAAATTATAGACCAGTGCACACTAAGGTGTGGCCCAGCTAAAAGTTGCTATGGCTTCAGATTTCACGATAATTTACAGGGGATTTTGGAGGGAAATGAGGGCAAATGTATTGAGCATTTTATTGCACAAACCTTCCCTAAGCAAAATAAACTTGCCATGCAACAAGTATGTTATGTACTTTTACCTAGTAACTTACTTTTTAAAGCACTCCTCTATTTTTCAGTACAATTACTCAAGGGGTGCACAACTCCGAAGAATCCTGTACAAGATTTCAAATCTTTGCGATTTTTCAAGATTTCAAGCAATTATGGCAAGATTTCAAGATTGCAGAACATTTGAAATCTTGGATATCCAGAATAATAGCATCACATGATACGTATTATACAGAAATTTCTCTGCAAACTTGTGGGGATGCTGGACGTAGCATATGTGATGCTGCAAATACGGAAGTATACAGGAAACATACAGAACTTTACAACAATTTTCAAAGATTTCAGATTTCAAAAGGAGAGATCATTTCAACAAGATTTCAAAGAGGGCTGTACAAGATTTCAAGGGAGTTGCGGACCCCTTGCAATTACTTCACATTAAACTTTTTAAAACATTTCCTAGCATGGTATTTATTTATCTTTATGATGTAAACACACCAAAGGACTGATCATATGATGTAGCTAATAAAGTGCCACATGCCTTAGTGCGCACTGGGTCTATGGGGTCTTGCATGCTTTCCCCCTGTCATTGTAGCTCGTATCTAGCTACATGGTGGTCTGTATTGACTTTATGCACTATCAATGCCAAGCTCCCCCCCCCCCAGGAATACTGTGGGTGGGGATTTGTACACACTGGACCCTCGTGCAAAGTTGATACTATACGCCCCACGCCAGTTAGCCGCACCCACAGATGTACAAATCCCAAAGTATGCCCGGGAGGGCAGAAGTGGGTTTGACATTTGATAGGTGCATTAGTAGGTAGGGTAAATTTGGATCATTTTTTTAGGTCCAGTCTCAGTGGCAAAGCCAGAAAGCCTATACGCCACTCGATTTGACAGCTCAGTATCTCATATCCGGCGGTATTTATAAACTTGACATGTACACACAACAGGCAGGTAGTCTCGCGTGGCCAGACCGCTTTTTTCCGTATATTGGGTGGGGAAAAAGGGTCTGGTGCAACTCCAATAGCTGTTTACTTCTGAGCCGTCCCCACATTCCGGGGACGCTAATTGAATAACATTGGTCACAAAGGAGGTGCCATGACGTCAGTAAGTTAACTAGAGATCTGCTTATCCTTTAAACGAATCTTAATTTGCTCCGATGTCTCTTTTATAGCGTCTTGAAAGTTAATCCTCATCGTGTAACAAGACTCACAACCAGAGCAGGAGTGTAGGAATACTTCATAGTTTTACTGACGTCATGGCACCTCCTTTGTGACCAATGTTATTCAATTAGCGTCCCCGGAATGTGGGGACGGCTCAGAAGTAAACAGCTATTGGAGTTGCACCAGACCCTTTTTTCCCAACCCAATATACGGAAAAAAAGCGGTCTGGCCACGCGAGACTAACAGGCAGGGTGCAGCTAGTACTGACTCACCAAATCCTCGCCAACTTCTCTAGTCTACACAACGACACTCACAGCACCAATCGCTCAGCACAATAATAAAATACAAACCCACGATCAATAATTTCTATGCAATACTTCCTGTGGTTATTAATTACCCACACAATATCCGCCAATTAGCTAAATATTTTTTTACTCAATTGTATGAGCACAGAACTTACTGTAATGTAGACCGGTCTAATGCAAACTTTGTACGTAGCTAAAGCTAGATAACTAAAACTTTAGTTTGCATTTGGTGTTTGTAAACTAATTATAAGCCGGCACTGATATTTGGCAAATTTGACTCTCTTGTTGCTAGCTAGCTCAGTAGCTAACCATATCATACATGCATACAACTGTACTACCGGTAGCTACCTGGCTGCATGTTCCTATATGGAAACGTATCTGCTGGCTATTAACTGACATAATATATCTGGCTTTAAGTGTATAAGCAAAAGCAAAGCAAAAGAGGTATAGCTGTAGATATATCCGGACTCACTGGACTACTATTTATTTATTAATGTTTTACAGCACGTAAGTGCTGAAAGCCATTGGCAAGTCCTGCCAAGGGGCTAAAATACACTAACATAAAATTAAATTTGTGTAAATAAATAATTAGCTACTAAGCTTTTTTTGTTTTATTGCTTGCTTTTCTATGCCAGGCTGGGAACATAAATCAATAAATTCACCACAAGATTTAAACATTAACACATTCTTCACAATATCTCAGTGCTGGCACTTCTTCATGCAAAGATGATTTGGCTACAGCTATAGCTATTAGTGAGCAAATTGACAAGACAGTGACAGAGTGACTGATCATGAAGTTTATTTAGTATAATATAGTGCTGTTTTACAACTGGAAAGAAGGACAGATACCTAACCATTTTAGCTCCATGCAAGTCAGTTCATATGCTTGAATCTAACCCCTGTATCCACTTTCTTAATTTAGCCAGTTTCCTGATATTTGCAACTCAATTTGTGAAGTTAGTGCATTTAGTGTATAGATCCATGCACTTGTGTGCATGGGAAGCAATATTGTTAACTTTAATATAGCCATGTTGTAATATAGCCATGAGTCTTGTTTCACAGCTATGTTACAACATCTTTCTTGGCCAAGCCTTCAGCTGAGACGTAAAATATCCAGATTACAAGCACTTTTTAAAATTATACATCAAGATTATTCACTGTCAATTCCTCTTCATTTTATTTCAATGACAAGATCCACCAGACTATATCACCCACATCGTTTTATTCTACCAAATTCATCTACCCATTCATACCAACAGAGCTTTTTCTCCAGATCAATTAAGGATTGGAACAACTTACCATCTTCCATCATTGAGAGCAACAATATTGACTCTTTTTCAGCGGAACTGCAAACATTGTATGGAACTCTATAACTGTAATCTTTGTAACTACGTAGCTAAATTCATTTTATGATTGCTTTTTTTTCCTGAGCATATCAGCTGTGCTGTCTGCTCAGTAACAATAATAATAATAATAATAATAATAATAATAATAATATACCACTAAAACTGTCACTAAAACTATAATCTGCATGGCTGTAGGTAGTCTGGCGTAGCCGACTCGCGCGCGTAGCGCGAGGGTCTGGTGACAGCCGCATTCAGTACCTGTGCAGATGGAATGCAATTAAATTTGAAAATACGCGCGAAACACGTGGACAATTTCCGGTAACAGAGCGCGACAGCTACTGCATGTATACTTGAACTTGAATGACGTCTATTTCTCTACAAACCCTTACATTTGTGCTGGTTGTGGAAAAGACATAAGAAGCTCGCCATAATCAGCAAATCGGGAATAACGTCATAGAATGTTGTTAATTGGTCACTAAGCGATCTGATTGGACGCACCAGTTTTTCGTAAGGCTGGCACAGGTACTGAATGCGGCTGTCACCAGACCCTCACGCTACGCGCGCGGGTCGGCTACGCCAGACTAGGCTGCATGTGCCTCTAATATGCAAGACAAGTTGAAAAGGGAAATAATTATTTGGCTATGCCACGGTCAGTCCAGCACTAGCAGTCTGGTACTGAAAATGCATGCACTCAAGAGCAAAGTGGCTGTCATTTACATTGATTTGCATGCATGCCAAGCTCATATTTTACATGACTTCAAATGTAGGCTATATCAGTAGTGTGTTGGGCTGCCCAAGAAGCCGCCGAGTGCACCACACCGTGAGCATATTGAAAACCTGATTTTCACACAATAGTTCCATGATCTCAGTTTTATCCAATTAAAACCAAATTTGCTATAGAGGTGCCCACCAGGTAGGGGGGTCTACCTGGGTCGCTTGCTTGTAGCTGAACTTTCCACAGGATGATTAGTTTGTAGATGAATTCTCTACAGTGTAACCTTTTTGTAGCTGGCTGAACTCTCTACTGGGTGACTTGTTTGTAGCTGAACTCTCCACGCGGGGTGATTTGTTTGTAGTTGAATTCTCCACAGGGTGGTTTGTTTGTAGCTGAACTCTCTACTGGGTGACTTGTTTGTATAACTAGCTGAACACTCTACAGGGTGACCTGTTTGTAGCTGTACTCTATACAGATGACTTGCATGTTTCCAGCTGATTTCTACAGGATGGTTTATTGTAACTGAACTCTCCACAGGGTAATTTGCTTTTACTGGGTTACTTGCTTGTAGCTGAATTCTCTACCAGATGACTTATTTGTAGCTGAATTCTCCACTGGGTGACTAGCTTGTACATAGCTGAACTCTCTAAAGGGTGACTTATTATAGTAGTAGCTGAACTCTCTAGTATTTGTAGCTGAACCCTCTACTGTTTATACATACCTGTCTCTCTACAGGGTGGCTTGTTTTTAGCTGAACTCACTATTAGGTGAATGTAGTTGAATAGGGTGATTTGTTTGTAGCTAAACTCTCTAGTAGGTGAATTGAACTCTCTATGTATGCAGGGTGATTTGTTTACAGCTGAACTCTCCACAGGGTGCTTTGTGTGTAGCTGAACACTCTACTGGGTGACACTGTTACTAGTTACATAACTACAAAATTATTTTCTGGTACAATACATATGTATAGTTCCAAGAGTAGCTGTATTTATCAATAACTGCCATGAGTACTCATGTAGTTTAGTTATAAGCCTAAAATAAATTATTGTATAGAATTACATACAAATGATCACGTACATTTCATTTTTTTTTAATTATTATATTATTATCATAGTTATTAATGTTTTACAGCACATAGGTACTGAATGCCAATAGCAAGTACTGCCAAGGGCTAAGTGTGCCCATGGGATAGTGCTGCAGATGCAAATTTTCATACTAAGCAACTGTAGAGGATTTTTCAATAGTGTAATTACATGCGGTCACTGTTCTATTAGAGTATTTCATTGACTGCTCTATTAAAGTATGATCTTTATAATGCAAATATATCCCACCACATGATGTTTCCTGTAGTTACTTCCTGTCCTGTACTTCCTGTTAGTTATCCACAAAGGATGTGACATCACAACATATTGATGTAGACTGAATTAACAGTTTTGCTTGTAAACACATCACTGATTCCCAACGCTTATCTCACTTCCAAATAAAATTGCTGGTACCTATTGCTACACATGGCCATAGGCATGACTATAGCCATTGTACTGTGTATAATAATTGTATGTAAATTAATTCTAAATTCTATTTAATTAGCTACAGCTAACAATGATCTATGTAGCTGATGCTCTTTGTGTTTGATCATCAGTTGCAGATAGTTACAGTAAGCTGATGAGGTGAGATGCAATTTTAGGTCAAGATACAGGAAGACTCTCAATATTACAGCCATGAATCAAGTGATTATTACATTTGAGTGGCCTACATGAGTGTATAAATATAATAGTAATGCCAATTAATGTTGATATTAGGTCCTTGATGAGTAGCTAGTGGCTGACTCAGATTCAAACTCTGGTACTTTGAAGACTCTACTATGAGAGTTATTGACTGCTCTATTAGAGTATCTCAATTACTTACAGTACAATATTTTTGTGGTTACCTGCATAGACAAACTAGAAAAAAAGCTGTGAGGAGGATATATAGATTGTGCATATACTCCTTCTAAATCTGTCCTAATGAAGCTACATAGCATAAACTATACATACAAAAGCTTTTAAAAGTTGTAATTTGAAAGTAAATACCCCATATTATGTGATCCATCATAAAGATTGCATACATGTGACAGGTTTCTCTCCAGCTCAAAAATGCTATATGGGAGAATGGTTGTCATGCAGTGCATACTGTTTTTTTAGCCAGTCACATGACCATTCATAATATTGCCAGTAAGTACTGTAGCTAATCATATTTGGTGAGATCATCACTTACAGCTTTTACAGGTTATCATTATGATATCATTCAATAAGCATTATCATTATGAGGTCAGCTTGTATGTGTGTACTTTTGGGAATGTTACGTATATGAACTTGCATGGTAATGTGGCTTTGCAGGTAGACTTCTATTGTTGCAAATTGATTGCCTATAATTTTTTTTCAACTTGTCTACATTACACATTCTTCTATTTACATTCAACTCCAATGCTTCATCAAGTAGATACATCATACAAAGGTCACAGCTGACAATAAGAATCAATTGTGAGTCATGTCCAGGTGTGCTGCACATAGCTATTAGTGTGTGCCACAGATATGCAATGTATGAAATTATACTAAATTGAAAGCTACACAAATTAGAGACCATATAAAATGTATAAACACCAATAGAATTATGTATGCATGGTTTTAACAAAATATATGGTTTATAGATACTGCTAAAAGTTTGTGGACCTAATATTATAAAAGTCTGTTGCCACATGACTAAAAGTTATCAACATGCCTCACTAAAACAATTATTGGATCCAATTATTCACTGCATCTCCACAAGTTATAAAAATGACTTTGAATGAAAATCTTATGTGTTGCATGTGTATCTAGTGAGCAAGCCACAAATGTACAGTGTCATCCTCATCTGACATGGTAGATACCAAGTTCAACACTTTGTGTTACTATGTATGTTTGTATGTGTAGTACTATAATCAGCACAGCATTATTACATGAACTCTTAAACATTACAATATAACTCAGCAAGAGAAAAGACTAACACAGTGAAACTAAAGCTTTTACCATGTGGATTAATACTCTTTTTGTATATCTCATTACATCAAGTATAACTATTGTAGTATTCAATGGTTGTCAAAAACTTGTGACTATATTGTATTAACTACTTGAATAATGGATCAAGTCAAAATTGAAGCACTGATGGTGTTGCCTGTATACTCATATAGTATTTGTGGATGTAGCTTTTATGTTGATTAAATAATATGTGTAAGACTTCAGAAAGAAAAAATACAATGAGTTAACAAATTTGCAGTCACCTACTATTAATAAGTGGAGTACACATACCTATAACACATAGAAACACTGTATATCAACTATTGATTGAGGATCCCTGTATATGTGACCGGATCTACAAAAAGGGGTCTTATATATAGCCTTTCCAATTGCATGTACTTGGCAATCCATTCCATAACTTGACTTGTGAGTATGGTACCAGTCTGAAATTTGGTCACCTGTTATACTCCTAACATTATTATACTGTAGATAGCACTATATTCCTGGGTATAATTTTAAGACAATACGTGAAACATGTGATGAGCTATGATTCATCACTCTTGGAAATTTGGAAAACCTATAAGACCCCTTTTCGCAGATCCAGTCACATACTGAATTTTCTGATTTCATACATTGTTATAATTATCTCAGTGCCTTACATCACTCATTCCCAAATCCCAAGTCTCTTCCAGTCAGACACAATTCATTTGAGTTCAAGTGACTATTGATTGAAACTGAAAGCAATTAATTAGCTATTATCAAAGGCCCAGGATACTTGATAGTATGTATCTGTTAGTAAACATCATTGAATTGTATATGCTAACTCCCATGCACCATCTTACCACTGATTTCTTTTTTTCTACAAGTATTGATTTTTATGAGAGGTGGTGACCATACAATGACCACATATGTTTAATACAGTCACAGTACAGTGTGTGTCAAACATGTATATAGCTATTATAACAGGTTTGCAGCTGATTTGTAGCTATAAATTTACTTGAAAACTTCATTAATGGAAAAACAACAACAACAACAACAACAACAACAACAAAATTATAAACCCACTGACTCTAGAAAGAGGGAGAGAGAGAGACTTGGAGGGGGGGGCATACCATTTTCTATTTAGCTAAGCTATTCCGTATTGTCTAGTGATCCGTAGGTAGCGTGCCCGGAACGTGTATGAACACGACAAGGATTTCCGGAAGAGCTTCCAGTGTTACAGTATATAAATGGTTTCGTCAACTAGCTCTATACTTAATACTGAATTGTTATCTACTGTACCAAAAACGTAAAGTTCAGCTGTTGTTGCTGGTGACCTACGTACAAGGCTACATTATAAACTGGAGAGCTTATTCGTATTTGCAAGATATTCAATTGGTGACACTCCCAATGATGTCTACTAATTTTGTTGCTGCAACTGTCTCTATGATCATAATTGTCTCATTGCAACTGGCAAGTTGCCAAAATGCTGCTTGCACTAATGCCAACACCGCTCTGGCATCCAACTCGGAGTGTCTGATGGCCTTTGGAGTAGTTGCTGATGGTGGTATGACTTCAGACAACACTGCAGCTATTCTCTGTGGGACATCCTGCAGAAATCTGGTCAATGCCGTTCTGGATAACTGCCCTAACACGGTACATTATAATACTTGTATCTATAGCTATAGTTAGTCTTATTGCACTTTTAGAAGGTCCAGCATCTATAGCTTTATGGTTTAACTCAAGCACCCAACTACATTACAATATAGTTTTACATATAGTTGTATACCTAGCTATAATTATTTGCCATTACTTGTATGTGGCAGTGTATAGTTTATGCATGGCTATACTTTGTAATAGCTTCATTTCATGGCATATGTGTAACCTGCTAATAGTGACTTGTTCAGTAATAAAAATCTTGTTGGAACATTTCAGGGGATAACAAGACAAACAATCGAGCAAGTCTGTGCCAGAAATACTGATACTACTGATAATCCTACTAGTGGTACTGATGGTTCTAGTGATGGTACAAATGACACTGATACTACTGATTCCCCTGAATGCACATTTGCTACATTCTCACTTTTGAGCAACACAGACTGTGTAGATGCAGTGTCTGACCCTGACAATATTGATGGAGCTACAGCCTGCTCAACAATCTGCAGATCATTGTTTCAAGCTGTTGTGAATGCTTGTGGAAATTCAGTAAGTCTACAACTTAGCGTAGTGTGATTGGCAGATTTAATTGTTTTGTACTGTAGCCACTTGTTACACAACAAAATATTAACCAAACATGTGGAGGAGCTGGTGCCATAAAAGGATTTGGAATCTTTGGAATTCTGCTGGTGGCCATAATAGCAGCAATGGGCTTTTGATAGTACAGCTAGTTATATATGCTATTACAACTTAAATAGTAGATGCTGATAATTATATATAATATTTAATGTTGTTGTTATTGACATTAATTCATATTATATGATCTGCAAACCATGTACAATTTTAGTGTTACTTGACAACAATATTATTGGTGGCCATACTGGCATAGCTTGCATATCACAGTTGGGAAGATGATATCTAGATACAGTGATACGCACCCAAGCAACATTCAGTGATGACACAATTGCATGAATGTAATGATCATGGCCGTGAACTGATGCTTGTTACACCATAAACCATCACTTTAAGTTATCATATAGCTATACATAGAAAACCACTTACATACCACATAATGTGTCTCTATGTAACAAGGTTAATTTGCCTGGTATGAATGATAGCAAGTGACAATAGATACATATGTACTTACATTAATCCTTCTAAGACTTAGCTAGACATCTTTAACATCTTTCTTGTATTACTATCAAAACTTATATACAGTAAATGCCGTATTATGGTGCATGGATGTGTACTGTACAATTAGATGTGTATTTTTTTAATTGTAGCATTAACAGCACGTAAAATTTACCATCAATGTTGTGAATATTTGTAATGCATTTGCAGACAATTGTTATTGTACGTGTTTTTGTTCTTGGTGTCTTTGTTCTTGGTGGCCACACAAACAGTGTGCATAGAGGAATGTAACACCTACACACTGCGGCAACAACAACTACAGAACTCCTACACACACATGATAATCACATGGTTCTCAGTTGTGGGATAAATGCGGCAATCATGAATAGAATTTGTAGACAGCTTATAGTTCAAGCAGGACTTTCAATTTAGATTGGCTTCTCCAAGGCAAGATCAAAGGTTGCACTACGAATGATACTGGTTTTTTATATGATCGTATACAGTATGAATAGAATAAGTAAAATACAAATGAATGGATTACAGGTGTATATGCTAAGTCAGTTAACAATGATATAATGGGCATACACATGCACACGTATGGATCTTTGTACAACCACCAGTAATAATGGCTTTATGATGTAATCAGGAGGTACATGAGGCAGACAACAATAGGGGGTAAAGAAAACTATAATTACATCAAAGGTCTGTTGGTATCCAGTACCAACAGCCCAACTACTTACTTACAGTTTAAATTACATAAGTTACAGGTGATTTATTAGTTATAATTATATAGTTCATAGGTGATTCTAATTAGTTATAGGAGTGTTTCTTTAACTTGGATTTAATAGTTTGAAAAGATTGCCAGTGATTAATATCAATTATAGGGAGTGGGTTCCAGAGGTTACATAGGCAGTGAAAGTATGAATGTCTGGACATATTATTTAGATGAGACTGGTGAATTAGTTTGTTCCTAGATACTGATCTTGTGCTGGCAGTGTTAAAAGTGATGTGTTTGTAATGGTGAACTAGTTAGTTAGAGACTTGAGAGATTTGATGGCAAACAGAATATCTTGTGGTTCAAATAGATACATCAGAGGTAGAAACTTAAATCTCTTCGATTAGTCTTGACTTGTCAATTACTGGTATAATTATTTAACCTGTATTTGTAGCACAGCGTTATACTCTTTCAATGTTTAAACCGTCTTTTAGCAGGTAAAGGTAAGGTCCCCGCATGCTATATAGCTGTGATCAAACTAAAGATACGTATGTAAAGTTTAATCATAACAGATGGGCAATGGGGAAAACTGATTGTTTGGCAAATTAACCCTGACATTTTATAGGCACAAGCAACAATAAAGCTATAGCCAACTCAAATCTTCAGATATTATTATGCCAAGATCTTTGTGACTGTCTTGATGAGAGATAACAGTGTCAAACATGCTGTATGAGGTGACAGTCTTACATTTGAAGTTTTCTTCAAGTTAAAGTTCATATCATTGGTATCAGGCCAGGTAATCAGTGCATTGTATGAAGTCATGGTAATCATGTATGCATAAATTGTATAGTTAGCCTCATATTCATTTTAGAAATAAAAAGTCATTGTCAAAATGATTCAGCACATTTGCACTAAGTGTTAATTAGAGTGCAAGTTTTACTGAAATCATTGCTCTAAGGTTTTTCTTATGTATTAGACATACATAGATATGTGCTACAAGTACATCAAGAATACGATGCAGGTAGTTAAGTGGGTACACCTCCTAAAGATTTTGCATTGTATACATATATGTATTAAATAGATTTATTGTGTTAGCTATAATCTTTACATTCTGCTTTTAAGCACATGTGTTACGTAGTAGTAAAAGAATTTTGTAATGGCATTCTGAAACAGTATATTGTACAGTATCAGTATATACATGTGAGGTAGACTCATGAGAACAAAGGTATTACATGTATGTAGTTAAGTAAGATGAATTACTACAATGTGAAAATGTTTTCAACCTCCTACATATTGGGAACTCTTATACCACCACTGAAACTAGGTTGACTGAGTTTGTTTGTGTATAAAATAATCTTTTTTGTCTGCACCCTCATCTTAACACATGCTTGTGGGGTTGCATGAGCTTTGCACATGTGTAGAAGAAGCTTTATTGTGATATGTTATACATTCTGCATGAAAGTTTGTCAAAGAATCAAATAATGGTCTTCATGTTCTTTTAGGTTTACATACTGTACATTGTGTGTTTACTTACTGTTATCTAGATGTATATAGGTACATAACAATCTATTGACTGACTTTTATTAAAGTGATTCTATAACATTTTGCAAATTAAGCAGCACACTTCTCTTAGTTCTTTACTATGGTGATTCCAACCATGTAGTGATGACCGAAAAGCTTTTCTGCAACATATGGCTAGCAAAGCCCTTGAGTGAGTTCTTACCTGAAATGAGAAGCAATACAGCAACACAAAAATTATGTGTTTTTTTTTAATGATTTGCAATGTAAATATAGTACTTTCAATTTATTGTGAGTAAATACACTCTCTCAGGCATCAGCAGCAGTTATACACATAGCAACACACCATTTCTGCATATCTCTCACTATCACAATATGATTGTCTCATACCAGTCTTTACTGTCAATCTTCATAGTGAAGCCATAATGAAGGTCAAAAGATTTCCCCTGACAAACCATATTGCATTAAAAACGTGTACATTTAGAATGTTATGGATAACATGTGCCTTACACAACTATACACTGTAGCAACAAGATATTCAGTGTACAGTGTAAAAGGCCTTGTGCATATGTTATGAAAGGTATACATGACCCACTAGTATATGTATAGACACTAAAATAAAGCTAAAATTCAAGCACGCACATACGAATACTGTTTGTGTGTATTCCTCTACTATAATGACAACCTGATTTGGAGGTTACCATTCCAAGGTATTTCCCAACATCTTTAATGAATGACCAAGGAAATGTTTTTGTTTGGATGGTGTCTCTGTTTTCATGTTGGTATACTCATCAAAGAGACTTGATGCAACCATCCACTCATAAATTGTGATTTACACATCATAAAACCAAAGTATGTATGTCACTTTAGATTTTAGAAGTTCATCTTATAGTGTAACTAAAGTGCATGTGTATAAGGTGAGATTTAGATAGCCACTCTGATGTACAGACATCAAATATGCCTTACAATTACATTTTACTTTCAGTCTGTAACAATTTTGGTTTCACAATTCCTTTGTTGTTGCCTATACATACTCATAAATACACTTTAAGTACTCTTATGCTATTAATTCATGTGTTTTACAGCCTCTAAAATATTTGTATGTGTTAAGTAGTCAACACATTTACATGTACGTATCAAATAGTAAATAGTATACTGCAGGACCAAGCCATAAAGTTTGTGTTGTCCATAATAAGTGTTTTAGATTCACAAAGACACATGTATTAGTCAGTATAGCTACATATAAGTAGTTATGCATACAGCAGTGTCAGTTAGAATAAGCCAATTGCCCAGCTTCTTAACTTGATTAGTGGAACAGCGACCAGATTATTGCTATGTGATATACTTATACTTAGATTCTGCTGTTGGTTCTTGAACAGGCAGCAGGTAGTTCAACAACCTTAGTAAATAGTAAATACTGTCACACACATTTAACTATCAAGAAGACATTCAGTGATATGCACTTATTTAGCATAGATGTATATATATAATTCCTTGGTTCTTATAATCTGTAATACTGTCATCTGGACCAAATGTTCATAACCAATACAATTGTTGGCTACCTACAATTGTTGTCCAGGGACCATTGCTTGTGTAGCCTGATTGTTAATCACCCTCAACAATAACTGATTATTAGCCGATTGTTGCATAACCGATTCAAATCCATAATAATGCATTGACCAGTATACCACAACTGTTAATATTTATATAGCTTCATGTACACTATATGTGAACAAATGGTTGCACGCACATAAACAAACATGCATACCATAGAACATAGTTAATAATTCATATCTTTGGTTGATGCATAATACTTTGCTATTATGCCAGTCTTTACATTATAAAAGGTGAAGTCATTTAATCAAAAGATTTTTCCAAAATATCACATCATGTTAAGGAATGCATATTGAAACTCTTCGTACATTATGTGGTAATGTACACATAAAATGAACACGCTAATATTTGTATATACACATGTACAGTGGTATGTAATTGATACATGGTATGTAAAGTGATTGTGCAATCTGTTGCCAAACAAGTGATACTAACTTTGGTTACATTCACTTAAACTTCGGTCAGTATATAAAGCCATTACATGTAACAGCACATGTGTCAAACTAGATAATAAAACTGTGCATATCAACATGATTAGTGTAAAACATAAGCTGATCTTCAATATTTATGTATATATGTATTACTTTCTGATGACCTAAAAATGATGAAGCACAGTAACCTTAATGCCATGCACAGTCTATCAACAATTTAAACATACATATAGTCATATACTGTATGAGTTTTCAAGACACTGTAATATCACAGTTATGTTAAAGTGTCCTAGATATGTAGGTATCACATTGTAACTGTTTCAGTTTTACTTAGTGATAGTTTAAACACAATATAAGTGTATCTAGGGGTCTACCTTATATGTGCTTTAGTGTTCATGGTAAACACACATGTTGGAAATTTCTACAAGCTATACAAGCTACTAAAAGGTGTTGGTGCATGTGTGTGTCTGTATGCATGCATGCGTATGTGTGTGTGTGTGTGCATGTGTGTGTGCGTGCGTGCGTGCGTGTGTGTGTGTGTGTGTGTGTGTGTGTGTGTGTGTGTGTGTGTGTGTGTGTGCACCCTTTATCTATGATTTAATTAGATTTTTGAGTCATCCATTTACAATTCAGTGGTGCATTTGGACCTACATCTCCACTACCACTAACAGTACATATATATCTCAAAACCAGCCAAGAAAATAGTTTGCATCATTCAAGGAAGCAAGAATCAAGTAAATTGTCATGACTGCATTTGTCAACCAAATGCAATACCAAGTCTAGAAACTATACCTGTGAAGAATCTTGGATATGCCCCTGCAGTGTGGTGATGTCCAGAGCTTTATAGCTATGTACTCCACTTACCATGTTAATAAGGAGCCGATGTAACAAATTTTGGTAAGAGATTACAAAAATACATTTTATGGTGCTTCAATATCTTACACTACTATATATGGTATGTTTGTACATGCAATATTTATAACTAAGTAAGTCTAGCAGTGTGTTGTGTGTGTATGTATGTGTGTGTGTGCGTGTGTGTGAGTGAGTGAGTGAGTGAGTGAGTGAGTGAGTGAGTGAGTGAGTGAGTGAGTGAGTGAGTGAGTGAGTGAGTGAGTGAGTGAGTGAGTGAGTGAGTGAGTGAGTGAGTGAGTGAGTGAGTGAGTGAGTGAGTGTCTTGGAAATCCTAGCTTTAAAAATATCTTTTGACAACTGGCACTGATATGTGGGTTTCTTTTCAAAGCAGTGTTCACTTTGGCAACATCACAAACAGCAGCCTGGAATATATATAGTCACAGTAAACTCAAAGATCTGATGGGCCTCTCTTTCTTAAAAAGTACTCAGCTTTGTGAAGTCTGAAAGTAGCCACCAAGCCTACGTAGTAGTGCTGCCATGATATATCAAATCGATATAACAAGGTAGTGATATAGCAATCATGACAAACTCTTCCCATTACATATTCTACAGTATCTATGGTAACTCTAAAACAAACATCACAAAAATTTAGTAATTAGCAATAACACGATTTGATTGGTGTTACCTGTTTTCGGTAACACACTACAAATTTTGATTGCTAGACCCTTCCTCTTTTTGCGAAGGGTCGGGCACCACCAGGGGAACACAAGTGGGATACTGTCTGCTCAGGCCACTCCAATTAAATAATGCATTGTTTCCCACATCAACATGCTGAAACCATGTGAGCATGCAGTCACTATTCATTATAGCTACCAAATATCAAAATTCATAACCCTTTAAGCGTGGTACCACAATAATCTATGTGAGTTATATATAAAGAGTAAGGTTAGATATTTCTAAAAATAGCTAGTTCCTGTAAACAACTGCTATATATGCAATCAGATGATATAATAATGAAAAAAAAATAGAATCATGTGGTAGCTACAGCAGCTACTGTATGTGAGGGTGGGTTATGAAAAACAATCCGGCATAGCTAGCTATGATGATACAGCCACTGATGATACAGATGGCCAGGAAGTGATTTTCTGTGAAGGTACTTGTAACTCCTGTATCCACAGACAATGTGCTGGACTATCTCAAACTCTATATAGATTCAAAATATTAGAGGAAAATGAAGATCCTTTTTACTGTCCCCATTGCTGCCTGATCACACAAGATAAACAGCTACAGGATTTGAAGACCATGGTAGAGGACCTATCTGAGGAGGTGGTCTCACTTAAAGCTACAGTGTCTGAAAATCAACTAATTCAATCTTTTACTACTCAGCAACAACTTCAGCAAGAAACACAGACAACTTTCAACAATTTTTTTGCTCCTACTTTAAGTCATAGCTATAGTAGCTGCATACAAACTAAAAGTCTAAATCTATTTAAATAGCTAGCAATAATCTATGTAGCAGATGCTCTTCGTACATAATCATCAGATAGCTACAGTAAGCTGATGAGGGGAGATACAATTTTAGGCCAACATACAGGAGGACACTCAATATTACAGGTTTTCCAAAATTTGAGTGGCCTAAATGAGTGTAGATATACATTAATGCCAATGTTGATTTTTAAGTCCTTGATGAGTAGCTGACTCAAATTCAAACACTGGTACTTTGAGGAGTCGACTATTAATATCTCAACTGCTTTCAGTACAACATTCTGTGTTTACAAACTGAAAGAAATCTGTAGGGAGGATAGATTATGCATGCTCCTTCTAAATCTGCCTTAATGAAGCTAGCATAAACCATACATATATAAAGCTTTCAAAGCTGTAACTTGAAAGTGAAGGGGGACAACAAATACCCATGTTATGTGATCCATCATTAAGATATTATAATTAATGCTTGCATACATGTGATAGGTTTCTATACTGAGCTCAGAAATGCTATATGGGAGAATGGTTGTCATGCAGTGCATACTGTTATTTTAGCCAGTCACATGATCATTCATAATATTGCCAGTAAGTACTGTAGCTAGTCATATTTGGTGAGATCATCACTTACAGTTTTTACAGGTTCTCATTATGATATCATTCAATAAGCATTATATCAGTATGAGGTCAGCTTGTATGTGTGTACTTTTGGGAATGTTATGTATATGAACTTGCATGGTAATGTGGCTTTGCAGGTAGACTTCTAGTGTTGCAAATTGATTGCCTATAAATTTTTTCAACTTGTCTACATTACATGTTCTTCTATTTACATTCAACTCCAATGCTTCATCAAGTAGATACATCATACAAAGGTCACAGCTGACAATAAGAATCAATTGTGAGTCATGTCCAGGTGTGCTGCACATAGCTATTAGTGTGTGCCACAGATATGCAATGTATGAAATTCTACTAAATTGAAAGCTACACAAATTAGAGACCATATAAAATGTATAAACACCAATAGAATTATGTATGCATGGTTTTAACAAAATATATGGTTTATAGATACTGCTAAAAGAAAAATTGTTTGTGCACCTAATATTATAAAAGTCTGTTGCCACATGACCAACTGCCTCACTAAAACAATTATTCAATCCAACTATTGACTGTATCTCGATCCAACTATTCACTGTATCTCCACAAGTTATAAATGACTTGGAATGAAGATCTTCTGTGTTGTGTATCTAGTGAGCAAGCTACAAATGTACAGTTATGTGTCATCCTCATCTAACACGGCAGACACCAAGTTCAACACTTTGTACTACTATGTATGTTTGTATGTGTAGTACTACAATCAACACAACATTATTATACATGAACTCTTAAACGTAACATAACTCAGCAAGAGAAGAGAATACAGTGAAACTAAAGCTTTTACCATGTGGATTAATACTTTTTTTTGTATATCTCATCACATCATGTATAGCTATTATAGTATTCTATAGTTGTCGAAAACCTGTGACTATATTTTATTAACTACTTGAATAATGGATCAAGTCAAAATTGAAGTAATGACAGTGTTGTATGTGTATTCATACAGTATTTGTGGATTTATATTAAATAATATGCCGGTGTAAGACTTCAGAAAGAAAAAAATGCAATGGGTTAGCAAATTTGCAATTAACTACTACTAATAAGTGGCTATAGAAACACTGTATATCAACTGGATACATATACACCCCTGTATATGTGACCGGATCTGCAAAAAGGGGTCTTGTAGCCTTTCCAATTGCATGTATACTTGGCAATCCATAACTTGACTTGTGAGTATGGTACTAGCCTGAAATTCACACTCTTAACATACGTAGCGTTAATCCTGGGTATAATTTTAAGACAATAGGTTAAACACATGATGAGTTATGAATCGTCACTCTTGGGCATTTGGAAAGCCTATAAGATCCCTTTTTGCAGATCCAGTCACATATATTGAATTTCCTGATTTCATACATTGCCATCTCAGTGCCTTACATCACTCATTCCCAAATCCCAAGTCACGTCCAGTCAGACACAATTCGTTTGAGTTCAAGTGACTATTAATTGAAACTGAAAGCAATCAATTAGCTATTATCAAAGGCCCATATAGTCTACTGCAGGATAGTATATACATCTGTTAGTATACCTGTACATCATTGAATTGTATGCCACCATCTTACCACTGATTTCTTTTTCTTCTGCAGGTATTGATTTTTATGAGAGGTGGTGACCATACAGTGACCACATATGTTTAATACAGTCACAGTCAGGGGCGTCAAAGTGAAAGTGGTGAGGCTCAGTCTAGGGGGGTCTGGGGGAATGCCCCCAGGAAAGTTTTGAAACTGCACACTCCTTGAGATGATTTAAAGATTCATTAATGAAAAAAAAAACAAAAAAAAACATAAACAACAAAATTATAACAAAGTGGATATAGTACCGGCACCGGTTACGAACGTGAATGGCTATTTTACCGGCACAAGTCCAGCATTTGCTGGACTATCAAACAAACCAGTTGTCTCTAGGTGAGCTAGAGTTGGTACGAGTCCAATATGCCCAGAGTATTCGACTTTAGGGCACGCGTATCACGGTAGGTTGCCCCGATCGCGAGCATTCAACTTTAGGGGATGCATCTAGTAGGTTGCCAAAAAAATCAAAAAAAATCTAGTAGATTGCCCCGAGCATTCAACTTTAGGGGATGCCAAAAGTAGTTCCTTAGCATTAGGGTAGGCTAGGGTTCAGCTTTCTTCACTCTTGTTATATATAGAAGTCACTTCACTAAGTCAGATGTTTATAAGGTAGAAACTTAGAAAGATGAGTAGCTGCAGCACCGGTGGTGCAATGGTTACGAGCATTGCTTACGAGTACGGATGCCCGGGCTCAAGCCTCTGGTGAGATCACTTTTTTTTTCGCTTTCTTAGGTTTTTTGTCTAAGTTTTTTTAATGCACGTGACTGCCGGCACTATATAACCTGCCAAATTATAAACCCACTGACTCTAGAAAGAGAAAGAGAGCGACATGGAGGGAAGCAAACCATTTTCTATTTAGCTAAGCTATTCATATATTGGTCTAGTGATCCGTAGATAGCTTGCCCGGAATGTGTATGAGCAAGAATTTCCAGACGAGCTTCCGGCGTTACAATATATAAATGGTTACATGCAACTAGCTCTATACTTTGTACTGAACGGTTAGCTACTGTACCAAAAACGTCAAGTTCAGCTGTCGTTGCTGGTGGCCTACGTACAACAAGGCTAAATTATAAACTGGAGTTGCATAACTTTGTGCTTCATAAAACTGCTTTTCGTGATGCAATTGCGCTTCGCTATTATTGGCTACCATCTGCCAGCCCTACTTCCAGTGCCTGTGGTCACTCTTTTACCATAAAACATGCTCTGTCTTGTCCAAAGGGCAAGTTTCCTTCTCTGAGACATAATGAAGTGCGTGATGTAACTGCCAATTTACTTTCCGAGGTCTGTAACAATGTTGTCCCCACCTTCAGCTTTCTGGTGAGACCCTTCAATACAAAACAGCTAACCGTGATGATAATGCAAGGCTTGACATTAATATTGCAGCTAATGGTTTTTGGGGAGGACGATTTGAGAGGTCATACTTTGATGTCAGAATTTTTAGCCCTAGTGCACCCTCAAATCAACCCCTACAAGTCTGCATACTGACGTCATGATAAGGTAAAGAGACGTGAATGCCAACAACGGGTTCATGAAGTAGAGAATGCCTCATTTACTCCTTTAATTTTTGCCACTACTGGTGAAATGGGTGCATGATGCTGCTACTCAGTTTTATAAGAGATTGGCCAACCTTTTTAGTGCTAAGCACAGTCTTTCTTATGGAATAGTGATGGGATGGCTGAGATGTAAATTAAGCTTCTCTTTGTTGAGGTCTGCAATTATGTGCATTTGCGGTGCCAGGTCCAGTTTGCGCTGTCCCATTGCTGAGGAACTGATTGCTGTGCAGGTCGCTGAGGCCCATATTTAAGTTCACTTGTATTTGCTTATTATGTACTGTTTTATCTTATGTAAAAAAAACAAAAAAAAGAAAACCACCAAAAAAATAATAATCTATGTAAAATAAGTAAATAAACTGGAGAGCTTATTCGACATTTCCAGTGATGTCTACTAATTTTGTTATTGCAACTGTCTCTATGATCATAATTGTCTCATTGCAACTGGCAAGTTGCCAAAATGCTGCTTGCACTAATGCCAACACCGCTCTGGCATCCAACTCGGAGTGTCTGATGGCCTTTGGAGTAGTTGCTGATGGTGGTATGACTTCAGACAACACTGCAGCTGTTCTCTGTGGGACATCCTGGTCAATGCCGTTCTGGATAACTGCCCTAACACGGTACATTATAATACTTATATCTATAGCTATAGCTAGTCACATTGCACTTTAGAAGGTCCAGCAGCTATAGCTTTAGTTTAGCCATGGTTTAATTCATGCATTCAACTGCACTAACTAGCTACAATATAATTTTGCGTAAAGTTGCATGCCTCATGTATAATTATTTGTCATTACTTGTATGTGGCAGTGTATAGTTTTATACATAGCTATACTTTGCAATGGCTTCACTTCATGGTAACCTGCTAATAATGACTTGTTAATAAAAATCTTGTTGGAGCATTTCAGGAGATAACAAGACAAGCAATTGAGCAAGTCTGTGGAAATACTGATGCTACCGATAGCCCCACTAGTGGTACTGATGGTTCTAGTGATGGTACAAATGACACTGATACTACTGATTCCCCTGAATGCACATTTGCTACATTCTCACTTTTGAGCAACACAGACTTTGTAGATGCAGTGTCTGACAATATTGATGGAGCTACAGCCTGCTCAACAGTCTGCAGGCCATTGTTTCAAGCTGTTGTGAATGCTTGTGGAAATTCAGTAAGTCCACAGCTTAGTGCATTGTGATCAATAGATTTCTTTTTTTTTTCTACTGTAGCCACTTGTTACACAACAAAATATTAACCAAACATGTGGAGGAGCTGGTGCCATAAAAGGATTTGGACTCTTTTGAATCCTGTTGGTGGCCATAATAGCAGCAATGGGCTTTTGATAGTGCAGCGAGCTATATAATTATCCTGTTACAACTTATTATACTGATAATTATATACAATATTTAATGTTGCTGTTATTGACATTCATATTATATGATTATTATTGATCTGCTAACCGTGTACAATTATAGTATTACTTGACAACAATATTATTGGTGGCCATACTGACATAGCCTGCATGTCATGGTTGGGAAGATGATATCCAAGCCACATAATAATCACATGGTATCTCAGTTGTGGGATAAATGCGGCAACCATGAATAGAATTTGTAGACAGCCTATAGTTCAAAACAGGACTTTCAATTTAGAATGGCTACTCCGAGGCAAGATCAAAAGGTTACACTACTAGTAAGGATGATACTGGTTTTTTTATATGATCGCATACAGAATAAGTAAATACAAATGAATGTACTTGGAATACAGGTGCATATGCTAAGTCAGTTAACAATGATATACATAATAGTCACACACACATTCACATGTATGGATCTTTGTAACCACCAGTATAATAATAATGGCTTTATGATGTAATCAGGAGGCACATGGGGCAGATAATAATAGTACAGGAGGTAAAAAAGGTCTGTTGGTATCCAGTACCAACAGCCCGACTACTTACTTACAAATTACATGTGCACATTATATGTACAACTACACAAATTAGCTGCACAGTTTACAGATGAAGATGAAGAAAAAATTACAGTTTAAATTACATAAGTTACAGGATGATTAAATTAGTTATAAATTATATAGTTCATAGGTGGCGAGATGGACATAAGTAAGATAGTGCAATGTGCAGTGATTAGTATCATCAAAATTTTCAACAAAATTATTCCAGAAATGTTTCTTTAACTTGGATTTAATAGCTTAAAAAGATTGATTAATATCAATTATAGGGAGTGTGTTCCAGAGGTTAGGTACATAGGTGGTGATAGTATGAATGTCTGGACATGTTATTTAGATGAGACTGGTGAATTAGATTGTTACCAGATCCTGATCTTCTGCTGGCAATGTTAAAAGTAATGCAGTTTGTAATGGTGCCTGGTTAGTTGAAGAGATTTGATGGCAAACAGAATATCTTGTAGTTCAAATAGATACATCAGAGGTAGAAGCTTCAGTTTAAGTGGTCTTGACTCGTAATTGCTGGTGTAATCATTTAACATGTATTTAGTGGCACGGAATTGTACTCTTTCAATGTTTAAACTGTCTTTTAGCAGGTAAGGTAACCCAATCTGTGTGCAATACAATAATAATTAGTATTGTGATTAAACTAAAGATATTCAAAAGTCATTGTCAAAAATAAAAATGATTCAGCACATTTGCACTAAGTGTTAATTAGAGTGCAAGTTTTACTGATGACATAGGGAATCATTACTCTAAGGGTTTTCTTTTGTATTAGACATACATAGGCATGTGCTACAAGTACATCAAGAATACAATGCAGGTAGTTAAGTGGGTACACCTCCTAAAGATTTTGCATTGTATACAGTACATATATATATATTTATATATATTACAATAATCTTTACATTCTGCTTTTTAAGTATACATGTGCATGTAGTTACAGAATTTTGTAATGGCATTCTGAAACAGTATATTGTACAGTATCAGTATATGCATGTGTGGTAGATTCATGAGAACAAAGGTATTACATGTGTGTAGTTAAGTAAGATGAATTGCTATAGTGTGAAAATGTTTTCAACCTCCTACATAATTATTGGGAACTCTTATAACACCACTGGCACTAGGTTGACTGAGTCTGTTTTGTGTATAAAAATTTTTTTGTCTGCACCCTCATTTTCACACATGCTTGTGGGATTGCATGAGCTTTGCACATGTGCAGAAGAAGCTTTATTGTGATATGTTATACATTATGTATGCAAATTAGTCAAAGAATTAAAGAATGGTCTTCACACTCTTTTAGGTTTACTGTCGGGTTTACATACTATATATTGTGTGTTACTGTACATGTAAATAGGTACATAGTGCTGGTGGGTGTCTATTGAGTGGACTTTTGTTGAAGTAATTCTATAACATTTTGCAAATTAAGCAGCACACTACTTTTAGTTCTTTACTATGGCTAATCCAACCATGTAGTGGTGACTGAAGAGCTTTTCTGCAACATGTGGCTAGCAAAGCGCTTAAGTGAGCTCTTGCCTAAAATGAGAAGCAATACAGTAACACAAAATGTTCTTTTTTTAATGATTTACAATGTAAATAGTACTTTCAATTTATTGTGAGTAAATACACTCCCTCAGGCATCAGCAGTAGCTATACACATAGCAACACACCATTTCTACATATCTCTCACTATCACAATATGATTGTCTCATACCAGTCTTTACTGTCAGTCTTCATAGTGAAGCCATAATGAAGACTGACAATCAAAAGATTTCCCCCAACAAACCATATTGCATTAAAAATGTGTACATTTAGAATGTTATGGATAACATGTGCCTTGCACAACTATATACTGCAGCAACAAGATATTCAGTGTACAGTGGAACAGGCCTTGTGCATATGTTACGAAATGTATACATGACCCACTAGACACTAAATGCTAAAATTCAAGCACGCACATACATATACTGTATGTGTGTATTCCTCTACTATAATGACAACCTGATTTGGAAATTATCATTCAAGGTATTTTCCAACATCCTTAATGAATGACCATGGAAATGTTTTTTTTTTGCTTGGATGGTGCTTCTGTTATCATGTTGGTATACTCATCAAAAAGACTTGAGTCATCCATCCACTCATACTTTGCACATCAAAGTCTGTATGTCACTTTAGATTTTAGAAGTTCATCTTATAGTGTAACTACAGTGTATGTGTATAAGGTGAGATTTAGATAGCCATGTGCAGACATCAAATATGCCTTACAATTACATTTACTTTCAGTTTGTGACAATTTTGGTAAGTACTCTTATGCTATTTTCATGTGTTTTATAACCTCTAAAATATATGTAGCTATGTGTTAAGTGGTCAACACATTTACATGTACGTATTAATTAGTAAATAGTATACTGCAGGACCAAGCCATAAAGTTTGTGTTGTCCATAATAAGTGCTTTAGATTCACACTCACACATGTATTAGTCAGTATAGCTACATATAAGTAGCTATGTATACAACAGAATAAGCCAAATTCCCAACTTCTTAACTTGATTAGTGGTAAAGTACACATAAAATGTGTACTTTACCACTAATACTTTACTTTACCACTTAACTTAACTTCGTACATTATGTGGTAATGTACACATAAAATGAACACGCTATTATTTGTATATACACATGTACAGTGGTATGTAATTGATACATGGTATGTAAAGTGATTGTGCAATCTGTTGCCAAACAAGTGATACTAACTTTGGTTACATTCACTTAAATTCCAGTCAGTATATAAAGCCATTACATAGATTAAATGTAACAGCACATGTGTCAAACTAGATAATAACACTGTGTATATCAACATGATTAGTATAATACATAAGCTGATCTTAAATATTTATGTAGATATGTAGTACTTTCTATTTATTATTTATTTATTTCTTATTATTACTGGGCAGGCAGTGTTTACTGATTATGCCCAGAGGGGAATTTGATGACCTAAAATGATGAAGCACAGTAACCTTAATGCCATGCACAGTCTATCAACAATTTGGATTGCATTATAATTAAACGTACGTATACTGTATGAGTTTTCAAGACACTGAAATATCACAGCTATGTTAAAGTGTCCTAGATATGTAGGTATCATGTTTTAACTGTTTCAGTTTCACTTAGTTAGCTTCCTGATCATTTAAATACAATATAAGTGTGTCTAGGGGTGTCTACCTTACATGTGCTTTAGTGCTCATGGTAAACACACATGTTGGAAATTTCTACAAGCTACTGAAAGGTGTCGGTGCATGTGTGTGTGTGCACCCTTTACCTATGATTTAATTGAATTTTAGCATTGCCAATCTCTACGTAAATAAGGTGAAATCATATAGTTAGAGGACTTTCCCAAACCACTGAAAGTAAATCAGAAGGTTAAGTGATACATGACACATTTGTATGTCATCACCAACTGTATGTATAGCTAGACTTAATATGTTTCATCCTGATAGGTTAATGGAAGTATGACTGCTGACCGACCTCACAGTATCAAACAATGTAGTAGATCACAATAGAAAACTATGATACATGTGTTCACAGTGCAGGAGAATAGGGAGGAATCGAAGTTCATAGTGCTCTGGAAATCCAAATTTGAACTTATAAGTCTATACATATATAAGCTTGTAGCAAAGGCACCAACTATAAAAGTTAAACAGTGCATATATATACAAACAAGACAAGAATAGTGTGGTGCAATATGATAACTAACAGGAATGTTCCTCAGAAGTGGATAAAGAGAGAACGGGGCATGCCCAGCATCTTTCTTTGAAATGGGTGATGTTAAATATTTTCCAGGACCATTCAAATTTAGATTTTTGAGTCATTTATTTTCAATTCAGTGGTGCAATTGGACCTACATCTCCACTACCACTAATAGTACAGATATGTATCTCATGACCAGCCAAGAAAATAGTTTGCATCATTCAAGGAAGCAAGAATCAAGTAAACTGTCATGACTGCATTTGTCAACCAAATGCAATACCAAGTCTAGAAACTATACCTGTGAAGAATCCTGGATATGCCCCTGCAGTGTGGTGATGTCCAGAGCTTTAGCTATGTACTCCACTTACACATGATGTTTATAAGGAGCCGGTGTAACAAATTTTGGTAAGAGATCACAAAAATTCATTTTATGGTGCTTCAATATCTTACACCACTATATATGGTATGTTTGTACATGCAATATTTATAACCAAGCAGTGTGTTGTATGTGTGTGTACGTGTGTGTACGTGTGTGTACGTGTGTGTGTGTGTGTGTGTGTGTGTGTGTGTGTGTGTGTGTGTGTGTGTGTGTGTGTGTGTGTGTGTGTGTGTGTGTGTGTGTGAGTGAGTTGGAAATCCTAGCTTTGAGAAAGGTTTTTTTGACAACTGGCACTGATATGTGGGTTTCTTTTCAAAGCAGTGTTCACTTTGGCAACACCACCAATAACAGACTGGAATGTATATAGTCACAGTAAACTCAAAGATCTGATGAGCCTTTCTTTCTGAAGGAGTACTCAGCTTTGTGAAATCCGAAAGTAGCCACCAAGCCTACGTAGTAGTGCTGCCATGATATATCAATCAATAACAAGGTATAGGTAGTGATATAGTCAATCAGATATGTTGATGTTTTCATGATATAATGTAATGATGTGGGGAAGGCAAGACATTTTAATTCAGTTATTTGTTGATGGTTTAGTGGTGGCCCCAAAGTAAACAGTGAGGTTTTAATTTGTATGAAGCTGTATAGCAGTAGCAGTAAGCTGTATAACACCAAAGGAACTTTCCATATTCTTTAGGCACCATCATGAGTATATACACAATTACAAGGCTCTTTACAGTACAGCGTAATAATTTAATGGGGGGAATTTTTCCTCATCAAAGTTCACGTGACTGATTAATTAGAATACTAAAGTCAGCACATTCGTCAAAATTTTTCTTGTAAATATTTGAAAATGATGAATTGGTCAAAATTTCCCCCCAGCCAAATTATTACACTGTACAGTACTACCTCCATCTTATGCTCTTGTATAAAACACCCTATTTTTGACTGTAAACAACCTTAATTTTACGCACCTTCACAAAATTTCATGACAAACTCTTCCCATTATGTATTCAACAGTATCTATGGTAACTCCAAAATAAACATCGCAAATTTAGTAATTAGCAATAACACCATCTTACCTGTTTTCGGTAACACACTACAAATTTTGAATGCTAGAGTGACTAGACCCTTCCTCTTTATGCGAAGGGTCAGGTGCCGCCAGACTAGCATCTCACAGGGGAATACAAATGGAATACTGTCTGTTCAGGCCACTCCAATTAAATAATGCATTGTTTCCCACATCAACATACTGAAACCATGTGGGTATGTGGTTCACTATTCATTATAGCTACTAAATATCAAAATTCATAACCCTTTAAGAGAGGTACGTACCACAATAATCTAAGTGAGCTATATATGATAAAGAGTAAGGTAGCTATATGTTTAAAAATACTGCTAGTTCCTGTGAACAACTGCTGTATACGCAAACAGGTGATATAATAATGAAAAAAAAAATTCAGTATAATGATAAAATCATCATGGTACAGCCCTGAGCTACCGTATGTGAGGGCGGGTTATGAAAAACAATCATAGCTAGCAAAGCTTGTGCATTATATAGAAATACAATATTTAAGTCATACAAAAAGTTTGTCACTAATGCACCTATCAATGTTATCCCCCACCTACCCCCTCCCGGGCGTAGTGGGGGAAATGGTGGGGATTTGACTTTTTGAAAAATCAAATTCTCCACCCATGGGGAACGACTAGTGGTCAAATCTCCATGTAGTATGGCTGTAAGGTACTTTAGGAAACAGGTCAATTCATGTAGCTTGCAAGTTAAAACAAACGCCTAAAGTTTCGAGCGGTCAAATGCCCCACTAGTGGGGCAGAGTTTCAGATCAAATCAGGTCAAAATCCCCCACTAATCCCCTAGTAAGCCCTGGAGGGGGGTAGTGGGGCTTAACGTTGATAGGTGCATAAATCATAAGTCTACTCGTTACTTCAATGAATAGTTTTCCTATGTCAATACGCGCATCTGCAACACGTCCCACGAGTCATCCCTTATCCTGGGCGCAAATCTCATCACGTGATACTGCGAGTTGTGTCAATGACCAGAACCTCTTATTTATTTCATTGCTAATGAAGTTGTTAAT
Source organism: Dysidea avara (assembly GCF_963678975.1). NCBI lineage: Eukaryota > Metazoa > Porifera > Demospongiae > Dictyoceratida > Dysideidae > Dysidea > Dysidea avara. Next base: position 24,543,273 of record NC_089272.1, on the reverse strand, counting down.
AAGCTCGACTTTCAAATGGATGCTAAAAGAGTGGGATTGTGTTGGGGAGCAATAGCGGTAGTAGTAGGAATCGCATTCTTGTATGGATGGCAGGTGTATCAACCTGATACAAAAGCTACAAATATTCTTATGAGGTTGGTAACTACTGGCCGACAGGGCACACCGCCCATTTCTACTGTAAACAACCTTTCCCTAGTAATCACAGAGAAAACAGAGTATAATGGTTATATTTTAGGCTGGGATTATTATGAAGAACAGACTTGTGCAGCTAGAAACATGCTTGGATTACAACACTGGGCAACCACAGTGGACTTTGGTGTAGTAGAACCTTTTGTATGGAATTCATACTACCGTGCTACAACATTTTTTCGTGATGGGAAGTCACTGAGATTTAGAGATTATTTCAATATAACTGAATGGAACTATCAGGTAGTAAGTGCAAAGAATGGTAAACCATTAGTAACATGGGAACACTTCATTGAGTCTGCATCACGTCAACTCATTGTTGTATATATTGTAATGTCATCACCACAAACCAGTGTTTACATAGATAAGGCAATTACAAAACAGTGCTTATCAATGAGAAGAGGTTTTGACATCAGATTTCTTAGTCCTTTTAATTTCAAGATAGTAAGACAAGTGTGCATTGCATTCAATCCGAGATCACCACTTCCAGTACATGACTTCAACAATGACATATTTGGAAATTTTAATGTAAGTAACGTTACTCTTGTGTTTACATTTTGTCCTGGTGTATTTGGAGGGAGAATTAGTTTAAAAGAAACTACATTTAATCACAAGTTTGCCGAATGGTTGTTTCCTAGTGAACGTGTCATAAATGACAGCAAAAAATATATTAATATGTTTTTGGGAAATCAAGAATATGTGGCTGTTGTTGTACGATCAGTAAAATTAGGAATATCCATGATTAAAGGACGTAAAATGCCCAAGGAACTTTTTGCAGAATTCCTACTGAAAAACTGTACAAATGAAATTGCAGGCATTTTGTCAAATTTTTCTGGAGCACACTTTCTAGCTCTTGATGTTGGAAGATTTGGTGATCCTAGTGCAAGATCCTATATGACACCCACTACAGTTAAACAGTTTATTGCTAGCATAGTAAAAACAATTTACAATGGAAAATGGAACACATCACAGTGGGAACAGAGCTTTATTAGTGCAACAGGAGGGGTCACTGATAGTGGATATATTGCTTCAGTTCAGAAAACAATAGTATCACGTGCCTCTCGTGTGATTATGGCTGGATCAGGAAGTTTTTTGTCATCATTACAAGTAAATCGTAAACAGTTTATAGGACAGAAAAATGGAATGGTTTATTCTGCATGTAAACCAATTTAACATTAAGTATGTATAAATCATTATAGGCCAGTGGTCACTGTACATGCACACCATATGAGTATTTGTATTTTATACTATTTCCATTATGCAACTTCTCGATGCCTGCTCTATGAAAATTTTTAGAAATATCCATCAAAAATATTTTCAACTGTTGTAGTTCTATTTCAGTATACTTTGTTGAGTTATCTGATGACCACTGGCAGTGTATGCCATTTGACCTAGTTAGCCAGTCAAGTCTGTTGTTCTCTCATGACAGTATAGTGTTGTGTTCCACCCGATGTTGAATATAACTACAACACAGTACTACTATTATCAGTGAAGAAATTAAGAGAATTCCTCTTCTACCATAAGTAAACAAATCTGCAAAAGAGAAAAATATGTGAATGCGCACATGTCAAGATAGCTCAGCTGGACTGTGACATCCTCAAGGTCACTAACTTATACTCTTAAGTACTTATCTGAGCTTAGAGCCTTACAGCTTACTTTCAACATCCTTAATGGGGTCCTATAGCTAGAAATGCATTACGGTACCAGAAAACATCTGTAGCTGTGTACAGGCCATATAGTGGTGTATGAATGAGAACCATAGCCCAGTAAGCCCACACTTTAAACTTTAAAAACATTTTGTGTGACCAAATTCCACTGAAGCAACTGTTGTATTAGTGTATCTCAATAATAATGATGAAACTAGTTTTCCATATATCTATTCCCATGAACTTGCAGTTTACACCAAAAATTATTACTGATATAATCATTTGTATTAAACTCTGTGAATACTCATTGAATTTGCACCAATGAGGGTACAGTCCCCACACTAGTGTGCCAGTTCAATAATCAAAGAAATGAATTTGTTCATTTGCAGCTGTATGTACAGAGCTCTATTGAGCAGTAAGCACACTTACTCTTATAGACATTGACAAAATACTTTAATAGTGCAATCATTTCTATAACATTTAGATAATAAAGGGTTTTGTTAATCAAAGACCTTTACTGTACCATAATTTCTTTATACCCCATGCATATTTCAAAGGCAACTGCATTACATGTTTCAAGATTTTTTATATATAAAGTTAGGGATATATTATATGTACTTACGTAGGTGAAAAACCACATGGAAAATCACGTATCGATCTTCCATCTGTAACATTTGCAAATAACTATGTGAAGGCTTGTCCTCTTCATGTTAGGACATCTTGTTGATGCAGTATGTGTTACATTATCAGTGTGTGGAGTGTACAAACTTTCAGCCAACAATGCTGCAGGAAGTACAAAAGCACCCTCATGTCACACAGCAGTGCATAGTGGAATTCTTGTATCCTAGATGAAGGCATATGATAGTGAGCCGTGCCACTTGAAGTTGATTCCAAATGAGCCTGGAATGTGAAATTCTATTCTATAGAGTGGATACAGAATATGACAAGGGAGGGTGCACCATGACCAGGTAGGTAGGTATAATTATTACAAAGTAGGAGCCCCCCTCCCCCCAGAACTATAGGTATTTTACATGTTTTAGGACTGACATTTTTGATGTAGAGTATAATATCATAGCCATAGATCATAATTTCTAGGTAGTTTACATTGATCAAGAGCTGCATGTACAGATCAGTGACAGTCATGAGTTCAGCTATGAAAGTAAATTCTCATATACAAATTAAAGGACCAAGTGAATTTAATTTCCTTGCAGGCTACATAGCTAAGTGTGCCCATGGGTTGGTGTTACAGATGCAAGCTTCATACTCACTGGAGGATTCTTTATAGTGTTACACAAGGTGACTGTTCTATTAGAGTATTTTACTGACTGTTTTATTAGTGTATCTCAACCTTGTGTATAGAATTTTTGGTGGGGGCACATGGCCCCCTCTGGATCCGCCACTGGAGAGAGATACATTTTGCCTAAAGGGATGACTTTTGTAAAATAGCAAAAGTTTCACATTTGCATGACTCCTAATTAGAAATACAAAAGGTTATTAAACTAATCAGATGTTTTCATTTGATATGCACATAATGTGTTTTGGAAGTATTTTCAAAGTATTTGCAAGTTGACATTTTTGAGAAATCAACCATTCAAAAAATACTCATTCTACAGTATGGCAAAAAAACTGCAGAGATGTGTGCAATGTGTGTAGCTAAGAGTACAACAAGCAGTAGTGTGACTATTGCCTGACATGTGCACCCAAGCTTAAGCTAAGGGTGATCATCATGAGAGCACTTGATACACATCATGCTTATATTTCATGGCTAGTGAGCCAATACATGGTAAGTAAACCACTGGATCCATTTCATACACATTAAAATTTTGATTATGTGTCAGCAGCAAGTAATGTTGGAGCTAATATGAATGGACAAATCCCAGGGATATCACAACCATTTCACCAACTTTACAAGTGTTTGAAGGTTTTTTGCATTGTTTAAAGACCAGTAATGTCCTTTTACATGTAATACTGGTTTTGAACCAATCCAGTCGTGGTTTTGAACCAACTGATGGTATACCAGTCATCAGGATAGTGGCACTTGAGGCTGTGTACACCAAGTTTGTTATAAACAAGTAAGTCTAGATCTGTGTATTAGTGGATCATAGAAAAAACAAAAACGGTATAATAGTGAAACAGGGGAGGTAACCATCAGCTGCACTAGTACAGGGATTTCATTTAATCTCTATAGCTACTTCAGTCATATGCAGTATAGCATTGCTGTAGCTATAGCCATGATAGAAGAAGGGGTGCACTGGTATATGGCTACTGGTTTAGATGACTAATTCCTATTACAGTGGATCCTCGCTTAACCGAACCTCAGTTATTCAAACAACTCAATTATCTGAACACTAAGAATGACTGTTCAATTAGAGTATTTTGTCATTAGCATGTGTACTATATGAGTAAATGATTGTTCTATTAGAGTAATTGAACAGAGATTTGTATATATATATAATCAATGGGCTTCATTTATCCAAACAAATTCACTTATCTGAACACTTTTGGTAACAAAAGTGCTTGGATATTGTATGTCAGTCTCAACTCACACCCTGCATGCATGACCACCAATTTTTTATCACCACAAAAATTAATCCACTTACGTACTTTAAATGTGTACAGGAGGAGATGTGGTCAATAAGTGGAAGGAAAAATTAACGTAACCTCATACAGTATATGGAGGTTATTGCAACAAATACTGTACATGTACAGGGGAAAGTACTGTGAGAACTTTGAGCATTGGTTAGGCCCTTAGAGCTTTATGATTGTATAATTGTCTTCTTTGTATAGTTTCTGTAGGTTGTAGAATCATGATAGATAATGTTAGTGTAGATGGTGGCACTGTGACAGTTTGATCTTTCATCTGATCCAAATGCCAAATTCAAATGTAAGTTGAACAACCAACAATACAGAAGATTTAGGTGATGTGAGTGTGTTCTACATAGCACGACACTTTGTAATTGTATCTAACTCAAATAAAATATTCTGTCAGCAAACACATCTATCACAATTGAAGGTCTAGGACATATATATATATACATACAGCTATCAGCTCCCCATACAAATACTAGATCCTTAACTACTGTACACTGTATATCCTGTGACATACACTGGATTAAGGCCAGGAAGGTATCGTGCTATGGTGCAAGCTGCTTGTCCTGGCCAAATATTTAAAGATGGAGCAAGAAAAAGTGCAAAGTTTTGTATACATGTTTGAAACTGTGGCAAAGATGACAGTTTTAACTGATAACTAATTAACAAGCACACAATTTTGGGTCATTTAGCTACAGGTACTTTGTTTTACGTACATGCATAGCAGTACAAAGTTTCTATGGATCCTTACTCAGATTCCAATTTTTGTATTTATACTTGTTACAAGAAATTGAATTACACTAATACATTAGAAGTAATGTACTATACAGTTATGTATTGTGATATAAAGAGAGAGTGCTATTGGTAAACCATACTCAGGGGCGTAGGGAGGGGGGTTCCAAGGGGTTCAGGAACCCCCCTGTAAATGTTAGACTTCTGCAAGCAGGACCCTAACACGCCATTCAGTGTGGCAGGACAAAAATGAATGAGTAATATGGTGTAATGGCACAGCACAACAATTGATAAAGCATGCGTTCATCTCTCAGGGAAGGATTTATAGAGGTAACATGAGCTCTCTTCAAAAAATTTTTTAAAAGATTGATATATTAGCAGTCTGGTATACTCTAATAGAACATGGATGTAAATATCCATATCCATATGGAGTTTTTCAGACATTATAACATTAAATGCAAAACTGAGTATGACCTTATACTGCTGTAGCTTTGGTGTGCAGTGTTTAAAGATGTCGAACTCCAGTAGTTTATCACTTGTGTTATGCAAAATGAATTCATGCTATGCATATTTGTATAGTTATAATGTTTTGATTGTAAGTCATGACATTTGTATCAGTGGATTTATGGTTCCTATACCAGTGAGATAACTATCATTTACAGACTATTATATATGTCTATGTGTTATGTTGTCTGTTTCCACTAGGTAGCTTTATCTAATACTAGCTTCATCCCAGGGGTACTTATATGCATTATAATTAATGTACTTTGTACATAAAATATAGCAATTTGCTGAGTTTTGATTCATTAAAATATTGAAAGTCTCTCAGTGGCTGGGGGCTGTGCCCCCAGACCCCTGCTTTGTAATTCAATACTGCTGTTGGAAACCCTGCTTCAAAAAATCCTGGCTACGCCCCTGATACTATTTGAACAGTCGGTTGTCCCTCAATGGCTACCCTTTGTGGAGGAGCCATAGCTATACTTCTTTTGATTGAAATACTAAACCTTGACAGGCCAAAATCAAAAATATAACTTATGAAAAATGTGCATATTAATTGAAAACTCACCTGAAATCAAAGTCAAAGCAGCTGTCACACTGTCACCCGCCACCTTCGTGCATACTAAAATAATTAACAAAAAAGAGCAAAAATGGCAAAAAAAATCAACAATGAGACACTATAAGAGGTGATTATTATGCTGCTCCAAAAATACAACAACTAACAGTAGAATCTGCTCTCCCAAAACCACCTACAACTTATGCCCCACCCCTTGCCAGTTCCTGGATCCTTCCCTGTCCTTGTTACAATAAAGAGAGCAGGCACATCACAAGTATGTCTATAATGGAGCTTTTCATACTGTTATTATTAGCAAGGAGTGCTAAATATCAAGACCTATGCATTGAGTTGAAGGGACTGTAGATTTTACATTTTGTTACTGTTTGTGATTGGATGTCTGGGATAAAAGGTTGATTCAAAAAGATGCTGGCTGCAAGTCCCTGAAAAAACTATTAGTTTGCTGGTGAGGTGTGTTGGGTATCTCATATAACATTCCAGCTGAGGTCTGTTGTGGAGGTTCATATTGACATACATGGGATCCTTCTCTCCACATTTGTCAAAATATTCAAAGGAATTTACAGGGAAAATCCTATAGCTCCAAAGCTGCTATTCTTAGCTATGTGTACTTGCTACAAAGGGTTCTGAGCTCAGGTAGAGCTTCAACTCCAGACCCTCACTGACCAACATAGCTATTTATGTTTTTCAGTGTGTGCATGCTGTAGTTATAATTAATCTAAGCAACTACATGGCCAATTTCTTAGTGATATATCAGATACTGTAGATTACACGTTTCAGATGAGCTGGCTCTCCAACAGCAACTGTAGGAAAGAAATTAAAAGATTTGTTATGGCTTGCCAGAACCAAGTCATTACATCTAATAAAACTAAGGTTAAACATTTTCATGAAGCTAGTTCTGCTAAATTATGCAGGTCACATGATGAGACTGTTGATTATTTATTAACTAGTTGTAGCATTATGGCTTAGTCATATTTAAGCACCATGATGCAGTTGCTAAGATAATCCACTAAGAGTTAGCCAAGAGAGGTGGATTTGAGTATGCTGCCAATTGGTGTGAGCATTTCCCACAGCCTGTAATACAGAATGAACATATGAAACTTCTATGGGACATTACTGTTTAAACAGATAGACATTTTCCCCACAACCGGTCAGATATAATATGTATTGACTTTACAAAGAAGCATTGACATTGAAATCCAAGGAGATAGTCACATATCTCAAAAGGTCAACAAGAAGTACCAACGGTATCAGGCAAGGGCCCATTACATCTTCTTTGGTGATACCTTTCTCTTCTTTGTAGTAATAAACTATCTAATCAAAAACAGCCAAGCTGTAAAAAAAGGTGCGGCCCCCAAAAAGGCCATGGTGAAAAAAGATGTGAAATCCAAGGTGGCGGCCAAGAAATGGCTGTGATGGTAGGTTAATGGTTACATTTTAATAACGACAATTCAGGTGAATTTTGTGCCGCTTGTTCTTGGCACCAAATTCACCTGAATTGTTGTTATTAAAATGTAACCATTAACCTACCATCACAGCCATTTCTTGGCCGCCACCTTGGATTTCACATCTTTTTTCACCATGGCCTTTTTGGGGGCCGCACCTTTTTTTACAGCTTGGCTGTTTTTGATTAGATATCACTTCTTTTTGTATTTGTATACTGCAAAGCCGGCCTATGGCTGGCTTTGGGGCTTTTTTAACCCATGTGTTTTTTTCTTTACTACAGGAAGAAGAAAAGAACTTCAAGAAGAATTTTAGTACTTCAATTATTTTTGATTTTATTAGTAATTATACAAATAATATACATATATTTATTACATGCCCATTATGCCCCACAGGATATTTTTTTGCAGCTGATCTCTCTACTGGGTGACTTGAAATGTAGCTGAACTATATACAGGATGGTTTCTTTGTAGCTGAACTCTCTACAAGGTAACCTCTTCTAGCTGGTCTCTCTACAGGGTATTTTGTTTCTAGCTGAACTCTCTACAGGTGATTTGTTTGCAGCTAAACTCTCTACATGGTGGTGTCTTTGTAGCCGAACTTTCTACATAATGGTTTCTTTGTAGCTGAACTCTTTATAAGGTGACTTCGTCTAGCTGAACTCTCTACAGGGTGATTTTTTTGTAGCTGAACTCTCTGCAGGGTGATTTGTTTGCAGCTGAACTGTCTACATGATGGTTTCTTTGTAGCTGAACTCTCTATAAGGTGACTTCACCCAGCTGATCTCTCTACGGGGTGATTTGTTTCTAGCTGAACTCTATACAGGTGATTTGTTTGCAGCTAAACTCTCTACATGGTGGTTTCTTTGTAGCTGAACTCCCTAAATGATGGTTTCTTTGTAGCTGAACTCTCTACAAGGTAACTTCTTCTCTACAGGGTGATTTGTTGTAGTTGAATTCTCTACAAGGTGGTTTGTATGAGGCTGAACTCTCTACATGGCGGTTTCTTTGTAGCTGAACTCTCTACAGAGTGATTTGTTTGCAGCTGAACTCTCTACATGATGGTTTCTTTGTAACTGAACTATCTACAAGGTAACTTCTTCTAGCTGATCTCTATACAGGGTGATTTATTTGTAGTTGAATTCTGTACAGGTGGTTTCTTTGTAGCTGAATTCTGTACATGATAGTTTCTTTGTAGCTGAACTCTTTACAAGGTGACTTCTTCTAGCTGAACTCTCTACGGGGTAATTTCTTTGTAGCTGAACTCTCTATATGATGGTTTCTTTGTAACTGAACTCTCTACAAGGTAACTTCTTCTAGCTGATCTTTCTACTGGGTGATTTGTTTGCAGCTGAACTCTCTACATGGTGGTTTCTTTGTTGCTGAACTCTCTACAAGGTGAATTCTTCTACCTGATCTCTCTACAGGGTAATTTGTTTGTAACTGAACTCTGTACAAGTGCATTTTGTGGGTGATCTCACTGCAGGTTGATTTGTTTGTAGCTGAACTCACTAAAGGGTGATTTTGCTTGTAACTGAACTCCTTGCATTGTATCTAGTTTCTAGCTGATCTCTCTACAGGGTGATTTGTTTGTAGCTGATCTCTCTACAAGTTGATTTGTGTGTAGCTGATCTCTCTGCAGGTTGATTAATTTGCAGCCGATCTCTCTACAAGGTAATTTGTTTGTAGCTGAACTGTCTATAAAGTGATTTATTTGTAGCTGATCTCTCTGCAGGTTGATTTGTTTTAGCTGAACTCTCTACAGGGTGATTTACTTGTAGCTGAACTCCTTACATTGTGTCTAGTTTCTAGCTGATCTCTCTACAGGGTGATTTGTTTGTAGCTGATCTCTCTACAAGTTGATTTGTGTGTAGCTGATCTTTCTACAGGTTGATTTGTTTGTAGCCGATCTCTCTACAGGGTAATTTGTTTGTAGTTGAACTCTGTACAAGGTGCTTTTTTGTAGGTGATCCCACTGCAGGTTGATTTGTTTGTAGCTGAACTCACTAAAGTGTGATTTGCTTGTAGCTGAACTCCTTACATTGTGTCTGGTTTCTAGCTGATCTCTCTACAGGGTGATTTGTTTGTAGCTGAACTCTCTATAAGGTGATTTGTTTGCAGCTGAACTCTCTACATGGTGGTTTCTTTGTTGCTGAACTCTCTACAGGGTGTTTTGCTTGTAGCTGAACTCTCTACAGGGTGATTTGTTTCTAGCTTATCTCTCTACAGGTTGATTTGTGTGTAACTGATCTCTCTACAAGCTGATTTGTTTGTAGCTGAATTCTCTGCAAAGTGTTTTGTTTGTAGCTGACCTCTCTTCAGGGTGATTTGTTTCTAGCTAATCTCTCTACAGGGTGATTTTTTTGTAGCTGACCTCTCTTCAGGGTGATTCGTTTCTAGCTGATCTCTCTACAGGGTAATTTTTTGTAGCTGACCTCTCTTCAGGGTGATTTGTTTCTAGCTGATTGCTCTGCAGGTTGATTTGCTTGTAGATGAACTCTCTACAGGGTAACTTGCTTGTAGCTGAACTCCTTACTTTGTGTCTAGTTTGTAGCTGATCTCTGTACAGGGTGATTTGAACTCCTTACATTGTGTGTAGTTTCTAGCTGATCTCTCTACAGGGTGATTTGTTTGTAGCTGATCTATATACAAGTTGATTTGTGTGTAGCTGATCTCTCTGCAGGGTGATTTGTTTGTAGCCGATCTCTCTACAAGGTAATTTGTTTGTAGCTGAACTATCTATAAGGTGATTTGTATGTAGCTAATCTCTCTGCAGATTGATTTGTTTTAGCTGAACTCTGATTTGTTTTTAGCTTATCTCTGTACAGGTTGATTTGTGTGTAACTGATCTCACTACAAGCTGATTTGTTTGTAGCTGATCACTCTGCAGGTTGATTTGTTTCTAGATGATCTCTCTACAGGTTGATTTGTTTGTTGCTGATCACTCTAAAGGTTGATTTGTTTGTAGCTGAACTCTCTGCAAAATGTTTTGTTTGTAGTTGATCTCTCTATAAGGTGATTTTTTGTAGCTGACCTCTCTTCAGGGTGATTTGTTTCTAGCTGATATCTCTACAGGGTGATTTTTTGTAGCTGACCTCTCTTCAGGGTGATTTGTTTCTAGCTGATCGCTCTACAGGTTGGTTTGTTTGTAGCTGAACTCTCTACACGGTGATTTGCTTGTAGCTGAACTCCTTACATTGTGTCTAGTTTCTAGCTGATCTCTCTACAGGGTGATTTGTTTGTAGCTGATCTCTCTACAAGTTGAATTGTGTGTAGCTGATCTCTCTGCAGGTTGATTTGTTTGTAGCCAATCTCTCTACAAGGTAATTTGTTTGTAGCTGAACTGTCTAAAAGGTGATTTGTTTGTAGCTGATCTCTCTGCAGGTTGATTTGTTTTAGCTGAACTCTCTACAGGGTGATTTATTTGTAGCTGAACTCCTTACATTGTGTGTAGTTTCTAGCTGATCTCTCTACAAGTTGATTTGTGTGTAGCTGATCTCTCTGCAGGTTGATTTGTTTGTAGCCGATCTCTCTATAGGGTAATTTGTTTGTAGCTGAACTCTCTATAAGGTGATTTGTTTGTAGTTGACAGGTTGATTTGTTTTAACTGAACTCTCTATGGGCTGATTTGTTTGTAGCCGATCTCTCTACAGGGTAATTTGTTTGTAGCTGAACTCTCTACAAGTTGATTTGTGTGTAGCTGATCTCTGCAGGTTGATTTGTTTGTAGCCGATCTCTCTACAGGGCAATTTGTTTGTTGTTGATCTCTCTACAGGGTGATTTTTTTGTAGCTGATCTCTCTACAGGATGATTTGTTTCAAGCTGATTGCTCTACAGGTTGATTTGTTTGTAGATGATCTCTCTACAGGGTGATTTGTTTGTAGCTAATCTCTATACAAGTTGATATGTGTGTAGCTGTTCTCTCTGCAGGGTGATTTGTTTGTAGCCGATCTCTCTACAAGGTAATTTTTTTGTAGCTGAACTATCTATAAGGTGATTTGTACGTAGCTGATCTCTCTGCAGATTGATTTGTTTTAGCTGAACTCTCTACAGGGTGATTTGTTTCTAGCTTATCTCTCTACAGGTTGATTTGTTTGTTGCTGATCGCTCTAAAGGTTGATTTGTTTGTAGCTGAACTCTCTGCAAAGTGTTTTGTTTGTAGTTGATTTCTCTACAACGTGATTTTTTGTAGCTGACCTCTCTTCAGGGTGATTTGTTTCTAGCTGATATCTCTACAGGGTGATTTTTTGTAGCTGACCTCTCTTCAGGGTAATTTGTTTCTAGCTGATCGCTCTACAGGTTGGTTTGTTTGTAGCTGAACTCTCTACAGGGTGATTTGCTTGTAGCTGAACTCCTTACATTGTGTCTAGTTTCTAGCTGATCTCTCTACAGGGTGATTTGTTTGTAGCTGATCTCTCTACAAGTCGAATTGTGTGTAGCTGATCTCTCTGCAGGTTGATTTGTTTGTAGCCGATCTCTCTACAAGGTAATTTGTTTGTAGCTGAACTGTCTATAAGGTGATTTGTTTGTAGCTGATCTCTCTGCAGGTTGATTTGTTTTAGCTGAACTCTCTACAGGGTGATTTGTTTGTAGCTGAACTCCTTACATTGTGTCTAGTTTCTAGCTGATCTCCCTACAGGGTGATTTGTTTGTAGCTGATCTCTCTACAAGTTGATTTGTGTGTAGCTGATCTCTCTGCAGGTTGATTTGTTTGTAGCCGATCTCTCTACAGGCAATCTGTTTGTAGCTGAACTGTCTATAAGGTGATTTGTTTGTAGCTGATCTCTCTGCAGGTTGATTTGTTTTAGCTGAACTCTCTACAGGGTGATTGCTTGTAGCTGAACTCCTTACATTGTGTCTAGTTTATAGCTGATGTCTCTACAGGGTGATTTTTTGTAGCTGAACTCTCTACAGGGTGATTTGTTTCTAGCTTATCTCTCTACAGGTAGATTTGTGTTGATTTGTTCATTGCTGATCGCTCTAAAGGTTGATTTGTTGCAGCTGAATACCCTGCAAAGTGTTTTGTTTGTAGCTGATCACTCTAAAGGGTAATTTGTTTGTAGCTGAACTCTCTCCACAGTGACTTGTGTGTAGCTGAATTCTGTGTAACTGAATTCTCTAGAGAGTGACTTAATTGTAGCTGAATTCTCTACACAGTGCATGACTTGTTTATAGCTGAACTTTCTTCAGTGTGACTTGTAATGTTCTGAATCTCTATAGTGATATATTTGCTTAACTCTCCACATGGTGACTGTCTTCTTGTTGAACTGTCTATAAGATTAACTGTTTGCAGCTGAACTCCCTACAGAATAACTTGTGATGTAATAAAATTCTATAATGGAATAAATAAATTAGCCGAATGCTCTATTAGGGTGACTGTTCTATTAGAGTATCTCGATCTCGCATTTGCTACACGGAGTTGGCTTTCGAATCATAACTCAGTGGTTTGTTATCCGATTCTTCTGTACTACTGCAAGGACTTTCTATGAAGATTATTCCAGCTATACACCGATTTTCAGCTCATTGCTCTAAGCGGTTTGCCTAGTAGGCGTGAAAACTAATACTTTTTTATTCATAAAAATCGATCGCGTAATTGTGACACTGGTTGGGTTTTGTGTCATATCTCCGTGGTCTTTATCTCGATTCCTTTCAAACCACCAAAAGGCACTCCTACGATGGTTACTCCATCTACATAGCAATTTTCAACTCATTCCATGAAGCGGTTTACCCTGTAGGCGTGACAACAAATCGATCTTGTTTTACGCGAATAATCGGTCATAACTCCTGAACCATTCATCGGATTTGTACAAAATTTGATGCTAGGATTCGCCTTTGGACTCCCTTTCTGTGTGCCAAATTTCAAGGCGATCGGAGTACGCGTTTGCGTGTTATAGCAATTTTTGCAATTGTGCGAAAAGACGAAGAAGAAGAAAAAAAACGAAGAAAAAAAAACGAAACTTTGGCAGCTCGTATCTCGGAAATGGCTGGAGCGATTTCCTTCAAAATTGGAATGTAGACTCCCTTGGCTGGCGGGCAACTGTGTAGCAAATTTGGTTCCAATCAGATAAGTGATCACCGAGATACAGAGGTGTGAAAATGACGTTTTCGTTCTTCCTGTCAATATACTCACGGGTGTGGCGCGCCGGCTTCTTGGGCCGCACGACACACTACCGTGTGTCTTGATTGTGCTGTTCCAGTGTCATCTCAGCTCTTCTCTGTCTGTGGTATTCTTTTTGTCTGGATCTTCTTGCTTGTTTCTATTGTAAAGTTTCTTTATCACATTTTTGTCTATACAGGTCTCTACGCCTTCGTCTACGTCTATCATCTTGACTTTCAAATGAGCGTTCAACAGTAGTGCCCTCTGACTGCGTTCATCCAGGGGATAGTCGATAGCATTTGGAGCATCAGTAATTTACAGCGTATATTCATCTGATGGTTGATAGCATCAACCATATTTGGAGCATCAGTAATCTTACAGCATATATTCATCATGTGATGGTCAATGGCGTGAACCATATTTGGAGCATCAGTAATCTACAGCATATATTCATGGTGTGTTGGTTGATAACATGAACAATATTTTGAGCATCAGTAATCTACAGCGTATATTCATTGTGTAATAGTTGATAGCACGAACCAAATGTGTTGTTTTCAGGAACATGATGCTCATACCACAGTCAAATGACTACCAATCTGTGTGGGGCTTGCTCAGGCTCGCCCCGGCTCATCTCAAATATTGATGAATTCAAATTTGGCAGTTTGGTAATGAATTGCCAAATTGTGTGCCTTTAGAGTGATTGAAATTGTAACCCAAAATGTGTGCCTTCAGAGTGATTCAAAATACTTAAGCTTCTGATATATTTCTAAACAATTCCCAACTACAGTAAATGCTACAGGCTCAATTTCTTCACTGTACAAGCCTAATATGTGCCTTTTAACCTACCACTGCAACACCATTGATAAAGCTAATGTACATGTAGCTATACAGTGGTGGATACAGGGGGGGTTGCAATGACTAGTTGAAACCCCCTCTGAAAATAGCACGTGCCCCTAATCTATTTATGATTCATGTGGGTGACGATTCGTGATCATCGTGTGGGTAATAACACCACCAAGAGTTATATACATAGTTGAGTGTATTATATTAGGACTTTTTCTACTAGCCAAACTTCATACTTTTGCCTTTAAAATCAGCATTACGTCGTTCAACAGTAGAGAATTACCTATTTTTTGGTCTTCGACTTAAAGTTAGACTGAAGTTGCAATTCCAGGACAGTGAAAACTTGAAATCCCCTCTGAACATTTCTATATCCTCCACTACTATATGACTGAAGTATATAGCTGTAGGTACTTTGCAATTTTATTATCATTTGTGATATTTTTCCTGATACATGTAGTTACTTGTATTACAGAAGTATTAGGTAAATCATATATTACTACTCTCTCTCTCCCCATTCACTCTCACTCACTCACTCACTCACTCACTCACTCACTCACTCACTCACTCACTCACTCACTCACTCACTCACTCACTCACTCACTCACTCACTCACTCACTCACTCACTCACTCACTCACTCACTCACTCACTCACTCACTCACTCACTCACTCACTCACTCACTCACTCACTCACTCACTCACTCACTCACTCACTCACTCACTCACACACACACATATATGCACAAACACAAATGCATATGCTGACAGTGGGGATAAAAGTGGGAGGTACCATGTCCCTGAGCACTTTTGTCATTGTAACATTTGGTCACCTATCTCATACTCAGAAACTATGTGAAGGCTCAATAGAGTCAGAATCTTGTAATTGACATTAAAAATGTGGAGTAAATTTTGACTTGATCTCTAGACATCATGCAGTCAAGGCTATAGCAGCTGTGATCTGGAACTTCTGTGATACCTTTAGTAGTATGTGATTGGTATAAGATCTACATGCACTGACAATCCAGCAAGTAGTTGATTGTACCCTATAATTTATGTGTACACAGTGTCATCATCAAGCAGTCAAGATCCAGTAATTTTATACCCATCAACAACTGCTTCTTAAATTTGCAACTTCGAATGTTCTTTTGGGGATCAGACATACCCACAGCCACTTTATGGTTCAATCAATGGGTAATATGCATGCATGCACAATTTGCATGCATACACAATTTGCATGCATGCAGTTACAGTGTCAGGATTGGTTATAAATGATGATTTATTATAGCTAGACACGACAACTTGTTGCTGGAAAATATACACTACGAATAGTCATAATAAAGTATGGAAAAAGGAAAAAAACTGATCTGTGGAGCTCTTCGTAGTTGCAAGGCAAACTGCAAGAAAGAGAATGTGAAGGCTGTTTTGAAAGGTGAATTTGATATGCCAGACAATAAGTACTCCTTTGCCCTAAAGCTCTCCACAAATTCCTTGTTGTCTGTGTATTTTTTGATTCAACTGATATACCCCTTTATCATCATTGGAGTTGAGAGGGAGAATTATACATATAATTTTACCTGTGCTGGTATCTCTTTGTTTGGACTGCTGTCACAACTTTTTGACATCCCTGATTTGGTTAATTCAGTTCAAAAGTTGGTGGGATGCATTAGAGCTCGGTCTTATAATGAAGTTAGAGATTTGGAGAACTGTTGTTCTTGTGATCACCATGAGAAATGCAACACTTTCAAGAATGGGTGCTCGTGGTTTACTGATACGTTGTCTGAGTCTCTAGTTTATCCAGCTCTTATTTGCAATTTGATGGGATTTATCAATGAAAGAACTTGGGAGTTTGATGAAGGACTGGACTATAGGACTTTTCTGCTTGGGAATCTTCACAGACGTAGTGCTAAAGTACATTAAAAAGATTTGGAAGTACATCTTAGTGAAAAATGAAATAAACAAATATATTAACGACATGGAAGCAGATAGAAAGTGCAAGTGTGCATGGTGCAATGTGTTCAACTACACCTTGTTCTACCTAATATTTCAAACACTGATGCGACTTACGATGCTTGGAATAATTTCCTGCAAACTATATACAGATGTGTTTGGTAGCATAGAAAACACAGAAGAGGGAAATTACAGAGTGGAGGGCTGGACATGGTTCATTATTGTTGCAGGATGGTATCTTCCAACAGTGTCATGGTTAGCATTCTTCTTCATTAACATTTATTGCTTTATGAGGCCAATGCATCTCCTTACTAATGAAAAAACTGATGTATGGGTATCAACCGACTTGACATTCTTCGGTTCTATCCGTAATCCATGTGCTATTATCTTTATATACATACTTTTGGTAACACTCGTGCTATTTCATGTTGGTGGAACCAATCCACAGGGTGAAACCAATGACATACCGGATGGTCTTAATGCAGCTTGGGCATTCTTTTTTATACTATTTGATTTGTTTTTTATAATTTCAAATTTTCAGGCTGTATTATTTCATTGTCTGTGTTGTCAAATCCCATGTGTGTACTGTTTTGTGTGTTTTTGTACTAATGCAGGAAATCCTGCAAATGAAGCATCCATAAAATACTTTGAACGTTAAATGTGAACATTATACACTATTTGTACTTGTGTGCATCCACTATGTACATATATAGTATACAAGCAAGTGTGTATGTATACATTGTAACAACAATAACAAATATAAAAGGTTAATAGGTGAAACGTATAAATGGAGTATAATAACTGGAAGCATATGACGTCTAGAATTACGTATACATATATTTCAGTGACTAGAGGAGAAGCAATAACTTGGAGAAGTGGAAGGTGATAACTTTCCAAACCCAACATAGCACAAATTTTAAAGTAGATTGGAGCAATTACTCAGAGCTATAAATACACAGCTTTTGTTTCTGCTGAATACCTAGCACCAACCACCCATAAAATCCTACACATGTGGTAACTACCACATCACTTATTCATACATCCATCATCAGTTTCTCATAGCAGTGGCAAAGATTCCTGGAAAAGCATTTAGTGTCTTCCCTCCCAAACTATTAACCAACCACCACTTGAAAGGTGACCATCATGCATGTACACAAAGGTAATTACATGAGAAATACACTATAAGCTATATATGGTTATATTTTCTGTACCAGCAGTAATGCCTCTATCCAGCACCCTTGCATGTTTACAGTACACAGTACATATAGGCCATAATCAACTTGTAGACACTAGCTAGTTGGCCATTCACTAGCACTAGCCACAAACAAAGTAGTATACTGGATAAGGCAAAAACATGCTTGCACTTAGCTAACCCTACTGTGAACACTTCAGTTTATTCATTATATAGATGAATGTCTAACTCCACTCTATATGTTTTCGATGTGACAATGTCATAGTTTTTGTCTCAAGCCTCAAATATGTATTGTGGTCTTGAAACTTCCTTTGCTTCTAAAAGATTTAATGGTACAACCTAGAAATTGTAGACAGTAATGTGGTAGCAAAACTAGCTATAAAGGCACTGGTTCTAGGAAAAGCATTTAGGGGAGACCTCCCAAGCCATAATGTAACAATGTGATAGTTTATTACAAGTTTAACCACAGGTTAAACAGTGTTAACTAGAAGGTTGTTTACATTCATATAGCTAGCGCTGTTGATCTGGAAATCAGTATGAACAACAGTGCAGTCACGTGTACCAACATAGTGTGGGCGGGAATTTTAAATAAGATCGAGGCGCCCGCCAACTGGTTACTTAGCGACGTTCAACAGACAAACCCGAGAACCATAGTGAGCTGGGAAGCTTCTTACTTTTATTCGCCAGCAGAACGACTCCTGGACTTGGGTGGAGGCGTTTACACTAGAAACAGCGCCGGGAGAGCGCAAACGCGGACCGAACTTGCGTTTGTTTCAGTACGTTAGGCCATACCTATTGGATTTTATGTTGCACGACTGTCTTTTTTCATGACCTGAAATGATAATGATAATCATGTGATATAGGATCACGTGTGCTAAGATGGTCAATCTCGTATCTGCTAGTGAAAATCAGCTATTGGGATAACCAGGCTCCTCTAGGGATTAAACTCTTCAAAAGGTTGAGCTTTAATGGTGAAGATACTCCAAACGAAATAGTTCTTATATTCAAGAGGTTTGATTCATTGTACAGCAATACATTATGGTGCTGCAGAACACCCTATATGTTTCATTGACGTTTTTTGTAGTTGTTGCTCTTTTTGTATGGTTCATAATACTTTAATTTTCTATTATGTACTAATTATTATTGTCATTATCAAATCGACCTACCTACCCAAATTTTCTGAGGTTTTGCCCGCGCAACATAAGATCCAGTAGGTATGGCCTTACAGTACTCACGTAACTACCTTGCATTTGTTACTCACGTAACTAACTCACAAGCCCACGGACGCCTAGGCAGGTAGTTAATATGGTGTATATTTGTTAGAGTTTGGCGTGGGTGCACGCTTGCCTACTGGTGGGTTCAATGTAGAAATTTGGGCAGCATGGAAACTATACTTTCCTGATATTACAGTGGGAAACCAACGGATATTTGCCATTTAATGTGGGAGAAGATTCAAACAAGAGCGCTCTGTGGTAGAAAGTAATGTTCAATTACAGGGATGTTCATATGCGCTACAGCTTAATACTCGTATAAATGCTTTTCCAGCAATCTAGACTTCAGTTGCTATGCAAGACCAATCAGAGATGGATCAATTTATCATGCTACCAACTGCAGCTTACTCATATTACTGTTTCTGAAACTCCACTTGATTGAAGAGGAAGAAGGAATGAGAAAAGAACTTTGTGTACCACTGTCCATTGGAGGTGCAACTATTGTCTGGCTGTTCTCTTCTTTCTAATGAGATATTGTGTTTTTAAAAGGGTCAGTGCACTAGCTGTTCTCAGAATTATTGGTATATTGTGTACTATCTATTATTCAAGTGTTGGGCGTTACTCAAGTGGGACTTGGCATGCTTGTGTGACCGGCATGCTTGCCATTAATATGTGTTACGGAAAAGGGACTGGCATGTTTGCCACCATATATGTTACTCAAAAGGATCAGGCACACGTGCCATTATGCATTGGTTACTGGATGTCACATAAGATGGACTGACATGCTTGCCATTGTGTGTTGTCCAATAGTGTGGCCCAGTTTTGCCATCTAACTGTGTGTTCAGCAGTGTTAGGCCCAGCCTTTGAAACTCAAACCTCCACTCAATCATAGTACTAGAAGTAATAGAAAGTCACCTCCACAGTCTGGATAACAGAAAATTCGGATAATTGCTGGCTGGACAATTGAGGGTCCACTGTATCTACAACACAACCCATGTTATATCATGATGTTCTCCTACACATTATGTTGTTTGTATATGTGATAGCTCGTCATCTTCAACTATGACAGCTCATTAACTGGTACACTTGCCATTATGTATTACTCAAGTGGGATTGGAACATATATGTTGCTCAAGAGGGGCTGGCACGCTTGCCATTATGTGTTACTTATAAGAGACTGGTACACTTGCCATTTTGTGTTACACAAGAGGGGCGGCACGCTTGCCATTATGTGTTACTTATAAGAGACTGGTACACTTGCCATTATGTGTTACACAAGAGGGGCTGGCACGCTTGCCATTATGTGTTACTTATAAGAGGCCAGTACACTTGCAATTATGTGTCACTCAGGAGGGACTGGCTTGCTTTCCATTATGTGCTACACAAGATGGGCTGGCATGCTTACCATTATGTGTTACTTATTTAAGAGACTGGTACATTTGCCGTTATGTGTTACACAAGGACTGGCACACTTGCCATTATGTGTTACTCAAGAGGGACTGGCACACTTGTCATTATGTGTTGCTTATAAAATACTGATACACTTGCCTTTATGTGTTACACAAGAGGGAGTCAGCATAAGGGACTGGCACGCTGGCCAGCATGCTTTACTCAGCTTGCTTACCATTATGCATTACTCAACTGGCATGCTTTCTATTAGGTGTTGTTTAAGTGGATCATGTGTGCTTGCTATTATACATTTTTGGCATGCTTGCAATGTGTTGCTCAACAGGCTGGCATACGTATGCTTACCAACTATATAAGATGCTGTGTGGTAGTAACAGTGATAGGAGTATCTTTCATCTTAAAAACAGAGTTACTGGCATGTTTACTGGAAAGGAAAGCAAAAGTTTCTAGTCCAGTTGATGACTGTCCCTCAGTTGCAACAATCCATCATATCATTTTTTCTGCAAATGTTCTCTACACAGAAATTTTGTTGGCTCCACCCTGTGCTTATCTCATCACAAATAGTGGTACTCATGTATGTAAGAGTTCATTATCTTCAATCACTGACAAGCCATTATGTATAAGGATACTCTTCATCATGTTTATTTTATTACATTATACACCTTATGTGTGGTGATACTGGATCCTGCAGCTGTGCTCTACACTCTTCATAAGCTAATCACTATCATGCAGTCCTTAGGAGGAGAAAGGGGCCTTATGTTCCACCCCTTTTAGGGGTGTGATCATCATTAAGGCTGTCCACTCTCTCTAATGTATTGTGTAGATAGTTGTTTTGTGTTTATACGTACACAGTATGTACTTCCCAGCAATCAATCACTTATCTCACACCTTCTTGGTATATATACAATGATTTACAGAGACAATGCTATTGGATTTTGATCACATACTGATTGATGGTAACAGGCAATTTCACTATGATTCTATTTGTGATAAAGCTTTGGAAGTTTTAGTATGGATTGTAGAATTTGCACATCTGATCACAACATTGTCGTGCTCTTAAAGACCCTATGTTCATTGTTATAATGAAAGCAATTACAGCTTGTCGCTATCATAATTTATTAAACCATTCTTTAACTTAAACTCTACCAGGGCCGTATATAGCCAGACTTTTACCTGGGTAGGTTCTTTAGACAAAAAGGTGGACCTCTTGTGTGGTATGATACAGAATTCCATCGTGGTGTGCTAAAGAAGGATCTGAGGCTATGTGGCTCTCCCCAAGAAATTTTTGGAAATAGATACCAAAGGTTAAATTTAGTGACATTTCAGACTTTCAATCACTAAAAATAATAAAATTTTGGACTTTAGTACTGAAATTGTGGACCTTTTTACTGAAAATGACTTTTTTGCTGAAGAGGGGGGTTCTCCAAACCCCCACTTCCCTACAGGCCTGTCCACTAAAAGATACTGTAACATGTCTGGATCAAATTATGCTACAAGTGATTTTAACTCTTCCAAGCCAGTGTTTGCTAAAGAGAAATGACAATTTTCTCAATAAATACCTTCACAATTATTGTCCTAGCTCCTGGAACATAATGGTACTGGAGCAGAATGCTGACAGCTCAAGTCTCTTGTACACTATTAATGCTATAATGTACCTAGCCTGTAATAATAATAACAAGGCGATGTGGATATCGGATGTACGTACTAGTACAATGCTATTATTTGGATTTTTAATTGTGGACACAAGTACAACATTAATTTAATTAAAACTTTGCTGATTTTTTTTCTTCCTACTTTTATAGTGAAGGATAATATGTTGTAAGTGGTCTTGTACCTCAAGTTAGTTGTTCATGTAGTCATTGTTAGCCAGTGTAGTAATCATAACTTGGTAATTATCGTGTCTGTAAATATCCATTTGTATGAAGTAATGAAGTATTTATTTACATTACTGTGACAATTGTGACACTTAATTACAACATTGTCATACATTTTTTTTCTATTCATATCATCATATTTACACCTCTTTGGATCCCCGGTTCTATCCAGTCTCCAAGTTCAACCTGAGATGAAACACACCAAATGGTCTCCCTTGAGCCCAAGCCAAGTCTGGTGAGGTACTCAGTGGATAAATGGCTCAGTTCAATGCCCCTGGACAATGTCGGAAATGTATGGCAAATGACTTTTGGTGGTTTTGAGTTACCACATGTGTGCAATGTCAAATGAAGACTCAACCTTATCCCATGCTGCAACTGATCCAGCTGCAGTGTGCCTCAAGCAGATGTACATGCAGGAATTCTTCCCCACTTGCCTGATGTTTTATTATATCAGTTTTACACCTCAGATTAAAATAAAATGGCAATGATAGTAGCATACATGTACGTCTCTGGCTCCATAACATGGCTTCCTTATGATTATATCATATTGGGCAGAAAATTCATTGTAATGAGAGTCATGTGAATATAAGCTGCCATAGTAAGGTTTAAGCAGGCCAAGCAGTACCATCAAATAGGTTCAAGTGTACTATAAGTTATGGCAGTATGTGAAGGCACTTACTTAATTGGTAGATTGAGCATTCACCATAGCTTTGTTCTAATGACAGACTTGTTTGTTGGCTGTGTATATACCATCACATCTATGGGTAAGTGACTTTTTAAATGCAATGGCTTGCTTGTATGGGTGTTGCCAGATTCCACATTGTGACTAATGTGGGTAATTAAATGCTGGCATCGTTAATGCCAGCTTAGGTGGGTTGTTTACCACATGAGTTTGTAATGAAGATTTGTAGTGACTGAATTGTCTTCCGGATCACGTGAGATTCTCACGTGTCCCCTAAACCAGGAATACGGTTAACTACACAAAAACGATACAAGACAATTCAGCCATTCCACCCTGGCACACCCATTCCTCCACACGAGCCTCATATGTATTCATATAATAGTATTGGTGGTCATAGAAACCGCAACTAGTTAATCATAGTTGTTACACAAAGTCTAAGCAGCTACTAAATATTATCAGCACCCTTACAAATCAGTGTGACCTTGAGAATACATACAATCTAATACCATCTCTCTGCTTTGTACATGTATACCTCAATAGTACTCTTGCATACATAGTATAGTGAATTAAAACTAGGACTTACAAGCATAAAATTTATGCACATCAACTATGAGGGTAGATGACAAGATCATTAGTGGATTTCTATATAATGTCTTCTGTAGGCTACTGACATCTTCTAAGACATACACACTACATCTATGGGTGTACATGTGAGCTCACTATTATCCCACCTCTTGGTTGGTTTCCTCTTGTACTATGAAAAAGGATCAACCATTACATTGTAGTATTTCTCTTTTGCATTAATGTCATACCCTGTACATAGTGACAGGTAGGATACACAACTTACATACTGAGATGAAAAAAGCAAAAGCCACATAGCTGACACTTTTAAATTAATTACTAATTTAGCATGTAGGAACATAAGCTACACACTAGTTAGTAATGTTCTTATAGTTAACAACAACTTTGGTGCTGCCTGTAGACACTTCTTAACATCGTCATGATCACCGATGGGTCCTAATATAGACAAACTCATAGCAAAGTAGCACAGTAATAATAATAATCCAACCTGATACACTAATTGTGTTGAGCTCAGAAAAGTCATCCTTGTTGTTTGATATGATGCACACCGTACCATCACATATTTCTAGTTCCTCGTGACTGGGGTCTGCTACCATCTCACTATGATAACAAGAAAATGTGATAAATTAATAGTTTTGTTTGCATAGCCTCTAGATTATCACCATATGTTACAGTAGTAGGGACCATGAAAGTGTACACTTCCCCACCCCCTAAAAAACCAGTCTCATCTTCCTGTTGTTGGCAGCATTGGATAGGTACCAAATATTACAGCAACAAAAATTGGCAATAAAATAAATTTGGCAAAATTGGCAATTCACCAAACCGCCAAATTTGAATTCATCAGTATTATTTTCATACCTTGTGATCAAGCCATTGATAGCAGCTGTTGAAGTAGGTTTTCACAAACTGATTCATGGTTAAACACACATTACTGGTAAATCAGCATGGTTTTACAGATGCAAATGGATATGGCTCACGACAGAAGCTACCTGCTGTAAAACTAGACGAACTCGTATTCGATTAGTGGGCGTGGCTCAATATGCTTGCAGACAGCAACAGATATGGATTAGTGCACAGCCACTGATAAATGTGTGGGGGTCTACATTAGTCTTGCACAGCCAGACCACTTGTTCTTCTTCTGTAATGGGCCTGACTCAATACAAAAGAAGAAAAGGCAGTCTGGCTGTGAGAGACTAGCTCGGCCCCTACTCTACGTACACTGTATGCTTACAAACACATGATCCTGATAAGTGGACGTGACCCACGAAAGAAACTGGACCACCTGGATATTCTATATAGCGGGATGATCAAACCCATGAAAGCAGCCCGGCCAGATGCATGCAGTGCCTGAATACATAAGATCAACATTTGAGCACAAAAGGATTGTACTACATGCATACTTCGTCCTTCTGTCTGCTTACACCACGTACAACCTCACGTGCAACGGTGCACTGCCAATTTTTCAGTGAGAACATTTCACCAAATTAATATTTCACCAAATATTAATTACACCAATATTTGTTGTTATATGGTATAAAATTGTATTCAGAACAACCCAAAATGCTTCAATTGTACTTAACCTTATTTTCTAATGAATAACTGATGTCTATTGCCAAGCATAACAAAGGGGTTAGTGGGAAAAGGGACATTTTGAGATTTGCCATTTTGTGAAAACAAAATTGCTTGGTCAGGCATGCTAATAATGGTTCCACTAAATTTAACAACAGGACTTAAAAGTTCATGTCACAACATAATTTAAATTTACATTAGTATACTGCAATTCAGGAATGTCAGAAAATTATATTTAATGCCCATTACATACCCATTTTATTTTTCAAATGTGGGTTACCCCCTTTTTCCACTGACCCCTTCAATTCAACTATGGTAAAAGTTATGGGCTTGATTTCTACACCGTTCAACACCGTTCAACATCACCGAGGCCCAACATGCATCTTTTCATCTACTGCTGTAGCTACAAACTGCAATACATGAATCATGGACTTCCCTTTGTCATGCCCCCATTTTTTTCCACTATATACCACATACTGTAGGTGTTAATTAGTGGGTAGCATGTAAGTGGCTTCTTGTGCTGGCTATTACGAAAATTGTCTGCATAATTTTTGTTATGAGCAGATTGATTGCAGAGATGCTTCTTATACTTGTAATGCTGTACAATGAGCGGAACAGAACTGAAAACAGGTAGACTGGCATACATCATTTTTCATTAATTGACAGTTAGGACATGAGTTCAGTTGTGGAATTAATTTTATAACACCTGGCACCATTCTTTTCGTTGATGCCATATGCATTGGCTCACCAATCATATTTAATGCTATACAGAAAAGTAAACAAACAAGTATAAGGAAAAATTAGAAACTATAGGGAGTGTGGTAGTAGGGATCATGAAGGTTTGGGCTTTCCTGCCCACCCCAAGTTAGAGAATAAGGAGCGCCCCTATTTGATCGCATACACAGTTTAAATAATTTATTGTCAACTGGACACAAAATCAATGACAAGCACAACTAACACAATGATACATCTCAGTCTATTTATATGTCAATGTTCCGGTTATCATCCGTATTCTCCATCTCCCCCCAAGTCTGTATCATAATCACATGGTAGAGACTAATTTAATAAAGGATGATATCTTCTGAGGTTTGCCATTTAGGGGGTTGTCTGATCCGGGTAGAGCGCCGCAACTTGATTGGAGAGGTCTGTGGTTAAACAGGCAGCTGTGGTGAAGTCTCCGTCTGGGCTGGCTGTGGCGAGGCCATCAACTGAGGTGAAATAATTGGAGTTGTTGAGGGTGGTCTTGGTGACAATGTAGGAGAGTAACTTTGTGGAGGGATCGGGGCTACTGGTTGATCCTGTTCAACAGGAGGGGAGGTCGATATGTGCACCTCAGGTGAATTGCCTGGAGAGGAAACATCAGGATGGATGGGTACATCATCAGTATGTGTAGTGGAGGTTGGTGGTGACTGATCAGCAGAGCAGCTAGGTGGCAGGTACTTCAAGTCATCCAGTATCGATCTTTTCCTATCAGGTTTATATACAGGAGTGTATTTTCGTAGAAATTTACGATTTCTGATAGTAATTCTGCCTGAACCATCCACTCTAACAACATACTGATGATACTGACGTACTTCAATGACAATTCCAGTTTTATCCCATTTTCTGGGGTGATTATCAACCTGATTCTGAATCCTTACATGATCCCCGACAGACAGAGGTGGAAGGCGTCTGGTATGCTCTTGCCATCTTTCATGATTGGCTATGTGACGCCTCCTCAGTGCTGCCTCTCTAGCCAGTAATGACTCTTTCCACACTGGATGTGGCTGGTATTTGCCAGGTAGGATTGGGATGAGATATTTGATAGGTCTGCCAAATATGCACATTGCAGGAGATAGTTTGGTGTCCTTGTCTGGAGTGTTGCGGTATTGCAGAATTGCTTGTTGGAACTTGTCCAAATCAAGGTTACCTCCAGGTCCAACATTGTCGACAATTAGTCGCTTGATTGTTTTGACTCCAACTTCTGCTCTGCAATTGCTGTGAGGAAAGGCCACTGAGCTAAGTCGGTGATGAACGCCCCAACTAGATAAAAATGATCTTGTGATGTGGGAGACAAACTCAGGCCCGCCATCAGAAGACAGCTCATCTGGGATCCCATAAGTGGCGAATGTCCGTCAAAGTACCGCAATGAGGCCTTCGGATCCATTCTGCGCCCTTTCAACTATTGGCCAATCGAATATCGGTCCACAATGACAAGGTAGTTCATTCCCTGTTGGTGAAAATAATCAGCACATATACATTGAAAAGGATACACTGCAAGAATTGGTGGTGTAGGTGGCAAAGCAGGTTGGGATGGTGCCAACTGGTTACAGTAGCTGCAATTGGCCCTAGTTGCTTGAATGTCGTAGGTGATACCCGGCCAGAAGATTGAAGCATCCGATCTAGAAATCATTGAGGAAGTGCCCTGATGCGCTGCATGAAGAGCAGACAAGCAGCATTGCCGAAGAGATGGTGGAATAACGATTCTATCTTTGTACAGAATTACACCATCTATACTGTACAGATGCTCCTTAAATTGGTGATAGTCTCTAAGCTGAGATGGTAGCTGGCATCTTTGGTCTGGCATACCATCTTCAATAATAGAGAGTAAGGAATGCATATCTGTGTCTGAACTTGTGGCAATGCGGACTTGATTCCAATCAACTATTTGAATGTCCTCAAGTTGAGCAGCCGCAGAATGCCTCAAAGCAGCCTCCATGTCATCTGATGGTAGTTGATCATCACAAAGTACACCTGCAAAAAGTTGAAGAGGAATGTTAAGTCCCGGAGACACGAGAGGATCCGAGGTGATGTAGGAGATGTCATCATCTGATAATTCCATCTTGG
This sequence comes from Dysidea avara, assembly GCF_963678975.1. NCBI lineage: Eukaryota > Metazoa > Porifera > Demospongiae > Dictyoceratida > Dysideidae > Dysidea > Dysidea avara. The sequence continues at coordinate 24,515,380 of NC_089272.1, read as the reverse complement.
ATGGGATTGGGTCACCAGAGGGATACCTAGAGATAGCATTGGAAGCTCTGTTCTTGACTCCCGGAATGTGTACCATTTTAAAACTATAGCGGAGTTTTTTCCTTAAGGTTACGTAGTCGAGGATTGCTTACTTGATCTAAAGATCTATCTCCAAATATCTTCAATAAAGGTTTGTGGTCAACTGCAACCACAAGATTATCACATCCCAAAACAAAGTGCCTTGCCTTGTCGAGGGCATCCGCCACTGCCAGAGCTTCTCCCTCAATTGGTGCATAACGGGATTCTGCAGGGTGAGTGAATCTACTGCCCACTAGGGTGATCATCCATCCCTGACGACAACAGAAGAGGCCAATTGATGGGCACGAGCAGTGCTTCTGAAAAAGCCAGAAGCCTATGCCATGCCTGGACCAATCTGTAGCGAGGCAAGTTGGTTTGGTTTTGTCAAAGATCTTCACCCCATCAGAAATTTCAGAAACAATCACAGTTTTGGACTCCTCAAATAACTGATTAAGACTACCATCCCAATGAAACGGTGTGGCTGGTTTGAGCAGATTTCTAAATGGGAGCATCCGTTCAGCCATGCTAAAGGCATATGCCACTTGATTGAGTAGGCCGAACCATGATCTAACATCTGTAATGTTTCTAGGTGTAGGAAACTCCACAATAGCTCTAAGGTATTTCTTACAAGGGCGAACCGTATCACTTGTTATCTCAAATCCAGCAAATTCCACATTGTCTTGGGCGAACACAAACTTCTCTGGGTTGAGGATGATACCACTTCGTCCACAGATGTCAAGCCATTTGGCTGCTTGAAAGAAACAGTCATGGATAGTGTCTGACCACAAGAGCGTATCGTCCACACATTTAGTCTTCTGGGGGAACAATGCTACAACTTCATCGTAGCACCTGGAGTAACCATCCCCTGAAGCAATGTATCCTTGAGGTGCAGTACAATATCGGTACCTGCCCCACGGAGTGATAAAGGTGGTATAATGACGATCATCAGGGTGAAGAGGAACACTGTGATAGCCATTCCAAGCATCAAATACAGTTTTCTTCTTTCCGTGGGGAACAGATCTAGCCTGATGAAAAGGAGATTGAGTATGGTGAGTTTCCCGAGTGGCATGACTGTTGAGTGGTTGAAAGTCAATGGTCCTCCTAGGCTTTCCATTCTTTTTGGCACAAATGACCATTCTGTGACACCAAGTTACTGGCTCACCAATGGGGACAGGTTCTAAAACACCCAGCCTGACATCTCTGTCCAATTCTGCCTTAACGTCATCTTGCCAATGAATAGGGACCGGTATTGGTGAATGATAGGCAGTTGGTTTTGCCTTGGGGTCAATCATTAGATGCATAGGTGGTCCCTCCATCGTGGGCAGAGGTTGATGTTCACATGTATTAAAAGTGCTGGAGCCATAATATTCTAATAAGAATTGCTTGAGCTTCACTATGTTTTCTTCGGTGGCAGCACAGGGGAGGGTGGTGGGGAGAGGCGGCGGTTTGGTTCTCCTCGGACAATTACATTTCAGAGAAGCCACTTCCCGAGAGGAACTGGTATGGTCAATACTAAGTACCTGGTGATCCACCCGTGGAGGTATCTCACCTACAATTGGAAATTGAGTTGGTATAATACCCAAGTCCATACAAGCTTCCCGACTAAGAAAGAACTTATCTGTATTGTTGGTGATGTAAACCATCTGTCGAGTCACCCTCTCACTACCTGATTGGTCCCTCCCAGATAGCCTAAAAATCGTAGCACCCAGAATCGGGATGTCACGATTGTCAGCAGAATGCATCCGCATGTTAACCGGGATGAGATCCTCACTGGAAAGTCCTGACTTCTCAGCCAGCTTGAGCCCTGCCAAGCAACTCTGGCACCCTGTGTCTGCCATGGCATCAATTAGAATATTACTTGGTGAGAAGGATAAGTGAAACCCAAAACGTTTGTAGTCATCCTTCTCCACTCTCACTGATAACCTGACAAATGGCTGGGGCTTTGATGGGTGCCGCAACCATTTGTTTGATGGTTGATCATAAACATGATGATCTGGGGAAACAGATGTCAAATTATGCTGTATTGTTAACTCACATAAGGCGTCAAATATCGCACTCTCATTAGTGGTATCCACTCTGACCTTGACTTTTGCTCTGCAGACACTTTCAAAGTGATGGTCCTTGCCACAATGGCCACAAACTGTGCCATATGCTGGGAATTCTCTACGTCTCAGACGTGCGGGTGCACTTTTTCCATGACCTCTCTTCCCACAATATGAGCATGAATCCTGCTCCCTTGGTGGTCTCTCCGCAGCGTCTCTTTTCTGACGCTTATATGTACTGCCAGCAATGGCATCAGTTGCGTGTGGCAAAAGGAGCTGGGTAGCTGACCTCTTACCAGCTTCATTAGCTTCTATAAATCTAAGCATTTGTTCAAAGGTCATGTCCTGGTTTTTATCACCCAATAGATCGAGCTGAATCTCAGCATCTTCCATACCCCGGCACAACACGTCCCGCAGTATGGCTTCAGTATAACCTACATGAATGTCACAATTTGTACATTTTTGTATGAACTTACATACACTGGCCTGCCCTCGAAGTCTAGCTCCAAAAGCACGAATTGGTTCACCTCTGTCTTGTTTCATATTGTGGAGCGCCACTCTGGCCACCATAACGTTCTCCTCCCTGACTGCCAGGGTCTTCACAGCCGCAAGTACCTCTTCTTCTGACTTTCCCGTAAGAGTTCCTCCAGCATTTCGAGTAAGGTCCCTTCGTAGTTGGTCGTCGCAGCATTCAAGTAGTTGGATCACTTTGTCCACACCTGATAGGTTAGTCGCTCTCACATAGTCGCTCCATCTGGACTGAAAATACTGCCATTCTTCCATCGTTCCAGCAGACGATATACACGGGCGTTTCACCTTTTCGGCTTTCGCCGCAGGAACAACAGGGTGGGGTACAGCATGGACGCTCACATGTGTTGTGATAAGGGCAGCAGCCACCACAGGGTCCACATCCGGCGTTTGGTACACGCAACCTTCAATTGGGCACCGGATGGCAGGCATCTCTTCACAATAGCAATGCTCTTTAATTAGATCAGCTGACCTTTCACCAGGTAGATTGCCAAGCTTTTCGTCCCGCTCTTGAGGAAGCCAGTCACCAGACAGCCGTCACCCTGAGCGTTGAGTCGTGCTTGTCATAGAGAATAAGGAGCGCCCCTATTTGATCGTATACACAGTTTAAATAATTTATTGTCAACTGGACACGAAATCAATGACAAGCACAACTAACACAATGATACATCTCAGTCTATTTATATGTCAATGTTCCGGTTATCATCCGTATTCTCTACAAATCAGCTTCAGATTTGCCTCAGGACAGTTTGGCAGTGTTGGTTAGCCATAATCAAAACCCAAATGTGCCTCCAGAACAACCCCAAATACTCCTATGGAGCTTTTAAAACCAGGCGTGTGATGGGCTACTGAAATCGGTTTGGCAAAAACCATGTGTCTGCGTGTGTGTCCAACACCCAATAGTCTTTGAGCTACAGAAATTAAACCTTACTTCAATGAATAAAGGCTGTTTTAAAGCCCAACTTTCTGTTTTCGTCATGTTTACTTGAAGGGGGTATGGCTGGTAACTGAAACTAATTGAAACAGTACACTAGGAGCTAGCCTACGTGCTGTAACAGGCACATAACAAATGAAAAACAATGTATCAGGTGTCATAAGCTACCAGGAATGGTGTATCTTCTTGAGTTACAAAGGAGCATATCCCCTTTGTACGCGAACGAAAATTAAGAACAGCCTGTGTAGAGAATTTATGCAAGAAAACACAATAGACAAAGATACTTCTGTGAATAATTTGCGGTTTAAAGTGGTTTGCTTGAGTTATGCTTCCTTAGAAATGCATAGCAACGTAATTGATGAATTATGAAATAATTGGTGAATTACAAAATTCGTTTAATTTTAACGTACTACATGTATTGTTACAAAGCAAGACGAGAAACAAAGCCATAGTATACTGTATGGTTAATTAAATTATTTAATTTATAAGAGTTGATTGATTCAAGGAATACTATTTACTGGGCGCCTGGTTTTTAGAAGTAGCACAGCATCAACTTGTTTAAATAACCAAATTTTCTTCTGACTAATAACAGTAACTGGTTGATGTTTTCAGCCTTGACTATGAGTAATTCTACAGGCTTGATTTACTCACTGCTTAATATCAGTATCGGCATTGGTATTTCACTGGCCAATATATTGGTTATTGGATTAATTTCCTTATCAGTGCACCCTAGGCAGAACTAGTAGCCCTATGCAGATACAGACTGCCAAAACCTGAAGTTCCACAACAACTCCAATACTGCTAGGTGAGATTAGCACAGTGGGACATTTGCTTCCCAGTTGACACTAGACCAGGTTCTCATTATACAGCCGGGAAGAGACTGGAGCAAGGTGAGTACAAGACATGTCTTGTTAAAAAAAAAGACGCATTAAACCTGGAACCTTGCAACTACCACATCAGTGCTCATTATGCTGCCTCTCTCCCTCATACACACACGCACGCACGCACAGACACACACCTTGAACTTTGAAAAGCCCATTCTGAGATGATAGCTTGTCCTTGGAAAGCTCAGCTTAACTGGACAGAGTATGCATATCTACTGTTGGTTGCTTGCTTCTACAAAACTTTAAATGTCAAGCTAAGTCTCCTTTACAACGAAAAGAGCGTTCACATCCACAGACACACACCCACGCAGACACACACGCTATACACATCTACTAATACATATACGTATACACCTACTAACAGTGGGGACAAAAGTGGGAAGCACTCTGAACACTTCCGTCATTGTAACATTTGCCCACCTATCTCATACATCTCATCATGTTACGTACTATCCCACTATTAACTAGTGAGAAGGCTAAAGGAGTTTGGAGGAACTGGTGAGGAGTTTTGATGTCAGAATCTTGACATCAAAACTCTACTGAAATGTAGAAAATTTTGATCCCTATACAACAAGTACAGTAGTCTAGGAACTATTACGCTGGGATCTGGAACTTCTATAATATCCTTAAGCAGCATATGATCTGCTAATACAGTGTACAATACTGTAGATCTACATGTACTGACAATCCAACATGTAAATGATTGTACCTTACATATATACAGAATGTGTGTGTTACTTACTCATTGATTCTTGCAATGGTTACTGCTACAGGAGCACTGGACAATGTAATATACTGTCTATTGTTAGTGGTTACCACAGGAATGTTATCATTGTTGATAGAAACAGTTGGCAATTGAGCTACACAGAACATATACCATCATGTACATAAGCACACGTAACTATATCACAAGTTTATAATACAAATATTATAGACAATGTATAGAATTGCTGCTACTGCCAAGGAATATATGTGATTTGTTACTCAAATATTAACTGTAAAATAACATTCTAGAGTTATGCAGTAAACAGAGATAGAGCCTGGAGCAGCATTGAAACCAGGTCACTATTGCTGACCTGGATGACCTACTGACCCTGACAGAAACTCGGGACAGACCTGGATAATAAAAACCGAGGCATACACTAAAAGTTACAGAAAATTTTGGGTGCTCACTAGCGCAGTAGTTTAATTTTTTTTTATAATTAATGATCAGTCAGTGGGTGTGGTTCCATGCAAGTTTACAGACAACTGGGTGTGGGTTTGTGTGTACCTACAAACATCAACACACTGTACTGATAAATTATTATGACTTCATACATTTTCAGATGAGTGGGCATAGCTCACGAGAGAAGCTGGGCTGCTGCAAGACTAGACTATGACTTTCACAATAACAATCAACACGAAAAAGGTTTTAAAATCTCTAAAACAAGGTCATCTGAGGTATAGCCTGGACTATTGACCCGGTTTCAATCCTGCCAACAACTTTTAGCTCAATTTTTAGCACCGAACTGCTACATGCAGCACACACATCAGTACACATTGGCACATACTGTACACACGTACATGTATATCATACTATTTTGCAGGGCAGCTGTGGTGGCAAGGATGCAGGCATCTAGTGACATAGAAGGGGTCAGACTGACACAGTCTACATACAGTACCCAACACCATTGATCAGGGACTAGCCATAACTGATCACAGTCCAATACAGTAGACCTGAAAGCATTGTACATATCATGAATGACCGCTACACACAAGTGACACAATGGGTTGTATATTAGCACTAAATTTGCCTTGCATGCTGTTGATGACCACTATGTACATTTGATAATTGTTACATGGTAGAAAGAAAGGAAACAGACTGCTGTACAAACACCAGCTATTTAACTTTGTCATTTCATTTTCTGAGTATATGTACATAAAACACAACATCAGGCTAGCATGACATTCAAGTGTAGTACTCTAATATTACTTTAATACAGCAAAACATTAACCATTTAGTCTAGACCGTTCTATTGCTAGAGCTGGTAAAGTGCAACCTTTGGTTACGTCACAAAAGTGGTACAAAGTGCATAGCTAACAACAGTTCCCAGATATTCACTATACAGTGTGTACTTACTGTTGAAAAAGTTTGCTAAGATGTTCTGTGTACAACAAGTTGGTAGTTTTGTCATGGTGATAAGCAGTGAGCACTAATAAGAACAACAATACAATAAGGACACAGCAAACCACACAGGTGAAATACAGTATTTACATGTAGAAGCTAAGCATTCAGACCCTAATCCTAGGAACCTTTAAGTCCCTAAGTACCCTATTCCTTAGAGTGCACCAAGATAATAATGTATATTTACAAATCAGTCCGTATGCTACAATGAAATACAACCCATCATTGTACCACTACATACTGTAACAGTACATGACTCTAATGTTTGACTTTAGCATTAAGTACAGATTGACATTCATTTACACTATTAAACTGGCAATCAAAAGATCACTGGGTGAGTGTTCCTAGAAAGTTAGCACCCTCGTATAGGCCTTGAACTTTTTGGTGAAACCCTGTCCTTAACATAACTGTTTGTCCTATAGTTTTGGCATACATTAATTCATTTTATTTCATCATTACATTACCTCAACTAGATTCTTACTATTCTTAGTAGTAGTTAAATTAACATAGAACCAAAATGTATTTTGGTCGACCAAATGTTGAATTGTCCAAAAAAACAGCCAATGGTATATTACTACTAGTATCCATCTACTTTATTTGAGCCAACTGTATGATGGATAACATATACATACTAACCAACAGTTTTTGGTTTATCCAGTCCTTCTATTGGCTTTAATAATTCCTGTATGTTGGGTGGATCACATGACATCAAATGAGTCAGGGAGAACACTCACACTCTTCACTCCACACAATACAATACAGCTACCCAACTTGACCAGGGCAGATCCTTCACAATGGCTGAGGGTTCCTACAGATCATATAACAAGTATGTATTACATAATATACGATACAATTTTGATGTAAGTTCCCTATTGTTTTAAAGAACACACATCTGGTACACAACAGTTTATGACTACATTCTGGAAAAAGCCAATGTACTGCGGTTTTCCAAGTTCTTGCAATGCAAAGCGTCGTGCGCTAATATTGTATCAGTATGTGCAGTCCTTTAAATGAGCGTAACTACACCTGTGGCTGTTGAGTTGTATGCGTAGGCATGTATAGAGTCCTGTGAGTCAGTAGCTGTCACTGAAAATCTGCTGTTGAACAACTGTGCACGCACATGCTTGTACAGCGCATGACACTTTGTATTGCAAGAACTCGGAAAACAGATTGCCAGCTACAAGTTTCAATCTTTAATAAGACCATACCCATGACCCATGGTAATACAGTATACATTATACCACGTACAGCCACCAGTAGCCCTTCACAAGTGGTTTAGTAGACATGTTAATACTATTGGACCATGCATCCACCATTCCTGCCACTACCCATGATCATGTATTCGTGTTACAGATGCAATTGCATAAAAATAGCATAAAATGATTTATTTCATGGTGAAAAATTGGTTTCAATGGTCTGTGTGTAGATCAACAATTTGATTACAATACATGTAATATAATTGAAGATACAATACGTACATCGCTGTACAGAAAATGCAAAGATTAAGAAATTATTATGTATGTGCTGCAACGGCAAATAAGATACAACTCACTGGACTTATTTATTGAAAGTTTACTGGGCATGATTCCTTCTACGTATTTGGGTCACCATCCCAGTGATCCTGAGAGAGAGAGAGAGGTACAGTACTACTGAGGGATGGTCTGCCCTTTGTCTTCAACTTCAGTGGCACTGTTACTAACTATTAACTTTGTAATGTGTATCATTGTACACAGCCATTATTATGTGTGTGCACTGTATTTGCTATCATTTTTTAAAAACCCTTTGGCCCCTAAAGCCACTATAGTGGCTTTGGTTCTTAAAAACGAAAGTTATTTTACGAAAAATATGCATTTTGACATACAAACTTGGGCTCCTGTTACTCCATGTAGGAACCACCTATTCCTTCGTGTTTGCATTAAACTACTCACGAAGGATAGATCTACCACATCATATAACTCTTACTAACCTTATTTATTTTGTCTCTGCTTTGTGCCAGGTAGTATTATCATAACTATCGTCTTAAAAACGGCCAAAAATTATTTCAAACGCAGATTCGCCTTACATCACGCTCGATTGTGCTACAATGTTCGGATAAAGCTTACGATAATATCCGTTAACTGCAGAGTAGCATGGTCCAAGCTGTATATTCATAAGATGTTTTGTTACAAGATATATGCGTTTGAACGCATGCGTGTAACAAGAGCCACTATAGTGGCTTTCGTGTTTAACGGAACACTTTTATTTATTAATGTAGGGGCCAAAGGATTAATTAAATGACACATATACAGTATACTAGGTTATATACCCAATACACTACACTAAAATAATGAAGATGGGTATAACCATGGCACAAACGTGACTGTACTTTAAAAATGCAGCCTTTTAAAAAGTAAGTTACATGGGATAAAAATAACAAGTAACTAGTCACTTTTATGAAGTAACTACTGTATGTATACCACAACACTAAATACACTTAACCTGTATTCAGTCCAATGTTACGATATTCCAGCAATGACCTCCCATCAGGTCTGTGTCCATCCTTCTTCTACGAGACAGAACAGAAAATGAATCATAATGTATAGTACAAAATTCTGGCAGCATAAAACATTGGCAAATTGCCACTTAATTCACCATTCCACCAAAGTACATACTGTATATTTCTGGCTGTCGTTAGCTAATATAGTGACACGTGACAAAACACAATTCGCCACAGCATTTTTGCCAATAGCAATAGTTTTATGCCTTCAGAGTTCCTGACTAAATCTCCACAAAAAAATTATAATTATAGATGCCATACCACATCCAAATATAAAAATAAACTGTGTTTCAGTAGCCTTGGGGAGAATAAGAAATTGGTAATGTAATTATGTAAGGTCCTTAGTGCTACTATAAGACATACTAAAAAACAACAGATTCTTCATAGTGATATACATCCATCATGGACGATCATTAAGATTTGTGGTTGTTTGATAAATGCAGGGATCATTAATGGTGAATTGGTGACTGTGACATGTTGTTATTTGGAACACTGATTTCTTCATAACGGCTTTGTTTTTCTGCACAAATCACACCATTGCAAATATAGACAGAGCAGAATTCAACTACAGTACCTATCAAACCTTATCTATCCTCCTCTTAGTTGTACAGTAACCATTGCCTCACATGAAATACTTTCACATGGGCTTGTCCTGTCTTTGTATGTTGTCTACATGTACAGTAGTTAAGCAATTAACTAGAAATAGCTTGAGCAGTTGGCACATGTTGCCATCTGACCCTCAGCACCACCCCACACTATTTTTGCACGTAGCTATTTTAATTCTGTAATCTTGCATCTGGTGTTGTAATTATAAATAATAAATAAAAATGGAGCACACAGTGTAGGTTACACCACACCACAGCCTAAGATATTATACGAGGTCCAGTAAACAGCAGCGTTGCACCCACACAGCATTTATCTTCTTTTTTGTTAAAACAAATCTGTGCTGAGCCAGACGGTAGACGTTAGAACTACGTGGGAGTGGGTGACTCTCGGTGTGACTGGCTTTCTCACAACCAGGTCTGCTCTCAGGGTGAGAGGTCTGCAATGATTGGTAGTCTCGCAAGGCCAGACCACCTTTTTTAGTTGGAGGGATTCTACCCAATGACCGTTGAGGGTATTGTTTCCCAGTAAATTTTGACAAATCCGAGCACAAATCAAACTGCCAATCATAGAATGAAAAAAAAGAAGCAGTCTGGCCACGCGGACGTAGACTACATGTACAGACATAACTCACAACGATTACATACACACAGGTACATTCAAAGTTACCACACACTGTGTCCAAAACTCTCGAGTGAACTGCGTAAGCATTGCACACTCCATGTAAAGCGCATCAAGACCTTTTATAAATGTCCGGATATTTGTAATTTGTCCGCGGCGGGCCCAGCTACAAACTGTGTATTACTTTTATTTATCATTGCTTTACAACACCAGATGCAAGATTACAGAATTACAGCTAGCATTTTATGAGTGTGGTGTAACTGGTGTTTTAAGAATATAGACTACCTGCATGGTTGCAATGGTACAGACCGTGCAGCTGTGAGGGAAATCAGATGAGGGGATTGACTGATGTTGGCATAGCTAGGCAGATTGTATAGGGCACGAATATACTATCTATGGGCAGATTCATTCATAATTGATCATTTATTACTAATGGACATCACAGTATATATTCAGCACCACCTTGCTAGCCGGCTAGGAAGTGAAAATGCTAATTAGTACACTAGAGAATCTGATTCAGTAATGATTTGAACTGAGATCTGCATGTCAGGGCCCAAATTTTGTAGTATATCACTTGTATTTAGAACATGCATATGACTCAAATGTCTACTAAGAAATCTATTCAGTCAACTAATACACATGTAGATTGGCTACTGAGCTATAGTTAATCATGTGAAATTTCATTTTGTGTGTGTACCATGCTGACAACCAACACTACTGGAAGAGTTCTCATGAAAACCCAATGAAAGCAATTTTGAAAACCCTCTGAAAATGTTGAAAACCCTCTGAAAAGTCAAAATTTCAATGGATAGCCAAGAATTTTCATTACATTTTCACATACTAAACCTATGAAAATCCATTGAAACTTTACCAATCAATACTCCATGAAATATGAATTTTCATTGGTTATTTTAATTGGATATTTTAATTGGATATTCGTTGATTTGTCCAATGAACCATTGTCCTTACTGAACTATGAATAATTATTATACCTTAATTGTATACTGTTATATGTATCATTATTGCAGCACACTTATTGTTTTTACTTTGTAACATTTGCTATAATATAGATTTAGAATCCTATGATATACCGTAAATATGAACGTACAGTACGTATCCTGGATAAATCAGTATACAGAGTTAAGAGAATTTATTGACACAGCTTGCTGTATAAACTATATACAGTCTATGAACCACAATAGTCACATCTATGATAATCATAACAAATAGTTCTGGTAATTGGCATTCCACAAAAAGCAAATGCTACTTCTGGGAATGAAGAATGACCATGTACTACAAGAGAAGCTTCTGCCATTATAAGAACATCTTGCCATGTATCAAGCATGCTGCTGTTAGTTAGATGAGCTGTCTTATCTACATGTACTATCTGGTTGTCTAGCACCTTCACTTGATGGTACTTGTTTGATAACATTTTCTTTGCTTCTTCATCATCAGATAACAGAACCACTACACCATCTGGTCCAATAAGGTTGTTAGCTTGTTGTATGGCACATTTTGTTGCATGTTTCCAGTTATGCAAAGAGCTTGCAAATCGAGTTTTACTTTCAGTAATATTTCCACCAAACTCTCCTGTTCTTAAATGTACAGCAACGTAGTGTTTTCCCTGTAAATTAAGCCTGCTCAGGACATCACCTGCCAACAATTGTATTTGTGCACCAACTGTAAACAAAAATTTAAAAGATGCAAGTTGAGCTAAATCAATTCGAATTACAATGGATAGGAGCTTTTGCTTTAATCGTCCGTTTGTGTCATTTTTAATGGAAAAAATTCCTGACAACATCCTATTTAAATGCTTATCTCTGTTGTACAGCATTTGTAGATGCGTTTTATCTCCAGCAATTACATTAATCCATTTTGACTCATAGTTTTCTCCTGTATTTGCATACCGAATTATATAGGTTCCAAGGTTAACAGAAGACCCAGTCAGTGAATAATCATGATACCGCCAGTCTATCATGTTAGGTAATAGATGCGTATTTTCCAGTGAAACTTTGTCCCATTTCAATAACAATACCCTATCACTGAAGATTGCTAACAAGAGATTTACTATAATTCCTTTGAAACGAAATCCCAAACCACCACATTCATCTCTGCAGTGCCACGTGAGTGTTCGAACTTTTCTACTATTTCCATTATGCAAATGTTTAACACCTGCTCTATGAAAATCTTTATAAATATCCATCAAATTCCATAGCATTTGCAACTGTTCTAGTTCCATTTCAGTATACTTTGTTGAGTTATCTGATGACCACTGGCAGTGTATGCCATTTGAACTAGTCAGCCAGTCAAGTTTTGCTGGAGGCTGCTGTTCTCTGATGACAGTATAATGATGTGTTTCACCTGATACTGAGGGATCATTCTCAATATAACTACAATAGAGTACTATTATTATCAGTGAAAATATACACATTAAGGGAATTCCTCTTCTACCATAACTGATGAGTGACTGGTTATTCATCCTTCCCTATGAAAGGAAGCAAAACAATGACAATACAAATCTACAAAAGAGAAAATGAGTGTGACTATGCATGTGACAAGATGGCTCAGATGTTCTCAAGGTCACCAAATTATACTCTGAGTATAAGTTACTGCATGACCTTTGAGCCTTAGTCTACTTTAAGTATCCTTAATGGGGTTGTATGGCTAGAAGTAGTACTACAGGTTACTTATTGAATCACATTTATAAGGTAGAAAGTAGGGAATACGAGCAGCTAGCAGCAGTAGCACACACTGGCCTTTCACACCGGTATTTCACCCCATTTTTTTCATTTTTCCAACCTTTTGTGTAAGTTTTTATTTCATACAGAGCTGGATGAATAGCACCTTCCTAGAAAATATTATTGCTGTGTAGCTGAAAATTGGTAACTCAAGCAAAGTAACTAACATTGTTTTATTTAATTTTAAAGTATTCGGCATACATTATAAGGCTTAAAAAGACAACAAAGTGACACAAAACTTACATGACAAAACAAAGATTTCCACAAAGATCAGCATATGGACAAACTTCATATCAATTCTCATCCCCATAGGAGCTCGGATGATGGAGCAATCCCAAGTTAAGCATGCACTGTTATTTTGTGCCAGGGAATATATGGAAATATAAATATTTTATTAAGGAATCTCAGATACAGTATTAGTGTATCTCGATTGTTTTATTATTCTACTTTCTTTCATATATGGTTTGAGCTGATGGTTAGCCTATGATTTTCAATATAATCCAATGAACAGTTGCCCAAAACAATGGTATTTTGTATATATGCTGAAAATTGATAACTCTGTTGGGTTTGTACCAATGAGAGTACAGACACAGCAATTCAAAGTGTATGGATGGCATTCTGGTATCCTAACTTGATTGAGGCACATGATAGTGAGCCATGCCAATCAAAGAAGCTGAGCCTGAAGCAAAAAGTCAAATGTTTCGATGTACAGTGAGTTTTTTAAAAAAAATCGAAATTCACCTGCATTTCGTCTGCCAGCCTGCCTGCTGTAAGACCCGGTAGCGCTAGGTGTACGGCCCCAGAAATTTTAGACAGTCAAGGTAATGATGTCGGATTCACGAATCTGTTATTCCGATTACGCTCTGTCCACTGCACCATGCTGTGTGCTTTCATCATTCACCCGCTTCTTTGTTCATCTCGAAGGATAATTAATAATCGCGGTGCTTAATAGTTGCGGCGCGCACCACAACTTAAACACATGATTTTAATGAAGTGCGAATATGTGTGCGTAAGATGAGGGTGAACGGGTGTAGTACCCAACGAGTTGTCTCTAGCATTTGTTAACACTGAGTAGTCGTCTTTTTGTGAGGTAGCTAGCTAATAATGTCTTTGAGGGGCGGATTTACTTCGGGATCCAGACTTCTAAAAGCGAGGGTTCCACTCTTATAATGGTGGACTCTCCAGCGATGTTTTACTGTAAAGTCATCAACATTTAGGCCCCTATTTGGTAATTGTTAGTTTCTCATCCACCGCCCGCATCCTTCTTTAGCTGTACCGCATGGTAAGCCATTATTTACTCTGTGCATGCTCAGAAGAACATGTGATACCAAACTGTTATAATTTTTTGTTGATAAATGCTACAATGTGCTATATATCGCCAGGAGAACTGTTGTTTTCCTTAGAAAATTGCTGCAGTGCCAGTTGCAATCGTGTTCTTTCGACTTCATCAAAGCAGGCTTTCAGTTGACTGTCGAAAAACAGTTGGCGATCACGAAAAGTAGAATCAGCTGGTGAAGGAAATGTTTGTAGTAAGAAAGAAAGAAAGACAATTTGGACAAGGTCTGTACATCAGTGTATTAATATTATAAAATAATGGCATAATGGTGATACCCTCCCGCCCGCATCATAATAATTAGAAAGGCTGGATGAGAAACTAATAATCACCAAATAGGGGCTTTAGGCAATTAGAAATGCAGCTAAAGCCTTAAACAGTTGCAGTAATAGCTTTAAAAGACAAGACAATAAATATTTTTAGAGGCACTTATTGCGTACAAAGGTGAAAGATAGCTGCTTCAAGTGATATTTATACTATGTGGAAAACAAAAAGAGTATAATATAGCTAGCTAGCTAGACAAAAAAAAGTAAACAAAGTAGCTACTTAAAAAATTAAAAATTTCAAAAGGAAGTAGGGGTTGATATAATATACACACTACAAAAAGTAAGGAAACAAGCTCAAAAATGTTATAGCTGAAATGAGAAATGATCCAGCAGCAAAAGGTAAGGAAACAAGATTAGACGACTACTTGATAAAATGAGACACACTTTAATCCCTACTGTTGGCTAATTTGATGGTCTCATTTCAAGATGCTAGCCAAAAGTAGGCATTAAAGTGTGTCTCATTTTAGCAAGTAGTCGTCTATTCTTGTTTCCTTACTTTTTACTGCTGGATCATTTCTCATTTCAGCTGTAACATTTTTGAGCTTGTTTCCTTACTTTTTGTAGCGTGCATATTATATCAACCCCTACTTCCTTTTGAAATTTTAATTTTTTTAAATAGCTAATGCCTTTAGCATTTGCTCTATAGCAGTTTGACCGTTGATTTATAAAAATAAAATTTAAAAAACATAATAACTCTAATGTTTCTTGATGTGTGTTGCCAACTGCAGCTACATCTGTGGAAATAATCACAATGAAATGATTGCAGGAGCTTTGAAAAATCTTGCTGAAGATCCTACTGTCTTGCAAGTTATGTATGTATAATTTCATAAAATTACATTAGCTAACTATAGTTATTGATTGTGGGTTTTGAGCATTTTGTTTGACCTTTGGCCCACTGCACACTACAAGGTACATTACTTGTGCAGCCGCATCTTTTGCCATCATTCTAGTCAATAAAATAATTGATGGCTACCGTGGCAGCAGAAGCCCTGAAAATAGCTAGAAAGCACAACAATATTAATTCCATATAACGCTGCAGAAAAATTGACATTCATCACCCAGATGGTGAGAAGTCTTAGATCCTTTCCAAACTAACAGCATAGACAGACTATGGATCCAACCTTATCACATCACTATGAGGAAGAGTTGACTTTTCTTGTCTTGGCTGGTGTGGTAGCTGGAATTCGAAAATTCATGCTTTATGTCTTTTAAAGAAAGCAGCTCTGTGCCAGCAATCCATGCAGTCAATAAATTGCTTATTGCTGTGTGCACTTTTTAACTACATCAACTCTAGATAAGATCCAGCAATTTTCATACGACTTCATGTGGAGCATGAATTATTAAAACAAATTTTGCATCTCATGAGATATTAAAGCGATATTTCTGTGAATACAATAATCGTGCCTTGGTGGATTAGTAATGGGGTACTACGATGAACATCCCACAATGGTAGGGAGATCGATGATATTTTGTAGGTTGTGGACCCTAACAAGGGGTATCACATGACTTAAGCCTTTTTCAGCGTGTGACCTGAGACTCGTACTGAACCATTATACTTTTTGATTGTGGGTTTCAAATTTTTGTCTTTGATTGGCTGTAATTGCAGATCGACCTACTGTGTGCCCCCTTGATGAAGTATTTATGATTGACGTGGCAAGGGGGTGACATACATGCACTCACTGTAGGTAGATCTGCGACCAAGGTCAAAGTCTATGTCAAAGGTCAAGACCACCAAATTCATGCCAAGTTAAAGCCAAGGGAAAGCTTTCCAATCCACAATCGAAAAGTACTGAAATATCATCACTAAGTCTGGACAAAGATTGAAAAAGGCTCTCAGTCACAGATCAAAGCAAAATTTCAGCCAGTCAAGACTTTGACCACGGTCGCAGATCTACCAACAGCGCTAACCTACGTGACACCCTCTTAGTCTCATACCCAGACCACTTTTTTTTGCTTTTGTATTTTGGTGGGGAAAAAAGGGTCTGGTGTAACTCCATATAGCCATTTCATTCAAATTCTGGGGATTGGTTGAAGGGCTGCAAACAAGCCACGAACAAAGTAAAATTAAAGTTTTGTGTTGTTGTTTTTTTCAACCCCCACACTCCATCTAACCGTTCCACTAGTTCTAGGGTAGTTTATAGGAGACATGAAATGTCTAAGAAGTGCTCATACAAGAACTGAATACGTGAAATAGAGGATGGTTTATTTATTTATTATCAATTTTTGTCAATGACAGGGGTCACACAAAAGGCATAAGCCTGTACAGGGTGCTTCCCCATGGTTCATTTATTCCATTAATTTTCTCGGCTACTGGAGGAATGGCTGACGAAGCTACTGTGTTTTATAAGGGTCTTGCCTCCCTCTTTTCCAACAAATGGGACACACCTTATGCTGCCGTTATGAGATGCTGTTTATCTTTTTCCCTTTTGCATTCATCCATTAGATGTTTACATGGATCTTCCAAGGGATGTTTGGGACAGTCTTTAACAGTAATGACTTAATCCAGCAGCTGCTATATTAAAAAGAACTACTTTGCTGTATTTGTGTAGATTTTTTTGCTATGAAAATGTTTTTGTGTTTCATGAACCTGTCGCAGAAATCACTAGGAGCTGCAACAGGCGCACAGAACAAGAAAACATCTTGTTCGCAGCTTGTTTTCCACTCTTCAAGCAATTCCCAGATCAGGGATTCAGAACAAAATTTCTATTGGACTTTAATGATATGATATATTTGGACCCAGGGGTCCACTTTTTCTTGAAATATTTGGATCCCTCTGAAATATTTTATCCCCCCACTAGAAAAGCTGCTGGAATCATGCACTACTTCATTTAAAATGGGGTCCAAATATTTCAGCTGAAATAATCACCCCCCCCCCCCCGATTATAATTAGCTAACATAAACTACGAACAGAAAAAAAGATGATGGGAAATCTACAATGACATAGACTGACTCACAGACTGACAATGGTTATTCCCAGCCTTCAGTATCATAGCTAGATGTCAGAGGGAACTTCGCAGCTTTACTATACGTACAGTTACTCCTGCCACGTGAGTACGTGTGAGCACGTGTACCACTAATCACTAATCATGCCATTCTAAGTGGTAATCCTGTTTCTGGTCCCCTCCTGCATAAGTTTTTGGCTTTCTCTGAATTTAGTGTTAGTGTAAAGTGCCTCTTACTATACAGAAGAATTATGAATAAGTTGTATGCATGAGTGCAGCATTGTGAATTAATCTGCAATGGCTAGTAGCTATGCATAAGTTGTGTGTATGCATGGATAATTTAAGTTCGTTGGTGGGGATAGTAGCCTATACCACGGTGTAAAGGTCAAGTCTACACTAGCTATACCTTAGGAATGCAGTGCACATGTACCTAACTATACATAGCTGCATATTATATTCAATTCTTTTAAGCTAAAGACTGTACGTCACTTTAATTTGTTGCACTCTGAGCAAGCATTTCAATTTGTTGTAACCTGTGCAAGCCTCAGCCAGAAAGGTGTTTCTAAGTTATCCGATATCCACAGAAGAATATGTACTATCTCTTTAAGGAACATGATGAAGTACGTTGCTACAACAAGGTTTTCTCTAGTTATTCTACACTACAATGCTGCAAGGAAAGAAATGTTTCACTTCAAATTATCCCCTAAACTTATTAACTTATTGAGTGTGGGGAGAAAAATATTTCACTTCAAATATTTTATCCCCCTGTTATGAATGCTTATTGACTATGGGGGAACAAATAATTGATCGCCCCTTGTGTAAGCTTATTAGCTATGGGTGTAACAATTCTTTCACTTAAATTGAGTTTGATCTTCCCTTGTACATGTGTAGCTAAACCTATTGGTCGTGGGGGAACACATATTTCACTTGAAATATTTGATCCCCTTAAATATTTGTTCCCCGATTCCTTGAGCCGGTGGAATACATGCATACACCATGTACAGTGGCAGATCCAGGGGGGGCACGTCCCCCCCCTTTTAAATAAAATTACATACAAAATCGAGATACTCTAATAGTCAGAGCAGTCAATCACTCTTAGACTAATAAAGCAGTCACAGTGTTCATGAGGCAGTGTAGCTTATATGAAGCTATGAATAAGGATCTGAATAAGGGTCTTTATAGTATGTACATTTGGTAAAGCACAGCCATTATTGCTGTGACCCTTTTTTTTTTTTTTTTGCTCTTCACCTTTTTCAGCAAAGTGCACCTCCCGTTTCCAAACTCTGGATCCACCCCTGATGTACACGTAGGGCAAGAATACCAGGTAATCATCTATGGAATAATATAGATAGGGGGATTGATTATTTCAGCTAAAAATCTGGACCCCCTTTTGAATATGTATGCATGCATGCAAATGGTGTTAAAATAAATTTTGTAGGACGGATAAAATATTGAGCAAGTCCACAAAATTATTTCAAACATTTTTGTTCCAGGGGGCCCAAATATTTGAACCAAATTCTGACTGGAGTTATGTATCTTCAGGTGTTCCTTAGGGATCCATTTGGGGTCCTCTTTTGTTCATTCTGTATATCAATGACCTTACCTCTGTAGTGCAACAGAGATAATATAGCTAGACAGGAAGGATCGATTATTTCAGCTGAAATATCTGGACCCCCTTTGCCAGTGAATGCGTGCAAATGGTGTTAATAATAAAATTTGTGATAAAATATTTCAGAGGGGGTCCTTATTTCAAACATTTTAGTTCCGGGGGTCCAAATATTTCGATATATTTGGACGGGGGGACCAAAATAGGGGGGCCTAATTATTCGTGACATGACTTCTTTTTCCCCTACCCAAATACAGAAGGGAAAAAAAGTGGTCTGGGCACGAGGCTAACACTCCCTTGCGTGTCTATTAACACATGATGCTCAGCTGTCTCCCTGTTGAAATAACTATGAAAAAAAAAAACATACTCAAACACCTAGCCTATACAAAACGGCTAATAGCTTGACACAACGCTGACCAAGTGTTACTGTACCTCAGGTAAGTCGTCAGTTCCAGGTCGCCTTTATTGACCTGATCAGTGTCTATAGTCCGGCGGAGTTCGAATATACGGAGGGGGAAAACCATACGAATATCCGGCCTACTGTGTAGAACATCAATTTTGCTGTTTGTTTGTTTGTTGTTTTTTTCCTTGCCATGCGCACAATGGTTCCATATCTGGTCTTTCTTAGTCACGGGCTGCATGTTGACCAAGGAACTCACATGCTTATTTCTTGGTTGTACATATTAATCATTAATGTTGGTTTTCTCAGGCTGTTAAGATTGGGGGAGGAGGGGGGGTATGCAAGGGATGAAAACTTTCACTCACAAAGTGTTAGGAGTTCAAGGCTCCATCCACTATGAAGTGGTCTAATCAGTAAGGTCATGAAAAAATACGTCTTAATTAGCTATATACTGTATGTTTGGGACCTACTTGACTCATCACTAAGAAAATTCATGATGATACTCTGAGGCAGCTAGCTACATGTATATCAAATTGGCCATCAAATCACATATTTATCCAAATTTAGTGCTAAAATGTCTGCCTTAAAGTTCAATATTTTACTCAGGAAGCCATGAAACACCTTGCTCATAACATGATCAGTGTAACACTAAGTTATGTGTAAAGTATCTGGAAATATTACAATTGGTATTTGACAAGTTTCAGCATGTGCACTTTGATCAATGATATTATAACATGACTGGTTGGGCATGTGCCAGATAAGCAACTTGATAAACGTTATTAAAACCCAAGTCTAAACTGCACATCAGTAGTTACAAAATTCAAACCACTGTATTGTGAACTTGCCAGGGGGAGTGAGCACAGAACCATAATTGTGTCAATTTATTTCCTTTCAGAGCATTTATTTTTATAGACAGCATATAGCTGCACAGCAAAAAAATACAAAAACTACAGTAGATGACAGTATGTTGACTGTGTTGTTTACCTATAGTGTCTAAGCTGTCTATACTTCGATCTTGGGTAGGACTCCCCCAACCCTCTAAAAATTTTTTTGTACACATGCCTATTGAGTTATAAATGACATCTTTGTCTCAATTACTGATGCTTTATCTTTCTATTTGTGCCGTTTACAGTAAGTGTACAGATGTTGTTGAGCATCATCACTCTTTATCATGTGATTGCTGCAGCTCCAATTGCAAGCCATGTAATCAAAAACCCACCAATTAAGTATACTTGAGCGCTATAAGCAGCTATAGCTGTGCAAATGCTTATGGTGAAGTGAGGCTATTCACAGCTGTTTGGACTCTCTTAAAGAACCTAATGTGATTGGGCATAACCCACAGCATCCTCATAAATCAGAGCTGTCACCCCCAGAAATTAGAATGTACCACAGCCAATTCAGTCTACGCCAGTTACCTTCAAGCCAATTTTTTGCCTTATAAGGCAGTTAGCTGTTTTAGACAGGTGGAGTAGTGTATAAATTCTTGGGGACTTTAAGTTGTGTTCTTTATAGGCAGGTGGTGTCTTAGACAGGTTTTTGTCTAGCCGCTGCTATCACTGCCACTGCTATCACTGCTGCATGCAGAATGTGCACCATGGATGTGCATAGCTATTGCATAGGTGTTAGCTATAGATTGTGTAAAGCAAATTATCAGTTTAAAATTTGGACATGTTCTCCCCCCCTTTCAAAAGTCTGGATCCACCCCTGGTCTTTGCATTTGTGGCAATTTGACACCTAAGCCTATTGGAAGCTTGAAGCTTGCAGCCCTCAGGCAAGTGCATATATACCAGGCAAAGCACACATGCATATAATAATGTCTCTTTGATTTGACAGTGATTCATTTATGTACCAAAACTTGTTCTGACAAACCAGATAGCATGGCCATTCTAGAGCTAACATACTGCAGGGGTACATGTAGCATAAATGTTGTTGTATATATGGCTGTAGAATGTCATAGTATTTGGGGTAGTAGATATACATATAGGATTTTTTACAATTCAAATTTAAAGGCTCTTATAATATTAAAAATACTAGCTAAAAGTATCAATCCAATCTACCAAAGTAATTACTGAAATATTTCCCCAATATTTCAAAGGCTATTTTTCACTGTAGCCCCCTTCCATACCTTCTTAGAATCAGCCCTTGACAAAGTGGAACCTCCTTTTGAGAAATTCTGGTTACAGGTCTGAGTTGAATAACTCAACAGCTTTAACATATTGGAAACGTCGTGTCACACTGAATTAAGAAATACACCTCGATGAAAAGGAATTGGTGAGGTATTCCAGTTCTTTATGGTAGCAATAACAAGCAACTCCAGTAAAATAGAATTGACCTGAACTGAAAGTACATTCATAAGTACATATAGTCGTATACAAAATGTTAAACTGCATATTAGATGCACTGTAAATTCAGAAGAATGAAGTTCATACTGAAGGTATACCTTTCCTGCACATGTGGTCACACAGAAAGATGGACATCCTACTACGTAAGTGACCGCATGCAAGAGGTACAAAGTTCTTATTTTACAGGATATATTAATCAAATACATAATTGAATCTATGTAGTTTCAAAACTGTGAATTGCATTTGCTTTCAATACTCAGCCTTATACAGTGGTTCTAATTAATTCATTCTTGCCCAGTATATCTTTAGAAATAGCGTTAATCTTCAGACTACTAGTGATACAACTAAAAGGTTTCATTGCTGACAGCATATATAGTATCCCACTATTTTCAAGTTTGCAGTAGAAGTGTGAGTGTGTTTATATGCTGCAGCTGTTTCTGTCCTAAGAAATGGATGATCTTGTCTACTTCAGGCTCTGGAGCTGGTCAAGAAACAACCAGGCTATGTTCTTCCAAAATATTTTGACTACCTGAGTTTGATATTCCAGTTGATTATGACAATGATGATTTTGCCAATGGCTGGTTGGGTGTTTTTCACTATTAAAACTACAAGGAATTTACATAAACCCCATAACATCTTTGTGGCCAACTTGATGGTTGTTGATATAGTGCTTGCCATTGTTCAGACCAGTGTCACAGTTGAATGGGTCACTGGATTAGATTTGCTTAGCTGTAATGTTGTGCATTTTCTTTTATTCCCAATAGTTGTGATTCATTTCACATATTTGATGATATCAGTTGATAAGGTGATAAGTATAGCATTTCCTTACAAGCACAGAAATATCATGACCCCTCGAGGTGTTGCTAGCATGACTACTACTGCCTGGGTTTTAGGCTTATTGTTGTCTGTTAAGGGGCTTTTGAATGATCACCAGTTTTGTGTGAATGGTATATATAGTAAATAAGAGTTTGTGCTATTTCAGTTGCTGCCCATCTTCTTGTCATCAACTGTAGCAATTAGTCTTAACATCTACTTAACCATCAAGGCTTATAAAATCCGCAAGCAGATACAACAAGAGAGCAAATTGTTAGGGGTAAACAGCCAAGTTGCAGTATTGAAAAAGACACACACTAAGATTAAGAAGGACCTAAAGCCGGCTATAACATTGGCAGTAGTTTTGTTTGGGAGTTCCTCCATAACAATGGTGTATGTGCTGCTATTGCATCTGTTAGGATTGTTGTGGAATCCCCAAATTATTGCAAAAGTAGATAGAGCTGTTAGTCCAAACATCATTTTCATTGTGTTCCTTCTCCACCCCATTGTGTATGGACTGTATTTCAAGCAAGTCCGAGAGCCGATGATGAAGACACTGAAGGGACTGAATTGCAAGAAAAAATTCAACACAGCAGTTGCTGCTCCAATGCCATGAAGGATTGCCTGGATGTGACTGACTAACATGACCCTGTGTGTAGTTAGGCATAAAGTATATATATAGTCCACATTGTAGTATTACTATGATATCATTACATTTGTTGTTATGTATTATCATGCTAGCTTTATGTATACATGAATTGTTAGTGCAGCATGTCTTCCCAGGATGAAACCAATATTCTATGCATTATATTATTGGGAATTTTTATAGCTATTTAATATTTGACTGGTTGATTTACAGTAAGTTTTTTTTTGGTGCGATCACTAACACATGGGCATCTACTCCTTTAGACATTATACTGAGAGGTTCTGAAGAGGGATGGTTTACTGTTTTGAAACTGTTACAGAGACATCTTTGTGTTTAATTGTATATGTTGTATGCTCTTTGGATGATATTGTAAATTTAAAAAAAAGTAGTGATGTAAAATAAGGAGGAAATTTCTGAATACAATAATTATCCAGTGCAAAATGAACCAGTCTGCAGTTATACTGAATACTGAGCAGACTATATACACATTTTTGTTGTCTGACATTAAAGTAACACTGTTTCTGTTTCACTTGCTATTAGTTAAACTTGTTTTACGTAAGCAGAAGTTAACCGAATCATTCAGTTTACACAAATTAGATACTTTTTGATTATTATTGAATAACAAACAGTGGGATAATTAAACTGATTGTGATAATGAAAACACCAACTTAGCTGTGTAGTAATGTACCTCTGTAACTTCACATAATTTGTGATCATAATCTCAATTCCATACTCAGCTCTCTAAGTAGTGCAGCAGTTTAGCTATGCAGCTCAGCATTTATAGTAGCAATTACTATAAGCTATCCTTGTTAGCACATATGAGTGAACTGTTAATATGAATAATCCTTATACAGGACATACAATTATGGTACGCGCATTTGAGACACTGTTAAAAACATTAACATCAGCTGGACACTACATAAATATTAGAGCCTATGGAACTGTATAGGCTCTAATATCTATGGACACTCTTCCCACTATATAAGCATATTATCCAATAGGCTCAGTTGTCTGACAGTATATGTACACTGTAAATACTCTTTATCATTACTTAATATCCTACCAGGGTCTAGCAAGAAGGTTGAAATGACAGCCAGTAAAGGAGGAAGTCGGAATAATTATCACTATAGGCCGAATTCAGAAAAACTTCCATGAAGCCTCCATGCAAATGGTGGTTCCAGAATTTTGGAATTTCACATAGCAGAGATACTAAATTTTACAATATATAAGTATAGGGAAAGGAGTGTTGACAGGTCATATATATTTTGCCACGCAATGTTTTATACCACAGTCTAAAAGAAGAAATTTTATATGGAGTGCTTGACTGAGATAGTAAGTAAGTAATAGTACAGGTTCATTATGCAGCCTTGTTAATTCAAGATTTAATATTACATACACTTTGCTACAATGAGTGCATTTCAACCCAAAATTAAGTTTGTAGCTAAAACTGAAAAGTATATTAACTGAACAAATGTGAATAGATTGCATTTATGATTATACTACCACACGTAGACAGAATGTGCTCTTTCTTAAATTCTGGTAAAATTGATAAGCTATATAGTCAAGACACCATTGTATTTCTGCATTGCAAAAATTCAAGAAGTGCTCGCTATGGCATTAGATGATAATCAGTAGATCAAAAACTAATGTGAAGCTATAGCAGTTTTAAACATCAAGTTTCATTAAATTTCAAGCATTATAACACTAAAATCTTTCCAGCGTCAGGGGGCTGTGTCCCCAGAACACTGCTATCTGAGTCTCACTATCACTGGAAAACCTCCCAAATCCTATATCTGCCTTTGTGACACACCTCCATATGGTATGAAAGCAACCACACACCTGGAAAATAAAATGTTTGGTAACTGCTAGCAAAAAATGTAGATAAATAGCTAAAGAATAAGGCTGTTGATTGGTAGGGGCAGATTCAGGAGCTGGCAAGGAGAGGTGCACAAACAAGCTAAGTTGTACTGTAGCTAGGTGATTGTGTAGAACTGATCAGCATGCAGATTCTCTTAACAGCTGTATTTTTAAGCAGCAAATTAATGTCTAAATGTTGATTTTTACCATCAGATTTCAGCCATTGCATATGATGGCTACATCTTAAAAGAAGAAAGACTATGAATATCTTAAACAGAACTTTAGTCAACTCTTCTTTCAACACCAGACTACAGTGTGGTGGAATTCATTGCCATCTAGTTTATTTGATGATATCACTGTCTGCATAAGCACTGTAGCTACTGTAACAGTACATGATTCATCCTGTGCTGTTTAATTGTGATATTTTTACTACAGTTGTAATATTTTTTTTGTGTTGTGTGTATCTTTGTATATATAAGGTTGCTGTGTCTGCACTGTTAAAAATTCAGGAGTAATCATAACCACCTTTTCAAACATACTTTATGTAACAACTTTCAACAGGCTGTAAGACCAGGTGTCCTACAGACCTTCAGCACTTGTGCTGTAAAGCCTTAATAAAAATAATTACACATTACAGATGTCTGCTTGCATGTTTGGATTCAGCACCTAGTCAGCATCCTAGCTAAGTACTGCTTTAATGTGCTGTGATGACACTCACAGGGTGTTACAAAGGAGTGCTAAAGTGGGTGTTGTGGTGACACACTAGGCATTCATTCTAGTTTTCCTAAGTTTAATGGGGGTGGAGTCATATTAATCCCTTCATTTACATTGATATAGTTAGTTATTTAGGAAACACAATTGACCTGTGAAATACAGTAATTCAACAAGATTATAAGTACACTTACTTGCTTGTCTTTCTACATTTATGTAATTTACAAAATGCAACTACCAAAATAACTTTAATTGCGGGATTTTATTTACAAGGGTGTTACAGATACACTGGTGTGACCTCTTAACTTAAGGTACTTGTTATTGTCATTGGTGCTGTAATAACACCCCCTTAAAGTTTAGATAAATAATAGGTGTTGTGGTACCACCTCAATTTTAGCAATAATGCTATATGTACCAGTACGGAAGAACAGCTTTGCCAAGTACTGTTGAGTTTAAATAATTTATCAATCAATCATTGCAAAAATTGTTTAGAGGTGCTGCTTAGTGTGATTTGATAACATTTTCTTTGCTTCTTTATTGTCTGATAATGGAACCACTACACCATCTGGTCCAATAAGATTGCTAGCTTGTTGTATGGCACATTCTATTGCATGTTTCCAGTTAGCTGCTGAGTACAGAAAAAAACACAGACCTGTAGCAACATGCAGTCTAGGCATCTAGGCATGCAGTAGAGCTATGCAGCTGTGATCTGGAACTTCCTCCACTTAAACTTGTACATGGTATACATAGTGGAGAGAGATGTGGACACAAAAGAGGACAAATCATGGTGCATGCACTGCAGCTCAGTGGTAGGTAAAAAAGAATGTCTCAGATGTCAAAAACAGTCAAGCCCCATAACATTTACCATACTTGTTGCTGGCATCAATCAGCAATTAGAAAATGTTATTAAAGTTTAAAAATTTAGAGGCATTTTGAGTAACCTGAAGGTACTTCCGGGCCTAATTATATACCTAACCAATACTGCCAAGTCATCATGAAGGAAAGGTGAGGCTGATTTTTGAGGGATATTTTATGGTACCTAGGAAAGCATAAATTTTTGTGATCCCTACTATACATTACTTCTGTACTGTATGACAAAGAGAGTTTAATTAATGTGTACAAAATATTATTGTTAATTTAATTATGCATGATAATAGCGACATTTATCATGTTCATAACTAATAGTTCTAGAAAGTGGTATTCCACAAAAAGCAAATGCTACTTCTGGAAAGGAAGAATGACCATGTACTACAAGAGAAGCTTCTGCCATTATAAGAACATCTTGCCATGTATCAAGCATGCTGCTGTTAGTTAGATGAGCTGTCTTATCTACATGTACTATCTGGTTGTCTAGCACCTTCACTTGGTGGTACTCGTTTGATAACATTTTCTTTGCTTCTTCATCATCAGATAATAGAACCACTACACCATCTGGTCCAATAAGGTTGTTAGCTTGTTGTATGGCACATTTTGTTGCATGTTTCCAGTTATGCAAAGAGCTTGCAAATCGAGATTTACTTTCAGTAATATTTCCACCAAACTCTCCTGTTCTTAAATGTACAGCAACATAGTGTTTTCCCTGTAAATTAAGCCTGTTCAGGACATCACCTGCCAGCAATTGTATTTGTGTACCAACTGTAAACAAAAATTTAAAAGACACAAGTTGAACTAAATCAATTCGAATTACAATGGATAGGAGCTTTTGCTTTAATTGTCCGTTAGTGTCATTCTTAATGGCAAAAATTCCTGACAGCATCCTCTTTAAATGCTTATCATTGTTGTATAGCATTTGTAGATGCGTTTTATCTCCAGCAATTACTTTAATCCATTTTGTCTCTTCTCTTGTATTTGCATACCGAACTAGATAGGTTCCAAGGTCAACAGAAGACCCAGTCAGTGAATAATCATGATACCGCCAGTCTATCATGTTAGGTAATAGATGCGTATCTTCCAGTGAAACTTTGTCCCATTTCAATAACAATACCCTATCACTGAATATTGCTAACAAGAGACTTACTATAATTCCTTTGAAACGATATCCCAAACCACCACATTCATCTCTGCAGTGCCATGTGAGTGTTCGAACTTTTCTACTATTTCCATTACGCAAATGTTTAACACCTGCTCTATGAAAATCTTTATAAATATCCATCAAATTCCATAGCATTTGCAACTGTTCTAGTTCCATTTCAGTATACTTTGTTGAGTTATCTGATGGCCACTGGCAGTGTATGCCATTTGAACTAGTCAGCCAGTCAAGTTTTGCTGGAGGCTGCTGTTCTCTGATGACAGTATAATGATGTGTTTCACCTGATATTGAAGGATCATTCTCAAGATAACTACAATCTAATCCAAAACAGCCAAGCTGTAAAAAAAGTGTGCGGCCCTCAGAAAGGCTATGGTGAAAAAAGATGTGAAATCCAAGGTGGCGGCCAAGAAATGGCTGTGATGGTAGGTTAATGGTAAAACTTTTAATAACGACAATTCAGGTGAATTTTTGTGCCGCACAAAATTTACCTAAATTGTCATTATTAAAATTTTTACCATTAACCTACCATCACAGCCATTTCTTGGCCGCCACCTTGGATTTCACATCTTTTTTCACCATAGCCTTTCTGAGGGCCGCACACTTTTTTTACAGCTTGGCTGTTTTGGATTAGATTTCATTTCTTTTTGTATTTGTATACCCCAAAGCCGGCCTATGGCCAGCTTTGGGACTTTTTAACCTATGTTTTTTTCTTTACTACAGGAAGAAGAAAAGATGAAGTAGATGTACTTTAAATATTTTATCAGTAAAATTAATGTACAAATTATATATACTGTATAATACATATGTGACTGGATTTGCGAAAAGGGGTCTTCCACACACATCCAATTTGCCAACTTTGACAATTGATAACTTCAGATTGGAAAGAGCTATTGCCTTGAATTTTGGACAGCGGTGAGCACCACTATAGCTGAATACGTGGTGAAATTTTCAAGTTAATATGTTACTTGAACACTGAGTTATGGTCTCCAACGGTTACGGAATTGGATGTGTGTGGAAGACCCCTTTTCGCAAATCCGGTCACATAATATTATATTGATTACAGAAATCTCCATGGTGGTTTCTTTGTAACTGAACACTCTACAAAGTGACTTCTTCTAATTGCTCTCTCTACAGGGTGAATTGTTTGTAGCTGAACAATCTACAAGGTAACTTCTTCTAGCTGATCTCTCTACAGGGTGATGTGTTTGTAGCTGAATTCTGTATAGGTGATTTGTTTGCAGCTGAGCTCTTTACAGAATGGTTTCTTTGTAGCTGAAATCTCTAAAAGGTAACTTCTTCTAACTGATCTTTCTACAGGGCAATTTGTTTCTGGCAGAATTTTCTACAGGGTGATTTCTTTGCAGCTGAACTCTCTACATGGTGGTTTCTTTGTAGCTGAACTCTCTACAAGGTAATTTCTTCTAGCTGATCTCTCTACAGGGAGATTTGTTTGTAGCTGAACTATCTACAAGGTAACTTCTTCTAGCTGATCTCTCTACAGGGTGATTTGTTCGTAGTTGAATTCTGTACAGGTGATTTGTTCGCAGCTGAGCTCTTTACAAAATGGTTTCTTTGTAGCTGAACTTTCTCCAAGGTAACTTCTTCTAACTGATCTTTCTACAGGGTGATTTGTTTGTAGCTGAACTATCTACAAGGTAATTTCTTCTAGCTGATCTCTCTACAGGGTGATTTGTTTGTAGCTGAATTCTGTACAAGTGATTTGTTTGCAGCTGAGCTCTTTACAGAATGGTTTCTTTGTAGCTGAACTCTCTACAGGGTGATTTGTTTGTAGCTGAAATCCCTACAAGGTAACTTCTTCTAGCTGATCTTTCTACAGGGCAATTTGCTTGTAGCTGAGTTCTCTACAGTTTTTTGCTTGCAGCTGAATTCTCTACATGGTGGTTTCTTTATAGCTGAACTCTCTACAAGGTGACTTCTTCTAGCTGATCTCTCTACAGGGTGATTTGTTTGTAGCTGAACTCTCTACAGGTGATTTGTTTGTAGCTGAACTCTCTACAAGGCGATACTTCTAGGTGATCTCTCTACAGGATTCCTTGTTTCTAACTGAACTCTCAACAGGGTGATCTGTTCATAGCTGAACTTTCTACTGGGTGATTTGTTTGCAGCTGAACTCTCTAAATGGTGGTTTCTTTGTAGCTGAACTCTCTACAACGTGACTTCTTCTAGCTGAACTCTCTACAAGGTGACTTGTTTCTAGCTGATCTCTCTACAGGGTGACTTGTTTCTAGCTGAACTCTCTACAGGTGATTTGTTTGTAGCTGAACTCTCTACATGGTGGTTTCGTTGTAGCTGAACTCTCTACAAGGTAACTTCTTCTAGCTGATCTTTTTACACTGCATATTTGTTTGTAGCTGAGTTCTCTACAGGGTGATTTGTTTGCAGCTGAACTCTCTACATGGGAGTTTCATTGTAGCTGAACTCTCTACAATGTGACTTCTTCTAGCTGAACTCTCTACAGGGTGACTTGTTTCTAGCTGAACTCTCTATAGGTGATTTGTTTGCAGCTGAACTCTCTACATGGTGGTTTCTTTGTAGCTGAACTCTCTACAAGGTAACTTCTTCTAGCCGATCTTTCTACAAGGTGATTGAGTTTTTTGCAGCTGAACTCTTTACATGGTGGTTGCTTTGTAGCTGAACTCTCTAAAAGGTGACTTCTTCTAGCTGAACTCTCTACAGGATGATTTGTTTGCAGCTGAACTCTCTACGTGGTAGTTTCTTTGTAGCTGAACTCTCTACAATGTGACTTCTTCTAGCTGAACTCTCTACAGGGTGACTTGTTTTTAGCTGATCTCTCTACAGGGTGACTTGTTTCTAGCTGAACTCTCTACAGGTGATTTGTTTGCAGCTGAACTCTCTACATGGTGGTTTCTTTGTAGCTGAACTCTCTACAAGGTAACTTCTTCTAGCTGATCTTTCTACAGGGTGATTTGTTTGTAGCTGAATTCTCTACAGGGTGATTTATTTGCAGCTTAACTCTCTACAAGGTGACTTCTTCTAGTTGAACTCTCAACAGAGTGATTGATTTTTTTTGCAGCTGAACTCTCTACATGGTGGTTTCTTTGTAACTGAACTCTCTACAGGATGATTTGTTTGTAGCTGAACTCTCTACAGGGTGATTTGTTTGTAGCTGAACTCTCTACAGGGTGATCTGTTCATAGCTGAACTCCCTATAAGGTAACTTCTTCTAGCTAATCTTTCTACAGGGCGATTTGTTTGTAGCTGAGTTCTCTACAGGGTGATTTGTTTGCAGCTGAACTCTACATGGTAGTTTCTTTGTAGCTCTACAATGTGATTTTTTCTAGCTGAACTATCTACAAGGTGACCTGATCTCTCTACAGGGTGACTTGTTTCTAGCTGAACTCTCTACAGGTGATTTGTTTGCAGCTGAACTCTCTACATGGTTTATTTCTTTGTAACTGAACTCCCTGCAAGGTGACTTCTTCTAGCTGATCTCTCTACAGGGAGATTTGTTTGTAGCTTAACTCTCTACAGGTGATTTGTTTGTAGCTGAACTCTCTACATGATGGTTTCTTTGTAGTTGAACTCTCTACAAGGTAATTTCTTCTAGCTGATCTCTCTACAGGCCGATTTGTTTGTAGCTGAACTCTCTACATGATGGTTTCTTTGTAGCTGAACTCTCTACAAGGTGATTTCTTCTATAGCTGATTTTTCTACAGGGTGATTTGTTTGTAGTTGAACTCTCTACATGATAGTTTCTTTGTAGCTGAACTCTCTACAAGGTGATTTCTTCTATAGCTGATCTTTCTACAGGGTGATTTGTTTGTACCTGAACTATCTACATGATGGTTTCTTTGTAGCTGAACTCTCTACAAGGTAACTTCTTCTAGCTGATCTCTCTACAGGACAATTTGTTTGTACCTGAACTCTCACATGATTGCTTCTTTGAAGCTGAACTCTCTACAAGGTGATTTCTTCTAGCTGATCTTTCTACAGGGTGATTTGTTTGTAGCAGAACTCTCTACAAGGAAACTTCTTCTAGCTGATCTCTCTACAGGGAGATTTGTTTGTAGCTGAACTCTCTATACATGATTTGTTTGCGGCTGAATTCTCTACATGATGGTTTCTTTGTAGCTGGACTCTCTACAAGGTAACTTCTTCTAGCTGATCTCTTTACAGGGTGAATTGTTTGTAGCTGAACGATCTACAAGGTAACTTCTTCTAACTGATCTCTCTACAGGGTGATTTGTCTGTAGCTGAACTCTCTACAAGGAAACCTCTTTTAACTGAGCTCTGTACAGGGTGAATTGTTTGTAGCTGAACTATCTACAAGGTACCTTCTTCTAGCTGATCTCTCTACAGGATGATTTGTTTGTAGCTGAACTATCAACAAGGTAACTTCTTCTAGCTGATCTCTCTACAGGGTGATTTGTTTGTAGCTGAATTCTGTACAGGTGATTTGTTTGCAGCTGAGTTCTTTACAGAATGGTTTCTTTGTAGCTGAACTCTCTACAAGGTAACTTCTTCTAGCTGATGTATCTACAGGGTCACTAGTTTGTAGCTGAATTCTCTACATGGTGGTTTCTTTGTAACTGAACTATCTATAAGGTGACATCTTCTAGCTGATCTTTCAACAGGGTGATTTGTTTGTAACTGAACTCTCTACAAGAAAACTTCTTCTAACTGATGTCTGAACAGGGTGAATTGTTTGTAGCTGAACTCTCTACAGGGTGATTTGTTTGTAGCTGATCTCTATACAGGTTACTTATTTCTAACTGATCTCTTGAATTCTGTTCAGGGTGACTGCTCTATTAGGATGACTGCTCTATTAGAGTATCTCGATCTCGCACTTGCTACACCAAGTTGGATTTCGTGTTATAACTCCGTGGCTTTAAGTCTGATTTTTCTACACCATTGAAGAGCCTTTCTAAGATGATAACTCCATCTGTACAGCGATTTTCAAAGCATTACCCCAAGTGGTTTATCTGGTAGGCGTGGCAAGCATAATAATAATAATAATAATAATAAAAATTAGCTAATCTCGATTGCGTAATTGTTACACACTGTTGATTTTTTCGCTGTATCTTCCTGGTTTTTAGCTCGATTTCTTTCAAACCACAAAAGGTTTGAGGTTCAATAGTTAACCTATTCACCCACCGATTTTCAGTTTCTTCCCATACGCGGTTTACCCTGTAGGCGTGACAACATATTGGTGTTATTTTTCGTGCATAATCGCTCATAACTCTTTGCCTGTTTATGGTATTCCAGCCAAAGTTGGTACAGAGATGCGCCTTTATACCCCCCTTCTGTGTGCCAAATTTCAAGGCAATCGGATAACGCGTTCGCGTTTTATAGCAGTTTTTGTAAGTGTGCGAAAAGAGGAAGAAAAATAAGAAGAAAAAAAAAACGAAGAAACTAAGCCAATTTTTGAAGTCGCATATCTCAGGAATGCCTGAAGCGATTTCGCTCAAATTTGGAATGTGGAGTACTGCAGTTGGAGGGAATGTGCACAGCAAAATTTGTCTTGTTTCATCAAGGCAGCACAGAGCTACGGAGGTGCGAAAATTGCGTTTTCTTTCTTCCTGTCAATATACTCACGGGGTTGCGCGCCGGCTTCTTGGGCCGCACGACACACTACCGTGTGTCTTGATACTGTACTACTACTATCAGTAAAAATATACACATTAAGGAAATCCCTCTTCTACCATAACTGATAAGTGACTGGTTATGCATCATTCTATATGAAAGGAAGCAAAACATTGACAATACAAATCTACAAAAGAGAAAATGAGTGTGACTGTGCAAGTGACAAGATGGCTCAGATGCTCTCAAGGTCACCAACTTATACTCTGTTACTGCATGGCCTTTGAGCCTTAGTCTACTTTAAGTACCCTTAATGGGGTTGTATGGCTAGAAATAGTACTACAGGTTACTTATTGAATCACATTTATAAGACAGAAAGTAGGGAATGTGAGCAGCTAGCAGCAGTAGCACACACTGGCCTTTCGCCCCATTTTTTTCATTTTGCCAACCTTTTGTGTAAGTTTTGTATTTCGTATGGAACTGGATGAATAGCACCTTCCTACAAAATATTATTGTTGTGTAGCTGAAAATTGGTAACTCAAGCAAAGTAACTAACATTGTTTTTTTTTTAATTTCAAAGTATTCGGCATACATTATAAGGCTTAAAAAGACGACAAAACAACACAAAAGTTACTTACATGACAAAAGATTTCTAGCATATGGACAAACCCCATATCAATTTTCATCCCCATAGGAGCCCAGATGA
Source organism: Dysidea avara (assembly GCF_963678975.1). Lineage (NCBI taxonomy): Eukaryota > Metazoa > Porifera > Demospongiae > Dictyoceratida > Dysideidae > Dysidea > Dysidea avara. The sequence continues at coordinate 24,481,000 of NC_089272.1, read as the reverse complement.
CAGAACAATCCCAAGTTAAATGTGCATTGTTATTTTGTGCCAGGGAATATATGGAATGTTTTTTTTATTAACAAATCTCAGATACTGGAATGCATAGTTTTAGTATATCTCGATTGCTTTATTATTCTACATTCTTTCAAATATGGTTTGAGCTGATGGTTAGCCTATGATTTTCAATATAATGATTATTCTGATGAACAGTTGCCCAAAACAATGGTATTTTGTATATATGCTGAAAATTGATCATAACTCTGTTGGCCAATGAGAGTACAGACACAGCAATGCAAAGTGTATGGATGGCATTCCAGTATCCTAACTTGATTGAGGTACATGATAGTGAGCCATGCCACTCAAAGAAGCTGAGCCTGGAATATGCATTGGGATTCTCTGCATTCGACATTTTGCCTAAAGGGATGGCTTTGTGTAAATTCAAGTCACATACGTATAGCAAAAGTTTCACGTATGCATGGTTCTTTCTAATGAGACAGTACAGTACACGATTAAGATGCAAATGGTTATTTCATTAGTCAGGTGCTTAAACTTAGACCCAGTATTGCAGTATTTTAAGTTGCAATAAAGCCTCACTCAAATGCCTTCATTTGTGGTAAGTAATGCAATATTGCCCAGCTCCATGTAACATAGATCAAATATGTGCCCATTTAATCATTTCTAGTTTTCTAGTTCTAGGAGAAGGTATGAGTACATGTTGCAGGTCTATCTGGATTTAAACCAGGGACCTCCACACATAATACCAATGATTGTAGCCATTAGCTACATAGCACACGCTGCCAGCTTATATAAACAAAAGTTGATGTATCACTGCTGCAGAGGAGTCAGAAGCAATTTGTCATTGGTCAGACAGATTTCTGTGGCAAATTTAAGACTATGAAGGTGGAACAGAGTTGGGCACACTTTCATGCCATTCTAGGGGAGTCTGGGGGCATGCCCCCCAGAAACCATGAATCATGAAGGTTATTATATTCATTTCAGGTGGTTGAAAAGAATTTCAATTTCTCATAAATTTTCATAACAATTTATTAAGTACAGCATTGTAGTCATTTAGTAATCATGTAATACTAGTAATCATGTGATTATTGTAATGATCATGTATTGTAAGTACTGAATTAGTTTCACTACTATAACACATGTTTACAATCAGGCATATGTCAATGAGTCTTACATGCATTAGCTACTCAAACTTGCCAAAGAATTGAAGACGCTGTTCACTCCCTTGAATAAACTGGTTGCCAGTAGCATTAAAATCAAGACTATCCAGCATTATAAGATGTATAATCATTAAGTGGTTCAATCTGCTTTGTGTCATTGTACTTCTCAAATAACTTTTGAGTCTTTGCATAGCTGAAAAGCTCACTGCATTCGTTGCAGGCATCACCAGAATTAACCGCATTAGAATGCAAACCTGGCTATAAAAGGAACGCTGTGCAGCTGATAAATTCCGGAAATATTTTATGCAGTCCTGTAGAGTGACCTTGTTGCCTTGTTCAGCAAAGTGAACACTGAGCATTTTCAGTTGTGCAGACAGTTCACTAGGGTTCAAATCATCTTTGTAAAAGGATGTGATATCTATAAAGCATTCATCATATGGAGCATTGTTGACAGCGTTGACCAGAAGGTCTTCAAGACTTTGGTACAGAGTGTATCCTGGCTGATCAAAGCGGTCTGTAATCCCTATAATTACAAAGTCAAGGACTTCATAATAAATTGGACGATAGTGTTCCTGTACTGAAGTGCTATGGTAACCTTCGCCTGTGCCAACTTCCAGATGACGAGGAGCTTTTCTTTTTCGTGGAAGAGAAGGCTTGCCAACATCATGCTTATCACAAAACTTTTCAACAAGCTCAAAAACATATCAAATGCCTCACCACTTCTCATGCCTTTTAATGTTGTAATGGTAAGCCTGGCAACTTCTTGACCTTCAGCAGCAGATAGAGTTTGCTTTTGTAATGTTTTACTGTAATCAGCAAAATCTTCTTACACAGATGCAAGTCAAACAACAATTTGTACTATGACATCTGTGTTTTAGCACTGATTATCCTCCCCTTTACATCTGGGTCTAATTTTGTTTCCAAGCACTCCTCCCAGACTTGTGACATAAAATAGTGATTCTCAATAATACTTGCAATAGCATCACCTCTAACTGTCCACCTAGTAGGACAAAATGCTCGAATACCCATAGTATAGCCATCTTCATCTCCAGGAACTTCCCTGTCAAATGCTGCATTTCATTTGGAAGAAAAACGAATCAATTTGCTTATTTCAAAAGCTGTATCCATGGAGTCACAGAATAGCCTGGATTGCTTGATGGTGTCACTTATTGCAAGATGAGTGCATGCCCATAGCAGTGAGTTAGTACTGTGTGACTTTCTTTTGCTTGAATCTGTTTAGCAACACCATTTCTACTCCTCAACATATTAGAAGCATCATCATAGCACTGGCCACGACACTGACTATAAGACAAGTTAGCTCTCTTTATTAAGACATCGTCAATAGCATTAACTAAGCTACCTGCATCAATTGCATCTACTTTATACAAGCCCAATACATCTTCATGATCTACAAGATCTTCATCCCATCTTAAACCTATAGTGAACTGCTCTTTATTGGACACGTCAGTACATTCATCAGCCATAATTGTATAAAACCCATTGCGAGCAACATCTCTGAAAATTTGTCTTACAATGTAAAAAGCCATTTCTTTTAAGCAATCATTCTGCATACCTGCCGAAGTGTACTTGTTTGTCTTCTTAGCCATCCATGCAAGTATTTCAGGGCAATCATACAATCTCAATTGAAGTAACTGGGTAAAATTGCTGTCCAGTCCACTGTCATGTCCTCCAAAAGCCAGTCCTCAGTGAACTAAGAAACACAAGTTTTGCAAAATACGTTTAAACATTGCTCTGTTAGCAGCCTTCTCTTTACTGGTTGAAGTATCACAGAGCTCACCAATGTCCTTAACCTGTCTGGAAGTATTTCGATGGCCTCTACAGCTTCTTGATGGCAATTGCAAGCGCTGTCCATGTGCTTCTTAAACACTGTAACTGCTTCCTTCCAATACGTGAAGCCAGCACTAATGAATGCAGGATCCCTTTTCGTGCTACCCAGGAACTTCTCGAATTCTGCTGTCATGCAGAGATGACAAAACGCCGCATCGGAAGTAGCATTATAATGTAGTCATGTGTAAGAGGTGTACCATTCAGAACGAAATGATCTCTGATCTTTTCCTTGCGTGCCAAATTTTCTTTTAGGAAACGTAAAATTCTTTGAAGAATGAAATAGGCTTCAACACCAATAACTCTTTTAAAGTGACAGCATCACCATGTCATTAGTAAAAAATTGATTGATAGTAACATCATTGTGTGATGCAGTTATTTTTTGGCTGCTACCCATGATTCACAACTTATCTATTCTGAAGTACACACTCTTTATCATAGTTTGGTTTTTTTGACATAGATATGTACAACATAATAGTTATTACTTATGCCATCATACTCCCACAGGTTAGAAACAGCTATAATCGAAGCTCTAGTAAATCCTTTTACCACTAACTTTCAGCATTGTCATGCTGTACTGAAATTAAGAGTACTATAAATCCATCAATCAACATATCTAATTTTTGTTGAAATGTATACACTTTCACACTGGTGGTACTAACATTTTCAATGTAAATCCTTCAGCCCTAAATGTTCATTACAGCTAAAGTGCAAGCTGATCTGAGAATGACTTACTATGTCTTAAATCAAGACTCACGGTAGTGAGTTGTGCGGCCAAGGAAAGTAGCTACCATGAGTTATTTACACGAACGACTAACTCTAATAGAATGCACACCTAAAACCTACCTTTAAAACTATACTTTTGTAAAAAAAAACCTCGCGATACAACAAAACCTTTGGTATATTGCTATATAAGCGTATTACTAAGTAAGTAATCCCTGTTATATTTCAGTAACACCGCATGAAATTTTGCTGAAAATGTCATATTCTTCTCCTTCTCCTTCGCATCCTCATTAGTGCGAGCCGCTTTTATTTTTACTCTTACATCTTAGACTGTGAAAGTTCTACAGGACTTGCTATCACAAGTTCTTTGGCTAGTTAAACTTCTTCAGTACAAGTCTTGGAACTCCACCTCTCTTGCGAGAGCCACTATAAGCGATTTTCTCAAAGTTTGATTCATTCACTCTTGCGCTTCATGGGACAATCTTTGATATGTAATTAAACATATGGAGTAGTTTCACTCGATTATGACTTGCTGTTTTTCTGGGAAGTGGTGAGTTAATTTCCATACGTGTACTCATAGGATAATAATGTAACCTACGCTAATTGCTGATTTATTTTACGGTCTTTTAGAACCCTATCTTAAATTTAAGGCACCTCTAACTACAGTAGCGTTTATTTACAGTCGGTGAACTCGATGCAAATTCGGCCGTAAACATCAACGCTAGGTGAACATGATCAATGTAGTAGCCTCAATGAACTTGCCATTGCATGTGCTATTCTCGTAAGTGTTTGTTGTTCAATTGTTATTTAATAATGGATCTGAAGTAGCTAACGCAGCCCACAATACAGCTTTGTTTGTGCATTTCAAGAGAGAATCCAGTATAATAAGAAGTTTGGGGCACATTCTCACCTGCCGGGAGATGGCCTTTACTCAATCTGTTCACTGATGGTTTTAATGGTGCCTAGAAACCATACCATGACCCTACTAAGGTTGCGACACCAACAAGTACCTGCCTACTTGTACCAAACTACATTCTTTGGTTTTGCCACTTCATGTCCCAAGCTATATATATGATGTAGTACACACAATAACTGTTGAAGCTGTTGTGATATCCAAAGGTGGCTTGTATGAAACTAGCTATTAGCTCTATGCATTAATTTTTTTGGTCTTGCTCAGTGAAAAAAATATGTGATATCCTAAAACAAAAACAGCCTTGGGGTTGTAAAAAAGGGTGCTGCCAAGCAAAGTAGGATCAATCAAACAAGCTTATTCAACATGACTGGTAAGAAAAGACTGATATCAAGTTGCGGCCAAGTATTGGCCACAACTTGATATCAATCCTTGGTTGTTTAACAGATTGATCATGGTAATATTCCAATCTATTTGGCCGCAACTTGATATCAGTCTTTTTTCTTACCAGTCATGTTGAATAAGCTTGTTTGATTGATCCTACTTTGCTTGGCAGCGCCCTTTTTTTACAGCCTCAAGGCTGTTTTTGCTTTAGTATAATTTTCTGTGAAGAATGTTGTGTGCACATGTGGACACATGCTCATGCCCATGCAATTCTTAACAGGTGAAGTCCTTTAAGCAATCACATGTGCTTTGGTTGCAGATTTTCCTGCACTGGTTTCCTCATTGTGACCTCTCTTTGCCAGGCCACTGAAAGTTGTAACCAATCAGTAGGGAAAGGTTTAGTACACACTGCACATTAGTTTAGACTGAATAAAAGTTTTGTAAAAATCAGAAGCCTCATAGCTATATCTTCAAAACCAAGTACTTTAGTATCTGCCAGATAAAATTATATTCTTGCAAACTACTATAGCCTATTGCTACTATTTTAGTGATAAATTTACAGATAACTAGTAACTGACAATGGTAGAGGAATAGGAAGCACACACACCCCTAATTGAAAACAAATGGGGTTTGAAACTTTGCAGCATTTGCAACAGCATAAATGCACATCAATTAGACAAGTGAGCAGCACTAATACATGGGGGGTTACTAATGTATTGGACAGCTGACTGATGTTTATACATAGATATACAATTTATGGCTTTAGTGACTCACATTATGCATCCAATGGTAACCCATAATCATCTTAGCCGATCACTCAATAGAAACTTTGTACAATGGATCTGGGAGTCATGGATAAAGCACTGTGTACATATACAGTCAATAGCCAGCATAAATAAGCTCACACACAGAAATACACAATAGCTAGTTAGGTAAAGACGCATGACACATTTTTAAATTTCTCTATTAGGAGCCCATATTCAATCAAAATGCATGTAGAATCAAACTTTTTGTAGGCTCTGCTGCTGCTGCTGGAAAGCTGGAAAGTGATGGACATTCTGTCTTGGAATGCCAGGCAGTTGGTTACACATTTAAGGGAATGTCACTCCCAATGTATTGCAAGTTATATGACCACAGGAAAACTGACAGTGAGTGGACAAGATCAATTGTAAGTCCAAGGCAATGGTAAAGCTGTTTATCTGGAGCAGTCAAAGCCATGTGAGTAAATAGTGCACAAAAGTGTCAACTTTTGACTATGGTCACAGATTATTGTGGAAAAGGGCTATAACATATAGCACTAGGCATATACTGATTTGCAACCACAGTCAAATTCTTGACCTGCAAAATCTTGACCTATGACTTAAAGTACCAATTCACATATACCTTCAATGGCGGATCCAGGATGAGGCATTTGGGGCAAATATCCCCCTTCCTGCAACCTTGGTTGAACAGCCATACTTCTTTTGATAGAAATATTATACACCTTGCAGTGCTCCCGATAAGAATTATTAAGTGTCAGGACAAAATATCCTGACAAATCCAAAGTTGTCCGGACAAATTTATGCTTTGTAAGGACACAAGTGACCTATAACACTGCCTGTAGTAAGCATTCTCTGATGTAAGGCACTCTGGCTGCAGGCATTCCCTTTGTTGTGCTGAAGATAGACATTCTTTTATGTGCTGAGACACTATATTACAAGTGATTTTGTGAGGTTTCTGTACAGCAGAAGGGTTGGTGTTGGTATATTAGTGGTCACTCTCTTGGGTGGCTTGAATGTTTAATCTCCTAGCAACCAAGAGACAGCTATTAGTAGTAAAGTAAACAGTAAACCAAATATGCACACCCTGGGTTTTTGGGGTAGGTAAAAACAGTGGACCCGGGACCAGGGGACCCACGGAAATCCAACTCTTCTTGGAACTTTTTACACTTCACAGTATTCTATACTTGTACTAGGTACCTCTGCAAGCAATCTTGCATGTCCAATCCACTTTTCCCCCTCGTGGCATCTTGCACGATATTTACACCAATTAGAAATTATAAGCGCCTCTGAAAAAGTGTCTGAAGCAGACTGCATTAATTACAGGTCACTCGCTATTTTCCCAGAGTATTTGTTTGCATAATGTTTCTAAACTTTAGTAGCTAGGTGACATAATAGACTAGTATGCTGATTGTGCAGCAGGCAAACAATTACCAGCTAAGCCAAGCTAAGCAAGTTCCAGCAGCTCTTCATACGTCATGGTGGATTTGCACAATGTTCCTAAACTACTTTAGTAACTAGGCGGCATAATAGACTAGTATGCATACCATGCAGCAGGCAGTGGCCTATAAATGCAGTCAGCTTCAGACACTTTTTAGAGGCGCTTATAATTTCTAATTGGTGCAAACATCATGCAAGACGCCTTGAGGGGAGAAAAAGTGGATTGACCATGCAAGATTACTTGCAAAGGTACCTAGTACAAGTTTAGAATACTGTGAGGTGTATAAAATTCCAAGAAGAGTTGGATTTCCGTGGGTCCCCGGGTCCCGGGTCCTTGGTCCCCGGGTCCACTGTTTTTACCTACCCCTTTTTGGGCTCCTTTGATAGGACATTATGTCCTGCCAAATACAATTATGGTCAGACATTGGCTAATTTGTCCGGAAATTGTCCAACCGTTATCAGGAGCACTGCCTTGTCCAACTGTCATCAGGAGCTGCCTTGTCAGACCAAAATCAATTTATATAAGTCATGAAAACTGTATATTATCACCATTATTACAACCTAAAATCTAAGTTAAAACAACTGTCAAACTCTCCCAACACCATCATACATACTAAGCGCCTCTAAAATAATTATCTTGTTGCTGGTATTTAAGACTTTCATAGCCTTTTAAACAGCTTTTAAGACTTCACAACCATCTGCAAAAGGCCACAATAAGAAAAATCAACCTGCTAAGGAGTGATTATTACTACTTAAAAAGTACAGCAACTAGTGCTCTCCCCAGCCACTTACAACTTGTGTCCCTCCCCTTTCCAGTTCCTGGCATGGATCCACCCCTGACCTTTAGCATTTGCTCTAGCAGTTTGACCATTGATTTATAAAAATAAAATTTTAAAAAACATAATAATAATTATAACTCTAATATTTCTTGATGTGTGGTGCCTACTGAAGCTACATCTGTGGAAAAGTCATAATGGAATGATTGCAGGAGCTTTGAAAAGTCTTGCTGAAGATCCTTCTGTCTTGCAAGTTATGCAAATTTTATTAGCTAACTATAGTTATTGATGGTGGGTTTTGAGCATTTTGACCTTTGGCCCACTGCACACTACAGGGTACACTACTTGTGGTAAGCCTGAGTCAACGTGAGTTTACAGATACAGACCTACGCCAACATTCTTGTGTGACATCCCTTCAATGCAGGCTATGGAAATACAAACACTGAGTTATACCAGTAGTGTACTTCTAGGCTGTGGTAAAAAGGATCTCTGATTTTGATAGGATGCATTATTGTTGTCTTCACATAAATATCATCTTCACTATCTCACGAGATGCAGAATTCATTTTTAAAATTTCGTGCTCACATAAAGGACTGGGTGAAACTTGCTACTTTACCAAATCTTATCTAGAGTTGTTGTTTAAAAGTATGCACAGCAATAAGCAAATGATTGGCTGGATTCCCAGCACAGGGCTGCCTTCTTTAAAATCTCAGGAAACAAAAACAAATTTTCAAATTCAAACTGCCCTACCAGCCAAGACAAGAAAAGCCAACTCTTTCTCATAGTGATCTGATAATGTTGGGTGCATAGTCTGTCTATACTATTAGTCTGGAAAGTATCTGAGACTTCTCACCATCTGGGTGACGAGCGTCAAAAATTTGTGCTTCATTATGAGATTCTCTCAGTGACTCCGAAGTCCTGCTATACATTGGTCACCTAATTTTGTGTTTAGCAGCTAGTGGTGGCAGTTGGTGTTTCTGCGATTTCATATGATGCAGTATACCAGCAACTTGATGCGAAAATAAAATTTGTGCTTTTTTTGGTTAGATATTTTGCAACTTGATTGTGTGTAGAGTGATCTAGTAAAGATTTGAAGCTGCTGTGCAGTATAAGAGGTGAAGTCAAATGTGGACAATTTGGCTGGTGTAGAGCTTTAAATGATGCATGGAGGTTATGGATGAAAATATTAACAGCCACTGGTACATAACGTCCAGCTGCATCTTTTTCCATCGTTCTAGTCAATAAAATAATTGATGGCTACTGTAGCAGCAGAAGCCCTGAAAATAGCTAGAAAGCACAACAATATAAATTCCTTAACACTGCAGAAAAATTTGACATTCATCACCCAGATGGTGAGAAGTCTTAGATCCTTTCCAAACTAACAGCATAGACAGACTATGGATCCAACCTTATCACATCACTATGATGAAGAGTTGACTTTTCTTGTCTTGGCTGGTAGGGTAGCTTGAATTCAAAAATTCATGCTTTATGTCATTTAAACAAAGCAGCTTTGTGCCAGGAATCCAGACAATCATTTGCTTATTGCTGTGTGCACTTTTAAACTACATCAACTCTAGATAATTAGATCCGGCAATTTTCATACGACTTCGTGTGGAACACGAAATTTTAAAACAAATTTTGTATATCGTGAGATATTAAAGCAATGATTCTGTGAATGCAACAATTGTGCCTCAGTGGATCTAGCAATGGGGTACTACAATGAACATCCCACAATGGTAGGGAGACTGATGATATTTTTTCAGATTGTGGACTCTAACAAGGTGGTATCACATGACTTAAACCTTTTTTCAGCTTGTGACCTGAAACTCGGACCAAACAATTATACTTTTTGATTGTGGGTTTCAAATTTTTGTCCTTTGGTTGGCCACAATTACAGATCAACCTACTGTGTGCCCCTTTGACAAAGTATTTATGATTGACGTGGCAAGGGGGTGACATATAGGCACTCACTGTAGGTACATTTGCAACCAAGGTCAAAGTCTAAATCAAAGGTCAAGGCCACCAAATTCATGCCAAGTCAAAGGCCAATCTTTCTAACCCACAATCGAAAAGTACTGAAATATCGTCACTAAGTCTGGATAAAGATTGAAAAAGGCGCTTAGTCACAGATCAAAGCAAAATTTTGGCTGGTCAAGACTTTGACTGCGGTAGCAGATCTACCAACAGCATGTACCTACGTGACACCCTCTTAGTCTCGTACCCAGACCACTTTTTTTTTTCCTTTTGTATTTGAGTGGGAGAAAATGGTCTGGTGTAACTCCACCATTTCATTCTGTTGCCATTTCATTCGGATTGTTTGAAGGGCTGCAAACAAGCCGCGAACAAAGTAAAACTAAAGTTTTGTGTTGTTGCTTTTTCAACCCCCACGCTCCATCTAACCATTCCTCTAGTTCTAGGGCAGTTTATAGGAGACATGAAATGTCTAAGAAGTGCTCATACAAGACCCGAATACGTGAAATAGAGGATGGTTCATTTACTCCATTAATTTTCTCAGCTACTGGAGGAATGGCTGATGAAGCTACTGTGTTTTATAAGCATCTTGCCTCCCTCCTTTCCAACAAATGGGACACACTTTATGCTGCTGCTATGGGATGGGTGAGATGCTATTTATCTTTTCCCCTTTTGCGTTCATCCATGCATTAGATGCTTAGATCTTCCAAGGGATGATGACTTAATCCAGCGGCTGTTATCTTTAAAAAAGAATTACTTTGCTGTATTTGTTTTAAGTTTTTTTTTGCTATAAAAATGTTTTTGTGTTTCATGAACCTGTTGCAGAAATCACTCAGTAGCTGCAACAGGCACATGGAACAAGAAAACATCTTGTTTGCAGCTTGTTTGTCACTCTTCAAGCAATCCCCAGATCAAGGATTCAGAACGAAATTTCTATTGGACCCTTATCTTTCCCACCCAAACACAAACGGGAAAAAAGCCGAGGGATCCGCAACTAGAAAAAATCCTGTACGAGACTTCAAATCTTTGCAATTTATGGCAAGATTTCAAGTAATTTATGGCAAGATTTCAAAGCATTTAAAATCTTAGATACCGCAAGAGTAGCATCACGTGATACGCAGTATAGGAAAATATGTGGGAGGTTGCATACCTGACACTTCAAATACGGCAGTATACAGGAGATATACGGAACTTTACAACAATTTTCAGATTTCAACAAGATTTCAAAGAGGGCTGTACGAGATTTCAAGGAGTTGCGGACTCCCGAAAAAAGCGGTCTGGGTACGAGACTAACACCCCCTTGAGTGCCTATTAACACAGCTTTGCTGATGCTGTCTCCCTGTTGAAATAACTATTGAAAAAAACATACAATACTCAAACAACTAGCCTATACATAGCGGCTAATAGCTTGACACAACTGACAAAGTGTTACTATACCTCAGGTAAGTTCAACTAAGTTGTCAGTAGTCCAGGTCACCTTTATACGAGCCTTTATACCTAACCAGCTATCAGCGTCTTTAAAGCAGTGAGTAGGAGTTTGAATATACGGAGGGGGGGGGGGGGGGGGGGGGAACCATACGAATATCCGGCCTACTGACGTCTATATAATATTATAGAACTGCAATTTTGCTGCAGTTTTTTTTCCCTTGCCATGCCCACCAATGGTTCCATATCTGGTCCCTTCTTTGTCACGGGCTGCATGTTGACCAAGGAACTCACATGCTTATTTTGTTGTACATATTGATCATTAATGCTGGTTTTCTCGGGCTATGTTAAGGTTGGGGGGATGTGCAAGGGATGAACACTTTCACTCACAAAATGCTAGGAGTTCAAGGCTGCACTACGAAGTGGTCTAATCGGTAAGGTCATGAAAAATACATTTTAATTAGCTATATAATAATATGTTTGGGGCCTACTTGACCCATCACTAAGAAAATTCACGATGATACACTGAGGCAGCTAGTGCTATATCAAATTGGCCATTAAATCACATATTCAATCCCAATTTTAATGCTAAATGTCTGCTTTAAAGTTCAATATTCTACTCAGGAAGCCATGAAACACCTTGCTCATAACATGATCAGTGCAACACTAAGTTATGTGGAAAGTATCTGAAAATATTGGTATTTGACAAGTTTCAGCATGTGTACTTTAATTGATGACTCATTGGGAATGTGCCAGATAAGCAGCTTGATAAAACTTTATTAAAACCCAAGTCTAAACTGCACATCAGTAGCAGTGGCAGATCCGGGGGGGGGGGGGGGGGGGGCACAGGGGGCACGCACCCCCCTCTTCAAAAAATTGCATACGAGATCGAGATTAGATTAGATTAGATTATCGATTTTGTCAAAAGACAAGGGTCACACAAAAGGCAAAGCCTGCAAACGTGCTCCCCTTACAAAGACATACATACATACATACAGTTACAAGTACAAAATAAAACATAGAGCAAAAACATGACACACGACAACTACATACCTATACAAAAAGAAAACAAAGAGAAAATTACAAAATCAGGTTAGCTGAGCAGAAATCGACGAAGTGCCATCCGAAAAGGAATTGCTTTGGAAATTTGTAAAATTTCTACAGGTATTGAGTTCCAAAGAAATGGAGAATTTATAAAAAAAGAAAAACGGTATGCGTTAATGGTAGATGATGATGTGGTAAGTGAAAGTGAATGGGATCTAGTATTGGTGCTTGAAAACTTGAAATGTGAGTTGAATGGGATAGAAACTCTGTCATGTAAAATATCGTGTACTTGAGTGATAGTAAAATAGGACTGACGAGTATGGAGCGCAGGCCATCTTAGGTCCTGCAAACAAGAAGTAGAAGATTTGGACCAGTTATGTGAATGAGGATTCCATCTGCTACCACACACCCAGCGTGCAGCTCGTCTCTGAATTGCTTCTAGTCTATCAATGTCTCTGGCAGTGTGTAAATACCATACAGGTGAGGCATATTCTAGTAATGGTCTAACAAGGCAATTGTAGGCAGCAGATTTAACAGTAGATGGGATACTCTAATAGAGCAGTCAATTACTCTAATAAAGCAGTCACAGTGTTCATGAAGCAGTGTAGCTTACCTATGAAGCTATAAATAAGGATTTTATTTTACATACGTGATATAATATACATTTGGTAAAGGATAACTAGCTATTATTGCTGTGATCTTTTTGTTTTTTGTTTTTTTTTTGCTCTTCAACTTTTTCAGCAAAGTTCCCCCCTCTTTCCAAACTCTCTGAGTAGTTTCAAAATTTAAACCACTGTACTGTGAACTTGCCAGGGGGAGTGAGCACAGAACCATGGTTGCATCAAATTTATTGCCTTTTAGAGCATTTATTTTTATAGATAGCATATAGCTGTACAGTAAAAATATATACAGTAGATGACAGTGTGTTGACTGTGCTGTTTAGCTGTTTAGTGTCTAAGCTGTCTATACCTCGACCTTGGGTAGGACTCCCCCAACTCTACAAAACTTTGTTGTACACATGTCTATTGTGTTATAAATGACAGCTTTGTCTCAACTACTGATGCTTTATCTTTTATTTGTGACATTTACAGTAAGTGTTCAGATGTTGTTGAGCATCATCACTCTTTATCATGTGATTGCTGCAGTTCCAATGGCAAGCCATGTAGACTATAGTAATCAAAACCCCACCAATTAAGTATACTTGAGTGTTATAAGTAGCTTTAGCTGTGCAAATGCTTATGGTGAAGTTAGACTATTCACAGCTGTTTAAAGAACCTAATGTGATTGGGCATAACCCACAGCATCCTCATGCATCAGAATAGTCACATGTACAGCTATAGCTACTTATAGCACTCAAGTATACTTAATTGGTGGGTTTTTGATTACTACATCAAATCACTCCCCCAAAAATTAGAATGTACCACAGCCAATTCAGTGGATCCTGCAGCCATAGTGTTTGTAATTGTCTTGTTGCATTTGCAAAGAAGCAAAGTTACCCATGTACTAACACCATACTTGCTGAGCAGAGTTACCAGGCAGTCATTCCTACACAGTACATAAGTCTAAGACATCTTATCCATGACACAAATGAGACCTCTAGTCTGAGATTACATAATGTGAATACTAAGTCTCCTTCATAAATGCAGACCATTCTTGAAAAGCTAAATAATTTAGCATTGTATCAGCCTCTTTCTAATTGACATCAACCTGCTGCACACACACACAGATATCAATATGCCTCCAGTGAGTCAGATAAATAATATCACATCATCTGAATAGGTGTTCACAGAATGTTCAGAAAATGAGAGTCGGATCATATAATGACTTTAGAGTACTAGGGGAGCAAATCATTTAGCTCTCTTTCAGCACAGTATCCAATCAATAGAATTTGGGTATATAGACAGTCTCAGAGGCAATGGAATTAGGAGTATCATCATACACTAATCTGCAGGAACTTTCCTGAAAATATTCAAGACTTTAGCACAATACCAACACAGAGGGTTCATCTTATTACTTCACCCACTTTGTGTTTAGAAGGGTATCATAACAGATATCATGAATCATGGAGACATCATACTAAGTGACCACATGCAAGAGGTATGAAGTTCTGAATTTGCAGTGTGATTACTAGTCAGCTCAGTAGCTAGTAGTTCCCTCAATAATTCTAACAGAATAATTAATCAAATACATAATTGAAACTATGTAGTTTCAAAACTGTGAATTGCATTTGCTTTCAGTACTCAGCCATATACAGTACTAGTGGTTCTAATTAATTCATGCTCACCTTGTATATCTTTAGAAATAGTGTTAATCATCAGACTGCTAGTGATAGAGCTAAAAGGTTTCATTATTGACAACGTATAGTAGTATCTCACTATTTTCAAGTTTTCAGTAAAAGTGTGAGTGTGTTTGTACACTATAGCTGTTCCTTTCCTGAGAAATGGATGATCTTGCTGAGATGTCTACTTCAGGCTCTGGAGCTGGTCAAGAAACAACTTCAACTGATGGACCAGACTATGTTCTTCCAAGATATTTTGACTACCTGAGTTTGATATTCCAGTTCATTATGACAATGATGATTTTGCCAATGGCTGGTTGGGTGTTTGTCACCATTAAAACTACAAGGAATTTACATAAACCCCATAACATCTTTGTGGCCAACTTGATGGTTGTTGATATAGTGCTTGCCATTGTTCGAACCAGTGTCACTGTTCACTGGGTCATTGGATTAGATTTGCTTAGCTGTAATGTTGTGCATTTTCTTTTATTCCCAATAGTTGTGATTCATTTCACATATTTGATGATATCAGTTGATAAGGTGATAAGTATAGCATTTCCATACAAGCACAGAAATATCATGACCCCTCATGTTGTTGCTAGCATGATTACCACTGCCTGGCTTTTAGGCTTATTATTGTCTGTTAAAGGGCTTTTGGATGATCACCAGCTTTGTGTAAATGGCAATAAATTAGAGATTTCGCTATTTCGGTTGCTGCCCATGTTCTTGTCATCAACTGTAGCAATTAGTCTTAATGCCTACTTAACTATCAAGGCTTATAAAATCCGCAAGCAGATACAACAAGAGAGCAAATTGTCAGGGGTAAACAGCCAAGTTGCAGTATTGAAAAAGACACACACTAAGATTAAGAAGGACCTAAAGCCGGCTATAACATTGGCAGTAGTTTTGTTTGGGAGCTCCTCCATAACATTGGTGTATGTGCTGCTATTGCATCTGTTAGGATTGCTGTGGAATCCCCAAATTATTGCAGAAGTAGACGTAACTGTTAGTCCAAACATCATCTTCATTGTGTTCCTTCTCCACCCTGTTGTGTATGGACTGTATTTCAAGCAAGTCCGAGAGCCGATGATGAAGACACTGAAGGGACTGAATTGCAAGAACAAATTCAACACAGCAGTTGTTGCTCCAATGCCATGAAGGATTGCCTGGATGTGACTGACTAACATGACCCTGTGTGTAGTTAGGCATACATTTATGCTATGAAAGTATATATAGTCCACATTGTAGTATCGCTATGATATCATTACTTTTGTTGTTATATATACCATGCTATAGCTTAGTGTATACATGAATTATTTGTGCAACATGTCTTCCCAGGTTGCAACCAATATGCTATGCATTATTTTATTGGGAATTATTATAGCTATTTAATATTTTACTGGTTAACTTACAGTAAGTTTTTTGGTGCGATCACTAACATATGGGTGTCTACTCCTTTTGACATCAAGCTGAGTGGTTCTAAAGAGGGATAGTTTACTGGTTTGAAACTGTTACAGAGACATTTTTGTGTTTAATTGTATGTTGTATGCTCTTTGGATGATATTGTAAATAAAAAAAGTAGTGATGTAAAATAAGGAGAAAATTTCCAATAACAATAATTATCCAGTGCAAAATGAAATTATTTTAATCTTTTAATCTGGCTTCAATAGCTACCAGTCTGCAGTTATACTGATTACCGAGCAGACTGTATACACATTTTTGTTGTCTAAAATTAAAGTAACACTTTCTGTTTCATTTGCTATTAGTTAAACTTTTTTTTACGTAAGCAGAAGTTAACCGAATCATTCAGTTTACACAAATTAGATACTTTTTGATTATTATTAAATAACAACAAACAGTGGGATAATTAAACTGATTGTGATAATGAAAACACCAACTTAGCTGTGCAGTAGTGTACCTCTGTGACCTCACATAATTTGTGATCATAATCTCAATTCAATACTCAGCTTTCTAAGCAGTGCAGCTGTTTAGAAATATGTAGCTCAGCATTTATAGTAACAATTACCATAAGTTATCCTTGTTAGCACATATGATTGAACTGTTAATATGAGCAATTCTTATACAGAACATACAGTTATGCTATAACTAATGAGCATTTTAGACACTGTTAAAAACATATCAGCTGGATACTACATAAATATTAAAGCCTGTGGAACCGTATAGGCTGTAATATCTATGGACACTCTTCCCGCTATATAAACATATTATCCAATAGACTCAATTGTCTGACAGTATATGTACACTGTAAATACTCTTTATCATTACTTAATATCCTATCAGGGTCCAGCAAGAAGGTTGAAATGACAGCCTGTAAAGGAGGAAGTCAGAATAACATTATAGGTTGAATTCAGAAAAAATTCCAGGAAGCCTGACTCAATCCCCAGACAATCCATCATATCGGCAAAGTGCCTACATGCAAGGAGCCATGCAAATGGTGGTTCCAGAATTTTCTTTACTTTCACATAACAGAGATGCTAAATTCTTACAATATATAAGTATAGGGACAAGAGTTATGACAGGTCATATATATTTTGCCATGCAATATTTTATACCACTTGGAGAAAAGGTTTAGTCTACTCTTACAAATGACAAGTTACTGTTTATTGTTTCTTAACAGTCACTGTTTATTATATATAATAAGTCACTGTTTATTATTCAGATATTTTCCAGTGTTGCCCTTTTTGAAGGTTACCCTTTGTCATGGTAAAAATAGAGCAGTACTATAACACTTTTTCTCTCTGCTAAAAGACTCTGTAAAGATTGCTCCTAAACTCTACAAGAAGTTTTATTGATAGCTGAATTCTACAAGAAGGTTTTGCTGAGGACTAGCTGAAGAAGAAGAGAGACTTAACTGTTTATTGTTGGTAACTGAATTGCTGTCATTTTGTATGCCACAAGATTATTAAAATCATTCGTAAATTAAGTTGTCTTGAAACCACACTTTCTGGTAGCAGAGGATGGTTCAGAATGGGGTCAGAACAGAAAGATAGTGATGAAGATAGATATAACACACTGGAGGACAATGGACTATTTGAATAAACTGTAGTGGACTTGAAACAGGGTAAGGCAAGGTGTAAAACAGCTTTTACCAGAACTAGGAGAAGGTTATTAGTGTTGATACAGCAATCAGATGTCAAAATAGAGCAGATAGATGAAGCAAGTGAACACTTAAATATCGCTATGGATGAAGGATGAAGCAATGGAAGCTATGGACAGACTATCCACCAAATATAAAGAGGAAAAGGATAGTAAGAGTAACGAGAAACTTGGCTCAGAGATCGAACAAATTGAGATAGAGTTTACTGATATGCAAAATCGTGCGCAGAAAGTTCGTGATGAGCTGAGTGATAGAATGGTGTATAGTAAGTTTGTAGAAGGTTTGAATAGAGAACAGCCATTATCAGTAAATACATCAATTGTAAATAGTTTACCCATGCAGAGTGACTCTGGAATGTCAGACAAAGTAGAGGAGCAATCGACAGTGCCTCATATGCAGAAAGCAACTTGTAATATGACAGAGAAGCAGTTTGGCGTGCAGTTACCTGAACCAGAGTACAGGTCTGGAGGTGTTAGCCAAGTGGGGGTGAATACCCAGTTAACAGGTCAAGATAGGAGTGAGTATACTAGAATGACAACAGTACCGTGTTCTGTGAGAGAATATCGTCCACTAGTTGTTGGACCCACGAGCCACAGGATTTATTCACAATCACGTACTTTGGTGGATGGCAATGCTCCAAACCAGAGTGATTCTACATTATTTTATAGGGCAGGATCTCTGGAAACAGTTGAAAAGAGTGAGTGTTCCTGTATTTTCAGGAGACAAAAAGATGTACGAAAATTGGAAGGCAGCATTCACCACATGTATTGATCAGGCTCCAGCAACTGCAGAGTACAAACTGTTACAGTTAAGACAATGTCTTAGTGGAGAAGCATTGAAAGCTATTGAACGTTTAGGTCATTCTGCTGCAGCTTACCAAGCAGCAATAGAGCGACTGGAGAGAAAGTTTGGTGGTCAGCGCCGACAGGTAGCTCTTTACTTGGAAGAGATTGATCATTCAAACAATTTAGACCAGTACGTCCAGGAAGATTTGGAGCATTATGCTGACCTATTAGACATCGCTATCATTAATCTGAAGGAAGCTAATCGTTATGAGGAGTTACGAGATGGTCTACTGTACATGAAACTACAGAAGAAGCTTCCTACATCAATGTTGACTGGATATCACCGGTGGATTTATGAGAATCATAAAATAGAGTAAATAGAGTCAATAGAGATCCTGAGAGAGTGGGTGATTCAAGAAACAGAATTTCAGACTAGAGCAGTAGAAACTGTTCAAGGATTAACAGGAAAATGTGAGAGAAAGATTGCTACAAAGGAAATACTCCTTACTTTTTTTGGGAAGTCATCTACAAATCTGAGATCAGAAGTACAGTCAAAACATCGTGTTTGTAAACTATGTGGAAAGCCACACAGAATTTGGACCTGTGGTGAGTTTCAAGAGATGGAAGTATCAAGAAGGTGGGAATGTGCTAAGAAATTAAATTGTGTTTCAGATGCTTAGGTGAAGGTCACCAAGGACAGAGTTGTTTTCGGACTAGAGTGTGTGGTTTAGAGGGTTGTCAAGAAGTTCATCATAGATTTCTACACCCACCTGCTTTTAAAAAGCATTCAAATGTTTTAGTAAGTGAGTTCAAGCAGACTACAAAGGGCAGTCTCAACTTGGTGTTAAATCTAATTCAGGTGCACCATGGAATAAGGCAGTTGTTTCCACTACTGAAGGGGAGATTGCAGTTAAAACAGAGAATATAACACATGAGGCTACAGTCAAAACAGATAAGACCACCATGATATCAAACACTTTTACACGTGTTGGAAATGTGGCACTAAGGACAGTCTCAGTGTATATTAAAAGTGGAGGACGTAAGTTGAAAATCAATGCCTTATTAGATGATGCTAGCACTAAAACCTATGTTAATGCTGGTGTTGCTGCAGAACTAGGTTTACATGGCCATCCTCAAAGGGTAAATGTTAATGTTTTAAATGTACAGATAGAAACATTTGAGGCTACACCTGTGGAATTTATTTTAGAGTTTAGATGGCAACATCTTTAATGTTATAGCTTTCACTACTAATAGAGTTACAGGAAACATGAGAGTTACTGATTGGAGTAGATGTGCCAGGGAATAGCTTTTCACCAGTTGGGATCACAACCTATTGTGGACCTACTTATTGGCTTGGACTATGCTGATTTACATTACTCGTTTAAGGATAATCGAGGTGAGCCGGGTGAACCAATAGCTTGACTTGCACCTTTGGGATGGACATGTGTTGGCGTACTGAGTCAGATGGATCAAGGTGATGTTACTACTAATTTTATTAGAACCTATTTTATTTCAGAACAGACAACTACATAGGAAGTAAGCACAGTGTTGCGCCAATTTTGGGAGATTGATAGCAGTGGAATTACCAACTTACCTTTTGTGTCAAAAGATGAACAGCTGCTTCTGGAAAGAGCAGAGAAGTCAATAAGACTTACAGAAGGTCACTATCAAATAGCTCTACCATGGAAACAAGAGATGTTACAACTGCCAGACAATTACAGAATGGCATTAAACAGACTAGAGAATTTGGAACGACGTTTGAAGAAATGCCCACAAACTGCTGCTGCTTATGGTGAGGTAATTGTCAACCATTTGGAAAAGGGGTATGTTAGAAAAGTTGATCCATCTGAGAAAATAAGCATTACAAAATGATTTTTGCCCCATTTTCCTGTTGTCAAAACGGATCAAGTAACTACCAAAATAAGAGATAGTATTTGATGCTTCTACCAAATATAATGGTATTTCTCTAAATGATGCTATTCATTCAGGACCCAAACTTCATAACCAGTTATTTGATGTGCTGTAGCGTTTTAGACGTTATCCTATTGCAATAGCGTGTGATACTTCAGAGCTGTACCTAAGGATTCAGTTGTACCCAAGTGATAGACCATTTCATAGATTTCTTTGAAGATCGAGATTTAGAATCGAGTAAGCCACCTGATGTTTATGAGTTTAACAGTTTGGTGTTTGGAGTAAATGCTTCCCCCTTTTTGGCGCAGTATGTATCTCAATTCCATGCCAATTTATTTAAGCACAGTCATCCAAGAGCTTCAGAAACAATTTTGAAATCCACTTATATGGATGACAGCATGGATTCTGTCATGAGTAAAGCTGAAGGTGTGAAGCTATACAAAGAGCTGTCTGAATTGTAGGTTAAGGCTGGAATGAAGACGCACAAGTGGTTGTCCAATTCCTCTGTAGTGATGGAAGAGATACCTCTGGAAGACAGAGCTTGTAAATTACAATTAGATGACAACAATTTGTTTTCAACTAAAGCTTTGGGTATATTGTGGATGGCTTCAGAAGATACCTTTACATTTGATTCAAAACTTAGTTCCTGTGAAGAGAGATTTACTAAACAAAACTTTGTGAAAAATATTGCTACCCTGTTTGATCCATTGGGTTTTTTTGTCACCTTTTACAGTCAGAGCTAAGGTATTGATGCAAGAGATATGGATTGCTGGAGTGGAATGGGATAATTGTCTTCCAGATGAGATAAATTCAAAAGTGAAGGCGTGGTTTGATGAATTGAAAGATCTTGAAAGGATAAGAATTCCTAGAAGCCTACAGAATAG
The DNA here is from genome assembly GCF_963678975.1 of Dysidea avara. Lineage (NCBI taxonomy): Eukaryota > Metazoa > Porifera > Demospongiae > Dictyoceratida > Dysideidae > Dysidea > Dysidea avara. The sequence continues at coordinate 24,459,582 of NC_089272.1, read as the reverse complement.
AGGTACGTATAGTCAAATCAATTTGTTTACATACTTTTGTGGATGCCTCAGAGAATGCCTACGAAGCAGTTGTATATGTTAGAATAGAATATGATGATAAGAGTATATCTGCATCTCTGGCTACAGCTAAAACAAAGGTTTCTCCTTTAAAGGCTGTTTCTATTCCAAGATTAGAGTTGATGGGAGCTCATCTGGGAAGTGGCCTAGCCCAGTCAGTGGCAAGAGTATTGTCAGTCACTCAAAGACAAATGATATTCTGGTCAGACAGTGTAGATGTTCTCTGGTGGATAAGGGGTTATAGGATGTATAAGCCATTTGTTTCTAATTGAGTTGGGGATATTCAGTCCTCTTCTGATCCAGAGCAGTGGAGATATGTTCCAACTAATGCTAATCCAGCTGATTATCTTACAAGAGGCTTACGAATTTCCGAATTAATCGAACTGAGGAGTTGGTGGACTGGACCTGAGTATTTACAATGTTCAGAAACACAGTGGCCAGTCAATAAAGTGTGTAAGCCTGTTGTTAAAGAAGTAAGAAAGAAGTATGTTAGAGAAGAGGAAAGTTTTGTGACAACAAATATAACGTTTGATGAAGAAAATTCTTTATGGAGACTTGACCCAAAGCATTTCTCAAGTTGGGTAAGATTAGTGAGAGTCCATTCATGGGTGAACAGGTTTATTGGTAATAGTCTGGAAGGTGAAGAGCATAGAGCAAAAGGTGAACTTACCTTGAATGAGTTGAGCGACACAGAGAAGTACATAATCAGAGATGTTCAAAGGAAAGTATTCTATGAGGAATATTTTGCTTTACAAAAAGGAAAGAAGCTTTCACCACACAATAAAATACTTGGCTTGTGCCCAAAGATAGATGAGGATGGAATTATGAGATTGGATACCAGATTACAGTATGCAGAATTTATACCGTATGATGTTAGACACCCTATATTGTTGCCACGAAAACACTGGGTCACGAAACTTGTTGTTAAACATTATCATGAGAAAGGGCACCACAACTCAGGAACAAATCAAACATTGTCTTTGCTGTCTACCAAGTATTGGATCATAGCTGCTCATGAAGAAATAATTGAATGGGAGAAGGAATGTGCTACTTGTAAGCGAAGAAAGGCAAAGAATGCTCAACAGATTATGGCACCGTTGCCAGCAAATCATTTGAAGTTATCACTTAGAAGTTTCACAAGAGCTGCAGTGGACTTTGGAGGCCCTTTTCAACCAAGCAAGGAAGAGGTAAACCTAGACAGAAACGTTACCTGTGTCTCTTTACGTCAGATGCTGTTCATTTGGAGATGGCATACGGTCTTGATACTGACTCTTTCATGAGAGCATTTTGCAGAATGTCTAATCATCGTGGTCTTCCAGAAGAGATGATATCCGATAATGGGACCAACTTTGTAGGAGCAAATGAAGAATTGCGTAAACTGACTAGACAAATGACAGAAAACAGTAGACTAAAAGAGAATTTCGTGATCAAAGGAGTAAAATGGACTTTCAACCCACCAAATGCACCTCATTTTGGTGGTGTGTTTGAAACTATGATCAAGGCTGCTAAAAGAGCCATACTAGCTATTTTAGGTAATGCAGACATCACAGACGAGGAGTTACTCATGGCATTCACTGAAGCAGAATATTTATTGAATTCAAGGCCACTAACATACCAGACTGCAGATCCTGAGGATGATGTACCCTTGACACCAAATCATTTTTTATATGGTCAGGTAGGAGGAAGATTTGCACCGGAAATAGACATGCAAGAAGGTTATGACCTCAAGAAAAGATGGAGAAGAATTCAAGAATTAACAAGGCATTTTTGGCATCGATGGATGACTGAATGGGTACCCAGCTTGAGCACAAGGAAGGAATGGTACAAGGGAAGGAAAAACCTTTAAGTTGATGATGTTGTATTGATAGTTTCACCTGAGAATCAAAGAGCATATTGGCCAATGGGAAGAGTGATAGAAGCATATCTGGGTAAAGATGGACAAGTTCACTCTGTCAAATTGCAAGTAGGAAACAAACAATTAATTAGACTTATAGTAAAGCTGTGTCCGCTGGAACTGGACAGCTCTATCTGATAATGTACCAAGGCGTAAGGAACTATTGTAGATTCATTATTTTATTTACAGATTTACAATTGTTGAGCTAGCTGATTTTTCAATTAATTATCATGTGGATCATGATAATGAAGGGGAGAAAATGGAGAAAAGGTTTAGTCTACTCTTACAAATGACAAGTTACTATTTATTGTTTCTTAACAGTCACTGTTTATTATTTCATAAGTCACTGTTTATTATTCAGATATTTTCCAGTGTTGCCCTTTTTGAAGGTTACCTTTTGTCATAGTATAAATAGAGCAGTGCTATAACACTTTTTCTCTCTGCTAAAAGACTCTGTAAAGGTTGCTCCTAAACTCTACAAGAAGTTTTATTGATAGCTGAATTCTACAAGAAGTTTTTGCTGAGGACTAGCTGAAGAAGAAGAGAGACTTAACTCTTTATTGTTGATAACTGAATTGCTGTCATTTTGTATACCACAAGATTATTGAAATCATTCTTAAATTAAGTTGTCTTGAAACCATTCTTAAATTAAGTTGTCTTGAAACCACCACTAACAGTCTAAAAGAAGAAATTTTATATGCATATTTATATGCATGCATATATACATATATTATATGCATATTGTTATATATATGTGGAGTGCTTGACTAGAGTATAGTAAGTAATAGTAGAGGCTCATTATGTAGCCTTGTTAATTCAATATTATATACACTTTGCTACAGTGAGTGCATTTCAACCCAAAAATTAAGTTTGTAGCTAAAACTGAAAAGTACATGCTATAAATATTTAGCCATGTACTTTTTTAAGCACCTAGCTATAAAGCATTGTAGCTCAGTTATGTAGATCAGTGTACAAAATGTATCTCAACCTGGTTTGGAACACAGGATGTGTACTAATGAATTTAATTAAATAGCGCGCTGAATGTAAAGGTTAATAAAGAAGAGGCATGCACAATTTCACTGGTCATTTTTCTTTAGTAAAATTTCTTGGATGTTTATTGGAGTATAGTTGACTGTTTTATTGGTGCTTTAAACCATGTAAATACAAATGTGTTTCATATAGCCCTTTGTTCTTTTCATATTCCATTGCCTATATATATATGCTTAAAATACGATGTTCTACTGGCTTCCAAGCTATCACAGCAAACATTTTTGAAAAGGAAAGCATACTTCTCTGCAACCTATACTTAAACAGTATGATATCTTGTAGATTTAAAATAACTAGGGACCAGGAAAAAAGGTGATATAGCCTGTTACAGCATGCAGTGAGTCAGAATCTTAGCTAGGCCCTAATCTTGGCATTGTAAAACTCCCAGGTGGTGGCTTGGTTGTCCATTGATTCTATACATCATACAGTATACAGTATACTATCTAAGTACTTTAAATCTAAAGTCTTACTCCTTTACTTCTGCTTTATCGATTGCACTGGCATAAATGATTACATGTAGCTGTTGTAAGATTGTATTTACCAGAGCTCCCATCACGAAAGACAATACATATAATCAAGGAAGTGGACATGTATTCTGCCTGATAATAAACACCCACCTACACGATAACAGTGTGTTATCTCATTCTGCTCCTACACAAATTTTGCACCCACATGTATTGGAGGTGTGATAACACACTTCCTTATCTGATGAACACACTGTTAAAAATAAGGAGTAACTGTTACTCCCCTAGGGGAGTTCCCAGTGTAGGGAGGATTTAACACCCCTATATTTTTGTGGAGAGTAACTAACACCCCACAAAGGAGTAACAGGAACCCTTTGAAAAATCTATTGTAGGGAGTTTTAGTTACTCTGGGAGAGTTTACATAAGCATGCTAGGCGTTTCCTTTACTCCATGAAATTCTGCAAATAACTCTGTATAAAATTTCAAATGATGTTAAAGACATACAGCAAAACTGTAACAAAATATTTACAATATCCAGCTTTATAATATTGGAAAGTCTCTGAAAAAAAGAGACCAGTAGCAAGGCTTCATCAGCAAACGATGCTTCACTGCCACTTCACTGGAGTTACTTCCTGCCACATGACATGTTATCAGCTGTAGTAAATAGCAGTATAGTAAAGAAATATTCAACAATCACATGCTTGTTACCTTTGATGGTAGGTTAATGGTAAAAATTTTAATAACAGCAATTAAGGTGAATTATGTACCACTTGGTCTTGGCATCAAATTCACCTGAATTGTCGCTATTAAAATTTTTACCATTAACCTACCATCACAGCCATTTCTTGGCCACCACCTTGGATTTCACATCTTTTTTCACCATAGCCTTTTCAAGGGCCGCACTGTTTTTTTTTTTACAGCTTGGCTGTTTTGGATTAGATATGTATATCAGCTGCATATGAATTAATTATGCATAGCCAGCAATTCATTAAAGAATTTTGCTGCATGTAAACGATGTTAACAGTAAACATAGCTACATTAATTATTAAAGATGCATCCTTGAGCAGTACTCTAACTTTTACCATACATCACAGCAAGTATATATACATGTTTTCAGACCGCATTCTCCATTGATCATGAGTCCCTGTATTTAGCTTAATTTCTCCCAGGTGTACATGTAATGATAAGTATTGCAGTGATAATGGCAGTCACACACATAATTTCATATGATAATGTATTAATGTGTCATTACAGCAGCTAATTTATGCTCACCTACAGTAGTAGTAGTAGTCACAGTAGTCTTAATAGGAGCAGTGTAGCAAGCTATGTATGTAGTTATAAATAAGGAAACATAGTTGGTGAGGGCAGCTATTGTCAGCAGGCAGTAACCCTTTTTTTTGGGTCTTAGACCTTCGGCTAGGCTAAAGTTGTAATTCCAGAGTGGAACCCCTCTTTTAAAAAGTCTGGATCCTCCCCTGTTATCCTTGGGATTCAAGGTGATCATGACAATGATGATCTTTATTGCCAATGGCTTGATGGGTGTTTGTCACCATCAAGACTACAAGAAGGTTACACAATTATTGTCAATTAAGTCTCATAATATCTTTGTGGCAAACTTGATGATAACTGATATAATACTGGCTCTGGTGAGTTGCGTGGTATCTAGCATCATGACTGTTGGTCATGTCATTGGAAGATTTGGAACAGGAGATTTCATCACTTGTAATGTATACAAGTTTCTTTTTCATCCGGTACTTGTAATCCATTTCACTTTTCTGATGATATCAGTTGATAAGACAATAACCATAATCCTTCCTTTCAAGTACAGGAAAATCATGACAGTTCATGCAGTTGCTTGCATAATTGCTGCTTCATGGCTTAAAGTCTATTTTGATATCTCTTTATACATTTTTCAGCAATGATGGTGACTCCAAGAAAGTGGCAAAATTTGGTACATGCAGATTTGAAAGTGATTTCATCGAAATTATCCTCACTTACACACTGCCTATTTTCATTGAATCATTTGTCACAATATCACTAAACATTTTCTTAGCTTATCAGGTTCAGAAGAAAATTCAAGAGGAAAACAGGTCATCAGGTTTTAACACACAAGTTGAAGCTTTAAGACAAAAGCAGAGTAAAATCAGTCGCCACTATATATAATAACACTTTTGGTCATTGTGCTGGGGAGCTCATCTATTGGTTTACTGTTCCTGATTATGTATGTATGTACCATCAAAACTTCTTGTACATTCTTCAGTTTACTTGACTATATTATCAATCCAAATATTACATACATAATACTCTTTCCTCATCCATTTGTGTATAGGCTGTACTTCAAACAAGTCCTTAAGCCAATGATGAAGTTTTAAAGAGCCTGGTGTGTATGGACAAAAACACTTCAACTTATTGACAGTCATAAAGTCAACAGCAACTCCATGTATACCTAAAGTTTTGCTTAAAACGTATTTGAAAACATATTAATATAATTAATGTATAACACCCGAATCCCGCCACACTGCAGGCAGTGCAGATGGGATTGGTTGATGATGTGCTGTTTCTTTCAAATTTTAGTATGTATATTTTATGTGATGTGCTGTATGTACCTACGTATTTATTCATCACAATTACAGGTAGCTATAATGGTCAAATCATGGATGTAACTACATATTACATCTTTTGCTTTGACACAAACAATTACGGTAGTCACAAAGGCTTAAGTTTCTTACTTGTGCCATGCTACTCTGCAAGAGCAACAAAGCTTGTCTTAACAGAAACATCGAGTGCATTTGTTAAACTAAGCTTGGTACCAAATACTTATGAAAATTAACAATTACTGAATCAATTTCTACTACATTTTCAAGTACTGTAGCTTGAGCACATACTAATTTAATCCATCATGCATGAATATGGCACACACTGTGACTAAATTACATATGCCAGTAGCTAACAAGTGGCCCCAGTATAGTACATTTACATACATTTGACTATGCAGCGAAATGCACTTAGTTTTCCTGAATTATATTTGGCATCAAATATGTACAGGCTTGTCAAACAAGGGTAGATTAGTGCAAGTCGGATCAAACCAGGCAATGATGTGGGGCATCAATAGGAGGTCCATCAATAGCAGTGGCGGATCCAGGGGGGAGGGGGGGGCACGTCCTTTAAAAAAAAAGCATACAAGATCGAGATACTATAGGGCAGTCAATCACTCTAATAAAGCAGTCACGGTGCTCATAAGGCAGTGTAGCTTAACTATGAAGCTATGAATAAGGATCTAAATAAGGATTTTTATACTTTATAGTATATACATTTGGTAAAGGACAGCCATTATTGCTGCAACTTTTTTTTTTTTTTTTTGGTTTTCAACTTTTTTCAGCAAAGTGCACCCCCTCCCCTTTCCAAACTCTGGATCCACCCCTGAATAAGAGTAACACATGTGCAGCAATATGCACAGCCAGGCACCACATGTTATCACCCAAGCAAAAAGCACTAAGCTAGCATGGTGGCCCTCACATCTTTTCAAAGTTAACAGGCTTTCCCATGCAGCAGTCAAGGCCCTGTAGCTACATCAACCAAACCCATCAGATTATAAGGGGATACTAACCTCCAGATCACAACATCTAAACATACTAGGACTGGTTAGCAAGTACTAGTAGATGTACTGATGACTTTTTATGTTAGACCTATAAAGAAGACTACTCAAATTGCACACATGCAAAAGTTAACTTACACAGTGTCATTTACTGCATGCTTGTACATTAACTATGTTTAAACTACTTAAACGTTATGTGTGCATATAACTTGATAGCTTGAGCCAAAAGTTGTGTATGATTAACTAGTCCAAATGCCTGTTGATGCATTAATCAAAGTGTAGTTGTGAATATACTTCTTAAAATGTTGGTATAGTAACTGCCACTTACTGGTCTAATATCAGTTTGCTGAGCAACCTATCTTTGCATCTTTAAATCATAAAGACAATACTAAACCTTTTACATAGGTGGAAAATTTAAAAGGTGCTGGGAAAGATGCATAACATTGTTTAGAATCTAGACAGCATTCTTGGATGGCTACTATATAGCACTACATTTGTCACTTGAAAGCAAAGGTTATGGAAGAGTCTGTAACATAGGCTTTATGCAAATTGCCAGCCTCAATACTTTTGGAAGAATATTCAGCACCGGCTCCTAAGCAAGTTAATAATCTATATCAATGTTCTAAGATTACTATGGCACTTCATACATTTGCTTTGCATTGACCTGCAAGCCATGTTGTAACATATTCTGATTACACATATCTGCATGCTGTATTATTACTGTGCGGCATATTAAGCCACAGAGCCACCATCACTTTAGAATAGATTGTCGTGATGCAATGTTCAGTAGTAAACTAGTTTGCATGGTGGATCATAAGCTCTGAAGTTAATCACATGGACAATTCAGTCTGTTTTCTGCTTTGCAATACAAGTAGCTCCATTGTAACCATGTATATTAGTCATATCATATGTTCTGCATACATCTTTTCTTGAATCTTGAGTTTCCTAACTTGTCTTGTACACTGTCTATTTATGTAGCACTCTATCATTTCATCTAAAGTTGTATAGTGGTAAATTGCATTCTGTGCAGTCATTACAGGGGACCAACTCCAGAAAATTTTCATCACATTACTGCACTATCCATCACATGCAATATCTTAATGTACGTACTTTTAAAAACTCAAAAAATGCTTACAAACTAGACTCCCCGACCCAGCAAGTTAGGTCTCTAGATCATCAACATAATTATGTCACATATAATTAATGTTAGTTGAAAGTGCACTAAAGATGTAAACTGTTATAATATTTACATCATACTGAGCTACCATGAAATTGTCATGGGCCAGCCCTGCAAGTTTAAGAGCAAGCAGGTCAAAATTTAGACTTACTGTACTCTACTTAAGAGAAGCCAAAGGAAGTACTGTGTTGTCCTTACCCCTATACTCTTAGCATGCAGCAGCAAGCCAGAAAGTGGGGGATTACGCAGGCAGATGTGGATTCTGTTCTTGGGTCTGGGGTTATACTCTCCAGGAATATTTTAGATTATAGAAGGTCTGTTACAGCATTTGAGACTGTTCTTACTGTGTTTTTACAGACAAATTGTTTGCCACAGCTTTTAAAGGAGATATGCAATGTATAATTAGTGTGGTTGACTGCTATATTAGAGTATTTAGATATTTTGCTACAAGCAGTAATCAATAATAATGGGAGCATGGCACCCCTTCTAAAAATAGTCACAATGATTCAACAAACCTTCAGAGAAAATTGGTGATCCAATTCATAACAATTTCTTCAAAATTTGATGCTATGCTACCTTACCATATGCATAACATAATTCCTTCATCACTCTGTATAATTGCATGCAGTATATGATTTTGTAGCAAATCGATGTAATGTAAAAGTCTACATTGCATGCAGACTGCTTTGAAACAGGAAATACCATTGGAATGACATTAATTGAGATATGCATGAGGTCATGCTTTTGTACCATATTAACTACAGAAATAGCTGGTGCTAGAATCACAAACAATGCCAAAATAATAATGAGTATTCTCAAAACAAATTAATTACAAATGATAACAAAAGAACCAGATACTGTACATGTATACTCTAATAAGGTTATATATTAATAGCAGTCTTATATAAACATATGCATACTCAAAATAGAACAGTCACATCACTCTTAGCTTGGAACGCCAAGAGCGCATGCAATCTGAACATAGCTAATAGTAAAAATTGAAAATGTTGATTTCGATTGTCACAGGATTAGAAGAGCTTTCTTCTCTACCCATAAAATGGTATATGTACTGAGATTAAGGAATTATGTCAACAGTCTGGTGGGACTAAATAATTAGAAATAATTTTTTAAAAGAAAACTATTTGGAAAGTTTAAAGGCAATATAATTGTATATAGAAATCATACAAGTGCAGAGGTTTGAATTTTTATTGTAACTAATATGACTTGGTATAATTTTTACTCTCCCTCTCCTCCCAATATAAAGGCTCACAAACAAGGCTGTGACCATTTTTCACATACATATCTGATGATTAATGGTGGATATTATAGCTCAGACAGACAGTTAACTTTATTTAATAGTTATACCATGGCCACAAGGGATTTACCTGATATATATGCCCAAGCCCAAGGATCGCAGGTCCGAGAGTGTGGGAATATATATCAGGCAAATCCCGAGTGGCCATGGCATAAGTCATATATACCACTCTGGTATGCTCACCTATTAATAATAGGTGAAGGAAGACAAACCTGCATTCACCACATTACTTTTATACAGAGGTTTGCAAACATCAATTGTGGATTTAAATTGTGGGCACAAAAAAAAAAATGATTGTGGTGATACTATTTTAAACCGAAAAACCACTTCGTGGATGAATAAAGTAACCCAAGGTGCTAAAATAAACACTTAGACATATAGGTTGTGAATGTTTGAGGCATCTTTTCATGCAGTTGAAATGTACTCTGTAGAAAAACAATCCCCACATTACAGATTATTTAGTGATGCTTAGAAACTGAACTATGCAATGCTGACTCACTCAATTCTTTTTGCTTCACAACAATGCCCCTAACTAAACCAACATATTTAACTCAGACCCACAATGCAAAACTTTAAGCAGCTCTATTTCAAACCCACAATGCAAAACTTTATCAGCTCTATATAAATAATCAAAGGGAACTGATGTTTTGTAACTGCCTCAGCATCAAAGGCAGTTGTGGTCAGGGCTATATCATGATATTGCCCTAACCACAGGGCAATATCTAGGATATTTCCCTGTGGTCAGGGCAATATGTGATATATAACCCTGTGGTTTCTTTTGATCTGAGGTGTCAAAGTGGTATATATTAATATATTGTTAACAGGCAATAAAGTTTAACCACCAACTATCTTTTACTTCCAGAATTCTGGTAAAGCTTTAAAAGTAATGGGTCAAATCCCTGGTAGCAAATGTTAATGTGACAATTTTTTGTGGAAAAATACAAACAAATTGACTGCTCTATTAGAGTGTTTAATGTTCTATTAGAGTATAGTGCCTAGCCCCACCCCTATACGCCGCCCATGTAGTGAATCACTTGAGTGACACATATAGGCAGGTCAACATGTGACTGCAGTCAAACTTAATGTCAACAGTCAAAGTCACTCAATTGGTGCCTAGTCAACGGTCAAGGACCAAAATTTGAAACCCACAATGGAAAATATAGTGTTTGTCTCGAGGTCACAGGATCACCACTCAGCCTTTGGGACAAGGAGAAGCATAAGTTCTGTACATAGCACCTTTATGCTTTGGCTACGCAGCTATATCTGCTAATTAATTCAGTACACAAATAAATAGTGCCAGGTATTGGCTTTTTTATCTATCAAAGACCTATGTTGCATCATAATTTGATCTACAACCTAAGGAAAGGAGTGATTTTTCAAGATATCTGTTTCTGGCTCAGGAATCAACGAGGACATTTTCACAAATGACGACCAACCTCTAGTTCTTCCAGAATACAATACCTACATATCTATGGGATTCAAGGTAGTCATAACAACGATGATTTTCTTAATGGCTGGATGGGTCTTTGTCACCATCAAGACTACGAGACACTTGCATCGATCTTGCAACATCTTTGTGGCTAACCTGATGATTGTAAATGTGGTATTGGCTTTTTTAAGCACCACCATATCTGGCATCATGACAATTGGTCATGCTGCTGGAGTGGGAGATTTTTTATCAGTTTCAATCTAGCCTTCTTTTTAATGCACCAGTGATTGTAATTCATTCAAAATTCGTGGTGATATCAGTTGACAAGGTGATAGCCATAGAATTCCCTTTTAAGCATAGGCAATTTATGACCAATCGTTTTGCTGTATTCAACCTACTTCAAAGTTGTTGAGAACATCATTGGTACCAATGTCTACTATATAGCAGTCCTTCTTCATCCTTTTGTGTATGGATTGTACTTTAATCAAACCCGTGAACCAATGGTGGAGAAAATGAACAAGTTGTGTGCAGATATGTAGAATTTCACCTTAAATGCTGTCAAGACTTCATGTGGCTTATCAATAAAAAGTGTAAAAAGCTGTCGTGCAAGTACTATTATCAATAGCATTATATGTAATTGTGTGCAATAACATTTTATGTATGTAAACTGTATCATTATATTCAGTATAAATCTATGATGGATGCTACTTCTGAAGTGCAATACAATTATAAGCAATAACAGAATTGCATGTTCATTATTAAATGTGTTCATCAGATAAAGAATGACTCAGAATCCTAATACGTTACCTAAGATTAATTGTATAATGTGAAATTAAGAAATACCAAATCAACCACGATGGTGGAAAGACAGCTGTACAACATGGCTTTGGGATAGACAGCTCTAGCTAGTTGAAATAGTGAGATGGGGCTAGTTGTAATAGTCAGACTGAATCGGAATCACAAAATAAATTATTATAAAGTCAAAAAAGTATGCAGTCTACCATTTGACAATAAGTAGTTCACGATTTGGCCTTATAATAGCTATAATATATTCTCTTTTGTTGTCCACTATTTGATTAAAGTTACCTTGCTATCTAATTTAGCCACTCATAGCTATATACTTTTATAAAATCCAATAACATAATTCTTTTACTTGATTGAAATTCCTAATCCTGCTGATAAATTTCCTCTTTTAAAATTGCTTCCACATTCAATCGCATGCTGAATGTGCAGATTCCTTCAACTTGCCTCATTACCACACAAGCAAACTCCTCACACTTGCAAGTTTGAATCATACGACTCTATGGTACATAGAGCACAAAATACTCCAAAAACATGCAAATTTGTTTTCAGTAGCATAAACCATGTCACTGCTGAAAAACTTTCACTTTCACTTTTTTTCCTTGAAAACACATGTACAGCAAATCCCTCCCCTCACCTCCTGTTATTTTAGAGCTAGTTGTAAGATATAAACTTTACCATTGAAATGCTAATTGACTGTACTAACATTACTGGTTCCACTGCATCCACGGAGTTAATGTTTCTCTTTGAAAAATATTCCATGACATAGACCAGGCTAAGTATTCAGTTTTGTTCAAAACTTATTTGGCCTGAGGATAGAAGGTAATGTCAAGAGACCTCCATAAACAATCTTGAATACCAGAACTACAAAATCAGGTTCCATCACAGAGCAATTTTATTGCTAACTCATTACTTAATCTGAACATACTGTGCAATTCAACTACATATATGGTATTTCTAGGTATTGCCACTGAATCAGATTACCAGAATGAAATTATAGGCAAATGCAAACTAGTACTAATTAGTAACTTAATTTGTATAGCCATAAGAAATTCCCTCAGTTCACTGGTGTTTCTTGGTAATACCACACACTGGTTGCCACTGTAATTTCATTCTGGTAATCTGATTCAATGGCAATACCTAGAAATGCCATATAGTTAAACACCACAATCACATAACTACCCATTTTGGTAATTCCCTCTATTCATTAGCAATTCCTAGAAATGTAGCATTACCACACGGGAATTATTACTTCTTAGCTACCATATGCACATGCTTAACTAAGTAGATTATTATCAGGGAATATTTATACATTTCTTGAGAATATATTATGTCACCATAATAAAATATTATTGTACTAACCACTAATGCGATGTATATATGCATCTATAACTGCAAGCAAAGCATTATTGCTGCATGTATGCATGCACAAATCATTCACTACAGATCTTGCGGTGTCCCTGTAGGTATATATGTGACTCACTGAAAGGATTTACTTGCATTATCACCCAAGGTGTTTTAAATAATACATTCGAAGTTAGTTGTTGTAATGTGCACACAAGTACACGTGTAGGTTCCTAACATGTCATAATAGTATCTGTTTTAGTGTGAATTCATGTTGTTAATATATTTGTTCACCATTATAGATGTTGCTTGGGTTGCTGCTCTCAGTAAGCATTGTCAGTGTGGTCAACTGTGGATACAACAACTTGCCCCAGTATAATCCAGAAGAGAAAACAATAGAATGTAATTCTAATGGAGATTTTTGTCACATTACATTGGTAATTGAGGCACTAGAATCAATGAGCTACTTTCAGTATGAAAATGGTCACAGGAAACTTCAAGGTTTTAGGGCATTCTACAACCACACAGCTTCAGATTTTGATGTTGCTTGCCCAGAGAGTTACTATAAACCACCACCCCATAAAAGCAGATTGCAGCCACCGATTGTTACAGATGGATACTTTCGGCCAATTTTCACCATAAATGGTCAGATGCCAGGTCCTACTATTGTTGCAAACAAAAACCAGGAATTGCGTATAACAGTCTACAATGAGCTAAAGAGTAGTGAAGGAATTGCTATGCACTGGCATGGAATGCATCAAGTGAATACATCAGCAATGGATGGAGTACCCTACATAACGCAGTACCCAATTTTGCCTGCTCATAAAATGACATACCAGTTTAAGGCAAGCCCACGAGGCACTCATTGGTACCATGCTCATGGAGGAACTCAGAGAACTGATGGCATATATGGTGCCCTCATTGTGAAGGATACAATTCCTGAGATGGACTTAGAAGATTTTTATCAAGATCATACGCTTCTATTAATGGATTGGACAAAGGTGCCATCACGAGATATTGGACAACAATTAGTCAGCTCACTGAAATTTTGGCAGGAACCATCTCAAAATGTGTGTAGTTCTCAATACACTACAACACAAGGTCCAGATGACACCATGGTAGGCCCATTTCCCTTCTGGTCAGGTATCATTAATGACAGGGGACGACACTGTGACAATTATGATGCAATTGGAGAAACATGTGTTCAGTACAGTCTTCCTCCAAGTGCTTTAAACTACTTCACTGTTGCACCTGATAAACTGTATCGATTTAGGCTAATTGGAGCACAATCAGTTTATGCATTCAAGTTTTCTATCCAAGACCACTTGCTAACTGTAGTTGCTACAGATGGTTACCCTATTGAGCCAATCAGAGATGTGAATTACGTGATTGTCAACACTGGTGAAAGATATGATGTGGTGGTTAATACTAGTAGATACCGACATCTCCAAGATGGTAATAGCCTGGATTACTGGGTATTAGCTGAAACATTAGAAAAAGATTTTACTGGGGATGGAGGATTTTATACTCCGATAAGTGAACATAAAGCTGAAGCTATCTTACGTTACAATGTGAATTTGGCATCATCACCAATTCAAGAACCATCTAGATCTTGGAACTGCACAAGAGAATTTCCATGCAGAGTTGTAAATTGTCCGTTTTCTAGTGACAGTTCCACAGCAGAAGTTATGAACTATCATTGCATTAATGTTCACGACTTTGAAACTGAATTGGCACAATCTGTTCCTCCTTCTGTCCATTCCCCATCTAAAACTCTATTTTATAATTTTGACTTCTATGGTGAGAAATCTACCAATGCTAGTTCTGTAGATGGCATAAATTTCCGGTATCCTCCTTACCCGCCAGTTACAGCACATGAAGAGTTTGAGGCAGAAAAAGATGATTTTATTTGCCCTGGAAGAGGATGCCCACATCGCTTGTCAGGCTCTGAAGTGCCTTTCTGTGCTTGCACTCACCAAATTGACATCAGCAACATACCCAAAGGAGAGACTATTGAAATCGTCATTAGCAACATCAATACGCTTGTGAATGGCAGATTAAAAGTAGGCAGTTCCCATTCAATTCATCTACATGGTCATACATTTTATGTGGTCAAAACGGGATACCCAGTATATCAACCAGATGGAAGAATTGCTTTATTTAACAGAGATCTTCAATGCATTAATAAAGTGACTGACAGCGAATGCAAAGAACTGTTTTCAGTAATAGAAACAGAAAATGATGATGGGTATTTTAATCTTCAAGAGATCAACTGGAGAAATGATAGCATGGGTTACATCAACACTAGAAACAAAGCCCTGTCCAGGAAAGATACTGTAATAGTTCCTTATGGTGGTTACGTTGTCATTAGATTTGTAGTAGACAACCCAGGATGGTGGTTCTTCCACTGCCATATTGAATATCATCAACTAGAAGGCATGGCTGCTGTTATTACAGAACTGCCCCAGATGATGAAACCTGAATCAAATGTTTCAGGAGGAGCAAATGCCAGTATGAAGGCATCTGTGATGGTGATAGGGCTTTTTATGCTTCTCAAGATGTTATTCTGATGGAAACAGTGGTATTGCTCATTCTTAAACTGACTTTCATATTGTAGTTTTAGCATTACTAATACGTAAGTACGTAGTCACCAGACACTTTGCTGCTTTTCTTGTTTTAAATAATTATATTACATAATATTTCTGCTTTTTAACTAGCGGGATATAATATACAGTTAATGTGTTGACAGGTATATTCATCAACATAGAATACAGGCAGGTACTGTACCTCTGTTACTAGCCTTTGCACAATTTAGTCATAATAGGAGAGGTTATTATTAACTCTTGTTTATACCTCCAAATAAACACTCACAATGTAATGCAGATAGCATGTACATCAGTACAGAAATTATCACACAGTTCCACTATATACGTATACAACCAAGGGGTCAACTATCAAGAAAGCAAACAAAACCACCTGTACCCTGTAGATGAGGGCCACGCTTCATATGCTGTCCAGAGAATAAACTGCATGTAGAAACTGTCCTTGGTCTGTTGCACTACAGTTGCCTGTTAGATAGCATGTTGTGTATCCCACATTGTCTTTATGTAAGTTAGACATACATACACTTTATTGAAAATCAATTGGCTAAGTGTAAAGTACTGTATAGAGTGCAGAGTACAGGGGTAGGTACCACAGGCAGATGGTCTGTACAAGTACACTTTTCCAGGAATAGTTATCTCATAACCACAACATGCAAGCTTATGCATTTCATCATATTGGATACATGAGGAATGTAATATCAAAATCTTTTTTTTGTTCTGGGTATTCACCAGGATGATATCACTGTGTTAATATTAATTTAATGGCCTGAAATCCAATAAAAAATTATTTCTGGGCATGTAGCAATAACAATATTAAAGGGGGATGATGTGGTTATGGCTGTAAGGTGTTGGCATTTACCACTATCAAGCACTTCACAAAGTGGAAAACATACTCATTGTGCTTTATGCAAAAAATTGGATTACATGTAGTTCACTACAAGGTGACAAAAGAGCATACTTAAACTACACCTTTAGTTAATTGAAAACAAAATTATGTAGGTGATGCTGAAATGCTGCTAAATAATCATTATAGAATCACAATAAGTAACCAGATTGCTTACAATGTAATAATAAACTCTATGCAAACCAATAGGCCAACTCATGTATTTCATTGCTGTTCCGGTAGGTATTAATGTCATGCCTATACTTGGTAATCTTTGAGTGGCTTTCATATTTTTCGTCCAAAAATAAGTCCCTTAATGATCTGTTGTAATATTTTATGTTTTTCAGGAATGATATTAAATCTTTTGCTGAATATAAGTTATTCCGTATATCAAGTTGCTGTATTGTCATGTTGCTTCTAAGCATTTGACTTGTTGCTGCTAGCCCTTCAGTATTAATGTCACAATGATTTATGTGGAGTTTCATTATAGTCGTGTTATGTGCCAAACTAATGCAAAGTTTTGTAACTCCTTCATCACCCAATGAAGCACTGAATGATAAGTAGAGCCATTGAAGGTAACTTTGTGACTGGACTAATGTGCAAAGATCATCTTTTTCTGAAGGTGAAACAATGTAGCAGAATCTCCACAACCGTTCTGATACACCTGGCTTACAGAGGTACTTGTACAATAATTGAATTCCAGAAGTTATTGGAACTCCACAATAAAAGGACCATTTTCTGTTTGTGTGTGCCATAAAGTAGGACAGACTCAACATCACATGTGGCATTGCACTCGATGTGGGTATATCAATACAACATGTCTCTGGTTGATAAAAATGGTCACAAATAGATACACACATTTGAGGATTTTGTGATTCATAACAGCAGATTACCAACGTCAACAAAAACTGTTCAGATCCAAATGTTGAAGTTAATGTAGTATAATGGGTATGGGAAGCTTCCCAGATAGCAGTTAAAGATCTATGAGCACCAGGGTTGAATGCAGGTAGTGTACACTCAATTGCAATAGATGGGAGTACTTTTTCAGGTGAGAATAACTTCATTTTGGTAACCCCCAGCATAAAATAACCATACCATTTCAAATCGTGGATCTCCAAATATTCTTTTCAGCTCATGATTCTGTTCCTCTGGACTCATCTGGTATAAATACAAGGCAGCCAGTAACTCTTGTACAGTTTTGTGAAGAAAGTTAAATGAACGACTAACACCTGTAAGTAACTCCAACTGGTGCACTTCAAATAGGCCCATGCCATCAAAATTCCATGGAATGTCTTGTGAGTCAAACAAAACATCAGATATTTCTTCATCACTGAATGTAAGCTGCTCCTGTAGTAAAGATTCATATGCTAACTGTTGTAGAGCAGTTAAAATCTTAAGCAGATCCTTAGGTAGTTTTTGTAAGGATCTTAAGGGCCTTTTATCACCACTTGTTCTTTCTTTGTGACGCTGGAAAGTGATCAGTAAGAAACTCATGTATACTTCAGTGAGTGTACCAGGCAACTGATGTTGGTGTAATTTAAACACATGTACAAGAATGCAAAGACTTAATGGAATGTATCCTAATGTCATCAGATTGGGAACTCTCTTTAATTCCATCTTAAAACTTTCACTGTCATTTGTTGGTATATTGTCATTGTCACAAGAAAAACTACGATCGATATATTCATTCATTTGCTTCTCAACAAAACCAAGGATTTCAATTCTACGAGTTATGCAGTCATTTTGCAAACTACCAACAGCTGATGGTCGTGTAGTTAATACTATAGTTGCTTGTGGCAACAATACACCTGAAATAAGATCAGAGAAAACTGATTCCGATTTTTGACTGTCAATTAATTCATCCCAACCTTCCAGCCATAGGGCAAAGCCAGCACCACAGCAAGCAACCATTTCTTCTACCACATCTAAAGCAGGCCTTCCTAACTGTAGGCTGATTATATCACATAGACTATTTGATTTCGCTAACCTTTGGTCACGCAATTTGAGAAGAATTACATGAGAAAATTCATGTAGAGCAGAATTCTCAGCCCAGTCTTTGCATAGTTTGTGTGCAAGTGTTGTCTTCCCAGAGCCAGCATTGCCCTCTATCAAGATTACTTGGTGGCCTTGTTTCTTGTAGTCAAAAATTTGCTTGGGATCATCCAACATTTCTAGTTTATAATTCCTTTCTTGGGTAAATAATATACTGTATGTGTGAGGCTTAGAATCTTTTTGCCTTTTAGTAAGTGTGACCAAAGCCAGGTTAATAAAATGCATATGAGGGTTTGGTGGCCAATCTTCAGCAAGTACTTTAATAGATTGGGTATACGTTTTCTTAAGATGGTAACTATAGAACTGAAGTGGACCATTTCTGATTGTACTTTTACAAGTAGGAGGATTGTACGGTAACACTGTTTCACTGTGAGAAGTTTCGGTAATAGATTTTTTCAGATCATCAATGGAATTGGATATTCTAACATGAAGATCAAATAAACTATCTTCTCTACGAACAGTTTCTAGAAAATCAATGTGAAATTGTGGGCACTTTGATTTCATCAACTTAATAAAATACTCTTCCCTACTTATTCCACTAGTGTACTTATCACCAACTTCAACAGATAACAATAACATTTCACTAGAGTTAAGCTGGCCTTGTTTTCGAAGAGCCTGACTTAACAGTTCAACATTCACTTGTGTCCTGATATAGTCATCATTCTGATGTATAGCATAAAACACAACCATTCTGTGTATATAGTCTTGGTAGTCGGCTTCAGTCTGTAACACTGAGCAATACTTTATGAAGGAGGGGTAACCATTGGCAGGAACGTGTTTAATTATAGCATTCATTAGGACCCTAACAAATAAAGATATTGACTCATTAAAATCACTAACAATATATGACAACATACATCACATTAGCTAATACACTGTACAGTGAAACCTCAGTATCAAGGCCACCTCCTATGGGACCTTTAATATCGAGGTGGTCTTAATAATGAGGTCATAAAGTACACCTTATAGTTATGTTTGGGACATACTTGACATGATCTAATTGATTAAGAAGAGGTAGCTGTCAAGAGCAGTTATAGAGCCAGTATCTGCCCATGTTTGCCCTACCTAATATATGCTGTACGCTTTCCTTCAAAAGTGCCCAAAAAAGTATATTTAAAAATATTAAAAAATACCACCAGAGATTTTAACTGGCAACTTATGTTTACAAGCCACGCACTTTACCTTTTTAACCATGTGATCCGTAACTTGGAAGGGCTTTATTATAAAATTTGTTTATAAAGGCATGCGTAATTTTAATGGAATAATGCTTGCTTTACACCCTTGCATTCAATACACTGTAAATGACAAACAATGGGAGTTTGAAGCTTCTTTTAAAAGCAACTTCACTTTTAGATACACATAGCAAGTTCAAATGATATGCAGATGGACAGACAACTTTATATACACGGTCCTTACATTGAGTTTACTGTTTATCATGAAGTGCCTGCAGCTGCATCTATACTCTACCACAACTTTCACTTTGTGTCAAATATGGTTAACTGAAGGTAGCAAGGTTATGTACACATTGTATGTGATCATTAAACAGTAAACATGACAATCACATGTCTTCTTGATATTTGAATAGAATTCCAAGGAAGTACTGATGCCATTTATAGTCATGTAATGTACAGTATTCACCAAACTACTTGCAAACTCTAAAACTTTATTATTGACTACTACCACAACCATTGAGGTACAAAACATGTTTATCATAGTTAATGACCACACCAACACATGACCAAAATAAAAGATTATTGATCTTAACAAGTAAACATACATAGTCCTCTCACAAGACTGCCCCATGGGTGTTACCTGTACATGTCTCACAGTGTAAATTGATAGAGCCTGGATTTAATTATTTTAGATGGTACAACAAGATGAGCAGGCTTGGATGCAGTGTGAACATAATTTTATTTTGGGATACTCAACTCAGAAGAATTTGTTTTTGTTGGACACTCAGCCACAGCTACAATATACACACCATGCTTCTTACTGACTCCCACCCATTTCACTCTACTGATGTATTACCTAAGTACCAAAACCAAATACTGGTGAACACACAGTAGCTATATTATATTTTGCAATATACAACTTATTTCAGCACATTTGTCACTCAGTAGCTATACTATATGAAGCCTAAATTACTGTATGAAGAGTTTTATGCATTTTTGTACTTATTCTATTTAGTACATGTTAGGGCTGTACGATCAAAATAATAAACAACCACTCTTGATTATGATGTAATATCACAGGACTGTTTTGTAAGTATGTGTTGACTTGTAGTATTTGTTAAGTCAGTATTTCCCCAACTAGTTTGACACATTTCCACAAGTTTTTCATCTGACTATGGTTTATTTACTATATTTATGATGGCATCACGATAATTTTTCATCTAAGCTATCTCCTAGCCCTAGTGCACATGATCTCAAGCTCATGTTAGATGGTAAGATTGCAAGACAGTTGTCAGGTACAATCCCTTTTGCTGGTGATACCACATGAAAAACAGCAAATCAGATACTTCGTAAGAATTTGAAAAAGTTTGGCTGCCTATCATTGGTTGATTTTCACTTGAGTCCAATTCAGAATTTTTGTTCAACATGCAAATCACTGTACAAACAAGAGTAACCCTAGTTTAATATAATACGAGTTGATAACAAGCTTGGTTAATATGGATAGGATGTTATTTCACACCAACTACCTTAGTGTATCTACACATGCCATGGGGTAAGCAGTGTAATATCACAGCACATGCATGTTAACTACTGTATACAATACGTTAAACAATAGAAATGCACACAACTGAGCTAAGGCAACCTGCAGAGTACATAAGTACTATATATAGCATTGTGAATGTCTCAGTAGCTATAATACCAGATGCCAGTGACTAAAGAGAATGCCAGAAAGTTGTCGTGAGCAGGAAACAAGCCCTGAATGTCAACTTCAGAGCTGCTTGTCTGCAATGTGACAGCTAGAATGTCAGCTACTCTCCTTAATAGATAGTGCACTTTCCCTGAATGAAAGTTTCTTTCATATTTACAATCTGAGTTTTATTGTAGAGTAACACAGAGGTAGGAAGTATGGAATAGTTTAATAGCAATACAAAGTAATAAGTCTCCACTAACATAACAGTTACGTACATGTGTGCATGCATGTGGGTAAATTAATTTTATAGGTATATCAGTATAAAGCAGGACCCCAAAGGCCTCATGATACAACAGATACTACTAGTTATTAATAAAATACATTCACTTTGAATAGAAAGTTAGTGCAAATATCTAAATAAACTGCAATATTAATTACCAATAACAATACTGTATAGCCGGAATTTTCAAGGGATGAAACTTTTGCGAATTTTGCGTGTGATGATAGCGTCATGAAAATATAATCGTGAAATGTTTCAGTTTATACACACAGCTATTACTCACTTTCTAGACTTTCGTGAATTTAAAAACATGAAAATCATATTTTGCAGTTTCACGAAAGTTTCATCCCTCAAAAATTTCCCACTATACGGTAAGCCCATACTGATAATGTGGTAAAATGATTACCACAAACAAGACAGATTTATAAGGGCATTAATTGCTAGATTTATATTGTAAGAGAAATAATACAATGCGATTAAAACAAAAATTAGCTCAATAAAACGGAAACCAATATGATAGCTTTGTTGTTACGTATGAAGAGTAAAGACATTATTTTAGGTCAACCTTTGATCAAAGGAGACTGACTGCATGGTCATGTTCCATAACATAACTGTAAGACGTGAATGTATGAAGGTTTAATTTATGCATTAAAATAGCTACTAGGTATTGATACTGTAGTGTTGGGATTACACTTTTTCTTGATATTTGATGATGCAGGACCAACTTCCTACCTTAGACATTTCAGTAGCATTTTTTCACAATTTAATGCTTTATTATGTGATTACAGATGGTACTGTAATACAAGACAACTTACTGAAACAAGGTTGTTTGTGAGGTCAATAACGTACAAGCCAGGATGTGTAATGACAAGATATCCATGAAACCAATGAATAGGCTTGAAAAGCTACCTTTTCCGGTTTGTGGAGATCCCTACATCCATCCATATACAAGCAGTCGGTGAATGGCATTAAATAGTTCAAGTAAGACAGATATCGTAATATAAATTTATTAGGTGACACCCAACTATTGTTTCACTAACACTATGGTAAGACCTTAATTACCTGAATGCGTCCCCTTTAGAGTAACTTAATTTAGTGCAAACAAATGTGCTGAAATTCAAAGGTTCACTCGTTTAAAGCAATTGAATGTAAAATCAAAACATTCAAAATCTAGTTGGAAACAGCCCAATGTCTAATTAGCAGCCGGAAGTTATATAGGGCAGTGCCAAGTTGTTTACAGTGATAATATTATGTATCCCACAGCAAGCATATTTAATAGTTATACCACAGCTGTGAAGGATTTTGCTGATATATACACCCAAAGCTCAAGGGCCGCAGGCCCGAGGGCTGTATATGTCAGCAAAATCCCAAGCAGCCGTGGTATAAGCGATATATATCACTTGGGGCGCACTCACCTAATAGGTGAAAGAACTAACGAGAACTCATCCCATTTGTTTTATACAGTAGCATCTGAAAATCGATCGTGGTTTTAAAAGCATGGGCTAAATAGCCATCAAAACGTTGTCCTTACGTTAAAACGTCATTAATACGTTACTATGCTTCCACACACTATGTTAGAAAACTTGCGATTGTGGGATTGAGTTTACATTGTTATCATTTTTGTACTAAGTTAGGCCAACTAACTTCGCTATTGGGACAGTAAGTAAGTTATTATATTAAGTTAAGTACTTAGGACTGTAAGTTACTAACCTATTTCAGCGTAGCAGTAGTAGTTTTTTCGTTCTGTGGTCTGTTCAAAGGCTGATACGCGGTGGGTAGAAATAGGGGAATTTGTGATTTACGCATACTCGAAGTATACGGAACATAAATAAAACTGACCAAAACTGGACGTATAAATTTAGGAATTGACTGGACAAAATGTGAAAAACCAGCCCTATGAGGTATTCTTGTGTATTAACGAAGGTTTAGAATTAGTTGCTCATGTTTTTAAAAGCTTTCTAGCGAGATATTTAGAGAGAAAATTCGCTAAGAGGGCGGTTTTGCTCGTACCCATGCCTGATATGGACATTGACATAACAGCCTTACTGTTAAAGCTTCGGAGCTCAAACTCCCGACACAACATTGCTGTGAACTGGCTAACAACAAGACGTGTTCAATTACAAAATCCGGCTGCTTGTTCAGTAGAAATCTCGACTTCAATATCACAAATTGAAGTCGAGGTTTCTACTGAACAAGCAGCCGGATTTTGTAATTGAACACGTCTTGTTGTTAGCCAGTTCACAGCAATGTTGTGTCGGGAGTTTGAGCTCCGAAGCTTTAACAGTAAGGCTGTTATGCCAATGTCTGTATCAGGCATGGGTACGAGCAAAACCGCCCTCTTAACAAATTTTCTCTCTAAATATCTCGCTAGAAAGTTTTTAAAAACATTAGCAACCAATTCTAAACCTTCTTTAATATATAAGAGTACCTGACAGAGCTGCTTTTTCACATTTTGTCTATTGATTGCCAAATTTTATACGTCCAGTGTCGTAAATTTTCGTGACGCATAAAAAATCCGTAAATATGCGCAATTCACAAATTCCCCTATATGCATCCACGATCGCCCAACTGAACAGTTATTTTGTGCCTTCATTATCCTTTACTAACAACCAACTAGTCCATCTTAGAGTATATACTCAGTTTAGCAACCACTACAAAATCGAGTCCCACAATGCAAAGCTCTATGTCGCTCAATATAACGAGTCATAGCGTATCATTTCTTTGAACTGGCTGGGCATCAGGGTCATTGGCAAACCGCTTTCCCATGATATTGCCCGGGCAATATGCGAGTTAAGCACCGAGCGGTGCCTTTGAACGCCCACGCTAAAGTGGTATATAGCTAGCTATACTTTTTTATTAATGCTTTACAGCACAAGTACTGAAGGTCTGTAGGACACCTGGTCCTACAGCCTGCTCAAAGACTCTAGCTACATTAGGTGTGTTTTAAAAGTTGGAGAAGGGAGAAAAAAATCCATGACTGGACCTAGGTAGCCTCGAACCTGCAGCCATCCGATTTACGCTCGAATGCTTACAGGAGTCTACCAGGTGGTCAGGATGTTTTCTCCTTGTTATTTTCATGTAATTATATCCATAGGAATTCTAGAGAGTAACTCATTATCTCTAAGTACCCAAAGTAGAACCAAATGGACACTAGTTTATTTATTAATGCTTTACAGCACAAGTGCTGAAGGTCTGTAGGACATACTGACCAGGCCCAACACTGAGTCCAGGCATGGTCTTCGCTTTGGGTGGGATAGCCAGGGGCTATCCTAGATATTGTATGAGCTTACCTATTTTTATCAATTGTACTTAACGTAGACGCTATCTTTTCCAGTGTGTATTTATCCACTAAACCACACGTGTGACATCTCTCTACAACAGGCGAGCAATCACTGAGATCCTCAAACATTTTGTAGTGTCTTTGTAGGGTTAAATACTCCAGTGAGCGATTGTATTCCATTACCGCTGTTTTCACCGGTCATGATACGGCGTCAACATCTCCACTGTCACACTATAGCTGTCACGCACTGTCAGCAAAACTGAGTTCAAGGCGGCTCGTCTAGAACAGAAGAACTAATTAGTCGCGCCCGCCAACAATGCCGCTGTTATCTGTCATGCCCTACTGAGGTCTAGAAGCAGCCAACATAGTCTATACCACCGATCAATCACTCCAAATAATAGCCAGTCCAGTATGCAAGAGTATGCCGGTATGAAGGGACTACCGTAAAGGGGGGAAACTTTTGCGGTTTTGTTGCGAAAGTTCCCTCCTGCGGCGAATTCTATTGCTAGCTACCTCTGTCGGATTGGACCTGATATGTGAAATACGAGGTAAAATGATTAGAAGGTCCAGCTTCTTTCGTGAGCCACGCCTACTTATCGGGATGTGTATCACTGTTAGTCGAACTGACCCGGGTTCGAGACTATATCACTGCAGGGCCGTAGCCAGACTTTTACCTGGGTAGGTTCTTTAGACAAAAAGATGGACCTTTTGTACAGTTTACATCTCGGAGTGGTAAAGAAGTATCTGAGAGTATGGTCCTCCCGGGGAAATTTTTTGAAAATACGTACCAAAAAAGCTAAATTTGGTGACATTTCAGACTTTCAGTCACTAAAATGATAAAATTATGGACCTTTCTACTAAAACTGTGGACCTTTTACTGAAAATGCGCACTGTCTGTAGCATAGGCGGCGGAAAGGGGGGGGGGGGGGCTTATAACCCCCCTCAGAATGATATCACACCGAAATTATCTTTCTTGGAGTGGGGCTGAAAACCGTGATAAAGATCGAGATACTCTAATAGAGTAGTCACTCTAATAAAGTAGTCAGTGTGTAGCGAGCTATGTAAGGATTTTTATGTAGTTTATCAGCTAGAAATGGTAGCTGGTGAGGTGGAAAGCTCTTGTCAGTTGGTTGTGACCTTTTTTTTTTTTTTTTTTGGTCTCACCTTACCAAACTATAGAAATAAGTCTGGGTCAGCTCAGCGGAGCCCCCCCTCATATCAACTACTTCCTCCGCCGCTGGTCTGTAGTCATATACCGTTCATACGTGCCCATTTATCAGTAGGAATGCCTTATCAGTAAGGCGTGTTGCAACCATAGATAGCTATATATGTTGCAACAGAAACGGTGTAGCTATGCAAGAAAGCCATGTTTCAGGTGTATGCAAGAATTCCATGTTCATTGCTGTGCCTATATGATCTATGGCTGTGTGTACGTTTACGTGGAGCCACGCCCAGTGTGCTCCTATCGAGTATGTACGCGTCTAGTCACTAATGAAGAACACATGATCAACCAGACATTGTACCAACCAGGCCTTGGTCTTATTTATTTATTATTTATTTATTAATGCTTTATAGTACACACACACAAGCATGAGCTCAGGTACACACACACACACACACACACAGATACAAGGTTGATAATACCAGTAATATGGTGTACTAAAGGTCTGTAGGCTTGTACCTACAGCCAAAAGTATTTTTTTCCTTACTTTGGCCCCTTTTCTGTTACACCTTTTCAGTCAGTAAGTCAAGTCATTAGGTCTAAGTCCCTGAAATTAGGTTAGGTAATTCTAAGGCTGCAGCACATGTTGCTGTCAGACCTTCAGTGCTGGTCACTGTAAAGTGTTAATAATAATAAAAAAGTAGTAATTATAAAATGATAAAAAAAGATCACATGATAAATTGTCTAAACAGTGTGTAGTTAATTGAGAAATGATCAGTAACACAGCGACTACAAGGACAGAGGTAGTGCAGTGTATGAGGATTGAGGGGGGTCAAAGTTATGAATGAAATGATTCCAGAAGTGGGACTTGACTCTGTTCCTGATAGTGTCAATAGACAGATTAATGTCAATTAATGGAAGCGCATTCCATAAGCGACAGATCCTTACAAAGTAAAAGTGTCGTTGCTTGTTAGTGGTGGAGGGATTGTGATGTAATTTGAAGCCACCTGATCTGGCACTGGTAGAGAAGGAAATGAAATGGTGAATATTGAAACTACTGGATGTAGTCGTTCAGAATATACTTTGTGGCTCGTCTCTGAAGATGTTCTAGGTTATTGATGTCTTTCACTAAATACGGATGCCAGATTGGGGAGCAGTACATGAGCTGAGACCTGATTAAAGATACATATAACCATAGATAATGTATGTGTAACATACATTATCTATGATATAACTTAACTTTAGTCAGTGGTGGTATAGATGAACTGAAGGTTCTTCGTACAAGACCCAACGTCTTATAAGCTTTACTTAAAATAATGTCATGATGAGTTTTCCATTCAAGATTATCACTTAATGTAACTCCAAGATCTTTATGTGATTGTTTAGTAATGATTATGTTACCACTAATATTATATGATGTAGGAAACTTCCGATTAAAGGATAAATGGCAGCTTTTAACTGAGTTAAAATGTAAATTAGAGGATGTACTCCAGCTAAAAAGGTTGTTAATGTCATGTTGTAACAGTGATCATGTTTGTATAAATTTTAAGCACTTGTGCTATGTGGAGAGGAGCAATAGACCAGTTCCTAGGTTTAATTTATATCATGCTGATTTTAACAAGCTGAATAGTTTACTCACTTCAGTTGATTGGGAAGACGTTCTGAAGGACCTTGACATCAATAGTGCTTGGGATCACTTTTCTGGTATGTTTGATAACTACATAAAAGAATGCATTCCTATGTCAGTCCCAAGAAAAAGAACAACCTTTACATTACTCGAGAAGCTAAAGCTTTAAAGAACAAAAGAAACTGTTTGTGGAAAAGATATGCCAGATCACAATCTACTGCTGATAATGTTGCTTACACTCAAACTCGTAATTCCTTGCGTACTTTTACACACAACTTGCGTAAACAGTTTGAGAGACAGCAGATAGCTAACAATGTTAAAGAAAATCCAAAAGCATTTTGGAATTATGCAAGAAATAGAATGAAAACGTGACCAGCTTTAGGAAATATTGAAGGAATTTGATGGCAAACTTTATACCTCAGATATAGATAAATCCAATGCACTTAACAAGTTCTTTTCCAGCATTTTTACAAATGAGGACCCAAGTACAGTACCAACCTTTAACATAGACAAAAGTGATGACGTCTCATTATCCAGTATTACCATAGATCCATCTATTGTGTTTGAAAAATTGGCTTCTCTTAAAACTGGTAAGGCACCTGGACCAGATGGATGGCCAGCGGAGGTTTTACAGTGTGCAGATCAGTTATGTGTCCCTCTGTCTATCCTTTTTAACAAATCCTTAGAAAGTAGTGTACTACCAGATGATTGGAAAATTGGTTATCGTCCCGTTTGTCTAACATCTACTGTCATTACAATATTTGAATCTATTATAAAGGATACTCTGTCCAATTACCTCTCTGACAATAACTTACTCTCACCTAATCAGCATGGGTTTGTTCCTACAAGATCATGTTGTACTCAACTATTACTGCTTTAAATGATTGGACCTTATCACTCGATGAACATCTCTCTACTGATGTAGTTTATTTTGATTTCTCAAAAGCATTTGACAGCGTCCCACATACTAGACTTTTATTGAAACTTCAAGCATATGGAATTAATGTTCAACTTTTGAGCTGGTTCAAAAGTTTTCTTATGGGCCGACGTCAATGTGTTAAAATTAATGATGTCTTGTCATCTTGGGTACAGGTTTCCAGCAGTGTCCCACAAGGTTCAATACTTGGTCCGTTATTGTTTACTCTATATGAACTGCCATCACTTGTCTCCAGTCAGTTACTGATGTTTGCAGATGATATAAAGCTCTATCGTACCATCCATTCTTCTGCAAAATGACATAAATATCTTGCTTGACTGGTCAAAACGTTGGTTATTATCTTTTAATATTTTAAAATGCATGGTCTTACATATTGGCAATCCTCCAAACACCAGCAATTATATTATAGCAGGAATCCAGCTGGAGCTATTGGATAACATTCAAAATCTTGGCATACAAATTGACTCAAAATTAAAATTTCATATTCACACAGATATGGTAATTAAAAAGGCCTACCGGATTCTAGGTCTCATCTGTAAATCATTTGAGTGTAAAGACTCTGATGTCATGGTGAAACTATATAAAACACTTGTTCGCCCAATTGTTGAATATAACAATTTCATATGGTGACCTTCTTACACACTTGACAGTCAAAAACTTGAAAGAATACAGCGTAAAGCAATCAGAATGATTCCATCTATCAGCCATTTATCATACTACGACAGATTAAGACATCTAAACATACATACCATCACAACACCGTAGATGAAGGGGTGATTTGATCTATTTTTACCAAATTCTCAAAGGCAGTTATGACATAGAAAATCATTTATTTACCCCATCCACTTCTACTGTAACAAGAGGTCACACAAGGAAATTATTCAAACATCACACTAATTCATATACAAGATCTAATTTTTATAGTAACAGAGTAATCAATGACTGGATTTCATTACCCCAATCTATTGTTGATTCTCTCTCTGTCAATGATTTTAGAACACTGCTGGACAGACACTACAGTAATTGCTTATTTGATTTTGTATAGCAATTAGAATAGCTAAGTGCATAATTTGTTTATGGATGTACAGGCATAAGCCTTTATCCTTAAAATACAAATAGTACAGTCATAATCGTTGTGAGTCATGCCCATTTATCCCATTGGGAATGTGCCTAATGGCTACATTTGGGTGCCGCCAACTGCAAAAGGTTAACCGTGAATAAGTTTTCCCTTTATACCGCAAAAATTTTACCCATTGAAACTTTCCGGTATGTGTTATGAGAGATAGGGATCAATTTTGCCGGGGAGAACTTTGTTGTTTACCATTTAAATCCCTTAGCTACCAAATGTTGTGCAGATTTATTGACTGGATTTGTATGCAGACACGTCACCAAAACTTTCATCACACCTGACTTTACTCCACTATAGAACAACAAAAGAGCAAACAACTTTGTGCAGAACTAGCTAATCTTAATAAGGAAGGAAAACGTTAGAATCAAGCATGGTAAGATAATTCTGAGGGAAGCAGCTACTTTCCAAAGCAACAAGTAAAGTCAGCCAGCTCCAAACAACATGTACCTGTAAAACCATATTGATGATGTGATGAACAAAATTAATGAAATCAAGCTTGATGTTGTGTTTCAACATCTTATTATAGAATTCATTTGTACCATTATCTGTGTTATATACTTTCTGTGAGGTTTACACAGTAATTATCACAGGAAAAATTTTTCCAATACCAATATTGGGAATTATTCAGCACTGGATACCAATGTTTACATTGGGATTTCAAACAATACCAATATTGACCAGTATTGTTATTCCTTGAAATCCCGATGTAAACATTGGTATTGCTGAACAATTCCCAATATTGGTATCGCAATTTTTTTCCTGTGTATATACAACCAAGTACTAAAGGTAATACGAAATGCGGTTAAATTATGTCATAAATAAATAATTAGGCTGTTGATATTTAGCCGGTCATTGCTATTTAAACTTATAAAAAAATGTGACAAAAAGGTATAAGAAATGAAGAAAAAAACTGTGATCTGACCTAGGTTCGAACCAACACAACCAGGTTTGGAGTACCCACGCTCTACCACTGGTGCTTGCTGGCTACTCCTCTTGTTTTGTCACTATTTAAATGTCACAAATATAAAATACTATAATATAGTCTAACCCATACCAGTGAAGAAGAAACCAAAGCCGAACCCGAACCGACCCTAACACTAACCTGACATTTGCCTGTTGGCATAATGATGACTTTCACTATCTGTATAAAGGTAAGTTTTTGGGTGAGTTTTAGATGAGCTAGGGTTGGCCCGGCTTTGCCGAGACGCTCTACTTCAGAAAGAATCCAATGCCGGGCAACCAAATTTATTCTAAATGACTATGTAACCAATTACAAAACAAATCTTGTCAAACTTAACATCATCCAACGAACAAAGTAACTTCTACTTCAACAGATTACCAAGAACCTACAACAGTCTACCAGTACTTGACTTAAATCGACCTTTTTCCACCATTAAATCACAGTTACTCAAGATCTTCTTGCAGCATTTCACAAACGATTTTGACTCTGACAATCCTCGCAGTCTGCACTTTGTTTGCCCTTGTAGTGCCTGCTCAAAGTCTCCCTGCCCACCAAACTTCACTATATATCAAATGTAAAATGTATGTAATAACCTTAGCCAGTTAACTTAAATTTGATAGTAATTTTATACATTCAATTATAAATGTAAGTTGTATGTATACTTTTTCTGGCTGTGGGCACTAGTTGCCCACAGACCTTGCCTGCATTAAAAAACAGTTAAAATAAAAATAAATAAATACAAGAAAACACATGCCAAGCTCTTTACAATACAGTTACATATAAAATACAAGTAAACAATCTTGTCTTCAGCGGCTGGCTTGGCGAACTTCCTTTGTGTTGGTGTCAGGCAATTCAACACATGCTAAATCGCTTTTGCCTTCACCTGGCTTAGCTACTAGGTTCTGGCTAGCTTAGTTGTCTTCCTTTATCTGGTTCATCTGGTTTCCATACTCCTACAGTATTGTGTAGCTATCTCCTGCAAGTTGTGTATGCATAATTATAGTGTGTCACCCGTCACTGTGCCATTGCTACACCACTGATGAACCTTATTTAGGTCTAGTTGATGTTGATACTGTGCTGTATATTATTGGCTAATAATTTGATGCTGCCTATAATTTGCTGCATACAATACTGCAATAATATATAGTTCTCCCCTGTACCAAAAATAAAAACATAAACAAAAAATTGCTTCAAGCGATATATAATACATCAATCAATCCACTTGTGTGTGCTCAGAGCAACAATAGATCCAAGTGATGTTCCAGCAAAAAGAACCCTACATGAAAAATAGCATAAAGTTTTTGCAGTTTATAATAGCTTACTGATTGTTTTTCTGAAAATCTCAAGACAGTTGCATTAGCTGAAAGTGACTTGTAATTATTGAATTTAAACAATTTAATAATTGCTATGGTGTTTCCAACACAACCAACAGCCATATACTTGCCATCCGTAGTTAAAGTTAGTGTCTAAAAGTATTAAAAAGAATGGAAATGATTACATAGGCAACCTTCATTCTGCTATACACATATATACAAACTGCATGCTTATATCATAAACAAATTCCAACTAAATGTATCGTATATAAGTTCTAGTGTAGAGTGTTGTATAGTAAAAATATTACATGTTATCTCATACTTGACCAAAGCGTATAATTACATTCAGCAGCCATGCATGAAATATATTTTGCCAAGAGTACAAACATTGGTTCCACATTGCTGGTTCCTAATAAGTTGACAATAGAGTTATAGCCAGT
Organism: Dysidea avara; assembly: GCF_963678975.1. Lineage (NCBI taxonomy): Eukaryota > Metazoa > Porifera > Demospongiae > Dictyoceratida > Dysideidae > Dysidea > Dysidea avara. Next base: position 24,426,930 of record NC_089272.1, on the reverse strand, counting down.
CAAGCACAGAACAATATAAGGAGCCAAAACGTACTGCACATATATAGCATCTCTTGTAGATTTATTGCATACAATTATACATACTTTATGTCAATGGTTACATCAAAGTAATACTTTATGGATTAGTAATTGTGGTGGTGCACATGTTATTGTATAGTTTACATTTTAACACCTATAGCTCACCATTATGTTTTTAATGTATCGAGTTAAAACATACTATGTACACACATCAACAATAAATTAGTCAAAAAATTTGTTTAGCACCGCCCGCATCTTTGCTAAAAGTAAGGGTCTGGTAAAATACAGATCCCATATCAGTTCTAGCACAGAAATTCCACACTAGCCAATTAATGTGTGCCAATGAAGTTCAGCCATATGTCAAACACAAGTCGCCTTGGCAACACAATGCCTTGCAGGGCAATCATCTGACATACATACACTGTCAAACACAATTTTACCAGATTCTTACTTTTAAGGGTGGGCAGCACCAGATAATGGTGATACTAATGTTTGGAGATTTCCTTGTACATTACTAGCATATGGTCAGAACAGATATAAATAATTATTACCGAGACATAAAATTGTCAATTGCATCAATTTGTCAACTTTAGTGAACCATTTCCCTTAATTAGTTGTCATCAATCACTGTTAGCAGTCATGTTTAGAGGACATGCAATTGTATTAGTACTGTAGGGAGTGAAATATAGTATGAGGGGTTGAGACCACTATAGCAGTAGCACAAGGCAAAGCTGAGTACTATATTTCACATGTGGCATGAGTCTTTTTCAATTGGTTTAATGAAATTAGCTAGCTTAGCATTTTTAAAAGCAGGATTAGAAATGAGAAAGCGACACAGTGATTTCTTCTAGCTTGATTCATGCAAGAGTATAAATACTATCCAAAGTTCAATTGGAGAATGGATGGGTACAGGCTCAGGTATTGACAAAGGTACCAATATGTCTAGCTATTCCTCAGGTTTGAAGCAGACCTTATTGTTTGACTGTTTGATGACGTGTACAGCATAAAGTAATACACGTGAAGAAGCAGGAAAAAGGTGTAACTATGGACAATGAAACACAGAACAGTAAATGTTTAAGCCTACAAGAAAAGAAAGCCACTGTCTGAACTGGCAAATCAAAGTAATCAACATGTATTCAAAGTAGGGCTGGGACGAAGCTTTGAATGCTTCGTGGGTTCGAAGGTTAAGTAAACTTCAAATTATAAAAGTATCCTTCGAAGCTTTATAATGCACTCATAGTCTACAAAAGAATTACAAATAAACATCGTTATCTTTATTGCAGCTGCTTATTCCTCTTGTGTGATCAACGTTCATCTGTTCGTGATCGATCTTTGTGTGCCACGCCCACTTTTAAACCATCAAAGTTCAACTTACTACCATAGTTGCAGCCTTAAAACATCTTATAAAGTGATAGATAATGCATGGAAGGTATACTTTTAGCCATTTCTACCTGTGCATGATTGTAGTATAGCGGACACGCCCATTTGCAATCGATTGATCGTGTCATTCAGTAATGCTGCTATGCACTTTCCAAATTCTTACAAACTTATTAAATAGGTTTAGAAAGATAAAACTTAAGAAGGATGTGCATAAATACAAGAAAACCTGTAACTTGAAAGTTAACGCCGAAGCTTCAAATGTTCGAACATTTTATTAGCGAATATTCGAAGGTAAATTTCAATATTCGTCCCAGCCCTAATTCAAAGATGTCATTGTGGAAAACAAAGTTTGTTAAATGTACGTTCTTGTAGGGTCTGATCACTGTGTTCCACATGATTTAGTGACTTGGTACACTAGACAATGTGTTGGTGTAAAAATCTGAGTTTGCAGTCTCAGTGTACAATGGAGGAATTTGGATATGGACTGATTACAGCTACAGAAAGGCAGATGGTCCTCCAGCTGAGAATAAGCCTGAAATTCATGGTAAACAAGCAAGTCATATAAAATTAAATGTCCACTAGCATATCTGCAGGTGTATCTCCCTTGTTTCTCTACTTTTTTGTTCTATGTTCCTTAAAATTCCATTTGTTTACTTTTTTGTAATGACTAATAAACCTGCTCATCCCGTATGAAAGAAAGAACAGTGCCAGAGTTAATCTTTTCATCTGAATGTATGTCCCAGCTATCAATTACTGCCTCGAAGTGAAGTGGCCATAACACTTTACTTTCAGCTTTGTTCAGACTATTACACAGCATTGTAATGGAGAAGTGCTTCTGCAATCAATCCAGTCACCACAGAAAATATGGACAATTCCTACAAACGTAGGGAAGCCATCTTATGCTACCATGAATCAACACCTTGGGCTGTCAGCAAAAAGAAATAGGACACAAAGGAGCACAAGGTAAGTCCATGATACATGCGTTGTACATACTGTGGTATGCCAAAAGACACCTGTCAGGCTGAAGTGATGTCAAACAGTGAAAAAATCAAGCCTGTAGCCTTACGCCTGTCTGAAGGCATTAGTAAGTAAGTACGTGGAACCTCTCTTATCCGGGCGGTCTGGTACATATCTCAGAAATGTCCATAACTAAGAATAACATGCTATTTTGCTAAATGACTAGCTTAAATTCAAGTTATTCTTGCTACTCCCTCCTTGTGCTTTCATCTAAACCAAACTCCATTACAAACTACTCCATTACAAGCCACATGACCAATTTGGGCTGTCCAGACAATGGCACATAAATATAACAGGGTAAGTAGAATTCAAGGAAAACGGGAACGGGATGGGAATGGAAATGGGAACAACCCACGGAAAATACCTGATAAAGGTCATCATACAGGTTGGACAGGTTTGATTTTGCAGCACAATGTCATTGTTTGGATCCTTTTGCTAAAACGATCAAACACTCTAATAGAGCAGTCAAGAATGTATTGTTACCTATCCCACCAGGGACCCACATTGATGGCTTGTGAATTAATGGACTATAGTTGTCATACTGTAGGTATTATAGACTAGGTAAGCAGGGATGGATACAAGAGGGGGGGGGGGGCATAGGGGGCTCTGATCCCACCTCCAAACTTTTTGCATACCAAGATCAAGATACTCTAATAGAGCAGTCACTCTAATAAAGCAGTCACAGTATTAGAGCAGTGTGTAGTGAGCTATGTAAGAATTTTTATGTACTTTATCAGCTATAAATGCGTAGTTGGTGAGGTGGGCAGCTATTGTCAGTTGGCTGTGGCCTTTTTATTTTTATTTTGGTCTCACCTTACCAAAAACCAGACAATGTAGTGCTTCAGTTCATTTTGATCCCCCCTTCTGTAAGTCTGGATCCACACCTGTAACTGAGTCATCAATATTGAAAGTTCTCTACTTCTCTGAAACCATAACATTAAACATTATTATAACTTGAAATTAATAATGAGATTCTCAAATCCCAAAAGTACTCTAGTTAACTGACAGTGCCTATTATAGGGTCACTTAATGTTTCCAGGTAATTTAGAAGTCACATGATGGGAATATACATCAGGGGAGGAGAACAGTACTCAAAAGTGGGGGAAGGGGGCACTATTCCATTTTTGCATAACTGGAATAAAATAAACTTTTTTTAAAATTATTGTATAACTTTTAGCACAAACTCTAGTACATCAAGGCAAAGTAAGTTGGCTAATGACTACAACAGTTGTTTTACTTTAGCAACTGGGCATTGAGGAGGCACTGCCTCCTCCCCCCCCCCCAACTCCCATTTCTCTATTCCCCTGGTATACATGCAGCACTGGTATGCTTGTCAATTCTTGACTGCTCTATTAGAGTATTTTTAATGCAGGTGACTACTCTATTAGAGTGTTTCAATTGTTTTATTGAAAGGATTCAAACAACACTGCAAAGAAACATTGTGCTGCAAAATCAAACCTGTCCAACTTGCATATTGCATGATGACCTTTATCAGGTGGGTCATTTCCATTTCCGCTTTCCGTTCCGTTTTCCTTAAATCAAGACTCACGGTAGTGAGTCGCGCGGCCAGTAAAGCAGAAACGCGCGCCGCAGACAATAAATGACGCGACCACTACGTGAGGATTTTACAAGAACGAACGTTGTCAAATTCGGCCTTCCTGTAGTCCACCCTTCACTTACGCTATCCCTCTGAAACTCTGGAGTTGAACTCATCGTGTCACTAGTAACTACCACACAAGCAGTGAAGCAAATCCATGCCGATTGTTTCGTGATCGAGGTTGCCGACATCAAAGGGGAAGTTTCATTTTTTTTTTATCGCATGCGGTTAGATGCAACCGCAGGTGTATGCCTTGCGTTCCTTTGTGCATTCCGAACATTGATCGCCCTGTTATCGCTTCAGTATTCACTCAATCACCTCAAGATTCACATCATTGATTTCACCATACATGATTACCCTACAGTCGTGATTTCAGCACCAAACGAAGTTTCAGTCGTCCTCAGTCGACCTAGAGGCCAAATACAAATCCCAGATTGTTGTTTTCCGCAATACTCGCTTGGCATGTAGGGCAATGTGTCTTTAAACTGTTCTGAAAGTTTTGTTCAGATTGAAACATTTGTTTTCGAGAATGGCTAGTTTGAAATTTGAATTTAGTCGCCCCCACGTCATTTGCTCTCTAAGAATTTTACTCGGAATTTAAAGAATGATGCAGAGCACAACTGCGGTCACTGGGTATTGATGAACTGGCGCTCTATGTAGTTAATCAGTACATATAGCCACCAAGAAGTGTGCTGCCATAGATTATAGTCCATAGATATAATCTATGGTGCTGCATACCATCCTTCGTTTTGAAATTAGTCGCCCCCACATAATTTGTCCTCTAAGGGCGCGGCTTAAAGAATGACGCAAGAGTACAACTGCGGTTACCAGTTGTTGACACAAGCTGTGAGTAATTAGCACATGTAGCTAGCTTAAAAGGAAGTGTGCAAAATCGCCTAATACAGTGTCACCATGCATTATTGCATTTTATAGCACCCCCACACAAAATTACACATGTAATTACAACATACAGAGGCGACACATGAATACCAAACACTTTTCACCACAATAATGTAAGAATTGTACAATAATGACTGTAATATAACTGCTATGCAAATGTTTTCCAGTGGCCCGCCATGGTAGCAAGTCTCACATGACGGCATGTATATTCATCCAAACACAATGGGAGTAACGAGTAAGTATGATGACAACAAGTTGGTATGACTCCATTTGTAGAATCCAGATGAGTGGGTGTGGCTCCAGTATGTCTAAACAGTTAACAAACATTCCTGTTATAAATACGTGCTAGAGTTGCAATATAATACTATAGTATTTAAATGCAACAATACATAGTCTCCATTGCATCACTATCAAACGACACTAAGTGGAGGATATTGTTGCATCTCTAGTATGTACACTCTATCAGTACAACCTATCTTAATGGCCACTAGTATAGAAAGACAACCACTCTTGAAAAGCCAATTCCAATTGAGAATTTATACACCGTTACCTGCTGAATGAGTGAAGGTGGCAATAAACAAGTTCCACCGTAATTTATACACGTGATCTGATCCTGTATATTCTGTCAGTGGATGAGATCCACTTGGCCAGGACAAAATGTGACTCAAGTGCCCTGGATGATCCATACTCAACCAACTTATGACCCAGTGGCACAATGGAACTGACTATTTATAGAGAATACAATTGTATTTATTTCTAAGATGTGTGGATGTGTGGACACATTACAACACATTACATGTACATACAAGACATGCTACGTACTGTTTTAGCATTTCAAGTCACCACATTATACACGTACCAGTCAACAATGCTTCATAGTGCCCATCAGTAAACCTGAAGAAAAGTTATGAAAAATAAAAATTCACATAAGTACAATGAAACCTCATTAATATGGCAGGCTGTGGGACCAAAAAATTTGGTCTGAATAACAAGGTGGCCTTATTAATGAGGTCATAAGTAATGCTTAGCTATATTTGGGACCTACTAGAGGTGGCCAATATAATGAGGTGGTCTTATTAGAGAGGTGGCCACTAAGTGAGGTTTCACTGTACATATATTTCACAATATTGTGAACAATATTAATGGTTAACAATATACACTGAAACCTGCAGGTCACTTCTTGTGGAAGATTGCTCTCTACACAAAATGACACATTCAGAGATTGTATTTAGATGGATGATACAGTAATGCATTGTGACTTCAATACTCGTGATGTGTCACTGCTAGGAAGCAACCATATACACGGCACTGCCACATCGCACTTGCTCGCACACACAATTTTGCTAAAGATTTTACAAATTGATAATTAAGGGGTGTGGCAACTAGCTGTTTTGCTCGCAAGACTGTGTGGCAGCTGTTTCTCTTCTGTACAAGTGGCCACCAAGACAGATCCACTGTGGATGAAAGCCAGGCATTAGATATTTGGTATTTCATGTGTTGAAGACATTCCAGGGCTTCTGGTAGTCTCAAATCTCACCACAGTTTAACTCAGGCAGTGTTGTGGTCACCACTAAACTACTGGAATGCTGTGTTATGTTCATCTTATGCTTGGCTACTATATTGTAGAACTGAAATGGATACTCTGAAAAATATATCCTATGGATAATGACTTCATCACTTTCTTCATCAGGAGCTTATAAGGACCAATAGTGAAACTTTTTACACTTGGGGCTGACAGTCAACTGCCTATGTCTGAAGCAGTGCCTTTGGTGCTCTAACAGATTGGCTGCCCCCTTGCTGCCAGCACTCACTGTCTCATACGCTGTCATACACTAAATCCATCTCTATAGCCAGTTAGAACAGCATGCTTCTTACCTTTTTTTAAGGCCGCATAATGCAGCCACCTCTTTAAAAGGCAAGGTCAGAAAATTTTGTCCCTACGGCCTGAATAATGACCAGTTTTCACTGTACTATTAGTGATTAGTGATCATGGGGGATTATTTATTAAGATACTAAGATATACAAACGCTACAACCTCTAAATATAGCAGTAAATTGTTTACCCTGGTCCAATGTCTCGTAATAATCGTGACTTCGTGAGAGACTCTACTGTGACAAATACACGTTTATCACAGGGGCGTAGCTAGCTGGAAGGTGGTGGGGGGGCAGGCCCCTTGAAATGTTCAAAATCGTTCGTGACTGTACAAAAGGCTAATGACCCAGTGATGGGCTAGCCAACATACGGTGTTGTATTACTACAGCTTACATAACTTACTACGTAACTACATTACTATCAGTTGCCACTTATCAATGGAGGTATTTACGTCGAGCATCATCGCACGTGCCACAACTGTACTCCAACAAATTCGTCCACAATCCATTAGAACTACAGGTATATTGTGAATAATTTAGTACAAATACAATGTATCACAGTAACTTACATTAGCTACAATCTGTGCCAGTCCTCAGTACCAGGCACACCGCTGGCATAATGTGACGAGTTCACTCACTTCAGCCGGCGAAATTCAAATGCCACGTCTTGCATGCATATGAAATCCCAGCTCTACATCCCTGAGGCGGTGACACCTCTCTTGCTAGTAGAACTTGTAAGGTTGTACCAGATCCACCTGACTGACTAAGTAAAAATGGCATGCTACTGCCAGTATGATCAACTCGAGAAAATAAAGTTGGTAGCTACATTTAATTTATCACTTTGTAGGCAGTAGGTTCCTAGCATCATCGCATATCACTGAACACTGAACTCTTGTCACTTCTGAGTTGCGACTCTTGCGAGGTCACTATCACGTGAGTAGTCAGGCTAAATATAGAAGTGGATGTCTAATATTTTCGTTTGGTGTCTGCTAGCATGACCTGACGGTTCTTCTACCTTTTCAACTACTGCATGTTGAAAGCCTAGCAAGTGGATAGCCGATGTATTGAATACTACATCGAGTTGTTTGACAGTTTTAGATTGTGTTGAGTGATGATCAAAATATAGCAGTGTGTGGTTACAATTTAATGTGTACACCTGTATTACTGTATCTACATTACTTATTACAGTCACAATTATTAAAAGTTTACCTCTAGCTACATAATATGTTAGATACGGTTTAATATTAGCTACATAATATTCAAAAAAGCTCAAGCTGGGTTACCATTAAAGCTGTTAACCATGTACTTATACAAGAAGTATTCTTGTGTTCTTATCTTCTGCAGCAAATTGGTCAATCACTTCATCTAGTGAAAGTTCCTTCTCGATTGAAAGCACCGCCAAGTCCACTAGTCGTTGCTGAGACATTGTTGAACGCAGATACGTTTTTGTACGTTTCAGGCAAGAAAAAGACCTCTCACATTCAGCTGTACTGACAGTAATTGTAAGAGATATTTGGAGTAGTTTGAACAACTCAGGAAATGCATCACGTAAAGGTAAAATTTCTAAAATAACTTCATTTACACTTTCCAGCTCTTTATCTTTTAGGGTCCTCTTAGCTAAGGTGCATTCTACAGTTAAAGACTCCCTATCTAAGTGATATCCAGTGATGAGGGGCATTAAATGCTCTACCTCCAGAAAGTTAGGAGATTCGGGATGACAGCACTGGATTGCTTTCATCAGTTTAACATTTTTATTATCAAATCTCTTGTGAAATTCAGTTATCACTGCATCTAGCATTACAAAATACAAGGAAACCCTGTATTCATCTGAACCTGTTGGGATAGTCCTATTTCCAGTAGTTTCCATGACAATACCATCATGTAACCATCTTGGTGCTCACCGTTGGCGCTGTGGTCTCAGTGGTGTAACAGTGATGTTGTTCAACGCAGCCACATCATGGATATACTTATACATCTTATCCCACTCTTCATCACATCTAAACTGCTGAAGTGTTTCTAAGGTAGCAGTTGCCAAATCTGCTGTTTTACCCATATCTATGCGTGTATTTTGCAGGTGGTCAGATAGTCGTTTTGTGTAGGATAAGATTCTCCAAACAATGATAAGTGTTGTGAGAAATTTAAACGAGTTGATTTGTAAATAAATTCCTGAAGCCTCAACTGCTTTACATCTATCATCACCATCTATTATGGATTGCAGTGTTGCCAGTATTGAATCTATTGTACTGCACACAGCATCAACAGCAGCATACCTGCAAGCCCAACGAGTGTTTGAAAGATGCTGCAGTTGACGTACTGGTTTGTGAGGGTGCAAAGTGGTTTGCTGCTGTATATACAATGTATGTGCTTTACTGGATGACATGAAGACATACAAAATTTCTAGTAATGCAAAAAATTCTGCTGCCTCAGGTACAGATTTTGTGCTGTCTACTAGAACAAGGTTGAGGCAGTGAGCATAGCAGTGTACGTACACAGCCATGGGTGCAACTGCTCTAATTCTTTGTTGCACACCTGAACAGCGTCCACTCATGACAGAAGCACCATCATACCCCTGTGAAACATACCACTGGGGTCTAACCCATTATCATCCAAGACTTTAAGGATCAATGAGGACAATGCTTCAGCATCAAGGAACTCAGCCTTAACATATGTCAAGAAATGTTCATGTATTTTAGCTGTGTTCATGTCTACGTACCTTATAACAATAGACAACTGTTCTACTTTAGAACAGTCTTTAGTTTCATCTGCTAATACTGAATATACTCCAGCTCTTTTAACACTTGAACAAATTTTTGAGGTTACATTGCTTGCCATTCACTTTAGCAATGTACTCTGCATGTCAGGGGATGTATATGTAGCATTCCTAGGGCCACATTCTAACTGCTGGTGAACTATTGGATCGTGTTTTCCAATCAGGTTCAGCAGTTGCCTCTGTTGAGGGAATCACAACCCTCCCTATGACCACGAAGTTCTATTTCTTGTTGGGCACAATACAATAATGCTTCCATGATTGATGTAAGGTAGTGTTGATTTTGCTTGATTTTGGTTGACCTATTTGAATTAGACCATTCTGGAATACTTGTTCCTTGCTGCAAGTTCAGTTTATATTGCTGCCATGCTACTTCTGAACTTTTGTGAGAAATGCTATTGGCATGCCGGCTAAGTACACCATTCTTACCAGTAGCCTTCTTCCAGTTTCTGAACCCAGTAACAGTAAAACTAGCTTCTGGTCTAGATACACCAAAACTGGTAGTTGATCCAAATATGTGGCATGGATAACAAAAACATGCATCACGTTCTATGGAATACTCCAACCACTTAAACCTATCATACCAAGATGCACTAAAGCTTCTACTACTGCTACCAAACTTTGTTTGTGGAAATATTACATTCTTTGGTTGTGCTGGAGGAAAAGCAGCTGTCTGTGCTATATCACTAGGCAATGTAGGAATGGAACTGATGGTAGGTTCAGTGGTATTGGTTACTGAGGCAGTTGCAATGTTCGATGGCCCTGGGAGATCAGGAGCAGCTGTAAGCATAGCACCAGCAGTCGTACTGGTGGGCAGGGTAACACCATCGTTGTGCAAATATCTCTCAGTCTCAGACTCACCACTGAATGTACCAGGGTCTTCATCTGAGCTGCTGTTAATAAAAATAGGGGAATGGCAAACGTACGGAGGAGATGGTGGTACTGACACCCATTGTGCAACATAATTTGTTACTGGTACATTCACAGATTGCTGATTATTAGCAGACGCAGTATCACTGTCTATTATATTGCATACCTCTAACTCTGACACCTGAGGTCTTGGGACCTGGTCGTGCAAGCCAGACTTCGGCGATGAATCAGAACATCCAGAGGTATGCGACACACCTGCAATAACGGAGTCTGCATTCGCTCGAGGTTGTTTTGAAGGTGGTGCACTAAACAGCGTTACTTGGCGGATTCTCGACATAATGCAAATATTTGTTACACGTGGCCAGGACTGTACGTGGCGAATCGTGGCAATTACTGTGAAATGTGCGTACGGGGGAAACCCCTAGGGATTCAGACATACCATATTTTTGGCGCATCATTTCATTGCTTGTAACGCGCAAGAAATCATTATCACGATTCACGAACGAGTTGAATGTTGTGTGCGCTAGCAACCCTTGGTGATACCATGTATAGTAGCGCACAGTAAGATAATTTGGGATGCGTGTCATTTACTGGTAAGTTTGTGAAAAAAAAAATAGTGATGGGGGGGCAAATGCCCCCCCTTGCCCCCCCTTAGCTACACCTCTGGTTTATCATGATATGTGCTAATCGCCTTTTTACAATTAAGTTTTACAACACAAATACATGTATAGTTAAACTCACCAATTGCGACTAAATCCCTTCAACACGAAAAGATAAGTAATGAGACAACCTTGGAGACAACAGCCACACAAGCCTATTCTGGTGAGTTTATTTAGTAGTAATATAAATTTTAAAGGCGTTTATTTACAACAGGACATAATTACGCGCCCCTCTATTGTCTCTGTACATACTTGCCTTTTCTTTACTATTCTCATTTCATTTCACAAGATCTCTTGGCAGGGGCGTAGATTCTTCACTTGAATTAGTCAATGCTTGAAGTAGATCGAGATACTCTAATAGAACAGTCACATTTCTACAAGTGCCATATTTTTATATTGTAAAGTGTGTAAGTAGCTAGTAATTTAAACTATACAATCCGATGCTAAGCAGAAGTTGTAACTATGCTAAATATTGATTGTTGTGTTACAGCTGTTTTGTGACTGCTATAATAGAGTATCTTGATCGTTTCAATGCAGTACAAGATGAAAGGCAAAGTGTTGTTAAGGGTTTACTAGTTTAAATGGGTGTTAGTTGACTGCAGTTGCATGCCACTAACAGGGCCGTCCAGAGAAATTAGAGGGCCCAGGGAAAAGAGTTAAAGAGGGGCCCAGGGGCAAGGAAGGGTCTAGATCCTGACTGCTCTATTAGAGTATATCGATCTTTCTTTAAATAGGTATTCAAGTGGCCCCTTTCGGGCTGTGGTAGGGGGAAAATACCCCAGTTACCCCCAATGTGGGCGGCCCTGGCCACTAAAATTACAGTTATATTTTAATATTCTGTCACTGTAATCTGGGGTTTCTGTCAAAACCATGGAAACTCACCTACTGTTATCAACAGTGCATTGCTTATTCTAACAAAAAGTATTGAAATCCCATCCAAAAACAGCTTATAGCTGTAACAAAAGTGCGCGTCCAAGTAAAGCAGAGTTAACTGTGACAAAAAGTAATGATATCATAATGCGGCCATGTGCGAGGTGTGCAAGTTGTAAAATTAATATTAGCTAATCAGATAATACAATGTTATTGTTAATGTGTTAATGAGAACTATGTGATGCTGCTAGTTTTTAAGTGTGTGAGCATCTTCATAAATGCCACATAAATTTAATTCTCAATAAAGCAATGTGTATAGATTCTCTGATGGTAATAAATAGTTTGAGTTTGGCCGCCTTTCCTGTATATGGCAATGCTACGAACAAAGGAAAGGTGGCCAAACTCAAACTATTTATTGCTATCAGAGAATCTATACACATTGCTTTATTGAGAATTAAATTTGTGTGGCATTTATGACGATGCTCACACACTTAAAAATAGCAGCATCACATAGTTCTCATTAACACTTTAACAATAACATTGTATTATCTGATTAGCTAATATTAATTTTACAACTTGCACACCTCGCATATGGCCGCATTATGATATCATTACTTTTTGTCGCAGTTAACTCTGCTTTACTTGGACGCGCACTTTTTTTACAGCAATAAGCTGTTTATGGATGGGATATATATATATAATTATATATTATTCAGTTTTCTCGTCGATTGATCGATAGTATCCGGCCCCACTAAGCCTCCGTATCTAGCAATATGCTCTTCCGTATTTCGAAATAGCGATTGTAATTCAGTTAAATTTTAATTTTAAAATACTGATCGTAATTCATTTAAATTATATTTAATGAAAATCACACTATTAGCTGTAGCTGATATGGTCGATTAATAATCACTATCATAGTCATAATTATCAATCCCTTGCAAAAGCTGAGATGAGCTGATCTGACTAAAAAATAAGAGTACATATAATGTGTAAATACTACAGTAGAACAGTGAAATACCTGTGATTCCTATTAGTATCTGGATCTCTCCTTCTGCAGGACTCATGCAACAACAATTCACTACAATGTGAAAAAGCTTGAACAGCAGTTTATTACAACAAACACAATACTTACCGTTGCAGTGTCTCCCTGTCGTCATTTGATCTTGTAGGCAAATCACTAAAGAACAAAAAACAAAAGGTAACAGTCTAATGAACTACTTAAGGTGTAACTAGCACACAATAATTTAACTATCATATAGAGAGTGAGAAACTTTAGCAGAGTTAAACTTAGTTGGCAAATTTCTATTTAGTGAAATATGAATTTCTGTTATACAGTTACTCTGCTGCATACAATTTTGCATACAATGATTGCATGCACTAGCTGTTTAGTCAGTTTGCAGTTCGACTGAGCACATCACGTCCTTCTGTCTCTAGATTTTTAATTGATTCCAGGTCATAAAGTAAGGAGTGTTATATTTGATGTCTACTTCTAAAAACCAGGTGCCGCGCAGCTCTACTTGGACTTAATCGCCAATACATAAATATTACATACATTGTACTTTGGGCTTTTGTTTTGTAATATTCACATACAGTGTTTTAAATCACTGCATAGCTACGTATGATTCCTACGGAGTCTTGCTGGCCAGACACTATTCTGCACAGGGAATTATCCTGTGCACAGAGTAGCATCTGGCCATTGAGACTACCCAATAGAATACAATCACAGGTGAAAATAATGCTTCCTACAGTGGAACCGTGTTAACAGTACTGAAGTAAGTGGTCAACTTTGTATATTGCAATGGCTACCATCACAAGGTATTTCCAATGCATTGTGGGCTGTGTTAAGCGGTCACCTGTCTAACACTTACAAATTGCTGTACACATATTTTCAACTCTCACAGAGTGGTTGCTGCCTTATAAAGAGAAGTTGGGGCTCTGTTTCAGTAAACTCACAATTATCACAGTATAATCCATCTGGCCTCAACCATATGCATGCATGCACACTCATACACACAAATGATCAATGTGAATAAAGTAGTTGTGAAGTTTAAGTGGCAGGCATCAGGAACACAGAACAATTGACTGTACAGCAAAAAAATTTATAGGCGCTCTTCAGTCAGACATAACTAACAAAGGAAACAAGCTGACATGCTGTATAGAATGAGGTGGCAAAAGCAAAACCAGATGTCAACACCTATAGTATGTTCACGTTGAGTTGAATCCTGAAAAAATGGCTAAAAATTAAAAGTGGATTTTTTCTCAACAGAATTAAAATTCAGCCAACCAGATGATTATTGGTAACAGCAAAGGTGTCAACAACAGACACGTACGGTTTGGCTCCATTACAAGTTCGGGTGTATTGGACACTGTACTTATATGGCTTCCCCATAGGAAATGTATTGTGAAAATTTTGATTGACCATATACTGTAAATATTATGTCTAACATTTGAACAAGATCTTGAAATATTTTTAGCATGTTAAGCAGTACTACTAATGAGCCAAATTTCAAGATCGTGTGTAATTGCATCCATGAGTTATTAAATGTTTTTGAGGGTTCAGCTCAACGTGAACATACTATAAGTAGGCAAGGTCAGTTGGACATTGATGAAATAGTTGGGTGGGCTGCTTCCCAGTTAACACCAGCTATAAGTTCCCCAATGAACCTTATCCGCAACTACATCAAAACAGAAAAATGGCCGACAGAGTGTGGTAGTTTGTACAGTAAGCCATTGGGAGAGATGGCTTTTTGCTCTGATAAGTTGATAATGTTTATGCAGTTCAGCATGGGGCTTTGTGAGGCATACATACTTACCTAAAAGACAAATTAGTTGTCTGGTTGAATTATTTCACACCGCAAATTCATGCTAACCAGTCTTTTACCTTCATTATCCCATGGCTTCATGTCCAGAAAGTTGTAAACTATCAATGCACCGATAATTGGTGGATAATCAGAAATTGGCTTAATCGGCAATATTTTCAATATTGGTATCAGTAATTATTTTGCCAATATGTTTTTGCTGAACCAGATGATATTGCTTTCATAAAAAGTAGATCAAAATAGTGTTTTTAAAATGACAATTTCATCAAATTCATGTGAAATCTTGGGAATTATAAACATTGGATCTGTCATAGGTATCGGTCATCATGTGAATTATAATATCAGCTAATTGGATAATCAGAAAAATCTCATATCGGCGCATCACTATTGTAAACAAAGTCTATTTTGATGAACACGCTACAAAGTATCGCCGATCACACCGCCATTTTGTCAATTATGATGTAATTGTGAATATAGCTCATTCATACAGTAATCAAATTATTACTCAAAATACTACCAAAGTGACACACATGCATGCATAGGCGGATCTGAGGGGGGGCCAAGGGGTGCTGTGCCCCCCCTGGCCCTTCCCTTGCCCCCCTTGGATTCACAGTACTATATTGATACTAGAAACCGTGGAATCATGCATTCACACTGTATTCAGAAGTATAGAAAGCCAATGGACAAATAGAAGACAACAGTTATAAATGTACTTTACAGTTATACTGTACACTGTAAAGAAAGTAAGTTTAAGTTTTTGTGCCAAGATCGAGATACTCTAATAGAGCAGTCACTACTCTAATCCAACAGTCACAATTCTAATGTCATTATAACAATACTAGCTACGTACACCTTTATAGCTATTTACACTTTACCATCAAACAGGTTTTATCTCAGATAGGCTAACTAATCTTTATATACATTGCAAGCATACACTTTTTAGCTAAATGTTACCAAAAATGCTCCCAAATCCAAACCTAGGAGGTCTAATTTTAAAAAATTTTCCCTAACTACAATCTTACAATTGTATGTCTATCATTCATCCAGCTATACTGAATATAGTTATGCAACTGAGTATAACCTGTGTACTAGAATTCCTCTTAGTGGGATAGACACTGTTGTACACTAAAACTTTTTGCCCCCCCTTGGCCCCCCCTGACAGTGCCTCCTAGATCCGCCTATGCATGCATGAATTTTTGTACATGTACACCCCTGTACAAATTGTTGTATACGTATGTACAAATTTTGCAAGGGACGTAATTTTCTGCAGATCAAGACACACGGTAGTGTGTCATGCGGCTCAAAAATCCGGCGCGCCACACCCGTGAGTATAATGACAGGAAGAACGAAAACGTCATTTTCACACCTTTGTATCTCAGTGATCACTTATCCGATTGGAACCAAATTTGCTACACAGTTGCCCGCCAGCCAGGGGAGTATACATTCAAAATTTGAAGGAAATCGCTCCAGCCATTTCCGAGATACGAGCTGCCAAAGTTTCTTTTTTTCTTCTTCGTTTTTTTTCTTCTTCGTCTTTTTGCACACTTGCAAAAATTGCTATAACGAGCAAACGCGTACTCCGATCGCCATGAACTTTGGCACACAGAAAGGGAGTCCAACGGCGAATCCTACCATCACATTTGGTACAAATCCGATGAATGGTTCAGGAGTTATGACCGATTATTCGCGTAAAACAAGATCGATTTGTTGTCACGCCTACAGGGTAAATCGCTTCATGGAATGAGTTGAAAAATTGCTATGTAGATGGAGTAACCATCGTAGGAGTGCCTTTTGGTGGTTTGAAAGGAATCGAGATAAAGACCATGGAGATATGACACAAAACCCAACCTGTGTCACAATTACGCGATCGATTTTTACGAATAAAAAAGTACTAGTTTTCACGCCTACTAGGCAAACCGCTTAAAGCAATGAGCTGAAAATCGGTGTATAGCTGAAATAATCTTCATAGAAAGTCCTTGCAGTAGTACAGAAGAATCGGATTACAAACCACTGAGTTATGATTCTGAAGCCAACTCCATGTAGCAAATGCGAGATCGAGATACTCTAATAGAACAGTCACCCTAATAGAGCATTCGACTAATTTATTTACTCCATTATAGAATTTTATTACATCACAAGTTATTCTGTAGGGAGTTCAGCTGCAAACAGTTAATCTTATAGACAGTTCAGCAAGAAGCAAGTCACCATGTGGAGAGTTAAGCAAATATATCACTATAGAGATTCAGAACATTACAAGTCACACTGAAGAAAGTTCAGCTATAAACAAGTCGTGCACCCTGTAGAGAATTCAGCTACAATTAAGTCACTCTCTAGAGAATTCAGCTACACAGAATTCAGCTACACACAAGTCACTGTGGAGAGAGTTCAGCTACAAACAAATTACCCTGTAGAGAGATCAGCTACAAATAAAACACTTTGCAGAGTGTTCAGCTACAACAAATCAACCTTTAGAGCGATCAGCAATGAACAAATCAACACAAATCTACCTGTAGAGAGATAAGCTAGAAACAAATCACCCTGTAGAGAGTTCAGCTACAAAAAATCACCCTGTAGAGACATCAACTAGAAACTAGACACAATGTGAGGAGTTCAGCTACAAGCAATCACCCTGTAGAGAGTTCAGCTAAAACAAATCAACCTGCAGAGAGATCAGCTACAAACAAATCACCTTATAGAGAGTTCAGCTACAAACAAATTACCCTGTAGAGAGATCAGCTAGAAACTAGACACAATGTAAGGAGTTCAGCTACAAGCAAATCACCCTGTAGAGAGTTCAGCTAAAACAAATCAACTTGCAGAGAGATCAGCTACACACAAATCAACTTGTAGAGAGATCAGCTACAAACAAATCACCCTGTAGAGAGATCAGCTAGAAACTAGACACAATGTAAGGAGTTCAGCTACAAGTAAATCAGCCTGTAGAGAGTTCAGCTAAAACAAATCAACCTGCAGAGAGATCAGCTACAAACAAATCACCTTATAGACAGTTCAACTACAAACAAATTACCCTGTAGAGAGATCAGCTACACTCAAATCAACTTGTAGAGAGATTAGCTACAAACAAATCACCCTGTAGAGAGATCAGCTAGAAACTAGACACAATGCAAGGAGTTCAGCTACAAGCAAATCACCCTTTAGTGAGTTCAGCTACAAACAAATCAACCTGCAGTGAGATCACCCACAAAAACGCACCTTGTACAGAGTTCAGTTACAAACAAATTACCCTGTAGAGAGATCAGGTAAAAGAATTCACCTTGTAGAGAGTTCAGCAACAAAGAAACCACCATGTAGAGAGTTCAGCTGCAAACAAATCACCCGGTAGAAAGATCAGCTAGAAGAAGTCACCTTGTAAAGAGTTCAGCTACAAAGAAACCATCATGTACAGTGTTCAGCTACAAAGAAACCACCATGTAGAGTGTTTAGCTGCAAAAAATCACCTGTAGAGAGTTCAGCTAGAAACAAATCACCCTGTAGAGAGATCAGCTAGAAGAGGTCACCTTGTAGAGAGTTCAGCTACAAAGAAACCACCACATAAAGAGTTCAGCTGCAAATAAATTACTTGTAGAGAGTTCAGCTACAAATAAATCCCCCTGTAGAGGGATCAGCTAGAAGAAGTCACCTTGAAGAGAGTTCAGCTACAAAGAATCCATCATGTAGAGAGTTTATTTACAAACAAATCACCCTGTAGAGAGATCAGCTAGAAGAAGTTACCTTGTAGATAGTTCAGCTACAAACAATTCATCCTGTAGAAAGATCAGCTAGAAGAAGTCACCTTGTAGAGTGTTCAATTACAAAGAAACCATCATGTAGAGAGTTCAGCTGCAAGCAAATCACTCTGTAGAGAGTTCAGCTACAAAGAAACCGCCATGTAGAGAGTTCAGCCTCAAACAAACCACCTTGTAGAGAATTCAACTACAACAAATCACCCTGTAGAGAAGAAGTTACCTTGTAGAGAGTTCAGCTACAAAGAAACCATCATGTAGGGAGTTCAGCTACAAAGAAACCACCATGTAGAGAGTTTAGCTGCAAATAAATCACCTGTAGAGAGTTCAGCTAGAAACAAATCACCCCATAGAGAGATCAGCTGGACGAAGTCACCTTGTAAAGAGTTCAGCTACAAAGAAACCATCATGTAGAGAGTTCAGCTGCAAACAGATCACCCTGTAGAGAGTTCAGCTACAAAAAATCACCCTGTAGAGAGTTCAGCTAGACGAAGTCACCTTATAGAGAGTTCAGCTACAAAGAAACCATCATGTAGAGAGTTCAGCTACAAAGAAACCACCATGTAGAGAGTTTAGCTGCAAACAAATCTACCTGTAGAGAGACCAGCTAGAAGAGGTCACCTTGTAGAGAGTTCAGCTACAAAGAAACCATCCTGTATATAGTTCAGCTACATTTCAAGTCACCCAGTAGAGAGATCAGCTGCAAAAAAATATCCTGTGGGGAATAATGGGCATGTAATAAATATATGTATATAATTACTAATAAAATCAAAAATAATTGAAGTATTACAAATCTTCTTTAAGTTCTTTTCTTCTTCCTGTGGTAAAGAAAAAAACACATGGATTAAAAAAGCCCCAAAGCCAGCCATAGGCCGGCTTTGCAGTATACAAATACAAAAAGAAGTGATATCTAATCAAAAACAGCCAAGCTGTAAAAAAAGGTGTGGCCCCCAACAAGGCCATGGTGAAAAAAGATGTGAAATCCAAGGTGGCGGCCAAGAAATGGCTGTGATGGTAGGTTAATGGTTACATTTTAATAACGACAATTCAGGTGAATTTTGTGCCACTTGGTCTTGGAATCAAATTCACCTGAATTGTTGTTATTAAAATTTAACCATTAACCTACCGTCACAGCCATTTCTTGGCCGCCACCTTGGATTTCACATCTTTTTTCACCATGGCCTTTTTGGGGGCCGCACCTTTTTTTACAGCTTGGCTGTTTTTGATTAGATTAACTTTTCAGGATACTTTGCAGGTTTATTTTTGAGAATCACTCGTACTTCACTGAGGTTAACTGTTGATCCTAAAACAATTGTTAATTTTTGAGGATGAAAAAATTTTTAGACAGCTAGCCAACCAACCGTAAAAATGATATCACTTGAAAATTGTATGCACACGGTACATGTACACTACACACTAAACACACATGCACGTATGCACACACAGAGTAATCACACACAACAACACTGAACACACACACACACACACACACACACACACACACACACACACACACACACACACACACACACACACACACACACAGCCCTTGATTCTCATTACATACATACCAGTCATTTGAGGACACCATGCCATGTCGTATGCTTCCTCCCCTGGACCAAGTATTAAAAGACTAGACTTTGAAATAACGTTTAGTAAATATATAGTCAAATACTGTACCTGCTGGGTCACCTAGGTGTAACACTGCTATGCCTAGGGTTTCTGCTAGTATGTGGCCTATGCAAAACAAACTTCATAATAAAATGTAGAGTGTCTGTTTGTATACTTACGATTGTTGCTGTAAAAGTATTTGCACAGATGCTGATGATGAGCTACAAATATTGACAAATAAACCTAATTATTCTAAAGAAACAAAACTACCTTTGTAAAGGTGGCTGACGGATTGCACTAGGACTACTGCTGATCGGTGTCATTGGATTTGTAAGAAACATAACACAAGTACGGTATATCCTAATTTAGCTTACATGGTGGAATGATTGCTTCTAGGTGTTGGTGTTGGCTGACTGTATTAATATCAAATTGAACTAAAATACACGGTTACCCTAATATAGCTTACATGGTAGAATGATTGCCTCTATTTCCATTAGAAGTTGGTGTTGGGTGACTGTATTATTATCAAATTGAACCAAAATATATAGCTACCACAGCATGTTCTGTTCTGTCTGGCTCTTGATGTAAAGTACTGCAAACAACAACTTTAATAATAAAAACTTCAATCTCATGATCACCTTTTCACTGCCCATTGAACTGCGTCCCTTGGAATGGGCAGTGAAGATGGAACACCTTCTATCCTAGGCTTGGCGGAGAAGCGACCAGCACACACTTCCTTTTCTTTGATGTGGTCACCTAAAACTTGCTTCAGTTCTTCTAACTCTGCCAAAATCATTGTATAATACAGCAATTTAACCACACATACATTACTTTCAGATGGTAAAGCTTCATTGATCCACTCTCTTCATCACTGCTCTCCTCTGTCATGTACAGTGGATCAATTTGCTCCCATAAATTTTGCTCTTCATCTGACCTGATGACCTTTTCTCTTCTCCTGAACAGTTGTATATAAGCAAGTAACATAAACAAACAGATTTATCATATTTAGCTGGTGAAACAAAATTCTAAAACTTGAGAATTAATCCCAAATGTTTGCACAAGTCTTGACTATCTAATAAAATACAGGCCATTGTAATAATATATTAGATATGAGATTTCATTTAAATCACAAATTCTCTTTAGCTTTAACAAACTAAGCACTAAATAGCAGAACCATTGCTTGTTTATCATACTGAAAATCTTTTGTGTTATCGACCCTGACATTGTGTTGAAAGCTCACTAACATTATCTCGTAGATTGCAGTGAGCATCTAAAGGAACAAGTTGATGTTGTGCTACTTCTAAAACCACGTGCCATGCAGCCACTCTACTTAGACTTGTTACTACACTCAGTTTGAGCAAAGAAGAAGAAAGTTATCTTGAGCTAAAGCTTAGCTACAGTTTAACATATGGTTTATTTAGCCAGAAAGTTGCTTTGGTGCACAGGTGCAGGTGTGGAAAGACAAGCATACACACACTTTTCGTAAAACAATTTCAGTGAACCAGGCACACTGTGAGTGCGTGACTGGTTTAAAAACTAGTTGTAAGAATGTGATGGTTTAATCTAAAGTTTACATTTAAACTTTGAAATTCACTTCTACACTGGATTCCTCAACTGTTAGTTATCTAATCAAAGATAAAATCAAAGAACAAAGCTAAGACCATTCTAATAGAGTTATTAGTGATAAGATTTAGAGTCTCCAACACCAAAGACTGTTTCGTTTTTTAAGGATACTCTTCTCAAAGTACTCTTATGAACATTCTGTCATCATAATTGCTCAGTGAGTCGGCACTACAAAAATTCTATACAGGAATGAATTTTGATTTACAAATCATATACACAACACTGTACGAGGTAGTCAGGTACAGCGTGTATAATGTTTACCCTGTCCTGGTATCCTTCTTCTTATTCTCAGCAACCTTTGCCACTCTATGAGGTAGGGAGTCATTGTATGTTCTTCTCCTGGACTCATAATAGCGGTGTACTGCAGCTAGGAAATAGTTATCAACACAGTCAAATTCTACTATACCATGAGTATTTATATACACAATAGATAGCATGCACCACATACACAAACACGCACGCACACAAACATGCACACACTACACAAAGATTTATGTATTTATAACATAATTTGACTACATGTCAAGATGGGTGCATCTCAACAGTATGCTGCCCAAGATGGGTGCATCTAGCAGCATAAGTCAATACTGTGAATATTCAAACACACACAATGCACACACACAAACAACACACACTCGGTGTGACTCAAACCCACACACAAACAGACTACACACAAAGGTATTTACGTAACATAATTTGACTACATGTCAAGATGGGTTCATCTCAACAATATGCTGCCCAAGATGGGTGCATCTAGCAGCATAAGTCAATACTATGAATATTCAAACACACACACTCCGCGTGACTCACACCCATACACACACACATACACACACACACACACACACACACACACACACACACACACATACACTACTACACACTACACACACTCTACTACACACTACACACACACACACGCACATAAACAGTTAGTAAAATGTGGTGACCGATTTGTCAAGATGGGTGCATCTCAACAATATGTTGCCCAAGATGGAAGCATCTAGCAACATAGGTCAAAAAGGAGCTGAACACACACACACACACACACACACACACACACACACACACACACACACACACACACACACACACACTACTACACACTACACACACATGTGCACGTAAACACTTAGTAAAATGTGATGACCGATTTGTCAAGATGGGTGCATCTAAACAATATGTTGCCCAAGATAAGTGCATCTAGCAACATAGGTCAAAAGGATATGAACACACACACACACACACAAACACACACGTAAACACTTAGTAAAATGTGGTGACCGATTTGTCAAGATGGGTGCATCTCAACAATATGTCGCCCAAGACGGGTGCATCTAGCAACATAGGTCAAAAGGATAAAAACACACACACACACACACACACACATACACTACTACACACTACACACACACTACTATACACTACACACACACACGCACGTAAACAGTTAGTAAAATGTGGTGGCCAATTTGTCAAGATGGGTGCATCTCAACAAT
The DNA here is from genome assembly GCF_963678975.1 of Dysidea avara. NCBI lineage: Eukaryota > Metazoa > Porifera > Demospongiae > Dictyoceratida > Dysideidae > Dysidea > Dysidea avara. Next base: position 24,403,686 of record NC_089272.1, on the reverse strand, counting down.
ATGTCGCCCAAGATGGAAGCATCTAGCAACATAGGTCAAAAAGGAGCTGAACACACACACACACACACACACACACACACACACACACACACACACACTACTATACATGCACGCGCACGTAAACACTTAGTAAAATGCGGTGACCAATTTGTCAAGATGGGTGCATCTCAACAATATGTCGCCCAAGATGGAAGCATCTAGCAACATAGGTCAAAAAGGAGCTGAACACACACACACACACACTACTACACACTACACACACACATAAACACTTAGTAAAATGTGATGACCGATTTGTCAAGATGGGTGCATCTCAACAATATGTTGTCCAAGATGGGTGCATCTAGCAACATAGGTCAAAAGGATATGAACACACACACACACACATACACACACACACACACACACACACACACACACGTAAACACTTAGTAAAATGTGGTGACCAATTTGTCAAGATGGGTGCATCTCAACAATCTGTCGCCCAAGATGGAAGCATCTAGCAACATAGGTCAAAAAGGAGCTGAACACACACACACACACACACTACTATACACACACGCGCACGTAAACACTTAGTAAAATGTGATGACCGATTTGTCAAGATGGGTGCATCTCAACAATATGTTGCCCAAGACGGGTGCATCTAGCAACATAGGTCAAAAGGATATAAACACACACACACACACACAAACACACACACACACACACACACATACACTACTTAACAATCTTACCAGTACTTCTTTCCAACCGCCTTATGGAACGGGCGTGGGGCTGCCCGCATGCCACCCAACCGCCCCCGAGCAATTATACATTATCAGCCAGCCCCATGCCAACTTTAAGGCGGTTGTACTAGTTGACATGCACTAAATATCACACACTAGGTACGACAAGCTACACACATGCATGATTATTAATCACAATGGCATCAATACACAAGAAAGGCTCACCTTACCAGCAAACTATGTACGATTACCTCCGTTATTAAACAAAGAGAGAAAGCAGGATGGCGGCCTGTCCCTTTCCAACCATCCGCCCCCGAGCTATGCATACAATACAGTCAGGCCACCATCCAATCCTCCCTTTTAAATGTACCTGTAATATTGAATCATGCACATGTGACAATTCACTCTAGTCAAGCCTACCAAGTAGCTAAACAAAGAAGCCAGTTTAGTGGTCTAATTTGGGTGATAACTGGGCAACTGAGGGGGTCACAGAATCGCAGGTCAGCAGGTACCGAGCCGCAGTTGAAGCACATGCATTCACATGTAGAAGCAACAAACCAAACTTATCTTGAATAACATTAACTGCGGCAATGGTGAAAGTTATGCAGCAGCATGCGTCAGCACTCTCCAGTATGAGCAGCCATGAACATTTATGTAACAGTTAACAATAGCTATCATGCAATAACAGCCACGACACTCATGCAACAGGACCTCAATTCAAAGCAGCAAGTAACATGCACGCGGTGGCATTCTTAGAGCAGCAGATAACAAGCACGCAGCGGCACTCTTGGTACAGCCAGCAAATAACAGGCACGCAGCTGCACTCTCGATACAGCAAACAGCATGCACACACGCACGCAGCAGTACTCTCAGTACAGCAAACAACATGCACGCAGCAGCACTTCCAGTGCAATCATAACATGTACGCAGCAGCACACTCTGTGCAATAATAACATGTACGCACCAGCACTAATAACATGCACGCAGCAGCACTCTCAGTGCAGTGGGCAGCATGCACCATCCATCCGCAATAAATATTCATGAGATACTTAGCATGCTTCGAGTTCTAACAGGCATGCAAGTTAAACCACTGATACGCAATAAGCAACGGGTAAAAGTTGTTATTGAAGTCAAGTACACAAAGCTGTGATCATTACACACGCAAACAGTTCAAGGCTATTTGGTTAAAACTTGCCCAAATTTTCTTTGCCCAAATTAGTTTGTTTCCTATAAATTTACTTCCCCCAGTTGCCCAAGTATTCATCCTCTACACGCGGCGCCAAGGTTATATTTTATATTAGTTTATTTATTTTTAATTTTAACATTGGATAAGCAGTGGTTAACAGAATGTACATTTATGTTAACAAATACTAGCATATGGTGTGTCAGTTTAGCTGGTTAATGTGTCAATACATACAGTCTGGGTCCCATTCTGGTTGGTTGGATGCGTCCGTATGAGCTAATAATCGGTGAATAGCTGGAGTTCTTGATGGTTGGCAGTGAATATAAGACAAGTAAGCGTTGCTTGACCAGCGTCCAAGGCTTTTAATCATCCATGTTGGAAGGCCGGCAGCTGCTGCGGTGGTAGCAGCACCTATTCTAAAGCTATGTGATGCATTGTCCATGTAATTAAGACCAGCCTGTGAAAGGAGTTGTCGAATTACTCTAGTGACTGCTGGACAGGACAATAGAGTAAACGTCCCGGCGTGATATAGAAAGGCATTAGGTGGTGTGCTGGTGACAGAATCCTTATATTGTTTGAGTGCCTTAAGTGGGCAGGTAGATGAAGTAGTTTTAAAAATGTGTACAGTGTGGCCTCGTCTGAATGGATCGGTCTTTGATTGGTGTAGAGTGATTGACATTTGTTCTTCATCATAAGTTACATCATCCCAGCTGAGGTTAACATATTCACTTGCTCTGAAGAAGCCATAAAAGGCTATAGTGAATGCTGACCACAGCATAAGCTTTTCTTGGAATGCGTAAGAGGACTGGCGGAGCTGCTCCTTTAAAGTGCGTAGGATGTTAAGGGTAATTGGTAATCTGTTCCGCTGGTTATCGCCCTGATGACGACGAATGCCTCTACAGACTAGTTGCAGGAGGTTATCTCTTGTAGGATCTTGATAACCGTTCTCAATATGGTCAAGGTGAATAGCTGCCAAGTACACTTTAATGGTCTTATAAGAGATGTGGCGAGCTTCATGTACACAGAAGTATTGTAGCGTTAGAGAAGATGCTGGGTGGGTGTGGATACTGTACTGGTCGCAAAAGGCATGGAACTTTGTGAGGCCTGCACTGTACGTACGGCGTGTTGATTGGGCAACTCCATGATACCGGCATTGCAGGAGGCTCGCATGAAGGTCTGTGTCGGCCATGCAGGGGTGCTGTCCGGCCTCAGGTTGGCTGTTGGAACTAGTTTCCAGAACCAGTCCATCTGAAAACGAGATAATGCATGTGCGATATCATTACAAACACCGGGGACATGCACTACACATACATTCAATTGGTGGTGCACTGCACAAAAGTATAACAGTCTTACTAAGGCCATAGTGTGTGCAGCACCAGTTGACCCCTTGTCCCAGATGTCCACAACTGATTTGTTGTCGCAGTGAAATAGGATTTTACGACGCGACCAGAATGAGCCCCATGCTTGTACAGCAGATACTATGGCAAACAGTTCCTTCCAGGTGATATCCATCTGTTACTGGGCAGGCATCCAACAAGCTTGCAGCCATCTGCCCGACCAGTATGTCCCCCAGCCACATGATCCTGAGGCGTCTGTATAGAGGTGCAGTGTTGGTGAGGTGTCCATTCATTTTTCAGGATGAGGCTTTTCCCTGACCATTTGGGTAAGTAGTTAATCCACCATTGGATATCCAGTTGTGCTTCAGTGGTTAAAGGGATGTGATGATTAAGTTTTTTCACTGTAGTGCTCAGGTCGATCATTCTACGGAGAAACATTCTACCCGCAGGGAGAACTTTGCAGCAAAATGATAGTTTACCGATGACTGAAAGCAGCTCCTTTTTAGTGCAGCTATCTTTATGGGTCATCCAATGAAGTTCATGAAGGAGATCTAGTTTCTTTTCGGGTGTTATGCTAGCTTCCATAGTAACTGTGTCTAACTGAATTCCTAAAAATGTTAAGGTGGTGGAAGGGCCTTCCACTTTCGACATCTTAATGGGTGCATTGATCTTGTCACACAATGCAAACATAGCTTGCAGGTTCTGCTTACACACTGGAGAGTCGACGGGGCCGGCAGTAAAGAAATCGTCAAGGTAGTGAAGTAAATATTGAATGCCATATGTGTGCTGTAAAATCCAGTGAATAGAAGTTGATAGTTCATTGAAGATGTGAGGGGCTGACCTAAGTCCAAAAGGTAAACATGTGTCTACATAGAATTGGTGACGCCAGCAGATTCCCAAAAGGTTCCAGTCTTTGGGTCTGACAGGGATGAGACGGAATGCATTTTTTAAGTCTATCTTACTCATGAGAGCTCCAGGTCCTAACGTGTTGATAATTCTATATGCGTCGTCTATGGTGCAGTAAGATAAGGAATATAACGATGGGTCGATGAAATCATTAATACTAAAATTTTGCGGTGCCAATAAGTGATAAATAATTCGCCACCCTCCGTCATGTTTAGGCACAAGGCCTAAACATGAAATCACGCCCATCCAGCCTTTGTATTTTTATGGAGTCACGTGCCCCGAGTAATGGCGTCAGAAAACGCTACTGCCACAGGGACCCTGGATATCGTCTGCGGGACTTTGCAGGCTAAGTTGTTAACCGGTGACTTATCCAGTGGTTCCAGCCTTTGTATTTTGTTGGACTCTAAGACCATTACGCCATGTCAGTTTCAGCGTGAAGCAGCAAAAGCCGCGGCTAAGAATTGGAAGACCACTATCCGTTATAAGGACAAACCCTTGAAACATTTTCTAGAAAACTACGTGGACTCATCTAGAAAACGTTGCTGTCGCTTCATTATTCCTGATGACGCCCCCCTTCTCCGGTGAGGACACAATCCCCTATACATCCTACCCCACAGGATTCTCCTTGTCCTCCTGAAGTTCGGGATTCTCTGTCTCAGGTGTCACCGTCTTGTCCTGAACTTCCTGAGTTTCCACCAGTGGCAAAGTATGATTTTATTTGGGGAACTAAAGATTCTAGCAGTTTTTGTGAAGATCTGAATGTTGTCTATAGAGAGGTGGTTCACTGGCGAAGAAACGTGTTTGAAGTACCTCGTGGTTCAGCTGGTAAGGCCTTTGTTTGTGAGTTGGCAAGATTGTTTCGTGCTGTGGGGCAGGGCTCTGCCTTGGAGTCTATTTCCCTCAAGGCTGTGTTCGTGGCCTGCTCAATCTTGTTACAACGTACTTCTCCTCGTTCTAAACCTGTGGACAATGGAAGAATTCTGGGTGAGAGGATGGTACTCTGGAGGAATGGTGACCTTCTTGGTCTCTTACACGAGGGCAAAACTATTCAGGCCCGTTTGAAATCTGGATGGGGGCATCAGTCAAGTGATCACTCCTCTCGTCTATTTGCCAAGTTGATGTTTGAAGGAAAGACCAAGGCTGCCCTCCAGCTATTGGATGAACAGGGACATGGAGGAGTTTTGAATTTGAATGACAATGTTGTTGTTGATTCCACAACTTATTCAGTTAGAGATGTCCTTAAGTCTAAGCATCCTTCTGCACAGCCTTTATATGTAAACTGTTTACTGCCTGATTGGGCTAATCCACCTGTCATCCATCCTGTAATATTTGACCCTTTAGATGGCTGTGTCATTCGTTCTGCTGCACTCTGGACCACGGGTGCGGCTGGTCCATCTGGTGTGGATGCTCGCTGTTGGAGACGTCTCTGCACTGGTTTCCACTCAGCTTCAAGTGAGTTGTGTGCTGCTTTGGCTTTGTTTGCTAGACGTATCTGTACTTCATTTATTTCCCCAGAAATCCTTTCCCCTTTTGTAGCTTGTAGGTTGATTGCTTTAGACAAGAGGCCAGGAGTGAGGCCTATTGGAGTTTGTGAAGTTGTGAGGAGAATTGTGGCCAAGGCAGTCCTTTCCGTCATCAGAGAGGACATCCAGATTGTGGCTGGTCCTCTGTAAATGTGTGCCGATCAAATAGCGGGTGTGGAGGCTGCTGTTCATTCAGTACGTGAGCTTTTTGGTAATGAGGATTGCGATGCTGTTTTACTTGTGGATGCAAGTAATGCTTTTAACTCATTGAACAGGATAGTTGCTTTACATAACATTAGACAGCTCTGCCCACCCTTTGTTCCAATCTTGATTAATATTTACCGGACTCCAGCTAGTTTATTCATTTCAGGTGATGTAATACTGTCGGAAGAGGGAACTACCCAAGGGGATCCGTTGGCCATGCCCTTTTATGCTTTGGCCACAATTCCACTTCTGAGGTGTCTCCCTTCGGGAGTGGAGCAGGTTTGGTATGCTGATGATGCTTGTGCTTGTGGGAAGTTGACTGTTTTGCGTAAGTGGTGGGACTGTCTGTGTGAAATTGGCCCTTCGTTTGGGTACTTTGTTAATGCGACCAAAACTTGGCTTATCATCAAGGGACATTTGCAGCAGGATGCTGCTTCAGTCTTCAGTGGTTCTGGAATTAGAATATCTATGGAGGGCCGCCCTTATGTGGGGGCTGCTATTGGATCTGATAGTTATGTGAATAGTTTTGTTGTTGAGAAGGTTAAGGGCTGGTCTGCAGAGGTTAAGAGGTTATCAAGATTTGCGGAGAGTCAGCCCCATGCTGCATACTGTGCCTTCACCCATGGTCTATCCAGTCGTTGGCTGTTTGTTTTTCGAACAGTTCCTTGTGTGTGTGTGATGCTTTTCAGCCACTTGAAGATATGATTCGCCAAGTATTTATTCCTACTTTAACTGGCTGTTCACCGCCCAGTGATAGTTCATGGCTCCTGTTTGTCCTTCCTGCTCGGTGGGGAGGCCTGGGTATTTTTGTCCCCACAAGAAGATGTGTTAGTGAGTTGGCTGCATCTCGTGATGTCACGGGACCTCTTAGCCAATGTATATTGAATCATGATTTGAGTTTTGTTGAGGCTGTTGCCTCTCAGCAGGCCAGAAAGGCCCTTTTAAGGAAAGCCAAATCTGAACACTGTTCTACACAATTTGCTGAGCTATACCAACAGCTTGGGCCTTCCTTGAGGCGTGCGATGGACTTGGCTACTGTTAGAGGTGCTTCAAGCTGGCTCACCACCTTACCTTTGAGTGAGCATGGTTTCACTCTCCATAGATCTGCTTTCCAGGATGCTTTGGCTTTGAGGTATGGTTGGTCCCCACTTCGTCCTCCTTCCCTTTGTGCTTGCGGAACCTCCTTTTCTGTTGAACATGCTTTGTCCTGTCCCAAAGGGGGTTTACCTTCCTTGCGTCATAACGAGATTAGGGACCTTACTGCTACCCTTCTTACTGAGGTTTGCTCCCAGGTGTGTGTTGAGCCAGAGTTACAGCCGGTTCAGCATTCTGATGAGTTCCCTCTTGCCACCTCTAATACTCAGGATTCGGCTCGCTTGGATGTTGCTGTAAACGGCTTCTGGGGTGGTCGTTCGGAGAGATGTTTCATTGATGTCCGTGTTTTTAACCCTTTTGCTCCTTCTAATAGTTCCTCCTCTCTGTCGTCCACCTTTAGGAAGCATGAAAAGATTAAGCATCGTGCTTATGGTCAGCGGGTTCGAGAAGTGAAGCATGCCACTTTCACTCCAATTGTTTTGGCTGCCACTGGCGGTTTAGCCCATGAGGCTACTGTTTTTTATAAGCGACTTGCTTCTCTTCTGGCCACAAAGTGGGGAGATGATTATTCTGTGGTTCTGGGTTGGCTGCGTTGTTGCCTGAGCTTTTCGTTGTTGCGCTCGGCAATTCAGTGTATTTGTGGGGCACGGTCTTCCATTGGTGTTTACACCAGGACTCCACAGTCAGTGGACTTAGTGACCGTGGAATCCCATTTGTCTGCTTAATTTTGTTCAGTTGTCCAGCACTTGCAATCTGTGCTGGGGGTGGTAGGAAAGGGCAGTCCATCAAGCCCAGGTTAATAAAAAAATAAAAAGGAAAAAAGGCACAAGGCCTAAGCCAGAAGTACGAAAGTTCGGGAGGGGTGGGTGTTGGAAAGGTCCAAGAATACGTCCTGCTTTACACTCCTCAGTGAGGGTGGTGTCAATTACTTTAGGCTGCTGAGATGCAGATTGTAGATTGGTAGCAAAGTAGGTAAATTGAGGTCCTTCGTAGCCGATTGTACAGCCATGTCATAGATTATTGATAAGTTGCCTGACAAAGGCTTTGTTAGGATGGTTGCTTAATTCACGTTCAAGAACAAACGGTCGTAAGGGAGTCCACGGTAGTGGCTTATTGACGCCTGGGCTGCCTGCGGGAGAGGCAGCTCCTGACCGGATGGTCGCCTCCGCAGTAGTCACATTTATGGAGGTAATTGCAGTATGGGCGGTGGCAGACTGTATTGTTGTAGTCGTGGCAAATTGGTGACTGCAGCTGGGCCCTTCTCGGGTGAGATGGGTGCCCTGGGGCTCGCCGCCTAGTTCCTGGTCCGGTATCTGAAGTTCCCGCGTTTGAAATTCCAATGCTTGAAAATGACGGACGAAAAAGACATCTGTCAGGGAAATGGTTAGTGGCACCACAATGGGGGCATGGCCAACGTTGTGATTGCATGGCTTTCGAAGTCATGCATTCCAGCCACAAATCTGTGTCGCTGATATCCCACCTAAGGGATGGGTCATTCGCAGCTTTGGTACGGAACTTTACATCGTAGTTGAGCCATTCTGATATAGGGTGATCGGAGTTGGCTGAAGTAATAATGCACTGGTACCGTATTAATTCTGCCGCGCAAGAAGGATTGAAAGCTGTGCGGACCGACAGGTATACATTCCAAGCCTCCATCCAACTAGTAAAGGAGGATATCCGTTGTGAGGAAGTGCTATGAGGAACGGCTGGCTGGACTATAAAGGAGTCATCGTCAGAATTCAATCGAAGTGTGACTGATTGCTGGGACAAGGGGTTATGTGTACTAAACATTGATTTAGATAGCAGACTTGCAAAATCATTGTACTCACCTTTGGCGATTTTATCTCTGACTCTAGTTGGGATAACCGGTAGCTGAGTCCTGGTGAGGTTGACTGGTAGCTGAGTCCTGGTGAGGTTGACTGGTGGCATAGGTGATGGCAGGGTAGGCAGAGCAGGTGTGATTGTCGGTAGTGAGGTTCTAGCAAATGTGGCACTAGGTGCTAAAGTAGCTGATGCTACTGCAGTAGTGGATGTAGCCATTTGAATTGGAGCTACCATGGTGGTGTGAGTCGGCCCCGATGCAACAGACAAGTTATCATCATCAACAGTGTTACCTTGGTTTCCTGCAGTTGTGGTTTGATGTTGCTGAAGATAGGTGGCCAGCTGTTCGACAAGTTGTTGTGGCAGGGCCAGAGTGCCAGAATGTGTGGATTGTGTGGTGGAATTTGCTGGTTGAGCATTGGAATTCGTTGTATGGGTAACAGAAGTTGTTGATTGAGAGCCCACAGAACCATTAGTATTTGCTACAGAGGTGATTGTTTGTGAGCCAGCAGCACTCGCAGGATTGGTATTTCTTGGTTGAAGCCAAATGGTAATGCTTAAGGTGTGACCTCAGTGTGTTTACCGTCAACGCTGCCAGTTGAGGCTTGGGAGTGCCTACTAGGGTGTAAGGCTCAGTTACAGGGAGGTCCTGAGATTCGCGCCGGGTCGCTGGCATCACAATAATGAAGTTACTACAGGTGTGAACAACAAATTCAAATGACACAACACAAACAAAATGGACTTACGTACTTGGAGCGTAGACAACGTTGGGTATGTATCCTAGTTGTGATTGTGGCTGAGTTCAGCTGTTATTGGCGGCAGAACTTTCGCGGTCCAACAAAATCCACACTATTATTAGCGACAGGCTTTCTCACAATTTCAGCGACGGGTAGTAGCTATCCCACAGGGTAATACGCTAGCAGCAATTCCGTTCCTGAGAATTTCTAAGCTTGCGATTTTTTCACACTTCAGGCAACGTGGCGGTTCACGAGATACAGCGCATCATGTGAGCTTGGGTTTAGATTTGAATCTCTCTTAGCGCCTGATAATTTCCAGCTACTCTTAGCGCCTGATGCACCGGGTATGTTAACTTCAATTAATTGTTAATAATAAATTACATTACACACTACACACTACACACACACTACTATACACTACACACACACACGTACGTAAACAGTTAGTAAAAATGTGGTGACCAATTTGTCAAGATGGGTGTATCTCAACAATATGTCACCCAAGATGGAAGCATCTAGCAACATAGGTCAAAAAGGATATGAACACACACACACACTACACACACACGCACGTAAACACTTAGGAAAATGTGGTGACCGATTTGTCAAGATGGGTGCATCTCAACAATATGTCGCCCAAGATGGGTGCATCTAGCAACATAGGTCAAAAGGATATGAACACACACACACACACACACACACACACGCACACACACACACACACACACACACACACACACACACACACACACACACACACGTAAACACTTAGTAAAATGTGGTGACCGATTTGTCAAGATGGGTGCATCTCAACAATATGTCGCCCAAGATGGAAGCATCTAGCAACATAGGTCAAAAAGGAGCTGAACACACACACACACACACTACTACTACACACACACACGCACGTAAACACTTAGTAAAATGTGATGACCAATTTGTCAAGATGGGTGCATCTCAACAATATGTTACCCAAGATGGGTGCATCTAGCAACATAGGTCAAAAGGATATAAACACACACACACAAACACACACACACACACATACACTACTACACACTACACACTACACTACTATACACTACACACACACACACGCACGTAAACAGTTAGTAAAATGTGGTGACCAATTTGTCAAGATGGGTGCATCTCAACAATATGTCGCCCAAGATGGGTGCATCTAGCAACATAGGTCAAAATGGATATGAACACACACACACACACACACACACGCACGTAAACACTTAGTAAAATGAGATGACCGATTTGTCAAGATGGGTGCATCTCAACAATATGTCGCCCAAGATGGGTGCATCTAGCAACATAGGCAAATATATGCACACACATTGCATACCAATGCAAACAACTATTTGAACACACAAGAAGATACTTCCTTTTTATCCATTAGACTAGTGTTTTATCAGCCATTACTTACAGCAGGTAGCCTAAAAGATAATGTAGCACTATTTAACAATTGTACTGCATTGAATGGGTAATGAAAATAGTGTCAATAACTGTATTTTACTTTAACCAAGGGCGTTGAATAGAAAATAAACTAACCTTTAGACCTTTCGCCGTCTGCTAGTGAGTTATACGCAGAGAAGATCATTCCTTACATCTGCTGCAACGGATTAAGTCTTTCCTTGCCTCCTAAAACTAATATAGTGAGCCACACGTACTGACTTTGTAGATTGGCACCACCAGCTGCGGTATCACTCGATTCATCAATTAATGGGTGTGTCCAGTAAAACTGACGAACGTGTTTTTCCAGTGCCTGTTCACTGCGGTAGAACGAACTTGAACTGCTGCAGTATCACAGGTAATCAGTGTTCCTGATGTTGTTTCACCGTTTAGGTGGAGAAGACTGTGTATGCGTTTCGCTCAGTTCAACGCCGTTTTTTGCGATAGCTTTTTGCTGTGCTATAAGTTAGCAATATTATAGTTTGCTAGACGCCAATTTCTTCAGCAACTGTCTGTAACTTTGTGGAGGTAGCTACACTGCGAAGATGGTATTCCGCCAGTATTCGCTAACTCAGTGCTGAGGACGAACTGTCTCCAGCCTTTGACTTTGGTTAAGTTGGTAGTAGCATAGATATTATATACTACATACCATTATACTATCTATGGTAGTAGCCTCGGTTAGATAATTATCAGTTTTGTCACTCAGTATAGCTAATCACAACAAGTAGTATCGAGTGGCTTAGCTTTAATAGCATTGACATTTATAACCCGGACCAGTTTTGCTCGGGTAGGACCATTTTTGCTGTCATAGCTGGCCGCCGGACCATTTACATCGAACATATGCGGTCCGGCCAGACCGTTTATGCACCCGGTGTCAGAGTGATATGTGTTTCCCCGAGTTTTGTGTTCCCCGCACGCATATCACTAACTGGCTAGCAATCTGCAAGTCACAGTGATAAATGTTTCCCCGGATATTAAGTTCCCCAGGTAAAGCGTTCCCCGCACACATATCCCTAGGGATGCGTGTTTCCCTGACGTTCTGTTTCGAAGTGCATGTACGTATATACTGTTTTTGCTTTGTTGCTTCTACTACTGCTACTAGCCACTCTGCTGCCCCTTTTCCTGCTGCTATACTTGTCTACTAGCTGCGCCAGCTACTGTGTGCAGGATCTGAGCTCCTTTTGCTGCTCTACTTAGACTACTGCTTGTGGTGGCTCGTAGCTGCTACTGCTATAGCTACTGCTTATACTGTCCTATACTTGCTGCATGCTACCACTATAGCTATACTACCAGCTACTATATATTCACTGCAATACTATGCTTGGTGCTACTATAGCTAGCACTTGCTAGTACAACTATACTATACTATACTTCAATGGCGGATCCAGGATGGGGCATTTGGGGCAAACCCCCTCAAGAAATTGCATACAAGATCGAGATACTCTAATAGATCAGTCAATTACTCTAATAAAGCAGTCACAATGTTCATAAGGCAGTGTAGCTCACCTATGAAGCTATAAATAAGGATTTTATTTTGCATAACATATGTGATAGAATATATTTGGTAAAGGATAACTAACTATTATTGTTGTGACCTTTTTTTTTGCTCTTCAACTTTTTTCAGCAAGGTTCCCCCCTCTTTCCAAACTCTGGATCCACCGTGTACTTGTTACTACTTGTTGCTTAGTTTTTCCATTGAACATATAGTATATAATGCAATACAGATAAGCCTAGTGTTTGAACACTCGGAATTTAAATTTTTCGGTCTGGTTTCCTTGTTTGAATGCGTTTTGCATCGTCACAGTACGTGTACTACTTCTTACCTTCATTATCTCGTGGTTCCAAGTGTAGAAAACTACAGACAACATTTATTTCGAATACTGCGTGCTAAAATCTCTGAAGCCCCCACACTAACACGGCCATTTTGTCAATTATGACATCAAATTTCGTCATTGCGGATATCGTCCATTCTATTGCTTAGCTATTATTACAGAAACACAAATGGCGAAATTTTATATTATATTATATTATTATTACTGTGCAGACCTCTGAAAAGAGTATGGTGCACAGATCACAAACAAACATCAAACAAATAGCTTAATCAACATTAATAATTGTTGCTAGACCAGCTAGTCTTTGCTTAAATTGATCAATGTCCGTAGAGTCAATCACATGTTGGGGTAGAGAATTCCAAAGTTTGATAGTGGAGGGAAAGAAGGAATATAGATAAGAATCAATTCTTGTCATTGGTTGTATAAATCTCTTGCTATGGCCTCTTGTATCATGTAACATTGGTACAGGTGTTAGGTAAGAATTTGCCGAGATGTCAATGAGGTGATTAGTGATCTTAAACATCATAATAGCTTTCTGTTCTTCTCTACATTCAGCAAGGGTCGGCCAGTTAAGATTTGTTAGCATTTGTGTGACACTGGCATAATGGGAGAAGGTATTCATCACAAATCTTGCTGCTTGCCTCTGACTTCTTTCTATCATATATTGATATCCTTTTGTGTGTGTGGTGACCAAATAATGGCTGCATAATCTAGTTTAGACTTTACCATCGCTTTGTAACAATTACTTTTAATTTCAAGTGGGCAGTTATGCAAATTTCGTTGCAGAAATCCTTTAGTTCTGTTAGCCTTGTTGGTAATTTGCTTTATATGTTCAGACCAAGTTAGATTGTGACTAATTGTTACACCTAAGTACTTAGCATGGGCAGCTTCCTTAATATGTTTGGTTTGAATTTTATATTGACTTAGAATTGGATGCTTTTTGTTGGTTATTCTGAGAAACTCACACTTTTGAGGGTTAAATACCATTTTCCATTCATCAGCCCACTTTCCGAGAGAATCCAGATCTCTTTGTAACTGTTGGCAGTCCTGCTCTGAATGAATAGTAGCATAAAGTAACACATCATCAGCATACAGTTTAAGTTTGGATAATATCCCATTTGGCAAATCATTAATAAAACACAGGAAGAGTAATGGTGCCAAGACAGTACCCTGGGGTACACCGGAAGTTACTGTAGATGGATCACTCTGCTGACCCTCAGCTATTACATGCTGGGATCTTTGAAGAACAAAATGTTGTATCCAGCCTAGTAATTTTCCTCGGATACCATAATGATAAAGTTTGTGGAACAAATGCTGGTGGGATACTTTGTCGAATTCCTTAGAGAAGTCTAAAAAACAATGTCAGTCTGCTCATTTTTGTTCAAGTTCTCAGCAAAATCATTTACTGTTAGCAATAACTGAGTTTCACATGATCGTCCTTGGCGGAAGCCGTGTTGTTGATCACACAAGATGTTATATTTACTAAGATGAGCATAAATATGTGAATAGACAATGTGCTCTAATAGTTTTGAGCAAATACAAGTTAATGACACAGGTCTGTAATTACTAGCACTGGATCTGTCACCTTTTTTAAACAATGGTACAACATTTGCCTCTTTCCAGTCTATAGGTAATACACATTGTTGTAATGAGGCTTGGAATATAAAAGATAAGGATGGAGCAATCTCTTCACAGGTTTCCTTCAATAGATTTGCAGGTATTCCATCAGGTCCACAGGCTTCACTACTTGAAGGTTCTTAGTTTACTAATTTGTTAAGCTGCTTTACTGTAGTTGTACCCAGTTATACTGATAGTAAAATGTCAGTAACTTTAAGTATATGGAACATAATTGTTTTACTAAGTTTTAAACTCTCAGTAAAACATCAGTGAATGCAGATTTACTGAAAAACTACTAAAATAACAAACAATTAACTGTTCCATATACTGGGGATATACCACTCTAGTAAACTAAGAAACTTCAAGCTGTGCTTTATGTACATCCAGGGTCCTAAGCAGTTCAAGGACACCATTAGTTTCGACAAGAATTGAGTTGATGTCTGGTTTCAATTGTTCATGTATCATGGGGAGGGCTTCTTCTGTTACTGGAGTAAATACTGAGGTGAAGTAGCCATTAAGTATTTGAGCTTTAGTAGAACTATCATTAATTACACTGTTTTCAACCTTTAAAGGTGCTACACCACAATGGTCTTTCTTTTGACTCTTTATAAAGTTCCATAACTTTTTGATACAGTACCATTGGAATTAACTAATCCTTCAATATAGTTATTGTATGCATTACGACATTCTCTTTGGACCTCACATTTGAAACGTCGATAAGAGTCCCAGTTCCTACTGCAATTAGATTGTCTGGCTAGGTTATACAAGTGCTGCTTTTTGCGTGATAAATGCTTTATGCAATTAATTGGTTACCCATGGTTGTTTAGTCCCAGTGCTAAAGTGCTTGGTTGGTACATGGGATAAACACTCAAAACACATTTGTTTGAATTCATTCCATAAAATATCAACTGGCGTAGACAAGGAGTACTTGCTTAAGAAGGTGTTACTAAATTGGTTTATAATTTCTTTTATACCTATCATATCTGCCTTATGCCAAAGAAAAGATTTTCGCTGAGCACATTGCTAATGAGTGATGGAAACAGAGGATTAAATATAGACTGCCTCGTGGTCACTAATTCCTGCAATTGGACTGCAACTATGCATAAGGGATGGTCTATTTGTGATGAAAACATCTAAAATGTTGTTTCCCCTTGTTGGAAAATTAACTGCTTGAGAGAAACCATATTCTTGAACAAAATTGATCATAGTATCGCACAAAATAAGAGGATATGCAGAGTCTTTAGTGGAATTGTTTGTCCAGTCAATGCTTGGTAGGTTAAGGTCACTGATAAGCCAGATGGAAACATTTGGATGGGACGAGGTGATGGTTGTCAAGACCCACGGTAGTGAGTCGCGCGGCCAGTAAAGCAGAAACGCGTGCCGCAGACAATAAATAATGTCAACCATTAATAAAATCCTCACTACGTGAGGATTTTACAGGAACGAACGTTGTCAAATTCGGCCTTCCTGTAACTCACCCGCCACTTACGCTATCCCTCTGAAACTCTAGAGTTGAATTCATCGTGTCACTAGTAACTACCACACAAGCAGTGAAGCAAATCCATGCCGATTGTTTCGTGATCGAGATTGCCGACATCAAAGGGGAAGTTTCTTTTTTTTAATCGCATGCGGTTAGACGCAACCGCAGGTGTATGCCTTGCATTCCTTTGTGCATTCCAAACATTGATTGCCCTGCTATCGCTTCAGTATTCACTTAATCGCCTCAAGATTCACATCATCGATTTCACCATACATGATTACCCTACAGTCGTAATTTCAGCACCAAACGAAGTTTCAGTCGTCCTCAGTCGTCCTCAGTCGACCTAGAGGCCAAATACAAATCCCAGATTGTTGTTTTCCGCAATACTCGCTTGGCATGTAGGGCAATGTATCTTTAAACTGTTCTAAAAGTTTCGTTCAGATTGAAACATATGTTTTCGAGAATGGCTAGTTTGAAATTTGAATTTAGTCGCCCCCACGTACTTTGCTCTCTAAGAATTTTACTCGGAATTTAAAGAATGATGCAGAGCACAACTGTGGTCACTGGGTATTGATGAACTGGTGCTCTATGTAGTTAATCAGTGCATATAGCCACAATGAAGTGTGCTGCCATAGATTATAGTCCACAGATATAATCTATGGTGCTGCATACCATCGTTCGTTTTTAAATTTGAATTTAGTCGCCCCCACCGTGACGTAATTTGTCCTCTAAGGCGCGGCTTAAAGAATGACACAGAGGTTACCAGTTGTTGACACAAGCTGCGAGTAATTAGCACATGTAGCTAGCCAATTGTCACCATGCATTATTGCATTTTATAGCACCCCCACACAAAAATTACACATGTAATTACAACATACAGAGGACACATGAATACCAAACACTTTTCACAACAATAATGTAAGAATTGTACAATAATGACTGTAATATATCTGCTATGAAAATGTTTTCCAGTGGCCCGCCATGGTAGCAAGTCTCACATGACGGCATGTATATTCATCCAAGCACAATGGAAGTAACAAGTAAGTACGATGACAAGTTGATATGACTCCATTTGTAGAATCCAGATGAGTGGGTGTTGCTCCAGTATGTCTAAACAGTTAACAAACATTCCTGTTATAAATGCTAGAGTTGCAATATAATAGTATAGTATTTAAATGCAACAATACATAGTCTCCATTGCATCACTATCAAACGACACTAAGTGGAGGATATTGTTGCATCTCTAGTATGTCTTAATGGCCACCAGCATAGAAAGACAACCTCTCTTGAAAAGCCAATTCCAATTGAGAATTTATACACTGTTACCTGTTTATTGAGTGAAGGTGGCAATAAACAAGTTCCACTGTAATTTATACACGTGATCTGATCCTGTATATTCTGTCAGTGGATGAGATCCACTTGGCCAGGACAAAATGTGACTCAAATGTCCTGGATGATCCATACTCAACCCACTTATGACCCAGTGGCACAATGGAACTGAGTATAGAGAATACAATTATATTTATTTCTAAGATGTGTGGATGTGTGGACACATTACAACACATTACATGTACATACATGTACATACAAGACATGCTAGGTACTGTTTTAGCATTTCAAGTCACCACATTATGTACGGACCAGTCAACAATGCTTCATAGTGCCCATCAGTAAACCTGAAGAAAAGTTACGAAAAATAAAAATTCACATAAGTACAATGAAACCTCATTAATATAGCCAGCAGTGGAACCAAAAAATTTGGCCTGAATAACAAGGTGGCCTTATTAATGAGGTCATAAAGTACTGCTTAGCTATATTTGGGGTCTACTAGAGGTGGCCAATATAATGAGGTGGTCTTATCAAAGAGGTGGCCACTAAGTGAGGTTTCACTGTACAAACAGTTCACAATCACAATGGTGAACAATATTAATGGTTAACAATATACACTGAAACCTGCAGGTCACTTCTTGTGGAAGATTGCTCTCTACACTAAATGACACATTCAGAGATTGTATTTAGATGGATGATACAGTAACACATTGTGACTTCAATACTCGTGATGTGTCAATGCTAGGCAGCAACCATATACACAGCACTGCCAATGCACAACATCACACTTGCTCGCACACACAATTTTGCTCAAGATTTTACAAATTGATAATTAAGAGGTGTGGAAACTAGCTGTTCGCTCGAAAGACTGTGTGGCAGCTGTTTCCTTCTGTACAAGTGGCCACCAAGACAGGTTCACTGTGGATGAAAGCCAGGCATTAGATATTTGGTATTTCATGTGTTGAAGGCATTCCAGGGCTTCCGTAGTCTCAAATTTCACCACAGTTTACCTCAGGCAGTGTTGTGTCACCACTAAACCACCGGAATGCTGTGCTATGTTCATCTTATGTTTGGCTACTGTATTGTAGAACTGAAATGGATACTCTGAAAAATATATCCTATGGATAATGACTTCATCACTTTCTTCATCAGGACCAATAGTGAAACTTTTACACTTTGGGCTGACAGCCAACTGCCTAAGTCTGAAGCAGTGCCTTTGGTGCTCTAACAGATTGGCTGCCCCCTTGCTGCCAGCACTCACTGTCTCATATGCTGTCACACACTAAATTCATCTCTATAGCCAGTTAGAACAGCATTCTTCTTACCTTTTTTAAGGCCGCAAAATGCCTTTAAAAAGCTAGGTCGGAAAATTTTTGTCCCTACGGCCTGAATAATGACCAGTTTTCACTGTACTATTAGTGATTAGTGATCATGGAAGATTATGTATTAAGATACTAAGATATACAAACGCTACAACCTCTAAATATAGCAGTAAATTTTTTACCCTGGTCCAATGTCTCGTAATAATCGTGAGAGACTCTATTGTGACAAATACATGTTTATCATGATATGTGCTAATCGCCTTTTTACAATTAAGTTTTACAACACAAATACATGTATAGTTAAACTCACCAATTGTGACTAAATCCCTTCAACACGAAAAGACAAGTAATGAAACAACCTTGGAGACAACAGCCTCACAAGCCTATTCTGGTGCGTTTATTTAGTAGTAATATAAATTTTAAAGGCGTTATTTACAACAGGACATAATTATGCACCCTTCTATTGTCTCTGTACATACTTGCCTTTTCTTTACTATTCTCATTTCATTTCACAAGACCTTTTGGCAGGGGCGTAGCTTCTTCACTTGAATTAGTCAATGCTTGAAGTAGATCGAGATACTCTAATAGAACAGTCACATTTCTACAAGTGCCATATTTTTATATTGTAAAGTCTGTAAGTAGCTAGTAATTTAAACTATACGATCCGATGCTAAGCAGAAGTTGTAACTATGCTAAATATTGATTGCTGTGTTACAGCTGTTTTGTGACTGCTCTAATAGAGTATCTTGATCGTTTTAATGCAGTACAAGATGAAAGGCAAAGTGTTATTAAGGGTTTACTAGTTAAAATTGGTGGTAGTTGACTGCAGTTGCCTGCCACTAAGAGGACCATCCAGAGAAATTAGAGGGCCCAGGGAAAAGAGTTAAAGAGGGGCCCAGAGGCAAGGAAGGGTCTAGATCCTGACTGCTCTATTAGAGTATATCGATCTTTCTTTAAACAGGTATTCAAGGGGCCCCTTTCGGGCTGGAACAGGGGGAAAAATACTCCAGTTACCCCCACCCCCATGTGGGCGGCCCTGGCCACTAAAATTACAGTTATATTTTAATATTCTGTCAGTAATCTGGGGTTTCTGTCAAAACCATGGAAACTCACCTACTGTTTTCAACAGTGCATTGCTTATTCTAACAAAAAGTATTGAAATTCCATCCAAAAACAGCTTATAGCTGTAAAAAAAGTGCGCGTCCAAGTAAAGCAGAGTTAACTGCGACAAAAAGTAATGATATCATAATGCAGCCGTGTGCGAGGTGTGCAAGTTGTAAAATTAATATTAGCTAATCAGATAATACAATGTTATTGTTAAAGTGTTAATGAGAACTATGTGATGCTGCTATTTTTAAGTGTGTGAGCATCTTCATAAACGCCACACAAATTTAATTCTCAATAAAGCAATGTGTATAGATTCTCTGATAGCAATAATTAGTTTGAGTTTGACCGTCTTTCCTGTATATGGCAATGCTACGAATAAAGGAAAGGTGGCCAAACTCAAACTATTTATTGCTATCAGAGAATCTATACACATTGCTTTATTGAGAATTAAATTTGTGTGGCATTTATGAAGATGCTCACACACTTAAAAATAGCAGCATCACATAGTTCTCATTAACACTTTAACAATAACATTGTATTATCTGATTAGCTAATATTAATTTTACAACTTGCACACCTCGCACATGGCCGCATTATGATATCATTACTTTTTGTCGCAGTTAACTCTGCTTTACTTGGATGCGCACTTTTTTTACAGCTATAAGCTGTATTTGGATGAGTAAATAAATTACACAGATTATCTATACTTTGGATATCTTTATTTGGTGGTCTATAGAAAGAGCAAATTATAAGGGGTTGACAGTTGTTTAGAGTAACCTTACACACCACAGCTTCTGTGCTATTATCAAACACAAGTTCTTGACAGTTAATAGAGCTTTGGCATGCCAAGAGCACCCCGCCATAGCCATCAGCCCTATCTTTTCTGAATACATAGTATCCATCAGGAAAGAACTCAGAGGAGGAAATATCAGATGAGAGCCAGGTTTCACTCACTGCTATAACATCAGGGTCATAATCGTCAAGTAAAACAGCAACGGAGGCACATTTCGCTACAATGCTTTGGCTATTCAGAAAAATCAGCTTTAGAGATTCAATACCGTTGGAATTCAAAATTGAGTTTGGAAAAGAATTTTGGCAGGAATCATTTAGTAAAGAGTTACTTAAATTACTTACACTAGGTAAAAACATGTTATCAGGAACACTGGTTATTAGAGTTGGTAGTGGCAGATGATTGAGGATGATGAGTTATTGTTACAATGGCATTATTTTGGATCATCAAATTCAGTTCACCATTTTATCTCCTACGTTTCAATTCAGTAACCAACTTCTGATACTTTTCCCTTTCTAATTTTGTTCTATCTGGGGAGATATAAACGTTCTTGAATTGATCGTGTTTGCGGAGTCTGCTGGACTGAGACAGGATAGTGCCTCTAATAAGTGCAAAATCAAAACAGACCAATAAGGGTCTTACTTTCAGACCATTTTGTCTACCAAGGCGTGCAGTTCTAGTTAATTGTACTTCTTCAAGACTGAATACAGTTGAGAACAATTCTTGAACCTTCAATTGGTCAGAGCTGGTGTCAGTTGCCTCACTGAAATTGTAGAGAATCAAATTTTTGTTTCTACGTTGTCTGTCTGAGAGTTCATCAAGTATGGTTAATGTTGGTGAAATTGAGGCAGGTGAGCTCACACTTGCTTGGGTATTGGTGGCAGATGGCACTGAAACAGAATTTATCTCCATCTGAAGGTTACTATTTCTATTGAGAAGGTTATCAATTTTAGATGATAATTCATTAACTGACTGTTTAAGAGAGATGTACTTGTCTGAAAGTGATTCAGATGAGTCCTCAGTAGATAGAGGTTCAGCATTATGTGACAGTTTCCAGTCAGAAACGAGTTGCTTGATTTGACTGTTACAACAATTCAATTCACAGTAGTATGATACATTTGCAACACCCGAACATATTTCATAGTTCATAGAACATAATTCTATTTGGCTGTGACAGTAGTCGGTGTATCGTTATGGCGAACAACGAAGAGTTAGCGAAGACAGTGGAAAGTCTTACAGCGAGCGTCAAGTCCATGCAGGACCAACTTACGACGCTTACAAGCGGGGCCACATACAGTGGCGTAAACTCGCAGTCAGGTTCCGGTCTGCAATACAGCGGTACAGACTCCGATACCGGCCTGACCCCCCCTCCCAAGAAGAAGATTAGAGTCGAGGACGACGACGATTCGGAGGAGGAAATGGAAGACGTCGACTCCCAACATGGTCCACTGATCCTACTCTCCGAAGCAGCTGCTGCTTTCTTGGAGGCTTCATTCAACAAGAAGCTAGGCAACAAGTCCTGAGTGGCAAAGGCTAAGGCGAATGGCATTCCGGATTCGCGATGGATAAGATGCGCCTAGTTGGACCCCGTGGTATCAGCGAATTTACCACCTACAGCAAGAGCGGCGGACAGGGCAGCTAGTAGGATCCAGAACTTTTGGTTGGATGCAGCTAATCTTCTTATTTTCATTTTGGAAAAGGCAGAGAACCTCGAGGTACCCGCAGAAGTTATCACTGGGACCCAGACCTCTCTTCAGCTGATGGGCAATGCCAATTACCAGCACTCAATGGACCTTAGGCATGCGGTGATGATGCAACTCAACCCCAAGCTGAAGCAGCTCATTAATCATACAGACTTCAAGGATGCTGCACCTTTTCTGTTTGGGGAGAAATTTGGAGCTATGGCTAAGGAGCGCCTGGAGGCTGCTGAAGTCCTTAGAAAGACCATGCCTTCTGATAACTCCAAACGGGGTTTTCAGAAAAGCCACTTTCAAAAAACAAGTCGCAGAGGTGGCAACCGGTACTACAGCGGCACAGGAGGGAGCCGGGGATGGCAAGGCCCAGGCAACAAAGCCAAGAAAGGGCAGCCAGAGAAATGATTAGGCAGCACACAGACTGCAGTTCATTGTATGACAATGCAAAAAATTTCATTAAAAATTGTTACATCTACTCATGTGTTAAACACACAGACACATTACATACAGGCTCTAATCAACACCATGAACCTGTCAATCACATGCCCAAAATTGGCTGGGCGAGTAGCATTCTTCCTACCAAACTGGGAGGTGCTGACTCAAGACCAGTGGGTACTGCAAACTGTGGCTGGTTATCAACTGGAACTAGTG
The DNA here is from genome assembly GCF_963678975.1 of Dysidea avara. NCBI lineage: Eukaryota > Metazoa > Porifera > Demospongiae > Dictyoceratida > Dysideidae > Dysidea > Dysidea avara. Next base: position 24,380,869 of record NC_089272.1, on the reverse strand, counting down.
GGGGCTCCAACTCAGACCAGAGCACCCCAAGCGATAAAATGCTCACTAGAGAGCAAGAGCCAGATAACATCAGAGGTTGTAGAACTACTGGCCAAGGGGGCAATAGTGGAAACACTGGCCTCCCCAAGGAACTATCTGTCTCAGATTTTCCTTGTGGAAAAGAAGGATGGGGGCCAGAGGCCAGTGATAAACTTAAAAAGTCTCAACCAATTTGTGAAGACAGAACACTTCAAGATGGAGGGTCTTCACTTGCTCCCAGACCTCCTACAACCACAGGACTGGATGATAAAGATGGACCTGAAGGATGCATACCTTCAAGTGCCCATCCACACAGACTATCAACACCTCCTCTCTTTTCAATGGGAGGGGAAGACATACAAGTTCCAATGCCTACCCTTTGGTCTATCAGCAGCACCCAGAGTATTCACAAAACTGCTGAAACCAGTAGTGGGCTTCTTGAGGCAGAACAGTTGTCGCCTGATTATATATTTGGACGACATGCTGATGATGCATCAGGACAGGGCTCAGTTAGAACAAATTACCCAACTGACATGCCAACTGTTCGAAAGCCTGGGGCTAATTGTGAACCAGAAGAAATCCATACTGACTCCTACACAGGAAATGGAATTTCTGGGCTTCGACTTATGCTCCACAACAATGAGAATATCAATCCCCACCGAGAAGCTACACAAAATTCAGCAGGATGCACGGCGAATGCTGCACCAAGCATCAGTCTCAGTGAGGGAAATAGCACGGTTTGTGGGGAAGACAACCGCTACCATGAGAGCTATCCCCTTAGCCCCATTGCACTACCGAGCTCTCCAGAGGCGAATGAACTCTGTCCTTCCCCTGGACTACAACCAGGAGGAAATTTCGGACAAGTACAATGCAATCCTTTCACTGAATCCAACCAGTAAGGAAGACCTGGAATGGTGGGTGGCTCTCACAACAGCCCCATTGGGAGCACCACTATGTCAATCAGACCCAACAATAACAATACATTCAGATGCATCCAACCAGGCTTGGGGAGCAGTGTTGGATGGTCAGTCTCACACAGGGGGCATATGGTCCCCCGAAGAAGCAACTCATCACATAAACTACCTGGAGTTGCTTGCAGCTTTCCTAGCAATCAAGGCATTTGGGAAGACTTGGCAGAACGTAACAGTCTTACTGCGAATGGACAACACTACAGCAGTGAGTTACATAAACCAGAAAGGGGGCACGGTGTCCAGAGTTCTGTGCCATTTAGCGATAACAATCTGGACCTGGTGCACGGAGAGGAGTATCACCCTCCAAGCAGAGCACCTTCCAGGTCAATTGAACTCGCAGGCCGACGAGGAGTCCAGAACAGTGAGGAATCGCTGCGCCTGGAAGCTGAACCAATCAGTGTTCCTACAGATAGAGGCAGTAATGGGTCCACTGGAAGTGGATTTGTTTGCATCACGCCTGACAAAGCAACTTCCCCACTTTTACAGCTGGAGGCCAGATCCAGAAGCAGAGGCGACGGATGCTTTCATGCAGAAATGGTCGATCAGTCGAGGGTTTGCCAATCCCCCGTGGTGCCTGATACATTGCTGCCTCACCAAAGTCAGGAAAGAAGCAGCGAGGATAGTGTTAATAACACCTTTGTGGAATACCCAACCATGGTTCCCACTAGTACTGGAACTCCTGGAGGACTATCCTCGGAGAATTCCTCAACAATCAGATCTGATATCAATGCCACTGGGGCAAGAATTTCTGATGCAACAAGGAGTGCCCCAGTTGATCGCCTGGCCTATCTCAGGCAATCCTACACATCATGAGGAATTTCTTCACAGGGTTCAGACCTCATGCTTGCATCATGGAGAGACAAAACTAACTCCAACTATGGGTCCTCATTCTTTAAATGGGCTGGCTGGTGTCAGCAGAGGGGTCGAGATCCCCTTACAGGACCTATAGAAGATGTTGTGAATTTCTTAGCCAAGTTATATTCCGAAGGCTATAAGTACCAATCGCTGAATGCTTATCGATCAGCGATATCATCTACCCATGAATATGTGGATGGAGTCAGCGTAGGAAGTCACCCTACAGTGACACGGCTCCTTCAAGGGGCATTTAATTCTAGGCCACCACAACCAAGATATTCTTCCTTCTGGGATGTTGGGATGGTAATTCAGCACATCAAAGGCCTAGGTGTTAACAAGGACTTAAGCCTTAAACAGTTGACAATGAAAACAGCAATGCTGTTAGCCTTGACCAGACCATCTCGCTCAGCTGACCTGTCCAAACTGAACTTACAGACGAGATCCTTTAAATCAAATGGAGTGGTCTTCCGACCAACCCATCTGGCTAAACAGAGTAGGTCATCAAGACCTATGGCAGACTTCTTCTTTCCAAGTTTCGCCGAAGATACTACCATATGCCCTGTAGCAACACTAAGGGCTTATGAGAAGAGAACAGAAAGATTTCGAGTTGACCTACCAGGTGACTCTAGATTTCAGCTTTTCCTGTCTTGGATAGGACAGCATACCCCAGTATCTAGCAGTACTATAGCTAGATGGCTCAAGTGCCTCATGGCAGAAGCTGGTATAGACATCTCAATATTCAAGGCACACTCTATAAGAGGGGCATCGTGTTCTACTGCTGCAGGGGTGGGAGTTACAACCAAAGATATTCTAGATGCTGCAGACTGGTCTTCAGAGGGAACCTTCCAAAAATTTTACTGCAGAGAACTTAAGAAAGATGATAGAACCACCTTTGGCACTGCAGTTCTATCATCAGAATCATCTTCAAACAATACATGTTGATATGAAACTGAGCCTTCCGAAGTGTAATTTGTAAATGGCTCAGGGCATGAAGTGCCTGCATGCTATTTATAATTACATGAGGAAAGTGAAGTGAAATATCAACATGTCCCACCCCCCTCCCTTTAGTGCATATTAACGTATAGTTGATTCTCATATTTCCCTTCAGGTAGAAGCCATCTAAGGACTGGTGGGATGTCTGTGCAGCAATCATGTAGCAGCTTCTCAAAGAAATTGTACAATTATCATTTAAAATTTATTAATTTTGTACACCATGCAGTAACAGAGAACACGATGACAGAGCAACTACCTACAAAGAGCCAATGGAATCAGACCACGTGCTCCTTTTATAGTCACAACGCATTTTTACGTAATTAGTCTCGTGACTCTTCAAAATGGCTGTCACACAGCAAAATTTGCCACAAATACGGAGGAAAATTTTCCCGTAATTCATCCCGTATTAACGAAGATACGTGGCAACTACGGAAAATGTCTGTAACCCCACGACGAGATTAGTAGTAATCCATCGTGGGACCACTTTTTAGGACGTCCAGACGTAGTTACCCGTCATAATATATCGTATATACCTAGTTACCCCCGTCATGGAAGTGCTGTCACGTAGCCGCGCACGTGATCCCCAAGGATACTCGAGGTACGAAAATCGGATATTCATTTAAATATAAAAAATATATGAAAAGTAATGAAATTCTGGTCTTCATATTCACTTCCGTCAGTTCTTTCATACAGCATTCACCGTCCTTGGGATTGCCTTCCCAATTTCTTTCAATTCTAGTGTACATCGATTGAAAATATTAAAATGCAACAACTCTCAACATACCTCTTTTGCATTCATCACTTTCTGTGCTGGTGTAAATCCTTTCATCTTAAAAATTCTAAACAGGATACATTACTATATAGTCTGATAATCAAGAATTTTGTACGTACTGTCACATTCTCTGCTCTAGTGCCATCTAATTTTGCTACTACCAGCAACTTTGGTGCCACACTCTACACACCATGAAAATTGATGCAGATCTCTCTTATACTTGTACTATAGTCTGCTTTTCCTTCTAAAATAGTCAGCATTCTTCCAAGAAATATTTCACTCTAAACACAAAGTTTTACTTATAAAATAATCATTCAAAAGTGCTGTACATACCATCTCACTGATAGTAAATCTTCCTCTTCTACTAGAAGCACTCAAGTCCGTTTTCTCTTGCATAGTAAGCATTTCTTCCGAGAAAGATTTCAATCTATAAACACACAAGTTTTACTTATAAAATAATCACCAAAAGTGCTGTACATCAGGTCTTGCTCTTCTACTAGTACTCTAGTCTACTTTTCTTTCTTGCGTATAGTCAGTATTTCTTCTGAGAAAATTTTCACTATAAATACGAAGATTTATAGATACAATAATCATTAGTATTCAAGAACTCTGTACATACCATCACAGTGCTGGTAGGTCTTCCTATTCTGCTTGTACTATAGTCCGCATTTCTTTCTTCAAAAGTAGTCAGCATTTCTTCTGAGAAATAGTTTACTCTAAATACAAAGATTTAAAATCTTTAGTATTCAAGAATTCTGTACATACCATCACAGTACTGGCCGGTCTTCCTATTCTACTTGTACTATAGTCCGCTTATCTTTCTTCAAAAGTAGTCAGCATTTCTTCTGAGAAATAGTTCACTCTAAATGCAAAGATTTAAAATCATTAGTATTCAAGAATTCTGTACATACCATCACAGTGCTGACAGGTCTTCCTATTCTACTTGTACTGTAGTCCACTTATCTTTCATCAAAAGTAGTTAGCATTTCTTCTGAGAAATATTTCACTCTAAATACAAAGATTTATAGAAACAATAATCACTAGTATTCAAGAATTCTGTACATACCATCACAGTGCTGGCAGGTCTTCCTATTCTACTTGTACTGTAGTCCACTTATCTTCCTTCAAAAGCAGTCAGCGTTTCTTCTGAGAAATCAAATAGTTCACTCTAAACAGTGTTTCATACCTAAAATAATCATTCAAGAATGCTATACATACCGTCCCACCACTGGCAGTTCTTTCTATTCTACTAGTACACTAGTCCGCTTTTATTTCTTTCAATATAGTTAGTATTGCTTTCACTAAAGTTTTACACAATAATAATCATTCAAAAATGCTGTACATACCATCCCACTGATATCAGGTCTTCCACTTCTACTAGAACTCTCGTTCACTTTTCTTTCTTCCAATATAGACAGCATTTCTTACAAGAAATATGTCACTCTAAATGCAACGTTTTACATATAAATAACCATTTAATGTTTAGTTACGCTACCACTCACCTATTTACGTGCTCTGTTCCTCGGATCTTCATTCTTCACCTCCAGCAATCCATTGATTGAGGAGGGGGTTTGGTAAGTGCCAGGGGGCCTCATCTGCCATGGTATATATGGCCTAGGTAAGGTTATGTAATTCCAGCGGGGCCAAAGTAGGAAGTACTTTTGGTTTATTGATGCTTGGGTAATGAAAGAGTTTAGAGCAGAGAGGCGTCTCTGTCCTAAACTCTTTACAATAGAGGCAAACGGGAGAACCTAGTGGATAAGGCAGATATCCTAAGTGAGGCCCTCTGGCTGTCTCAGACTCCTCTAAGGAGAATGGACGAACTGCTTATAGCAGCAGTAGATGATGTGTTGACCTGCGGGTCACCGCTAATTTGTGTCACGTGGCTTTAGCCAGATTGTGACAGCATCAACACCTGTGCGCAGGTGCCAGATTGTGATGACAGCATCAACACCTGTGTGCAGGTGCCAGATTGTGATGACAGCATCAACACCTGTGCGCAGGTGCCAGATTGTGATGACAGCATCAACACCTATGTGTAGGTGCCAGATTGTGATGACAGCATCAACACCTGTGTGCAGGTGGTAAAATGGTCAGGACGTGACGGTTTATTTTCAGAGTTGTCAATATCCACTGTTGAGAGTGGCACTGTGTGAAATAGCATTAACACGTGATAGTAGCACTGAGGTCTCTCTATGGTGGTTAGCTGGTTGGTACTCTATAGCTGGGAAATGTTTGATAGTGCTCATGACAGAGTGTGTCTTCTTGTGGATGGGAGAGTGTCTCCTAATACTGATCTGGATGGGAAAGCGTCTCCAGCTAGCAATCTGGTTGGGAGTGCATCTCTAGTTAGCAATTTGAATGAGAGAGCTTCTCCTAATACTGATCTAGATGGGAGAGCATCTTCAGCTAGTGATCTGGTTGGGAAAGAGTCTCTAGTTGGCGATTTGAATGGGAGAGTGTCTCCTAATAATGATCTGGATGGGAGAGCATCTTCAGCTAGTGATCTGGTTGGGAGAGCGTCTCCTGGTAGTGATCTGGATAGGAGAGCGTCTCCGGCTAGCAATCTGGTTGGGAGAGCATCTCTAGTTGGCAGTTTGAATGGGAGAGCGTCTCCTAATAATGATCTGGATGGGAGAGCATCTTCAGCTAGTAATCTGGTTGGGAGAGCGTCTCCTGATACTGATCTGGATGGGAGAGGCAAGCAGCTGTTAGCAACCCAATTTCCTGATGGCACTCTGAACTGGAGGGGCTTGTCTGTGACTGCAGGCAGGATAAAAGAGCATCTCTCCTGACAAAGATTTGAACTGCGAGCATCCCTCAATAGCAATCTCTACTTGTGGTAGCAGCTGGCACGGTGAAGGAATCCAGGCTGGCACAGTGAAGGAATCCAGTCAGACCTACAGCTGAAGAACTCGCAACAAAATGCATATGATAGTACAGTCTTTCATGTAAATGTTTAGAGTACAACAACAACAACATTATGTGTCTACTTAGCTTGCTCCACTGCTTACACTACATATGTATGTAAGTACCACTATTGACAATGGGATACTGACTAGAATTTTTTAACTGCCAGCATACCATGCCAATTAACATAGAGTACCTGTGTGTAGTGAAGTTTGTGAACTGTTTAGTGGGTAGGGACAGGGTGGGAAGATTTGTTACAACAGGTATGAATTACTGCCAACGTGTTCTGCTCACTTTGTTGCGCATGCGTTGTTCTTATTAGAGCCCACTGTTGCATGCTAATATTTTGGGTACTTGCGCAGCCTACACTTCACAACATTAACTGTGTTTAATAACTTAAACTTTATTTAATGTTTAGTTACGCTACCACTCACCTATTTACGTACTCTGTTCCTCGGATCTTCATTCTTCACCTCCAGCAATCCATTGATTGAGGAGGGGGTTTGGTAAGTGCCAGGGGGCCTCATCTGCCATGGTATATGGCCTAGGCAAGGTTATGTAATTCCAGCGGGGCCAAAGTAGGAAGTACTTTTGGTTTATTGATGCTTGGGTAATGAAAGAGTTTAGAGCAGAGAAGCGTCTCTGTCCTAAACTCTTTACAATAGAGGCCATAGGTAGGTCATGATATGTATTATGTATATCGTGATCTACCCCCCCAAGCATCAAGGTTATATATTTATTTATTTAGACCATGTAATGTGCAGAAATGATGATGGTGGCAACATCTAGTAATATGCAAGATAAGCTATGCTTGCAGCATACAGAAGATGATGATGATGATGTGCAAGCTGAGCAATGGTGACATACAAAACAAGCAGTAGCAGTGACATACGTTGGTATACGGACAAGCAATGGTGACGACATACATATCAAGCAAGTGTGACAACATAAACATTAGGAAGACATAACGTACACGCAAACTAACATGCAACTAACAACCCAATGGTGTGCCCCGTACCAATTGCCTGGCAAAGTTGTGGAACACATCCTAACCATAGAGCTACAGATATATGACGAAGACACTGTATCGTGTACACATTAGAGCAAGCACTGTGTTTTGAAACAATTCCTGTTGAAGATGTATAGGTTGAAGTTTCCTTTAATGACAATAAAATGGACTTTTCTTTGGGACTATTATAAGACTCAAGGGGTATGGTGTGCAAGAAGCTGGCACAACACCGTGAAATTACTATGCAAAGTTCTAACATGTACTTGGCTGCTTTTCAACATACAATTTATGATAACCATGTGTTTGTGTTGTTGTTTTTACAAAGCAACTCTTATTATTTCACATTTTACTGGAGGGGTACCAATAGAGAAATTTCTGAACCGATCCAATATAAAGCGATATACTGAGTCAGAACACGGATACCGACCCAATATAATAAAGAGCAGCTATACATTTAGATTAGAGGAAACTGAGAAACTTTAACTTGCCATAAGATACACTTAGTAAGTAGTTCCAAGTCCTAACAATCACTGCCAATGGTTGATTGCCTGTGGTGGTGTGGCCTCAATTAACAGCCCAGACCGTGAGGCACCCACAAGTTTATTTTTTATTATTATTATTTAGTGCGTGCTCCCACCAAGATAAGTCCAAATCACTCTGTATTTTTAATGGCTTGTAGAGATGGCTGGTTGTTTCAAGCTGTGTTTCTAGTTTATTCATCCCATGGTTGCTTTTTTTTTTTTTTTTAATTTCTGTTGTTTTTTTTATAGCTCTCCACTATGATCATTTTTGTGTGGTTATAACAAAGAATGTTTGCTATGCGCATATTTCTATAGCTTCTCGTAGCGTAGCACTTCTTTTCAAGGATAAAACTACTGTTTCCCCGGCTTTGTTTGCTATATAACAGAGGGTATAATGCGGCTTTACCATGGCAAAGACTATTTCGGTATATTATATTGATTTTTGGCGGCTATATTGAGACCAACCGATATTTGCAAAAGACAAAATCGCTATATTGGCCACTGATACGATGTACCGGTACATCACCACTGATTGCATGCAAATATATACAGTGTGTATGGGGACAGTGTGTAAGATTATACTAGTACACCAATTGGTGTTATACTGTTGCTTACCCGATGCAGCATCTTGTCTGAGGCCGTTTCGCGATAGTCGTGGTGTTTGTCCTCGAAGATTCTGATTGATGCCCACCACGTGATTTCCCTGCATTTTTGTTGATTAGGTGGCGTCCGACGAACTGGCTATGGTATGAGGTGGAGCTGTAGTTACTGTTGGTATTGAGTCCAGCGGCGTCGGAGCTGTCCCAGGCGACAGTGACACCATGCGTGGGCCAAGGTAAGCAACTTGTAGAAATGACCCTGAAGGCGGCTACTAGCATTGTAGTATCGCATCTTGTCGCGTCGTCGTCCTGTCCGGAATACTTGTTCCCTTAGGCGGCCCTTCCTCCGGCGTTACAAAGCTCTTCGCTTGTTCAATCCAGCAGTCGACCTTCCCAAGGACGACGACCCTCCCTTTCCTCAGCCAGCGAGAACTACGAGTATTCATCTTGAAGATTTAAAGTCACTGTAACTGGCAAGATTTGTTACAACAGGTATGAATTACTGCCAACGTGTTCTGCTCACTTTGTTGCGCATGCGTTGTTCTTATTAGAGCCCACTGTTGCATGCTAATATTTTGGGTACTTGCGCAGCCTACGCTTCACAACATTAACTGTGTTTAATAACTTAAACTTTATTTAAAGTGTTGTACATACCATCCTGTTGACAGGTCTTCCTATTCCACTACTACTGCTTTTTTTTCTTCGGGAATATCTTCCAAGAAATATTTTCAAACATGTACAATCTCACTGCTGGCTAATCTTTCTCTACAAGTATCGTACTCGGCTATTCTTCCTGTCCAATGTTGCCATCCAGCATTTCTCAAAACAATGTTACACTCTAAATGCTTAGAACAATCATCTAAGAATGTACACACTGTCGTTTTCCAGGTCTTGTATTATTATTATTATTATTAAAGCTTTACAGTGGCATGCACTGAAGGTGTGTATGTGTGTCGATTGTGACTTGTTACCGCACACTATTGACCTGTTTCTGGGTCTTGTATGTGTGTCAATTGTGATTTGTTACCACACACTGTCGACCTGTTTCCGGGTCTTGTATGTGTGTCAATTGTGATGTGTTACCACACACTGTCGACCTGTTTCCGGGTCTTGTATGTGTGTCAATTGTGATGTGTTACCGCACACTGTCGACCTGTTTCCGGGTCTTGTATGTGTGTCAATTGTGATGTGTTACCACACACTGTCGACCTGCTTCCGGGTCTTGTATGTGTGTCAATTGTGATGTGTTACCACACACTGTCGACCTGTTTCCTGGTCTTGTATGTGTGTCAATTGTGATGTTACCACACACTGTTGACCTGCTTCCGGGTCTTGTATGTGTGTCAATTGTGATGTGTTACCACACACTGTCGATCTGCTTCCGGGTCTTGTATGTGTGTGCCAATTGTGATTTGTTACCACAAACTGTCAACCTGTTTCCGGGTCTTGTATGTGCGTCAATTGCGATGTGTTTCCACACACTGTTGATCTGCTTCCGGTTTTTGTATGTGTGCCAATTGTGATTTGTAACCACACACTGTTGAGACCTGTTTCCGGGTCTTGTGTGTGTGTCAATTGTGATGTGTTACCACACACTGTCGACCTGATTCCGGGTCTTGTATGTGTGTCAATTGTGATTTGTTACCACACACTGTCGACCTGTTTCCGGGTCTTGTATGTGTGTCAATTGTGATTTGTTACCACACACTGTCGACTTATTTCCGGGGCTTGTATGTGTGTCAATTGTGATGTGTTACCACATATGGTTGACCTTTTTCCGGGTCTTGTATGTGTGTCAGTTGTTACCACACTGTTGACCAGTTTCTGGGTCTTGTATCTGCATCATTGTGTGGTGTGACCACACTTTTGATATATTTCTGAGATTTGTAGGTGTATCATTCATGTTACATTATACATACTTGCAATCTGATTCTGGGTCTTGTATGTGTATCATGTCTTCTCACAAAGATGACCTGTTTTGTGTCTCATTAACAGTGTTATTTGTATTTACAGATCGCTAAAAAGCTATAAAAATATTGATAGAAGAAAATGAAGATCAAAGGATTGAGATTTGTAACTTAGGTATAAACACCTTGGGAATGGCAGTGTGACTGTTAAAACTTTGGTGAAATTTCAGGATGTACTGATATCTTATTGTGCAGCAAGTATAGATTATGGACTGTCACATTTTATGTGCCATTTTGTTTACAATGTACAGCAAGTTATATTTCCAAGGCTCACATTATATGAGCAGCTGGATTAACCTGACTTGTAATTGCTGATATCATCTACCTTTTTCTGTGATGAGCATGGTTGTTGTACTATGCATGCAATAATTGCAGGACAGTACTCATGATATTTATTACATGTACTGCCACCAGTGGAACCAGACTTAGAAAGAATGATGTTATTTTATTATTACGTATTTTTGTGATGATTGTTCCTTGACAGGCAGTAGATCAAGTCATTGAGTACATAGGCAATAACCATAGGGAAGTAGTTATGTAATGGTGGATCCAGGATGGGGCATTTGGGGCAAAAGCCCCCCTCATCCCTCGTCACCTTTTGGAGGAATCATACTTATGAGTAATACTCAACTTTATGTCAGGGCTAAAACAATATGCAGATTTTAGTAGAATTTATTACAAATTCACCTGAATCAAAGCAAACCGAAGTCAAACTAGCTGTGAAATTGCCCCCAGCACCTTCGTGCGTACTAAGCGCCTTTAACAAAAAAATTATCGTGTTTAGAGATTCATAGCCTTTTACACAGCTTTTAAGACTCCACAACCATCTGCAAAAATTAATGTCAAAAATCAACAGTGAGACACTACTAAGTGGTGATTATTTGCTACTTCATAAATGCAGCAACTAACAAGATAATCTGGTTTTCCTCACCCACCTACAACTCAGCCTGTTTGTGTCCCTCCCCTGCCAGCTCCTGGATCCGCCTCTACTATGGTATACCTTGTGCAGATACGAGTGCTGTGTCTCGGGAAACCTCCAGGGTAATTTTTGGCACTGGTACTCGTAATTATAACTTGAGTATGCTTGACTAGAGTTGTGCAATCACTGGGGTGCAGTAACCAGTTTCAGTAACCCATCTAGAGCCATCCCTTCTGTTCGATCGTCATCCATCCGTCTCGTAAACCTCTCAGCTTGATGAACGTAAAAAATTATGCCAGCATTACAACGGCCCGCAGAGATGAACTTGATTCTGTCTTAGTACGTCCTTGCCTATTTTCAGCTTGCGAAGACGTGTTCCGTCCTCTTCGTATTTAATCATAGCAGCATTACATTCACGTAATTCTTCATAGACGGACTGAATTCCGTATTAGTACGTCCTTGCCCAATTGCAGTTTGCTAAGACGGTGCTACGTTCTCTCCATATTTATCGTGATTTAAGCTGTGTCACATCCTTGTAATTGTGCCAATACACATTGTAATTGTGCCAATACATCCTTGTAATTGTGTAATTGTGCCAGAACATTTACTGAGAGTTTAAAACTTAGTAGAATATTTATGTTCCATATACTGACATTTTACTATCAGTATAACTGGGTACAGCTACAATAAAGCAACTTAGCAAATTAGTAAACTAAGAACCTTCAAGCAGTGCCAGACATGACATAGGTCACATTGAATAGCCTTACTTTCTACAGAGCAGTCTTTGTCACAGTGGGGACACCTATCGCCAGGAAGTAGCTGAAGGTTGCCTTCTTCCAGTCTAGCTGGGGAGTCTGCAGACTTATCTCTCTTCTTTTTAGTAGGCGGAGTGTCTCCGCCCGGTCTCTCTGAACGTTTGGCAGCCATCCAGGTTTCCCGCCAGTTATTGTAAAAGAGACGCACCACAAAAAAAACACTACAAACAACGTAAAACTGGCCTTGAAAGGTACCGTTAAGTTCCAAAGATGCCACAGTACCACAGCGTTTAAGTTAAAAGTAGTATATAGAGAGGACTTTCGTCTGCCCAAATTGATGGTGCAACTCCAGTCACGTGAGTTATTTTAAATTTGGCAATTTTGTAACCATTCACCAAATTTAATTCTACGCCAAATTTTCTACTTATACGGTATTAGAGTGTTCATGATCAGCATTATTAAATATTGTATGTCTGAGTGGCTACAAGGCCATGCATAGTGGATGGCTAGCCACCTCATCCACCCCTCTCTGGATCAGTCCCTAATATTATCATGGTTATTTATGTGTAGTTTAATTTTTACCAAATGCCTCTAAAATTAATACTAAAGTTGTTATAATACATAAAAACTTGTTATATGACATAATTGAAGTGTTCGTTTCTCTAACAAAAATATTGAAGGGTGAAGTCCCTTCAAAAACTGGTTTTCATATTAGGCATGCCCATATAGACTCCTTTATTTTTATATGCTATAAGTGGGACCAAGCCTGCTAAAATAGGACATGTGGGCACAAACTACACCCTACAGAGCAGATTATATCTCAGTACTGGAATATAGAGTATTATGCATTCTGTAAATTTATCATAAAGTTTATATTTAAGAAAAGCTGAAAACTTCTTGGCCATGAGGCAATGGTATGAAAATGTATGAGTCTTGAAATTATAAAAAGTAGGCAAAAGTTAATTATGCCCATTTGCCCTATTTTTTCAGACCTGGTCACAATATTCACAAATCCTTGTAGATGTACAAAGCTTGTTACACACCTTGTGGCCCTTACTTATAGTGTTGGCCACAAACATTTCTTAAAAACCTATCAATATTTCCATGTAGTAATTTACAAAAGGAGCTGTAACTTCCAGCTTATGGTACAAGAAAGTAATAACATTGCCTAAAACTATTGGAACCTTTCCCTCATGCTCTTCAATTCTTTCACATTTGTCAGTTGGACAAATGAGATTTCACAATTTCACCATCTGTTTATTTATTAATTTCATATAGTTCAATGGAAGCACAACATCAAGCTACTTGATAATAATAACCTTCAATTGTGTATTTAAGGATTCCACTATCATCATTATTATTATAAAAGGATGTTTTAAAGCAAATGTCTTTTGTACATGTAATCATCACTTGATTCAACAAACAATATTATAGGTGTGCACAAAAGATGTATGCAATGTGCTGATGCCAATGAAGCAACCATCAATGCATGTCTAGACTACATGTTTATTCTACTGTATGCAATATAATTACATTCTATCACTGGCTATATGATACTATACAGTTAGTTTTGTACTGGTTGCTGCACAGAAATGTTGATGCTATGTTAGTTATTTTTCTGTGTCAGTGTGACAGGCTATATAAGAAACAAACACACACACACACACATATATATATAAGGCCACATAAACTTAATTATTAGTTTCTCATCCTCCTGTACTCAAAGTAGCAGTGCGGGAGGGCAGATTTTTTTACTGACAATATAGTTGAACTAGCTAGCTAAATGACACAAAATGCAGTTTTCTTAGACTGCTCTAGCATAGTAGCAACTTTAGAAGGTGCTGGATAGCTGCACTCAGCCACCAGTAGAGTAAACAATCCCTAATGAGGTAAGAAAAACGGCCATGCGGGTGGGGATGAAAAACTAATAAAGTTTATCTGGCCTTCTATATGTATATATATATATATATATATATAAGAACAATGTGCAGTACTTGTATGATCATGTACTATTTTATGGTGTAATAAAAGCTTGTATGTACTATAAGTAACAAAGTTTAAGAATTGCATGAGTTTGTAATGCATGGATCACCCATTGAAAATGGTATAACCAAATTTCTTAAACTCACATAATTATGACATAGTCAGAAAACTCCAAACTACTTGCACAAAGTACAGTGACTTTTGAAACATCTTTCCTATGACTATGCAATCTATGTCTGTCATTCTATTTGTAATGTAACCAGGATTAAAAATTACAGCTAGGGTTTTACCCTAGCGCTAAATGGTGAGGTCTAAATTAGCTATGTAGATAACTTTTTGGTAAGGAAACATGCAAGCCCTTTACAACCCTTTCTAAAATGATCCATAACTCAATTGCAGTTGCTCATCAAGTTAAACATGCGGCCAGAATTTTGAAACAAGGAAATGCAAGTCACTGCTAATCATTGCTTCATAACAAGTAAGCCACTGTATTTTCAGCAGGGGTGTAGGGAGGTGGGGGGTTCCAAAGGGTTCAGTAACCCCTGTAAAATTCAGGCTTCTGCAAGCAGAACCCTAACACACCATTTAGCTAGTTTGGAAGGACAAAATGAGTGAGTAATATAGCGTATGACACAGCACAACAATTGATAAAGTTTGCATTCATCTCTCAGGGAAGGATTTATAGAGGTAACATCAGCCCTTGTTAAAAATCGATATTCTCTAATAGAGCAGTCAGGTATATTCTCTAATAGAGCAGTCATGTATATTCTAATAGGACATGCATGTATATAATATACCTAAGTGACTTCATTAGTGAAGTTTTCAGACATTCTACAATTAAATGCAAAACTGAGCTTGACCTAATACTGTTATAGCTTTGGTGTACTCTAGTAATTTATCACTTGTGTTATGCAAAATGAACCATGAATACATGCATATTTACTTATAATGCTTTGATTGTAACTTTGTAAGTCATTCCATTTGTATCTGTGGATTCATGGTTCCTATACGAGTGGGATACTGCAGATTACTATGTGTGTCTCTATGTGTTATGCTGTCTGTTTCTACTAGGTAGCTTTATCTACAGTATACTAGCTTCATCCCAGGGGTACATTTATGTGTTACAATTTGACAATGTACTTTTTGCATAAAATATAGCAATTTGCTGGGTTTTGATTCATTAAAATACTGAAAGTCTCTCAGTGGCTGGGGGCTGGCACTCAGACCCCTGCTTCTAGTAACTCAATACTGCTGTTAGAACCCTACCTTCAAAAAATCCTTTGTGCAGTGTACATTGAACTTCTCCAAGTATCCCAGTGAACAGATGTTCGATCAACATGTAGTTTTAGGCTATAGGAACTAAGTTACCGCACCTAATTTTGTTGTGTATACCCATCTTGTGCTGGCAAACACACATTTCCCAAAAATTTTTCACAGCTGTAAGGGTTAACCCTTAAACTCATAGCAAAATGCATAATCCAAAAAACTAGATTATACGCATGCCTTTTGAACAAACTCAAATATAGCACAAGAACTGTCAAAGCTGTTTAAAAACTACAAGCACCATGTTACTCACTGTTAAATTTTGGTTTGAATGGTTCTATCCTTCATTGCATCCTTCCATCCCAGAACCTCACTCTGTACCTTTAAAGTACAAAAGAATTTCTCTTCATTTCCTTCCTTCACATAATTATGCCATAGTTCAGTATCACTTCGTCGTATAAACATTCTCTGAACATCACCTTGCTCATCATGTGATGGAAATTCCATTGATATCAGTGGCATAATTAAACCAGGGCCTACCCAGGCTTTGGCCCAGGTGTCAGCATACACAAAAGATTGAGATACTCTAATAGAGCAGTCAATAACCGTAATAAAGCAGTCACAGTGTTAACCCAACTACTATTTAGATATAACAATAATGATCTTGATCATCAGTGATATGATAGGATGCAACCATCCATTGCCAGTGGGTAGTGGCTTTCTTTTGTTCTTCAGAGTCTAGCACTGAGCTACGGTATCAGTGTTAGTCTCTAGTTACACCACTGATTGACAAACAGATATCATGTGATTGACAAAATGATAGAAAGAACACTAATGATATTAGGCATGAGGAAATTGAGCATTGTGCTTTTGAGCAGTGCTCAAAAAATTACCTATTATGCTTTTGAGAATCGCTCATTATTCCAAAAATTATGCCACCTTAATTGGCTAATAATGCCAGTCTATTGTTGTATCAGACCATTTTCATTGATGTTTAAGCTTCAAATAGTCTTTAATTCTTTAGCTGGTTGCTGTATTAAAGTATTTCATTTCAATGTGACTGCTTTATTAGAGTAAATATTCAGTGAATGTTCTATTAGAGTTTTGACTGCTCTATTAGAGTATCTTGATTTTTTATGGAAATGTGCTATCTGCAAATTTTCCTACTGTTAAAGCTTTATAATCACCTCAAAATGCTAGCATAATTCCTGATTTCCACACATACCTATTATGACTGAAATTATGCCAGCATAATCGCCGCATCCCTCAATGATATTGACATGAAGGTAAACAAAATCATACAGTACAATAGTACTGTCTGTATAGTAGGAACCACAAAGGTGTGGGCGTAGTTCATGAAAAACAAACATGATCCAAAAATCAGCCCCACTTTTCCCTGACTACAGTGAAATAGTATTGGTTAGATAAAACTAAGCCCAAACAAGCAATCAGATCAACTTGAAAAGTTTTCAAAAACTTTATATATATATCTAATCCAAAACAGCCAAACAGGAAATAAAGAGTGCGGCTCTCAAAAAGGCTATGGTGAAAAAAGATGCGAAATCCAGGGTGGTGGCCAAGAAATGGCTGTGATGGTTGTAGAGAGTTAAATATATGTATTGTATATATAATTTGTACATTACTTATAAAATCAGAACTATTTTAAGTATTTAGCATCTGCTTCATCTTTTCTTCTTCCTATGGTAAAGAAAAAAGATAGGTTAAAAAATCCCCAAAGCCGGCCTATGGCTGGCTTCGGGGTATACAAATACAAAAAGAAGTGAAATTTAATCCAAAACAGCCAAGCAAGCGGCACCAAAATTCACCTGAATTGTCGTTATTAAATTTTTTTACCATTAACCTTGGTGGTTTCCTTGTAACTGAACACTCTATAAGGTGACTTCTTCTAGCTGATCTCTCTACAGGGTGATTTGTTTGTAGCTGAACTCTCCACAAGGTAATTTCTTCTAGCTGATCTCTGTACAGGGTGAATTGTTTGTATCTGAACTCTCTATAGGGTGATTTGTTTGTAGCTGAACTCTCCACAAGGTAATTTCTTCTAGCTGATCTCTGTACAGGGTGAATTGTTTGTATCTGAACTCTCTATAGGGTGATTTGTTTGTAGCTGAACTCTCTACAGGTGATTTGCTTGTAGTTGAACTTTCTACATGATGGTTTCTTTGCAGCTGAACTCTCTACTAGGTAACTTCTTCTAGCTGAAGTCTCTACAGGGTCACTTGTTTGTAGCTGAACTCTCTACATAGTGGTTTCTTTGTAACTGAATTCTCTACAAGGTGACTTCTTCTAGCTGATCTTTCTACAGGATGATTTGTTTGTAGCTGAACTCTCTACAAGGTAACTTCTTCTATATAGCTGAACTCTATACAGAGTGACTTGTTTGTAGCTGAACTCTCTACATGATGGTTTCTTTGTAGTTGAACTCTCTACAAGGTAACTTCTTCTAGCTGATCTTTCTACAGGGGGATTTGTTTGTAGCTGAATTCTCCACAAGGTAATTTTGTTGCTGCTGAACTCTCTACATGGTGATTTCTTGTAGCTGAGCTCTCTAAAAGGTGACTTCTTCTAGCTGAACTTACTGCAGGGTGATCTTTTCGTAGCTGAAACTCTCTACAGGGTGATTTGTTTGCAGCTGAACTCTCTACATGATGGTTTCTTTATAGCTGAACTCTCTACAAGGTGACTTCTTATTGCTTAACTCTCTACAGAGTGATCTTTTCATAGCTGAAACTCTCTACAGGGTGATTTGCTGGAGCTGAACTCTCTACAAGGTGACTTCTTCTTGCTGAACTCTCTACAGAGTGATCTTTTCATAACTGATCTCTATACAGAGTGACTTGTTTGTAGCTGATTTCCCTACAGGATGATTTGTTTGCAACTGAACTCTCTACATGGTGGTTTCTTTGTAGCTGAACTCTCTACAAAGTGACTTCTTCTTGCTGAACTCTCTACAGGGTAATCTTTCTGTAGATGATCTCTCTACAGACTGATTTGTTTGCAGCTGAACTCTCTACATGACGGTTTCTTTGTAGCTGAACTCTCTATAAGGTAACTTCTTCTAGCTGATCTCTCTACAGGGAGATTTGTTTGTAGCTGAACTCTGTACAGGTGCTTTGTTTGCAGCTGAACTCTCTGCAAGGTAACTTCTTCTATTGATCTCTCTACAGGGCGATTTTGTTTGCTGCTGAGCTCTTTACAGAATGGTTTCTTTGTAGCTGAACTCTCTACAAGGTGACTTCTTCTAGCTGACCTCTCTAAAGGGTGATTTTGCTTGCAGCTGAACTCTCTACATGCATGTGCATAGTTTCTTTGTAACTTAACTCTGTACAAGGTGAATTCTTCTAGCTGATATTTCTACAGGGTGATTTGTTCCTAGGTGAACTCTCTACAGGGTGACTTGCCTGTAGCTGAATTGTCTATCAGATTAACTGGTTGTAGCTGAATTCCCTACAGAATAACTTGCAATGTAATATAATTCTATAATGGAGTAAGTTATAAACGTAGCTGAATGTTCTATTAGGGTGACAGTTCGATTAGAGTGTCTCGATCTCGCATTTGCTACACGTTGTTGCCTTTCGAATCATAACTCAGTGGTTTATAATACGATTTATCTGTACTACTGCAAGGACTTTCTATGATGATTATTCCAGCTACATACTGTTTTTCAGCTCATTGCTCTAAGCGGTTTACCTGGTAGGCGTGAAAACTAATAGTTTTTATTCATAAATATCAATCGCGTAATTGTGACACAGGTTGGGTTTTGTGTCATATCTCCATGGTTTTTATCTCGATTCCTTGCAAACCACAAAAAGGCACTCCTACTATGGTTACTCCATCCACATAGCAATTTTCAACTCATTCCTCAAAGGGGTTTACCTTGTGGGCGTGACAGACCTTCGACCTTATTTTACGCAAATAATCGGTCATAATTCCGTAAATAGTCATCGGATTCCTACCAATGTTGGCACTGAGATCCGCCTTAATGAGCCCTTCAAGTATGCCAAATGTCAGCCCGATTGGAGCACTAATTCGTGTTTTATGGCTGATTTTGCAAAGTGAGTGAAATGAAGAAGTAGAAGAAAAAAAAACCAAGAAATTAAAACAAACGTTTATTCGCTCGTATCTCGGAAATGGTTGAAGCGATTTTCTTCAAATTTGGTATGTAGATGCCACTAACTGGTCGGCACTTCTCTAGCAAATTTGGTTCCAATAGGAGTAGGGATCACAGAGTTACATAGGTGTGAAAATAGCGTTTTCTTTCTTCCTGTTAATATAGTCACGGTGTGGCGCGCCGCCGTCTTCTTGGGCAGCACGACACACTATCGTGTGTCTTGATATATATATCTAATCAAAAACAGCCAAGCTGTAAAAAAAGGTGCGGCCCCCGTAAGGGCCATGGTGAAAAAAGATGTGAAATCCAAGGTGGCGGCCAAGAAATGGCTGTGATGGTAGGTTAATGGTTAAATTTTAATAAAGACAATTCAGGTGAATTTGGTGCCAAGACCAAGCGGCACAAAATTCACCCGAATTGTCGTTATTAAAATTTAACCATTAACGTACCATCACAGCCATTTCTTGGCCGTCACCTTGGATTTCACATCCTTTTTCACCATGGCTTTTATGGGGGCCGCACCTTTTTTACAGCTTGGCTGTTTTTGATTAGATATCACTTATTTTTGTATTAGTATGCTGCAAAGCCGGCCTATGGCTGGCTTTGGGTTTTTTTTAACCCATGTGTTTTTTTATTTACCACAGGAAGAAGAAAAGAACTTAAAGAAGAATTTTAATACTTCAATTATTTTTGATTTTATTAGCAATTATACAAATTATATACATATAGATGGGTTGCCTATTTAGGGCGTGTCCCTTGTGTAATGCGAGAAAATGCGACTTTCCGTTTTACGTATGATTACAATGTTGGTCAAGAAGTCAACAAAAAACCCATAGTTTGACAAACGTTTTTGATTCTTCAAAGGTACAAGGTGAGTTAAAATCATCCAGTCTATCATTCTAAGTAGTAGCAAAGTCTTACAAATAATGTTTTCAGCGAGTTTTATCGCCATCCAAAAACCCGAGATTGAGAGAAAAGCATCTTCTCGTTCAGCCTTCACCTTACACGCTGGATATGTTATAGTTCGAACCTTTCTCTATAACATACTTTCTGTTCTGAAGGCTGGCTAACTCTTGCTTGCTAAAGTTAACCGAAACGGTCATTTTCTCCATTAGCCGTAATACATTTTTGACTTAGCGAATTCGGAAAGTATGTGGAAAATTTACGGTAAAACGACCACACCTTAAAAAGGCAACCCGTCTATATTTCACTGTGAAAAAAAGGGATATAAGATGGTATTTCCAGTGGCTTATTGAATACAAAAAAGCTTGGTATACACCTGTATTATACTAACAATCTCATGTAAGACTTCAGTTAATGTGTTAAATATACTGAAACCATATATGCGATGGTATAGTGTGGGCATTATATTAGATATAAGCTATTTGAGGTAATGTGGTAAATAAACTGAAACCATATATGCAATAGTATAGTATGGATTATACTAAAGTATAAAATGAGTATAATACAGGATTTATATTAAGGCTTATTTGTATTCAATAAGCCACTGGAAATACCATATTATATTCCACTTTTTGCACAGTGTTTATTACATGCCTGTTATTCCCCACAGGATATTTTTTGCAGCTGATCTCTCTACTGGGTGACTTGAAATGTAGCTGAACTATATACAGTATGGTTTCTTTGTAGCTGAACTCTCTACAAGGTGACCTCTTCTAGCTGGTCTCTCTACAGGGTGATTTGTTTCTAGCTGAACTCTCTACAGGTGATTTGTTTGCAGCTAAACTCTCTACATGATGGTTTCTGTGTAGCTGAACTCTCTACATGATGGTTTCTTTGTAACTGAACTCTCTATAAGGTGACTTCGTCTAGCTGAACTCTCTACAGGATGATTTTTTTGTAGCTGAACTCTCTACAGGGTGATTTGTTTGCAGCTGAACTCACTACATGATGGTTTTATTGTAGCTGAACTCTCTACAAGGTGACTTCTTCCAGCTGGTCTCTCTACTGGGTGATTTGTTTCTAGCTGAACTCTCTACAGGTGATTTGTTTGCAGCTGAACTCTCTACATGATGGTTTCTTTGTAGCTGAACTCTCTACAAGGTAACTTCTTCTCTACAGGGTGATTTGTTGTAGTTGAATTCTCTACAGGGTGGTTTGTTTGAGGCTGAACTCTCTACATGGCGGTTTCTTTGTAGCTGAACTCTTTACAGAGTGATTTGTTTGTAGCTGAACTCTCTACATGATGGTTTCTTTGTAACTGAACACTCTACAAGGTGACTTCTTCTAGCTGATCTTTCTACAGGGTGAATTGTTTGTAGCTGAACTATCTACAAGGTAACTTCTTCTAGCTGATCTCTCTACAAGGTGATTTGTTTGTAGCTCAACTCTCTACATGATGGTTTCTTTGTAGCTGAGCTCTCTACAAGGTGACTTCTTCTAGCTGATCCCTCTACAGGGGGATTTGTTTGTAACTGAACTCTCTACAAGTGATTTATTTGAAGCTGAGCTCTTTATGTGGTGGTTTCTTTGTAGCTGAACTCGCTACAAGGTGACCTCTCTAGCTGATCTCTCTCTACAGGGTGATTTGTTTCTAGCTGAACTATCTACAGGTGATTTTTTGCAGCTAAACACTCTACATGGTGGTTTCTTTGTAGCTGAACTCTCTACAAAGTAACTTCTTCTAGCTGATCTTTCTACTGGGTGATTTGTTTGTAACTGAATTTTTGACAGGGTGATTTGTTTGCAGCTGAACTCTCTACATGGTGGTTTCTTTGTTGCTGAACTCTCTACAAGGTGAATTCTTCTACCTGATCTCTCTACAGGGTAATTTGTTTGTAACTGAACTCTGTACAAGGTGCGTTTTTGTAGGTGATCTCACTGCAGGTTGATTTGTTTGTAGCTGAACTCTCTATAAGATGATTTGTTTGTAGGTGATCTCTCTACAGGTTGATTTATTTGTAGCCGATCTCTCTACAGGATAATTTGTTTATAGCTGAACTATCTATAAGGTGATTTGTTTGTAGCTGATCTCTCTGCAGGCTGGTTTGTTTTAGCTGAACTCTCTACAGGGTGATTTGCTTGTAGCTGAACTCCTTACATTGTGTCTAGTTTCTAGCTGATGTCTCTACAGGGTGATTTTTTGTAGCTAATCTCTCTACAGGGCTATTTGTTTCTAGCTGATCTCTCTGCAGGTTGATTTGTTTCTAGCTGATCTCTCTACAAGTTAATTTGTTTATTGCTGAACTCTCTGCAAAGTGTTTTGTTTGTAGCTGATCTCTCTATAGTGTCATTTGCTTGTAGCTGAACTCTCTCCACAGTGATTTGTGGGTAGCTGAATTCTCTAGAGAGTGACTTAATTGTAGCTGAATTCTCTACAGGGTGCATGACTTGTTTATAGCTGAACTCTCTTCAGTGTGACTTGTAATGTTCTGAATCTCTACAGTGATATATTTGTAGCTTAACTCTCCACAGGGTGACTTGCTTCTTGCTGAACTGTCTATAAGATTAACTGTTTGCAGCTGAACTCCCTACAGAATAACTTGTAATGTAATAGAATTCTATAGTGGAGTAAATAAATTAGCCGAATGCTCTATTAGTGTGACTGTTCTATTAGAGTATCTCGATCTCGCATTTGCTACACGAAGTTGGCTTTCGAATCATAACTCAGTGGTTTGTAATCCGATTCTTCTGTACTACTGCAAGGACTTTCTATGAAGATTATTCCAGCTATACACCGATTTTCAGCGCATTGCTCTAAGCGGTTTTCCTAGTAGGCGTGAAAACTAATACTTTTTAATTCATTAAAATCGATCGCGTAATTGTTACACAGGTTGGGTTTTGTGTCATATCTCCATGGCCTTTATCTCGATTCCTTTCAAACCACCGAAAGGCACTCCTACGATGATTACTCCATCTACGTAGCAATTTTTAACTCATTCCATGAAGCGGTTTACCCTGTAAGCGTGACAACAAATCGATCTTGTTTTACACGAATAATCGGTAATAACTCTTGAACCATCCATCGCATTTGCACCAACTTTAATGCTAGGATTCGCCTTTGGACTCCCTTTCAGTGTGCCAAATTTCAAGGCGATTGGAGTACGCGTTTGCATTTTATAACAATTTTTGCAAGTGCGCGAAAACACGAAGAAAAAAAGGAGGGAAAAAAATGGAAATTTTGGCAGCTCGTGTCTCGGAAACGGTTGGAGCGATTTCCTTCCAATTTGGAATGTAGACTCCCATGGCTGGAGGGAAATTCTTTATCAAATTTGGCTCCAATCAAATTAGGGATCACCGAGATACAAAGGTGTGAAAATGGCGTTTTCTTTCTGTAAAGATATTCACGGTGTTGCGCGCCGGCTTCTTCGGCCGCACGACACTGATCTAATCAAAAACAGCCAAGCTGTAAAAAAAAAGGTGCAGCCCCCAAAAAGGCCATGGTGAAAAAAGATGAAATCCAAGGTGGCGGCCAAGAAATGGCTGCGATGGTAGGTTAATGGTTAAATTTTAATAAAGACAATTCAGGTGAATTTGGTGCCAAGACCAAGTGGCACAAAATTCACATGAATTGTCGTTATTAATATTTAACCATTAACCTACTATCACAGTCATTGCTTGGCCGCCACCTTGGATTTCACATATTTTTTCACCATGGCCTTTTTGGGGGCTGCACCTTTATTTACAGCTTGGCTGTTTTTGATTAGATATCACTTCTTTTTGCATTAGTATACTGCAAAGCCGACCTATGATGGCTTTGGGGCTTTTTTAACCCTTGTGTTTTTTCTTTACCACAGGAAGAAGAAAAGGACTTAAAGAAGATTCTTAATACTTCAATTATTTTTGATTTAATTAGTAATTATACAAATTATATACATATCAAGACACACGGTAGTGTGTCGTGTTGCCCATGAAGCCGGCGCGCCACACCGTGAGTATATTGACAGGAAGAAAGAAAAAGTCATTATCACACTTTTGTATCTCGGTGATACCTTATCTGATTGAAACCAAATTTGCTGCAGCGTTTCCCACCAGCTAGGGGAGTCTACATTCCAAATTTGAAGGAAATCACTCAAGCCATTTCCGAGATATGAGCGGCCAAAGTTAGGTTTTTTCTTGGTTTTTTTATTCTTCTTCTTCGTATTCTTTTCGCGCACTTGCAAAAATTGCTATAAAATGCAAACTCGGGCTCCTATCGCCTTGAAAGGTGGCGCACAGAAAGGGAGTCCAAAGGCGAATCCTAGCATCAAATTTGGTGCAAATCCGATGAATGGTTCAGGAGTTATTACCGATTATTCGCGTAAAGCAAGATCAATTTGTTGTCACGCCTACAGGGTAAACCGCTTCATGGAATGAGTTTAAAATTGCTATGTAGATGCAGTAACCATCGTAGGAGTGCCTTTTAGTGGTTTGAAAGCAATCGAGATTAAGACCACGGAGATCTGACACAAAACCCAACCTGTGTAACAATTACGCGATCGATTTTTAGTAATAAAAAAGTATTAGTTTTCACGCTTACTAGGCAAACCGCTAAGAGCAATGAGCTGAAAATCGGTGTATAGTTGGAATAATCTTCATAGAAAGTCCTTGCAGTAGTATAGAAGAATTGGATTACAAACCACTGAGTTGTGATTCGAAAGCCAACTCCGTGTAACAAATTCGAGATCGAGATACTCTAATAGAACAGTCACCCAAATAGAGCATTCAGCTAATTTATTTACTTCATTATAGAATTCTATTACATTACAAGTTATTCAGTAGGGAGTTCAGCTGCAAACAGTTAATCTTATCTTATAGACAGTTCAGCAAGAAGCAAGTCACCCTGTGGAGAGTTAAGCTACAATTATATCACTGTAGAGATTCAGAACACCAGACCTTCAGTGCTGGTCACTGTAAAGCGCTAATAATAAATACTTTAGGTTTAAGGAAGAAAATCCATCCCTCCTGGAGGAAGACTGAGTGTGGCCCCGACTAGACATTGGGTGACCTGCAGTTCGAATCCTGGGGCTGGAGGAATTTTTTCCCTTACTTTGGCCCCTTTTCTGTTACACCTTATTCAGTCAGTATGTCAAGTCACTAGGTCTAAGTCCTTGTAGATTAGGTGATCCTAAGGCTGCAGCATATGTTGCTGTCAGACCTTCAGTGCTAGTCACCGTAAAGCGCTAATAATTATAATAATAACATTACAAGTCACTGTGCAGAGAGATCAGCTACAAACAAAACACTTTGCAGAGTTCAGCTACAAACAAATCAATCTTTAGAGTGATCAGCAACAAACAAATCAACTTGTAGAGAGATCAGCTAGAAACAAATCAACCTGCAGAGAGATCAGTTACAAACAAATCAGCTTGTAGAGAAATTGACTACAAGCAAATCAACTTGCAGAGAGATCAGCTACACACAAATCAACGTGCAGAGAGATCAACTACAAACAAATCACCCTGTAGAGAGATCATCTAGAAACTAGACACATTGTAAGGAGTTCAGCTACAAGCAATACACCCTGTTGAGATTTCAGCTACAAACAAATCAACCTGTAGAGCGATCATCTAGAAGCAAATCACCCTGAAGAGAGGTCAGCTACAAAAAAATCACCCTGTAGAGAGATCAGCTACAAACAAATCACCCTGTAGAGACTTCAGCTACAAACAAATCAATCTGCAGAGAGATCAGCTACAAACAAATAACCCTGTAGAGAGATAGGCTAGAAACTAGACACAATGTAAGGAGTTCAGCTACAAGAAAATCACCCTTTAGAGAGATCAGTTACAAACAAATCAACCTGCAGAGAGATCAGCTACACACAAATCAACTTGTAGAGAGATCAGCTAGAAACTAGACACAATGTAAGGAGTTCAGCTACAAGCAAATCACCCTGTAGAGATTTCAGCTGCAAACAAATCACTCTGTAGAGAGATCAGCTAGAAACTAGACACAATGTAAAGAGTTCGGCTAGAAGAGGTCACCTTATAGAGAGTTCAGCTACAAAGAAACTATCATGTAGAGAGTTCAGCTGCAAACAGATCACTCTGTATAGAGTTCAGCTAGAAAAAGTCACCTTGTAGAGAGTTCAGCTACAAAGAAACCACCATGTAGAGATCTCAGCCTCAAACAAATTACCATGTAGAGAATTCAACTACAAGTAGAGAGTTCAGCTACAAAGAAAGCACCATGTAGAGAGTTTAGCTGCAAACAAATCACCTGTAGAGAGTTCAGCTAGAAACAAATCACCCTGTAGAGAGATCAGCTAGAAGAGGTCACCTTGGAGAGAGTTCAGCTACAAAGAAATCACCACGTAAAGAGTTCAGCTGCAAACAAATTACCCTGTAGAGGGATCAGCTAAAAGAAGTCACCTTGTAGAGAGTTCAGCTACAAAGAAACCACCATGTAGAGAGTTTAGCTGCAAACAAATAACCTGTAGAGAGTTCAGCTAGAAACAAATCACCCTGTAGAGAAATCAGCTAGAAGAGGTCACCTTGTAGAGAGTTCACCTACAAAGAAACCATCATGTATATAGTTCAGCTATATTTTAAGTCACCCAGTAGAGAGATCAGCTGCTAAAAAATATCCTATGGGGAATAATGGGCATGTAATAAATATATGTATATAATTTGTATAATTACTAATAAAATCAAAAATAATTGAAGTATTAAAAATCTTCTGTAAGTTCTTTTCATCTTTCTGTGGTAAATAAAAACACATGGGTTGAAAAAGCCCCAAAGCCAGCCATAGGCCAGCTTTGCAGTATACAAATACAAAAAGAAGTGATATCTAATCAAAAACAGCCAAGCTGTAAAAAAGGTGCGGCCCCCAAAAAGACCATGGTGAAAAAAGATGTGAAATCCAAGGTGGCGGCCAAGAAATGGCTGTGATGGTAAAAATTTTAACAAAGACAATTCAGGTGAATTTTGTGCCATTTGTTCTTGGCACCAAATTCACCTGAATTGTTGTTATTAAAATTTTTACCATTAACCTACCATCACAGCCATTTCTTGGCCGCCACCTTGGATTTCACATCTTTTTTCACCATGGTCTTTTTGGGGGCCACACCTTTTTTTATAGCTTGATTAGATATTTATTACATGACCATTATTCCCCACAGGATATTTTTTTGCAGCTGATCTCTCTACTGGGTGACTTGAAATGTTGCTGAACTATATACAGGATAGTTTCTTTGTAGCTGAACTCCCTACAAGGTGACCTCGTCTAGCTGGTCTCTCTACAGGGTGATTTGTTTCCAGCTGAACTTGTAGCTAAACTCTCTACATGATGGTTTCTTTGTAGCTGAACTCTCTACATGATGGTTTCTTTGTAGTTGAACACTCTATAAGGTGACTTCGTCTAGCTGAACTCTCTACACAGTGCTGAATTCTCTACATGATGGTTTCTTTGTAGCTGAACTCTCTACAAGGTGACTTCTTCCAGCTAATCTCTCTATGGGGTGATTTGTTTCTAGCTGAACTCTCTACAGGTGATTTGTTTGTAGCTAAGCTCTCTGCATGGTGGTTTCTTTGTAGCTGAACTCTCTACATGATGGTTTCTTTGTAGTTGAACTCTCTATAAGGTGACTTCGTCTAGCTGAACTCTCTACACGGTGATTTGTTTTTAGCTGAACTCTCTACAGGTGATTTGTTTGTAGCTAAGCTCTCTGCATGGTGGTTTCTTTGTAGCTGAACTCTCTACATGATGGTTTCTTTGTAGCTGAACTCTCTACAAGGTAACTTCTTCTAGCTGATCTTTCTACAGGGTGAATTGTTTGTAGCTCAACTATCTATAAGGTGACTTCATTTAGCTGAACTCTCTACAGGGTGATTTTTTTTGTAGCTGAACTCTCTAAAGGGTGATTTGTTTGCAGCTGAACTCTCTACATGATGGCTTCTTTGTAGCTGAACTCTCTGCAAGGTGACTTCTTCCAGCTGATCTCTCTACGGGGTGATTTGTTTCTAGCTGAACTCTCTACAGAGTGATTTGTTTGCAGCTGAACTGTCTACATGATGGTTTCTTTGTAACTAAACACTCTACAAGGTGACTTCTTCTAGCTAATCTTTCTACAGGGTGAATTGTTTGTAGCTGAACTATCTACAAAGTAACTTCTTCTAGCTGATCTCTCTACAGGGTGATTTGTTTGTAGCTGAACTCTCTACATGATGGTTTGAATTGGTTTATTTGTAGCTGAACTCTCTACAAGGTGACTTCTTCTAGCTGATCCCTCTACAGGGTGATTTGTTTCTAGCTGAACTCTCTACAGGTGATTTTTTGCAGCTAAACACTCTACATTAAGGTTGTACCGATACCACATTTCATACCTGATATCCGATATATACTGTTTTTTACCGATACAGGTTTTCTGATAAACCGATATTAAGAAAACCACCGATATTTCAAAAGTTCAACCGATAGACAATATCCTGAGTTACTGATAGGAGTAGCTATAATATCATTTGAAAACAAGTTACAAGTTACTGAAAACAAGTTATTGAAAACTTACTGAAAACAAGTTACTGAAAACTTACTGAAAACAAGTTACTGAAAACTTACTGAAAACAGGTAACTGAAAACAAATCACTGAAAAAGTTACTGAAAACAAAACAGGTAACTGAAAACAAGTCACTGAAAAAAGTTACTGCAAACAAGTTACTAAAAGTCACAACATATACACATGTTCACAGAGAACAGTCATAATGATAATACAGTGTACATGCTCCAATAACATAAAGCACAACTACAAAAGTTAAATGTGAGAGTTGTTTTTGTACAAAAAAAATCAACATCCTAACTTTCTGTGGATCAAGACAGGTACGCGTAGATATCACAATGTTACCTGCACAACTGAAGACACGTTCAGACTCTGCTGAGGTAGATGGAATCTCAAGGATTGCTTTCGCAAGTTGTGCAAGGTGGGGAAAACGTGTCTCATGTATCCTCCAAAAATTTAAGGGATTGTCAGCATGTGGTAGACGGGGTATACTTAGATACTGCTCTAGTTCTTTCTCTTCTCCTGACAATATAGGCTGGTCTGAATCATCTTTGTCAACATCAAACTCCTCTCACAATGAAGATTCTTTGCTTTTCTTGTTTCGTGTGTGGTATTCTTCAACAGATTCATTATCTTCAGGATTTCCTCTTGCGGGATCAGCCATTTCTTTGGCCTTTTCTAAAACTTTGGATTTTGCTAACACAGCAAACGACGCAGAAGAAAACCCTTTAACTTTGAAGCAAGAATCTAGGAGGGTGGCCACGGAGTGAAGTTCCCACACACTGAATCGGGTTTGTAGAGATGATGCTACTCCTTCACGAACATTCCTTACCGATCTGTTTTCATCATCTGTCACTGGTTTACTGAGGTGCTTGCACAGCATTCTAATACCTGGAATTACTAGATTAATGCTAGCATCTGCACGCTCAAACTCCCGATAAAATTCCTCAAATGGGCGTAGCAACAATATCAATTGCTAGATGATGTTCCACTGGATTATAGTGAGCTCTGTAGAACAAGTTGTATCTGGCAAAACAGAAGTAATGGCACGGCGCTGTTCACTTATCCTGTCTAACATGTAAAATGTTGAGTTCCAACGTGTACTCACCTCTTGGCACAACTGATGTACAAGTAATTGTGATTGGGTCTGAGTATTGCTAAGAAGTTGACGGGAGGAAGTAGATCGATGAAAATGACTCACAATTGACTTCATAGACTTTAATATACCAGCTACCACCTCGTCATCCAAACCATCATTAATTGCCAGCTGTAAGGTATGGTCAATGCATCCTATGTGAACAAATCCTCCATCTCGGACAGCAGCAGTGATAATTATTAGCCGCATTATCTTGGACAAAGCAGGTCATACGTTTCTTATCAATCATCCATGCTTCAAGTATAGGTAAAATTTTGCTCAACAGATTCTGAGCAGTGTGCCTCTCACACATTGGAAATGTATCTAAGACAACTAGTTGTCTCTTGAACTTGTCATCAATGAAGTGCGAAGTGACAATAACGTAAGAGTCAGTAGAGCGTGATGTTCAGCAGTCAGTTGTAAGAGCCAACGTCTTTGCAGATTTTATGACAGTGCTAACCTTTTCCTTCAATTCAGTGTACATCTTAGGAATGACATGTTCAGAAAAGTGTTAACGACTGGGAAGTTGGTATCGTCTATCCAGTACTCGTAAAAGCAGTTGGAAACCTTCATCCTCCACAATAGAAAACGGCTGAAAGTCCATTGCAATCATTCGTCCAACTGCCTGTGTGATAGTGACGTGGAGCTGGCTTGTCCAACTGTAGGGATTTAACGCGCACAGGTTTCATCAATTTTTGGTTGTACAGTGTTGTTTTCTTCTTCCCGTAATCGTTTCTGTGACTGCTTGCGCTCCTCAAGCTCCATCAGCTCTTTGTGTTTGTCTTTATGACGTTGCTCCAAGTGTTTACAAAGGTTTGTAGCATTATATGATTTTCGAACACTACCGCCTCTAGATACTTTATCGTTACAAGTTTTACAAACCGCCTTCGAATCATCATTGCCACAGACCGCAAAATATTTCCAAATAGGGCTTCTCTTTGTGTCCCGATCCGCCATCTTAAATCATCACGTGTACGCAGTGCCAATTGTTAAGAAAGAAGACCGATACCGATCCGATCCCGATATCACAGATATCGATACCGATAAAGTATCGGTATCGGTGCAGCCTTACTCTACATGGTGGTTTCTTTGTAGCTGAACTCTCTACAAGGTGACCTCTTCTAGCTGATCTCTCTACAGGGTGATTTGTTTCTAGCTGAACTCGCTATAGGTGATTTTTTGCAGCTAAACACTCTACATGGTGATTTCTTTGTAGCTAAACTCTCTAAATGATGGTTTCTTTGTAGCTGAACTCTTTACAAGGTGACTTCTTCTAGCTGAACTCTCTAAGGGGTAATTTCTTTGTAGCTGAACTTTCTACAAGGTAACTTCTTCTAGCTGATCTTTCTACTGGGTGATTTGTTAGCAACTGAATTTTCTACAGGGTGATTTGTTTGCAGCTGAACACTCTACATGGTGATTTCTTTGTTGCTGAACTCTCTACAAGGTGAATTCTTCTACCTGATCTCTCTACAGGGTAATTTGTTTGTAACTGAACTCTGTACAAGGTGCATTTTTGTAGGTGATCTCACTGCAGGTTGATTTGTTTGTAGCTGAACTCACTAAAGGGTGATTTGCTTGTAGCTGAACTCTCTACAGGGTGACTTGCTTGTAGCTGAACTCCTTACATTGTGTCTAGTTTCTAGCTGATCTCTCTACAGGGTGATTTGTTGTAGCTGATCTCGCTACAAGTTGATTTGTGTGTAGCTGATCTTTCTGCAGGTTGATTTGTTTGTAGCCGATCTCTCTATAGGGTAATTTGTTTGTAGCTGAACTCTCTATAAGGTAATTTGTTTGTAGCTGATCTCTCCGCTGGTTGATTTGTTCTAGCTGAACTTTCTACAGGGTGATTTGCTTGTAGCTGAACTCCTTACATTGTGTCTAGTTTCTAGCTGATGTCTCTACAGGGTGATTTTTTGTAGCTTAACTCTCTACAGGGTTATTTGTTTCTAGCTTATCTCATTACAGGTTGATTTGTGTGTAACTGATCTCTCTACAAGCTGATTTGTTTGTAGCTGATCACTCTGCAGGTTGATGTGTTTCTAGCTGATCTCTCTACAAGTTGATTTGTTTGTTGCTGAACTCTCTGCAAAGTGTTTTGTTTGTAGCTGATCTCTCTACAGCATAATTTGTTTGTAGCTGAACTCTCTCCACAGTGTCTTGTGTGTAGCTGAATTCTCTAGAGAGTGACTTAATTGTTGCTGAATTCTCTACAGGGTGCATGACTTGATTATGATTATAATTATTATCATTACTGAGCAGTCAGCCCTGTTGGTGTGCTCAGATTTGCCCAAATACATGATTGTAGTCCGGTTCTAAAAATGTCAGCATCTGCAACTTCAATAGGATCTACTGGTAAAGAGTTCCAGTCATTAATTGTTTTTGAAAAATAACTATTTTGTTGTGCTGTGGTAGATACGTGTGGTAAGATGTAGTGCAGTGGATAGTACTGTCTCGTGGATCGTGATGTTGGTAGGTAGTATGGAGGAATTGTAAGTGATATCTGTAGGTAAAAACTTTGTGTAATGTTTGTAGTCGAGATAATTTGTGGCGAGTCTGGAGAGTTGGCCATGATAGCTGATTTAACATTGAGGTGACAGAACTAAGTCTACCATAATCATTCATTACCCAACGTGCTGCTCTTCGTTGTACTTTTTCTAGCTCTGCAACATCTCCAGTTTGGTGAGGGTCCCAGACGTCAGATGCATATTCTAGTTGTGGCCTGACCATTGTTAGATAAGCAGATTCTTTAACTTGTTTTGAGCATTTGTTTAAATTGCGTTTCAGAAAATTAAGTGTTTTAGATGCTTTAATAACAATACTAGAAATGTGTGGTGACCAAGATAGTGATGTATTAAGAATTACTCCTAAGTAAGTATGTTGATCAGATAGATTTAAGATGTGATTATTGAGGATATAGACGTGATTGAATGGTGTCAAGGATCTTGTACAACGTATGACAGTACATTTACTAACATTGAATCTAAGTTTCCAGGTGTTTTCCCATTCTGATAACCTATTCAGGTCTTCTTGAAGCATGTTGGCATCTTCTGCACTGTTAATAACTCTGTAAAGTAAGCAATCATCAGCAAACAAGCGGAGTGGTGAGTTGATATCTTTAGTAATGTCATTAATGTACAACAGATACATTAATGGTCCGAGCACTGTGCCTTGTGGTACTCCAGAAAGCACTGGTGCTGGACTCGAGGATTCACTATCTAACACAACACACTGGAAGCGGTGAGTAAGCCAAGTTTGGCTCCAATTATAACTATTACCATTAACTCCATAGAATCTTAATTTAGTCAGTAGTCGCTGGTATGGCACTGTGTCAAATGCTTTGGAAAAGTCTAATAGGATGATGTCTATTTGTTTTGGTGATCTAAAGACTTGTTTATAGCTGAACTCTCTTCAGTGTGACTTGTAATGTTCTGAATCTCTACAGTGATATATTTGTAGCTTAACTCTCCACAGGGTGACTTGCTTCTTGCTGAACTGTATAAGATTAACTGTTTGCAGCTGAACTCCCTACAGAATAACTTGTAATGTAATAGAATTCTATAATGGAGTAAATAAATTAGCCGAATGCTCTATTAGTGTGATTGTTCTATTAGAGTATCTCGATCTCGCATTTGCTACACGGAGTTGGCTTTCGAATCATAACTCAGTGGTTTGTATTCCGATTCTTCTATACTACTGCAAGGACTTTCTATGAAGATTATTCCAGCTATACACCGATTTTCAGCTCATTGCTCTAAGCGGTTTGCCTAGTAGGCGTGGAAACTAATACTTTTTATTCATAAAAATTGATCGCGTAATTGTTACACAGGTTGGGTTTTGTGTCATATCTCCATGGTCTTTATCTCGATTCCTTTCAAACCACCAAAAGGCACTCCTACGATGGTTGCTCCATCTACATAGCAATTTTCAACTCATTCCATGAAGCGGTTTACCCTGTAGGCGTGACAACAAATCGATCTTGTTTTACGCGAATAATCGCTCATAACACCTGAACCATCCATCAGACTTGCACCAAATTTAATGCTAGGATTGGCCTTTTGACTCCCTTTCTGTGTGCCAAAGTTCAAGGCGATCGGAGTACGCGTTTGCGTTTTATAGCAATTTTTGCAAGTGTGCGAAAACACGAAGAAGAAAATAAACAAAGAAAGAAAATCGAAACTTTGGCAGCTTGTATCTCGGAAACGGTTGGAGCGATTTCCTTCCAATTTGGAATGTAGACTCCCCTGGCTGGCGGGCAACGCTGTAGCAAATTTGGTTTCAATCGAATAAGGAATCACCGAGATACAAAGGTGTGAAAATGGCGTTTTCTTCCTGTCAATATACTCACGGTGTGGCGCGCCGGCTTCGTAGACCGCACGACACACTACCGTGTGTCTTGATATATATATATTAAGTGCTATCCCTGCAAGAAGGCTAGACCTGTCAATACAGGGAGTCAGAAACATGTATACTAAAGTTGCTATGGAATAATTTTAAAATATTATTAAAAGGAACTTTGTAACTGACTGACTGACTGACTGACTGACTGACTGACTGACTGACTGACTGACTGACTGACTGACTGACTGACTGACTGACTGACTGATGCCTTTAGACAAACGTAACTCGATAACGGCTAAGGCTAAAGGCTTGGATTTTATTACTGTTTGATGTTGCTTTAGCGTGAATTGTCCTCCTTTGTGTCTCATTCATCTTTGCTGACAGCAAAAAGTATCAATTTAGAGGTTGCACATGATAACTTCCGTTTGTAATGGAAATTGTCCATATTTTGATAGTGGCTACTTCGATTACAGATATACTTTTCAAACAATTTTTGATTCAAAATACAGTGAAACGGGTTGAACATAGCTGACAATGAAGCATACTGGATACTTTATTTTTCAGATGATAATTGATAAGTAGGGTGTGTGGCACCATTTCATTCTATTGATGTAGTATGTGTGGGTTCACCAGTCATAATAAATTTACTTTACAAAAAAAGATAACAAACAAGTATGCACAAAAAAAATTGAAATAGAGTAGGGACCATAGCAGATTGATAAAAAGTACTGAAGCAAGCTGAAGTAGTGCACGATATTAAATTACAGTACAACAATAAGTGTTATATCCCTACTGTGCATGGTATCTTGAGCACAGTAGGGATATAACACTTCTTGTTGTTTTACTGTGATTTACTCCACCTTGTTTCAGTACTTTTTATTGATATATAATGGTCCCTACTCTAGTTGAAAACTCCAATACTTGTGCTTCAATGCTTCATAGCTCATGAGTCCCTTGTTGTTTGCTAAATGTTTATACACTGTTACAAAGGGTAAGCCCTCCCCAGTAAGTCAATCCCTATTTCTATATAAGAGATTGGATAAATACTTGGCAAGATATGCCTGTTTAAAACCATGTATGTAAAATGGCAAAAGTATTTTGCATTTTTATTAGTGTTTTCAAATCAGTTTTATGGATTATGTGGGTTTAAGGGTTAAGATGGTGGTATACAGAAACTCATTTAACAGGAAGCCATATAAAAGCAATATAAAAGAAGTCCACCTCACCACTAGATTTTGTTCTGTTAGATCATACAACTATGTTTATTTCGCAATAACATGGCCACGCTGTGTGTTAACGCGTGTGGCTCTATTATAAGAAATTACCATTGCCACCATAAATACCTACATACACTATTCTACTTCCTTTTTTGAACACCTAATTCTTTACTACTACTACACACTAACCAATAACAAATTTCATCTGTGGTGTTATTAATGATGAAGATAGCTTTTCTGTGTCAGTTTTCTCTTAGTATACTAGTGAGTAAGACCTCTGTATTTTTGCAGGCTTGTGTAATATACATAGGCACAGTGACTAGTGAGTAAAGAAATGGCTTCTATTGCTGTATAAGGTAATGGAAGTAACTTTCTGACTGGGGTAACTTTTAGGGCTGAGCAATACTATTGTTTTAGCGATATATCGTGATACTTTGGTATCGATGATACTTTGAAAGTATTGATATCGTGATATTTTGTTATTAACTATTGTGAAACCATACCTGTGCATTACTGTCATTAAAAAGCCATTTGTTATGCAGTACTTAGCTAAGAATCCTTTAAGTTATAACCTGGTTACCCCTGCAAAGAGGTGTGAACATCATACCATAACCTCAAAGCATGTGTTCCAATAACTGTTACTGTAAGCAGGATGATAGTGGCTAGTTTGATGCTACCTTTGAAGACGTCCTGCAAGAAAGCTGAGCAATACACTATCAGTATATAGCACCAGCTTTGATTGACTTATTTGTAAGTGTCATGAACTATTCAGTATCATGAATGGTGGTTTTAGTATCGATCATGATACTAAAATGGCAGTATCGCTCAGCCCTAGTAACTTTGTGAACCAAACGGTACAGCTGTACCGTTTAAGTAGGGATCCAGGTGAAATTTTTGCACGCCGCCCAAAATTCCACCTTTAAAAATCATCCTAGAGACATCTTACAAGGCGAAAATCACCTTTAGGAGTAGTACTAGTCCATATAAAACATAAAACAGCATTAAATACAACAAAACACTTACAGGTGGCCGGATACAGAATTTTAAAAATCGCCTAATTTGAAATTTTATTATTATTATTATTTATCTGATTTGTCAAAAGAGACAGGGTGACACCAAAAGGCAGAGCCTGTACAAGGGTGTTTCCCTAGAAGATACAAAACTAAAAACGAAGGGGAAAAATACAGAGAAAAACACAGCTACAAAAACCAAGAAAGAACACATACACATATAAATTAATTACAACAAAACAGTTTATACACAGCTTGGCAAAATTTAGATGAGCTGAGATCAAATACATCACATGGTAGAGTGTTCCATAAGAAAACAGTGTTCACAAAGAAAGAGTGTCTATAAGAATTGATAGAAGACTGTTGTGGAACAAGGGAGAGAGGATGCGCTCGGATACAAGATGTATTGAAATTACAGTAATTTGATAGCTTCAAAGAATCATACCTACCTTTCAGGATGTCATAAAGCATAGCCACGCTCAAATAATTCCTTCGAGATGACAGCGTTGGCCAGTGTAATTACCTCTTGTAGAAAAGCATTAGAAGATTTATTCCAACACTTATGTAATGGTGACCAACGGCTTCCACAGGCCCAACGTGCAGCAAGTCGTTGGACAGATTCCACTGTGGACTTATCAGAAACATTGTGAGGATTCCACACGGTGCAAGCGCACTCTAGTGAAGGTTGCACTAAATACTTATAAGCCATGGATTTGGCCTCAGTTGTAGTACCCCATAAAGTGTGATG
Source organism: Dysidea avara (assembly GCF_963678975.1). Classification (NCBI taxonomy): domain Eukaryota; kingdom Metazoa; phylum Porifera; class Demospongiae; order Dictyoceratida; family Dysideidae; genus Dysidea; species Dysidea avara. The sequence continues at coordinate 24,343,318 of NC_089272.1, read as the reverse complement.
TAGAAAATTCAAGGACTTGCTGGCTTTGGCTGCAACATACTTGCAGTAGTGTGACCATGACAAATTTGATTGAAAGAAAACTCCCAAATATTTTACAGAGGATTTCCAGGATAGAAGAGAGCAGTTTATGAAATAATCATAAGATATTTTCTTATGTTAATTTGAAATAAGAAAAGCTTCACATTTGGATGCATTCAATCAAAGTTGCCACTTGTCTGCCAAATCACAAATGCAATCAAGGTCCACTTGTAACAATTTACAGTCAGATTCACACTTAATTTCCTTGTACAAGGTGACATCATCTGCATAGTATTTCAATTTAGAGTGCTTGTCAACACTGTGCAAATCATCAATATAGAGTAAAAACAACAAGGTGCCTAATACAGACCCTTGAGGAACTCCTGATTTAACACTTAACAAATCCAAATAAGCACCATTCACAACAACACGTTGCTATCTCTGTGTTAAAAGGAGCGTATCCATTGCAGTAGCTTACCATCAATACCGAATAACTGTAGTTTAAGAAGAAGATGCTCATGGGCCACGGAGTCAAAGGCCTTAGAAAAATGTAGCAAGACACAATGTACACTACTACGTAGTTCCAAACATAGACTCCAATCATGTACAGCAGACAAGAGTAATGATACTGTAGAATGGCAGGAACGAAAACCAAACTGTGCATCTCTTAAGTGATTTGATTTTTCCAGAATTTCTGTTAGTTTCCTACAAATAATTCTCTCCATAATCTTCACCACAATAGATGTTAAGCTGATGGGTCTGTAATTTCCTGCAACTCGACGATCTCCTTTTTTGTGAACAGGTACAACATTTGCTGTAGTCCAATCTTTGGGAAGTAAATCCATTGACATACTTTGGTTAAACAAATTACATAGGGACTCACATATAAAATCAGCACTTCTTTTAATATCTGCGGAGTTAATAAATCAGGACCACAAGCTTTATTAAGATGTAATTGTAATAATTCTTGATAGACATCTTGAGTAGTAAAGGTAATTGATTTGACAATAGATGATAATTTACTAGTGGTTCTCAAAGAACTTAAATCAGAACAATCTTCATCAGTAAAAACAGAATAGAAGTACTTGTTGAACACATCTGCTCTAGCACGGTCATTATGTAACAGTAGTATCACCAATAAAAATTGGGGGTAATGACATACTATAATACCTAATAGATGTCACCCACTGCCAGAATTTTTTGGCTGCAGTATGAAAACAGTTAGAAAGTGTAATAGCTTTAATCTTGGTTTCATTTCTTGTTTTGGATCACACTAAATTACTAATAATAGCGATACTTAGCAGTGAGATTTGGAGACCCACTTGATTTCATAGCTTTGTACAGTTTTGTTTCTTATGTATAAAACCAGTGCTTTATCTTATGATGATTCCACTTTAGTTAGGGACAGATTCATCAATTGCTGAAAGAAAAAGAACCTTCCACATGGCCCAAGAAATTTCAATATCACCATCATTATCAATAAGGTCCCATGGAACAAGTGAGAAAATTGTAGCAAAGTGCTCTTGGTCAATCTTACTATAGTCCGGCAGCCAGTAGACATAACCTTGTTTTGATGTCCATAGTAGGTTTTTTTTTGGTGGATTATGTTTGTTAAGGCCACCAATATCAAGGGTAAGTTTACTGGACATCTGTCAGCATTGAGCAATTTTAGATAACAAAATGGATGTCATTAATTGAAGCAATTGCAATGAAATAGTCTTTAAAAAGTGAATTATAAGAATTGATTTACACAAAATGGCAATGTTATCACTGTTATGTGGTTGTTTGTTAATTGTAACATGCAGTTGAAGTCTGGCAAGCACAGAACATTGTGTATGCTAGTTTTGCACGGTTACATCCACATCTTGAAGTGCTGCATGGGATTTCGCTTGAGCAGGTACACCTGATCATCTGCAAGATCTTACTAGGAGCTAGGAGAGTGTCTGATGATACTTTAGTTGGCTGCAATGACTTCGTACTCTGTTCTTTCATCCACCCATAGTCTGTGGGCTCTAACATCTGAGGATCAAATTGCAGTGCATTCTTCCAAAGAAAGGTTTGCAATTGAGCTCTCCTGACATTCTTGGTGAATGCTTCAGTAGTTGGTGGCAGTGAGGCAAGCTTGGGAACACGTGTTACTCCAGGCTTCCCAATTTGAGCAGTCCACACACTAACTCTTGCTTTTGACATGGATGTAGCCATTGGCTGTCCATAACATTCAGGTGTGAATTTTGTTGCTTGTGCCATCACATCAGACCAATCTGCTTGAATGTTGCCAATCATATCCACAGACACAACATTTTTTCTCAGCACTTTCAACATCTTTCCTTTCCCTATTCCGTAGCATGCTGCCACAGTGTCACAGCCAGACAGAGCATGACCAGCCAATAATGATGGAATTATATTGTGATGTTTCTCCACAGTAGCTCATATATCAATTACCTTTCTCTCTTTAATAGGTGATGCCATCACCATTGGTGATCCTTGTTGCAAGCAATGATGAAGTAGGAGGGCATACACATCTGTATCATCTGCAAGAATAGTCACATGCTTCTGCTCATTGACTGCAACCTGTATGGCTTGCTGGACAATGATATTATCAGCTTCTTCATGAGTAGTTGCAATATCATGTCTTTGTATGACCACACTACAACTGATTTCAATGGGACTCTTCTCTTGGCCAGTTATCATGAGCTTGTGCTTTTCTGTATTATTTGAAAATATGTATCACTCTGAAGATCTTTGCATATGATATCTATCAATTGCTTTTTGTTTTGTGTGATTGTCAGAGTCACTTTTTGAGAGGGCAAGGGTGATGTGAGACTTAGCTGAAATACTTTACATCCTTCTGCCATTCTGGAGGTTCTCGTTGAAGACTTTGTACTGAAATCTTCATATCTGTCAAAGACTAAATATATGTCACCAGCCTTCAGCTTCTCCTGGATATGATGCTTGAACTTCTTCACAAAATCCATTACTATCGGCTTTTGTGTAGAGGTGGACGATGGCCACTGAGGAATCCAGAGGAGTGTACAACCATCAATTACAGTGCAGGTTGCTTCTGGTGTTGGATATCTAGCTGAAATTTCCACTTTAGTCAGGTTTTTCAACTCTGATTTTGACTTAGAAATTCGCATCTCTCCAGAGTCATTGAAAAGTGCAGTTGGTACAGGTGACAGCTCACATGATATAACTTCACTGATGTTAATATCTCGTGAACTGGCCTGAAGTCCCATCACTCTGGAGTAGATTAGCTCTGTATTGTACACCTTGCTGTCTGCCACCTTGACTGACTTCTTTGTCACTGCCATTGTTTCAACCTTCATTGGAATACTGTCATAAAAGCCATCAGGAAGTTTTCTTTCAAACTCCTCCATTTGCCTTGTTCCAATATCAATTGCTTCATCAACATTCACAGAAGATGGACCAATCATTCCATTCACCACATTGATGATGGTCTGTGGGTGCTGTTCTGGGTCCATTGGATTGATACACATCTCCAACTTCTTTCGAAGGCCTTCCCTGTCAGCTTGGTCAGCAGAAATTCTTCCTTGGGCTTCTTCTTTGTGAGCTCTTTGAATAAAATTTGGTCTTTCACTCTCTCTCAAAATTGATAGATCTTCAAGTTGCAAGTTGGCCACATACATGCAGAGTAAGTGCTCATGATTTTAGAGTTTCTGGTTTCAGTGTAATGCCAATTATACCAGATTTCCCATGCCCATATCGCATAAAAGTTGTTTCAATAAACATGTCACTCCACAGACCAACCATTCCATAATCCTGGTGCATGCCGCATTACATGAGCACCCTTCATGAAGTGTTCTAGTATGTTAGTTGGCAAGTCCTCCATGCTCCTCAGATAATATAGGCCATATCTGGCATAGTTTACGTGCCTAGATGCAAAGAAGTATGGTATCATGAGTTTCACTGCCTGCAGGTGAAGAGGCCAATCACCTTCTCATTCTGCCCTTGCATACAACATCATTATAAGGACTGGTTTTATGAACACATTAACCCACATTTTTGAAGTGCGACTTTTGGATGCCAAGTCTTCAAGTATATTAATAAAATCATGATGGCTCTTCAGCTGAGTTTTACCAATAACATCTCTAAGTAGCTCCTCAGCAACCATGCGCATAGCTCTCATGTTCATCGGAAACTTCTTTCCTGTTAGCATTTTTTTGACACCTCCAAAGACTAACTTCAAAATTTCTGACACGCCAGTCTCAGTCATCAATGTTCCAACAGCACCCACAAAACTCATTAGCACATGCATTCCACCCAACCTTAGGATCAGATTTGGAAATAGATCTGGATGTGCCCACTGAACATCCACTGCAACTCTGTAAAGTTGTTGATCAGCTGTGAACACAGTAAAATGCTGCCCAATTTTTCCATTAATTGCTGTGCTTTGCTCATAGCAGTCATGATAGTATCAGGATGAGCTGGTGGCATATCAATCAATGGCAAATAAACTGCTTTAGTCTTTGGCTCAGGAGATCTTCCTTGTTCACGACACAAGCGAGTATTGTACCCATTGAATTCTGGACAGTTATTACTCACAATCACATCTTTCAGAAAAGTGAAGTCATGCTCCCTAGCACTCTGCTGTGACAGAAACTCATGGGTTAGTATTTTCAGTGATGGTACTTGCTTCATCAGAAACTGAGGTGGAATCTTTGGCTTCTTGGGTCCATTGTACCTGACGATATCAAGCTGATAATCAATTTCTTTTGACATCTCAGTTTTCTTGAGCCGTGGCATGCTGTGTTCCTGATATGTTGAGCTAGCACTAGGCTGGGTTAACAGAACAGCTAACGATTGAGTTGACAATTTACCATTCTGGGATGCTATTTCTGCATCAAAATTATCCACCACAACTTGAACAAGACCATCCTCAACTTTGGAAATGGCTGTTAATTCAGAACTTGTAGCTGTTGCTACAGCTGCAGACTTTTTGAATCGCAATAGCTCATCATAGGTACAAGTCACTCCAAAATCATTCATCGTCTTCACCAATTCCTTGGAGTCCCGCAAAAGTACAGCCAAGCTGATCTGCAGTTGAGTTGGATGGTTTTTTAATACAGATGTAATGATGTTACCTATGAGCATAGCTGGTAGAGTGTGGTGCAATTTTGGCGACAAACTGGAAAGTAGATTAAGGAGAGTGTCACTAACAAGTTCTGATGTATCGTTATAATCAAGATGTGCTTTATAGCTGTTTTTATCAACACTAATGTAGTTCACTTCTTGACAGATCTTTTTCTTCAACTTGGAAACTGCAATATCTATGTCACCATCATCTTCATCTGGAATGATACGTAGAGCCTTGGCTGCACCACTTCGAAATGCTAAAATAGTAGCTATTCCTGGATAAGATAGTGCTACAAGGCTATCACCAAAGTACTCTAAAAGTCTAGCTATACAAGCAAACGGCAAGACAGGTCACTTCCTCCATTATCTACATATAAAGTGTGCACTTCAACTGAATTCCAGATTTTGACTGGTCTTCATTTAATACACTTATGAGGACCTGCAATGATTTATCTTCATGGCCCTCCTGTTCCACCCTTAGAGCAGCATTTGTGGAATTTGGAGACATAAAAGTCGCACGGCAGCTTTTGTGATAGTATGCATCAGCAGCATGTAAATCACTAACAGCTCCGTACACCCTGACTCTAACTTGAGACGCCCATTCATCATTTCGTTCATCAAATTTCTCAAGGATTTCTTGCTTCAATGACTGTTTATGTCCCATTCTTACAACTTGTGTGCAGATATAAGCTGGCCTCCATCTTGAAGGATTTTTTGGATCCTTTTTAACTAGACATTCTTCTCCACAGTAAATACAGTGCCGCTGAAAGTTAAATTTGGGGACCTCAGACCGTTTTGCTCTTTTGGGGGCAGGTATACGCACATCTGCATCACCAGCATAGCGTTTCACAGCCTTTTGAACTTCCTTACGATGAAGGTACTTTTCTATGCATACCTTGTGGGCTTGAAGTATGACACCTGAATTTCTATCAAACTGAGGCTGCAGTTTCTCATGAATGTTATCCTGGTATAGCTGACTACACCTAATAATGTTCTGAATTCGCTTGGCCTTAATGTTAATGAGTCCTTTACTTTGTAAGGAATCATTGTATTCAAACTTCCATTCAAAATAGCACTCCCCCTCCATGGCAACTTTCATCTAAAGCAAGGCATTTCAACAATAAGTTGCCATGTGTAAGAATACTGTTTTGTACAAGATCTCAAGACATGCTGGCTCGTTTGTCTTATAAACTAAGCCACATGGTATTTAATGTGCTTTAAATAGAACATGATGTCTTCTGTTTGTAGCAACTAACAGTGCAATCACATACATAATATTCAACTTACTTGGCTAAGTTTTGATTGTATATCATTCACCAACTGATCTATTAGTCAAGCATGCATTCTCATGAACTTGGCTCACCTTACCGATAGGGACCTTACAATCAAGTGGGTATGGCCAAATTTAAGTGATAACATCATCAGGAAGTACAAAAAATTGATAATTAAGATAAATAATTAAGCTAAATAATTTTAACAGCTGGACACTTAAACACTTAAAATAGGATTAATAAATACATAATTTGGTTTAATTATATTTTGCAACTATTCAAAATGCTCAATGTTAATGGAGGTACAGTAAGAAATTTCTTTAAATACATGGTCTTAAGAAGCTAAATTCACAAAAAAAACTACTATGAACACCAAAACAAGTGGATTTGGCTGCCAGACTATATAGTCATACAAATAGCAAGGTGGAATATTCTTAGCATTCACTTCTGCTTCAATAACAAAGTTAACAGCATCATGATCAGTTCCAGGGAGATTATCAAAGACAGCAACTGAAAAAACATTACTGGGGACATTTGTTAAAACAAGATCTAAAATGTTATCATGGTGAGTACTAGTAGACACCAACTGAGTAAGGAAACAGTCAGACACTAAAATATCACAAAACATGGTGGTAGCTGGAGTCCAAACTGAAGATGATGTAGTAGACCTGTCAATGTCCGGCAAATTAAAATCACCACATAATACAATAGATTGGTTTGGTGACACCGCAGAGCACACAGAAGAATGCAAAGCCTCCAGTGTAGATAAAGGAGCATTAGGGCATCGATAAAAAATTCCAAACAGTAGAGATGAAGACTTGGTAGGTATGCTAACCCATAAAATTTTGCAATCATCATCAAGGTCTGGTCGAAGAGACCCATTAAGTATTTTACTAAGAAAAAGTAAAACACCTCCGCCATGCCTACTCCAATCTTTACGAAAAACAGTATAGCCAGGAGAAGTGATGTGGATATCATGAATAGAATTATCCAAAAAATTTTCAGTTAAGGCCACCACATCAAACTTGTTGGCAAGTATATAATTTATGCTGATAATTCAAATATCTTAGGAATAACACTGCGAGCATTAAGACAAACATAATTAATACCATCACCAGTAACTGAGAGATTATTGATTGAACAACCTGAAAATGATTCTTTGCAAGAATAGCAAAACCAAGGTTCAGTAGATGGGTTAGATACCATATCATTATAAACATTCATCAACAAGCACGGGTCACATGTAACATGGATCCAGTGGTCACAGTAATCACAACAAATGGCAGCATCATTGTCTGCCACTTACAATGCACACACTCCGCAACGGAATACATCAGGTCCAGGGTTTTGAGAAACGTCACCACAGAGCAGTAGCAATGCAGCAAGGTACGAAAAACTTGTGCTCTTCCAATTAACGAGTGCCACACGTGTACACGAAAAATGTTCCCTCAATACCGCAGTACATTCCAAACCAGCCTGTCATAGCTTAAACTGGAATGAAAAGGAAGTGACTTTCCTTCAGATAGCATCTTTATAAAGACAGAGCCCAAAATATACAGCCAATCATGACATCACGTGATCTGAATGTTATACTGAACGCCTACCTGACTACCTAACTGACTGACCACAGTCGCAAGCCTAGAGGCCAAACGAAGTAGTGCACAGCCACTATTTTATTCCATAATAACAAATACACCAGTGGGATGTGTCTTTTGGAATTCCGACAAGTGTGTGCCCTCTGCTCATTGTCTTTTCTTTTATCTTCAATCAGGCCGCTTGTCTTCTTCATCCAATGAAACCATATTGAGGTGTTAATTTTCCGTATCAACACTTTATTTATGCAGCATAATAGAAGTCACAAGATTATTTAAGATGCTTAGACTACGCTACTGTATGGAGGTACCGGTACTAAATATATGGCTTTCACATTAGACACAAGATCACGTCCATTCTTTATTCTATGCATTATCGATCTATCAGTTGAAACCACAATGACACACCCCTTTTACACTAGCTGTATTTTAGTGACCACACGTCTTCAACTTGGAAGGCTGACTCAAGATACTCTAATATTTGATTGAAACCACGCCCCTTTTTTGGGAAAGCGCACATCTTTGCAGGCTAACTGGAGATACTCTAATACAGCAATCACCCTAATAGAACAGTCACTTGTTTATAGCTAGCGGTATGCGTTAACAAAAAAAACTAAACACACTAGTATATTAAAATTGTAAATTTAAAAATGAAGTAGGGATCCAGGCATAAAAAGTAGTGAAACAAGAGATGAACGATGGTAGCTATCACAGCATACGTAGCTCGGTGGGAAATCCCTACTTTAGTATTGAACACAAAATAATTGCTATACCATGCCAAAGTAGGGATTTCCCACCTAGCTATTCTGTAATAGCTACCATCGTTCATCTCTTGTTTCACTACTTTTTATTGTTTGGATCCCCACTTCATTTTTAAATTTATAATTTTTAATATACTAGTAGACTGTAACTTACAAAAGCATTTGATGAAATCATTTAATATTTGTGGTGAAGATATACTAGGGTAAGGTGATTATTTGTATCAAAGTGAAGTTTCTAGCTGCTCTGGTTTTTATGACAGCACACTTTGATTGCAGTAGTGTAACACAATTTTGCTTCAGTTCCATGCCAAAAACTTTGCTATAGCCAAGTCTCTAGCCATTATTTTCAAGTACAACACTTCAGTAGAGCAGCTAAATGACTAATTTTGATGAAATTCTCCACTTTGTGATAAAAGCAGCAAGTGTACAAGTGCAGTCAGAAAATCTTTTATAGTGTGGCAAAATAAACTGTTTTTAAACACTTCTGATGGAGCCAATATTTCAGTGCAAAAACCACAGAGACAACACAATAGAAATAATATGTTGCAAATCTATGGCTTTGTATACCTTAAACTTTCATGCTTAACACTGCAAGCTAATGATCTTGATGGACACCTCCCCTGATCAGCTTTTGGATACGCAGATTCAAAGTTTCAGTATATTTATTATGAGCACTTTTATGGTTTCCTTAATACATTTTCTATTGATTTAATTTGTTGGGTTCTTTAAGTGTGATAAATTGGTAACTTTAATGGCACCATATCCAATATGAAATAGTATGAATCAAGCAAATATTGTACCAAGTTTGGCGCTTTTATTTGCTTAGTCACTCTACTACTTGGTTCTCATAGTTAACAACCAACAAGTGCATAATTCTAGCCCTCCAATCAGTGCAATAGAATAATTATGCATTGAAATTGCATTGAAACCACTTGAGAAAGTTTGCAAGTGATATAGTTGCAGCTGAAGGAAGGTGTATAGCAAGCTTTTCAATAAGGTAAGATCGCATTAAAGTAATGTTGGTAGCCTTCCTGACTTACTGTCAGAAATTCATGAAGTACCCAATATGCATTTTTTACACTACTGGATATTTTGTGCCATACCTTCATAATGACTACCTTGAATTACTCACTATTTGGTAAGCACAGACTATGCATAAACATTATGTTGCCTGTTGTCAAATTTCATTATAATCAGTTTTTGCTGATTGTAAGATATGAACTTGAATGCAAATTATTCATGGAGATGCCTCCATTTACCCTCCTGAGTATTATTTGTGATGTTTTCACAACTTGGCAACACCGTGAAAATTATAATGGCTAACAACTCTTGTGTGGCGAAAATTAACTAGGCTTCTCTATTACTGTGCATTAGCTAGCAGACTATACTATTGTACAGTGTAATCTGTAGATGCTTCCTTTGTCACAATTTGATGCCAATTAGTTATTTCTAACTTGTGGTGTAACTTGGCAAGTGAAAATCTCACTTCTCTGAACTTGTAGCTATGAGTAGAAGGCAATCTGACTTTTGCGTGTAATCTGTACAGTCTTTATGTAGAACTGTATTTGGAAGGCATAAAGATATGTGTATTTTTGAACATCAAAGGCTTGCACAGCAGCGTTGTATAAGTAATCTATTTGAACTTTTACTCTAAAAAATACAAAGTAAAATTTGTATCTATAACACACTGCAATGCATGAAATGTAGCAAGTGCCAGTGGCAGATCTAAGCCCCCTCTCCTCCCCTCCCAAAAATAACAAACTTTAAATGAGATTGAGATACTCTAATGAGCAGTCAGTAGTCATTCAAATAGTCTAATAGAACAGTCCCCGCATGTAACACAATTAAGAATTCACAGTTGCTGAGTATTATATGAAAAACTGGCATCTGCAGCACCACCCCATGGGCACATTTTAGCCACTAATAATAGCCAGCTTTAGAAATTTTGTAGATAAAATGCACTTTGTCCTTTGTATGCCACTGATCCCTACAATTCTTGATCAGTGCAGACCACTTAGTATATCTATTAGCTACATATTTGTACATAATACTGCTCTACATCAAATATTTCATTCCTGAAACATATAAAGTACCTCTGGGGGGGGGGGGGCTGCACCCCCTGACCCCCTATTCCATACGTATGGCTACTACAATGGTACACCCCCTGCCAAACCCTGGATCTACCCCTTAGTGCTGTCAAGTTCTGAGGGATTTTTTGTAATGCATTTTTATGGCTTTGTTTTGATCAGGTATCACAACACAAGACCTTCAGTTTGCTAAACTGTGTATGAAGTCTGCATGCTTTTGACATCTAACCATTATATTTGGAGGTGTACAACACTGTTTAACAATATTAATCATGGGACACAGTAGTACTCAATGTCATGTAGTCAAGAAAGTCAACACATCAATGGTAGACTGCTCCAAACCAGCCTCTTATCTTGACAATGTACATTTAAATGTAAGCAAATGTTGAGAAAGAATTCTTCACCGTAAAATCAATATATTTTCTCGAAACCATTAATGTGTATTCATACGATGATGTTACATAATTGTACCCAGATCACTTATATTGTTTGTTTTAGGATTTCAAATCATCAATTTTCCAAAGGATCTGCCAAAATGCTAGGTACCAGTACTATTTATACTTGAATGTAAATAAACAATTATCATTGAGTAACAGAAAGAGGAGGAAAGAAACAGAAAACAGAATCACATGGCTTCATAATCAAAACTGATGCTATCTCAAAGTAGTAGATTGCGCATTTTTTCTTTTCTTTGATGCATGTGCAATTTACTTGCTTTGCTGCGTGAGTCTTCAAAGAAATGCTATCCATACCTAAACAGCCAAACTGTAAAAAAAGGTGTGGCCTTCAAAAATGGTGGATTAAACAATTTATATAACAAGAGTGGTACTCAAGATATAGCTGCAAAGAAGTGTGTGCCTAACAATTATAATGATGACATGGCAAGATTGTAAAACTGATTGGTGTTAACATTCTTGCTTGCAGTGATGTCTTGGCCACTACCTTTGATTTCACATCTTATTTTAGGTCACACCCTATGCAGCTTTATTCTAGGCATGCATCATATATACTGTTGCACAATAGGTTATACAAAAATTAATCTCACTTTTGTTCTTTGCTCAGCACACACCAAAACATCTAAAAGAAAAAATATAATCATATAAACACATTTGCATTTTAATACTGCTGTATATGCTAAGGAAGACAAATGATGTTAAATTAACATAATCCGTAATTCTAATTCTTTTAACACAAACATTGATTACAATTGTAGCTATGTACTAAGGTGAATTTCAATGGTAAAATAATATGCAAGATATAAAATTTATGGTATTCTGCATTTCTCTGGCAGGTTATGGCCAGTCCTTTCATTGTCTAAACAAGATAGGATTTTTGCAAACATCCTACAACCCAATGGGCCAGTGGGAATTTATACCTGGAACTGCTAACCAAGGAATTCGACAACAACAAGAAAAGAGCTTTCTACTTAGTGTTGAAATGAGATTTGTGTCAATGGTAATGAGATCCAAATCCCTGATGTCATGTGGAATGCATGCTGACTGTTCTTTAAACAGAACTGAGTGAGTAACATGATTTATATTGTAATAACATTACATTCATCAGCCTCATACTCAGATTCTAATTAATAACTTGATATGCATGCGTACCATAAATAATACCTACCATAACAATACATAGCACTTCCTCCCCTCTAAAAAAATCAATTACAATGATTGGGAGAGGGTATAGAGTAGTAAAGAAAAATTACAACTATTGGAAAATTACAACAATCAAGAGATGAATACAGTAAAGAAAAAAATGTAATGTGTGCAATCAAGTTTGGTTTATTTCTTCAATTAACCTTGCAGGTGGATGACAAAATCTAGATGGCAGCAATGTCACTAATTCCTGTCTGTTCGAGTCATCGTGCGAATCTTGAGGGATATGCTGTCTACTTCCAAAGGCACAAAAGGCACTACTTCATCCTGTGTTGTAGTGGACTCATTGTGTTTATTGTGCTCCTGATCAGTTTGTTCAATAACAGGAGTTGGGTTGCCAACATCTAAAGTACTAGTACCAGGCAACAGGTGATCAACATGTGCTTGGTGGGAATGTCCATCTACAAAACACTTAAATATAGTTCAGAGGGCTCAATACCTTGGTTAAATTCCCTTTCTCCATTGATTAGTAGCATTGGGGTGCTGATCATGTACCGTGTTGTCTCGAATTATGGTCCAGACGTTTATTTCATTTAAACAATATCTAATCAAAAACAGCCAAGCTGTAAAAAAAGGTGCGCCCCCCAAAAAGGCCATGGTGAAAAAAGATGTGAAATCCAAGGTGGCGGCCAAGAAATGGCTGTGATGGTAGGTTAATGGTAAAAATTTTAATAACGACAATTCAGGTGAATTTGGTGCCAAGAATAAATGGCACAAAATTCACCTAAATTGTCGTTATTGAATTTTTTACCATTAACCTACCATCACAGCCATTTCTTGGCCGCCACCTTGGATTTCACATCTTTTTTCACCATGGCCTTTTTGGGGGCTGCTCCTTTTTTTTACAGCTTGGCTGTTTTTGATTAGATATCACTTCTTTTTGCATTTGTATACTGCAAAGCCGGCCTATGGCTGGCTTTGGGCTTTTTTAACCCATGTGTTTTTTTATTTACCACAGGAAGAAGAAAACAGCTTACAGAAGATTTTTAATACTTCAATTATTTTTGATTTTATTAGTAATTATAAAAATTATATATATATATATTTATTACATGCCCATTATTCCCCATAGGATATTTTTTAGCAGCTGATCTCTCTACTGGGTGACTTAAAATATAGCTGAACTATATACAGGATGGTTTCTTTGTAGCTGAACACTCTACAAGGTGACCTCTTCTAGCTGATTTCTCTACAGGGTGATTTGTTTCTAGCTGAACTCTCTACAGGCTATTTGTTTGCAGCTAAACTCTCTACATCCATGGTGGTTTCTTTGTAGCTGAACTCTACATGATGGTTTCTTTGTAGCTGAACTCTCTACAAGGTGACTTCTTCTAGCTGAACTCTCTACAGGGTGATTTCTTTGTAGCTGAACTCTCTACAAGGTAACTTCTTCTAGCTGATCCTCTACAGGGCGATTTGTTTGTAGTTGAATTCTCTACACGGTAATTTGTTTGAGGCTGAACTCTCTACATGGTGGTTTCTTTGTAGCTGAACTCTCTACAGGGTGATTTCTTTGTAGCTGAACTCTCTACAAGGTAACTTCTTCTAGCTGATCCCTCTACAGGGCGATTTGTTTGTAGTTGAATTCTCTACACGGTAATTTGTTTGAGGCTGAACTCTCTACAAGGTGACTTCTTCTAGCTGAACTCTCTACAGGGTGATTTCTTTGTAGCTGAACTCTCTACAAGGGGACTTCTTTTAGCTGATCCCTCTACAGGGTGATTTGTTTGCAGCTGAACTCTTTACGTGGTGATTTCTTTGTAGCTGAACTCTCTCCAAGGTGACCTCTTCTAGCTGATCTCTCTACAGGGTGATTTGTTTCTAGCTGAGCTCTCTACAGGTGATTTGTTTGCAGCTAAACTCTCTACATGGTGCTTTCTTTGTAGCTGAACTCTCTACATGATGGTTTCTTTGTAGCTGAACTCTCTACAATGTAACTTCTTCTAGCTGATCCCTCTACAGGGCGATTTGTTTGTAGTTGAATTCTCTACACGGTAATTTGTTTAAGGCTGAACTCTCTACATGGTGGTTTCTTTGTAGCTGAACTCTCTACAAGGTGACTTTTTCTAGCTGAACTCTATACAGAGTGATTTGTTCGCAGCTGAACTCTCTACATGATGGTTTCTTTGTAGCTGAACTCTCTATAAGGTGACCTCTTCTAGCTGAACTCTTTACATTGTGTCTAGTTTCTAGCTGATCTCTCTACAGGGTGATTTGTTTGCAGCTGAAATCTCTACAGGGTGATTTGCTTGTAGCTGAACTCCTTACATTGTGTCTAGTTTCTAGCTGATCTCTCTGCAGGTTAATTTGTTTGTAGCCGATCTCTCTACAGGGTAATTTGTTTGTAGCTGAACTATCTATAAGGTGATTTGTTTGTACCTGATCTCTCTGCAGGTTGATTTGTTTTAGCTGAACTCTCCACAGGGTGATTTGTTTGTAGCTGAACTCCTTACATTGTGTCTAGTTTCTAGCTGATCTCTACAGGGTGATTTGTTTGTAGCTGATCTCTCTACAAGTTGATTTGTGTGTAGCTGATCTCTCTGCAGGTTGATTTGTTTGTAACTGATCTCTCTACAGAGCAATTTGTTTGTAGCTGAACTCTCTATAAGGTGATTTGATCTCTCTAAAGGTTGATTTGTTTGTAGCTGAACTCTCTAAAGGGTGATTTGCTTGTAGCTGAACTCCTTACATTGTGTCTAGTTTCTAGCTGATCTCCACAGGGTGATTTGTTTGTAGCTAATCTCTCTACAAGTTGATTTGTGTGTAGCTGATCTCTCTGCAGGTTGATTTGTTTGTAACTGATCTCTCTACAGGGCAATTTGTTTGTAGCTGAACTCTCTATAAGGTGATTTGATCTCTCTACAGGTTGATTTGTTTGTAGCTGAACTCTCTAAAGGGTGATTTGCTTGTAGCTGAACTCTCTAAAGGGTGATTTGCTTGTAGCTGAACTCTCTAAAGGGTGATTTGCTTGTAGCTGAACTCCTTACATTGTGTCTAGTTTCTAGCTGATCTCTCTACAGGGTGATTTGTTTGTAGCTGATCTCTCTGCAGGTTGATTTATTTGTAGCTGAAGTCTCTACAGGGTGATTTGTTTGTAGCTGATCTCTCTACAGGGTGATTTTTTGTAGCTGACCTCTCTTCAGGGTGATTTGCTTCTAGATGATCGCTCTACAGGTTGATTTGTTTGTAGCTGAAATCTCAACAGGGTGTATTGCTTGTAGCTGAACTCCTTACATTGTGTCTAGTTTCTAGATAATCTCTCTACAGGGTGATTTGTTTGTAGTTGATCTCTCTGCACGTTGATTTGTTTGTAGCTGAACTCTCTACAGGGTGATTTGTTTCTAGCTGATCTCTCTACAAGTTGATTTGTGTGTAGCTGATCTCTCTGCAAGTTGATTTGTTTGTAGTCGATCTCTCTACAGGGTAATTTGTTTGTAGCTGAACTGTCTATAAGGTGATTTGTTTGTAGCTGATCTCTCTGCAGGTTGATTTGTTTTAACTGAACTCTCTAAAGGGTGATTTGTTTCTAGCTTATCTCTCTACAGGTTGATTTGTGTGTAACTGATCTCTCTACAAGCTGATTTGTTTGTAACTGATCTCTCTGCAGGTTGATTTGTTTCTAGCTGATCTCTCTACAAGTTGATTTGTTTGTTGCTGATCACTCTAAAGATTGATTTGTTTGTAGCTGAACTCTCTGCAAAGTGTTTTGTTTGTAGCTGATCTCTCTACAGGGTAATTTGTTTGTAGCTGAACTCTCTGCACAGTGACTTGTGTGTAGCTGAATTCTGTAGAGAGTGATTTAATTGTAGGTGAACTCTCTACAGGGTGCATGACTTGTTTATAGCTGAACTCTCTTCAGTGTGACTTGTAATGTTCTGAATCTCTACAGTGATGTAATTGTAGCTTAACTCTCCACAGGGTGACTTGCTTCTTGCTGAACTGTCTATAAGATTAACTGTTTGCAGCTGAAGTCCCTACAGAATAACTTGTAATGTAATATAATTCTATAATGGAGTAAATAAATTAGCTGAATGCTCTATTAGGGTGACTGTTCTATTAGAGTATCTCGATCACACATTTGCTACACGAAGTTGGCTTTCGAATCATAACTCAGTGGTTTGTAATCTAATTATTCTATACTACTGCAAGGACTTTCTATGCACTGTTAAAAGTGGGTAGTTATTTTAACATACGATGTGCTAATTTTACTAACCACAAAGGTTGCTGATGTAACAACCCACATGCTGAAATAACACATTTGTGGTATTACAACCAAGGTATACTTAATTTAGCACAGGTGATGTGTTAATTTTGCAAATGATTATGCTGTTTCAGCAACTGAGATGGTTACATAGAAATAGCTGAACACAGTTGATTAGAGTTTACATGCTTTTGTTGTTTATTGCACAGCACACTTTAGAGTTATGAAACCTCTAACTGGGCGAAGAGTGAGAATTTCTCTGCTTTGGAGATCTTTTACATGGACAGTGGTAAAGATGTTTGATGGTTTAAATATCCAGGAATGGTAGTGGTCAGAGTACTCAATAACATTTAGAGTTTGCAGGCCTAGTATAACATTTGAATGGTAGACAAACAGTTCTTCAATTCTGACAAACTTGTGATATGTGTGATCTTCAATAGAGGTGATGATGGCACTACCTGCGTTTGAACAACAGGGAAAAAAAAACATGATCACATAGACTCTTCAATATATTTGACAACTATATGGTTTCTAATTATGCTTATGGTTAATCAACTAATTATATTTATCTCACCTCAACTACAGTTTAAAAACAGTCTTTGAATGCTAACCAAACTATGTGGAAATCTTTTATAGCTGTAAGGCTACAAGGTAATCTTCAAATGCATGATGCACCTTCATAGATTTTCCTTAAACAACACATGAATGTTAAACTGAAAGAAAATTTGGTTATCTGGTATAGTACTAGAATGAGATGTTGAGCCAAAGCCAGAATGCCGGCTCTACGAATTGTCTATTGTAGATCAAAAAAATTCCACACTTTGCGTAGTGTGTCTCCCTCAATATCTCTAGTACTTTGGCCAGTGGTCAAATCTATTAGCTACCTTTGGTAGTAATCAATCGGTGCTTCTTCTGTAACACTGTAAATTGATGGTATATGACTCCTGCAGTCACTTAGCTAGCATTACTACATAAATGACTGCAGGATCATACCATCAGCATGAACTTCATGATACTTTTGAATTTACAGTATGGTGTGCCACTTAAATGCATGAAAGTTGATAAATGTAGATCAATTCCACACAGTAGAGTAAAATCAGAAGTATACTTTTGCAATATGAACCAACAGAAGTTTAATAGATGGCACAAAAGTTTTCACAGAGGTGACATCAATGTATTGCTGAAACAGTAGCTAGCTATTATTATATTCGCATTAGCTAAAGTTGGTCGAGTATAGTTTAAATATTTCCCTCAAGCCTGCTTGACTTATAGCTAAATGTTTACGCGCAGCCATATAGCTAGCTTCATGTTTGTGGTACATTAACTATGCTTTAATTGACCATATACAAGATTTTGTACAGTCTGAGTGACAGATGGCTACCACTCCCTAGCAATTAGTGCACCGCAACCTAATGACATTTCAACATAAATTATTAGTATCCTGGAATATCCTACAATAACCATGTGAATAACAGGCGATGTAATGCAAATACACTGGAATATCCTACCTTTACCACGTGAATAAGGTATGTTAAACTCATTTTCACAGTTACGATGGCATTGGAAGTAGCTGAATTTTCTGTGGAGCAAGTATGCAAGATAGTCACCGGGATATTAAGACTCTGTCAGTTGTGGAGCTGTTCAAGGAAAACGAAATCGCTGGCATGATGGAACTGTATGAGCTCACTAGCCTCGACAAAGAGGACATGAAAGAACTGGGGATTAGTCTACTACTTTAGGGCACCGGACCCAAAGAAATTGCTTTGTGCGCTTGGACCGACAATGATAGATCTTCCATAAAGACTGAGTGAACATCACCTCTGAGTGTGGTGGCTGGTACAACATACCGCGGCAGCTCTACAGTGTCAGACGATAACATGAATGACAGCTGTACAAGCAGTATTGCAGCAGTAGCAGTGTAGCAGCATCAAATTATGAGGAACAAGCTCACGGTCGCACTCCGGGACCGAAATTGTACGTACATAGCTACGCAGCTATCCACTTAGCTTTAAATAGTTAGCTCAAATTACTGTGGCGTAACGGTGTGCAAATAAATTTCATGGTTAACTAGATATCTGCTTTCATTTTATAGGTGATACCTTGCCAAATGATGGAAACGGCCACATTGACTGTAATGAGCAGTATGGAGATTCCTGAGCAAATGTCTGATTCTGGGAAAACATAGTTAAGTAAGCTAGGTTTATGACTAGAGTCTATAGAGTGTGATGTCCCAGTATTTATGTGTAGCTATAGTTATGTAACTACAGCAATTCCATTATAAATCTGCCAGTAATAAATTAGCTGCAACAGGTGATTTTTACAAGTGTATACTTTCTGTTTTTCAGGACGATTCTATCCTTTCAAATGTTCCAAATGCCTGGGAAGACAACTTCACTGTTCCATCACAGTTCTCTGAAAGAACTATGATCAGCATAGGTAATGTGAGCTTGACAAGGTTCAGCCAGGGCCGAGATTGTCCAGATGACTGTTGCCAAAATGCTGAATTATTGTAAATATCCCACTGCTATACTATGTTAGATAGTAGCAAGCAAGATTGTGCCAAGTCTACTTAAAGGGAAGACAGAATGGTGACAGTTTTGGAAATGGTCATGTAAGTGCAAATACCCTTGTGTATGTGTGCATGCTGGCATACTCTAGCTGAATACATGCATACATATTCACATTGTTTTTACAAAGGGCTGATGAACAATGCAGTTACAAAACTGGTTTAGAAACTAGCCATGTGGTCATCCTCTGAGTTTACTTTCACTCTTCCTGTAAAGACAAAGAAGTCTGCACACAATGGGGTAGGATGTGGAAGTGAAATTTTGAATAGTAAGAAAACCGCAAAATTAGACTTCAAAGATATTGAAGAAAGGCAAGCTGGAAAAAGCACCCGAAGCAATCTCGTCCTGTGTTATTGACAATCTAGTATCAAAACTGAGGAACTTGTCAACTGTAAGTGCACGAATGCATGTACAGTAAATCATGATGTTTTGTAATTGCCCCTGATATTTCTATTGTTATATTTATCGTGCTGAAGCTGATGCACAAAGAAATGAAGCCATCAGATGGGTTGATTGTAGTGCTGGAGGTATGTAAATGCATGCATATGTGTGCAGTTATATAAAATATTTTATGTAGACAAGTATTATTCATACATTAAAGTAAAATTATGTACCGACTCTACTTAGTTTACATCATATTTGCATGCTTACAGAATGGTGACAACACTGAAAGTGAAATTGAAGACCATGCAACTGCTGCTCCATATATAGTTGAGGCTGGTTTTGCAATGCAAGACTATAATACTTTGGTCATAGAGAATCTCATCTACTTGGACGTTGATGATCTCTGTGGCTGCTGTAGTTGGGTTGTACTACAACATCGTCTACCCTGAGCAGTGGAACAATTGCCTCCTTTTAAACGAGAAGTTGCTGTGGGGATATCTTCTTGTCCCAATCCTGGTCCTCTTCAGGCAGGGCTCATTTGAGATACAGAGAAACTGTCTTAAACAGTAATGCACTCAACATTCTGCTAGTGTGTTTCTGTACTATGTATGTACATTTTTGTTGTAACATTACTTTTACTACAATGTCACTAAAATATTTTTTTATACTGTAAATCCAACAAGTTAGTTATAGTAACAAATAAGTAGTGATTATTTCAGCATGACCAAGGGTAAAAATAACACAGAGATTAGCTAAAGTGACAAAATAATTTGCGCTAATACAACACAGACTTTTATGTACTATATCAACACTTACACTGATAGTCATTTTTGGTACCCGTAAGTAACACATGATATTGTGTTATTTTAACTAACGAGTTTTAACAGTGTGAAGATTATTCCAGCTATACACCGATTTTCAGCTCATTGCTCTTAGCGGTTTGCCTAGTAGGCGTAAAAACTAATACCTTTTTATCACTAAAAATCGATCGCATAATTGTGACACAGGTTGGGTTTTGTGTCATATCTCCATGGTCTTAATTTCGATTCCTTTCAAACCACCAAAAGGCACTCCTATGATGGTTACTCCATCTACATAGCAATTTTCAACTCATTCTATGAAGCGGTTTACCCTGTAGGCGTGACAACAAATCGATCTTGTTTTACGCGAATAATTGGTCATAACTCCTGAACCATTCTTTGGTTTTGCACCAAATTTGATGCTAGGATTCGCCTTTGGACTCCCTTTCTGTGTGCCAAATTTCAAGGTGATCGGAGTACGCGTTTGCATTTTATAGCAATTTGTGCAAGTGTACGAAAAGACGAAGAAGAAGAAAAAACGAAGAAAAAAAAACAAACTTTGGCCGCTCATATCTCAGTAATGGGTTGAGTGATTTCCTTCAAATTTGGAATGTAGACTCCCCTAGCTGACGGGCAACTCTGCAGCAAATGTGGTTTCAATCAGATAAGCTATCACCGAGATACAAAAGTGTCAAAATGACGTTTTCTTTCTTCCTGTAAATATACTCACGGTGTGGCGCGCCGGCTTCTTGGGCCGCACGACACACTACCATGTGTCTTGATTTTACCCCAGCTACTAAACAAGACCAGCAACTATACGAGACCGGAATTTATAGCCTGATCAGCATTCACGAGTCAACTACATACCTTGGTGTTGTACTCTCCTGAACTCTCCTTGATGTTTCTTTCAGCATATTTCACAAATCCAAGCTAAAAAGGAACTTTATAAAATGTTCCACACTTCATCATTTACCTCGTCGTTTATAACACACCCGGAATTCTTTAAAATAATTACCGCACTAGATGTTTATTTGAGACCGGTGTATATTCAAGACCCAGCATTTATTTTTGGAATGATGCTGTATACCCCCGGCAACTAAATGGGACCAGGCGTTTATATGAGACTGGCCATAATTCGAGGCAATACGGTACTTTGATATTGTCATTGACTGCAAAAGTTCGAGTTGTTTGTCACCCACTTGCATCTCAGCAGCTTGCTGAATCGCTTTGAAGTACAAGGGTGTGCTAAAGAAAGGTGAGTCAATTGCACATGGTTGAGGACTAGGCCTGAGCCTATTATTCTTTCCGGAATTTCCCAAAAAATTCTCCTATTATTCTTTTTGTTATTCTTGTATCCAGCCTATTATTCCATAATTATTCTCATTTAGTATATATCTGTGGCTAGTCGCTTTGCTGCTATAAGTAGTTTTGTCCGAATTATTAATAGCCATATATAAAACATTCCACCCTACACATTATTTTTCTATCCACAATAGTTACAGCAGACTTAGAATAGTTATCAGTCTACAGTAATAATTCAAATGCATTTAATTATTAGTGTATTGTAATAATTTGCTGTAACTACTGTATAGCTACTAAGTTAGGTAGATAATAATGCTCAGAGACCTGAAGAAGATACACTGGTATAAGATGTACAAGTTTCAGAATTGCAGATAATCATGAAATTAAATCCCTGATGCTGGCTGCAAATTGCTAACATGAAACGATCTCTGACTGTTCTATCAGAGTGTTTGAACGTTCTATTAGAGTATATCAATCTTTTAAATGCTTTTCAGCTCCTTTCAGCCAGCACTCCTGTCAGCTTTATATCATTTGTGGTAGCTTAACTCTTTCTTCTAGGTAATAAAGAAGAGACATGCCCCCTAATCCCACCAATTATTACCGTGGTCATCTGATTATTCTAAAATTATGCCTATAACCATCCTATAATTCCGGAATTATTCTCACGAAATTGGCGACCTATTATTCTCAACATTATGCCGGCATAATAGGCGCAGGCCTATTGAGGACAAGCTCTGCCAGAGTTCTAGATTTTGTGGCGTGCTGAGTGTTGCAGTATGTAACTAGAAAACATGCAATGTGTGTATCCAAGGTGGCATCCTTGGTCATCTTTGCTTTGCTCAAGGTATGCTTGATGGTCTTGATCATGTTTTCTGCCAGTCCATTGGAAGAGGTATGGTAAGATGGTACTCGCCGATGCACAATGCCATTAGCTGCAGCAAACTGCTGGAAGTCCGTGGATTGAAAAGGTGAGCCATTGTCAGAAAACTAAAAAGAGACTAAGAAGGTGGGAAGACCATGACATACAAAAATGTGTTGAAAATTGTCAATGGTCTGTCGGGCTGACATTGAAGACACAATTTATACTTCCGGCCACCTTGAATAGGCATCAACAGCAACCAACAATAGGCGCCCACCAAAATGGACATGATATTTATGTACTCTTCGCCATATGTGTTGGAGAATCATCCATGGGTGAGCTGGTGCCTATGATGGGTTCCTGCTAGCAGCACAGCATTCAACACAAACACAGAAAACTTCTTCAATTTGTGAATCTAATCCTGGCTACGCAAAATAGCTACGAGTAAGGGACTTCATTTAGCTCATCCCCAAATAACTGCTATGGAGCTCTTGTGACAGTGACTGATGGAAAGCCAAAAGGATTACCGCTCTTGAACCCATAGGATACAATCATCCAGGACAGACAATTCTGTATAATGCTTGCAAAAGGGGCTAAGGTCTAGTGCAGTATCTGTGGGCCAGTGACTATGCTGGATTGATTTCAACACAATAGCTAAATCTTTGTCACATTTGGATTCCTTCGCAATCTGGGTTGCCATAACTGGCAGGTCATACCATATGAACCTTTTCAGCACTATGGAGTTCTTTGCCCAGATAGTGGCAATCTTGATATGCAGTCAGCACAGTACTTAGCTGTACCATTGATATGTTCAATGGCATACTGGTATGCACTGAGGGTGAGGGCCCACCTCTGCATCTGTGCTGCAGCCATAGGTGGTATAACCTGCTTACTCCCAAAAATCTTGCAGAGAGGACAATGGTTGGTTACCAGTATGAATGGACAATCATATAGGTACTGGTGACAAAGACGTAAACCCCACGCTCAATCTGTGTATATGCTTGTTCAGGCTTGGAAAGTGTACATGATGCATAGGCAATAGTCTTCTGGCTGCCATCGTCCATTATGCACACCTAACAAGCGCCTATGCCATATGGTGATGCATCACAGAACAACTTGACTGGCCTATTAACATCATAATTGGCTAATGCTCTGTCAGAACTAAGCAATCGCTTGGCAGCATCAAAAGCTCTTTGGTGCTCACTCTTCCAAGCCCAACTAGCATTCTTCTGCAACAACTGGTTTAATGGGTGTATTGTATACTCATTAAGTAAGAATCAAGCATTATTGGTCATCATACCAAGAAATGATTGTAGTTCCTGCTTGTTAGTAGGGGCGTTCAGGTGCATCTCTAATGCCAGCTATCTCATCATTGTTGTCAAAAATGTAATAGAATTAAATTCACCAGCCTCGTGCTCAGATTCTAATTAATAACTCAACAAGTTACATGCATGTGTGCCATAGTATTATGCCTAGCATAATTATAAATAGCATATATAGACTAACAATAGTGACTGTGTGTAAAGAGAGGCACATGACTTCAGGGGTACCAGTCAGTTGAATAAGGAATCTGATCATTTGGCAAACATTGGTGAGGCAGAAAGTCAACTTCATTAAACAACAGCTACAGGCTTGCACTGCTAGATGTTTCTTCAGCCTGACAAGTGTTTTTTGTTTTGGCATACTACACACAGTATGCACAATGTATGCATTATGGACCTACCTTTGTCCTACAGTGTACTTCATGTCCAATTTTGTTACTGACAGTTCTCAGCAGTGTGTAATGGCTTCCCTGTGCTGATTACCATGTTTATAATGGATGTTATATTTTCCACATTTCCTGTAGTAAGTAAATTGATTACAGGAGTGGTTCTCATACCGTTCTTTATTTGTAATGCTAAGTAACTGATAATAGCTGAAAATAAAACACAATGACCACTTTTCAGTAATTGATAGCTGGGGCACACACTCAGATGCAAAATGACATGTCTGGCAGCTTTCTTCTTTTGATGTAGCATACACAGGTTCACCAGTCATTATCATGTTAACAAACAAGTACAAGGAAAATTAGTTTGAATAGAACTAAAACGTAATAAAAAGGAGAGGTTGCCTATATATACCTGCAGATATACTAGTGGACTTTTACTTTCTACTTCAGTCATGGTTATAGAATGAAGAAGGGGTTAAGGGGTTAAATGTCTACCAGGTGCAGGTGAACTCCCTTGTTTTGCTACTTTTTTTCTATGATCCCTAACTGAGCTTAACATTTCCTTGCATTAGTATAGAGCATAATTAGTCACCATTTTGGCATTTACATACCTAGGTAAAGTAAAAGGCCAACTGTGAAATTGTAAATAATCATTGTACGACTATTAAAACTGTATCATTATAATATGCATGTTGTTTAGCATTTTTTGGGTTTTGATAGCAACAAACTTAATTCATTCAAGTGTCAATACTATGTTATGTAAACTAACCTGTCCGACTGTCAGCTGGCTGGGTATTATAATGAACACCATGTACTTCATCTGCATAATATAATTATGTAAATTTGTACATATAATATGTACCTACCAAACATATACTTAGTGCTCACTGCTCACCTGTACTAGTAATATGTTGCCTTCTACTCTGATGGCTATAATCAGCTGGAGCAGATGAATTAACTGTAGAAGGATGTAGTAGATAAACTACACGAAATCATTTTGTTTCACTGCTTGAACTACATTAAATTTTGTAATTATTGTGTAAGGATGACTGTGTATATGTACGTATGTGAACCGCTAAGCAAAACCTGGCCATTTTTGCACATTCCTCAAATTCCATTTTATAGCTTTTTTGTTATAGTAACAAAGGAGTGGACAGCAAAAGTTTCAGCATTTTGTGATGAGTAGTCTTGGAGTTATAGCGCTAAACACTTGGAGCAATAATAAACTCAAGGGCATTTGAATACTTTTTACAGTTATTTCATTGCTCAAATAAAATATTACGTGTCTCAATGACGGATGTAATGTGCTGTTCTTATTTTGATACCCTGTAGTAGCTAGTAGTGACAGCATCAGCTCTGTGAACACAAAAGTCCATGTAGTACAAGCAAGAGTAATCTGGGTACAAGTAGATTTTTGAACTTTTTCATAATATTAATCAGTGCATTGAGTACTACGGTTAGTGAGTTATGGAATGGTAAAGGTAAAGATTATAAAAACAATGCTTTCTAAGGCTGATACTTCTGAGTTTCTACTGGAAAACCACTTAGAACAGATTGGCAAAGCTAGGTAAGGTCACTCCAAATAAATTTCCTGTTTCCCACCCACCGCTCGAATCTGGTTACTGCTAGCTCTAAATATTCCATTATTCTGTATTCTTCCATTATTATTTTTTTCCGGTTATTCTTGCATACTTACAGGCTTAGTAAATGGCATCTTGAAACAGTGTCAGCTCACGTGCCAGCAGTGCTATCAAGTCAGCACAAACTTCATGTTTGTGTTGTTTTTGTAACTTGAAAAGGAAGGAAATGCTTTTGTGGAGCTTTTATAGCTGTGCCAGAAAAATAATGGCTTGAAAATCTGAAATAATAGAAATGGACCGTCTGCCCACATGCAAATATGCCTGAGGTCAGGACGGGAAACAGGGAAATTTATTTGGCGTGGCCTAATAGATAATTTCATTTATTCCATGGAATATGAACGCTACAATCGACCATGCAGACGGGCTGACAAGCAAACGTGATGTTTAGCATGCCTGTAAACACTATCCAGGTGATCCTAATGCTTGTTAGGCTTGTGTCAATAGGCATAATAGAGGATGAAAAGCATAAAGCATAATACTGGTATAATGGAGCATAATTATGAGCACAATGGGCAAATTTCCGCCACACTTATTTTAACTTCTGCTATAACAGTTATAAAGTTAATGGCTAACCTGTTTTGGATGGTGAAATAATTCTTGACAATGAGTAGAAAAATGCACTATAGTCTTAGCTACTACAAGCTTACACTTGATGGAATGAATGCTTTTCATTATGGGCTTAATTTTTATAGGACACATGTAGTCATGTGCCAATTAGTACCAAGGCATGGCAAAGCAATTTAGCGGAGCTTCAATCACTGAATTTGGTATTATATAAAGCGTCTCATCATCTTATTTTGAATAAAATGTGATATGATGATTATGATTATTGAAAGCTTGATTGGAAGATGAAGCTCTGATGATAGAAGCTTTGATGATTGAGACTAGGGTTAATATCAAACAAGGAAAATATTTCCAGACAATCAAAGTTTTCTAATAGAACAATCAAGCACTCTAATAGAACAGTCATTGCATAAAACAGAGAGAATGATAACCATTTAAGTGTTTGTCCCCAGGAAGCTAATGTGTTCTTGGCATGGTGCTGTAAATACAAGTTACATATTATACTGAGCAGTTGCTGTCTTTTAAATACCAATTGCTACAACTCAGAAAATCAAACAGAAACCATGCATAATACTTTATACATAAATATTTGCATACAAATCTACGAAGATATTAGACAATAAAATCTTTATAGCTTCTGAAGGACTATAGATATGTACCCCTGCTCTAATATACATGCCTACTAAATCTGGAGCACATCCAATTTCAAGCTATTGTTATTATTTGTATCTGTGTCATTCCATGTCAAATCAACATGGAATTTAAGGTCACTTCTTGGATTTTGACAAGCATTTATAGTACCTGTGGTGTTATTGCTCATGCAATTTTTTAACTCCATGTATGCCATAGTTTCTGATTGATGATCACAAATATCTAGAATATTTCATGAAAATTTGGTCCATCTCTAGTTACACAATTCACCATAACTTTGCACTGTACAAATATTTTTAAACACAATTTGCACTAATGGAAGACTGTTGATTGACATTTCCTGTGATCTCTAAATTATGGGATATCTACTTAATTATGGTTCAAAAGTAGTGTATTTAAAATTTTATTCCTTTATATTTCACAAATTGCTGCTTGAAATTCTTTGAATTTTTTTGTGAATAATGATTGGGTCAAGGTCTATGTTTGATAAAAAATTTTGTGGTGGGACCACAAAAGATATAATTAATTATGTTGAGGTATGTAGTGGAATGTTGTAGTCTATTATTGCTGTATGGGAGTATACACCTCCAATAACCGTTCACAACATGGCCTAACAGAGTGAAGGAGTCTAGATACAGTGCAACCTGTATTAGTGACCACCTGTATTGAAAGACCACTTATGTGAATAATGTGATGCAGTTTATTATATGTGACCGGGCCTGCGAAAACAGGGCATGTGGGCACAAACGGCACCCCATCACTCTTCAGGTCATATCTCAGTACAGGAGGAGTATTTTTGCATTCTGTAACTTGCATCATGATGTCAATTAAATGCTCACTAAGAACTGAAAATTGCAATACCATAGCATAGTGGTACAAAAAGTTATGAGTGATAAACGTGTGAAAAAGTAGGCAAAAATCATGTGCCCACATGCCCTATTATCGCAGGCCCGGTCACATATTTTTAATTTGGATATTACTAAGCATCAACCTTGCTAGCATATCCAAAAATGATCAATGATCCTTATTTAACAGGTTGATTTTAAATTACAGATCTGACCACTATGTGTCCCTAAACAGATCATGTGAATGTTGTTCCATCTCTTCAGAAACACCATTTTTATTAAGTTGAGTCCCACTGTAGTGGCTTAGGTTGTGTATGTGGTTGCTTAGGTATGCACAATATAACTCCTCATAAGGGATACCTGAACACCCGTGTTATACTCCCACTCTAGTGGTGCACATACATTTGGACCAAAATACTACTGTGGTTTCTGTAATATGAACACTTTAGTATGGTCCTAGAGGTTTTATCATATACATGCATTAATGTGTGAAATCACTTACTAAATTACTGTACCACTTCAAAGGTCAAGTCACAAATTCATGCACATATTCATGCATGAAAAGAATAATCTAGACCCTAGTAGACCCCTTAATATAACCAAAAGAAAAAATGAATAAACTGTGAAATCAGATATAGGAGATGGCTGCAATGATGGTAATGTCAATCAGTATCTGAGAAAACGATTGACATTAACATTATTGCAGCCATTTCTTGGCTGTCACCTTTTAAACTTTCACAGATTTTTTAACCCTGATTTTTGGGTAGCCACACCATTTTTTAAAGCTTGGTTGTTTTGACATAGATAAAGATTTAACAATGACAGCAGCAACAGCAACAGCATGTCATTGTACTAATACATTACATGTTACATGTTACAGCCACTTTTATTTTACCACTTTGGATATTACATTTGTTACACCAACTTTTTTGAAAACCACACCCTTTTTACATACCTTTGTGTAGCTGCAATTTAATCCTGCAAGCTAAATCAGTCATTCCAATCCTTTTTAGAGCTTTGACGAACCAATTCCAATTTGCTTGTTTAGATTTTTGTAGCCATAACTGGAACATCCTTGAGCAACACATATCAACATTATTGGGAAAATTTTGTTGCACGGTGTTCAGTTCCTCATAGCAATCATCTAATAACTCAATTCCTAAGTTATACCAATTATTTGAGATTTGCTTTTTGTATCTATGAAGATGCTTTAATTTAGGGCGATCAGTACCTGTAAAGTAAGATGGTTGCAAATATTACAAGTGTTATCTGTGAGTAATTGATCATATAATCACTGTATGTATGTTTGTACATATGTGTGTATTGTGTGTATATATGTACCATTCTGCGTGGACAGTTCAAAGGCACCACTAGTGCCATAATTGTATATGGCACTGTTGCAGACTGCAGCGAGTGCATTGCAACTTATAACGCACTGGTTGTGGTTTTGCAGACCACAACGAGTGCATTATACGTTATAATGCACCAACCACAGTGCAATAATTATACAGATATTGCACTGTCTGCATTTTTGTGCAGCATTGGACAAGTGTTAGCAACTGAGACCACTACGACACCTCACCTGATAGGTGGAAAGAGACTTTATAAATCACTCGAATTCTTTTATAGTCTGGCATGTAAAAGTCAATTGTGGGCCATAACGTCATTAATACGTATAATGTTTACCAAGCAACCAATAGAGATTGAAAAAGCCAACATGGTGGCCACAATTTTAGTCCAAATAATATTATGTATAAACATACTAATACACCTTACTAGTCTGGTGCCATCTGAGTCCAGATTAAACAGTAGTCAGTTTCAACAAATACTCAATTAAACCATTATATTCTAAATTGTACTCACCATAATGTTTGATTGTGGCAACCAGTTTTTGTCATGTCACCAGATTCAAGTTAAGCCAGTGTGGATAGAAAGAAATAATACTAGTATTGTTAAGTAGTTAGGTTTTGCTTATTCTAACTTTCTATTACTTGTCGTTTTTTTTCTCGAGAGAGAATCACAGGCAATCAAGTGATCATATATGCTGAGCACTAGGATCGAACAGTGAATGTAAGTTAGTGCTATAGGTATCCCATAGTGTACTATCGTTCAATATCTTTGGTGGCTGAAATACTGTAAAGAGAAGGTTACCACAGTGTTTGGCTCGTCACACACAATCAATGTTTGAAACCTGTCCTTTATAAGAGGCACAGCTGTCTTGCGAGTCTCTCCCCACCTATACATAACAGTTATACAACGTTCACTTTTGCTCTGCTTGTATAAATGCACTCGTACCCATTGTATAACTATAATAGTATATGCATGTATATTACATACGTAGTTATACAATGGCCACGAGTGCTCTGCCTAATCTAAACACATGAACCTGAGAGCCATGAGGCCCGAAAGTGAGTGCATTCATACAGGCAGAGCATGAGTGTACGTTGTATAACTGTTATGTACCACTCATTGGAGAGTCTCACAAGGCAGCTGCACTTCTTATAAAGGTGAAGTTTCTAACATCAATTTTGGGTGACCGAGCCGAACGTTGTGGTGATGTTCCCTCTACAGTACTGCAGCCACCTGAGATATCGTGTTGATCAAAGCTAGTATGCTAGTATACTATGGGCTATAGCACTAAGCTGGATTTTGCTGTTTGCCTTTCCATCATTGGTGATGCTCAACATACGTGATCAACTTCATCACCTGTGATTGTTCTCTAGAAGAAAAGCAGCTAAAAACAGTCAAAGTAAACAAAACCTAACTACTGAACCACTATACTAGTCTAATTCTTACTATCTACACAGGCTAAACACAAATCTAGTGGCAAGACAAAAACTGGCTGCCACAATTGAATGTAAAAGTGAGTATTATTTAGAATAATTATAACAATTTTATTGACTCATTGTCGAAGATGGACTATGGTTTAATCTAGGCTTGGATGGCATGAGACTAGTAAGGTTATAAGTATGCTATACAGTATATGCGTAGACTGGAGTTTTGGCTACTGCGTTGGCTTTTTCAATCGCCATTAGTTGCTTGGTTGTCCTTTGATCTGGTGACATGTTAGGCCGTTATGGACTCACAATCGACTTTTACATGTTGGGCTATAAAAGAATTTGAGTGAATTGTTAAGCGCCTTTCCACCATTGGGCGAGGTGTCGTAGTGGTCTCGGCTGACAGTACTTGTGCAATGCTGCACAAAACCGCAGCCAGTGCAATATCTGTATATTGCACTGCAATAAGTGCATTATAACTTACAATGCACTTGTTACGGTCTGCAAAACCGCTATCAGTGTGTTATAACTTATAATGCACTTGCTGTGGTCTGCAGCAGTGCCATATACAAATTATGGCACTGGCGGCACCTTTGAACTGCCCACACTGAGTGGTACATATATATATATTCATTGTATAGCTATGACATACTTATGAGGGATATGACTAAAATATATGCACAACTCACAAGAGCACACAGCACTCGGGTGAGAGTGCATATATTTAGTCATATCCCGAGTAATCATGTTATAACTGTTATATTCTATATCGCAGTAGATGAAATGATTATAGATAGCAATTTATAGTGAAACAGAACCTGTTGAAGATCAAAATCAGTAGGAATCCTTGATGGGTCAGATGTTTTAGACTCTTTAGTGGTGCCACGCTAATCTACTCAGAATTAGTGAGTTATCCACGAAGCAGACAAGAGTTCATCGAAAATTCTTCTCCTTACTCAGGTGAATAATTGTAGGTTGATTTAGGCAATTGTTACAGTACAGCTCAAATACAACTTCATGCATGCGTCGAGTAAAAACGCGTGGTACAGAACACCAAAATGTGTGCAGCTTAACATTGCACGCGTGGAGAATAAAATTACATGTTACACGCCACACGTTAATACGCAGGACACAGACTAGTGCACTCGTGTAGATTCTCCAACGCTCATGCAACATATACATCACGCGTGCGATTTTGGTTGTCAAATTGGCTGTCTGCGTGCACGCTATTACGGTTCCTTCGTACAGTAAGTAAGGTGGATACGGTGGGGTCTATTCTACGGAACGGAACGGAACGGAACGGAATGATGGACTAAACTGCAGAACGGAATGCTTTCTCAGATTGAAGCTTGCAGCTTACCATTGCTGTACAAGTTATCAGTGGCACTTCCAGCAGGTAATCAAACGTACCCCAAGAAAGATAAAACGAATTTAAGGATCGATTGTGGGTTCTTGTTGGTTGTCATTAGTAACGAAGTACTAATTGTGGGAATAGCTGACTCAGTGTGTTCATCTTCGGATATATCAAGTAGGGAACTTAATGCATGACTTGTTTTTACTAGTATGTGAGTTATTTTTACTTACTTGACTTTAGAATGTACAGTCTGAGGCCCAGCCTTTCTAATCGGCATAAATCAGTATGCGTATAGCTACACTACAAAGGAAACAAGTATGGTGACAAGCTGAATCAACTCAGTCTAAGCAGAATCTAAAGGAATTTTGTGCAGTGTGTGAGGAGCAAACATTCAGATACCTCAAGGAGGCTATATTGTGTGAACATCAATGATTCATTAACAGAGTAGTGGACTATTGTCAGATATCTCAGCCTGAGTACTGAGTTGAATTCTGGATGGGGTCTATTTTACAGAATGGAACGCTTTCTGAATCAACTTGCAGCTTGGCTAGCTGCTATCATTGCTGAAATTGCATTTTATCAGTGGAACTTCCAGGAAAATGGAATAGGATAATTATAAAACATTAATTAAGTGATTGTTTAGGTAATCATGACTTTATTCAGTCTAATAAACAGAATATATGGTTGATTGAGTGAGGTATCACTTTCAGAATGTTCAGACGACCAGTGATGAGATGCATGGATTCATCGAATTTTTGTTGTGGTTGGAGACATTAAATATCCAAAAGCAAACTGACTGTATAATATTAATTCACTCTCTATGTTTTCTCAATTTTGAGCCTGTATACAAATAATTGAATTTTCCTTGTCAATAGAAATCCTAGAATAAGATGGGAGAGAAACTTATCTTTGTTTACCGATACTGTACAACCAAGAGTTCGTAATACTGATTTGTATGGGGGAGAGTGTCTAACTCTCAGTATGGCTGTACAAACACCCTGCAAACACCCTGCGTAAAGTTCACCTTTCATCAAATCATTACTGGGGGATAGAAAACTGTTGATTAGTGTTGCTGAAGAAGGTAAAGCCTTTGTTCTGAAATAAGGCCGAGGTGTTACTTTAAAGGAAAATGAAGAAAGCATTCAAGTTAGACACTCTCCACCTTATTATGAACTCTTGGTACAACTTCAAAGGAAAATGAAGAAAACATACAGATGAATCAATAAAATCACTACAGTAAGGTGAATTACAGACTAGTGAGATCTTGGTTAATTAATGACAGTGGTTGGAGATTAAGTGTGGTAGCTTCTTGTTCTTGAATATGTTGCTAAGTGGAAGTAAAAATCAAAATGGGATATCAATTTCATTATGAAAAATTTGTATACATAAATAATCTAGCATTACTATTTCATTTGTCCTCCACTTAAACATGCTACAACAGTACTAGTGTCAGTACATTGGCAGTGAGTCTACCTTGAAATTTCAACTCTAGAGTAGATCCAACACAGGACAGCCCGCAATGTAACAAATACATGCGATCCCATTGTAATTTCATGGACCAGCTGGACTGGGAATCACTTGAAAATAAACGAACAAATTTAACCTGTTTTGTTTGAAGTGAAGCATGTGAAATGTTACACTTAAGAAATCCTAGGATTCTTAGGTAGTATGTAATTAATGTGAGTGTTCCATTTCAGGTCTGACTAGATACATTGAAATTACACACACATCCTGGTCCAAATCACGTTTGCCTGGTGGCTACGGGCATGGTTTCACATGCGGCTTATAATAGAGATTTGGCTGATCTTGGAGTTTTGGCATTTAGCCTGATTCAAGGCTAGCAGTCAGACACATCCTTGAATTGTGCAACAGATAAAATCAGCTCACTATTGAATACGGCATTAGTCCACTGCACCAGCTGTTAATATATAAATAACTCCATGTACACTTCAGTGATGTTTGCAGAGTATACCCTCCTTGCGGTCTGCCAAAATATTTGCTCCTCACACACTGCACAAAATTCTTCAAGTTTTAATTCAGCTGGCTCTTTCCTGTTACCAGTATCTTCCTGCTTGCTTTATTTATACACTGACTTATGACTTGAAAGACCGGCCCAGACTGTTTTCTAAAGTCTAAATAAGAAAAACAGCTCACATAAAGTTCCCTTCCGTATGGATGAACATCACTGATACAGCTCATCCCACAATAATACTTCGTTACTAATGACAACCAACAAAAACCCACAATCGATCCGTTAATTCTTTTTATCTTATGTTTAATCACCCACTGGAGATGCCACTGCTAACTTATAAGGGAAGTTTCAGCAATGGTAAGTTGCAAGCTTCAATTTGAGAAAGCGTTCCGTTCCGTGGTTTAGTCCATCATTCCGTTCCGTTCCGTTCCGTTCCGTAGAATAGTCCCCACCGGTGGATACACAATTGTAATTACGCCACAAAAGTGCATACAGTGTACAGTATATTAATGTACGAATGCTATGCTGGTATTGCATTATGTTTACTTTGCTATTGAAGACAGGTATGGCGAAGCCCCCCTTTCCCCGGCTGGCAAAATGGAAAAACTCACGTTCTAAACTCACAAATTAAGAGGTATGTTGCTAAACTTTTAATGTATATTTCTTTAACATTTCATTTCAGGTATACAGTAACAGAAGTAGCTATAACTACGAAGCCTTTTGAAGCACGTACCGCTAAATTCGAAGATGTTCAAGTTGAAGTGCTGAAGCTACAAAGCAAGCCGTGGACTACTGAGCTGGCTTGTTATAATTATATGGAAACTTTCTACACTGTGCATGATGTATTATTTACCTGATATAACTTCAACGAAGTATTCTGCTCACAGCACCCAGCAATGGTGCTTATCAATAGAAAATGGAAAAGGACGAAATAAAATAGATAAGCCTTAATTCTTTATTCAAACTAATAAATATACTACAACTAACCTATCACAGCACAACTTTTTATCCTATGACAAACTTTCTAGCCATGCGGTACACAAGGAATAATACACTCCATACATAAACGAGTGAATTTATTAGAATCGCTTCAGTTGGAATAATAGGTTAATGAGTTGTATTATGAGTTGTAGCTGGCTGCTACTAAATTCTTGGATTCTGTACTTATTAGAAACTATATTTTTTAAACAGTTAGATTAATTGTTGATTGCTAGTTTGCTCATTTATATTTATTGATCGCTGACAGGTCTGTCAGTGCAGGTAAGATCAGTATAATTGCATGGATAGATCACGAAGACAATTATAAATATAGCTATAGTGGTATATAGCACTTCGCAGTGTAGTTCCCTGGGGATTGCATTATCCAGTCATAGTTTGGGCAGCTTTGAAATGCAACATCAGCAGCCTGTTCAGGTATTAATAGCTGACAATATGGCCTGTAAGACTTGAATAGCCTTTTCTTTTGCTACCTATGCAGCAAAATGTGATACTGTAATGTTAATAATAGCAACATATTATAATTGCAGTTGTGGAGGATGGGCTAGGAACGGTGGTTAGCTACTCATGGCTGATGCTGATCCGGATAGAGACTGTAGCTACCTGTAAATTATACAACATTGTTAATATGTAGCTAGCTATTACAGATTACAGTAAATAAGTTCAGTAGATACATCATGCTTTGGTGTGCTTCATAAGGTACAGTAGCTACAGTACGTATAGTGTACAAACGTAATAAAATATTACAAAGTAGTTATGGCAAAATTAGGACAGGTTAATGACTACTGTAAACCATGCTACGTCAAGACTCGTACTGTACATGCTAACGATATGAAAGTCAACCATGAATTCCTGTAACCACAGTGTCACGTACTAAATGCAACCCACGCCACGCGTGCTCGTGTAGCCACGCGTATCAAGAAATATGCACGCGTAGTGCGTGTGAATAACTGTTGCACGCGTGCAACAAGACACGCGTTCCGATGCGTGTACACTAGGCCAAGCTTGCGTGTGCGTGCTTCACTCCACGCGTGTGGAAATTGTGCAAAACGTACGTGCTGTGAAGTTATTTTTGAGCTGTACTGTATTAGAGACCTGTTTACTGTTTAGGTAAGGATTTTGTGCAATATGGTATGTACCATATATGGTAAGCATAGACACAAAGTGTGGTATACCAGTTATATACCACAGTGTGGCACTTTTGATCTTCACCACAGGTATGATATATATATATATATATATAACCTTTAACTTGTTTGGGTTTACAAGTTAGTCAGTGTAGTGCTAAGTTTTGATTAGTTGACAGTGACTAAATGATGAATGATCAGTAAAATAATCATTTGGGCAATGTGTAGATGCATATTTCTACCCAGGGGGTAGGTCATGACATCACAATAATTGCGTAACATATGCATACTGTACATTTGCCATAGAGTTTTGGTCCAGTAAACTGTGAAGTTTAGTGTTATATTTATTGTCAGAAATAGTATGTCACTAAGTATAGAAATTGTTTCAAGTACTTAGCCCCACCAAACCCAAGCAAAACTATGGTGATTTTTGCAATAGGGCATTATTTAGAATAAATGCTAACCTTATTTTCGGGTACCTGTATTATTGTTTGCTCTATTCTTAATCGCTAGTAGTAAATTCAATCAATTTCAGCATCTACAATTGTGCAAGGAGCCGGCACATTAAGTTTTGCAGCATGTAATTATCAATGGACTCAATTTACTTATGTAAGATTGTACGCTTTATGACATCATGACCTATTCTCCTGATTTCTACCCATCATGTGTCAGCAATTGAACAGACCACGGAATAACACAAAGAGGAGAACTATATTTGTAATTTGCAGTCCTAACTACTTAACTTAATATAGTAACTTACTTACTGTCCAAATAGCAAAGTTAGTAGGCTTAATGTAGTATAAAATATTAACACACTAGGTGTACCCACGCAAAATGCACGTGACACTAAGACAATTATGTGCTATTGTGTGAATACACTTAAAGTTTGAACATTACTAATGATCAAGGAGTAATCACATCATTACATACCAACAAAGTCATGATTACGCATAATCTCTTCAATTGTGTGTGGCACTAAACTCTAGCTATAATGTTGGTGGCTTCATGAACAAGGAGTGACTGATGTTATAGCTTTTATAATGTAGGTTGGCCTTGTGCACTAAAATTTCTGTGCATCTGTGCAGTACTCATGCAGGTCCCATTTCAACCATGCACATACATAAAATTAGTTTTGAGCAGCAGACAAATACCACAATTGGGATGTACTCTACTTCATTTGGATGATGTTGCATGAACTAACATAAGAGTGTGGTATGAGGATCAGTTGACCAATGGTTGGTGCATTACCACAATGAGCTATATTCTAATTCAACTTGCATTTGTCACATATAGTGGTATACATTCAGATAAATTGTGTTGTCAATTTGAGTAACTGAATTGGAGTTTCATTTCTACATCGTAGTCATGGTATTGTTGTGCTGTTTACTTATTACATGACAAAGTGTGTATGCAGTACAGTATTGAGTACAGGTATTCAAGTTAATCGGCTGTACTGAGCAAGAAGGTCAACACCAGCATATGTGACCGAATTTTGGAATATCACCCATATGGGCACATTTGACACCTAAAATATTTAATGATCAAATCACAAACTTTATAGTACAAATCTACTTGTTGATGGTTTTAAGCCATTCTCAATACCTTAAATTACAAGAAAATTCTTGAAATATTTTTAAATTTGTTCCCTACTCTTATTAGCAACACACTAAACATGAAAATTCTAATTATTTCACGCACGCCCATATGGGTGATTTTCCAAAATTCAGTCACATATGTGAAGAGTTGTATATCAGCATAGCCCAGGTGAATCCTTCATACGAAGAGTGGTTGCTCAGTAGAGCTTCTGGAAGTTTCAGCTGTCCCTGTTGAGTTACCAAGTCTCTCCACACATTGTAGACTGCAATAGCAACTAAATGATCTTGTCCCCACGATTCATCACCTAGTAAGGTAGATGTATGTTCTATTAGAGTAGTTGAATGAAATTTTCCTCGTTCACAAAGGTGTTATCCTGCAGGGTGCAGAATGTGTCATTGTAGGCAGCCTGGTCAGAGTGTTAACTTGCCACACCCACTATGAAACTATCCTTTGTTGACTGTTTCCTTCTCCCTTGCAGTATTGCTACTAGTAATCCTCTGTTTTAGGTCTGTCTGTAGTCCCTGACCTGCTTGTCTTCTTGTCACAGTAGCTATACTTCTTCTAGCACACAGCGGGATAGGCCTCAAGACGTCTATCCTTGTAGTGGACAGTACAGCAGGGTGCAGAGTGTGTATTTCCGGCGAGTCTTCCTTGTGTAGTCTCTGTTAAGCAGCCTGATAGAAATAATCATCGCTCGTAGACTTGCCACACCCACTACAATACTCTCCTTTATTAACTGTTTCCTTCCTGTCTTCGTGTCGCAGTAGTTATACTTCATCTAGCACACAGTGGTGTAGGCCTCGAACGTCTATCCTTGTAACGAGCGCAGCAAGGTGCAGAGTGTGTATTCCCAGTGAATCTTCCTTGTGTAGTCTCTGTCAAGTAGTCGTAGACTGGCCACACCCACTATGAATCTCTCCTTTTATACTAGCAAGTGTGTTTGCCAGATGATAGCATACACACCAGATCACATGATCAAATTTGCTGACGTCATTGGTTTAATCATGAAAAAGTGATTGATCCTATCTCACTGTAAGCTTTTAGATATTAAATTTTAACCATGATGTCATCTGATTTCTATTGGTAATGTGTGCATACAGGGATGCCGTATACGCGTATCGTAAACTTATAATGGCCATTGATAGTGATAAGTATCTTGCAACCAAGGTTAGCACATAATGATAGACACGAAAACCACCTTATGACACATTGATTTGGATGGGTAGTTGGTCTAGCGAGTTTGAAGCTAATCGGTGGGGGGGGGAAACCTGGGAGGAGTTTGCATTTGAAATTTTTATGGCCTTGATTTTTACGTTTCTTGTTCTGTCATACACAGGGGAGAGAAAGTCTAGTGTAGGCTGGGATGGGGAAGGCTGATAACGCGATAAGGGTCTCCAGAAAGTTTTGGACAAATTTGTGTCTTCCTCGGGTAGTTACAGTGGTTTAAAGGGTATTTCCCGTAGTTTCACGAATCGCCACCAATTTGAGATCAAAAGATTTGTTTCAAATTTTAGATTTGAATGGTACCGATCCGATTGGAATCTGACCAAGAATGATGGAACAATGCTTGAAAAACGTGTGCGTGGGCGATTGGGAATTAGTATATAGATTCATAACTGAATCCCAGAATCAGAATTTTCCTGGCAATGTGTAAAGCATTATTATGTATGAATAACATTCTAATAGTTATTAGCCTGTGCGCGCTATTAAAACTACTATGGATCATCAGATACTGATGTATAAAAAGGAACAGGTTGAGTGCTCTGTAGTTCTTTCACCTATCAGGTAAGTGTGCCTAGAGTGATACTCTGTTGGCTTTTGGTGACATATGCACCCTTAGCTCTTGTGCCTGTGGCCCTCGTTCTTCAGGTATTTTAATATTTTATATCAGTAAATCTCTAGTAGCTGTAATGTAACTATTAAATGTAGCACTTTCACACCTCAGATCAAAGGAGCTGCTCAGGCTACATTTCGTATGTAGCCCAGCTAGCCAGGCTACATACGAAATGCAGAACTATCTAAGTTGTAAGAACTTACCATTTTCAACTAGCAAAGCGATTTGTCAACACCGGTGACAATCTGTCTTCTTCATGATGTAATTTGTTACAAGCCATCGCTTTACTCCTTTTAAAGAATGCCATCACTTGATCTTGTATATCATTACATGCATCACTAAATTGAAAGCTTATTCACCATTTATTGTACGTAGTTGAATACCAGCAACAAGGCAAAAGTTATGGACGGATTTGCACAAGGTTAGTTTTGTTTTTGTGTAAATATAATATACTTAAAATTAGAAGTCTAGTACTTTCTAGCGTAGTTTCATGTAATGTATGTATATCAAAAGAATCCCTACTAATGGCATACAAAATCGTCTTTGTTTAAAGCCCATAGCTTCCAATACTGCAACGATATAGCTCTTTGTTTACTGCTTAAATTTCTGCTCCATACCTCAATCCGTTGGTAACTTACAACCGTTTTTGTAAGTGCCTGTAATATATTTTCCCTATATTTGCTATATAAATCTATTTTTCTGTTGTTGCTACTTTGCAGGGCTGTAACTTCAAAAGTTATTGGCATATGAGGGTGAAACTTTGCCAGAAGATACACTATCAAACAGTACGATAGTACTGTTTAAGTAGGGATCCGGGTGGATTTGGCGCGCGCCTCAAATTTCGATTCCTCAAAAATTATCCTAGAAATATCTCACACAGCAAATAAACCGTTTACTAAAGAGTCTTCAAGTTTCTAACTTTATTTCTAGCGTTATATATCAGGAAACGACTAGAAAAGTGCTGGAATTTTATTTCTAAAAAATCGCTAAAACAGAAATTTTCGTCTGTCTGCCAGCCTGCCTGCCTGCCAGCCTGCCTGACCACATTCGCAAGGCTACAGGCCAAACGAAGCAGCGAAGGATCACCATTCTTTGCCACAATATTTAACTCGCTGCTGGGATGTGCCTTTTCGGGTTCCGACGAGTGTCTGCCTTCTGCGCTTTGCCTTTCCTTTTATCTTCAATTACGGATCGTCTTCTTCTTTTCCAGTCACGGAGGCGTTAATAATTCGTATCGACACTTTCCTTAGAGCAGCCGTATTCGGACGCCACAAAACTAATAACGGATTCCGTACTGTAAGGGCAAGTAGATGCCTGTATAGCAACACTTGCAAAGCGATCAAACAGCCTAGTGAAGTAAGAACACACTGCCACGCCCTTATCAATCAGAGCGCGCGCTCGTACTTAACGATCAGTGGACCACGCCCATTATTAATGGTCCAGCTGTAACTAATTGTAGAAAACAGGAGATAGAAACCCTGCATGCCTTTCAATTTAGTAATTGAGCAGCTTGCATAAAGCAAGCAGCAAGATCGAGATACTCTAATAGAGCAGTCAGTACTAAAGATCAGTAATAGCTATATACCTATACCAAAAAAAGTTAACAAACTAGTGAATTTAAAAATTGTTAATTTAGAAATGGAAGTAGGGATCAAGCAATAAAAACTACTGAAACAAGTGATTTGAATGATGGCAACTATTACAACATAGCTTTGTGGGGAAATCCCTACTTTGGCATTGAACATATATGGTGACGTGGTGAGATACCAATGTAAGGATTTCCCCACAAAGCTATGTTGTAATAGTTGCCATCATTCAAATCACTTGTTTCAGTAGTTTTTATCACTTGATCCCTACTTCCATTTCTAAATTAACAATTTTTAAATTCACTAGTAGTATATTATAAATGTTTAATAAACAGGAATTTGAAAAATGCACAGTTGTGTCAGGTTTTTGCAGATCTGGTCTCATATATTTCAGGTCAGTAGTAATGAAACCAGTTAATATCATGCATTACAATATTATGGTAACTATGACATGTGCAACTAACCAAAAGTGAGTACATGTATTTCTCTACTCAGGGTGATTGCAAGCAAGTCATATTTGTAATGGTGGTGTCATAACAGTGTTTGGAGTATTGCAGGTGGTGCAGTTGTGATGGAGCCATCGCTAGATCAATCAGTACTAAGTGGAGGTGCTATCATCCACTCATGGTTTAAAACAGATTATTAAAGATACAAATCATTTAAAAAGTACAGT
Organism: Dysidea avara; assembly: GCF_963678975.1. Classification (NCBI taxonomy): domain Eukaryota; kingdom Metazoa; phylum Porifera; class Demospongiae; order Dictyoceratida; family Dysideidae; genus Dysidea; species Dysidea avara. The sequence goes on along the minus strand of NC_089272.1, from coordinate 24,301,401 downwards.
GTGTCAAGTGTACATTAAATTCTACTGGTAGGAGCCTTACCAGTGCCATCAACTTTGCTCAGTTGACATCTCCATCCTGCTTTAGAGTGGGATGTTACAGTATGAGGGCTCCATGTAGGTGTCTGTCCATATTATGTATAAAAATTAGGTCCTTAGTTCATTTCTTCCCTGCAATCTAACTTTAATTGGTGGTCTAACACCCAAGCATATTTGTGCAGTTGCTCTCACATAATTTGAGCTATTGTGCATAAACAGGTTCACTATCAAGCTTGATGTTTGTATGGTTGAATGCTCAACAAAATAAATGCCTATTAAGTTTCCCCCCCACACACGGAGCCCTTGTACACCTACCAACCCCAACCACAATTAGTTGATGGTGGTGGTTAATCAGGCTCTACCTAGTGCTGAAAAGGAAGAATGGATGGTTGGTCTACGTTGAGGTGAGTGAAGTAAATTAATAGGTGATATATAAGTTTCCCAAGACTGGGTCACATCTTCCTTAACTTATTTTTTTGTATGACTGGTGAATCCATACATAGTACATCAAAAGAAAGGATGTTTCCAGAGGTAATCTTTTTGACTGAACATGCACCCCAACTATCATTTACTGACTTGAAAGTAAAGTAGCCATTGCGCTTTGATTTCAGCTACAGTACAGTCCATTTATAACTTCACACATGCATGGAATTATTGGCATGGCGTCATGCAGCACCACAGCGCTTGCCACGGAACATTGTTGCATGGTCCACACCAGGGTTGTTGTGTGGCCCACGCTAAGTTTGCTGTGTGGCACATGCACATGGTGTGCCATGCATGGCCCTCACTGACTGCAACGCATGGCTGTCAACCACGTGTGTACAGTCGTATAAACAACAAAATTGTTACATGTACAAGGGCTGGGATGAAGTTTCGGATGTTTCATGGGTTCAAAGTTCAAGTAAACTTTGAATTATAAAAGTATCCTTCGAAGTTTTGTAATGCACTCACACTCAACAAAAGACTTACAAATAAACATTGCTATCTTTATTGCAGTGCGCTCTTAGTGATCAATCTTTGTGTGCCACGCCCACTCTTGAACCATCAAAGTTTAGCTTGCTACTGTAGTTGTAGCCTTAAAACACCTTATATAGTGATAGATAATGCATGGAAATGTCCTTTTAGCCATTAGTTGGTGTTTACCTATGCGTGATTGTAGTATAATGGACACGCCCATTTGCAATTGATCGATTGTGTCATTCAGTACTGCTGCTATGCACTTTCCAAAATGCTTACAAAAGATAAAACTTACGTAGGATGTGCTGAAAACCTGTGATTTGAAAGCTAACACTGAAGCTTCGAATGTTCGAACGTTTTACAACTGTATTAGCTAGTGAATGTTCGAAGGTAAATTTCTGTATACACTGTAGCTACAGTAAATATTGTGCATTGTATTTATTTCATTGTGTCTTACACAGGATGGTCTTCACTCACTATCAAAGTGTTCCGTGGAGGACTGGAAGGAGACTTCAATTCACCTCAGCTACAGATTCTACTGATACTCTACACCTGCATTTTTACATACTACTATATGTATCGCCATTGCTATATTACTAGTTAATAGAGAAAAAATATATACAGGTACAAGTAGAATTCTAAACCCAAAGAAAAATGGTACGTGAGCTAAATGGGTTAGTCCGGTTCACCTCGTGCGAGATCCCATGTTGGTGTGTAAAAGAGACCTTGTGTGACCTGTAAAATACAAACTGTTAGTTAATAATTGAGTTTTAATAATGCAATTCACAGTGAACTACAGTGAGTATACATGTAGTTTGGCTTTTCACCTCATGACCACGTGTGGAATTGGCTAATATTAGCCACGCGTAGCAATTAGAGGATTCCATGCATGGTACTGTCATGACGTGGCAATCTCTTTTTCCATGCGGCGTGGCAATGAACAGTCCCACATGTAACTTTTGCTTTTACCACGGGAAAAATCGTGTGGTGCCATGCCAAAAAAGCCATGCATGTGTGAAGTTATAAATGGACTGTACTGTATGTTCATCCCATATGACAGCATTACATACAAACATTACAAATGAAAAAGAGTAGAAGAAGCACATCTGCAATCAATCCAGTCACCACAAAAATATGGACAATTCCTAGAAGCCATCGAGCTTTCATGAATCAATAGCTTGGGTTGTCAGCAAAACGAAATGGGACACAAAGGAGGACAAAGGTAAGTCCATGATGTTTGCAGTGCATGTACTGTGGTATGCCAAAAGCACCTGTTGGGTTGAAGTGACTCGAATAGTAAAAAAAATGCCTGTAGCCTTGTTATCAAGTTACAGTCATCTGAAGGCATCAAGGAGTTAGTTAATCAGTAGAAAATTCCATTGAATAAAAACTTTTTAAAAGTTTTGTAGCAATCTATTACTGAAGGCACTTTTAGGCTTAGTTACTGCTAAGGCATCAGTATGGTATTGTGAAACTGTTTTTTTTTTGCCAATTTTCCATGATCCCTAACATACAGTACTACTGAAACACATGATAAACCACTTTTATACATTATAGTCACTTTAACCCCATGAAGTGGTAAAAATGCATTCTATCCCAATGGTTGTGTGGTTGGGCAACCATGGTTTTTATTTACTAAGCATTCCTGTGCATCTGAACTTGTCCCTATTGAATATGTATGGTTAAAACTTCACAACTCACTTGATCAAGCACTTTTTAATAAATAATTTTGAATTTAAAGGGTTTTATAAGTTCTACTGAACATTTTGTAAGCTGGCTCTACATAACAATGCTTCTTTAGAAAATCAAGGGGTCAGTTTAATGTGAACAGACCATAGAAATCAATGTGTACAAAGCATAATAGATATTATGGAATATGTGAACCATTGAGACTATTTTGCATAATTATTTAAAGCTTGTAGAAATGGCAGTTCAAAGCTTATGGATGTGCTACCATAGATAATGTATGCATTCCTAATGGGTTGGAAGTGCCCGTTAAATTATATTGCTATCCTAGTTATGGTGCACCAATGCATTAGGAAATGTACTGAGTGGCTGTTTGGCTTGTTTGAAGACCAGTTTGAAGGCGTGGATATTCCTTTTACATTGTTTATTGTGTTGCATTGTGTACTGAACAAGAACACAGCGTGTCTGTGGGCATTGGGAGAAACATTGTTTACGACAGATGACAATGGCAGGTACGCACCAGCTAATACTTCAGCAGCAGTACTATTAGCCATCTTCTCATCACCGCATTTACACAACCAAAGAAATGTGTGATACATTGAAATAGATTTTATGCTCCAGTACTGCTCAGCTTGAGCTAAACAATTGCACAAAGTAGTGCCTGTTTTTTTTTTTAAGTTTTGTCGAAACAGTGGAAATATACAGTGAAGCTGTGAATATCTAGCTAGCCTACTACACTTACTTGCTACAAGTGGTGTAAACAGCAGCAAAGAAACAACGCTGCACTTTCTGTTTATTCAGGAAATTTCCACAACCGTTTTGAAACACCATATTTCACCTTTGAATCTGAATTTTCTTAACGCTGTTGTTTACTACCCTCCAGCTTCCCTACCCAGTCCAGCCTCCAATTAGAGTAGGTGGTAACTAACCCAGCTGTAAACAACAAACACTAATCTACTGGTTACAAGAACAGCAAAATCTTCCACCTGTCGAAGCCATAAAGTTTACACGCAGTGAAACAAGGATGGCCCATGACATCACTATGTAAATAATACGGGAGTTTCCAATCCATATGACATACAATATCTATGGTGCCACTGGTTTGTATCATGCACACAAGCTATACACCGCACATAGAGCTATATGCCGTGCAGTAAAAAACTTTGGCAATTGAAATAATATTCGCCAAAGTTTTTTACCGCCAAAGTTTTTACTGTACGGTACGTAAGGATCTCGGCAAGGATAAAACAACAACGTGTCAACTCATCAGTTAAGTAGTGTAGTAAGTGTATAGGTACATGTAGCTAGCATTTTTGTTGTAGCAGTACTTTTGTAGCTACTGATCTAACGATGTGCTAGCAAAGGCGTGCTTCTCTATCTCCTGCGATGCCAAGAGCGACCGTATTTGCTTCTCAGTGAACTCCAGTAGTAGAGGTATTCACCTATATCAAAGTGTTTGGCCAAATCCATAACTAGACGACGAACTAACTGACGTGTGAACAGGAAGCCGGTTGGAAATGCTATCCCAAGGAGCACTTACAAGTGTGGGACACATTTATAGGAAGATCAAGATCCCCAAAGTCAGCTCGATCTTTATTGCATGGTTATACGAGCTGACCTTCATCTCAAGTTCTAGTTACTCAATGCTAGATTCAATATGCTTGTGTGATCATGTAAATAATTGGCGAAAAAAAAACCTTGGCGAATTGAACACTATTCACCAAATTCATCAAAGTTTTTTACCGTCAAAGTTTTTTACTATACAGTACTATACTAAATATCTAAGTAGCGTTCCACTAATATAGAAATATACCTACTGATCCAATCCCGATACCCAGCAGTGAATTTTATTGATACCGACAATTGCATATTTTATATTTACCTGTTCATGGCTATACTACCTGCATTTAATTACACTTCTGTTTCATGACAAAATATGGAATTTCCAATGCATGACTGCTCTATTAGAATGTTTATTACACAGAGACTTTTCTATTAGAATATCTTGATTCATTCATGCAAACATAATACATTGATGTTTAACAAAGCAAACCCTACACCTTTTATGCTAAAATCATGCTCAACATGATTATGACCCAAGTTTTGTTGGTACAATATTTATGATGATGATTATAATGAGGACGATTGACACGAGTGTTTATTAATCGGTATCAGCATAGCTTATTAACCAATACCAATTAATACCAAAATGACAAATGCTGGCTCTGATCCAATACCGATCCGATTATTGGTGGAACACTATATCAAAGCATATTGCATGTATGACAACTCACCTTTTTCCTGTAATTTTCAACTGTGAGGTGGCTATGTGTGTTACAACTACACTTGTAGGGGAATAGAGAGTGGGGCACAATAGTTAGGGAATCAATAGGATGTAAACATGAGTGGAGATGGCATGGGAAGCCACAGGCCTGCATATAGCCCCACAAGACCCACAGGTGTGATGAAGTGGATTTTGTATGATCACATACTTTTGAACCCCTGCCATTTGAGTAAATTAGTCAACAGCCCTGACAAATCATGAGATAGTAACGAGTCACCGGAGGCTTGCACAAACTGTACCCAGAAAAGCAGCCAGAGTAATAATACTGTAGATATAAGTCTGGCTCAGTTCCAGTTGCAATGCAGATTTTTGCTCAGCGAAGTCACATATGCAGCAAAGAAAATTGCTGAAAGTTTGTTAAACTGATTTACATATTATATTTATTATTATAAGTTATAATATGTAATTTACTGCACGTACACCACAAAGTTAACATACTTCTTCCAAGCATTTCATCATCACTATCATCATCATTATCGTCATCATCACCTAAGAAATGACTTACGTAAACACTATGCGTGAATACCTTGCAGTATATGTTGCACAAAGAAATTCTAAAGTTTATGCATGCATGTGTTGAAATAACTGGACATTAATTATTTATTTATTTATTTAGTTATTTATTTATTATTAATACTGTGAAACTTCACACATAGAAGGTTATACACAGTTAAGGTCTACCTATTAGTTGCAAAATCATGTAATGTGAATTTAAACTGGTCAAGTGTCTGTGATTCAAAGATGTGACAAGGTAGTAAGTTCCATTGCCTTGATGTAGATGGTATGAAGGAATATTTGTAGGTTTCAGTGTTACAAAATGATTTTAACAATCCAAACACATGGCATGATCTTGTCTGTAATTGGTACTGTGATGTCTGGAGGTAGAACTCAGGTGTGTATTCAGGTGGTAAGTAAGCATGTTGGTCAATGAGGATATTGTACAACATGATTATGGAAACTTGATTTCTTCAAGATTTTAGTGACTCCCACCTAAGTTCATTGAGCATCTGTGTTAAACTGGCATCATAAGTGTACACCCCTTTAAGTTATCTTGCAGCACATTGCTGAACACTTTCTAAAGTATATATCTAATCCAAAACAACCAAGTTGTAAAAAAAGAGTACGGCTCTCAAAACGCTATGGTGAGAAAAGATGTGAAATCCAAGGTGGCGGCTAAGAAATGGCTGTGATGGTAGGTTAATGGTAAAAATTTTAATAACGACAATTCAGGTGAATTAATGAAGCGGCACAATAATTCACCTGAATTGTCATTATTAAAATTTTACCATTAACCTACCATCACAGTCATTTCTTGGCTGCCACCTTGGATTTCACATCTTTTTTCACCATAGCCTTTTGAGGGCCACACTATTTTTTTACAGCTTGGCTGTTTTGGATTAGGTTTCACTTCTTTTTGAATTTGTATACCCCAATAGGCCAGCTTTGGGACTTTTTTAACCTATCTTTTTTTCTTTACCACAGGAAGAAGAAAAGATGAAGCAGATTTTAAATACTTTAAATATTTCTGATTTTATCAGTAAATGTACAAATTATTATATTTATAACAGAACTCCCCATGGTGGTTTCTTTGTAGCTGAACTCTCTACAAGGTGACTTCTTCTAGCTGATCTTTCTACAGGGTGATTAGTTTGTAGCTGAATTTTTTATAGGGTGATTTGTTTGCAGCTGAACTCTCTACATGGTGGTTTCTTTGTAGCTGAACTCTCTACAAGGTGACTTCTTCTAGCTGATCTTTCTACAGGGTGATTTGTTTGTAGCTGAACTATCTACAAGGTAACTTCTTCTAGCTGATCTCTCTATAGGGTGATTTGCTTGTAGCTGAACTATCTACAAGGTAACTTCTTCTAGCTGATCTCTCTACAGGGTGATTTGTTTGTAGCTGAATCCTGTATAGGTGATTTGTTTGCAGCTGAACTCTCTACAGGTGATTTGTTTGCAGCTGAACTCTCTACATGGTGGTTTCGTTGTAGCTGAACTCTACAAAGTGATTTCTTCTAGCTGAACTATCTCTTTCCGTAGTTGAACTCCCTACAAGGTAACATCTTCTAGCTGATCTTTCTACAGGGTGGATTGTTTGTAGCTGATCTCTCTACAGGGTGACTTGTTTGTAGCTGATCTCTATACAGGTTACTTGCGTCTAACTGATCTCTTGAATTGTCTTCAGGGTGACTGCTCTATTAGGGTGACTGCTCTATTAGAGTATCTCGATCTTGCACTTGCTACACCAAGTTGGATTTTGTGTTATAACTCCGTGGCCTTAAGTCTGATTCTTCTACACCATTTAAGAGCCTTTCTAAGATGATTACTCCATCTGTACAGTGACTTTCAAAGCATTACCCCAAGCGGTTTTTCTGGTAGGCGTGACAAGTAGTCGTTTTTTTATTAGCTAATCTCGATTGCGTAATTGTTACACACTGTTGGTTTTTTCATTTTATCTTCCTGGTTTTTAGCTTGATTTCTTTCAAACCACAAAAGGTTTGAGGTTCAATAGTTAACCTATTCACCCACCGATTTTCTAGTCTCGCGTGGCCAGACCCTTTCCGCGCAGCTGCTTATAGATTGGAAATTGTAAGCGCCGCGCTACAAGGGTCTGGAATAGTTCACATACTTAAAAATATTTACAATACCCAGTGGTCGGGGAGTGTAATTGGCTCATGCGATCCCTTAATCGCCAAAGTAGTCTGATTACTGAAGCAAGAGCTGAAGAAAGCCTCTGGGGATGACGAGTATCTTTCCGTGTGGGTTTTGCCTTCTACCTGCTACTGAATCTCCAACAAGTACAGCTGAATAAAGACAAACAAGCTCAGTTCATGTCGAGGCCACAGAGGCATAGGAAGATATTTCAGGCATGGGTGCTGAGGTGGAAGGCAGACTCACTGGCAGGGGGTCTGTGGGGCATGGGGGGCGCAGCCCCCAGACGCTGACGACATTTTCAGAATTGTATGGCTCAAATCATTGGAAATTACATATTTATGGACAAAACAATGATCACATACATGCACATAGTACAGTAGCTACCTAAATTGCAAATATGGATTAATACCCTATAACATTGTATTACAATAATTTACATGCAATTGTACTGGTATAAATGTCTCAGTATGTATTATATTGTGTGTATACTCTAGAATGGAAGAACGGCCTTGGCCGAATTATATAAAAACTGTCATTTATAGTAACATATCAGTTACATTTATTGATTAATTTTCTAGTGTTAAGTGTAAATGCTTTAACAATTAAATCATCAATTCTGTTCTGAAGCAACAAGTTGTTCAGGTACAGGGCCGGTGGAAGCTCTTACTGGCTGGTCAAGCAACAAGCCAGGTTTTGATTCAGGGATTGTGATGAGTGTGCGAAGCATGATGAGTGACTGTGCTGCCCTCTAGGGGGTCTGGGGGTATGCCCCCCCAGGAAATTTTGAATTTTTAGTGTTTGTAAACCACATTCTGAAGCAATTTTAGCACTTTACAAGAGTTGATTTTAAGATATTGCTTCATACATACACTGACTTTTGTAACTTCCCTAGCTGTCACACTACTTTTCTATATGTTGTAAAGCCTAATTTCGTTTATACAATTGATCAGGTTTTTACAGGCTTTGCCTTTTTACGTGTACCCCCAATAATAATAATAACCTACCTTTCAGCAGAGCTGGAAGAACGTCCACCGCACTGGTCATCCCGTGCTTCGATCATTAGACACACGAATACAATAGAAGATAAGCAAGTGGTAACGTGAAGTCGGTTGCACATTCTTTTACTGCATTAAAGGTTAAATGGTTGGTGTCTGTCTAGAAACATATATTAGTGTATGTCATGACGACGTAACTACTATACGGAGCTACCTTATTAGTGTGTAGCTATATTAGCTTAGCTAGGCATGCGCTCACATGACTGTCTTGGGCTGTGAAAGTCTGCTACGATAGTGGCCGTAGTGGCCGTAGTGCTTACACCGGCCCTGAGGTAACAGGCACTCCCAGACTACTTAATAAGCAATTCGTAGACTAGAGAAGGATCGATCTCTCTGTTGTTGTAACTGTAACAGCTAGGTATACCATCAATAAACAGGTAAGAGGGGTATACCCAACACACATAATTGGGTACTGATACACAAGTACACACCTTCTTATTCAATATTATCTACATTATTACTGTTACTAGCGGTGTTTGCTGCGTCATCACTTTTGCCTTCGTCGCTTCCGTAAACTTTATAACTGGACTATGTTAATTGGAATCTTGTACTCCAATCCTATCCATCTCTGCACGTGTGAGAAACGTGACATCGTGCTGGATTGTGAATCTATCATTTTCTATACTTCTTCTGAATCACAAATAATCATGCTAGTTAGGGTCCGCAATCCGAAAAATCAACTTTCACAAATCAATCCCCCTACCATTGTGGGATGTTCATTGTAGTATCCCATTGCTAGATCCACCATGAAACCGGAGGCACGATTGTTGTCTTCACAGAACTATCGATTTTAGTATTTCGTGAGATGCAAAAATTATTTTTAAAATTTCGTGCTCCACACAAAGAACAGGATAGAACTTGCTGCTTAGCTAGGTATTATCTAGAGTTAATGTAGTTAAAAAGTACGCACTGCAATAAGCAAATGATTCACTGGGTTACCAGCGCAGGGTTGCTTTCTCTCAAAAAGCAGAAAACAAAACACGAATTTTCAAATTCAAACTGCCCTACCAGCCAAGATAAGAAAAGCCAACTCTTCCTCATAGTGATGTGATAAGGTTGGATGCATAGTCTGTCTATACTGTTAGTCTGGAAAGGATATGAGACTTCTCACCATCTGGGTGAAGAACGTCTAAATTTTCGTGCGTCGTTTCAAGGGATTCTCTCAATGGTACCAAAGTGCTTTCCAGTACTTCCGATGCCACACTGGTCACTTAATTTTGTTTAGAATGATGATAAATGATGGATCAAAACGTTTGGTAGTAGTGGTAGTTGGTGTTTCTGTGATTTCATATGATGCAGTATACCAGCAACTCCACCCAGCTCGAATCAAAAATGAAAGATTTTGTGCATTTTTCAGTTTGTTTTGGGATGTTTTGAAGCTTAATGGTGATGTAGGGTGATCTAGTGAAGATTTGAAGATGCTGTGGAGCGTGAGAGGTGAAGTCAAATTTGGACGATTTTGCTGCCTCCCTTGATGCATAGCTTAGAGCGAGGCGTGGAAGCTGTGGATGAAACAATAATTGACAACCGCTATTACCAAATGTTTAGGGACATCTTTTGCCATAGTTTTAGTCTATAATTGATGATTGTTGTGGCTGCAGAAGCGCTGGAAATGATTAGAAAGCGCGACACAATTCTTTGATAGTGCAGAAAATTTTGACGCTTGTCACCCAGATGGTGAGAAGTCTCAGATCTTTTCCAAACTAACAGCATAGACAGACTATGCACCCAACCGTATCAAAACACTATGAGGAATAGTTGGCTTCTCTTGCCCTGGGTGGTAGGGCAGTTTGAATTCGAAACTTCATATTTCTTTGTCTGTTTTTTCAAAAAAAGCAACCCTGTGCCGGGCACCCAGCAAATCATTTACTTATTTCTGTGTGTAGTTTTCAACTACAACAACTCTGGATACGATTTGGCTAAGTAGCAAGTTTTATCCGGTCCTTTGTGTGGAGCACAAAGTTTTTAAAAATAAATCTTGCATCTTGTGAGATACTGAAAATGATATTTCTGTGAAGACAACAATCGTACCTCCGGTTTCATGGTGGATCAAGCAATGGGATACTACAATGAACATCCCACAATGGTAGGGGGATTGATTTGTAGAAGTTGATTTGTAGAAGTTGATTTTTCGGATTGCGGACCCTATGCTAGTGTTTAAACAGCTAGCCAATGGCGAGCATTTAAACAGCTAGCCAATGGCGAGCTGCACATCGGAATCGTCATCGTGAAAGTCAGAATCCCTTTTGCCTGATCACGTAATCTATTTAATTACTTTGCGGTGCACGCAGACAAATTTGTTGGGATGCTCCAACACCCGTTGCACCCGTGCTTCCTACGCCACTGGGCCAGGAAAGTAGGCGAAAGGCTTTAAGCAGATTTGCCGATCAGGACAGACTAAAGATTCAAGGTGCATTCAAGACACACGTTGCATTCTGTATGTTTGTATCTTAGGTGTTACCCAGTCAATCAATTGTCACTGATACCGTGTCGAAAAATTTCATGTTCATGAACTATTCCAGACCCTTCTAGCATGGCACTTATAATTTCCAATCGATAAGCGGCTGCGCGGAAAGGGTCTGGCCACGCGAGACTACCGATTTTCAGCTTCTTCCCATACGCGGTTTACCCTGTAGTAGCGATTTCCAACCTCCTGATTTTTCACACATACTTTTGCTAATCAAAATACAACTATTCAGTAAATGTTTTACGAGCTGCTGTTCTAGTACGTGATAGCCAAAAAATGCCTCGTAATTCATAATGCACTTTGTTGAATTAAATTTCATCTAGTATTTATTGAAATACGCGAAAAAAATTTTTTTTCCTCCGGCCTTAATGGCACTCCCTTCCACCCACACGTCTCCATGGAAAACAAGTTAGAAGAAAAATGGGAAAATGAAAGAATTGCCTACAGAAAAGACACCTAAAAGAAGCTACAGAAGCCCAGGAATGTTAGTAAACTGGTAGATGCCCCTCTGCAACGGCGAGATCTATTGCCAGGAGCACACCAGGACGCTTAGACCGCGATCATGTACCACGGATGCACATGATGGAGGAGCGAAGCAAGGAGAACCCCAAACTGCAACGGAGCCAGCCCATCACCACTGAATATGGGGAACTCCACTTCTCACTGAGTAATTGAGCCAAATGCTTATAGATGGTAGTGGCTGCTTTCTCCATTCCACCGGAAGAGAAAAAAACTAATGGGGTAAAGCTGCCATGCTCTACTTCGCGTATACGCTCCTGATAAGCACGACACTTCTCAGCCTCATGCCTACGAAAAGTGGCTGCCAAGGTGGTAGACCGATTGGAGGCTGCAAAAGAATTAAAAATGCGGACATCAAAAAGATGCGATGATGTAAGCACCTCCAAAATCCAGTTGCTCTGATATCCACTCTGGCATTATCATCAAGCACAGCTGAACGGTGATGCATAACCTCACCAGACAGGGCATGTAAGTGAGGCTCCACCTGGACATCATGGCACACTTCCATCATCAAACTAGTAGTCAAATCTCGTACTTCATTATGCCGGATAATTGGAAAGGCACCATGTGGGCAGCTAAGGGCATGAGACAAGGTAAAATCCTTACCACACACACAGTGCGATGGTAACAATGATGGTGTAAAACCATAACGTAAACAGACGGCATCAATGAATTCACCTTTATGAAGGGCGAAACCATACTGCTCCAATGGAAGTGCAGACAGCCAGGAAGAGGCTTCCCTCTCCATGCAGCACTCTACAGCCCAGCTCAAAGGTGGGGGACAGTTAGAGATGGTTGATTGCAGCTGGGCAGACAAAGACTATTCTCTAAGGACAGAGAGATGGCGAAAGAGTTCATTCTGATAATGGATCACCTCCAGAACGCAAGGCTGATTTTGGGATAAGACTAAATCAACAAAGCCCTGCAAAAGTGCTCTGGAAAAACCATACTATTCCTGAGAAGTTGACACAGGGTTACAGATCCCAAGACCACCTAAGCGCACAGGAAAGGAAAACAACTCCCATTCTATGTCACTAACAGCATGTGGAACCAACTTTGGAAGTAGATGATTACACACAGCTGATTTAAGTGGAGAAAGCAAGGCTGAGATACCTGAATTGGTGCAAAAATAGTAGTTCCACTTAGAAACATATCCATGAGTGAATGCAGAATATGAGGCATGAGGCTGGGTATTAGCAAAAGATGACAAACGTGATGAAACCTCCATATGGAGTATATAGTACAACAGATTAAATTAAGAATAAATTGTAGTACAATCACTACAATTTATTCTTAATTTAATCTGTTGTACTATATACTCCATATGGAGGTTTCTGTACAGTAAACAAATAATAATAATAATAATAATACCCCAGCAATCCATTCACTGACACGTTGTTGAGTATAGTCATTGATAAAGGAGATGGAACCCAAAGCTGCTCCCAAGTAAGGACGACCTACTGAAGTGATCGCGAAATCAAAGTTCTAAAATTAAAATTCCTTATAGGAAGCCCATACAAAAAATCTGTACGACGTAATGTATGGGAAAGTACGGGATTTTATGGCACCACTTGTTCTGAAAAGTTATCGAGTTTTCCGCGAGTTTCTGTGACCTGTGAGGCTGAAAGAAGTCATCCTGGGCAAAGTGGACATACTGATTTTGAATTTACAATCCGTTTTTTTGGTGAAGAGACGTTTTCCGGTCACTTACAACGAAAACATGTCTTATAAAAAGGTATACCACCATCTAGGACTGTTAAGAATCCTGTGTAACAACCACCCGCATCAGTCTAAGTATAGTTTAACAGTAAGCAGTTTGTTGTGTTGTTAGGAATAGCCTTATAGCATGCAACATCATGCATAACTTTAAAAAAAAAATCAATGTTAGGTACACGATACATACCTTGTAAAGCTTCTCAACTACCTGTTGTGACATTCTGATGTACTACTGCTGTTATGGTCAATTATTTTGTAGCTGCAATGGTTGTAATTCTTGTCAGAAACAACTTAATGTTGTTCTTTATTAAGTAGTGATGTCATCATATTGTATAATAATTAGTCTTCTCCATACATTTAGTGTCGCATATAAAGTGTAGTATCTTAAAAATTTTACCTTGCCATAGCACTGAACATCACTGATCATGTATGCTGCAATCTGATTGTCATGCTTTTACAAAGCAATGGTTAACTATGACCTGTGATGCCAAAGGTCATATTCTGTGCAGTATTAATTATACAGGTACTCCACTTACATTTAGAGATAGTTAATTAGTGATATTGTGTGACAGGATGCATTATTCTTAGCTAAATACTGACTCAACCATTAAATATTACAACTGGTCATTCTACAGAGAATCGGTCACTTTAGAAAGGTTTTACTTATCTTATGCATTTTACTACATTGAGTGGATACGTGGTGAAAATTTCATGTCATTAAGAGATTCCTGTTAAAAGTTATGGCACTTGGGATATTGTGCCTGGTGCCATGCTATTGTACAGAAAAGCCCTAAAAATGTTGTACACAAAAATCACTGCTCTACCAACTTCTTTTGCTTGTATCTCTTGATTGGACCACCAATTGAGGTGAGGTTTGCACTAAAATTATTTTAAAAGAATGCATAATATTTGCCATACAACAGAATTTAAGGAATGTAAACTTTTTAATTTAGTTGGAAATCCCTACCTGTAGGCGTGACAACATATAGGTGTTATTTTTCGTGAATAATCGCTCATAACTCTTTGCCTGTTTATCATATTCCAGCCAAAGTTGGTACCGAGATGCGCCTTTAAACCCCCCTTTCTGTGTACCAAATTTCAAGGAAATCGGATATGGCGTTCGCGTTTTATAGCAGTTTTTGTAAGTGTGCGACAAAAGGAAGAAAAATAATAAGAAAAAACCAAGAAACTAAGCCAATTTTTGAAGTCACATATCTCGGGAACGCTTTATGTGATTTTGCTCAAATTTGGTATGTGGAGTACTGAAGTTGGAGGGCATGTCCACAGCAAAAATCGGCTTGTTTCATCAAGGAAGCACAGAGCTACGGAGGTGCGAAAATTGTGTTTTCTTTCTTCCTGTCAATAGGCCTGCGCCGATTATGCCAGCATAATTTGGGGCATAATAGGAAGCCAAAAGCATCAGCATAATGCCAGCATATTAGGCAAAAATTTTGTGCATTGGTTATGTGAGAAGCTGAAACTCTGCCTATTTTGCATGATGCAGAATGGGATAGTGTGCAAACATGGTGAAAATCAGATTTACAGCTACGTTGTGAAGAAAAGATTAGTTGAAGATCGATATACTCTAATAGAACAGTCACCGCATAATGAAATATCCTAATAGAACGTTCACAGATGCATTAGGTATTCTAATAGAGCAGTCAAGACACAATTTTATATGACCATATTTGGAGCATAATGGTACACAACTGAGCATAATTGGAGCATAATAGCGGAAATTTTGGAGCAATGCTCAAAAGCATAATAGGCAATTTCAAAAGCATAATAGGCTCAGGCCTACCTGTCTATATACTCACGGGTGTTGCGCGCCAGCTTCTCGGGCAGCATGACACACTACTGTGTGTCTTGATATAGGACCAGGTGTCCTACAGACCTTCAGCACTTGTGCTGTAAAGTTTTAATAAAGTGATCTTATCAGTTGTCATTTGTGGGAATTTCCAAAGTGTAGTTGCATATTCAAGTTTTGGATGTACTAAGCTTTGGTAAGCTCTCTCTCAGGTGAATATATGAGGTTCTTAAATTGCAATTAAGAAATTGCACTTAAGAATTAAAGTGAATGCCACTTCTGTGTATTTCAATGCCACTTCTATGCAGTTTGTACACTTCAAGATAATAAGTTGGACTATACTGATTTGAAAACTGTGTTTCCACAAGAAATAACCAGATTCCAATGTCTGCCAACTTGATATTTATATTTTGATGTATGATTTCTCAAGTGGTTCTTGAGGTATAACACTTAATCATTTAACAGACTGTATATGGAATGCCCATAATATATAGATACAGTAGGTTGCAAAATAAAGTTTACGTTTCGTAATTGCAATTACGGTGTGATTACTAAGTAATTACCATGTTTGTACTGTAATTACATTTTGACCGTAATCCGTAATTATGCAAAAAAGTACAATATACTCATAGTTACCAATAGAGCATAATTCATAATTACGCTTTGTAATTACGCTACTACAGCGTAATTACAATTACGAAACGTTAACTTTTTCTGCAGCCTACTGTACATGCAAACAAGCACATACCTGAATTAGGTTGTATCCCAGCATTAGCCATGTTTCCAGTGCCTATAATGTAGTTTGACACATCTTCCACAGGACCACTACCTGTACTTTGTACAGGAAAGGTTCCTTCTGCATAAAGCAAAAGTATAGCAATGTATATGGATTTGCTATGTTGCCACAAAAAAACTTGTACCCCTTCCACAGGTAAGACCCAAATTTCACAAATTTATTTTGTCCATGATCAGGAATCACAGGTGGCCACTATGTGTCAAATAGTTAGTGGTTTGAGGCCGACATTGTCAGCAGTATTTGCACAATGACAAACACTATTATGTGCAACTCCTTAAGGTTACAGTATAGTCACTGGAAATCATTCAAATTTTGAATGTCTATTGATACTCTTTGAGAGGCCATAAAACCAATGTAACAGCTTGAAAAGTTTACAGTGGATGTGAAGCCCTTCGTATTTACTGATTTTGTGTAGCTACAGTGTAGCTTTGAGGCAGCTGAAACATCACAAAATATTGTAGAAACACAGGTTAGCCAGCCCATACATTGCTCACACTCCAGCTGTCACTACCATGCTTTCTGCTGCCAAATGCAGAAAGATCTGTAGGCTATATGGACATTTCTGGGGCATAGTGATTCTGTAAATTAAATTTATTAGGTCATGTGGAAGCATTTTGGCATTTCTCTTCCTAGTATCGGAGAATCAAGTCTTTAAACTTATATTTTTTGCTCAAAGAAACTACAAAAAGTGCAATAAAATGTGTTCTCAAATAGTAACCTTAAAAATGCTTCACCAGTACCTAGATATTTTAGTTGTTTGATTTCTTTTACTGAAACCATAAGGATTCAGTGATCTGCTAGTCTGGTTTTTGGCAGTGCGTTTTTGTAAAACTTCCTCTTTTTTCGTGGACCACATAACCAAGAATAGTTGTTATTCTGCAGCAAAAACAAACAAGTACAAATAGTTGCATTACTCCCCACACATTTTAAAATATACCATAACCTTAAAATGGTATTTAGGATAACAGTTATGATGTTCAGATATGAAGATCTGAGCATCACAAACATTCTGAAGTTGATTTATAATACTACTGTATGCAACAAGACCAAGCTCTGAGAAGTACATACATATGTTACTAGTATATATAACAAAAAGACTGTCTCATCAAAACTCCACAGTTTGCAAATTTCTTTTTAGTGTCTGAAGAATGGGTTACCAAAGTTTTAGCCTAGTAGGTTGAGTAGTTTTGGAATTATAGTGGGAACAGTAAAGAAAATTCATAAAGCAATCTTCATACAATTGTATGTTACCAAACTAATCAGATTACAGTATATACTGTAATTTACTGGAGTTGTATCAATCCTGGTGCTATGGAGTTGTCCTCAAAGGTTGCATGTAATGAAACTTTTATTATGCGTTATACAATAAAGTGAGGAATTAGCCTTTACACTAAAACTGAACTGCTATTGCTAACCTTGCGAAGTATCCTCCTGGTATTCTGCACTAGCTTGCTGGGGTTGGGATACATTCAATAATTTCTGCTGAATAAAAACACAAAAAACATATGTATGTATAAATATTATGCTAGTGAAACAATACAGTATGTGAACACACCAGCACATACAGATATGTGCTTGTGGTATGGTTACAGTGCAACAATGTAGTATGGTGTGTGGGAAGATCACAGACCGGCATAGTGTCACAAATCAGTTGAAAACTGGTATACAAATGGCTATATGAATACCTCCTTTTAGCCATTCAGTCTGGCCACTAATTAGTTCAAAGCATATCAAAAGAAATTGTACATGGCACCACCACAGAGAATCACAATACAATGTAATAAATTTACCAATATGCTAAGCTGATGAATGGATTACAATAATTTATACTTTGAAATGGATACCCACAGCTTTTCACTTGTCTGAATGAATGGGAAACAGTACAATGGCTGGGATGAATTATCGAGACACACATTAGTGTGTTGTGTGACCCAAGCAACCAATGCACCACACCAGTATGTTATTGACAGGAAAAACAATAACACAAATTTCATGCATATATATGTACCTGCCTTTACAAAGCCAAACAATTTTATATGAAAATGCTCTCCATTTTCAGTGGTCCACTTACCAAATTTGAACAAACTCTCTCCAAGCATTCCTGATATATGAGTTTTCATGGATTAATTTCTCCTTTTTTTTTTCTTTTTCCTTTTGCACACTTACAAAACTTCTCATAAATGCAAACATGTAATTAGATTGCCTCGCAATAGGTACACATAAGTGTGCTATAAAGGAAAATCTTGTTAGCAATTTTTGATTGAATAAAATCATAAACAGTCATGGAGTTATTAACAATTTTTCATGAAAATAAAATCAATAATTTTTATGCCTACCGGGTAAACCACTAGCACATGCGCCGTAGCACATGGCGACAGTCACTTCACAAGTGACTGTCAAGTGTTATGCCTCTGAAGTTGAAAGCAAGAAGTCCACACTGCAATTGCGGAGGCTGGCTGCAAAGAGTGTAACCACAATGCAGAAGTAGACAACTCCAGCTCTGAGAGCCCCAGCAAAAACCGGATCGCAAGGCAAAGTGTTAAAGGATCTGTCTATCACTGTGGCAGGCAGGAACGGAAAAAAGGCCAACTGCACTGCCAAGGAATCTACTGCATCGATAGGCAAGAAGAGAATACAGACTGACAGCAGTGGAGGTCCGCGTGAGAAACGATCAAAGACTGAGGCTCGCCCCTTAATAGAAGCTGATATCCCAGACATAGTTTCTGTGATGGTAAAGGCCATGCCAGAGTCTAAGGACGCAGCCCCAGATATGAGACGATCAAGCATTCATGTGCCAGGTAATCATCCAAGCCAAGCAACGCATTGGGGCACCAGCACTCTGCCCATCACGGACTCCCAGAACAGCACCAATGACAAAGATGCTGAGAACAAGGATTTTGGTAAGCTATAGTATACAGTATGTATTGTATTGTTGCAATTAATATTGTACGTGTAGTATTTGCACACCTTGCCCAAGCTTCTATATAATGCACTCCAGGCCCAAGCTTTGATATAATGCATCCCTAGCTTCTAGATATTGCACACCATGCCTACACCATACTTAAGTATTTTATAATGCAGTGTAGGACCATTCAAACAGTGACTACCATCATATATATATAGACAACATGTAAAAAGCAAGTAGTATGCCTATACCAGCATATTCCCCTTCCTCACTGTCTGTGTATTGCATAGCCGAGCTACAGAATGGCAGTCACTTTTCCCATATCCAGCAGCTGGAACCACATTCTAATTAAGATGACCTTGTCAGCATTGACAGCGACGACTCTGATGTGTTATTCCCAACTGAGAAGTTACACCCACCAGTGTTATTCAGCAATGGCCTCCCTCCTGTGCCATTCAGGCTAGTGAAGTGTGTAGAGGATGGACTATTTGTAGAGATGGCAGAGCTTTTGCCAAACTATCTAGACTCTGTTGACCTCAATACAGATGACCAACGCACTGGATCCTGTAAGCATCTGCCTGTGGTATCTGACGTGTTGCTGACATCATTTCTTACCAAAGCATCATAATAGGGGCATCACAGGACTGTCGCAAAGGCTAGTGGATAATTTATGACTGCCGCTTTCATCTGAAAGCATCAGCTACTCACACCAAACAGTGGTCCACTATAGATGTCACCATTTGGAATATGACTTTCCTAGAAAAAGTTATTCAGAATGGCCAACCACAGAGGACGTGTCCCTTACAACCCATCCAACCTGAACCTTCCTCAACAATCACTGCATCAAAATCAATCTTTCTCAAACAGACAACCAATCTGCCTAGACTGGAATGACAGCCTAAATGGATGTTCCTGGGCTAAATGCCACTATGAACATGTATGCTACAGATGTATACACAATCCTAGAGCTCAGGACAAGAATCACAAAGGAGTAATAGTATAGTAACATATAACCAGCATCTAGCCGGCCCGCTTCCCACTTAGATGTGTTACAGCCCATTACCATGCTCAACACTATAGATATGCATGCACCCACAATGATTATAGCCTTAATTGTAATAAACACTCCTTAGACTCTATTTAGGCTGTTTTGGGTGGGTAATAAATCTCATATACTCCACGTCTTTAAGCACAATATGACATATGCTCAAAATTGGGTTTGTCCAATCGCTATGCATTGTTCACGTGCAGTGATTTAACAAGCGTGATTATTTAGTCGCGTGAGGACGCATGGTTGCCATGGCGCTAGTATTATCGTAAGAAAACCAGCCGCTTTAGCCGAGCCTACAGCAGAAACAGCCGTGGATGAGGTAAGTAATTTGAGTGTAACGTGAAATAGAGTCTAAAGCAGTTATATAGCAGTGACAGAGCAGCACATTATTGGTGTGCACACTACAGACCTGCATTACAATAGTCCATTTCCACACAAGCTAAAGTATTTGCGGAATATTAATGAACACCAATTAACATGGATTGTGCAACATCCGGTGTCCTTCAGGAGGCCCTAAAATGTATTGAACACTATGGGACTCAAAACGTTTAGTATTCCGGGTGCTCAAACTGAACCGTTTTTCTTAATTATAAGAACAAATATTGATAAAGCGATTAATGGACGTGTTGTTTATCTTTGAATGGCAGCGATGGGACATTCCAGTAGCCAGAACGATGCGATTTCGTGTTGGCTGTGTAAGTTTTATTAGTTGTTTGTATTCGTATTGATTTGTGTTCTTGCATTACGTGATGCCTGGCCAGCATTGTGTTGTGTGTGGCAATAATTTACAAAAGGACCCAGACTGTTCGTTTCATCGATTCACAACAATTGCAGTACAACGGAAATGCTGGCTTCAACTGTTAGAAATGACTCAAGAACAACTTACACCTCATTCTTGTATATGCTCTCGACATTTTCCAGGTGGGGATACCAGCAAAGAGCCACAACTAAACTTGGGCAAACGGTTTTCATCTCCTATTAAAATGAAACTACCAATGGCAAAGAGAGCAAAGGCTAGAGGAAGTAGAAAAGAGCTTTCTACTAATAGCACTGCATCTGATACTGTTCCAACACTTGCAGACACAGTACCAGAAGAGTTTTTACTCACTGTTATGACAAGTGAACAATTCTACATTGATTACAAAGTGCATGAGTTGCCAGATGAGAGTGGTGATGGATTATCTGATATCCAGTCTACTTCGGTGTGACATCTGATATTTCATCTCTGATTGCATCTGCATCTTCATTGGAAGCTGGTACATCAAATGTAGAGATGTTGGTGATCACAGCCTTGTTGGCTACGATTGAAGTACTTCAAGCAGAAAACAGAGTTTTAAAGTCTCAGAAACAAAATCCTGAACATTTTCGAATCAAGCAAATCCAGCATGATGACAATTTGTTTTGATTCTACACAGGATTTATCTCCTATGAGGTTTTTTTTAAGCTTTTTATGAGTTTCTGGGTCGAGTTGAAAATGACCTAAATTATTGGGGTGCAAAAGAACAACTCACTGGCCAACGGAATTATGAATGCAAATTGAGCCCTATTAACCAGCTTTTTTTAACATTAGTTGAGTTGAGACTAAACCTTAAGTTAAAAGACCTGGCTTTTAGATTTGGTATACCCACAAGCTCAGTGTCTTGGTACTTTACAACATGGGTGTGTTTTTTGTACCACCATTTTAAAGAGGTGGATTGGTCACCAACTGTAGAGCAAGTGATGGGAACCTTAGCATATTCTTTCTGAATGTCATATCCCAGCACATACGTCATAATTGACAGGAGTGAAGTTTTTATTGACACACCATCAGATTTGTTTATGCAGTCCTCAATTTGGAGCCAATACAAACATCAAAATGCAGTGAAAATTTTGGTTGCATGTACTCCTAATGGTGCCATCAGCTTTATATCTTCAATGTTTGTAGGGTCCATTACAGATGTACAGTTAACCAGCTCCTTTGGCTTTCTTGAAACACTCAAAGATAAACCAGGCAGATCTATAATGGCAGACAGAGGCTTAACAATTAAAGACATGCTCCAAGAGATAAATGTCAATTTAAACTTGCCTCCATTATTTTATGAAAGGAAGAATACAACTTACTGCAGGGCAAGTGCAAGACAGTAGAAAAATTGCTTCTCTGCGGATACATGTGGAGAGGGCTATCGGAAAGCTAAAAACTATGCTATTCTTAAGGGTAGTGTTCCTGTCAACATAAACCATATAATAAACCAAATTGTGTGTGTGTGTCTGTGTGTGCATTTCTGTCTAACTTTCACCCTTCACTTGTTCCACCACCACCCCATCTATTTGATAGTGATATTGAAGAATATTGGGGTCAGTTGAGTGATGATTCAGATGGTGAATATTCAGAATCTAGTGAATCTTCAGAAACTTACAATAATAGTGATTGACATTATCCAATATGTATGTGTATTAAATTTCTAATAATTATGTATAATCCTAAATTAATTATAATACCCTATAGAACCTTTGTCTTAGCATGTAATGTATGTATGAAATCAAGAATTGGTAAATGTTCCTGTAAGTATGGTTGTTATTGTTGTAGTTGTCATTGAAATCGCTGTGGTTGCAATTGCTGGTTAATGTCACTGTTGCTGGCGGTGGTATTATCAGAGTTGTTGGTACTGCTGGTATAGCCTTTGTTGTCACATTCGATGTTGCTGTTGTTGTTGTTGTCATTGTCAAGGTTGAAATTATTGGCTGTATTGTCTTCATGCAAACATGTAAATTTTGTAATGGCAGTTCTGTTTTTATTGTTTGTGACCATCTTTTTTTCAGGGTAAACCCAAATTGCAGACTGGACTGACAATCTTCGGTCCAATGCAATTGTCATAGAATTCTATCAGTTTTGGCAAAAGAGAATTATGCCAGAATTCAGCATCAAAATGGACCCTTTGTACACTGATCCCAACTGTGGTATATACAACGAAGTCACACCATGGTCTTCCCCTATGGCCATTTGTCCTTGGACCTGTGCATAGTAAGAATGGCTTGTTTGAAGAACCACTGATTCTTTTCCATCTGCTTTCCTCACTGTAGTACAAAAGAAGCCAGGAAAGGTACATGCTTCTACAGGTGCTACATTACAAGCAGTATATGGACATTTAATTTCCAAGAACCCAAATGGCTGGTCTAAATTACATGGGTCATACACTGCACCATGCGGCGAAACTCCTAGATATGGGTGGGATTGGCTAATATGAAAACCACATGATACAACTGACAACTCAATCTGACCATGG
Source organism: Dysidea avara (assembly GCF_963678975.1). Classification (NCBI taxonomy): domain Eukaryota; kingdom Metazoa; phylum Porifera; class Demospongiae; order Dictyoceratida; family Dysideidae; genus Dysidea; species Dysidea avara. The sequence continues at coordinate 24,278,144 of NC_089272.1, read as the reverse complement.
TTGTGCATATATTCAGTATATTTCTGCCAGGCAACAGCTTCATGAGTAATACCCCAATCAGTTGCTGGTGATGAAAATTGCTGCGGTTATAGAATCCTTTTTTCCAAGCTACGTATCTGGAGGAGTCTTGGGTTTTCTATGTAGAACTGATCCAAACAGAGATGTAGGCACCAGCCTATTATGCTTTTAATTTTGCCTATTATGCTATGCTGCAGGGCTCAAAATTTTTGCCTATTATGCTCATAATTATGTCTACAGTTCCCATGTTTTGTTACTTTCTAATGGATAATGATAAACTTTTGCTTATGAATAACTGGTTAAATGTAAAAGTTAATGCTTGTTGTGCATAAGAATTTGGCTGCATTGAATACTATAATAATAGTCATGTCAAATAACTATGCTTCACTGCGGCATCAACTGTTCTGTCCACCTTTTTCAGTGGCATGCATTTTTGCTTACAGTATGACATAATTATTCTGCCTATTATGCTAGTATTATGCTTGATGCTTTCAGGCACTTATTATGCTCAAAAATTATGCCAGCATAATAGGCTGGTGCCTACAGAGATGCAGTTAAACGGTATCTCCTGGCATCATACCACAATGATGATGTACGCTGTTGTCTAGTGTTGCATTCAAATTCTTGGATTTTTTCAGCAGAGATTGACAAAGTTGCTTTAAATGCTTCAACCATTGCTTGCAAGGAGTCTTTGTCAGGAAGCTGTAGATCGGTTGGCTCTGAACCATTGCGAGTTTGAAAACACTCATCAGATAATAGCGATATGCACAGATGATTACTGTTGATTAGGCACCAGCCTATATTATGCCGGCATAATTTTGAGCATAATAGGTGCCTGAAAGCATCAAGCATAATGCTAGCATAATAGGCAGAATAACTGTCGTACTGTAAGTAGTGTAAGCAAAAATGCATGCCACAGTATAAGGTTGACTTACAATAATAAAACAGTCGATGCCACTTATATGGCATTAAGTAATTATCTGACACGACTGTTATTATAGTTTACAATGCAGCCAAATTCTGAATTCACAACAAGCACTTTTAACATTTAACCAGTTGTTCATAAGCCAAAGTTTATTACTATCCATAGAAAGTAACAAAACAATGGAACTGTGGCAAAATTTTTGAGCATAATTATGAGCATAATAGGCAAAAATTGTGAGCACTGCAGCATAGCATAATAGGCAAAATTAAAAGCATAATAGGCTGGTGCCTACCGCTAATTTTCTCCAATAAAGTCAGAAGATTGTTTTTTGCAGTACCTCTGTATTGTACTGGCCAGGGATCAAAATCATTCAAAAGAGCTAACTTTCGCATCTTTGTTTTCCCGTAAGTTTGTTTTTCAAACTGTGCCTGTGCAATTGGCAATGTGCTTTCTTTCCTCTTTTTAGGTGGTTTCCACTGGCACGGAAGGGATGTAATGGGTGTATCATCATCAAGGGAAGAAAAAATAAAGTGATTTATTTGGCGGATGAAGTTGAAATCGTGGCATGGTAAGAAATTCCAATGCATGAAGCAAGGCTGATACATGAGTGCAGCTAGCTGACAACCTGAAATAACAAAATAATGTGCATAGAAACTTAACACATGGGAGTCTTTGGTGTAGTTTTATACATCATTTTACTTCTTTTTTGTATGTGTTATGTAGGGTGTGCATGTATCAGTTCTAAAACGTACCCTGCTGCACATCCACAAGTTGCACGTAAAACATGGGCATAACCTAAATAATTTTCTCCCAGCATTATCCATACATGATAACTCCCAGCTTTCATAGAAGGTCTCATGGTGGACTCAATGTGGGAATTGATTGGGTGCTGCAAGTTTACGGACATCATTTGGATACAACCAGAAGACCACTGTATGTAACCTCTGGTTAGTGCCCTAAATATACTTCTTCCATCATCTTGGCAGGTTTCATTGCCAAGGTATGAGTAGACCACACCAGAGGCAACACAAGGAAGTTTTTGACTGACTTCATTAACATTGGCTTCAGTTATTACCTCCAAACCAGAAACCGGAGCACATGAAGGAAGGTCAGGTGGTTCTGTGTACACTCCACTGTTGTTTAGCTGTTGCATCTTTTTATACAGGTATGAGTCATCAACACCCACTACATCTAAACCCTCATCCTGAGCTTCATGGATCCTAGCACAGTATACAAGACAACTGCATCAACATTGTGAATTCATTCCATGATGCATATTTACACCTTCATTGTTGATTTTGGTGTGTACAATTTTGTGCGTTAAATATTACCATTTGATCAACTGAGGCTTTCTCCAACTTGAAGCTGGTTTAATGCCACAACACAAAAGCCATCTCTTTAAAGCTGGGACACCATGAATTTCAAATGGTTCTGCTAGCTCAGCTCCTGGAACATTAGCTGCAATAAGCTTCACCTGAAGTCCTGAGCTCGTGCCAGGTTTGTTATTACATGACGCTTGCTCCATGATAAATGCTACCAACGCTAGAAATACTGTACTTACAAGCAACTATAAATAGCATGCACAGCCTACACAAAGATCACGTTGTTCTGGCTTGTGTAATATCCCATCGCTACGACCAGCAACACGCCTATGAATTGCTTTATTAATATTCCTTCTTTTAATAGAGAAAAACGGTAAAGTTTGTGCACCTAGAGTGCTCAAAGTTTCGAGTCCCATAGGAATCAATATATTTTAGGGCCTCCTGAAGGGTACAGGATGTTACACAATACCAATTACCAACCGTGACATTCCTTATTCATTGCATGAAAATGGGCTATTATGATGATTGGATCTTAGCTTGGACATCTAACTTAGACAATCAATCAGCCGATGTCAAAGTACCACCCACAGCCAGGACTATTACATCACCATTGAATGTAAGCAATTGGTAAAAGTCACTGGCAGATCATCCTAATAGGCTGTTGGCTAACTTCTTTCTCGAATCACAAAGGGGTTTCACATTGGCTTCAAGCAACAACCAAATCCTTTGAAGTCTGCCAAGCGAAACTTAAGTTGTGCACTTCAACACCCAGAAATAGTTGAGAAATACTTGGCTGAAGAGATTGCTCTCAGATGCGTTGTCAGTCCATTCCAAAAGATGTTAGTTCCACATGCATATGTCAGTTGGTTCAGGGTCATCCCTAAAACACCATCAACCAAACAAGTGGAGATTAATTGTTGACCTCTCATATCCAGCTAGTGGCAGTGTCGATGGGGGATCCCAAAGGAACTATGCTTATTAAAGTACATCACAGTAGATTCAGCCAAAGATTATAAATTAGTACACGTACTGGCCATGGCATGTTGATGGCAAAATCAGCATCAAAAGTGCCTTCCGCCTACTGCCAGTTCACCCAGCCAATCGCGACCTTCTGCCAATGAGATGGAATAAACAAATTTTCATTGACACTTACTTATCCTTTGGGCTCAGGTCTGCGCCTAAGCTGTTTAACGTCCTGGCTGACCTGCTGTCATGGATCATTGAGCAACAGCAGGTGACACCGGTTATGCATTACCTGGATGATTTCCTCACTATAGGCCCATAATATTCCCCTGTGTGTGCCAATAACCTCCAGATGATCAAGGACACCTGCTTCATGCTAAGGATACGTCTTGCTTTCCAGAAGATTGAGGGACCTTCCCACTGTTTGCCTTTCTAGGATCACCTTAGACACTCAAATCATGCAGACTCGCTTACCAGAAGACAAACTTAAACAAATCCACAATCAAGTTGCATCCTGGCTGTTCCAAAAAAAGGCTACAAAAAGAGAGATTCTGTCTTTAGTAGGCCATCTGCAGCACGCCACCAAGGTGGTTATACTAGGAGAACTTTCATTTCCAGAATGTATGCGGCAGCAGTCTGCGTTCACAAACTATCTCATTTCACACATCTCACTAGTGGCTTCTGCTCAGACCTTAGGTGGTGGCATATCTTTGCCACCCACTGGAATAGGCTTAGTTTCATTAACGGCTTTATCCCAGAGTACATAATCGTCACAGATGCATAAGGGCTCTGGGGTTGTGGAGCAGTTTTTGGATCCCAATGGATGCAGTTGGCTTGGTCGAAAGAATGGGCACGGATGGACATAATGGAAAAGGAGCTAGTACCTATTGTTTTAAGCTGTGGTAAGTGGGACCACTATTTTCTGGTAGCAGAGTAGAATTCAAGTGTGACAACAGCAGTGTTGTGGATTCAATTACCAAAGGCTCCTCTAAGGAGTTAATGGTCATGCATCTTTTACAATGTCTTTGGTTCTTCTCAGCTCATTTTGATATTAAAATTTCAGCTTGCCATATTCTGGGTGTGTTAAACACTATTGCAGACCAACTCTCAAGAAACAGATCCAACAGATGAATCCCCATAACCTTCAGTGTCCCTGCAATCTATCCCAATGTCATTCTTGAAGCTTATATCTCCTCAAAAGCGGGACTGGACTTCCCCCTCCTTTCTGTGCCATTTCAAGCACACCATAAACAGACTTCACTCTCACACAAGGAACTAATAAAAGCATTTTAAGAATTTATTTAACATGACATGCACATTATAGTTGGTCATATGCTTGCATACAGTTGTTGTTCATGTAGTCAATCATATAGTTTTGTTGTAAAAAGGAATAAATAAATAGAACCACAATACCACACCAGGCTATTTGTAAATCACACTGTAATAATGGATTGTATCATCCACAGATCCACCATCCTCTTTGAGGAATGCTCACCTCAAAAAACTACTTAGCAAATCCCAGAAGCTACTACATAATCAGCCTGGCCAAATCAAACAGGAATACCTATGCAGCAGGCAGAAGAAGATACCTGAACTTCTGCAAGATGACAAGGATTAAGCCAATCCCAACATCTGAATGCACTCTAATACTATTCGTTACACACCTGGCTCCTTCTAAAATCTCACAAGGAACCATTAAGGTGCATTTATCAGCTGTCAGACACATGCACATCTGCAAGGGATTACACAACCACTTTAATCGCTAAATTATCCCTCGGCTTCAACTCATTTTAAGGGGAATCAAAAAGCACCAAGCAGGTACACACTCCACTAAAACTCATCTACCAATCACTACCCAGTTGCTTGACAACATCAAAACCCATCTGTCAAAGAAGACACCCTCTTATGACAATATACTCTGGGCTATGTGTTTCCTTGCCCCTTTTTGGTTCTTAAGGCTCAGTGAGTTTACAATCCCTCAGAAGGCTCATACGACCCATCTTGCCACTTATTGCTTAGTGATATTGCAGTCGATAACAGGAAAATCCCCGGCTACTACAACTGTTCCTAAAACAGTTCAAAACAGACCCATTCAAACAGGGTGTTAGAGTGTACATGGGTGCCACCAATAGTGCAATCTTCCCAATAAAGGCAGTTCTCTCATACCTGGTGAGGAGCAGCAGCCAGCCAGGTCCATTCTTCATCACAAAGGAAGGAAAAGGTTGGACTAGAGCTATGTTTTGTGCACAACTCAATCTTTACTGGATGAACTCAATCTAAACAAGCATTGCTACAATACACATAGCTCCACATAGGGGCAGCAACCTCCACATCTCTAGCAAAAATTCCAGATGCTCATATACAAATGCTTGGTAACTGGAGAAACAACGCATTTCAATGGTAAAACAGACCACCTCCCAACGAACTAGCAAAAATGTCCAAGATTATTGCAACAGGTCATTAGTGATGCGGTAGGGACAACTTTGTGCATAAACACTTTAACCATGTACATGGCAGAGTTTGTTACTCATTTGTATAGATGTTGACATATGTTCAGTTGTTACTTATTAACATACATAGTATACATTGAGCACCATTCTTACCCACCAGACCACAGGTTGGGCTAATACACAGGAATCCAAATACTTGGGTGAAAGGTTGCCCTCGTACCTCACGAGCCCCCTCCCCCTTTCTGTGGCTTAAAGGAAGGAATTTGGTGAGTAGAATGCTTCTGGGCACCAAATTCCTTCCCTGCCCAAGTATCAACACACCTGGAAAGTAAATATAAGACCTTGTAGGCAATTGACCCCAAAAATATTAGGACAGAAAAACTAATATATATTTTTAACCAAACATGGCAACCGGGACCAGGTACATTTACCAAACCACCACCACTAACACCAGTTGGTGGGGGGTGAAGAGCTACCAGTGCTGTATCGTCCTGGACATGCTGAAGGTCAGTCAAGTAATCAACATTAAATGTAGTTTAAATACCTTTAAACAAAGTTAATGTTCAAGATGATAGCACCATCAAGTAATCATCCATATAACATTGTTCCCTACCCATTGGATCACAAACCATAGTGCATGTATAATTGTCACTGCCATGATGTCAATTTATCATAATTATAGTTGCTTGTCACCCAAAGAATACACACATGTTCGTTGTACAGGTAACCCATTACAAAATTTATTCTATAATTTCTCATTGTGCAACACTCGCACTACAACTGCCTCCCAAGTTTAACCTGGATTGCACATTTGGAAGCCCTTACCACTTTCAAGAAGTGAGATCCACATGTTTGTTATTGTTCCCATCAATACTGCAGATGGAAAAGTGATTATGGCATCTCTACAGAGATTGTTGAATTGTAGAGTTGAACACTTGTTAATCAATTATGCCTCAAAGTACCTATTCAAGCTTTACTGCATTTATTTTGTGTTTTTTCTCTTTGAAATCAAGGTGGGACATTGAGGTTTTTAAGCATCTGATATGTTGTATCTGTACACATTGTCATGGCTGTTCATAGTTATGTGGTGTCCTTGTTACAAAACATGACTGTTGTTAATGTACTTACTTGTAGTGTATTAATGTAGTATTAGTTGTGTATGAATGTTGTGCTCGCTGCAGCCATTGTTATTGCTGTCTGTAATTTGTGGTTTTGGTGTCACAGAATATGTCTGTTGTTAATGTTGTTGTGGGTACATGCCTTTTGTGCATTAATGCAGCATTCTTTGTGTATGAATGGCATGCTTGTTGTTGCCGATGTTTCATTACAAACAATTGTTGTGTATGTACGCCTGTTGTGCATGAATGTTACATTTATTGTGACCGATACTTGTTGCGTGCAATGATTGTTGCATAAGAATGTCTGTGGTGTGTGAATGTTGTGTTTGTTGCAATCAAAGTTTGCTGCATATGAACATCTGTTGCGTATGGATGTTGCATTTGTCGCGCTCAGTGTTGTTGCATATGAATGTCTGTTGCGTATGCATGTGCAGTTTGTTGTGTTCAATGTTTGCTGCATACAAATGTTTGTTGTGAACAATGTTCAGTTTGTTGCGATCAATGTTTGCTGCATATGAATGTTTGCCATGTATGAATGTTGAGTTTGTTGTGACCGATATTTGCTGCAACCGATATTTGTTGTGATCAGTGTTTGTTGTGTATGAATATCTGTTGTGTATGAATATCTGTTGTGTATGAAAGTTGCGTTTGTTGCGACCAATGTTTGCGCGTATCCATGTCTATTGTAAATGAATGTTCAGTTTGTTGCAATCAATGTTTGCTGTGTATCGATGTGGTGTATGAATGTTGAATTTGCTTTGAGGCAACCAATATTTTTTGCAACCGATATTTGTTGCGATCAGTGTTTGTTGTGTATGAATGTTTGTTGTGTATAAATGTCCATTGTGTATCGATGTTCAGTTTGTTGCGATCAATGTTTGCTGCATATGAATGTCTGTTGTGTATGAATGTTGAGTTTGTTGCGACCAATATATATTGAAACCAATATTTGTTGCGATTAGTGTTCATTGTGTATGAATATCTGTTGTGTATGAATGTTACTTTTGTTGCGATCAATGTTTGCTACGTATCAATGTCTATTGTGAATTAATGTTCAGTTTGTTGTAATCAATGTTTGCTGCAAATGGATGTTGTGTATGAATATTGAGTTTGCTGCAACTGATAGTTGTGGCGACCAGTAGTTTTTGCGACTTATTTTTGTTGTGATCAGTGTTTGTTGTGTATGAATGTCTGTTGTGTATACATGTCCGCTTTGTATAAATGTTCCGTTTGTTGCGCTCAATGTTTGCTGCATATGAATGTCTGTTGTGTATGAATGTTGAAATTGTTGCGACCGATATTTGTTGCGATTAGTGTTCGTTGTGTATGAATGTCTATTGTGTATGAATGTTGCGTTTGTTGCGATCAATGTTTGCTGCGATCAATGTTTGCTGCATTTGAATGTCTGTTGTGTATGAATGTCTGTTGTGCATGAATGTTGAGTTTGTTGCGACCAATATTTGTTGCGACCAATATTTGTCATGGTCAGTGTTTGTTGTGTACGAATGCCGATTGTGTATGTATGTTCAATTTTGCGGCATATGCATGTCGGTTGTGTATGGATGTTGAGATTGCTGCGACCAATATTTTGGTGACCAGTGTTTGTTGTGTATGAATGTCGGTTTTGTATGAATGTTGCGCTGTTTACATATGAATGTTGAGTTTGTTGCGACTGATAATTGTTGTGTACACATATTGTGCTTGTTACGGCCTGTGTTGTTGCTGTGTGTTCACAATTTGTGGGGTTGGTGTTACAGAAGTTGTCTGTTGAGAATGTTTTTGTGGCTACAGTGTACTAATGTAGCATTTGTTTGTACGATTATCGTGCCTGGTATGACCAAAGTTTTTGCTAGTCTGTTGTGTATGAAGGTTTCATTTGTTTGGGACCGATATTTAGTGGAATCGATATTGCTGTGACCAATTGCTTACACAGTAAATGTTGCCTTGTTGTGACTGTTGTTCTGGCATGATGAATGACTGTTGTGTATGAACACTCATTGTTTCATTGTGACTGAGTGTTATGTAGTTGTATAACAATGATAACACACAATAATACTCATCTCATAGTTAATCTAATTGTTTATTATTACTTGGCTTATACGCACAAGTTATTCTATGCCATTCGTACATTCTCACTGGGTATTATTCATAGTTACCGGCCTCCGTATATAGGTACCAGCCTATTATGCCGGCATAATTTTGAGTATAATAGGTGCCTGAAAGCATCAAGCATAATGCTAGCATAATAGGCAGAATAACTGTCGTACTGTAAGTAGTGTAAGCAAAAATGCATGCCACAGAATAAGGTTGACTTACAATAATAAAACAGTCGATGCCACTTATATGGCATTAAGTAATTATCTGACAGGACTGTTATTATACTTTACAATGCAGCCAAATTCTTAATTCACAACAAGCACTTTTAATATTTACCCAGTTGTTCATAAGCCAAAGTTTATTACTATCCATAGAAAGTAACAAAACATTGGAACTGTGGCAAAATGTTTGAGCATAATTATGAGCATAATAGGAAAAAATTTTGAGCACTGCAGCATAGCACAATAGGCAAAATTAAAAGCATAATAGGCTGGTGCCTATCCGTATATGCTATGTTACATTACAAGCAATGATGTTGTATCACTATAATGTATTGGTTGACATTTCATAGCATTTGTGCACTGTTTAGCATGTTGTTGCATATATATATATATATATACTGTGTAATAATATACTAGTTGCAGATACTTAACTCCGTAATGCTATAGTTACCATATTAATTGATGTGTTATACATGTGCTTGCATCATACACTTATGTACTTAAGTTACTGTGCATTTTTGTCATTTTTTGTGTAACTGTTTACAATTACTTTGGGGGAAATTGGGCACAAATTGCTGAATAATTGAAGTTAATAGCTGCCTAGTCCAAGGTTGTGTTTGTTATCACTAAATGCTAACTGTCATAAAATTCAATGTGTCACAACTGAATTTACTAATCCTTGTTACAATTGTATGCTTGCAATATGGTTGCTGAATGTTGCTGCTGCTAGGTTGACGTAAATAATACTGGATGTATTATGTAGACTTTGCTGTGACAGTGATAACACATACTCATTGCCTATTTGGGCTGGGGTAACATACCTCAGTTGTCCTATCTCCCCCAAAAAGTTGTATGTATGTATGTATGTATATGTCTGTATAACTGGTCTGTAAAGTGATGCGTTGTTGTAATATGTTGTGGTCGCATGCCATAATGTTATAGAACTTGGTGCGGTGGAAGGGTGGTTTGTGTAGGAAACCATGCAGTAATGTATTGTGGTATGTTTGCATGTGCTCAGGCTAGCATGTTAATTGTGTGTTGTCACACGTTGCAGCTACACTTGATGTACTCATTAGCTCACTGCAGGTGAATGCTGCTTTTCTAACTGGGAGTGTTGGCAAGCAACTCTACTATGGGTCACTATCAGTTCCTCAAAAGCACGGGAGCACCTGGCATGCAACTCTGTCATGGGTTAATGTCAGCTCACTTAAGAGGAGTGTTGACATGCAGCTTTGCCACAGGGTGGTTGATATCAGCTCCTTGTTGCGATGGGTGTAGCACATTGCTTTCCAGCAGGTGTTGCCCCTCAGACAAGAGTACTGATGTGCTGTTCCATTTATAGAAACACTTCAGCTTCTGATCCTCAGAGAGCACAACAGTTGCCAAAACATGTGCTGCCTCCCAGTGGAGTGTTGGATTCCATTTGTTCAAGAGCAATTGGTCAGTTCCACACATCTCAGAATGTATAACAACATGCGGTCACCCAATGTTGGTCATCCTGCTCTGAAGTAATAGCTGCATATGCAGTATCTCCATTCCTGATAGAGGAATGTGATAGTACCGGTTCCCTGGGATGGTTATCACTAATATTAATAATGTAATTTATTGCAACGCAATAAATTGAAGTTAACATGCCTTGGTCTGGGCATAGAATGGATACAGTGCAGACTTACATACCATACCATAGTAAATGAAGCCAGCATCCTTTAGTGATAAACTAGCCTTTCGAGTAAAGTAATTTAATTCAGCAACACAGAATCCATGAGATGACTGTAAGGTCCATTAGAGAGGCATTGGCATTGTATATTAGCAAAGTAGCCCAGTGCTAGCACTACAAACTGAAACCAATGCATTTGTTCAGGTAAAACTTGAATCCAATCTTGTAGGATACATGAGACATAATGATGTTAAAATAATTCATTATACCAAACTAGCTTGACAGGTTTGAGATCACGAGATCATGCCATAGTGCATGGCGTATTTGCGAACAGAAAAACCTTTTCCCTCCCTCCCACCCAAAACCATGCATTACGTATGTGTGCCAGTGCATATATTGTTGTTTGCACTTTGTACAGTTGTCTACATATATATGTGTGTGACCGAATTTTGGAAAATCACTCATACGGGCGCATTTGACACCTTAAATATTTAATGATCAAATTACAAACAATATAGTGCAAATCCACTTGTTGATGGTTTTAAGCCATTCTCAATACCTTAAATTACAAGAAAATTCTTGAAATATTTTTAAATTTGTTCCCTGCTCTTATTAGCAACACACTAAACATGAAAATTCTAATTATTTCACGCGAGCCCATATGGGTGATTTTCCAAAATTCAGTCACGTATGTGACCTAATTTTAGAAAACCATCGATATCCGCACAATTTTCAAAATGCATTTTATTTGTTCTTTATTTTCTACAGGGACAGAGGAATGGAATAGCCAAGTTTCAGCTTCCTAAGTTAGGCAGCGTTGGAAATGCAACACTAGACAGCCGGACCAGCAAATAATTTGATATGTATAGAAGCTATCGAGAATAGAATCTACAGGCGCTTACATAAACCATCATAACGTACTGATACAACGACGTATGGAATTGAATCTTGTCTCATTGAGTTCGCCATGAATTTGTACATCCACCAAGGTATAGTTTTTTCCCCAGGCATGCTTCTTTGTTCGAGAAGGAAGGATAATTCACTGAAAAACAATCGTCGGTAAATTCTTTCGTCACCGCAACGTAAACAAACATCCGTAACTTTGGAATCTTTTCATATATGTGACCAGATTTTACAGAACTGATCCAAATCGCACATCAGGCAAAATCAAACTAACACCACCAGTGGATAGCTACACTATCGTACTACAAGTTTTGACCCTCAGCACTACTCTAACTACACGAGGCTGGTTTTTACACACGTCTTTTCTGGGTGGTGTGGAGTGCTCAAATGGTGGTTTCAGGCCTTGTGAAGGACCTGGCTTGGCAAGAGTCAGTGGTTTACTGGTGGACAGCCTTATAATGTTGGTCAGACGTGTTCTCTGTTGATTTTGCTACATATCCGCCACTAAGGAGCCAGCACAGCCCTGTAATCTCGTGTCTGGACTCCAATCGTGGTCTGCCTCCATTTTGAGGTCTATCTCTTGCCCTCCCCGCCACCCCCCAGCCTCCACCCCTTTGTGAGCACTCGTGACACTACTTCGCTCGTCCAACTGCTCAGATTTTCTATCTTATTTGGCGGGAAACTGTACAAGCAGCTACAAGTACTGGAAGTGGCTTGAAAGGTAACAGATTGATGCATCTTTTGTGTAAATTTCATACGCGTGCTTACTATCCTTGGAGAGTTATGCTGGCTTCAATTCTTTAAAACCGTTTATCTCGGAACTTCTAATGTGCGATTTGGATCGTTTTTCCAAAATCCAGTCACATATGGAGATGAAACAAAGATTTTTGTACTCCTTATGGACAGGCGAACACGATGTTGCCCAGTATTTATCCATTAGCAGCTTAATTCGCCCACCAGCGAGGCGATAAAAACTTGAGTAATTTTTTTTCTGGAGCTTGTGCTTTTTACCCATAGTTTTTAAATGCGTTTTATTACAAAAGTACTGTTGTGCGTATATCGATGGTTTTCAAAATATAATGATAATAGAATACAAATAAAAATTGAACCTTTGTATGTATAACTTAGTTAGGGTCCGCAATGAAAAAAAATCGATAATCACGAAATTACTCCCATACTATTTCAACCTGTAGGGAATATCAAAGTATTTTTCTACGTACTAATAAAACTTATTTATCTTTCTCCATACGACGGGAATCGCGATTTTTTTGTGCTGGAAATCGTGAAAAATTGCACGCTCTCCGGATGAAGCATGGGTTCCTTCCCATACTTGGGATATATAGTCCAGGTCTATACCTGATTATAACCCACAGCATAAATAAATCGATTTGCTACTGTGGATTTGGTACGGAGCTACTCTTTGCCGAAAATCGGCCAAAAATCACGTATTTTTGGATTCGGAGCAATCCAGCAATCAACAAAAGGAAAGTCCACAAACCTTCACTATACAGCAATATAGTTTGGTTATCACTTCATGCACAGCGCAAGTTTCATATGGATCTGAGCTTTCCTTCCATCAGATCTCCATACCCTCACATTATCAAAGAACTCAATTTTGTACCAGGCAACATCACCCCAATCATTTCATTCTGCCACAAGCAACCCTCAACACCTATAAATATAGTTATTATCCTAGAACTGTTAAAGACTGGAATGAGTTGCCAATTAATATAATAGAATCAAGATCTTGGATGAATTTATTTACGTACTTAACCTTCACTACTGTAATTAATTATCAAATTGTATGTATGTATGTATGTATTTGATTGTACCATTTGGGGTTTTCACCCCCTGGGCAAACCAGCTGAGCTGACTGCCCAGTACCTAATCTTAAATCTTAAATCAAACTAGGTGGCATGAAATTTCTTTCTAGCACGTCTGACACTAAAATGGAAGGTGTGGCTGCAATAACTCCAAGATTTAGTTTCTCCAGCAAGTTATTTAGGCTTCAATATTATGTTGTGACCACCTAATGATATTAGTGTCAAACTAGAAATGGATAACGTAATTTGTGGATTGATTCTTCGTGTGCATTATAGCTATACATGGTTAGCTATGTAGTGGTATGATTCAGGCAAATTTCACTAGTATTTTTATCAACATCTGACTGCTACACCACTGACGAAGCTACTAGAATTATAGGCATAATAAAACTTGGGTCCTACCAAAAATGGCAGGATTGTCTGCATGTAAGATCGAGATACTCTAAAAGAACAGTCATATAAACAGTCGTGGTATTTTAATGGATTTGAAGCAGACAGCTGACAAAGAGTATATTGCATACTATATATATATTTTAGAGCCACCAAAAATTATTTACATCAGTGGTATATATAAGTTTAGTTAGTTTGTACTTAATTTCTTCTAAAAGTAAGGGAGGTACTGTATGTCCTCAATCTTATTTTTTTACAGCAGATTGTAGGCAGTTACTCTGTACTATATTAATATATGAGCCTTTAATAACAAACAAGAAATTTAAGGTTTTTCACCCATATAGCTGAAGAGTATTACTTAATTATTTTTGGCTTTATCATGAGAAACCACACCAAAGACCTGTTGGGTAACTGTTATACTACCAGCCACAATGTGCTGAGTGCTCTATGATATATACATAATAGGCACTTTACAGAGCTGTCTATGCATGTGTATAGACATCTTGAATTTATGTGAGGTTTATAAGTCATTTACATGTACTTTAGTAATCACAGTTTAAGTCACATTTAAAGTAATAGATCCATAGTGGGAAGACATAGGCCATTGAAACTGCATGTTATACTGAGTATCACAAGTCCTAAAACTTATGACTCATAATAAAAATGATACCTACAGTAAATGTATACATCTCACACATGCAATATGTTACCAAATCAAGACACACGGTAGTGTGTCGTGCGGCCCAAGAAGCCGGCGCGTAACACCCGTGAGTATATTGACAGGAAGAAAGAAATGCAATTTTCGCACCTCCGTAGCTCTGTGCTGCCTTGATGAAACAAGAGGATTTTTTCTGTGGACACTCCCTCCACCTACAGCACTCCACATTCCAAATTTGAGTGAAATTGCTTCAAGCGTTCCCGAGATATGCGACTTCAAAAATTGGCTTAGTTTCTTGGTTTTTTTTTCTTCTTCTTCCTCTTTTCGCACACTTACAAAAACTGCTATACAACGCGAACGCTATATCCGATTGCCTTGAAATTTGGCACACAGAAGGGGAGTATAAAGGCGCATCTCTGTACCAACTTTGGCTAGGATACGATAAACAGGAAAAGAGTTATGATCGATTATTCACGAAAAATAACACCAATATGTTTTCACGCCTACAAGGTAAACCGTGTATGAGAATAGGCTGAAAATCGGTGGGTGAATAGGTTGACTATTGAACATCAAACCTTTTGTGGTTTGAAAGAAATCGAGCTAAAAACCAGGAAGATACAACGAAAAAACCAACAGTGTGTAACAATTATGCAATCGAGATTAGCTAATAAAAAACGACTACTTGCCACGCCTACCAGATAAACCGCTAGGGCGAATGCTTTGTAAATTGCTGTATAGAAGGAGTAATCATCTTAGAAAGGCTCTTCAATGGTGTAGAAGAATCAGACTTAAAGCCACGGAGTTATAACACGAAATCCAACTTGGTGCAGCAAGTGCGAGATCGAGATACTCTAATAGAGCAGTCATCCTAATAGAGCAGTCACCCTGAAGAGAATTCAAGAGATCAGCTAGAAACAAGTAACCTGTATAGAGATCAGCTAGAAACAAGTCACCCTGTGGAGAGATCAGCTACAAACAATTCACCCTGTAGACATCATGTAGAGAGTTCAGCTACAAACAAATCTCCCTGTAGAGAGATCAGCTAGAAGAAGTTTCCTTGTAGAGAGTTCAGCTACAAACAAATCACCCTCTAGAAAGATCAGCTGGAAGAAGTCACCTTGCAAAGAGTTCAGTTACAAAGAAACCACCATATAGAGAGTTCAGCTACAAACTAGTGACCTTGTAGAGACATTAGTTACCTTGTAGAGAGTTCAGTTACAAAGAAACCATCATGTGGAGAGTTCAGCTGCAAACAAGTCTCCCTGTAGAGAGATCAGCTAGAAGAAGTTTCCTTGTAGAGAGTTCAGCTACAAACAAATCACCCTGTAGAAAGATCAGCTAGAAGAAGTTACCTGGTGGAGAGTTCAGTTACAAAGAAACCATCATGTAGAGAATTCAGCTGCAAACAAATCACCTGTAGAGAGTTCAGCTACAAACAAGTCTCCCTGTAGAGAGATCAGCTAGAAGAAGTTTCCTTGTAGAGAGTTCAGCTACAAACAAATCACCCTGTAGAAAGATCAGCTAGAAGAAGTTACCTGGTGGAGAGTTCAGTTACAAAGAAACCATCATGTAGAGAGTTCAGCTGCAAACAAATCACCTGTAGAAAGTTCAGCTACAAACAAATCTCCCTGTAGAGAGATCAGCTAGAAGAAGTTACCTTGTAGAGAGTTCAGCTACAAAGAAACCATTATGTAGAGAGTTTAGCTGCAAACAAATCACCTGTAGAGAGTTCAGCTACAAACAAATCTCCCTGTAGAGAGATCAGCCAGAAGAAGTTTCCTTGTAGAGAGTTCAGCTACAAACAAATCACCCTGTAGAGAGATCAGCTAGAAGAAGTCAACTTGCAGAGAGTTCAGTTACAAAGAAACCATCATGTAGAAAGTTCAGCTACAAACTAGTGACCTTGTAGAGACATCAGCTAAAAGAAGTTACCTTATAGAGAGTTCAGCTACAGAGAAACTATCATGTAGAGAGTTCAGCTGCAAACAAATCACATGTAGACTGTTCAGCTACAAGCAAATCTCTCTGTAGAGAGATCAGCTAGACGAACTTTCCTTGTAGAGAGTTCAGCTACAAACAAATCACCCTCTAGAAAGATCAGCTAGAAGAAGTCACCTTGTAGAGAGTTCAGTTACAAAGAAACCACCATGTAGAAAGTTCAGCTACAAACTAGTGACCTTGTGGAGACATCAGCTAGAAGAAGCTACCTTGTAGAGAGTTCAGCTACAAAGAAACCACCATGTAGGGAGTTCAGCTAGAAGAAGTTACCTTGTAGAGTTCAGCTACAAAGAAACCATCATGAAGAGAGTTCAGCTACAAAGAAACCATCATGAAGAGAGTTCAGCTACAAACAAATCACCCTGTAAAGAGTTCAGTTAGAAGAAGTCACCTTGTAGAGAGTCAAGCTACAAAGAAACCATCATGTGGAGAGTTCAGCTGCAAACAAATCACCTGTAGAGAGTTCAGCTACAAACAAATCTCCCTGTAGAGAGTTCAGCTGCAAACAAATCACCTTGTAGAGAGTTCAGCTACAAAGAAACCACCATATAGAGAGTTCAGCTGCAAACAAATCACCCTGTAAAAAAAATCAGCTACAAACAAATCACCCTGTAGAAAGATCAGCTAGAAGAAGTCACCTTGTAGAGAGTTCAGCTACAAAGAAACCGCCATGTAGGGAGTTCAGCTAGAAAAAGTTACCTTGTAGAGAGTTCAGCTACAAAGAAACTATCATGAAGAGAGTTCAGCTGCAAACTAATCTCCCTGTAGAGAGTTCAGTTAGAAGAAGTCACCTTGTAGAGAGTCCAGCTACAAAGAAACCATCATGTGGAGAGTTCAGCTGCAAACAAATCATCTGTAGAGAGTTCAGCTACAAACAAATCTCCCTGTAGAGAGATCAGCTAGAAGAAGTTTCCTTGTAGAGAGTTCAGCCACAAACAAATCACCCTGTAGAAAGATCAGTTAGAAGAAGTTACCTTGTAGAGAGTTCAGTTACAAAGAAACCACCATGTAGAAAGTTCAGCTACAAACTAGTGACCTTGTGGAGACATCAGCTAGAAGAAGCTACCTTGTAGAGAGTTCAGCTACAAAGAAACCACCATGTAGGGAGTTCAGCTAGAAGAAGTTACCTTGTAGAGAGTTCAGCTACAAAGAAACCATCATGAAGAGAGTTCAGCTGCAAACTAATCTCCCTGTAGAGAGTTCAGTTAGAAGAAGTCACCTTGTAGAGAGTCCAGCTACAAAGAAACCACCATATAGAGAGTTCAGCTGCAAAGAAATCACCCTGTAGAAAATTCTACCACAAACAAATTGCCCTGTAGAAAGATCAGGTAGAAGAAGTTATCTTGTAGAGAGTTCAGATACAAAGAAACCACCATGTAGAGAGTTCAGCTAGAAGAAATTACCTTGTAGAGAGTTCAGCTACAAAGAAACCATCATCTAGATAGTTCAGCTGCAAACAAATCACCTGTAGAGAGTTCAGCTATAAACAAATCTCCCTGTAGAGAGATCAGTTAGAAGAAGTTACCTTGTAGAGAGTTCAGCTACAAAGTAACCATTCTGTAAAGAGCTCAGCAGCAAAAAAATCACCTGTACAGAATTCAGCTACAAATAAATCACCCTGTAGAGAGAACAGCTAGAAGAAGTTACCTTGTTGATAGCTCAGCTACAAACAAATCACCCTGTAGAGAGATCAGCTAGAAGAAGTTACCTTGAAGAGTGTTCAGTTACAAAGAAACCACCATGGACAGTTCTGTAATAAATATATGTATTATATATATAATTTGGGGTATACAAATACAAAAAGGAGTGAAATCTAATCCAAAACAGCCAAGCTGTAAAAAAAGTGTGCGGTCCTTAAAAAGGCTATGGTGAAAAAAGATGAGAAATCCAAGGTGGTGGCCAAGAAATGGCTGTGATGGTAGGTTATTGGTAAAAATTTTAATAACGACAATTCAGGTGAATTTTGTGCCAAGACCAAATTCACCTGAATTGTCGTTATTAAAATTTTTACCATTAACCTACCATCACAGCCATTTCTTGGCCGCCACCTTGGATTTCACATCTTTTTTCACCATAGCCTTTTTGAGGACCGCACACTTTTTTTACAGCTTGGCTGTTTTGGATTAGATATATATATCTGTATGAATGTTATTTGTGTTTTGTGCTGTTATGTATATTTTATGGTAATTGTGCAATGTTTTATGGTAGATATTTGCATGAGTGTCGTTTGTTTGGTGTTGTTATGTAAACTTTGTGGCTTTGTGGAAAATGTTATTGTGGTTACATAGAACTAATAAAAAGTATTATAGAGCTAGGTGCAGTGGAAGGGTGGTGTGTATAGCTAGGAAAACATTATATAGTCATGTCTATTTTATATGCACACATACTAAATACATGTGTGGTTATTGCTCCCCATGGGTGTACACTGCTCGAATATGCCAAGTGCACACTGCCCCGGGGTGTTTCCACACCAATCAGCATGTTAAGACCCAACTATGGCTTAAAGGAAGGAATTTGGTGCATAGAATACTTCTGAGCACCAAATTCCTTCCGTGCCCAAGTATCAACACACCTGGAAAGTAAATATAAGACCATGTAGGCAATTGACCCCAAAAATATTAGGACAGAAAAACTAATATATATTATTAGGCATTAGGCTATTATGCTCCAAAAATTGAGCATTATGCTTTTGAGCAGTGCTTAAAAAGTCACCTATTATGCTTTTGAGAATTGCCTATTTTCCCCAAAATTATGCTACCATAATTGGCTAATAATTCCAGTTCATTGCTGTATCAGGCCATTTTCATTGATGTTTAAGCTTCAAATAGTCTTGAATTCTTTAGCTAGTTACTGTATTAGAGTATTTCATTATATAACTGCTTTTTTAGATTCAGTGACTGCTCTATTGGAATATCTCGATCTTTTTGAATGGAATTGTGTAATCTGCAGATTTTCTTACTGTTAATGCTTTATGATCACCTCAAAATGCTAGCATAATTCCTGGTTCCCACACATACCTATTATGCCCGAAACTATGCTGGAATCATCGCCGCATCCCTATATATTATTGACCAAATGTGGCAACCAGGACTAGGTACATTTACCAAACCACCACAACTAACACCAGTTAGTGGGAGGCAAGGAGCTACCAGTGCTGTATCTTCCTGGACATGCTAAAGGTCAGTCAAGTAATCAACATTAACCAATAGTGTGTAACAAATAACCGATCACATTAAACGAGTACTTGCCATGTATACCAGGCCATGCCTACCAGGCAAACTGCTTAAAGGGATGAGATATTAAATATTAGTTAGATATAGGTACCAGCCTATTATGCTTTTAATTTAGCCTATTGTGCTATGCTGCAGTGCTCAAATATTTTGCCTATTATGCTCATAATTATGCTAAATTTTTTTCCACAATTCCCATGTTTTGCTTCTTTCTAATGGATAATTTGGCTTATGAACAACTAATTAAATTATAAAAAGTACTCATTGTGCATTAAGAATTTGGCTACATTGTAAACTATAAAAACAGTCATGTCAAATAACTACTTAATGCCATATCAGTGGCATCAACTGTAAGTCAACCTTTTTCTGTGGCATGCACTTTTTGCTTACAGTATGACAATTATTCTGCCTATTATGCTAGCATTATGCTTGATGCTTTCAGGCACCTATTATGCTCAAATTTATGCCAGCATAATAGGCTGGTGCCTAGCTAGGTAGATTAGTCATTGTAAATTAGATATCATGTGATTGACAAAATGGCTGATCCCTACAGCAAATATTAATGTGAACGTGAAAGGAAACTAAATGATTGAATGCTCCATAGTGGGTAAGTTCTTTGTTATACATTAACCCTTAAACCTGCATAATCCAGAAAACTGGATTTGATAAAAAATGAGTTGAAAACACACAATACTTTTGCCAATTTACGTAGGTGGTTACAAACAGGCATATCTCATGAAACATTTATCTGATTGCTTAGGAAAACAGATTTTATTAATTGGCAGAGTAAGCTTTCTGCCTGTATATAAACTTTCAACATACAAACAAGGAACTCACCAACTATGACGTGCTGAATCATTTTGTGTTTTTCTGCATTCGTAACATCATTGTGCTTGTCCGACAGTGATGTTATCATGTGATATCTATATCTAATCAAAAACAGCCAAGCTGTAAAAAGAGTGTGGCCCCCAAAAAGGCCATGGTAAAAAAGATGTGAAATCCAAGGTGGTGGCCAAGAAATGGCTGTGATGGTAGGTTAATGGTAAAAATTTTAATAACAACATTTCAGATAAATTTTATGCCAAAACCAAGCGGCATCAAATTCACCTGAATTGTAGTTATTAAAATTTTTACCATGAACCTACTATCACAACCATTTCTTGGTCACATCTTGGATTTCACATCTTTTTTCACCATGGCCTTTTGGGGTCCACACTCTTTTTTTACAGCTTGGCTGTTTTTGATTAGGTATCACTTTTTTTTGTACGTGTTTGTATACCACAAAGCTGGCTTATAGCTGGATTTGGGTTTTTCAATTTTATTTCTTTATCACGGGAAAAAAAAAATTTAACAATAATTGAGATTTAAAACAGACTTTTATTACTTAAACCATTCTTGATTTTATCAGTAATTATACAAATTATACATATACATATATATATATATATACGTAAACATATTATATATATATATATATCTAATCAAAAACAGCCAAGCTGTAAAAAAAGGTGTGCGGCCCTTGAAAAGGCTATGGTGAAAAAAGATGTGAAATCCAAGGTGGCGGCCAAGAAATGGCTGTGATGGTAGGTTAATGGTAAAAATTTTAATAACGACAATTCAGGTGAATTTGGTGCCGCTTGGTCAATTGGCACAAAATTCACCTGAATTGTCGTTATTAAAATTTTTACCATTAACCTACCATCACAGCCATTTCTTGGCCGCCACCTTGGATTTCACATCTTTTTTCACCATAGCCTTTTCAAGGGCCGCACACCTTTTTTTATAGCTTGGCTGTTTTTGATTAGATTTCACTTCTTTTTGTATTTGTATACCCCAAAGCCGGCCTATGGCCAGCTTTGGGGCTTTTTAACCTATATATTATTCTTTACCACAGGAAAAAGAAAAAGATGAAGCAGATTTTATAAATACTTTAACTCATTCTGATTTTATCAGTAAATGTACAAATTATATATATAATGCATATATCAAGAGTTCATAATATAAAAAGAGAGCATATATTTATTACATGTCAATTAATCCCCACAGGATAATTTGCAGCTGATCTCTCTACTGGGTGACTTGAAATGTAGCTGAACACTCTACAGGGTGATCTGCTTGTACGTAGATGAACTCTTTACAGGATTCTCTCTAACGGGTGACTTGACTCTAGCTGAACTCTCTACAGGGTTATCTGTTTGTAGTTGAATTCTCCACAGGGTGATTTGTTTGCAGCTGAACTCTCTACAAGGTAACTTCTTCTAGCTGATCTGTCTACAGGGTGACTTGTTTCTAGCTGGTCTCTCTACAGGGCGATTTGTTTGTAGCTGAATTCTCTACAGGGTGATGTGTTTGCAGCTGAACTCTCTACATGGTGGTTGCTTTGTAGCTGAACTCTCTGAAATGTGACTTCTTCTAGCTGAACTCTCTACAGGGTGATCTTTTCATCGCTGAACTCTCTACAGGGTGATCTTTTCATCGCTGAACTCTCTACAGGATGATTTGTTTGCAGCTGAACGTGCTACATGATGATTTCTTTGTAGCTGAACTTTCTACAGGGTGATTTGTTTGTAGCTGAAATCCCTACAAGGTAACTTCTTCTAGCTGATCTTTCTACACGGCGATTTGTTTGTAGCTGATTTCTCTACAGGGTGTTTGTTTGTAGCTGAATTCTCTACATGGTGGTTTCTTTATAGCTGAACTCTCTACAAGGTTTCTTCTAGCTGATCTCTCTACAGCGTGATTTTTTTGTAGCTGAACTCTCTACAGGTGATTTGTTTGTAGCTGAACTCTCTACAAGGTGATACTTCTAGGTGATCTCTCTACAGGATGACTTGTTTCTAACTGAACTCTCAGCAGGGTGATCTGTTCATAGCTGAACTATCTACTGGGTGATTTGTTTGCAGCTGAACTCTCTACATGGTGTTTCTTTGTAGCTGAACTCTCTACAAGGTAATTTCTTCTAGCTGATCTCTACAGGGTGATTTGTTTGCAGCTGAACTCTCTACATGGTAGTTTCTTTGTAGCTGAACTCTCTACAATGTGACTTCTTCTAGCTGAACTCTCTACAAGGTGACTTGTTTCTAGCTAGCTAATCTTTCTACAGGGTGACTTGTTTCTAGCTGAACTCTCTACAGGTTATTAGTTTGTAGCTGAACTCTCTACAAGGTGATACTCCTAGGTGATCTCTCTACAGGATGACTTGTTTCTAACTGAATTCTCAACAGGGTGATCTGTGCATAGCTGAACTTTCTACTGGGTGATTTGTTTGCAGCTGAACTGTCTACATGGTGGTTTCTTTGTAGCTGAACTCTCTACAAGGTAATTTCTTCTAGCTGAACTCTCTACAGGGTGACTTGTTTCTAGCTGATCTCTCTACAGGGTGATCTGTTCATAGCTGAACTTTCTACAGGGTGATTTGTTTGCAGCTGAACTCTCTACATGGTAGTTTCTTTGTAGCTGAACTCTCTACAATGTGACTTCTTCTAGCTGAACTCTCTACAAGGTGACTTGTTTCTAGCTGAACTCTCTACAGGTTATTTGTTTGTAGCTGAACTCTCTACATGGTGGTTTCGTTGTAGCTGAACTCTCTGCAAGGTAACTTCTTCTAGCTGATCTTTTTACAGGGCATATTTGTTTGTAGCTGAGTTCTCTACAGGGTGATTTGTTTGCAGCTGAACTCTCTACATGGGAGTTTCATTGTAGCTGAACTCTCTACAATGTGACTTCTTCTAGCTGAACTCTCTACAGGGTGACTTGTTTCTAGCTGATCTCTCTACAAGGTGACTTGTTTCTAGCTGAACTCTCTACAGGTGATTTGTTTGCAGCTGAACTCTCTACATGGTGGTTTCTTTGTAGCTGAACTCTCTACAAGGTAACTTCTTCTAGCTGATCTTTCTACAGGGTGATTTGTTTGTAGCTGAATTCTCTACAGGGTGATTTATTTGTAGCTGAACTCTCTACAAGGTAACTTCTTCTAGCTGATCTTTCTACAGGGTGATTTGTTTGTAGCTGAATTCTCTACAGGGTGATTTATTTGCAGCTGAACTCTCTACAAGGTGACTTCTTCTAGCCGAACTCTCTACAGGGTGATCTTTTCATAGCTGAACTCTCTACAGGATGATTTGTTTGCAGCTGAATTCTCTACACGATGATTTCTTTGTAGCTGAACTCTCTACAGGGTGATTTGTTTGTAGCTGAACTCCCTACAAGGTAACTTCTTCTAGCTGATCTATCTACAGGGCGATTTGTTTGTAGCTGAGTTCTCTACAGGGTGATTTGTTTGCAGCTGAACTCTCTACATGGGAGTTTCATTGTAGCTGAACTCTCTACAATGTGACTTCTTCTAGCTGAACTCTCTACAGGGTGACTTGTTTCTAGCTGATCTCTCTACAAGGTGACTTGTTTCTAGCTGAACTCTCTACAGGTGATTTCTTTGCAGCTGAACTCTCTACAAGGTGACTTCTTCTAGCCGAACTCTCTACAGGGTGATCTTTTCATAGCTGAACTCTCTACAGGATGATTTGTTTGCAGCTGAATTCTCTACACGATGATTTCTTTGTAGCTGAACTCTCTACAGGGTGATTTGTTTGTAGCTGAACTCCCTACAAGGTAACTTCTTCTAGCTGATCTATCTACAGGGCGATTTGTTTGTAGCTGAGTTCTCTACAGGGTATTTGTTTGCAGCTGAACTCTCTACATGGTAGTTTCTTTGTAGCTGAACTCTCTGCAATGTGACTTCTTCTAGCCGAACTCTCTACAGGGTGACTTGTTTCTAGCTGAATTCTCTGCAGGTGATTTGCTTGCAGCTGAACTCTCTACATGGTGGTTTCTTTGTAGCTGAACTCTCTACAAGGTAACTTCTTCTAGCTGATCTTTCTACAGGGTGATTTGTTTGTAGCTGAATTCTCTACAGGGTGATTTATTTGCAGCTGAACTCTCTACAATGTGATTTCTTCTAGCTGAACTCTCTACAGAGTGATTGATTTTTTTGCAGCTGAACTCTCTACATGGTGGTTTCTTTGTAACTGAACTCTCTACAGGGTGATTTGTTTATAGCTGAACTCTCTACAGGGTGATCTGTTCGTAGCTGAACTCCCTACAAGGTAACTTCTTCTAGCTGATTTTTCTAACGGGCGATTTGTTTGTAGCTGAGTTCTCTACAGGGTGATTTGTTTGCAGCTGAACTCTCTACATGGTAGTTTCTTTGTAGCTGAACTCTCTACAATGTGACTTCTTCTAGCTGAACTCTCTACAGGGTGACTTGTTTCTAGCTGATCTCTCTACAGGGGATTTGTTTGCAGCTGAACTCTCTACATGGTGGTTTCTTTATAGCTGAACTCTCTACAAGGTGACTTCTTCTAGCTGATCTCTTTACAGGGTGATTTGTTTATATCTGAACTCACTACAGGTGATTTGTTTGTAGCTGAACTTTCTACAAGGTGATACTTCTAGCTGATCTCTCTACAGGATGACTTGTTTCTAACTGAACTCTCAACAGGGTGATCTGTTCATAGCTGAACTTTCTACCGGGTGATTTGTTTGCAGCTTAACTCTCTACATGGTGGTTTCTTTGTAGCTGAACTCTCTACAAGGTAACTTCTTCTAGCTGATCTTTTTACAGGGCATGTTTGTTTGTAGCTGAGTTCTCTACAGGGTGATTTGTTTGCAGCTGAACTCTCTACATGATGGTTTCTTTGTAGCTGAACTCTCTACAAGGTGACTTCTTCTAGCTGATCTCTTTACAGGGTGATTTGTTTATATCTGAACTCACTACAGGTGATTTGTTTGTAGCTGAACTTTCTACAAGGTGATACTTCTAGCTGATCTCTCTACAGGATGACTTGTTTCTAACTGAACTCTCAACAGGGTGATCTGTTCATAGCTGAACTTTCTACCGGGTGATTTGTTTGCAGCTGAACTCTCTACATGGTGGTTTCTTTATAGCTGAACTCTCTACAAGGTGACTTCTTCTAGCTGATCTCTCTGCAGGGTGATTTGTTTGTAGCTGAACTCTCTACAGATGATTTGTTTGTAGCTGAACTTTCTACAAGGTGATACTTCTAGCTGATCTCTCTACAGGATTACTTGTTCCTAACTGAACTCTCAACAGGGTGATCTGTTCATAGCTGAACTTTCTACTGGGTGATTTGTTTGCAGCTTAACTCTCTACATGGTGATTTCTTTGTAGCTGAACTCTCTACAAGGTAACTTCTTCTAGCTGATCTTTTTACAGGGCATGTTTGTTTGTAGCTGAGTTGTGATTGGTTTGCAGCTGAACTCTCTACATGATGGTTTCTTTGTAGCTGAACTCTCTACAAGGTGACTTCTTCTAGCTGATACAGGGTGACTTGTTTCTAGATGAACTCTCTACAGGGTGACTTGCATGTAGCTGAATTGTCTATCAGATTAACTGTTTGTAGCTGAATTCCGTACAGAATATCCTGCAATGTAATATAATTCTGTAATGGAGTAAGTTATAAACGTAGCTGAATGCTCTATTAGGGTGACCGTTCTATTAGAGTATCTCAATCTCGCATTTGCTACACGTAGTTGCCTTTCGAATCATAACTCAGTGGTTTGTAATCCGATTCTTCTGTACTACTGCAAGGACTTTCTATGATGATTATTCCAGCTACACACTGATTTTCAGCTCATTGCTCTAAGCGGTTTGCCTGGTAGATGTGAAAACTAATAGTTTTTTTTATCAAAAAAATCGATCACGTAATTTTGACACAGGTTGGGTTTTGTGTCATATCTCCATGGTCTTTATCTCAATTCCTTTCAAACCACAAAAAGGCACTCCTACGATAATTACTCCATCTACATATAAATTTTCAACTCATTCATCCAAGGGGTTTACCCTGTAGGCGTGACAGACCTTCGACCTTATTTTACGCACATAATCGGTCATAACTCCGTGTATGTTCATCGGATTCCTACCAAAGTTGGTAATGAGATCCGCCTTAATGAGCCCTTCAAGTGTGCCAAATTTCAGCCCTATCCGAGTACGCATTCGTGTTTTATGTAAATATTTTAATAACGACAATTCAGGTGAATTTGGTGCAGCTTGGTCTTGGCACAAAATTCACCTGAATTGTCATTATTAAAATTTTTACCATTAACCCACAGCCATTTCTTGGCCGCCACCTTGGATTTCACATCTTTTTTCACCATAGTCTGTCTGAGGGCTGCACTTTTTTTACAGCTTGGCTGTTTTGGATTAGATTTCACTTCTTTTTGTATTTGTATGCCCCAAAGCCGGCCTATGGCCGGCTTTAGGGCTTTTTTTAACCTATCATTTTTTCTTTACCACAGGAACAAGAAAAGATGAAGCAGGGTGATTTCTTTGTAGCTGACCTCTCTACAAGGTTACCCTTCTAGCTGATCTCTCTACCGGATGACTTGTTTGTAGCTGAATTTTCTACAGGGCGATTTGTTTGCAGCTGAACTCTCTACATGGTAGTTTCTTTGTAGCTGAACTATCTACAATGGAACTTCTTCTAACTGAACTCTCTACAGGGTGACTTGTTTCTAGCTGAACTCTCTACAGGGTGATTTGTTTGTAGTTGAACTCTCTACAAGGTAACTTCTTCTAGCTGATCTTTCTACAGGGTCATTTATTTGTAACTGAATTCTCTACAGGGTGACTTGTTCCTAGCTGAACTCTCTACAGGTGATTTGTTTGCAGCTGAACTCTCTTACATGGTGGTTTCTTTGTAGCTGAACTCTCTACAAGGTGACTTCTTCTAGCTGATCTCTCTGCAAGATGACTTGTTTCTAACTGAACTCTCTACAGTGTAAACTGTTCATAGCGGAACTTTCTACTGGGTGATTTGTTTGCAGCTGAACTCTTTGCATGATTGTTTCTTTGTAACTGAACTCTCTACAAGTTATCTTCTTCTAGCTGATCTCTCTACAGGGCAATTTTTTTGAGCTGAACTCTCTACATGATGGTTTCTTTGTAGCTGAACTCTCTATTAGGTACCTTCTTCTGGCTGATCTGACTACAGGGTAACTTGTTTGTAGCTGAATTCCCTACAGAATAACTTGCAATATAATATAATTGAGTAAATTATAAACGCAGCTGAATGCTTTATTAGGGTGACTGTTCTATTAGAGTATCTCGATCTCGCATTTGCTACCTTTCGAATCATAACTCAGCGGTTTGTACTCCGATTCTTCTGTACTACTGCAAGGACTTTCTATGATGATTATTCCAGCTACAGACTGATTTTCAGCTCATTGCTCTAAGCGGTTTGCCTGATAGACACGAAAACTAATTGTTTTTTTATTCATAAAAATCGATCGCGTAATTTTGACACAGGTCGGGTTTTGTGTCATATCTCTGTGGTCTTTGTTCCGATTCCTTTCAAACCACAAAAAGGCACTCCTACGATGGTTGCTCCATCCACATAGCAATTTTCAACTGATTCCTCAAAGGAGTTTACCCTGTAGGCGTGACAGACCTTGGACCTTAATTTACGCAAATAATCGGTCATAACTCCGTGAATGTTCATCGGATTCCTACCAAAGTTGGTACAGAGATCCGCCTTAATGAGCCCTTTACGTGTGCCAAATTTCAGCCCGATCCGAGCACGCATTTGTGTTTTATGGCAGATTTTGCGAAGTGTGCGAAATGAAGAAGTAGAAGAAGAAAAAAACGATGAAATTAAAACGAAATTTTGTTCGCTCGTATCTCGGAAATGGCTGGAGCGATTTCTTCAAATTTGGTGTGTAGACTCCCCTTGCTGGCCGGCACCTCTCTAGCAAATTTGGTTCCAATCGGATAAGGGATCACAGAGCTACATAGGTGTGAAAATTGGGTTTTCTTTCTTCCTGTTAATATACTCACGGGTGGCATGCCGGCTTCTTGGGCCGCACGACACACTACCGTGTGTCTTGATATATATATATATTTAGACTCTATTCAGGCTGTTTTGGGTGGGTAATAAATCTCATATACTCCACCTTGTTTTCTAATATACTCCACGCCTTCAGGCACAATATAACATATGCTCAAAATCTAGGTTTATCCAATCGCTATGCATTGTTCACATGTAGTGATTTAACGAGAGCTATTATTTTATCACGTGAGGACGCATAGTTGCCATGGCGCTAGTATTATTGCAAGAAAACCAGCCACTTTTGCCGAGCCTACAGCAGAAACAGCCATAGATGAGGTAAGTAATCTGAGTGTAATGTAAAATAGAGTCTAAAGAAGTTACACGGGCATAATGTGGAGTCTATGACATTTATAAACCCTCAGGCCCTTAGTAGCGCCCTCGCTTCGCTCGTGCACTACAGCCAGGACCTTCAGGTTTATAAATTTCATAGACTCCACGTTGTGCCCTTATAACTATTATATATATATATATAAATATGTACCACTTTCATACCTCAGATCAAAGGAAAGCCAGTGCATATATATCACATATTGCACTGGTTCAGAAAAGTTAACGAGATATACGCACTGTACCAGTGTGTATATCTCGTTAAGCCCACTACTTTAACGAGATATATGCACTGGTACAATGCGTATATCTCGTTAAGCCAGTGCTATTGCACACCTACGTAATAGGAGTGCACACTATATCCAAAAATCATTAGATTTCTTAGATGTTATACTTTATCTCTCTTCTCATATATAGGGAAGCAAGCAAGCTGTGATTTTGGGTTTGAATTTTGCCAAACAAGCTGTGATTGTGGGATTCAATTTTAATAAATCAACAGGAGTTTTTTTTTTTTTTGCTTTTGTACATGCAGTGACTAAAGTAACTAGATGTTAACAAAAGTAAAATTAAACTATTGTTTGATGTGTTAAAATTGAATCCCACAATCACAGTTTGTTTGGCAAAATTCAATCCCACAATCACAGCCTATTTGGTTCCCTATATAAGAGAAGAGCATAGCAACTAAACATTTTGCCAATTAGGCAAGTCTGCATGCTAAAGTGGAACATATTAGTTATACCATGGTCACTTGTGCTTTACCGGTATATATGCACTTGCCTGCAGGCCTGCGGCCCTCGGGCTTGTGCATATATATCAGGCAAAACACTCGTGCCCATGGTATAACTATTACATATTAGGGCTGAAACGGATAGCAACTTTTACTATCCGGATATCCTGAACAAAACCTATCCGGATATCCTACGGATAGTGACATCATCACTTGCTATAGAAACATTTTATAGTTTATTGTAAACATCCTTGTTTTACTAGTACTAGAAGCAAACAAACATTAACATGATAGTAAAAGGTTTGTGGTAATGTTACAGTGTTACTTTGCACCGTCTGTAACAAGATTGGCAGCTGGAGAAAACATGAATACAAGATGTAGCAGTTGCTACAAGACTTTTTCCAGGTACAACTAGTCGTAAAGAACTCTTTGTAAGGCAATAACTATTCTGTTACAACTTCTTCAGTAACATTCACAGCCTCGCTTCGTAATTTAGCGATGGGCGTGGTCGCGAGCAAACTGATTAACTTACCAGGTTGCTGTTAACTTCACATAATCTAGCTTAGCTAACTCTCCATGATGAAAATTGATTCATCTGGTGATGAGGAAATTGGACAGATAAATGGCTTTAAGTTATTACTATCCGCTTGGCTTCAAAGTACTATCCGGATAGTAAATTATTATCCGGATATCCGGATAATACGGATATCCGTTTCAGCCCTATTACATATATATATATATATATATATATATATTTCTTAAATGCCAATTGTTTCCTCCAGGATAACTTGTTTGCAGCTGATCTCTCTGCTGGGTGACTTGAAATGTAGCTGAACTGAACTCTCTACAGGGTGATTTGTGTGTAGCTGAACTCTCTACAGGATTCTCTCTACAGGGTGACTTGTTTCTAGTTGAACTCTCTATAGGGTTATCTATTTGTAGTTGAACTCTCTACAGGGTGATTTGTTTCTAGCTGAACTCTCTACAAGATGATCTGTTTCTAGCTGATCTCTCTAGGGTAACTCGTTAGTAGCTGAACTCTCTACAGGGTTATTTGTTTGCAGCTGAACTCTCTACATGGTAATTTCTTTGTAGCTGAACTCTCTAAAAGGTACCTTCTTCTAGATGATATCTTTACAGGGTGACTTGTTTCTAGCTGATCTCCCTACAGGGTGATTTGTTTTTAGCTGAACTCTTTAGAGGGTGATTTGTTTGTAGCTGAACTCTCTACATGGTGATTTCTTTGTAGCTAAACACTCCACAAGGTGATCTGTTTGCAGCTGAACTCTCTACATGGTGTTTTTTTTTTTGTAACTGAACTCTCTACAAGGTGACTTCTTCTAGCAGATCTGTCTACAAGATGACCTGTTTCCAGCTGAACTCTCTATAGCGTGATATGTTTGTAGCTGAACTCTCTACAGGGTGATCTGTTCGTAGCTGAATTCTCTACGGGATGATTTGTTTGCAGCTGAACTCTTTTCATGATGGCTTCTTTGCAGCTGAATTCTCTACTAGGTAACTTTTTCTAGCTGATCTCTCTACCTGAACTCTCTACAAGGTAACTTCTTCTAGCTGATCTGTCTACAGGGTGACTTGTTTCTAAGGTGTTTACTTCTTCTTTTTTTCTAAAAAAAACAAAAAAACTTCACTGAATGCTTTGTGCCACACAGTTCTTGGATAATGTTAAGTGAGAACTATACAATACAGCAAACATAGATCTGCAGCTGACTCAGTACAATGCATTAAGTGTGTAATACCATATAACTTACATACTACAATTCTCTCCAGCGATGATCTCCTTGTCTTTTAAAGATTCTGGATTTATATATATAACGTAACTTCTTCTAGCTGATCTCTCTACAGACTTATCTATTTGTAGCTGAACTCTCTACAGGGTGATTTGTTTGCAGCTGAACTATCTACATGGTAGTTTCTTTGAAACTGAACTCTCTACAAGGTGACTTCTTCAAGCTGATCTCTCTACAAGGTGATTTGTTTGTAGCTGAGCTGTCTACAAGGTGATGTCTTCAAGCTGATCTCTCTACTGGATGAATTGTTTCTAGCTGATCTCTCTACAGGGCGACTTGTTTCTAGCTGAACTCTCTACAGTGTGATCCATTAAGTTTGTAGCTGAGCTCTCTCTTGTTTCAAGCTGATCTCTCTATAGAGTTATAACTTGTTTGTATAGCTGAACTCTATATAGGGTGGTTTTGATTGATTGCTGAACTCTCTATGTGGTGACTTGTTTGTACTACAGAGTAACTTGTTCGTAGCTGAACTCTCTACAGGGTGACTTGCTTTTAGCTAAATTGTCTGTATGGTTGTAGCTGAACTCCATACAGAATAACTTGCAATGTAATAGAATTCCTAAACATAGCTGAATGCTCTATTAGGGCGACTGTTCTATTAGAGTATCTCAATCTCGCATTTGCTACACATAGTTGACTTTTGAATCATAACTCAGTGGTTTGCAATCCGATTCTTCTGTACTACTGCAAGGACTTTCTATGATGATTATTCCAGCTACATACTGATTTTCAGTTCATTGCTCTAAGTGGTTTGCCTAGTAGGCGTGAAAAGTAATAGTTTTTTATTCATAAGAATCGATCGCGTAATTGTAATACAAGTTTGGTTTAGTGTCATATCTCGATGGCCTCTATCTGGATTCCTCTCAAACCAAACAAGGCACTCCTACGATGGTTGTTCCATTTACATAGGAATTTTCAACTCATTCTAGCAAGGGGTTTACCCTGTGGGCGTGACAGACCATAGACCTTATTTTACGAAAATAATCAATCAATTCCCCATGAATTTTCATCGGATTCCTACCAACGTTGGTACTGCGATCCGCCTCAATGAACCCTTTAAGGTTACGGGATACTGTAAACCCCACATGTACACTATCGATCATTTTTCATGATTAGGGGTTTGATTTTTCTTAATGCATTGTTATCAAATATTTATGCATTCTTAACTTCTCATAAATCGACATGGAATTCAAATGTTGTTATGGAAACATGAGTTGTCCCCATGCCAAACAGTGAAAACTGTGAACCAAAAATCAGACCAATGAAGAACCATGAGAACTTACTAACAATTCTAAGGTTTGAAGAACATCACTTGTGAGGGACTGACAAGAGGGTTTGTGAATAATGTGTATAGTTGCTGAAATATGACTACAATATGGCCTAAAGCAAGACACTATGGTCACAAAATTAATTTTTAAATTGATATCACAAGCACTAGAAACATTATTTCTAACAAATGGCTCCGTCAGGACCTAGACAAGAAGTCAGACTAGTAGTCTGTTTATACAAAATGTTAACAACTAGTTTGACAGTCCTGATTTTTGGTTCAGGAAAATATCGCCATTAGTCAGCAAAACTACGCATGCGCTTACAGGTGCGCCAGTTGCTAAGTGTGTTGTATCTATGTTATCTTGTACTGTTACGTGTGTTTTCTCGTACCTTGTAACTGTCCAGTCAGCACGCTATTATTCTCCCAACAATTTAAGCCTGTTACCAGCTGATACAAAACACAACAACACCAAGCCCGCCTTAATTACGTAATAAAATTTTTGTTTGACAGTCGCTCACTATCCCGTAACCTTAAATGTGCCAAATTTCAGCCAGAGTGGAACACGGATTTGTGCTTTATGGCGGATTTTGCAAAGTGTGCGAAAAGAAGAAGCAGAAATAGAAGAAAAAAACCAAGAAAAAAACTTTGACCGCTCGTATCTCGAAAATGGCTGGAGCGATTTTCTTCAAATTTGGTATGTAGACTCCCTTAACTGGCAGACACTTCTGTAGCAAATTTAGTTTCAATTGGATAAAGGATCACAAGCTACATAGGTGTGAAAATCATGTTTTCTTTCTTCCTGTTAATATACTCACGGTGTGGGGCACCGGCTTATTGGGCCATACAACACACTACCATGTGTCTTGATATCAGCTGAATCACCATCACATGAGGAGTAATATGACACCAAGCAAAAAAGTCGATATGACAAAGTACGGCCAAGTTATGGCCTTTTGTACATCACTCATGTGAAGAAGGAAGACGGAGGGATAGTTCTTTTACTCTCTCAAAGTGAAACGAGTACCTCAGGGTTGGATGGACAAAACAAAGTATGTGACCATTTAAACCAAAATTTAATGGTGATTAAGATGGCGGTTGTTGTTTTTAGATAGCTGTAATAGTTTTTGTGTTATAGAGTTTAATTTTACAAGGTATGCATGTGATGCCGTTAACTGGATCATGCATTTTCAGTGCTTACATTTTATAAAACAGCTGCAGGTTTAAGGGTTAAAAGCTTTATATATGCAATGAAAACCTGACTTCTTTGCATATAATACATGTTTTAATCGCTTCTGTAAACAGTGAAGGAAGATTTAAATTGAAGCATCTAATATATGTACCAATGGATTTGCCTCTTCATGGAGAGTAAGAATATATTTTTATCAGTTCTGTACCAGGAAAATTATGTGAGTTACATGTGTTTTATTACATAGTGGTAAAACATAACTTTATTGTCTCCATTTTTAAGCATGAACAACCCTATTGCTTAATAGCATGGGTGTATTTAAGCTAAAACTACGCTATGATGAATGCCTCAGTTCATGGTGAATAGAAAAAAATATTGTAGCATTGTAATCGAGACTTATGATCAAGTAAACAAGCACCTATAGCTTTTTCCCTGTATAGGCACTGTATAAATCAATATTTTATGATCTACTTGTTGTGTATTGCTATAACTCCGAAAGTATTTACCACATTAGGTTGAAACTTTAAGAGCCCATTGCATTTTAAGCAGGCGCATGCCCACAGCCGGCCAAAGGCTGGCGGCCAAAGGCTGGCTGTGGGCACGTGCCCGGTTTATTGAAATTGTTTTCGTAAAAGTGTGTACACCTATCTACCTACCTATGTATCTATGTACCTATGTACCTATCTATGTTGGTCCATACGCACCCACGCAAACAATATGATTAAATGGTAAGCAGCTTTTATGTAAGATGTAAAAGCGTACAACAAGGAGATCCTCTAGGCCCCTTATTATTCTCCCTAGTTATGCTAGATTTGATTAGTTTACTGAAGTTCCTTGTGATATTTATTTTAAATTATGGTATCTTGATGATGAAATTTTTGTGAGGTCGCGGTCTGCTGTAACAAATTTATTGAACCTCTTAGCAAACACAAGGGCCATCCTTTGGATTCACCCTCAACGTGAAAAAGTGTGAAGATTTTGGCCAAGTGGAGATGTATCTTTTCCTGCATTTCTGCAGGAGGTAGGACATCCACTGCAAATTTTGCATGGTGTTGAGCTGTTGGGATCCTCTGTTTTTGGCAGTCTCAAGTTCTTTGACGATTTTGCTGATCCTCTTTTTGACAAGGTTCATTGTTTACAAGACTTACTACCTAGTTAAGAAGACCCTCAGGTGGAGCTTCAACTTCTGTAGTTGTTGTAAAATTGTTCATGTCCTCCGCACAATGCCTCCACATTTGCCTAGCCACCTCTCAGATTTTGACAACCAACTTCGTTCTAGCCTTTCTCATGTTGCTCGCCATTCACTTTCAGATCTCACTTGGCAACAAGCTACTCTTCATATGAGATTGGGTGGTTTGGACATTCGTCTAGCCTCTGATATGGTTTATGCAGCTTACCATGACAGTTGTTTAGACTTCAAGGAATTATTTCGTCAATTATTGGGTATCCAGAGAGATAGCGATTTCATGTTGGTATGAGAAGCTACAGTAAAGAAATATTTGATTGATCTACTTCCATCAACTTTCAACCTCACAAAAAGATCTGCAGTTACATCTTGATGAACATCTTTACTCCAAAGTTTTGATTTAACATAGTATACATGATAGGGCTCATTTAGCTTCATCAGATTCCTCTAGTTTGGCTTGTACTTGGCTTCAAGTGATACCTTGCCCTCAACTCAAGTTAGCAATTCCACCTGCTGAGTTTGTTGTTGCTCTCTGAGTATTCCAGTTTTCGCTCTTGCAGATTCACTACTGTGTGTTTGAGGACAAATGGTGGATCATTTTGGAGATCACCTGATAGGATCAGGCCTCAGGGAATTATGCTCCAAATTTTCATCATTATTCTATTCCGAGCTTCTCAAAAATAGTTATCATTATGCTCATATTATTCCCAAAATGTACTCAGTATTCTCAAAATTATTCCCAATTTAATTTTTTTTAAATTTGACTTTTACAATTTATAATGTATAGAAGGATTTTGGTACAGTAGCTATGCTGTTCCATTAGACAGGAAAGTTAGCCTTTACCTACTAACATGCTTAGTCACTTTTACAATAGAGTAAAGATTATTCACTGACTGTTCTATTAGAGTAGGTGACTGCTCTATTAGAGTATCTCGATCTCAACTGACGCGAAATCGCATATTATGCCAATTATGCTCTTACATCACATCAAAATGCCGGAATAATTCCCAATTATTTTACCCCATCATTACGCTCAAAGTTATGCAGGAATAATTCCCGGACCCCTAGATAGGATGCGGACATAGTCCACATCCCATAAGATGACATAATGCTTTGTGTGACGTTATTTACTATGCAATATTGGAGGATAATTCGGATATCCAGAAGGAACAAAAGGTGTCTGGGGAATTTGCTGCTAGACCTGGTCATATTTTTCGTCCGTATTTTTACAATGGTCATCGAACTTATTTTGATGTTTCTGTTCGAAGTGCCCTCTATTCTGGGGTTCTATCACATTCAGTCATCACTCTTGGGTTCACAGCTCTCACAGGAGAGATGGAGTAAGATGCTCAGCACAAGACGCTGGCAGAAGCAGCAGGAGGTGAATTTTTACCCTTAGTAGTGGATAACTTTATTTGGACACTTTCAAGTGTAAAGATTCATTGCTCAATTGCTCGGGATTTCCACTGAGCGAAATGGGCTGTCCACAGGCAAGACTTTTTGCCACCTTGTTGAATGACCAAGTGTTCAATTATACTGTTAGAACGCCAAAATGATTTTACGTTTTTGGGCACTGCATCCTCACTCCGAAGATGACTGGTTGCAGGGTTGTTTGGTTGAGGAGATAGCTGCTTAGAGGATTTACCCCAAGATGTTGATGACAGTCAGATCCTGCGCTGATATGGGTGAACATAGTTGGTAAGAAATATCATCTGGCTTCTGCAGGGATAGCACAGTGTCTGATAGTAACTTTCCTTCTGCAGTTCCTAACACCAATAGCTCTCTGTTGAATATGCTTCTTTGGACCTGAAGAAGCAGATCCTCTTGATGTTATTATCGAACGTTCACACATTCAGTTTACTTCTGTGTCATCTCAAGGAGCTGTTATGACAGAGAAAGTTGGGCCACCTGAGTTAGAGTTGCTTGATGAGACCATTGTTGCTGTTGCAGAGCAGAAAATTTCACATTTGGTAACTTCAGTACCCCCAGATATTATGAATTCTCCTTTAGTTGCTGATGTGATTGCTTCTGAAACACAGTGTGATGGACAACTACATAATTTGAGGCACTCTAGCTATCAAACTTACTAAACGTTAGAATTGCCCATTTACCATCCGCCTACAGTTAGTAATAGACCTTTAGCATTTTCTGATCAAGATCCTTCTGTTTACGAACTGACTTTTGACTTTACTGCAACACTCTATTCCAATGATTGCAATCCATTCATCTCTTCGTTCAATCTGCTAGTACGCACCAGTTTCCAGTCTTCCCTCTTTACCCTGTATTCATCCTTCCCCACTATGCCCAGCATTTCCCTTCCAACTTGACTGCATATTTCGTATAAGTATTGTTCTAGCTGATGTGTGTATGTAGTATCCTCATAATTAAAATGAAGTATGTATTATTACTTACGCATAGGTAAACTTTGCTCTGAGGTGGTATCTTTTTGGTAGTTTGAAATATGAGTGTGTTGACTCTCTTCAGATTCTGTGAATTACCTTCCCTTCGGGTATTACAGACATTTAACAGTTGAGAAACAATGGTGCAGGTCTAGTAGACTACCAGGAATAGCTTATCCATTCGAGTTGGAAAAGGTGCGTATCCCAGATGCACGTGAAAGAAAATGAAGAGCAGCTTGAGACTTGGTCAAGAGAATTTGTGGGACAAACACTATAGTCAAACTATGAAACAATTTAGTAGATACTTCTGTGTGTAATATGTTATTAAAAGTGGTTTGTTTAACATGCACTTCATTAGCAGTGGATAGCAATGTAATTGAATTTTTTGAAATCTGAGAATTACAGTGAATTAATTATACATGATTGCACAACATAATAAAATGTGACTGGATTTTGGAAAACGATCCAAATCGCACATTAGAAGTTTCGAGATAAACAGTTTTAAAGAATTCAAGCCAGCATAACTCTCCAAGGATAGTCAGCATGCGTATGAAACTTACACTAAAGATGCATCAATCTGTTACCTTTCAGACCACTTCCAGTACTTGTAGCTGCTTGTAGAGTTTCCTGCCAAAAAAGGTAGAAAATCTGAGCTGTTGGACGAGCGAAGTAGTATCACGAATGCTCACAAAGGGGTGGGGGATGGCGGGGTGGGCAAGGGCTAGACCGCAAAATGGAGGCAGACCACCATTGGAGTCCAGAGATGAGATTACAGGGCTGTGCTGGCTCCTTAGCATTTAATATGTAGCAAAATCCACAGAAAAAACGTCTGGCCTACATTATCAGGCTGTCCACCAGCAAACCACTGATTCTTGCCAAGCCAGGTCCTTCACAAGGCCTAAAACCGCCATTCAATTTCTACCCCCCCCCCCAAGAAAAGGCGTCTGTTGAAACCAGCCTCGAGTAGTTTGAGTGGTACTGAGCATCAAAACTACTTGTACGATAGTGTAGCTATCCACTGGTGGTATTAGCTTGATTTTTCCTGATGTGCGATCTGGATCGGTTTTGTAAAATCTGATCACAAATTGTAATACATAGTTGGTTAATTCCAGATTAGTTAGCTTGCTGCATAGCACCTGACTTTTAGAAGTAGCACAACATCAACTTGTTGCCTATAGACAACAAAGAAGTAATAAAATGTAGCTTGAGGAAAAAGCAAACAAGTCAGGTTTTCACTCAGAGGGTCTCATATATTCAGATGGCTTGTTTCTTGATAAATAAAATCTACATTTTTAAGAGACTGGATGAATGCTTCATGAGTTACTGTATATCTGTTTGAAACCAAATAGACATGTAAATGTGCTATGTGCTTTTAGTTCATAGTTATTCAAATTCGGTTCTCTGGTGGTTTGACCAGATTATTGGGGACCACACCTTTTCTAAAAGTTGGCTGTTTTGCATAGGTGATATTCTTATGAACTCTAGCAAACAAGGCAGTCAGAATAAAAGTGAAAGTGGCAAGGCTCAGTCTAGGGTACTTTGGGAGCATTCCCTCAGGAAAATTTTGAAAACATACACTCTGAGATGTTATCCGGAGGAATGGAGTACTTTTTGAAAAGGACTAGCTAGCTAACTTGCTCTGACAAGTATTAACGGTCAGTGATCAAAAAGTACCTGTTGAATACTTAAATTTTACTATTTGAGTTTAATATGAGATAAACTGAATGGAATGTTTTCAAAGTAGACACAAAGCCAAAGCTAGACATAATGATAATTATTTTTAGAGAGGCTTAATGCAGACAAAGTTCACATGAAGCTGTACATGTTCTGAGTGAGAAGCAGGTTAGATAAGTGTTGTTCATTTTTGTCAATTTTTGCCATTAAATATATGCTAAGTGTTCCATGTTTACTATTTTTTAAGTTTCATCAAGTTTGCAAGTTTCTAATTTCAGTAAAAAACTCGTGAGGCTCTGGCCTTACTAGTCTGACACCCTTGCTAGCAAATGTGTGTGTATGCACAAGTAAAAACAAAAAATATATATACATACCTCAAGCCAAACAGTCTGATTATCTGACAAACATAGTGGGTGATTCGTTTTGCTACAATGAGCTTGATTGTTAGTGAAATCCTTCAGTATCATCATATGATCTTGTAATTTACATTTAGTACACAAAAATCCATATTTACACTCCTCAGGTGGTACCTCCACACTTATGCACACATCTTTCATCGCTTCTTCAAGAAATTTGTAAACATTGGTGTGCAAGTTTGAATCACATTGTTGAACTTTTGAATAAATTTGAACCTGAAGAGAAAAGATTTTGTCAATTAAGCAAATATAATATCCAGTGCCTATTGAAAATGTAATCATATCTTTAAAAGTGTATCGCTGTTCTGTTTGTTCATCATAAAATAGTCGTGACCATTCTTTTGGCTTGTGTGTCAATATGTATGCAGAAAGGAAACAAAACACACTGCGGTGTAGTGACCCTGATGAAAACGTGATAAACAGTGCATCATGACATCTGTTACCATATTCACTGAATACTTTAGTGTTGTGTTCATAAGAGTCCAATATACTCGGCATAAAATATTGATTTCCCTCCAGTGGAGCAATAAATTTCAAATGCTTCAATAAATTTATGAAAGCATCAAAGGATATCTTGCCAGGACCATGAAATTCTACTTCTCTTATCATATCAGGATGCAAAACTCCATCTTTCATCAGATACTCTATAGCATCATAATTTCGCTCCTTATCTTTTAAATTAATAAGCATTTCTTTTAATTTATCAAATAACCAACCACAGCGAGTAAACACAAAATCTCTTACACCTTCAACAGTGTCAAAATGAAACAGAACTCCATGATGGTGAAAAAATTTTAAAGCAAGTTTTAACTCTACTTCACTGTCAATTTTACATTCATTTTTCCATACTGTTTCATATACAGTTTTATAATGTACAAATGGTTCACTCTGCTTGTAACACAACTTTAGTACTTTTAAGCTAAACAATATCCAAGTTATGGGTATTTGGTGAATCAAATTCTGTGAAACTGTGTCTTCTAAATTCTTTTGTATAGTGGAAATATTACTGCTTTTGTTACTATTCAAGTTAATGGGATGCAAGTAGCTGGTATCACTGCCCTTTTTCACAAACCAGAAAGAAAGAGGCATTTCAGATTTGGTACAATTAACATGTGATTTCAAGTTTCGCACTTCTTCATTAACCATAGCAACTTCTCTGCTGTATTGCAGCTCTGAGTCACTGTCATGAAGGAGTGTACCAATGAAGGCTGTGTAAAATATTTTTTCTGAACTTTTAATCTTATCTGCTATTTTCAGTTCATCAAACTTCGATTTTTTTCTGAAGCACTTACTTGACATTAATTCCTTAATAAATTTATGAGATTTTGCACACACTGCATCTTCCTGTCCTCTTAATTTGTAAGTGACAAATGTTACTATAGCTGGCTGCAGGAGACTGATAGTGGGAGTAGGAACATTGATATCTAATAAGATGAGAATGTCTAATATTTCATCTAAAATAATTGCACCAGGTTTTGTAGTACTTTTAATAGTTATAGCACCAACTTCATTGATTTGCGCTATCAGCACATTTAACTCATCGATGGTAATTTCTGTCCAGTTTGATCCACTTTGTTTTCTAATAAAGATGGTGTGATAATCGCCTTTTCCATGCTGCTGGGTATTCTTATTCATTAATAAATCACAAAATTTTGTTTTTCCTGATTTTGGTTCTCCAGTGCATAGCACTGTTGAATATCGTACCTTCATCATGTTATTTTTTCTTTCTGATATGTTCTTCAAAAGATCACCTTCATCTGTTATATCTGGTCCACCTATTCAGTTAGCAATATACTTAAAGTGCACACATGCAGTGGATAAATGTACGTAGATGTACTTTGACATATATATGTATTAAAAGGACCACTGAAATGGAAAATTCACTTGCCATTTTATTGAATAAATAGGTTGTTTGTGTCATGCAATGCACAAACATACCTTTAAAGAATTCAATTATGTTGTTATACCAAGATAATAAGCCACAAAGTCTGGATACATCACATTGTAATGTAAGACTAAGAATCTGAAATATTGTTATTACACACTTTACAATGGA
The DNA here is from genome assembly GCF_963678975.1 of Dysidea avara. Taxonomy (NCBI): domain Eukaryota; kingdom Metazoa; phylum Porifera; class Demospongiae; order Dictyoceratida; family Dysideidae; genus Dysidea; species Dysidea avara. Next base: position 24,236,419 of record NC_089272.1, on the reverse strand, counting down.
AAAGGTAGATAAAAAGCATGAAAAGTGAAAGTCTGACAAGGAGAAAAACATCCTGACTGCCTGGCAGACTCCTGTAAGCATTGAAGTGTTAATTGGATGGCAGCAGGTTCAAGGCTGCCTAGGTCCATTCATGGATTTTTTCTCCTTTCTCCACCTTTTCAAACACACTTTATGTATCAACTTTAAACAGGCTGTAGGGCCAGATGACCTATAGACTTTCAGCACTTGTGTTGTCAAGCCTTAATACTGGTTCCACATGGGGTACTTTGAGATAATAGTCACTCTCTACAGCATTGAAACTGGTCATCCGGGTCAACCAGGTCACTTTTTCTCCAGGTCATCCAGGCCCAACCCGGTTTACAAATTATCTGAGTCTGACCCGGATTGCATCACATGAGAAATGAAATTGTTCGTTTGATGATGTGGAAACTTAAAAACGCTAGTCACGTAGCACTTTCGTGAGCCTAGGCCACTTATCGCATTAGAAACATACACCCATTTATTCGTAAGTGCAGTCTGTAGCAAGAATCTGTGTCCATTGCTGTCTGCAAGCTTACATGCTATAGCCATGCCTACTAATCGATTATTATACAAGTTGCATTTAGTCTAGTTATGCAGCAGGATTAGTACTTTTGTGAGCCACACCCACTTTAATATATCAGGAAATTGTAATACTATGTATACACGAATACACACCCAATTGCTGTCTGTAAACTCACAGTAGCTATGTGGAACCAACCCACTGACTGATTTTAAATTATAAACTTATTCAATAAAGCTGAAAAGCCATAATACCGTCTGAGCATCTACAATTCCGATGGTGTCCAACGATTTTCTCGTCAGCCAATGCATGTATCAAAACATTTTTGTGCCAAACAAAGCGCTCATCATCTAAGAATTACTTTGCTTTTAAATGAAGCTTCTAACTGAAATCTTTCGTCCTTTACAGCACGATTAGTGCAAGGGTGTAGAGAAAAATTTGCTTGAATTCTTTCTGTAAACCGCATGCAAACCGCAAGTAAACACCTATTCCATTCAACTTAAGCATGCCTTTATAAACAACTTTTAAAGATTCAATAACCACAAGTCACATTTAGTCAATGTGGTAGAGTGTTAGGCTTGAAACTGCTAGGATGGGAGTTCAAATCCCGGTTGTATCACTTTTTTTTCTTTTTCCAAACCTTTTGGTTACAACTTTTCTTTAACAACCTTTATTGCTACAACTTTTTTTTTCATTTTGGCACCTTTTTGGTAACAGGTTTTTCTCACACTACAGTGAAAGCTGTGTATTAGGGACTGACCAAAAGTGTCCTGATTATCAAGGTTTCCTGAATTTTCAGTTCAGTTACATGCTAAGGGATACTTTAGGAGCATTACCAAGTGTCCAGATTATGTAGGTGTCCTTATTTTCAGGTGTCCTGACTAAAAGGTTCCACTGTATTGGAGATAACAGTTAGTAGTAGCTAATTTTAATGTGCATAGGCAATGACAATAGGTGATAATAGTCAGTAGTAGCTTACTCATACAGTACTGCAAATGTAAGGGACCATAGAGGTTGGAGGTAATGACAATAGGTTGTAGTGTAGTAAAGGGAATAGGAGGGAGTGTTGTAGTACTGTTAACATACAAAGCTCAGCCTGCACTGTAGGCATGTACTGAACCCTACATTATGCAGTTTCTTTTTGTTGTCAGTAAGTTAAATGTCATATGTATGGCGTACATGACAGGTACTATACTAATATCACATAATATGTAGTTTGTGCCTGTGTGGTAGACATAATATTATAGGTATGCACTAGAGATGCAACAATATATCGATACATCGCGTATCGTATTGCTTTAAGACAATATCGCTGTATCGATACAAAGTCAAACTGTATTGATATATCGCATATCGACATATTGTGGCTTGTTAACATGGTTGACAATCAAATTATTGTACATTGTGGTTAAACTGAATAGTATGTAATGTTTCTCAAAGAAAAACTAGCTCACTTATTTCTGTTTAAAAACAAAAAAAAACATTAAAAAGCAACATAGACCATTGCTTAGACTCCACTTGTATCGTGCAATATATCACTGTATCGTGATACACCAGAGCCAATATATCGATACGGCTACACACTGTATCATTGCAACTCTAGTATGCACAGTAGTACAATACTACAGTTGTCTTTGCTTATGTAGCTACTCACAACTTTCCTGTTTAAAATTATCTGTATGCTCACATCATTCCAGTGTACTTGTAGGATGGCCTAATGGTATTTAATGGTCTTTAAAAGTGACATTCATTATACATGTAACGTAGTTTTTACATGAATTTTAATGCATGGTTTTCATTACATGATGTGCATGCCCACAATATAATACACGATATGGCAACTTCTACATTGTAGGGCAGGTACCAATAAATGATGTCTTTTGTAGTCAATCTTTTATCAAACTACGTGTAACTATAGCCTGCATAATAGGACAGGTACTACTAACCATCCACATTGTTCACACCTGTGTGTTATAAGCATACACATTACTACAGTAGTTTAGCTACTGCAATTCTGCCAGTTCAGGAGTACCTGCATGCTTTCCATGATTTTGGCAACATGTTGGTATTAAAAATGTGCATGCTGCAGGACATGAATGGAACTGATGTTTAATACTTGGTTGTTATTATAAAGTGATCCCTGCACGTAGGGCAGGTACCAATGTTAGTATATGTAATAGTTATATCATGTGCAAGAGTACTTTGCCTGATATATACACACAAGCCTGAGGGCCGCTGGCCCGAGGGCAAGTGCGTATATACAGGCAAAGCACGAGTGCCCATGGTATAACTAATATGTTCTACTTTAGCATGTAGACTCACCTAATTGGCAAAACCTTTAGTTGCTATACCCTCCTCTTATATAGGGAACCAAGTAAGCTGTAATTGTGAGATTGAATTTTGCCAAACAAACTGTGATTGTGGGATTCAATTTTAATACATCGAACAGTAGTTTGATTTTATCATTGCTAATATAGCAATTTTAAGAGACTAGTGTTAATTATGTTACTTTAATTGCTACATTTATAAAAAGTAAAAAAAAAAAACTACTGTTAATGTATTATATTGAATCCCACAATCACAGGTTGTTTGGCAGAATTCAATCCCACAATCACAGCTTGCTTGATTCCCTATATAAGAGAAGAGGATAACAGTAAACATCAAAGAAATCTGATGATTTCTGGATATAGTGTACAAACCTATTAGGTATGCAATGTCTCAAGTTAACAAGATATACACACTTGTGCGTATATCTCGTTAAGGCAGTATGTAATGAGATATACACACTACTGCCTTAACAAGATATATGCACTGGTAGCAGTGCATATATCTTGTTAACATTTTGAGTCAGTGTGATATGTGATATATATGCACTGGCTTTCCTTTGATCTGAGGTATGAAAGTGGTACATATATATATATATATATACTGTAGATTCCCTAAAATTTTGGCATCTCTAAATATTCGGCACTCCCAGTACTTTGAATGCAATGTACTCTAAATTTTGGCAAGCAGACAGAAAGTTTCTATTATAAGCGCGCTAATTTTTCGGCATTTGGGGTACTAGTTGACGAAGGTTTCATTAGTACTGAGAATTCCCAGTGACCTTACATAATATGCTACCTTGATGCTGGATGAAGCACCAAGTGTGAAATTGTTCACAGAATATGTCCAACAATATCGTCGTGTGACATCACAGCTACCACAAAACGATCTTCGTATCTGTTCACAGAATAACATCTCTCCTGGAGCCCACAAACATGAAACATCCTCAGATATAATGCTCTGTTAAGTCATGGAACACTTCATGCAGCAACTGGGAGCTAGCGAGATTTGATTAATTATCATGAGATAGCTAGTTTAATAGTATTGATTGTGGTTTCTATTATTATTAGTGTCGAGTGACTGTATATAAAAGTGATGTAAAAATGACATTGATCATCTCTCCTGGATAATGTATGCAATCACGGTATATAAGTTGGTGCTGCAGCGAAGTGAGTGTTGCAGCCAGTATCGTCAGTTCCGCCACAACACGTTCCTGTTGGTCCCTGTAGAAAGAAATCCAGAAAGTAACCAGTAAGCAGATCGCAAATAACATAGCCATGAAGCGTGCAGACAGTATTAGGGATAGATCAATAAAAAATCGACAATAACACCGGGTTGTACATTTTTTCCTAATTGTTCGGCCAGACACGAACGGAATAAATTTATTTCTGCCGAATTTTTAGGGAATCTACGGTATATATGTATAATTATCAGCTTAGTTACCAGCATCACATAACGACTCATTAATGTTGGTAGTAGGACTAATGGTCCTTGGATACAACCCTCGTCCTAAGATGGAGGTTGGGTTTGGTAATTGTACAGGTTCCCAGAGTCCCATTGCAGCACTTCCAGTATTCACAAAGTCCTTTCTCCCTTTCTACTGGTATAATACTACAAACTTAAGTACCACACTGGTCTCATTTACCAACCAACCTAATGGCTTGGGGATGACCTGTCCATATTTATTAGTGCAAACAAACAAATAGATTGTAGGAGGATTGCTGCAGCAAGACTTTATTAGGATCCCGTATTGTCACATTCCACAAGGGAACGGATGAGTTTGCAGCTATGTTGCCATGCAGCTGCAGACCTACCACAGCTGCATGGGTGACCATATGACTGTATTCTTGTTTTACTCTATCAGCCACGCCTTGTGCAGCTATGTTGTCTTTCAGCTCCGGTCCTACGTATCACTTTTATTAATTTTTATTTTAATTTTTTGTGTAGCTAGTAGCTAGTTTCTACATTAATTTTAAGGGCCAAACAAGTGCACAGCCATTTGCAGCTATGTTGCTATGTAGATATGGACCTACGTATTATAAACAATTTATTTTGTAAAGTTTGTTCAATTCACAATTCTGTGGGCCACAATTATGCAAGCCATTTGCAGCTGGGTTGCCATGCAGCTGCGGACCTATCTACTATATACAATTTGCTTTGCAAAGATTCAATTCACAATTCTATGGGCCAAGTTAGCATACAATTATGAATGTAATTTGCAGGTAGGTTGCCATGCAGCTGCAAACTCGCTTATACAATTTGTTTTGCAAAGTTCGCTCAATCTTAACTTTTTATTTATTTAAATTTTATTAATTAATTTTTTTTAATTTTTGCTTTTTGTTTGTTTATTTGTTATTTTTAGTATTTATTATTTTATTTTTTAATGGGCCAGGTTAGCAAACAATTATGAACAACCGTTTACAGCTAGGTTGCTATACAGCTGCATAGGTATAGAAGTTCTTTCATTCTCTCATTGATAATCCTGCAATAGCAGCAAATAACACACACGCATAATTGCAGCTAGGTTGCCATGCAGCTGCATAGGTATAGAAGTTCTTTCATTCTCTCATTGATAATCCTGTAATAGCAGTAAGCCCTGATCACAATTTTACCTACTATACTTTTGAGCAATGCTCAAAATTATGTGTTCAAAATCAAAATCATGCATGAGTACTGACTGTTTCATTATTAGTATTTCCTGACTGCTGTATTAGAGTAAGTGACTGCTGTATTAGAGTATCTTGATGTTATTTCTGCACTAACCAAGCAATGTTAATTAAGTTATTACACATTTTTATTCTTTTTAATATTAAATGAAATGCACTAATAATACGTACCAGCTGTGATAATTGGCTTTGTTTTAAGTGTGCACATTGCACTTTATAATCAAATTTAAAATATCATCGATATTAAACTAGTATTATGCATGATGCTTTTGGCTACCTATTATGCTTCAAATAATGCTGGCTAGGACTTAAATAGCAGCAAAAATCACACACGTATAACTGCAGCTAAGTTGCCAATGCAGCTGCATAGGTATTAAAGGTCTTTCATTTGCTCATTGCAAATCCTGCAATGGCAGCAAGTAACACATACACACATATCTGGGTAACCTTACAGTAAACAATGAACAACAGCAAACAGCCTCATGCAGCAGTAGTATCGACATTAATGTATATTTGCAACTGCATCCATACAGGTGTGGTGTCATGCACATTGCAGTTGAATAGGTTGTGTTTGTTTTATTTTTTTAAAGAAACTAACAGTAGTGGTGCACACAGAAGCTGGAAACAGCAAACAACACAAACAGCGGAAAGTAATATACACAGCAATTCAATAACCCTGTATATATCATTCGCAGATGCATATAGGTATACAAGATCTGTGTTACTATGTTGTTATGCAGCTGCAAATCTACATACCATTGATAAAAAATATACATATATGCATAAAAACACACATGTCCATAATGGCAAACAATGAACAGCAACATCACAAAACAAAATTCAATACATGATAGTCCAATTATTCAGACATGTCATCTACCCATTATGATCAAACCATGTCAATCATACCTGTTTACGGGCATTGTACATATAAATTACAACTGCAATTGTATTGTCATACAGAGCTGCACATCTACTATCGGTAAAGAACATGTGATTGACTTTAAAGGTCTAACCAAGGAAAGCGTGCTGTTTGTCTGTTGGAATGAGGCTATTGGTTATTTTTATTTTTTTGTCATAAGGCGGAAGCCATGATGACAGCAGATGACACACCATGCATATTATTGTAGTAACAGCAAACAATATACAGACAGCTACAGTAAAAAATCACTGTGAAAGGTACTTTTATTATGGAGAATATGCCTTTTATTACTGTGACTAGCTGTAGTACCTGCCCTATCGTGCAGGGCAGTATGTACAATGACATGGAAATGAAATGAAATTACAGTTGGTAATATACTATTATTATAGATACTTTATAAAAGACTAAGGAAACAATGTGGTGTAAGGATTGCATGAATGCAATAATTGTGGAGAAGTGCACTCTTATTGGAATATTTTGTGACTTAAGTTGCTCAAATTCTACCATCAACCAAACATACCATGAATTACTGTAATCCGCACTACAACGATTCTGTTATGACAAAATATAACGGCTTTATAAAATATAACAGCATGGGCACAGAGTGGGGGCTAGCAAGAAATAATAATAAATGAAAACAAAAATTTTTGAGTCATCCAGCCCAAGACAGCTCATGGAAAAAACCTGCCAGCCTTTTCTTTTGTTTTGCTGCAAAGGAAAAACCGAAAAATGCTCCACTCTGCTTTGTATGCATGTGTAGAAAGAGTTCAAATCATTGCTGTAAAGTCTATAAATAGCTCCCATTTTCACAACGTGCCCCACGTTGTTAAGAACAGTCTGCCACGGGACCGTGTCATTTCACTGTGTAGCTGCAGTCATCCCTCCTCCGAGCAAACCATCCAGGATATGCATAAAGACAAAAGAATAGAAAAGATAAATAGTTTCACACATACATAAATATACAAAGCAACCATCTGATACATTTTTTTACCATAATACCTTCCTTACCACCATCCACAGGTGCTGATCCACAATATCACAAAGCAGCAGTAGCAGCAGACAAACCTAACTAAAGTGCATGTGTTTGCCTATCTAAAAACCTCACTATAGACTACATTACGTGTTTTGCAATCCCCTCTAACTAAAAGTGTCAATCTATCTGCTGAACCTACCCTAGATAGTGCCACATAAAGCATGCTGTGTGTGAAACTTTCGTCCGGCAAATCTAATCCTACAGCCTTAAAAGTTTGGCCCTGGCTTTTGTTAATGGTCATGGCAAAGCAAAGTGCAATTGGAAATTGAAGCCGTCTAAATTCAAAAGGCAAAACCGAGTTACTCGGAATGAGAGGAATGCGTGGTATTATAATATCGTGTCCTGCATATCTACCGTGAGAAATCTTGGCCTCTACTGTGTTAGCCGACAGTTTAGTAACTACACACCTAGTGCCATTAGTAACCCTTGGAGGATCTAGAGAGCGTAGAATAGTAATAGGAGCGCCTACTTTAAGTAAGAGAAGATGCTGAGGTAGTCCAGATACCTCTAAAGAGTTCAAGAATTCTGTTGGAAAGTGAACAGCCTGAGATTCATCAGGTATGGTGTCCAAGGACCTGTAGTCACAGCAGTTACCAGGTAACTGCTCCACCAGAGTCATGTTGATGGAATGAGTGGTCTTGTTAAGAGGAGCAAGAATGCAGCGTTCAGAAAGCCAAGCCAATTCGCTAAAGTTAGAAAGCAAATCTGGATACACCCTGGAAACCAGTTCCTCCTTGCTATCCACAAAGGTTCCCATGGTGTCAGGTAGCTGGACAACATCAGATAGAGTGTCAATAGGAAACTTCCCATCTCCAATGGCCAATAGTTCTTCAACGAATTGTCCAGCTGCCACATCCTCACACAGGTGCACTCTCATGTTAGTGTGTAGTTGTTTAACCACCACACTGTCCCACAGATGAGATCACTTGAGGCAAGCATCAACAATGTTACCTCTAGTACCACCTTGAATGACAGGTAGAATCTGCCTGAAGTCACCACACAGTAGCATGCACTTGCCTCCCATTGGATTATCATTCCCTGTCAGATCCCTCAGGGTACAGTCCAAAGCTTCAAAAGCACCTCTGTTGGTCATGGGGGCTTCGTCGACTACTATGGCTTTAGCCTCTATGATCACCCTACATAGTGCAGTTCCTTTCTTGATGTTGCACATGGGGATGTCCGATGCATGCAAGTCCAAAGGGATCTTAAAGGTGCTATGCAAGGTACGTCCTCCAGTCAAGAGAGTAGCAGCTATTCCGCTAGAAGCAGTAGCTAATGCTATGTCACCTACAGACCTAAGTTTAGCTAGAATAAGATTGATCAAGAAAGTTTTGCCAGTTCCACCAGGGGCATCCAAGAATAACATGCCTCCTCGTCTCTATCTATCATGGAGCAAAAGGTGTCATAGACATCTTGCTGGTCAGCAGTAAGCAATGGAACATTACGATTTACGTATGCCTGTTGCTCTTCAGGATTATAGTCAATCTCCCTACGGTACACACGTGCAAACCTATCGCTATCCACTTCCTGAGGCTGGGGTAGCCCATACTCAGACAGTTCCCTACCTCCCATGGAAATAACTTTTTCCTGCAAGTCATTGAGAGCCACATTGAAGATGTCATCATTGAACTCCAAGTCATCATCCCTATGTTGAGTACATTGCTGGTGCAAGAAGTCCTCTGCCATTGCTTCCTTGTGGTTCTCGTAAATCTCCAGAGGGTTGGATGGTTCACACCAATTAAGGATCACTGCAAACAGGGTGCGAAGACTTGCAGGTGAGTTGCTGACTGATGCCTCTTCCATAGCCAAGTGGTACTGATTATCATCCTCAAGAAGACCTAACCTCAAACATGCATCCCTAAAGGAACTACAGAGGTCACCTTCAACAGTTCTCAAGTCAGCAAAAGACTGGGGTCCCCTAACATGATGAAGCAGCAATCGAAGGTAGAAGCATTCTCCCTGACGTGGACTGATGGTGTAGACTCTGCCTATAACTTGAGCCTCCTTAACTCCAGGATGGTCAGCAACATCCTTTCCCTGTTTTCTCCTGTTCCAAGTCTTCCTGCTCCACGTGTAGTACTGAGGCACTTCTTCATACAACAGAGTCCTGGCGAAATCATCAGATTGACAGAGGACAAAGAACTCTGTCAACGTAGTCTTCGGAGGGTCACCAGAAGCCTGTTCTCTTGCAGTCTCCTCAGTGAAATACACTCGTTGGCCATTCTCCAAGTGAACAGCAAGCTCTTCAACAGGAGGGAACCTTTCATGTGTGGGGAACTCCAGTATTCTCCAGGCAGCCTCGCTGCTGCTGATGTAACGTGCATTCTGGAAGTCTGAGATCTCATCCACCTGATCAGACCTCAGAGCAAAGGTTGCCTGATCACAACCCTTGTGTACGTATTTCAGTACATACTTGATGGATTTGATGGACACGCAAAGCTCGACATTACAGTGACAGTTTAAAGAACGAAGCAGAAGTTTGTTGTAAGGCACAATCCACCTGTTGTCAATCTCTTGAGTAACGCGAGACCCCATCACCCTCATATTAATGGTAGCCACTTGTCCACCATCCTCAGGGCTCCTCCTCCTGTACAGTGGGTAACTGTCTGCACGTAGTTGGGTATCAGCCTTGAACTGCTTTGGGTAGCTCTTACTGCAGCGGCCATCTTCCATGCAGGGTGAGTCAGGGTTGATGCTCCCACAGGGCCCATGTACCATGTTGGAAATCACGATCTGATGCAGCTCAGGATCAACCATTGGATCAGGGATCTCAGCACAGATGACGTCATCAATCTTATCTGGAGTGATCTTGTGCTCTGGAATAAGCCATTGCAGCAAATGGCAATGTGGCAAACCGCGCTTTTGCCATTCTGTTGAGTAGAGCCAAGCCCGTGGTTTCCCAAAAATCATCTCCTTTGTGAGCATCTCTAACAATTTCTTCACCTTAAGCCTAAACACACGGGCCACTAAGTCTGGACGGTCCAGAGGCTCTTGACCTGGTAGTAGATTGTTCCTAATCTCTGGCCAATTAGGATTGGTGGTCATGGTGATAAAGAGGTCGGGGTGGCCATACTTCCTAACGTAGGTCATTGCATCCTGCTGACGCTCATGCATGTAGCGTGGTCCACCAGTAAATGACGACGGTAGGATCACCCTACGACCAACATTCCTGGGGTCACCATCCCCATCTACCATTGCATCCCGCAAATCCTGGTAGCAATCAGCACGTAGTGCCTTTTGCTCACGCCTGAGAAACTGTAAGCGCTCAGTTTCAATCTTACAGTAGGCGTCAACCAGGAATTGCTGGAAAAGCCTTTTAGCCTTAAGCAATGCAGGCACTTTTTACCTGACCATGATGTGGTAGCGGTAATACACCATGGCTGTCAATTTCCTACCATTAGCCAATTTCAGGTTGATGTGCCATCCATCGGTGCCATAAGAAAAGAGTAAAGGATACTGTAAAGGATCATACCCCCTATGAAGTTCAGAAATGCGCTGCAAAGACCCATCCCTATAGTGCAAAACTATGTCCCTATTATTTACATTATCATTAGGCATTAGCACTCCTACCTCGTCACACATCGGGCTATTGTACCTCCTAGCATGCTCTCCTACAGGCCGTTTGTTCTCATTAATCACTACCCTAATATTTGCTGGCTCATCATGCTGCTCAAATATTTCTTTAGCTACCTTAATAAGTTGAACATAGTGATTATCGTCATGCAAAAGCTCAGTAATACCCCTAACTATGCCAAGCCTTAACCCATCAACTATCCCATATCTTGTAGCTACTTCAGTTTGCTGGTTGTCGATAAAATAAATTTGGGAAAATTTAGGAGACTCACCTGTTGATGGAACTAAACTACCTATACGATGATAGACTTGACCCTGTACTCTAAAAGAAGGATTGAAGCCAGCCATAGTTATCTCGTTACAGCCAAAGCTTGTCATTTGAAATGCACTATTATACTTACGTATGCTAGCTAGAAAATGTTTACCTGCTGTGTTTGTACCTTCATACAGGTGTCTCAAGAATGACTGGGGCTGTGGAAATGCCTCTAACTGGACATTACCCTTCAAGCAACAAAGGGATTCGGTCTCCTGGGGAAATTTTAATGCGGCGCAGTGTGTGCATTCTACACTAAGTGTGCCTACATCTGTAGTGTTGAAGAAGTTGTGTGGCTGATAGTTAAGCCCCCTAAAGCTTGGGTGTGTGCTTGCACGTACCTGTTGTCTGCGTGCTGTGTTAGCCTGCTGCTCCAGAGCTCTGTAGAGTGGATCAGCTCGAGCTTGTTGATGGGAAGCTGTATCTTGTTGTTGCTCCTCCCTCCTTGTTACTGGGTCTTCACGTGCAAGTCGACGGGCAGCTGTTTCACGCTGCTGTTCTTCTTCTCTGGTGGCCGGGTCCGCACGCGCAAGTCGACGGGCAGCTGTATCACGCTGCTGTTCTTCTTCTCTGGTGGCCGGGTCCGCACGCGCAAGTCGACGGGCAGCTGCATCGTGGATCCGTTCCTGTGATCTTCTTTCTTCGTCCTGGCGGGCCACACGATGGGCTTCTGCGTCACGTTGTCGTCGTCTCTGTTGTGAGTCCAGTTCACACCTAGCACTGGATGGGGTGGTAGCTCCAGTTGAAGCCTCCTGGCGGCGCAGTATTTGTCGTTCTGCTTCTTCCCGTCTCTTCTCTGGATCCAATCTTTGGTTCTGCTTGCGTCTCTTTGCTTGAAACGCACAAAAAGTAGACGATCTTTTTCGCTTAGGCGACATGCTCGGGCATGCTTACACAGCACATCAAATGAATTTGAATTAGAAATATCACGTGTGTACAGTTGGCAAAAACACATGCAGTACAGTGCGAAAAAAAGTGTACTGAAAAGGTGCCCAAAATGAAAAAAAAATTAACACCAGCTGGACTCGAACCCACAACCTCGCGCACGTAAGACAGGCACCTAAACCATTAACCTATCTACTTCACCACATTGATACAGCAATATTTTTGTCTTATAAAGACTTGTACAAATGGACTGAGATAGGTGTTTACTTGCGGTTTGCATGCGGTTTATAGAAAGAATTCAAGCGAATTTTAGTCTACACACCTGCCTTCAACGGCCCCTAGACGACTAACGATAGCTCGCATGAACTTTTCGAAAGCGTCATTGTTGAGCTCAATAATCAGCACTTCCGTGACGCCAAAGACGCTTCGAAACGCGCGGCGGTTCGAGAGTACAATGCGTGACATCAAATGGAATGCAGACAGACAGACGGACAGATGGATTTTCACTCTTATAATATAGATTAATGCGTGTACACTGATCATATCTGTACACAAGTGAACTCAAACTGGATCACTGTGTACCAACCTTTGAGTAGCACCCATATATACATACACTTCTTTATGTACACATATTCCACAATGTAATTCAATGCATTCCATACAACACAATGTTCATAGAAATTCCATAACACCAACTTTCCCAGACAGCTAAAGTCCATTCATCAACATACCAGACTACTCTAAAGAACATACACTATACCTGATGACAAATTACTGTAATAGAACAATCACTTATATCGTTAGGATAATAAGGGGTTTAAATAACATTCGAATGATCAAGATCCCACTGTATCTATATACCCTATATATTTGGCATAATTCATATGTAATGCTGTTAAATACTATTTGATATAGCATTTCGGAGTACAGGGAGTAAAGCTGGTGAAACAGGAGGTGGGTGGGCAGATTACAAGCTGTCTTCACTCCACACCACTACTATGACACATGGTGCTACTTATCACACATATAATTCCAATAAGCGCACACACATGTGCACGTGATGTAATTGCAATTAGTGACACTGACTCACTCAACTGTTGGATTACTATTTAACTGCAGCCCTACCCACGTTAATTTAGTTTAAGGTCTTAAACGTCATTTAATGTTGGTAGTAGGACTAATGGTCCTTGGATACAACCCCTGTCCTAGGATGGTTGTTGGGTTTGGTAATTGTACAGGTTCCCAGAGTCCCACTGCAGCACTTCCAGTATTCGCAAAGTCCTTTCTCCCTTTCTACGGGTATAATACTACAAACTTGAGTACTACACTGGTCTCATTTACCAACCAACCTAATGGCTTGGGGATGACCTGTCCATATTTACTAGTGCCATAGAAAGGTGAGTGATTAGCAAAACTTTCCCCTAAACCAACCCAATTGGGAAATCTGTAACACAACTGGTTCATATGTATGGTGCTAAACTGCAACATGGGAGGTCCATGCTAATGAAGATGCACAAAAGATACACTCACCCTGATGAGGATGCAGTATTGGTAGTAAGCAATGATATAACTGAAATACACTTATAGTTATAGGTAGCAAGCCTTAGACAAATTTATATTATAATATTATGTAATATCACAACTTTGGAGCTTGATGTCTAGTAAACATGGGTACCTTCAGCATGTGAAAAGACACTGAGTAGTCTCCCTACAATTAATGTAGCTATTACGGGAAACAGGCAAATAGCCCATAAGGTTATCTATCACAGTGTTGGAGCAAGGTGGATAGTGGTAGTGGCAATGAAAAAACCCAAGGGGCACACAGCCTGTAGTTGTGCATAGGTAATGTACAACTTCACAGCTATATTAAATCCTAGTGTCAACATTGCTAAAACAAAACGTTCCCTACAGTGCAAACCTTTTTTTTTCTTACCTGATATAGTTGGTGACTGTGCACAGAACCACTGTGATACACAGGAATAACTCGGGTACTTCACCTATGTATGCAAGCACCAAAGAAATATATATATATATATATTTATATTTATTAGCTTGGGTTCACTCTCTATGTGACTGTGAATATGCCTTATTTGAACATGGTTAGTAAAGCAAATATGCAAAGATGATGGAGAGTAGCATATCAGATTAACATATAGGCATGATTTAGCAACATGAGAGGACAAGTGAATGCTTCCATATAGTGATTGGTGTAGTCAGTGGACAACTTATGTGCCTAGATAATAGAGATCTGGGTAGGAAGGTCCACTGTATATTTTATATACAGTGTAAAATGCTCTAATGCAACATTCAACTAGAGCATTTGGATTGTTACATTTGCACCCTTTGGGTTTTTTGGTTGTCTGGTGTGCAGGGCTTTGTCCTAGATAGCACGTGGATTTTAGGTTTGGGAAATAGAAAGAGATCAAATGAGGTGATATTTAGCTGTTAGGTGGCTTCTTATTCCAATTATTACCTCGGTAAGTTAATGACACAATTTACAGCTGAGCATATGGTTTTACAGCACAGGTAGATGACCAACCATTTTGTATTCTACCCACCAAGCTGCATAGCACTCTACAATAACAGTACTTGCATTATTAAGTCACATACTAACATTCGTTTCTTGGTTATCAATAATTCTGCAATTGGGAGAGTGGTATATGCCTACACAAGATAAGTTATAATAATGTAGTTGGCGTACTGGTATTTCCGACCAGTCACAACAACTATAACCGGATTGAAACTTTGACATTATGACCTACCAAATAAGTTCCCAATAAACACTACATATCTAAACTACTCACCACCATTTATCAATGGCTGACCACAGCACATGTTGGTCTGTCAAATCATGTAAAAGACAATACCTATTAAGCGCTGAGTAGGCAGTAACAGTAGCTGGTTTTCATACTACTATTGGGTAGTTTGCAACAACAAATTAGGAGAGAGAACACTATACCAGCGCTTCCCCAGGTTCTTCAACAAGCAAACATTATCTTATGCATGCATGGCAACCACCAAATACACGTATACACTCAACACATTCCTCACATATATAATTATATTATGCTCACACTCAACACATTCCATGATTGCACAATTGTATCATTGAGCTTCCCTGTACAATCAGCGCATTCCAGACGACACCACGCTCACCTATACAACTCAGCAAATTCCAGATAGCACCTTGAGTAGAAGAAATCTGCTTAATAGTTAGAAGTATATCCTTTTGGTACAGCATTTTGCTGTTGTTTTGTTTATTGGTTGCCTGAAAAGAATAGGATGATATCCACCTCCTTTTTATTAGCCACTGGCATCACATGATAGTACTCATAGCGTAAAGTGCCACTAAATAACAAGTTTGGCAATGTTGAAACAAATCAGTGTAGTAAGAGAACATAGAAAAAATGATACACAAAATAGTTAGACTGATATAATAGCAACCGTAGATGTAGCCATACAGTTTGATGGAACTAAATGGGTTGTTGATTTATATTTCACTTATGACAACTTAATGCCACTGTGGTTGGTTGCCTATGAGGATGTGGGCTGTATTAACACCATAGACAACAAAGTCCCCTCAAATATTTCATTAGATCCCCTGCTAATATCAGTTCAGATAGCTGTGATAACTAGTTTAAAATGGCTAGTGAATTTGTGTTGTGTTCAGTTGTTTCTCCCATGGCACTTCTCAAGACTGACCAAGGCTGCATGTGTTTGTTGTGCTAATGGTAAGCCCTGAATACTAAAAACAATCAGACACACATTTTATGGCTTCTCATAGCACTTTTAAAGGTGGCTCTTTCACCTTATATACATGCACAAGTAGCTATTTATCTAGCCTGTTCGCAGCATCCTTGGTCACAACTTTAATTTACACAGCACTTTAGAGGCCTATCAATGTACCAATCATTGTCCCATGCACACTGGCATGGGCAAGTATTCACACTATCATAAAACTGACATAGATACATGGAATGGGCTCACCGGATTCGAAGTAGTTGGCGCGTTCCCAGACTGGCTCTTCCTGGCTGCCGTCTTCACTCCACGCAGCTACTGCTATGACACGTGGTGCTACTTATCACACGTATGATTCCAATAAGCGAGATTACAAGCTGTCTTCGCTCCATGCCAGATTGCAAGCAAGAGTACAAGGGATTCTTGGGTTGCATGACACACTACCATGTCATGCACATCTTGCCAGTGGAGCCAATACAATTGTTTTTCTTCACATTTCTCTACTTTCATCCACTGTACTGGACCCTTAAACATATTAAGAAATAAACTTAGACTTGGTTTGACCACTGTATTGTTGATATACATACAGTCCCTCCCTTCGCCACAAGACCATTGTAAATTCACCATCTTCCGTAGGCTTGTAACTGCATGGCTGCAGTACCATGTTTCAAGTTGTCATGGTAGATACATATAACATGAAACCGAATCGAATCTAGCTGTACATGGACATTTTTGTCACTTTGATGGCACTTCATGTGTACTAAAGTTTCTTGGTCTAAAGCATTATGATGCAATATAATTAACTAACCACAAAACACAAAAAGTATTATATCTACTACACAAAACAAAATCTGACAATATCACATACACCAACCTATCTCACTATATAGTAACAATTGCACACTATTTACAAGTGCTTATATAAACAGTGTGTGGGAGTGTCAAAGTGCCATGCTGGGTTATAACTACCATAAAGCTAGACAGAGCAGCGCTGCTACTGTATGATATATTAGTTATCACACAGTGATAACTAACTTAACACCCTGTTGCAAAGCCACTCAGTCTTGTTTGTGATATCATAATAACCACGAATGGCATTGTTTACCAATGGAAAAAAGAACCAAATAAGGAAATATTGATACAAAACACACCAGTACAGCACTTAAACCTGCTAAATCTTACAAGAAAGCTGCTAATCCGTTATACAGTAACACCACAAGTTACCGATATGATAGTTTAATAAAATTAATGTCAAGAACAGTCTGTGCCAATTTTCGCTCCAGCAATCAGTTCCAACGGTCACTATGGTGAAGAACTAACTTCTTTCAATATCCGCTAGTTTCATCGTTCTATCTCGGACTACGGTGGCCACTTGTTGGTCTTTTTTCCTCTTGCACACCATTCACCACCACCATACCAACTTCTGACAAAGGCGAATCATACCTGGAACTGCTACTTTGCAACACCACCCTTCGCTACAGTTCGTAGGCAGTATGTAGGGTCTCTTTTGTAGCTACAAAGTTGAATATCCACACAATTTGAATGAAATCTTGAGCACAGTGACAGGACAAATTCAAACTGGAACTTAATTGACTACCCCTGTAAACTTTCTCATACTCCTGCACACTGGGATAAAAAATAATCATATCCTGTATACTTGGATATCATTGTTATTACATTTGTCCTCAGCTCCACCTCAGACTTGTGTAATAACAATGATATCACCCTAGTAACAGGATATAACTATAACTTAATGTATGTTATATTGTATTTTTACACTTATATGCATGCGCGTTAAGTATCATTAAAATAGCGCTGGTGCAGTAAACAGAGTCATAGTGAACTGTGCTACAGGATGGATACTCAAGTACTACACCAGGTCCTGGAAAACAATTGTAAAAATTTATTAAAGAAGTCATATAAGTAGTAAGAAATTTATTGGAACTCAAAGGAATATCTTTTAATCTGACAATTCAAAATTGCTTTAAATATCCAGAATAATTATATAGTTACTATCGCTAGCATAATTTCCCTATTTTAGCATATTCATAGTACATACAAACCTAACAAGATTGTGTTAACTTATAATATGTATGTGCAAATGTACCTTTTGAGTCTATTCCACAAGGAATATACCTAGCTCTGGGGATCTCAACAACAGGATTCCTTTTGCAACAATATAAGTACCTTTCTTCTTTAGTGTATGAAACATGAGGAAGATCATTAAGTGGGCAGTATGGACAGGAAACAAATACAGTGGGTTTAGTGGCTGATGGTAGATAAAAATCCATTAGTTTATGTAGACTATTTTCTAACTGTAGGAGCAACTCTTGAAAGCTTTCCAAAATTGAGTGTTGCAGTTCTTTTTCCTGCCAACATGACTCCAACTGACTGACAATTAGTTTAATCTGAGAGAATTTATGATCATAGACAAGACGGTAAACTTGAAACTTTCCCAAAGCAAACTGACCAAGGCCATATTGAATACTAAATATAAATACATATATAATAGACTATGTGTTTATATACATATAGGACACTTACTTGTGAATAGCAAATCCGTTTTCAACTGACCATGATATAAACCTGACTAGCAGTTGGTTCAGAACACTCTCTGGAAGGTACTGGTCAGGAAAAGAGTACAGGAGTACTTGATCTTTTTCATTTGGTTCATACGAGGAACTTTTGGGATCACAAATAAGTAAAGAGGGAACAATAAATAACTTTCTTCTTGATTTGGGGAGTTCAGATTCCCCTAAAAACTTTGTTGTACTTGGTACTTCTGCAAGAAGATCAAACTTCTTCATTAGCGCAATCACAGCAGTTTTGTGATCTTGATAACCACCTTTCTCTAAAATGTGTTCTAAGAAATCCTCCTGTAGGATAGCATGAGTGCTATACCTCTTCCAAGCATGTTGAAGTGAAAAAGCGTTAGGAACCGAATCATGGGCATTAATAATTGTAGAAAACAAATCAGACAACCACTGGGGAGAAATAAAAACTAAATTAGAGATATCAGGAACATCTGGGAAATACAAGAGAACACCACGTTGAGAACAATATTCAAGTGCAGCACTAATAGCATCACTGTCCTTATCACCGACAATTCCAGCGTCATTGGCTAAATGTGTAAACACTGTAGTGTTTATTAAATTGTCTCCTTCTTCTACTTTGTCCCCGATTGATTCTTCTAGTTTCAAATAGCTAATCGGACGTTTCTCTTCAAGAGCTGGTGTAGCTGCTTTTAGCACTATCAGCTGAAACCTTGCAATAGCAGATCTGAACTTTTTACGGTTTTTGTTACTGATTAGATGAAATGCTTCTTCATTATTTTCAGGTAAATGTTCAGCATATGGTTTGTTAAACAGTGACTCACGAATAATAATCACTACATTGTTCTGTTGTAGGATGGATAGTTTCTCAGCATGAGTACAGCAAATAATAACGGTAGGTGAACGTCGAGACATACACCCTATGGGAATAATGGAAGTTCCAAAACGTGCACTTATTGACTGTAGCCAAAAGTGGATAGCCTCAAGGGTTGTCATCATCCCTGCTGCTTTTTTTCTTTCTCTAGTATAGTGTAGTTCTTCACGAGGTACAATAGGATGATCCAACTTCACTGAAGCATTAATAGTCAGGACTATTACATCATGTTTCTTTAGAAACAAAAGCTGAAAACTGAAAAATCTTAGCTGACCAGCAAAGTCTGAGATGGAAGCTTTAGCTAACAACCGTTCAGATTTTTTACCAAATGCTACTTTAGCAGCTCCTCTAATGCTTTTTTCTTCATTTTGAAAACTTAAGTCAACCTCTGAATTACTGCATGAGTTTTTACTATCAAGATCTGGTATATTTGATATAGGATCATAATGTAATCCTTCTTGTAAATTCTCTTCCTCCACCACAAGATGTTCAGCAATTGCTGGTTTGATGAGGTTTTCCAGCTTTTCATACAGTTCTCTAGTGTATTCTTCATCCAACAAGGTTTTAAGTTCTGCTGCTGTTGTTTCTTTCCAATCAACAACCACAGATTTATCCAATTTCAATAGTTCTTGTGATGCACTTTCATTGGGTTGTTCTAACCAACTGTGAAAATAATTCACCAAGGCACGGAATGTTAATGTTGTTCCTATTGTTGATTTTTCATTTGGATGAAATGGTTTTCCTAACATGGTACGTACAATGCTGGTTTTTCCAGCACCTTCAGGACCAACTAAAGTAACTTTGTAGAAACGAGAAGCTGCTTCACCTGAAGCACACAGTTTATCATATTCAGTTACCAAAGTCTTGACAAAGTCCAATGGAATAATCTTATCAGCAGTAACAAAAAGGCCAGCTTTATGTGAACAAGAGAAGAACCTTAGGTGTTTATAAGTACCATCACTGTTACCATAATGCTTCTCCTCCTATTTACATGATCATATTATGTACATAACAATTCCGGCTAATAATGTGACATAACTACAGTAATTATTATAGTAAACCATGGCCACTAGACATGTATATACCTATCAACTTTTGCACGTGTTACACATAAGTGACTGGGCCTGCAAAAATAGGGCATTTGGGAACATAAAAATTGCCAAGTTTTTTTTTAAATTTGATGTATCATAACTTTATATTCCATGAATCTGTAGCCATGAAATTTTCAGCAAGTATTAAACTTTTAGTTGGCATTGCAATTCAAGTTACAGAAATATTCTATTCCAGTACTGAAATATGACATATTATGTGATGGAATGTGCAAACATTCCCTATTTTTGCAGGCCCAGTCATATATTGCTATAGTAACTTACTAGTAATTCAACCCCAAAGTATTTTCCTTTTAAGGTAGGTAAAGATCCCTTGTATCTGATTACAGCTTTTGGTATGATATTGTAATGATCCAAATTAACAAGTACTTCATCATCAACTTGTAATGCTGTAATTAGTTGCAAAATGTTTAAATTGTTGACAAACAGTTCAACTCTGGCAGGTTGATTGAGTGGCAGTAACAATTGAACCATAGCCGATGTGAGTTTAGCAGTATCATCAGACGTGCAGAATACTTTGACACTAGGCTTATCCATAAGGAACCATCCATGCTGTCCTTTAAATACAACAAAGCTGCCCTTTGGAACAGTTTCTGTTGCCAGTAATGTGTGTCGGTGACTGTCTTTAATAAGGAAATGACCCTGTACAATTAATTATAATTAATAAATGAACGTGTGTCATTTTCACCACTAGAATATGAAACTGAATATACGTTTACAGTGTAATTTTTAACTATAATAGGCACGTTTTGTAAAAAGGGTACTGTTCTGCAAATGATGAGAACAGAAAATTTTTTCTACTACAGTAATTGTAATAATATGCTACTACCAAGAAGTAAGTTTGCACAGTCACATGCACTAGTACTGGAAGGATTGAGCTATCCCATACTTTGGTACCCTGCGAATACAGCTAATAATTTTAAGCAGTGGTACATCTTGCAGTACAACAAACCTGCAGCAAATTAAAGTGATTTTTCTCAGTATCATATATACAGCATACATTAGACTTCAACAACACAGAGATCACACTTTGGGGAACCACTAAATATGGCAATTATGAGTGTCCATAATACTGGCAAATGCATAGCATTTATCAACACACACAGCAGTGTGTTGTGCGGCCCAAGAAGCCGGCACGCCACACCATGAGTATATTAACAAGAAGAAAGAAAATGTGATTTTCACACCTTTGTAGCTCTGTGATCCCTTATCAGATTGAAACCAAATTTGCTACAGAAGTGCCGGCTAGGTAGGGGAGTCTACATTCCATCCAAATTGAAGAAAATCTCTCTGAACATTTCCAAGGTATGAGCAGCCAAAGTTCGAGTGTTTCTTCGTTGTTTGTTTCTTTTACTACTTCTTTTTGCACACTTTACAAAATCTGCCATACAATGCAAACGCGTACTCTGATCAAGGTGAAATTTGGTATACTTAAAGGGCTTATTACGGCAAATCTCAGAACCAAATTTTATAGGAATCTGATGAATATTCACAGAGTTATGACCTATTATTTCCATAAAATAAGGTCAAACTTCTGTCATGCTCACAGGGTGAACTCCTCAGGGGAATGAGTTGAAAAGTAATGCGTTATATAATATACATAGCTTAAAAGAGTGTTGAGTGATATGCGATTTAGTACAAGATGATCAATGACAAATGGTTAGCATTGCAACAGTTTGTGCTTTAATATCACTACACATATACGTAGGGTATACTATGAGCATCCCTGCATAGTCCATTAGCGTCATTAATGTTTAAAATGAATGAAGTGCAACAGAACTGAAGAAAGAGCAGTTGTGTACTTGGATGAGACTTGGGTAATGAAGAACTTCTATATACAGCGATTCCTCATCAAAATCAGCAGTGATAGTGAAGATGGTGATGGCGGCAATGGTGGTATTAATGACTATTCCACTAGCAACAGCAGCAGCGGCAGCAGCATCAGCGGCAGAAGCAGCAGCAGAAGCAGCAGCAGCAGCAGCAGATGGTCCAAGTCTTGTTCTGAGCTTACTTCATCTGATGTAAGATAGTTTGATATTTGCAGCATTGGTGTTACAACCTGATGTTGCCCAGGAATCATCAGGTAGCTAGGATTAACTCTGTGAAATACATGAAAATACAGATGAAGTGTAAGTGTGTGCACTTCAATAAAAAGTATTATTCCTTTATTATGCTAGCAGAAGTTGAACATACCACCCCTTGTATATTTGATCAGTGCAGGAGTGTCTGGAAGTCACTACGAGTACTATCAGCCCAAATTTATACAAACAGCATTATTTCATTTGTTGAAACTTTTAGAATTTAGTGGGAATGTGACTTCAAAAAACAAAATGCTGACTGGAAAAGTTGTGTACATGTGTTGCAAAGTGATGAGAAAAGGAATAAAATGACAAATTGACTAAATGGGATTAGAAGACAATGGGCAGCTGTGTGGTAAATGTGTATATACATGTTGTTTGGCTCACTTGCAGGTCCACAAATGCTGCAAAACAGATTTTGAGCTATTATAATTTGGGTTTTTTCTCTTTTGAGGCTGAAGAAGTTTATTTCCTGAACATGAGTAGGCTACTTATCTTCTAAATGCAATGCAACAGTGGCACCAGCTCTTCTACTCATGCAACTCTGTTTTACACACACAAAAACTGTTTTATTATTCTTTCAAAAGTGTATTACAGCCTCTTACATAACAGATAGTGAAATCGTGCATGTAGAGGGCGGGAATGTGACATCTGGCTTCATCACAAACATGTGTCAACAGGAACAACAAAGGACTGCATAGAGGCTTCCCCATTGAAAATGTATGGAGAAACTTTACAGCGTCATTACTGCAGTGTCTTACATTTGAATGAAGCGCTTTTAATATATTTTAAGCAGGTTGAGAGGCACTACCTAACGAGTGATACAGGATGCCTGTGTGATGTAACAATCACGAGTTATTAATTGTTTTTAAGGATTCAGCTCAATGTGTATATACGTACTATATTATTAATTTTAGCACTAAATATGCAAATTAAATATATAGTACATATATTTATTACAAGCCAATTATTCCCTACAGGTTAACCTGTTTGCAGCTGATCTCTCTACTGGGTGGCTTGAAATGTAACTGAACTGTCTATAGGCTAATTTGCTTGTAGTTGAACCGTCTACAAGATTCTCTCTACAGGGTGACTTGTTTCTACCTGAACTCTTCACAGGATTATCTGTTTGTAGCTGAACTCTCCACACGGTGATTGTTTGTAACTGAACTGTCTACAGGGTGATTTTGTTTGTAGCTTAGCTCTAAACAAGGTGATTTGTTTCTAGCTGATCTCTCTACACCATGACTTGTTTCTAGCTGATCTCTCCACAGGGTGACTTGTTTCTAGCCGATCTCTCTAAGGGTAACTTGTTTCTAGCTGAACTCTCTACTGGGTGATTTGCTTGTAGCTGCACTCTCTACATTGTGTCTAGTCTCTAGCTGATCTCTCGATAAAGTGACTTGTTTCTAGCTGATCTCTCTACAGGGTAACATGTTTACACAGTAGCTGAACTCTCTACAGGGTGGGTTCTTTGTAGCTGAACTCTCTACAGGGTGATTTGTTTCTAGCTGAACACTCTACAGGGTTACTTTGTCTGGCTGATCACTCTATAGGGTAACTTGTTTCTAGCTGATTTCTCTACAGGGTGATTTGTTTGAAACTGAACGCTATGCAAGGTGGTTTGTTTGTTGCAGCTGAACTCTCTACAGGGTAATTTGTTTGCAACTGAACTCTCTGCAGGATGATTTGTTTGCAACTGAACTCTCTACAGGGTGGTTTCTTTGTATATAGCTGAACTCTCTACATGATGGTTCCTTTGTAGCTGAATTCTCTATAGGGTGACTTGTTTCTAGCTGATCTCTCTACTGGGTGACTTGCTTCTAGCTGAACTCTCGATAGGGTGATCTGTTTGTAGCTGAACTCTCTACAGGGTGTAGCAGAACTTTCCACAGGGTGACTTGATTCTAGCTGAACTCTCTACAGGGAGACTTGTTTCTAGCTGATCTTTCTATAGGGTAACTTGTTTGCAGCTCAACTCTCTACAAAGTAACTTCTTCTAGCTGATCCCTCTACAGCATGACTTGTTCCTAGCTGAAATCTCTACAGGGTGATCTGTTGTAGCTAAGCTCTCTACAGGGTGACTTTTCTAGCTGATCTCTCTATAGGGCATGTTGTTTGTAACCAAACTCTACACAGGATGGTTTATTTGTAGCTGAACTCTCTATAGGGTGGTTTAGTTGTAGCTGAACTCTCTACAAGGTGACTTCTTGCTTATCACTCTACAGGGTGACTTGTTTCTATACAAACTCTCCACAGGGTGATCTGTTCATACTTGAACTCTTTACAGGGTTATTTGTTTGTAACTGAACTCTCTACAGGATGGTTTCTTTGTTGCTGAACTCTCTACAAGGTGACTTATTCTAGCTTATCTCTGTACAGGGTGACTTTTTTATAGCTGAACTCTCTACATGGTGACATGTTTCTGGCTGATCTCTCTATAGGGTAACGTGTTTGTAGCCAAACTCTCTACAGGGGGATTTGTTTGTAGCTGAAGTTTCTGCAAGGTGATTTTTTTTTATAGCTGAGCTCTCTACAAGGTGACTTGTTTGTAGCCTACAGGGTTACTTGTTTGTAGCTGATCTCTATAGGTAGCTTGTTTGTAGCTGAACTCTCTCCAGAGAGTGTTTTTTTTTGTAGCTGAACTCTCTACAGGGTAACTTGTTTCTAGCTGAACTCACTACAGGGTGATCTCTTCATAGCTGAATTCTCTACAGGGTGATTTGTTTGCAGCTCAACTCTCTACAGGGTGGTTTCTTGTAGCTGAACTCTCTACAAGGTTACTTCATCTAGCTGATTTCTATTCAGGGTGACTTGTTTCTAGCTGATCTCTCTACAAGGCGATTTGTTTGTATCTGAAGTATCTACATGGTGACTTGATTCCAGTTGATATTTCTACAGGGTGACTTGTTTCTAGCTGATGTCTTTACAGTGTATTTTTTTCTAATTGATCTCTCTCCACTGTGTGACTTGTTTGTAGCTGATCTCTATAGGGTGGTAGCTCATTTGTACAGGGTAACTTGTTTTTAGCTGACCTCTGTACAGGGTAACTTGTTTCTAGCTGATCTAAAAGGGTAATTTGTTTGTAGCCGAACCCTCTACATGGTGACTGATTTCTTGCTGATCTCTCTACAAGGCGACTTGCTTTGAGCTAATCTCTCTACAAGGTAAATTATTTCTATCTGATCTCTCTATAGGGTGCCAGCTGTTCTCTAAACTTTTGTAGCTGAACTCTCTACAATATGGCTTATTTGTAGCTGAACTTTCTACAGGTTGATTTGTTTGTAGCTGAACTAGGGTAATTTGTTTGTAGCTGAACTCTCTACAAGGTATGTAAATTGTTTCTAGCTAATCTCTCTGCAGAGTAACTTGAACTCTCTACAGAGTGATTTGTTTGTAGCTGAACTCTTCACACTACAGAGTAACTTTTCTAGCTGATCTCTCTACAGTGTGATTTGTTTGTAGCTGATCTCTCGACAGTTTGCTTTTAGCTGATCTAACAGGGTGATTTTTTCTGTAGCTGAAGTCTGTACATGGTGACTTGGTTCTAGCTGACACTCTGCATGCAGGGTAAATCATTTCTAGCTAATAATCTATCTACAGGATGATTTGTCTGTAGCTGAACTTTCTACAGGGTGAGTTGTTTCTATGTGATATCACCAGGGCGATTTGTTTGTAGCTGAACTTTTATAGGGTGAGTTTTTCTAGCTGAACTTTCTACAGGGTGATTTGTTTTTAGCTGAACTCTTTACAGGGTGGCTTGTTTCTAGCTGAACTCTCTACGGGGTGACTTAATTTGCTTGTAGCTGAACTCTTTACAATGTGATTTGTTTGTGGCTGAACTCTTTACAGAATGAATGGGCTTTAAGCTGATCTCCCTACAGGGTGACTTGTAATGGTCTGAATCACTAGAGCAATTTATTTGCAGCTGCATGGTGACTGTTCTATTAGAGTATCTTAGCAGTTGAATGCTCTATTAGGGTGACTGCTCTATTAGAGTATCTCAATCTCACTTTTGCTATATGTAGATCGTTTTCGAAAAGTGATTTGTTATCTGCTTCTTCTGTACTACTACAAGGACTTGCTATGATGATGATTCCAGCTACATACCGATTTTCAACTCATTGCTTTAAGTGGTTTGCCTGTTAGGCATGAAAACTAATAGTTGTTTATTCATAAAATTCGATCGCGCAATTGTGACACAGGTTGGGTTTTGTGTCATATCTTGATGGCCTTTTTATCTGGATTACTTTCAAACTACAAAAAGGCACTCTTACAATGGTAACTCCATCTACATAGCAATTTTCAGTTCATTCCTTCAAGGGGTTACTTGTGGGAATGAAAGAAGTTCAACTTAATTAATTTTTATGTCAATAATCAACCTTATTTTATGCAACTAATCCGCCATACCTCCTGAATATTCATCAGATTCCTACCAAAGTTGGTATTGAGATCATCTGTAATGAGCCCTTCAAGTGTGCCAAATTTCAGCACGATTGGAGCATGCATTCGTGTTTTATGGCGGATTTTGCAAAGTGTACAAAATGAAGAAGAAAATGAAGAAAGTAAAATAAAACTTTGGTCGCTTGTATCTTGGCAATTTCTTGAGTGATTTTCTTCAACTTTGGTATGTAGACTCTCATACCTGGCCAGCACTTCTGTAGCAAATTTATTTCCAATTGGATAGGGGATCACAGAGCTACGTAGGTGTGAAAATCGTACTTTCTTTCTTCCTGTCAATATACTCATGGTGTGGCGTGCCAGCTTCTTGGGCCACACAAGTTAAAACATGTCTTCAGAGTGACTCAGAATGTTTTGTACAAGATGATAACTGTACAATACATACATAAGTACAGTACATATGTGTGCAATAAAAAACAATGTAAAACATGTCATCTCCTACCAAAATATGTTTAAGTGACAATTACAAAATGAAAGATTAGATGTGCCCATTCTTAGATACTAGTGTCTTAAGAATTATAGTATTAGTAGCATGCTGCAGAACAAGAGAAGTGCTATCACTATAACTTGTTCAATGCTAAAGAGCAGGGAGTCTTTCGTATGTATGTAGTCATTATGTCATCATGTCACATATTCTCCACAGTGATTCCCTTATTCATTGTAATGAATAATGTAAGAGTATAAACTTACTATGCTTGTTATAAGCTCTACTATCCTGTGATGATTCCGCTGCATAGCTAGATCCAATACAGTGTTGCCGTCCTTTATCAAAGAATGGAGATAATACATATATGAACATCTGCTTAAAGATACAATGTAGGTATGTACATGTACAGCAAAGTTTCAAACATCCTGTTATAAAAGTGTTGAAATTAGGTACCTATTATATGTTTTTATTACTTTATGCTGCAAACCTTAAAAAGGCAACATTTTATGCTTAAATATACTCTTAATTTTCTTGCCTAATTGTCCATGTGTTTCATTTTTTAATTAGAGTACCATGTAAATGAAATTTTTGGCAGAAAAAAGTGATGAGTAATCATGATATAATCAAATTTTTACTTGTCATTTAAAAAATAATAAAATAGATGCTGGTGTTCATCATTTCTTAGAAAATTGTGTGCATAATATGCTTTGATCTTTGGAGGTTAATAAGGTGTTTAAAATCCACTAAGAGACCTGCTAGCAGGTTCTTAAAATGGTTAGAAACCTGCTAGCAGAAAAGACCTCAACCATCACAAATTTCAGTTTCGATCATTGATTTGCAATGCTCCCTCCAAGCATATTCAGCCTGCAGTGGGCGACCAGTCACCCAGGCCAACATGTGGTTAGCCAATCTATTTATTTTATAGGCAGACTTAAAAGAATTCGATTATGGGAGCTAATGTTGTATGAACTTTCGTTATGATGAACAGAGAAGTCCAGAAATATCATGGAAATTCTGTTTAGTGCCCATCTGTATTTAGAGTGTTTTAAGTTTGAGATTTTCGTCGTCGCCTATTAAACTATGGGTGGACTTTACTAAGACCTAAATGGATAAGCTTCTGACACCATACCTGTTCTCTTTGGTTCTTTGTGCTACTGTGGTGCCACTGAAAGCATAATGTGTAACAACTCGTTCCCATCGTATAAATCCACACTAGCTGCTTCCTTGGCACACGTGTTCTTTACACTGCTGTGATTCCAAAGGCACTGGCTACCGCTAAGCTGGTTTGACATTATCGATCACTGTCATTTCATCCAGCTGTGCCAGATCTAAGTCTAAGCTGTGAAAGGAAGCAGTGCAAGATTCGATTTTTTCAACACTTTGACAAAAGCACATTAATTTTAGTCTTCCATGATTATTTAAACATTGTGTGACGATTTCAGTACAACATATAACCTAATCCCACAATAACTCCACCTATATGCCCATACCAAATGCTGATACATTTTCTAAGTTGGTTAGAGACCACGACCTCAGAACTTTGTGTATTTTAAAAACCACAAGATCCTCATGCTAGGTCTCTAATTTACATATAAAAGGTGAGTAAATATTACTACAGTATTTCTATTGAATAAACGAGTGGCAGATGTAGGATTTTAAAAAGGGGGTTTCTGAAAGTTGGTATAGCTGAATAAGGCATCTGACAACATTTCTCTGCAAATGTTTGAGATTTTAGAAGCTCTGAGAATGGATTTTAGGCTATTTTTAGCTAGCACTTATAATAAATCCAATGCTTTAAACTGTAAATTTTATAGCTAACTATAGGGCAAATATTCTGACTACAAGCTGTAGCTTTGATTGCTCTATTAGAGTAGCTACTTGACTGCTCTATTAGAGTATCTCGATCGTTCTTAATTAATTCAGAGGGAGATGAAAGTGACTGAAGTGCTGCTGAGTGTTTAATAGCTATAAACAGTGGTAGTTAAATGCAACTGCATGCATGCAACTGAAATACAGTGGTATATAGTTGTTTGCTATGACAAATTGTAGTACAACAATGTATTATATGTATTTAGACTGCCACTGAGCTAAATGTACAAGTCCATCATTTCCTGAACTATCAAACACACCAGTTGTATCTAGGTGAGCTAGGGTTGGTACGCATCCAATATGCCCCAAGCATTCGACTTCTAGGGCACACGTGTAGAGGGTTGCCCTGGGTATTCAACTTTAGGGGACACGTCTAGCAGGTTGCCCTGAGCATTCAACTTTAGGGAACGTGAAAAGTAGTTTTTAGCATTAGGTTAATGTCATGTTCAGCTTTGGTTTCTCCTTCACTCCTGTTATATATATATATATATATATAGAAGTCACTTCAGTTGGACGTTTATAAGGTAGAAATTAAGGGAGGTGGGTAGCTGCCACACCAGTGGTACAGTGGTTATGAGTATGGACTATGAACCAAATACCCAGGTTCAAGCCCCAGCTCGGTCAACTTTTCTTTTTTTGCTTAATTAGGTTTTTCTTGTCTAAGTTCTTTTTTTTAATGCACATGACTGCTGGCACTATATAACCTGCCTTAATATTTATTCATATGAAAATAAAGTAATTGACCAAGCAATAAAATTATTGAAACAGCATTGCAAAAACCTTCTTAGAGCAGCTTTATAAAACATTCAATTAATGTACTCGAATAGAATAGACACATGAAATAATTTCCTGACTACTCTATTACAGAATTTTCTAATGCCCATTTCATTGACAAGTTGCATTTTCACAGGTACCAATAATCGGGTCGGTAATCAGCAGAAGCCGATAATCATAATCAGATATTGGTTGTAATGAGCTGTGGCCAGCAGATTATTAGTCTATTCAGCTACAGCAGCTGCAGGAAGGCAGATAAGGGTGGACATGGACACAATCATTTTTTAAAAATACACTTTTACAACTGTGCAAAAGTTAATTTTTTTATACCTAACCTTGTTCTGTACAGTAGTCTTTGCTTCTAGGCCCAGACATGGTCTTCGCAAGTAGCACTTATCCATTTATAAGCAGATGTGCAGAGGCTTTGCTTCTAGGCCCAGACATGGTCTTCGCAAGTAGCACTTATCCATTTATAAGCAGATGTGCAGAGGATTGGCTACATGCTACAAGTGTTATAGACCATGTTCTGTTGTACAAATGCTCTAGAAATCTAATGTAGTTATGTAACTGAAGAGATCCACCCTAGTTATGTAACTCTTACAGGAAAGATCCAGGAGCTCACATCTTTCAGTATAAGGCACAGGCACTTATACCTACTACGGTCCTGGCTGGTGAGAATAAGTTGGGGCATGCCAGCTAAATCTCTGTGAGTATGCATTAGATTTCTAAAGCATGTGTACAACAGTATTATGATGTATGGTACTCTATAGGGTGTAGCCTATCCTCTCCACATATGCTTATAAATGGATAAGTCCTACTCAAAGACAATCTCTGTGTTTGGAAAGGAAGACTACTGTACATATAAAATTATGTATGAAAATAACTGTAAAAGTGTATTTTGAAAATGTTCATGTCTATGTCTGCATTTATGTTTGACCTTACCCACCTTTTCCAACTACCCACAGCTGCAGTACCACTGCAGGGCTGATGTCAAAGGCTCTGGCATGCATACCCTGCACATCTGAACATTAGACTTGCACCGCTTCTGCCAGTACTTTGAGGAATAATAGGTAATCAAAGCATTGAGTATAATGCCAGCATAATCAAGACACATGGTAGTGTGTCGTGCGGCCCAAGAAGCCGGCGTGCCACACCGTGAGTATATTAACAGGAAGGAAGAAAACACGATTTTCACACCTTAGTAGCCCTGTGATCTCTTATCCGATTGACACCAAATTTGCTACAACATTTCCGGCTAGGTAGGGGAGTCTTCATTTAACATTTTAAGAAAATTGCTCTGGCCATTTCCGAGATACAAGCAGCCAAAGTTTGGGGTTTTTTCTTTCTTTTTTCTTTCTACTTCTTTTCGCACCCTTCGCAAAATCCGAAATATAACACGAATGCGGGCTCCAATCGGGCTGAAATTTTGCACACTTAAAGGGCAAGTCTCAGTATGAAGTTTGGTAGAAATCCAATGAACATTCACAGAGTTATGACCGATTATTCACATAAAATGAGGTCAAAGGGCTGTCACGCCCACAGAGTAAATCGCTTGAAGGAATGAGCTGAAAATTGCTATGTAGATGGAGTAACTATCGTAGGAGTGCCTTTTTGTGGTTTGAAAAGAATCAAGCTAAAGGCCATCGAGATATGACACAAAACCCAACCTGTGTCACAATTACGCGATCGATTTTTATGAATATAAAACTATTAGTTTTCATGCCTACCAGGAAAATCGCTTAGAGCAATGAGCTATAAATCGGTGTGCAGCAGGAATAATTATCGCAGAAAATTCTTGCAATGGTACAGAAGAATTGGATTACAAACCACTGAGTTGTGATTCGAAGCCAATTACGTGGAGAAAATGCGAAATCGAGATACTCTAATAGAACAGTCACTATAATAGAGCATTCAGCTATACGTTTTTAGTTTACTCCATTGTAAAATTATATACACTGCAAGTTATTTTGTAGGGAGTTCAGCTACAACAAGTCACTCTGTAGAGAATTCAGCTACAAACAAGTCACCGAGTAGAGAGTTCAGCTACAAAGAAACTACCCAGTAGAGAGTTCATCTGTATACACAAGTTTGCTAACCTATTGAGATCAGCTACAAACAAGTTACTTTATACAATGTTCAGCTACAAGTAAGTCACTCTGTAGAGAGTTTAGCTACGAAAAACACCACCATGTAGAGAGTTCAGCTGTAAACAAATCACCTGTGGAGTGTTGCTAGAAACAAGTCACCCTGTAGACAGATCAGCCAGAAACAAGTCAACCTGTAGAGAGAACAGCTACAAAGAAACCATTCTGTAGAGAATTCAGCTACAAACAAGTTACCCTATAGAGAGATCAGCTAGAGAAAAATCATTTTGTAGAGAGTTCAGCTACAAACAAATCACCCTGTAGAGAGTTCAGTTACAAACAGATAACCCTATAGAGAGTTCAGCTAGAAACAAGTCACCCTGTAGAGAGATCAGCTAGAAGAAGTTATGTACCTACAAGTAGAGAGTTCAGTTACAAAGAAACCATCATGTAGAGAGTTCAGCGGCAAACAAATTACCCTGTGGGAAGTTCAGCTACGAACACATCACCTTGTAGAGAGTTCAGCTAGAAGGATCACCTTGTAGAGAGTTCAGCTACGAAAAAATCACACTATCTACGAATAGATTACTGTGTAGAGTGTTCGGCTACAAACAATTCACCCTGTAGAGAGATCAACTAGAAGAAGTTATCTTGTAGAGAGTTCAGCTACAAACAAACTATCACGTAGAGAGTTCAGCTGCAAGCAATCACCCTGTAGAGAGTTCAGCTACAAACAAATCACCCTGCAGATAGTTGTGCTCCAAACATGTCACCCTGTAGAGAGATCAGCTAGAAAAAGTTATCTTGTAGAGAGTTCGGCTACAAAGAAACCACCATGTAGAGAGTTCAACTGCAAACAAATCTAATTGTAGAGAGTTCAGCTACAAACAAATCACCTTGTAGAGAGATCAGCTAGAAACAAGTCACCCTGTAGAGAGATCATCTAGAAGAAGTCACCATATAGAGAGTTCAGCTCCAAAGAAACTGCCATGTAGAGAGTTCAGCTGCAAACAAATCATCCTGTACAGAGTTCAGCTACAAACAAATCACAGATCAGCTGGAAACAAGTGACCCTGTAGAGAGATCAGGTAGTATAAGTTACCTTGTAGAGAGTTCAGCTACAAAGAAACCTCCATGTAGAGAGTTCAAATCCAAATGGAGAGAGTTCAGCTACAAATAGTTCACCTTGTGGAGAGATCAGTTGCAAAAAAATAACTCTGTAGAGATTTCAGCTGCAAACAAATCACCCTGTAGAGAGTTCAGCTCTGAAAAATTCACCCAGCTGATCTTTCTCTATAGGGTGATTAGTTTGTGGCTGAACTCTCTACAGAGTGACTTGTTTCTAGCTGATCTCTCTACAGAGTGACCTGTTTCTAGCTAGTCTCTTTACAGGGTGATTTGTTTGTAGCAGAACTCTCTACAATTTGATTTCTGTGTAGCTGCGCTGTCTACAAGATGACTTCTTCTAACTGATCTCTCTACAAGAAAAAGTCACCTTGTAGAGAGTTCAGATGAAAAGAAACCACCATGTAGAGAGTTCAGCTGCAAACAAATTACCCTGTACTATGAACAAATCACCCTGTACAGATTTCAGCTAGAAACAAGTCATCCTGTAGAGACATCAGCTAGAAGGATCACCTTGTAGAGAGTTCAGCAACATACATGTCACCCAGTAGAGAGATCGGCTAGAAACAAGTCACCCTGTAGAGAGGTCAGCTAGAAGAAATCATCCTGTAGAAGGTTCAGCTACAAAGAAACCATCATGTAGAGATTTCAGCTACACCCTGTAGAGAGTTCAACTGTAAACAAATCACTCTGTAGAGAGTTCAGCCATGAGCAAGATCACTATGTAGAGAGTTCAGCTGGAAACAAGTCTCCCTGTAGAGACATCAGCTAAATACAAGTGATCAGCTTCACCCAGTATAAGTGCTGTAAACAAATCACCATGTAGAGAGATCAGTTAGGAGGAGCAAGTCACCCAGTAGAGATTTCAGCTAGAAACAAGTCACCCTGTAGAGAGATCAGCTACAAACAAATAACCCTGCAGAAATATCAGCTGGAAACAAGTCACCCTATAGAGATATCAACTAGAAACAATTCACCCTGTAGAGATATCAGCTAGAAACAAGTTAGTAACCCTGTAGAGAATCAGCTACAAACAAATCACCCTGTAGAAGTATGCTCTAGAAACAAATTACCATGTAGAGAGTGCAGCTTGAAACAAGTCACCCTGAAAAGAGTTCAGCTACAAACAATGAGAATTTCAGCTACAGTTCAGCTATGTAAAAAGTCACCTTATTCAGTGTTAAATATTAATATTAAATCAGACAAAAAGCTATACAAAGAATTCCACAATTCCTGCAGTAAAGAAAAAAGAACAAGTTAAAAGGGAGCACCAAAGCCAGTTTATGGCCTGGATTTGTGGCTTGCAATACAAAAAGAAGTGATATCTAAACCAAAACAGCCAAGCTGTAAAAAAGAGTGTGGCAATCAAAAAGGCTATAGTGAAAAAAGATGTGAAATCAAAGGTGGCAGCCAAGAAATGGCTGTGATGGTAGGTTAATGACAATAATTTTAATTACGACAATTCAGGTGAATTTCATTGCCTCCTCTACTAGGAATCAGCACCAAGCTCACCTGAATTGTCGTAATTAAAATATTTGCCATTAACCTACCATCACAGCCATTTCTTGGCCGCCACCTTGGATTTCACATCTTTTTTCACCCTGGCTTTTTTGGGAGCAGCACTCTTTTTTTACAGCTTGGCTGTTTTGGTTTAGATTACAGCTTGGCTGTTTTGGTTTAATCAAAACAGCCAAGCTGTAAAAAAAAGTGCGGCTCTCAAAAAGGCTATGGTGGAAAAAGATCTGAAATCCAAGGTGGCGGCCAAGAAATGGCTTTGATGGTAGGTAAATGGTAAAAATTTTAATGACGACAATTCAGATGAAATTGGTGCTGCTTGGTCTTGGCACAAAATTCACCTGAATTGTCGTTATGAAAATTTTTACCATTAACCTACCATCACAGCCATTTCTTGGCCACCACCTTGGATTTCACATCTTTTTCACCACAGCCTTTTTGAGGGCCACACTGGTTTTTTTACAGCTTGGCTGTTTTGGATTAGATTTCACTTCTTTTTGCATTTGTATACCCCAAAGGGACCTTTTTAACCTATCTTTTTTTCTTTACCACAGGAAGAATAAAAATGAAGCAGATGTACTTTAAATATTTCTGATTCCATCAGTAAATGTACAAATATATATATATATATATATATATATATATATATAATGCATATATTTATTACTGAACTCTCTATGGCGGTTTCTTTGTAATTGAACACTCTACAAAGTGACTTCTTCTAGCTGATCGCTCTACAGGGTGAATTCTTTGTAGCTGAACGATCTACAAGGTAACTTCCTCTAGCTGATCTCTCTACAGGGTGATTTGTTTGTAGCTGAACTATCGACTAGGTAACTTCTTCTAGCTGATTTTTCTACATGGTGATTTGTTTATAGCTGAAATCTGTACAGGTGATTTGTTTGTAGCTGAGCTCTTTACAGAATGGTTTCTTTGTAGCTGAACTCTACAAGGTAACTTCTTCTAACTGATCTTTCTACAGGGCAATTTGTTTGTGGATAAATTTTCTACAGGGCAATTTCTTTGCAGCTGAACTCTCTACATGGTGGTTTCTTTGTAGCTGAACTCTCTACAAGGTAACTTCTTCTAGCTGATCTCTCTACAGGGTGATTTGTTTGTAGCTGAATTCTATACAGATGATTTGTTTGCAGCTGAGCTCTTTACAGAATGGTTTCTTTGTAGCTGAACTCTACAAGGTAACTTCTTCTAACTGATCTTTCTACAGGGCAATTTGTTTGTGGATAAATTTTCTACAGGGCAATTTCTTTGCAGCTGAACTCTCTACATGGTGGTTTCTTTGTAGCTGAACTCTCTACAAGGTAACTTCTTCTAGCTGATCTCTCTACAGGGTGATTTGTTTGTAGCTGAATTCTATACAGATGATTTGTTTGCAGCTGAGCTCTTTACAGAATGGTTTCTTTGTAGCTGAACTCTCTACAAGGTAACTTCTTCTAGCTGAACTCTCTACATGGTGGTTTGTTTGTAGCTGAACTATTTACAAGATAACTTCTTCTAGCTGATGTCTTTACAGGGTCACTAGTTTGTAGCTGAATTCTCTACATGGTGGTTTCTTTGTAACCGAACTCTCTACAAAGTAACTTTTTCTAACTGATCTTTCTACAGGGTGATTTGTTTGTAGCTGAATTCTGTACAGGTGATTTGTTTGCAGGTGAGCTGTTTACAGAATGGTTTCTTTGTGGCTGAACTCTCTACAAGGTAACTTCTTCTAGCTGATGCTTCTATAAGGTCAATAGTTTATAGCTGAACTCTCTACAATGTGACTTCTTCTAGCTGATCTTTCTACAGGGTGATTTGTTTGTAGCTGAACTCTCTACAAAGAAAGCTGATCTCTCTACAGGGAGGTTTGTTTGTAGCTGAACTCTCTACAGGTGATTTGTTTGCAGCTGAACTCTGGTTTCTTTGTAGCTGAACTCTCTACAAGGTAACTTCTTTTAGCTGATCTCTCTACACGGTGATTTGTTTGTAGCTGAACTATCTACAAGATAACTTCTTCTAGCTGATCTCTCTACAGGGTGATTTGTTTGTAGCTGAATTCTGTATATATGTGATTTGTTTGCAGCTGAACTCTCTACAAGGTAACTTCTTCAAGCTGATGTCTCTACAGGGTCACTAGTTTGTAGCTGAATTCTTTACATGGTGGTTTCTTTGTAACTGAACTCTCTACAAGGTGACTTCTTCCAGCTGATCTTTCTACAGGGTGATTTGTATGTAGCAGAACTCTCTAAAAGGAAACTTCTTCTAGCTGATCTGTCTACAGAGAGATTTGTTTGTAGCTGAACTCTCTACAAGTGGTTTGTTTGCAGCTGAAATCTCTACATGATGGTTTCTTTTTAGCTGAACTCTCTGCAAAGTAACTTCTTCTAGCTGATCTCTCTACAGGGTGATTTGTTTGTAGCTGAATTCTCTACATGGTGCTTTCTTTGTAGTTGTACTCTACAAGGTGATTTCTTCAAGCTAAAATATCTCTTTCCATAGTTGTATGAACTCCTTACAAGGTAACTTCTTCTAGATGATCTCTCTACAGGGTGAATTGACTGTAGCTGATCTCTGTACAGGGTGACTTGTTTGTAGCTGATCTTTATACAGGTTACTTGTTTCTAGCTGATCTCTTGAATTCTCTTCAGGGTGACTGCTCTATTAGGATGACTGCTCTATTAGAGTATCTCGATCTCACACTTTCTACACCGAGTAGGATTTCGCGTTATAACTCCGTGGCTTTACGTCTGATTCTTCTACACCATTGAAAAGCCGTTCTAAGATGATTACTCCCCTATACAGCAAATTTCAAAGCATTACCCCAAGCAGATTTTCTGGTAGGCGTAGCAAGTCAGGGGCAGATCCAGGAGCTGGCAAGTGGAGGGGCACAAACAGGCTAAGTTGTAGGAGCAGATTCTCTTGTATTTTTAAAGCAGCAAATAATAACCTTTTAGTATTGTCTTACTTCTTACTTTGGTCTTTGTGAAACCTTAAAAGCTGTTTTAAAGTTTAATACCGACAACACGATAATTATTTTTAGAGGCGCTTAGTACGTAAGAAAGTGTTAGGACAGGTGCATCCTCAAGCTGCTTTGAATTTTGTTTTAGGTAAGTGGTAGTAAAACGTGTAAGTTAAATAAATAATATTCATTATGTACAGACAAAGTTTAGTATTTCAATCAAAATAAGTAAGGCTCCTCCACAAAGGGAGTGGGGGCATTTGCCCCAAATGCCCCATCCTGGATCTGCCATTGCAAGTTATCATGTTTTATTAGCTAATCTTGATTGCATAATTGTTATGCACTGTTGGTTTTTCTGTTGTATCTTCCTGGTTTTTAGCTCAATTTCTTTCAAACCACAAAAGGTTTGAGGTTCAATAGTTAAGCTATTCACCCACCGATTTTCAGCTTCTTCCCATAAGCGGTTTAGCCTGTAGGCGTGACAACATATTGGTGTTATTTTTCGTGAATAGTCACTCATAACTCTTTGCCTGTTTACCGTATTCCAGCCAAAATTGGTACAGCGATGCGCCTTTATACCCCCCTTCTGTGTGCCAAACTTCAAGGCAATCGGATATGGCGTTCGCGTTTTATAGCAGTTTTTGTAAGTATGCGAAAAGAGGAAGAAAAATAAGAAGAAAAAATGAAGAAACTAAGCCAATTTTTGAAGTCGCATATCTCGGGAATGCTTGAAGCGATTTCGCTCAAAATTTGATTGTGGAGTGCTGAAGTTGGAGGGCATATCTACAGCAAAAATCGTCTTGTTTCATGAAGGCAACACAGAGCTACGGAGGTGTGAAAATTGCATTTTCGTTCTTCCTGTTAATATACTCACGGGTGTTGCGCGCCGGCTTCTTGGGCCGCACGACACACTACCGTGTGTCTTGATAAGATACAGTTTTGTGCATTTGCTATCAGAGAAGCTGAAACTCTCATATTTTGCATGATGCAATATGAGATACTGTGCAAACACGGTAAACATCAGATTTGCAGCTACTTGTAAAGGAAAGGTTGTTAAAGTTTGATATACTTTAATAGAACAGTCACCGCATGTTAAAATATACTGTTCACACATGTATTAAATACTCTAACAGAGCAGTCAAGACAAATTTTATATGAGCACATTTGGAGCACAATGATCAGGGTGGAATTGAGACATAATAGGGTAAAAAAAAACATAATAGGCAATTTTAAAAGTACAATAGGCTCAGGCCTAGTGAACATCATTACTAGTGCTGCTATGTTTATTGTATGTGAATCTGCAAAATAAGCTACAGTATACTTACTTTGTCAGTAATATCCACAGGAACCAGACTTTCTGTTATCATCCACTCTGCTAATTCAAGCCTGCAACTTTGCACAGCGGTATGTAGGATGCTTTGTCCTTTCTATAGATAGTAAAACAATGCTACTATATAATAATTACAATTATATTAACCAATGTGTATACCCCAGATGTATTAAAGTGAGTATCAGCACAACTATACTGTAAATGCAGGATATTATATACATACACAAATGTATGAAAACAAATCTACAGTTTGCAAAAACACTGTGTGTCATGAACACTGATAACTACAAATACACTGTGCTTTAACTACTACACTTGCTGTTCAGATACATTTCAACAACACAGTTGTGCTACACTGGCATGCTATATAGTACAATTGAGGGCCACTTGACAAAACCTGCATTTTCTATATGACTTCTTTTTTGTCTAGAAAAAAAACACTGGACTGTTGAATTTTTGCCTTACATGGTGATTGCTCTTGGAGTAATAGCAATAGGTACCAGGAAGAGCAAACTATACAGAAATTACCAATCATAAGTCAAAAATGCAAATGGTTATGGATTTAAGACTTGTCTCAATTGTACTGTGACAGTAACCATAAAGTTATATTATGTTCGCTTCATGAAACTACTTACTATCTATGCAGAGACGAATCTGGTATGGTACATACCATCATACTCATGCTACAATGTTAGGATATCACTCACTGAGTGCACAAACTCGATTGAGTGTGCCTTTTGTGTGGACTTGAACTTGAAAAAGAATGTTTGAGCTCGAAAGAACACTCGAGTAAAACTATAAGTGAGCACATATTGCTTACAAACTATTATAACCACCCTTAAAATTGCACATGACGAGACTAACATTTTCTTACATACCTCGTGCATATAACATACATATATATCTCAATTTTTACTCCATAATGTTGCTCCATAATCATGACTTGACCTATATGTCACCAATTATTAATGCACGAGTCATGCAGTTTCATTTCTTATTTTGTCAAAACACTGCAGTAGCGTGAGATGCGTAGTTAGGATACGTAATTCTATATTTGTGACTGGGCCTGCGAAAATAGGGCACATAAAAATTGCCAACTGTTTCAAACTTAGATGTATCATAACTTTGTATTCCATGACTCTGTAGCCATCAACTTTTCAGCACTTATTCAATATTTAGTTGGCTTTACAATACAAGTTACAAAATGGAAATATTCTATCCCAATACTGAGATATGACATGTTTTATGATGGGATGTAGTTTGTGCCCACATGCCCTATTTTCGCAGGCCCGGTCACATTTGTGGTAGCTATATTAGAATTTAGTAATCTACTCATGCAATTCTCAGCTGTCTATATAATGGGTTTTTGATATGAAGAACCAGCATTGTGGCTATCAAATCTTTAGACACACACAGTAAGACAAAAATAGCAACAGTAGTTTAACTGCTAGAGCAATTGCAAAGCAATTCTACTGTATCATTGCACTTTGCTACAGAAGGATTCCGTAATAGCAAGAGTTTATAATGGTGTAGGGAGAGTGTTGAACTATACTATATCCTGTGAAATATGAGCCCGAAAAGTACTATGGCATCATTCAAACAACTCAGTGATTTGTGTTGATTGGTGACTAATTATAAGTAAAGTGGGCGTGTACATGCATGTTGAGAGACTGAAGCCACAGAGTGAAAGTACATTGTAAAAGTATGACACAGTGCACTGAGGAACTCAGTACAAAGAGAAAGACACAGCGAACTAACCTCGAAAGCCATAGATATCAACTTCGCGTGTGACATGCCTCGATAGTTCTGATAGTGAAAGTGACACGTCTAGATGGGGCTTTAGCCGTAGGGATTCAATGCGGACCACCTGACCAAACAAAGAAGGTGTTAAATCTGGGCAATCAACAGCGGTCAGATTTACGAGAGGACACAAAGATATGCGGGCTACTTTACGGGCTCATTTTTCATTGCGTATAGCTAAGTTTGATACTCTCCCTAACACATTATAAACTCTTGGTAATAGATAATGTGATATGCACTGGGCATTAAATAGAAATTAACTTTATGGTAAGAACACTGCAATGCAAAGTAATACAGAGTTAAAGAATAATTATCAGTGTGATAACAGATGATTCTACAAGGCACAGATTGTAATGATCCAGGTATTAAATACAAATCTATTGGTATTTTGGTTTTATCTGTTTCACTGGAGGGTGAACATTAAGGACAGAGCCCATGCAAGGTATTTATTACAAGACAGCGGCGGAGGAAGTAGTTGATATGAGGGGGGCTGAGTTTGGTAAGGTGAGACCAAAAAAAAAAAAAAAAAAAAAAAAAAAGGTCACAACCAACTGACAAGAGCTTTTCACCTCACCAGCTACCATTTCTAGCTGATAAACTACATAAAAATCCTTTCATAGCTCGCTACACACTGACTACTTTATTAGAGTGACTGCTCTATTAGAGTATCTCGATCTTTACCACGGTTTTCAGCCCCACTCCAAGAAAGATAATTTCGGTGTGATATCATTCTGAGGGGGGGCTTTAGCCCCTTAGCCCCCCCTTTCTGCCGCCTATGTTACAAGATAAAATTGAAAGTGAAATCTTAAACTAAAGACAAATACATGAATGGCTCAGCGGTCAAAGCCAGGGAGGTCGCCTGAGTAAGGGATTTTGTTTTAGTTAGTTTAATCTGCCACATATTGTTCTATTGTTGTTCACAGATAAAGCTCCTCCCACATAATTATGCATTCATTGAATATATAAGTGAACCTTACACATCTGTGGTGCAAATGTGACCAGGGGCGGATCTAGGATTTATAAGGGGGGGGGGGCTAACTCAAGGTACTAATCTCTTGGGTAGAGGTGTGCGAAGCACACTTCCCAGCATGCAAAGCAAGCTGGAACTAGGGGGGTCTGGGGGCATGCCCCCCCAGGAAAAATAGATGCTAAAATACTGCAATTTGGAGACATTTCCCCATAAAAGTCATAATATTTTCTGCCTGTAGATATTTTATATACTGCCTTTAGATTATAGGTATGGCTCTCTGACTCTGAAGTATTTTGCTAATGAAAAGTTTGGGTAGGTACAAGCAACCAAGTACATGATGCACCCCTCTCACAATTGCACAACACTGAATAGGTGCATGTTAGAATAATGTTGAAAGTGGAAAATTTTGAAATTTGAACAATACAAGATTGAATCTGAGAGCATTTTCAATGGAAATTGTGTACCTGAATTAAGTATTGTCATACATATTAACTACACAAGTAGATGAATGAAGCCCTTTAAACAGACCAATGCACTTCATTGTATGTATAGGTGCAGGCAGATTTGGAAAAATTCCATAACAGAACCAACTACATGTTTCCAGTGAATGTTCTATTAGAGTAGTTAGCTGACTGTTCTATTAGAGTATCTCGATCTTGTACACCTCCAATGCTGATCCGAGTCCTTGTTACATTAACTTTAGCATAAATCCACTGATAATACCTTGGAAAATGTTTATAAGGTGGTTTTATGAGTATTTGTATT
Organism: Dysidea avara; assembly: GCF_963678975.1. Lineage (NCBI taxonomy): Eukaryota > Metazoa > Porifera > Demospongiae > Dictyoceratida > Dysideidae > Dysidea > Dysidea avara. Next base: position 24,193,734 of record NC_089272.1, on the reverse strand, counting down.
ATTAGTGAACATATAATTATGCTAAGACAAAATTTCATTATAATACTCAGCATATTGATCAAGTAAAACCTAAATATGAAGGGGGGGGGGGCTTCAGCCCCCAAAGCCGGATACGCCCCTGGTGACTGCTGACAAGCTCATTAAATCATGGTCACATTAATGATGTGAAGGAAAGCAGTTTAGAAGTACACAGGTCTATAAACTTAAAATTAATGTGGAGTCTTATTAATAGAAATGAAAACGATAGCCTGGTATCTTTGACCCAGTGATATTTCAATAAAGATGGCCTTACATTATGTATGATTTATCCATTACTATACTTTCCTTTGACTGATCATATCTATTCATGTGACTTGTTGGTTGATCATGCTGACAGGTCATGCTTTCTTTGGAAGACAATTTATTGCTATAGACACCTCATTTGTTTTTTTTATATTGTCATTAAGAAGAAAAGGAAGACAAAGACACACTTAACAAGTGTCATAGTGATATTGCATAACAGAGTGAACTTTGGCATCATAGGTCACAGCTAACAACTACTTTATAAAACATGACAATCATATTGCAACATATACGATCAGCAATATTCAATATTATTGTAAGGTTGCATTTTTAGATACCACTTTCCTTTATTTGCCACATAAAAGTATGGAGGATAGTAATTATTATATAATTATGATGACATCACTACATAATCAAGAGCAATAATAACCTGCAAAAATACAGCCACAATAAATAGACAATAACAGGAGTTAAAGCTCTAAGTTTCGATTAATTTATTACTCGATTAATCATCGATTACTAAATCGATAAACTAATCAATCTATACATAGTGAACACCATGCATATAGCATCAGCTACACTTAATCAATACTGTACACAGTATAGTAGTGGTAGTCTACACACCATCAAGAGTAACAGTATAGTGGTAAAAGGAGAGTTGAAGGAATGGCAGCAGTTGATAGGTAGTTACAATTAGTAGTTTAGCTGGCAACACTAGCAATCATTGTCAGCACTTACAGGCTGCAGTATGGCATGTTTATGAGCTCAGAATCTGTCATGGATGTGGTTAGCCAACTAGAGGTGTACTGTAGCATTGAGAAAAGAAAAGTGATGTAACTTTTGCTATAAGGCACAACAATACCTGGTTACCTATGGTGGTGTGGCCTCTATTACACAACCCAGACAATTAGGCACCACAAATATTTTAATACATCCTCCCTTGTCCAGACTACTCCATGTTTTGATTAGTTAACAAGATGGCTGCTACACAGAGTTTATCAGGTTGTTTTTCCTGTGATGCAGTTCTTTTCTTAGGCATAACAACTACAGTTTTCAGAAGTAAGAATATTTTAACACTAGTAGCAATACTTACACGTGCAGTTATATGGCTTCTCATAACTTAGTGCTTTGTGGAATAGTAATGAGAGGCTTTACATTTGTTGTAGACTTTTCACTTGGAATTTTTATTGATAACGTGATATCTACTATGCGATCAATCGATTACAAAATAAAAAAATTGATTATATTTTTTCATCAAATAATCAATATTACTGATTAACAGTGAGAGCCTAGGTACATCAGTATATCTCAACAGGTGGTTGTAAAGCCTTACAAGGTTTGTATTACATGCTAAACACTGTTTTCTCAGAAGTGATCCATGACCTTGCATGCTATAAAACAATTCCACACAACACACTGCTCACTTTCGAACTACACTTGGATTGATGCTGATGGATGCCTTGAATTCTAGGGTGGTTGTTATGTAGGATTCTGAACAGTTCTAGATGGTGGTATACATTTTTACAAGGCATATTTTTGTCATGAAGCACCAGAAAAAGTATTTTCACCACAATACAGATGGTAAATTTGAAATCAACATATCTAATTTGCCAAGGGTCACTTCTTTCAGCTTCACCAGCCAGAAAACTTGACAACTTTTGACTATAAGTGGTGCTGTAAACTCTCGAAGAATCCTGTGAACTATTACTTTTGTATGGGCTCCCTATGGGGAAATTCATTTCTCCAACTTTGATTTCACATATTTAAATAAATACTATATGAAATTTAATTTGGTAAAGTGCACAAAGCTTTGGCTACTAGATACTATAACAGTAACTTGACAGAAGTTTGTTGAAGGTGAGTAATTTGATCAACAATAGTATAATTATGTGAAATTTGATAGGTTGGAAATCTCTATTTAAAATATCTCAATCTCACTTTTGTTACACATACGTAGTTCGCTTTCTAAGTGCTTTTTGTTCCAATTCTTCTGTACTACTACAAGGACTTTCTATGATGATTATTCCAGCTACATACCAATTTTCAGCTCAATGCTCTAAGTGGTTTGCCTGGTAGGTGTGAAAAGTAATAGTGTATTTTATTCATAAAATTTGATCGTGTGATTGTGACACAAGTTGGGTTTTGTGTCATATCTCGATGGCCTTTACCTGGATTCCTTTCAAACTACACAAAGGCACTCCTATGATGGTTACTCCATCTATATGGTAATTTGCAGCTCATTCCTTCAAGGTGTTTGCCCTGTGGGTTTGACAGAATTTTGATCTTATTTTATGCAAATAATTGGTCATAACTCCGTGAATGTTCATCGGATTCCTACCATACTTGGTACTAAGATCTGCTTTAATGAGCCCTTTAAGTGTGCTAAAATTCAGCCCAATTGGAGCATGCACCTACAACAACACCAGATAAATTATTCAAAATCAGCCATTAGCAAACCTATTGCTGGCATCCTTTCAGTGCAATTATGTTCCAAAACAAACTGTTACAATAGATGAGGACATGATCCCTTTCAAGGGACACTTGTCCTTCAAACAATACATGAAGGACATGCCAACCAAAAAAGGAATAAAGGTTTTTGTACTAAGCGATGCCAGCAATGGGTATGTATACAGATTTCAAATATATGCTGGAAAGAGCATGGATCACAGTGTTGAGGTGGAGTTGTGTTCTAGGGTAGTGCTGGAACTCATGGAAGGCCTAGAAGACCACAGGTTTGAGCTGTACACAGATAATTACTACACAAGCCCACAGCTGTTTTCAACCCTCTACATAAAGGGTGCCAACTGCTGTGGAACAGCTAGAACTACTCGTAAAGGTTTTCCAAAAGCATTAGTGAAAAAAAAGATAGAGACCAGAGGATATTATGACTACAGATCAAATGGACCTCTTCTGGAAGTGGCATGGTTTGATCGGAAGTATGTCTGCTTCATAACCACTATACATCGAGCGTAGACAATTGAACCATGTACCAACCAGCAGCATAATCAGGAAGGGTCTCCTTCATGTCCTCCATTGCTCCCTGATTACCAGCAATACATGAGGGGGTAGACAGGGGTGATCAGCTGGTGGGCTATTATAATGTTGGGCGAATGGTGGAAGAGTTGTTTTTTGCACTTGTTAGAATGCTCCCTTCTGTAATCTTATGTGCTCCATGAATTGGCATATCCTCATCTTCACCAGGCAAAAGGATGACAAAATTTGACTTTTTGAAATTCTAGCTGGAGGTGGCCACTGCACTGATAAAAGTTGCAATGTATCTAAAGTTATATTATGTTTACACAACAATAAAACTAACTTTGTACAATTCGCTCCATAACTTCCTATCTGCTTGTCTGATTTACTGGGAATAAAACTTAGAGTGCTTTCTATTTAGAGAGGAATAAAATTATATACAAAATCATGTGATGGAGCACTTTAAATAGAACAAATCAAGCCATTTAAAAAGATAGTGTAACAAAAAAATACAGATTGTCAACAATATTAAGAAATCGCCTTGTTGCTCAAAATGGTAAGTTCCACACATTTATAAATTAGATAGTGCGAGGGGAGGCGAGTTTCCCATATATCATGCATAACGTTTCCTGCTTCCTGGAGTTCTGTTAGTGCTACAAACTTGCTAAGTAATACAATGTGTAATTTCATAAAATTTATGGGTTTTTAGGGTAGGCACTACATAAATTACTGTGGTCCTTAAAGGGTTAATGGGTAAACAATACCTAGACTCAACGTCTGTGTTGTGTTGCATCAAAAACCATTGAAATTAGAAGTAGTACATACAGATTCAACTATTACAGATACACCAGTTTATGGGAGAGAGTTGGAGGTTTTGTCTAGGACTAGAAAACCCAGCAGACATACCATCCAGGTTGTGAGCTAATATCGAATGTACTTTGGTGGAATGGTCCAAACTTTTTGAAGCAAGACCCTGGCACGTGGCCTGATCACCTGACACAGTATGAATGTACTGCAACTAATACAGAATTAGTGAAGAACTCACCAGTCACAGTACACTTGATAGTGTCAGGTGCAGAAAACAAAAATGCAGTTATAATTCTTGAAACCATTTTTGACCTGAAAAGGTAAACTTCCAAACTTAAGCTGTTGAGAGTGACGGTAACTGTTTTGAAATTCATCAACTTGCTGACATCTAAAGGCAGAACAGAAATATCAAAGAATTTGAATGGTCAGGAACTGGTCATAGCTCAACAGTTATAATGCTGTTTTGGTCACAGGTCAACAATTGTAATGCTGTGTTAGTCACAGCTTAAAAGTTACAATGCTGTGTTAGTCACCGCTCAACAGTTGTAATGTTGTGTTGGTCACAGCTCAAAAGTTATAATGCTTGTGTTGGTCACAGCTCAAGGATGTAGGCCATGTGAGTCACAGCTGGGCTATGTTAGTAGTGCAGTACTATGGGCCTCAATGTCATTGATCAGTGTTGTGTAGGTCACAGCCAAAGGAAGGGGCCTTAACCTTTTCTTATCAAAGTTGTTTTGCAAAACCACAGAAAAACCTCATGAAACGAACTTTTATGGTTTGTGTGATCTTTGCGCGATATGTGAGAACCCCACCCATTAATTAACATGGAACGCTATATACCATATGAATGCCCTCTTTTCCTTCTACACAAACATCTAAAAACCTTACAAGAAAACGCATAACTCATGCTTTTGAAGTGAAGAAAGGCGCGTTGTTATTCTGCACCATAGCAGCGAAAGATGGGCGCTGCCATCTTGTTATAAATCCCAGGTACATCATACTGTATATTCTTATAATGTTTAAGACATGAGGAACAGTTTTTTCTTAGTAAAACACACCATGATGCTCAGAGCAAAAGTAATCGAAATTTAAACAGATACAATTGTTTTTGATGCATTTTTGTGTGATTATAAGTGTCGATAGTTCCCCATACTTGTTCTTAGCGCTTCGCGTTAAACTTTATTAGACTATCATACGTATAGTATGCTTTGAAGTTTGGTCATTAATGAGGTATTTATAATCCAATAGATACCTGTGGGTAGGTATCTAAACTGGTTAGATACCAGTGACAAAATTATTTATCATGTACACCGCATGTTTTCCGGGCTACAACTGGGCAGTGATTATATAGACGCTGATGCCAAAATCAATTGTGGGGATCGATTAATACTCATGTGATTAGGATGCACGACTTGGATTTTGCCATGAAAACTACTCATACGGAGAGCGTTTTGTTGTCTTCGCCATCCTACGAGTTGAAAAATGTTGGGCTAAGGTGAAAACTAGTGCTATAGCTTATTCATCAATCATTTCCGTACGTTTTTGAATACGGACATGCCCCCATCATGAAGCTACCACTCTGCACAGAGTAACCACTCTACAAGCAAACTAACCTGTCTAGGCCCTTAGTGAACTGTGAAGTTTTTCCATAAACGATTCAATAGCACTGAAAGATTAAACTCACGTAACTGAAATTCTCCATGATATTTCTAGGATATATCCATTTATCATAACCGAATGTAACCAGAATGTACTAGCTGTTGACCCATAATCGAAAGTTTTAGGTATGCATATATAATTCGGCCAGTGGCTGCACTCTTATTCGTTTGGATGATTGATCACCCAGTACAGGATATCAGCCTAGTAAGTGTTACATATTAGCTGTAACATGGGGCATTCGGGCTTTGCCTGATATGTATGTCCCCTGTCCTCGGACAGTCGGGCATCCAAATAAAGCAAAGCCCTCATTCCCATGTTATCAAGACTCACGGTAGTGAGTCGCGCGGCCAAGAAACTACAAAGCGCACTCCCAATTAAAAGACGCGCGGCCACTACTGTGAGTTATTTACGTGTAGGTCCGGTTTTGCAATATTAGTCCTAAATTACGCAACATCTCTCAATAGATTTGTATTGCGTTACGTGATAAAAAATCTTTAGGAGTCGTTATAGTTTTCTTGCGACCTCGCTAAAATAAAAAAGTAACCATCGCAAAATAAAAAATAGGCGTATTTCACTTTATTTCTCTACCTTATGTTACAACTACTGTCACGTTATACCAGTCAACCAGTCAACATAGCTATGTTTGTATAGTCCATCTAGCACTGACATTATCCAATCCTGGTTTGCCTATACGCGTATTTTCTTCAATAAACCTCTAATCCCTACAATAACTTTTAAAGACACGACGTGGACACAAACTCTAATGCCTGATAAACAAGTTGTGACAGCATGCTGAACAGTAAGTTCCCTAGGGATGGCGTTTTAAGCAGAAATCTTTTAAATTCCATTTAGTACCACACCCCATGTGAGCGTTTATAAATCGCCAGTTGTCTTATATGGTTTGAAGAACAAAATCACTAGCGAAGGTGCTTTAAGCATACTCTTCAATTCTCTATTTACATGTAATTTTTAATAGATTAACCACAAAGGCCGATAAGGTGAATACAAAAGGTAACAAGCCTTTAGGGGTTACCACCTCTATGTAGTGTGTACCATGTAGCTTGTGTTGTGGCTTTCATTAAGTATTATGCACACACAAATGGTGCAACAAAATTTTGTAATGGATTGCTCGAATGTGGTTGGTGGTGTTGTGGCTCGAATGTGGCTCGTGGTTTGCCAGTGACCATGTATGAGTTGGGGTTGGTCCACACAACTTACACAATATTCAAATTTCATGATGGCCATGATAATTTCTTGCCATATGGTAAACATACAACAATGTGTAACAACGTTAATTAACATCACATCAAGACTTGACTAAAAATAGTTCCAACAATAGTGATGATTTCTTGTATGTCAGCATGACGATACTGAGACCTGTAAAAGAATAAGCAGGCACTGAAGTTAACCTTAAATTAAACACTCATGCAACTGACCTGGAACATCGGTCGCAACACCAAAAACACTTGTTTCGATATCTGATGACACAATCCAGCAGGCACTGAATTAAAAGAGAATGTACAAAAAATCAATATGCCGGGCTGTGTCAATAATAGCATGGATAATCGAAATGAGCAAAAATTATATCCCAGGCTAAGTGAATGAATAACATAACTGTTGGGTAAGCATGTTAAACCAGAACATTAGGACATTAGTCAAACCAGAACATTAGGACATTAGTCAAACAAAAGTACGCTATCACAACTTGGTCATAATACAATGTTTGTACCACCGGACTTCACACTGGTTGCCCAAAAATTGTGCCATTCCGGGACAACAGCATAATATTATGAAACAAATAGTTACTACAACACAGAAGGCTTACTGTTGCACTGTCTACACTGATATACCATAATTTAAAAACATAACAGGTGGGCATTAAATACAATACACTTAATATCTGGGTACTAGGAAAAAATCACTAACATCACAACATGTAAACTGACCTGGAAATTAACACCCTTGATGCCACTACAGTCTACACTGGATACTTGTTCGAACCCATCAACACTATGCCTGATACATCTGAGTAGACTGACCTGCAAATTCACATCACTAGTATACAGTGATAATTGATAACTGCAAAAACAACAATTGCAATAATACAATTCTTCTGTACGTCAACTGACCTGAAATTCATGACACTCAATACCGAGACCTGTAAAAGAATAAGCAGGCACTGAAGTCAACCTTAAATTAAACACACACGCAAACTGACCTGGAACATCGGTCGCAACACCAAAGACATCTGTTTCGATATCTGACGAAACAATCCAGCAGGCACTGAATTAAAAAGAGAATGTGCAAAAAATCAATATGCCAGGCTGTACCAATAAAGGATGAATAATCAAAATGAACTAAAAATATATATCCCATATGCAGGTTAAGTGAGTAACATAACTGTTGGGTAAGCATGTAAACCAGAACATTTGGTCATTAGTCAAACAAAAGTACGCTATCACAAACTGGTCACTGATAATTGATAACTACAAAAAGAACAATTGCAATAATACAATTCCTCTGAATGTCAAATGACCTGAAATTCATGACACCTCTATCTTTGTTCCTGCATGGTCTCAACTTACATATGTACCATGATCACATTCAACTGCTAGTGGATAAACCAGTATGACCAGATGGCCTGCAAAAACCAACATGCAGGTGTTAAATACAATACACATACCTAAAGCCTGGAATATGAAAAATATTATATAAGCATTATTCCACACTGATATAGTAATAGATTATAGGATGTTGTGGAACTTGCCTAAACGTGTAAACTGGACAACTGCATAATCTGGACACTTGGAATTGTCCAATACCTGATGAACCGCAAGTAGGTACTAATGACATTCACTTCAACATTTTATCCCAGCTGGGTGAATCTCTTGTAACTGAGTAAAAAGGTGTTTATTTTCCACCTGCAACCAAAGTTCTACATTTCTGTGGTTGGGTGTACATAAACTGACCTGGAAAATCAGTATGCCATAGGGGTATGGAAATGGTTCCTTTCCTTTTGTTGTGACATTACTTACAGCTGACTGGTAAATGATCATCGATGTCCCCATGGACCCCAACAATGAGTATACCAATAACTTCACAAGTTGGAATGAATTTCCTTTCAACATGTGGTGGAATGAATTTCCTTTCAACATCTGGTGGACAGGTCCAAAAACCCTATCGCACAAACACGGTGAATCAGTGTGTGGCGATGTGACACGTTGCACAAACTTCACTCCTCGTTTCGTTAGCATTCAAGACCGGCATATATCATAGAGTCCCTCAGTATTCTTGACTCTTACTTTTTCAAGCGTTGCTCAAGCGATGTAGTTTCTCACGAGGGGCTCGAGTTTCTCAGTAAAGTCGAGCCGATTAAAGTACGCCTCACCATTTAGTTACATTCTTAAACCATTCAATTTAAAACCACCTATCACAAGTGTCCGCTTAAGGTAATTAGGGACTTTCCACGAGATTTCCCCTAAATAGATCACGTGTTAGTTGTCAATCTGGTGGATTCTGGTGGTATACATGGTTCAAAAATGCGGTAAGTGTAGTATAAGCTGTCAATGAATAATTGTTTGTGCACTGCTAAACTAAGTTATTTTTGTGTGATAAGCATGCTTGAGGAAGGGTCTGGGGGACAAGACTAATGTTTTGACAGCAGTTGATAGACAGCAGTTGATGATGGCCAGGCAAAGAACTGCGAGAAGAACTACTATGATAGTATGATAGTAGGGAAAAATTCTCACCCCTATAGCTCTGCCTAGGGGCATTAACTAGCATTATCTACAGCTACTGTATTATGTTGCTGATATGTACATTCAGGCCAAGGATAAAGGTGAAACTGGTAGTAAGGCTCAATCCTATTATTCTGCTGAACAGGCAAGGGAGTCTGGGACTCTGGGGACATGCTCCCTCAGGAAAGTACAAGTACTACAACTTTTTTGTTTTAATTGCTTCATCAAGTATAAAAATTTCAGCCAAAAGGTGATGATCGAGCTCTGGTCTTATGCACTGGTTGGAGTGGTTGTATCGATACTGCACTGTGACATCTTTGAGAGGTTAGTACTGGTATTGTCCATGGCAAAACTATTCCATCTCCCCGAGTCTTGATGATTGAGTCCTCCATTCCTTTCTCTGCTGCTCCAATCCTGAAGTTGTGACCACAGTCAAAAGGCGACGATCAAGGCTCTGGTCTTGCATCTATACTGTACTGCAACACCCTTGAGGGGTTAGTACCGGCATTGTCCATCGCAATACTGTTCCATCTCCCATATACAAGTCTTGATGGTTGAGTCCTCTATTCCTTTCTCTGCTGCTCTAATCCTGAAGTTGTGACCAAAATATTAAAAAATGGTTATAACATGATAAATGATTATGATGATAACAATTACAAATGTATTTATAGCTGTGTAGCAACTGTGAACTAATTAGGCACTTGCAAGTTTAATTAGGTGTCTGAAGCATTTAACATGCACAGATATGAGATATATTCATCATGTACAGGCAGTAAAGATAAATTTACTCTAATAGAACAGTCATACTACACCGTAAATTCATACTTCCGAATTTACGGTGTTATGAAACAATCATTATTATGTATGGATTTTACTGACTCTCCAAGATAATATTCTGCATTAATGTTAATTGCTCATTTCCAAAAAAATTACCTTTTAAACCAAATGTAGAGTCTATCACTGACAAAAATGAGTGATATCCACCCCCAAAACACCTTCGCTGTAAAAAAGGCGCGCCCAAGAAACTACAAGTACCTGGAACCCAATGTAAAAAACAAAAAGAAAAATCAGCTTAGCTGAAGTGAAAAGTAACTGGTAACTTAAAGAGCTGATATCTGAAGCGGCCAAGAATACAATTACTAAAGTTTAATCCACGCAAGAACACCTTGGCTATAAAACAGGTGTATACATGAAAGTAACTGGCAACTGAAATGGCTGATATCTGAAGCGGCCAAGAATGAATGGTCATATACAACTAATTCAAAAATTTAATACTGAACCTTTATAATTCAGCTGTGTTCTATATTCACTCTTGCTACATCGTAAAGTAACTCTAATTGGCTGGTAATTTGGCCGCCTTTTTTGCTCTATTATACTGACTATTAAAAAAGGCAGCCAAATTACCAGCCAATTAGAGTTAAAAGAAATTACTTTACGATGCAGCAAGAGTGAATATAGAACACAGCTGAATTATAAAGGTTCAGTATTAAATTTTTCAATTAGTTGTATATGACCATTCATTCTTGGCCGCTTCAGATATCAGCCATTTCAGTTGCCAGTTACTTTCATGTATACACCTGTTTTATAGCCAAGGTGTTCTTGCATGGATTAAACTTTAGTAATTGTATTCTTGGCCGCTTCAGATATCAGCTCTTTAAGTTACCAGTTACTTTTCACTTCAGCTAAGCTGATTTTTCTTTTTGTTTTTTACATTGGGTTCCAGGTACTTGTAGTTTCTTGGGCGCGCCTTTTTTACAGCGAAGGTGTTTTTTGGGTGGATAACTATTACTTGTACCATGGTCAAAACTAATTCAAATTTGACTGATTTTCTTATATAGGATTGCTTGCAACAATTACTTGTGGGTTTCAATTACACCATGATGAACATTTACCATCAAGCAGCAGCACTTGTACAATAAAGAAAAGATAAAAGCACAATAAAAATCCTAAAACATAGCACTTAAAAGTATTACAAAAGCACCTAACAGCATACCTATAGTGCAACCTCCCTTATCCGGATCTCTTTTATCCGGGCACCTCCATTGTCCGGATAAGGTCTAGGACAAAAAACAGTGTTTTAAAATAATAATAATGTAGTCAAGATATTCAGTTGAAGGAAAGCGGAAAAAGAAAGTTGCTACACTAGAAATGAAACTTAAAGTAATAGAGCACGAGAAAGACAAATCACAAAGAGCAGTGGCAGAACAGTTCGGCTTAGCAAAATCGATGATAAGTGATATTTGGAAAGATAGAGAGAGGATAAAGAAACATGTAGCTTCGTGTGCTAATCCAAAGCAGTTTGCAAAACAGCGCTGCTTAGTAGTGAGCCATTGTTAGATGATTTCGACAAGGCATGTTATTTGTGGTTCTTGCAACAACTTGGAAAAGGTGCCCCGTTGTCTGGGCCAATAATTTGTGAGAGGGTAGGTAAAAACAGTGGACCCGGGGACCAAGGACCTGGGACCAGGGGACCCATGGAAATTCAACTCATCTTTAAACTTTTTACACTTCGCAGTATTTTATACTTGTACTAGGTACATCTGCAAGTAGTCTTGTATGCTCATTGTGCAGCAGGCAAACAATTACCAGCTAAGCCAAACTAAGCAAGTTCCAGCAGCTCTTCATACATCATGATGCATTTGCACAATGTTCCTAAACTACTCTAGTAGCTAGGCGGCATAATAGACTAGTATGCTTACTGTGTAGCAGGCAGTGGCCTATAAATGCAATCAGCTTCAGATACTTTTTCAGTGGCATTTATAATTTCTAATTGGTGTAAACATCGTGCAAGACACAGCGAGGGAAGAAAAAGTGGATTGGCCATGCAAGACTACTTGCAAAGGTACCTAGTACAAGTGTAGAATACTGTGAAGTGTAAAAAGTTCCAAGATGAGTTGGATTTCCGTGGGTTCCCAGGTCCTCGGTCCCTGGGTCCACTGTTTTTACCTATCCTTCATGAGAAAGCATTGCAAATTTTCACTGTGTTGTACCCAGAGGGCACACAAATTTTCAAAGCCAGTCCTGGATGGTTTCAGAAGTTGTAGGTGTCATGGTATCAGAGGGCTTTCACTTCAAAGTTAAATACTGTCAGCCGATACAGCCGCTGTGAAATCTTTTTGCACTAGTCCCAAGGAAGTCATGTGAAAGAAAGGCTACAGTAAAGAGCAAGTTTTTAATGCAGATGAAACTGGATTGTGGTGGAGGCTAATGTCTTCAATGTCTCTTGTAGCCTGTGGAGAAAAGCAAGCTAAGAATTTCAAGCAGTCTAAAGATAAAGTAACATTGCTGGCTTGTGCTAATGCATCAGGAACATGTAAGTTTCCATTGGCATTTGTCCACAAATACAAAAAGCCACGGTATTTTAACCACATGGATATGAATAGCTTGCCTGTTCATTACTATAAACAAACAAATGCTTGGATGAATACCGCCATGTTTGAAAGCTAGTTTCATAACAAATTTGTTCCTCACGTGAAGAAGCACTGCAAAGACAATGATATTGAGTACAAAGCATTACTACTTTTAGACAACACACCAGCCCATCCAAGTGAAGAAGTCTTGAAATCTAGAGATGGAAAAGTTGTTGCAATGTTTTTACCACCCAATACAACTGTCATACAGCTTACAGATCAAGGCATTCTTGTTGGCTTAAAGAAGCGTTACAAAAAAATTTTGTTACGACACTTGATTCTCAAAGATCAGTCATCATCACTGTCTGTACCTGATGTCTTGAAGCAGCTGACTATCAAAGATGCCATTTATTGGTCTGCCAAAGCATGGGATGAAATAACTGTAGAAAATTTGAAAAGAGGCTGGAATCAACTGTTTTCCAGTTGTGGCGTCAGTGGTAATACTACTACCAGTGGTATTGATAATCATACTGAAATCTCTATAGGCCCTTCTTGTTCTACCAGCACTAGTGACACCACAACCAGCACTGTTCCTTCTATCACTACTACTGAAAGCATTGATAATGTATTTGATGTTGACACCAACAATGCAAATTTTTACGAGATATTCAATAGTTAAGACTACTCAGAGAGTAACGATGGATGGCAAACTCCAGAATAATGGCTTGCTGAAGATGCTAATGATCCAGGGCATCAAATGCTTTGAGATGATGAAATTGTTGCAATGGTAAGGCATGAAGAACATGATTCAGAAAATGAATCAGATTCTGACAGTGAACAGGAACAGCCAACAATCTCCCATGCTGAAGCTTGTAAAGCATTTTCAATTGGTTTACAGTGGTTGGAATCACAAGAAGTTGAGCCAGTTCATCTGTTACTGGTTAAACAGTTGAGGGATGTAGCTACAAAGAAAACTTAGTTCAGTCAAATTTATTAACATTCTTTAGTACACAAAGTAAACAGTGGACTGTACATGTGTGCAACAATGTACTGTACATGTATACAATGTATGTTTTAAATGCATAGCTACTGTGACTAGCTGTGTATTGTGCTGTACAGAAATATGTGTGTCAGTTATGAGTATTAATGTATTTTAAAGATTGATTCTTAGTTATGGAAATTTCTGAGATACGGACAGCAGTTGGTACCAGACCGCCTGGATAAGAGAGGTTCCACTGTATATTAGCACAAATAAAAGATTCAATCATCAAGAATTTGTTCCAGGTAACCTAACTTCCTCTAAGTGGTTCTCCCCTCCGTCTTTATAACTCTGGACAGCATCTCTTCCTGAAACCACTACTGAGCACCAGAAAATGTACATCCACTAAACATGATGTTGGGTATGGTACCAAAACTGGGGATAGAATTATTCTTTACCACTTGAGTTGATACTGATACCATAGCTGCAGAACTATCACCCTTGTCGTAATTAGACCAAATGTTAGAAACATCTAACAATTGCTTTTAAGAAGGACACTTGTACTGATGGAGGACCTCCATAGACTTGTTCCCAGTGCACTGTTGTACTAACTTTTGGGAAACAACAGCATGAAACATAGTAGTAGTCCCATAAGCTCGTAAACTGTGGTTTGTATTGATTTGAGATATACCGGATACTTGACACATAGTTTTCAATATACAATCGAACCAATTCTTACCTACAGGCACACTGGTGAACCAAGGCATTGATGGATCACTAGGCAATTTCTTGACCGGTCTCAAATAAAAAGTATTGTCACTTTCTTTTGCTTCCTGTGGAACAACTTGGAAATACTTATCAAGAATCTTTACATGACATCTTTTGTTTCAAGGTGTTGTTTCAAGGGGTACTTTCATACTAATAGACAACTTCGTTATTCAAATTTAGTGAGTTGAACCTGCCTTGGAAATTTTTGGAACCTAATTCACTGTACACATAACATATCCGCTCCATACCATCAACAATTCTGTGTTCCCACTTAACCCTTAATTCCGCATAATCCAGAAAACTGGATTCGATAAAAAACAAATAGAAAATGCACAATACGTTTTCCTATTTACATAGGAAGTTACAAACAAGTATATCTCACGAAGCGTTCATCTGATCACTTCGAAAAACAGATTTTATTACTTGGCAAAGAGTAAGCTATCTGCCTGTATATAAACTTTCAGCATACAAACAAGGAACTTACCCACTACGACGTGCTGAATCATTTTGCATCCTTCCATATTCATATCGTCATTGTGTTCATCCGACAGTGATGATATCATGTGATATCTATATATCAACTGAATCACCATCACGTGAGGAGTAATATGACACCAAGCAAAAGGCGATACAACAAAGTATGTCCGAATTAATAAAGTTTAAGTTATTAAACACAGTTAATGTTGTGAAGCGTAGGCCATGCAAGTATCCAAATATTAGCATGCAACAGTGGGCTCTAATAAGAACAACGCATGTGCAGCATCGTGAGCAGAACACATTGGCAGTAATTCATACCTGTTGTAAGAAATCTCCCCACCCTATCCCTACCCACTAAATAGTTCACAAACTTCACTATAAGCAGGTGCTCTATGTTAATTGGCATTGTATGCCAGCAGATAACAATTCTAGTTAGTATTCCACTGTCAATAGTGGTACTTATGTATATTTGTAGTGTAAGCAGTGGAGCAAGTAGACACATAATGTTGTTGTACTCCGTACTTCACTGTGCCTGCATTCAATTACTCAGAAACATTTACATGAAAGACTATTTGCTATTATATGCATTTTGTTGTGAGTTCTTCAGCTGCAGGTCTGACCGGATTCCTTCACCGTGCCAGCTGCTACCACAAGTAGAGATTGCTATTGAGGGATGCTCGCAGTTTAAATTTTTGTCAGGAGAGATGCTCTCTTATCCTGCCTGCAGTCACAGACAGGCCCTCTAGTTCAGAGTGTCATCAGGAAACCAGGTTGCTAACAGCTGCTCGCCTCTCCCACCCAGATCAGTATCAGGAGATGTCTCCCCATCCAAATTGCTAACTAGAGACGCTCTCTCAACCAGATCACTAGCTGAAGATGCTCTCCCATCCAAATCAGTATTAGGAGACGCTCTCCCATTCAAATCACTAACTAGAGACGCTCTCCCAACCAGATTGCTAGCCAGAGACGCTCTCCCAACCAGATTGCTAGCCGGAGACGCTCTCCCAACCAGATTGCTAGCCGGAGATGCTCTCCCATCCAGATCACTATCAGGAGACACTCTCCCATCTACCAGAAGACACTTGCTGTCATGAACACTATCACACATGACCCAGCTATAGAGTACCAACTAGCTAACCACCATAGAGGGACCACAGTGCTACTATCAAGTGTTGATGCTATTTCAGACAGTGCCACTCTCAACAGTGGATTGTGACAACTCTGAGAACAATGGTCACGTTCTGACTATTGTATCACCTGCGCACAGGTGTTGATGCTGTCACAATCTGGCTAAAGCCACATGACACCAATTAGTGTTGCTAACAGCTGCTTGTTTCTCCCATCCAGATCAGTATCAGGAGATACCTTCCCATCCAAATTGCTAACTAGAGATGCTCTCTCAACCAGATCACTAGCCAAAGACGCTCTACCATCCAGATCAGTATTAGGAGACGCTCTCCCATTCATATCGCTAACTAGAGATGCTCTCCCAATTGGATTGCTAGCCGGAGACGCTCTCCCATCCAGATCACTATCAGGAGACACTCTCCCATCTGCCAGAAGACACTTTCTGTCATGAACACTATCAAACATGACCCAGCTATAGAGTACCAACCAGCTAACCACCATAGAGGAACCACAGTGCTATTATCAAGTGTTGATGCTATTTAAGACAGTGCCACTCTCAACAGTGGATATTAACAACTCTGAGAACAACGGTCACGCCCTGACCATTGTATCACCTGCGCACAGGTGTTGATGCTGTCACAATCTGGCAAAAGCCATGTGACACAAATTAGTGGTGACCCGCAGGTCAACACATCACCTACAGCTGCTATAAGCAGTTCGTCCATTCTCCTTAGAGGAGTCTGAGACAGCAAGGGGCCTCACTTAGGATATCTGTCTTATCCACTAGGTTCTCCCGTTTGCCTCTATTGTAAAGAGTTTAGGACAGAGACGCTTCTCTGCTCTAAACTCTTTCATTACCCAAGCATCAATAATCCAAAAGTACTTCCTACTTTGGCCCGCTGGAATTACATAACCTTGCGTAGGCCATATACCATGGCAGATGAGGCCCCTAGCACTTACCAAACCCCTCCTCAATCAATGGATTGCTGGAGGTGAAGAATGAAGATCTGAGGAACAGACCACATAAGTAGGTGAGTGGTAGCGTAACTAAACATTAATGGCCTTCTGTGCATCGTTATGTGAAGAAGATGGAGGGATAGTTCTTTAACTCTTTCAAAGTGAAGCAAGTATCTCTGAGTTGGACAGACATATGAGACCACTCAAACCAAACTTTAACATTGAGTAAGGTGGTGTGTGTTGTTTTTAGATAGCTTTAACAGTTTTTGTGTCATAGACTTTAGTTTTAAAAGGCATGCATGCAATCCAGTTTACTGGATTATACGTTTTTAGTGCTTGTGTTTTATAAAACAGCTGCGGGTTTAAGGATTAAGTTGTGAGAACTTTAAACCCCATTGCCCCTTTCCTCCCTTTAACCAAAAGTATTTTCTCCACTGTAAAAGAAGACCGCTTGTAACAGGCGCCAAGGATTTTCAAGGTTCATCACTCTAGTTTTCCACAGCTGATCCTCGTCTTCAACAAATAGGGATGGGTTCTCTTTGTTTTCTGCACCAATTACCCTGGCATGTAACCTCTTTAACAGTGAGTCACAACAATTCTTTAAGGGCTTAAATCAGGATCTTGAAATAAGTTGACCACATTTCCTGAAATCCTCATGTATTTTTGTAGTCCACACAGCAAGAGATATAAACTGTGGGGTATAATTCTCACCATTTGTTTTCCGTGTTTCATTTACAAACTTGCATAACCAATTACAAGTGTTGTTCTTTTCAGTAGAAACAAAAATGTCGTTGGGACACTTCTCTCCAGAGATCAATACATTCTTATTATTAGCTGTTCAACAAGATTCAAAATTGCAATAAACCCACTCCGTGTTCTTCGCTGTGTTCTCAGGCACTTCACCTCCTTTCTATTGTTCCAATACATTACTATCTACTTGAAATGAAAAATGGCTCTCTGCTATCACTTCACCAAGTTCACCTTTTCCACCACTGGAACCTTGTTTATCCAACTCTTTAGATGATAGTGCACCTTGTTTATCCAACAGTTTTGCTGTAGATGATGAGACAGTGTTCGCTCCTTGCTTGCGCTTTAATGTAGTTCGCTCACCTCTAACATACTTGTTACCAATCTTTGTCCCATATAGGTGTTACTGATTAGTTATCCACCACCGTCATCTGATGGTGGTGGGGTTGGTAGTTGTACAAGGACTCTGTCTGCCGTGGGAAAACCTAACCAAAATTGTAGGCTGGGACTTAAATTGGGAAGTTATATGTATATTAGATGGGTTGGTGAATACTTTTGAGTGGCAAAAGGGGATTTTTCAGACTTTTGACATAGCTTGGGTGTATCAGGCATCACTTAGTATACAGGGAGGCAGACCCTATTAGAGTCCTCACACTATCACATCCCGACTAGTCAGGATGGAGATGCTGAATCATGGGCAGGCGCAAACCTGCCACCTTGTACTCAGCCGTGCCTATACATACTCACACTTAACTCTGACACAGGATACTGTTTAGGCATATAGGGAAAGTATTAGCACTGACAGGCTCCTGCCAGACTGCATTAAGACTGGTTATATATATATAATATATTTTTTGGTAGGGTATATGCTGACAGTGGATACTTTTGGTGGCACATAGAGGGTAGCATTAACACTGACAGGCTCCTGCCAGACTGTACATAACACTGGTAGCCCTGCTTCTGTGACTTTGGATAGCATTAGCACTAACAAGCTATTGCCAAAATTCACATCACGCACTTATGTGAATATTTCTGACTCGCATGACACCTGCAGTGAATAGAAACTACATGTGATGATAGGGTTAAAGTACACATTCCTACGTAACCTACAGTGTATCAAAATAATGGATACACAAATTCTTATGGAGTTAATTAGCTGAAGGTATTATATAGTGTGTTTTTTTTTCAATTTTAATGGGACCTCATTGCTGTTACAGCTGCATGCACATATTAGCAGCATGAGCTGTGGTTATTGCTCTCTGAACACACTAGGTAACGCCAACCAGTCCTCCCATTTTTTGTGCTCTTCTTACTACACACATTGGGTTGCTCAAAGCCTTGACTGGGTGTCGATTCCTCAGGCATTGTAATTAACTTGCTTGTTTCCTGCAATAACAAACTATACATATAAATACACAGCCACATGTATATATAAAGAACACATCAGATACAAGGTACGCTAGTATGCGATTGTGGTTTTGTAAACTGGGGGCCCTTTTGGTGACAGACAGAGTAACCATTGTACAAACCAATGGGATGGGAGGGAGAGATTATTCCTTTTGTCCTCTGTCTGTGGCATGATGGCTCACCCTAACAACTAACAAGTCACGCTGTTCACACTAGGAGGCACGTGTTGAACGCTGCACATGTGCAAATTCCAGTTAATGCTCACTAACATTTCTAACCAATGCATGCATAATTAATAGCTCCTACATTAACTTGGTTTAAATGTACATGTAAACCTCATTTAATGTAGTTCACTCACCTCTAATATACTTGTTACCAATCTTTGTCCCACACAGGTGTTACTGATTGGTTTATCCACCACCGTCATCTGATGATGGTGGGATTCGTAGTTGTACAAGGACTCTGTCTGCCGTGGGAAAACCTAACCAAAATTGTAGGCTGGGGCTTAAATTGGGAAGTTATATGTATATTATATGGGTTGGTGAATACTTTTGAATGGCAAAAGGGGATTTTTCAGATTTTTGACATAGCTTGGGTGTATCAGGCTATAGAAAGGCATGGGAAATGACTTTCCACCCAAGCAGGACCCTGGGTTATACTACTACCTATACAAGCCAGAGTAAACATCTTTAACTGACTTTTCACGTATACAAGCAGCATTATATAGAGCACAGACAACATAATATAAATGTACACGCGTGTATCCCATATGTGCATGCATGTACACATCCGCAATATGAGTATCTTCATACATGCTCTAAGCACTTACAAGTTGCAGGGTGGATTAAGTGTAATAATACTGTGGTAGCACCAGGAGCAGGGTTGATATCAGGATACAATTGGAATAGACTCCCATCAGTACCAGTTGCAGTTTAGCCAGGATGCACCATTAACGCTTCTGATGAAGCAGTACAAAATTTGAAGATACATTGAGTATGTGTTGTGGCCAAACACGTGATTGGTTAACCATGGGTGCGAACAAAGTGGTCCCAGTGTACTAATTCTGATTACTAAGGAATAGGAAGCCTATTAGATAGATAGCCTCAGTGATGTATGAAAACATAGTTGAAAGGTAGCCAGCATGCTACTTAAGTATGTCAGCAGGCAGTCTTCTTCCATACAGTAGTTGAAGGGAAAGCTGGCGGTGGTGATTGACAATCTAGTTTGTGGGGTGACTGTGGTAATGATTACATCTACATGCTATTGATATAACATCATTGGAAGGTTGTGGTGCTAATCATTAAATTATTTTACTGACAGTGGGCATGATAAGAACAGCTGTTGTACGACTAATCAATGAAGCGAGGGATAATAACGAATCAAACGTTCATTTTTATTTTTTGATTTGAGGTTCTCATAAGTCTTGGTTTCAATTGAAGATGTACAGGTCTGCAAGTGTAAAGGGAAGTCATTAGTAAATGAAGATTGTTATGTGTGTAGCAGAGAATATACCCTTGTTGTAAATCTTAGGTAAATGGTTCCTTTTCGATAGCTGGATACTTGATCCAACATGAATCATCATCGTAGAGGGTAGGTTGATAGCAACGTTTCACTAAACAGAAAGAACATGTTTCCTATCTCATCTACATTTCAATCAATCCACAATATCTCCTATGCATGGATGGATTGATGAATGCTGTGGTATATTGTGTAAGGTGGCCAAATTTGAGTTTACTGATAGGTGATAACTGCTTTCTGTGCATGGTAGCTAGTGCAGATGGTAAAGGTGAAAGGAGGGTACCGTAGGCTGACATTGGTATATATATATCTCATTTAAATTGCATATCATGTATAATTACACATACAGGAGCAAATCTACAGTCAGACCCCATGTGGGAAATCATGCGATATGTAACTATGGCAGCATGGGAAAGGGATTTGAATTGGAATGTATTGTAGAACATATAGTATTATTCTCACTGTAGAATGTACTTAGTTAAGCCATTTAGGTTTAGAAATGGGATGGAAGTCAAGACATACCTGCCTAGTATAACGAGCTGTTTACCACTGTATTTAATATGTTTAGTTTTATATAGGATGACGTATTATGTCTATTTTTCTGTACTTAATAGCTAGTCAGATGGGGAAGGTGACATACCATTGCTGCTGCTGCTGCTGTTTGGTAAGTGGACAATGGTCTAAATCAAGTGACTCACTCAAGATCACAGACATGGAAGTGTTTAGCTGTGGTGTGCTTTCAATTAATAGGCAAATACACGGTTTATGTACATATTCAAACATAACATATATAGATTACAGGAAAGTGCTCCTGTTAATCAGCCAAATGTAAAGCATAGCATTTAAAGCTTGAGGAATTACAGACTGTCATGGTCATATCTGACATAGTGAGCTGCACATGATTAAATATGATGCAATGTACGTACTATAACAGTGCACATGTGATCTCCATAGCACACCCAGTCTGAAGTTAATCCTTCTAATCTTGCTATCACCATGGTATGCAACAGTTTTACAGGAGCTTTTCGGTACTCTTTGACCCTTACACTAACACTGTAGACTGTGTTTTCAAATAACAGTACCTTACCTGGCATAGTAGAACAGAATAATTGTGTAATTTTTTTGCTACTATGCTGAAGTGGGTTGTCAAAGACACCAACATTGCGCAGGTGCAAAGAGTACCATTGGGAAGGCTAACTATACAAGTGCTGAATATGCAACAATTAACAGGCATTAACTTGCTACAATAACACTTATCCCTCCTCCTAGTGTTGAGTAAGATCACAAGGATTTCCAAACAAGTACAACAACTCAATATGTATGTTTAGTTAAGCTGGGATAATCAGAAATTATAGAAGCAGTATACTTAACAACTGCTATGATCAAAGGAAGTAACATGGAAGAGTAAGGTAGGGAAATAATAATGTTAACTACATTTCTTACAAACGCACATTTCAGTACTAGTAATGTACCAAAGACTACACTATGTACCAGCACCCGCTATGTGAACATATTTTACTAAAAGATATTACAAACAAGCACTGCAACTTCATGAGTAAATGCCTTGTATATTTGGTACACCAAAGAAGCACCTTAATAATACTAGTTTCCTCAACACATTTAATCGCTTTTTACACACTACTGGTGATAAATGTAGTCATTTCAGAATCACTATAATTGAAATCGGTGTTAACAACAATATTATGGGTCAATACGCTATGGCTTTCATTACGCATCACAGACTAATCAAGTAATCATGTATACTGGTGTAATAAGTGAACTTGATGTGCTCTGAAGATATAATATTTATTCTATGTGCTCATGCGGTTACCTAGTTTGTTCCAAACAGCTGTCCACAAATGTATAAAACTAAAAGATTATGGGTTGCAGTGATTTCTAGTTTTCAAACTAATCTAGTGTCTTTTGTTGTGCAATGGTCTACTGATTCCCACTCAAAATCGTAAGGGTCTAAATGTTTCACCGCACAACACAGCAACAGTCATATTTATAAAGCTATTCAGTTGTACACATACCACAATCAAACTTGCTGCTCAGAAACTGATCATGAAGAGTCCAATCATCATGTTTTGTTCCTTGTGATCACCACGAACCATAAACAAATTGCCTATATGCCCGACCCTTTGAAAACCTATTCCCACATCAGAAGCACGAAGCCCACACCAATGGCATGCCACCCAGCATGATCCACACAATTATTTTCAAAATTACGCATACCACACCAAGCGAACACAAGCAGCACATCACCAGCACGAACCCCACCTTCCTAATTTACAGTGTAGTGGTACTGCAATTCCTGGAAGCTAAGTAGACTCGTAACCTACTAGCCACAGTCTGTTAACACAAGCCACAATCCAAAGTTATAGTGAAAAGGTAGTTCATGATCAGCCACTACTGATTTATGTTGTTAGTAAGTCCGTCATTACCTGTAAGTAAATTTTGAAAACACTACTCTGGGTGACAGGTCTGTGCGCAAAAGCAAAACTATCCATGCTATATATATATATATGTATACTTCAAATTTATTACACCACTTGTAATAAGAACGCAGCTGCCAATGGAAACATCGAAAATTAATATAGCTAGCTGTTTAACACATTAAAACACCATCACCACCACTTACCAAGACGGGTGTTAGATCAGTTACCTTTATCACCATTCGATCCTGTGCTGCTTGTATCGAGATGTTCTCCACTATGACGATGTATGATGTCACAGTCTGTCAACGCGTATTGACGTGCAGTATAGACCCGGCAATGATGCCACTCCTCCCTCACATTCAGAGCGGTACTCACCATCCAGGGTTTCATATTATCCAATCACTATTCTCCGTCTTCAGCCCGTTGGTTTCGCTGTTGTACTCAGAGAAGACCTTGGAGAAGACGCTTGCCGTATGTATATCCACCCGGTTTTGTATGGGCGATAAAGAGAGGACGCTCGTCCATAAATTTCAATTCGCAGGGGTCTTCCTTTTGTCCTCTGGAATCTTCCTTTTGTCCTCTGTCTGTGGCATGATGGCTCACCCTTAACAACTAACAAGTCACGTTGTTCACACTAGGAGGCACGTGTTGAACACTGCACATGTGCAAATTCCAGTTAATGCTCACTAACATTTCTAACCAATGCATGCATAATTAACAGCTCCTACATTAACTTGGTTTAAATGTACATGTAAACCTCATTTAAGCTAAGACACTTTGCTTCATCCATCACTGGTGGCAAACATGAATGACAAGGGCACCTGGGTGTACATCTCAAATGGCCAGAGAGCATGGGTGTGCATATCAGGCAAATAACTCAGGTACATGATACAACTATTACTTCAAAGTCAGTTTATGGTTGGCTTTGGGTGCATATTTGCAAAAAAGAAGTGAAATCGATGAAAAAATTAAAACAGCTAAGCTGTATAAAAAAGGTGCAGCCTTCAAAAAGTCTGGATGAACAAGTTGTGAAATCAAAGGTGGCGGCCATGAAATAAATGCAATGATGTGCATAATAAGAAGATTATTAAAATTTATTATCATCCACATCATTGCAGCCATTTCATTGCCACCACCTTTGATTCCATGGCCGCCAACTTTGATTTCACACGTTTTTTTCTTCCAGGCTTTTTGAAGGCCGCACCTTTTTTATACAGCTAGGCTGTTAATGTGTGGATTAGCTTTGTAAGGCTTGATATATCTCTGTTGTACTAAACTAGAAACAATGTTAATACTTATGACATTGTTGCACAACTTTTTGCACTTGTTGCATGTACATTTTACCCTGGTCTATCGTTCAGACTAGAAATCATTCCTATCAGGTGGCTGAGTACACACCATTGTGATAAGTATAATAAAGCATCTGATTGCTAAATGATGTGAACATAGTTTTACATTGCTATAAGATGTATTTAGACTACAACAAGTTTGATACTGAAATTTGATTGGCTGAAAACGTGGTCTCTAAATCTCGTAGAGCCACGGTCATGTCCAATAGAGACCACGCTCTGAGGCAATACGAAACACGATAATTACGCGCCTGTAACATTGGCAACGCATGGGCGTTTAAATGGCTAGTAACAGCTCTACTGAATTAGAGGGAGGTATAATGGGCTTGTTTGTACTAATCAACACTACATTACTTGCTTACAAGCAGCTGTCGGGGCACAACAACAGCAACAATGAGTTGTAGTCCAGTCGCTGAGTCCAGTACTTCGATACATAGCACGCGCCTGTAACATTGGCAACGCATGGGCGTTTAAACGGGTAGCAACAGCCACGCTGAGGTCCCGCCATGTAGGGAGGTGTAGAGGGCTTGTTTCTAGTAATTAGCCATACATTTCCCATTTACAAGCAGCTGTCAACTCAAGGTACAATAAAGAGTTGTAGTCTAAATAAGTTAGACGTCAAGAACCACTGGGTTCTACAGGATTTAGAAAACCCTCAGGCCCTTAGTAGCGCCCTCGCTGCGCTCAGGCGCTACAGCCCAGGGCCTTCGAGTTTTCTAAATCCCGTAGAACCCTGGTTCTTGACATCTAACTATTATTTAGGGAGTAGTACATAACTATTGATCAGTTCTGTGCAAACTGCCATAAGCTGTTTATGAGTTATGTATATCAACACACATGTCTTCTAAAGCTTTGGTAACTGATAAGCAATGAACATAGTACCATGAGTCAGTTTATTAACCCTTTTGATACCGCGACTGCACCAGTGCATTTTACTGCATTATACCGCATAATCCCACTGATGCACTAGTGCATTTTTTATTGACTTCTGTTAAGTTTTTGAGGCCAACAATCAACCCAATAGTAGTATGAACACACAACTGCCACTGTTTCATTTCATAAACAATGGAGACACTAGAAGCACAGCCCTAGAAATTAACCTGCCTTGTAAAGTAACACTGAAACTATTCTACAGCACTGAAAAATCATAGGAAAAGTTGCACACCTTCAAAAAGCTTCATACATAAGTTGTTTTCTGTAGGTTTGATTTTAAAATGGTCAGTTTCAATAGATTCAGCATTACATTCTGCTTCTGATGAACTATTATATCACATGATATGGTTGCACTATCAAACATGGTGGTCAAAGAAATTAAAATAAAGTACTAGTATGACTGTGCAAATGAAAAGCTTTGTAAGTTTTGAACAGAAAATAAGACAGGAATGAAACCTAGATGTCCATGCTAATATATGATGAATGATTCTTCTCAGGCATGTTCTACAGGCAAAGTAAGCAATAACTGAGTTTTTCAAGGTGAAGGAATACAGAATGCGTGTTTCCTTACATAATGTGGTTTTTAAATGAAGAAGGAGTATCAAAAGTGTTAATTAAAGTTCTCACTGACACAACAAGGCAATTTCAATAATTTTAATATTGTTTTATAATTACCACACATCATGATCATATACATGGATCACATTACAATACATTAAATTCAAAACAAGTGCTGTATAATTGATCTCATTATTTTCTATGCATATTTTTATTGACATGTAAGGCACATGTGCATGCATATGTATAATCATTTCCAAAAGTGCTATAGTATGTATGTGTTGAGCTGAATCCACAAAAACATTTAATAACTCATGGATACAATTACACACGATCTTGAAATTTGGCTCATTTGTAGTACTGCTTTACCTGCTAAAAATATTTCAAAATCTTTTTGTTTAAATGTCTGACTGAATATTTACAGCCAATTAAAATTTTACAATACATTTCCTATGGGGAAGCTATATAAGTACAGTGTCCATTATAGCTCTTTCCGAACTTGCAATAGAACTAAACCATACATGTCTTTTGTTGACACCTTTGCTGTTGCCACCAATCATCTGGTTGGTTGAAATGTTAACTCTGTTGAGAAAAAATCCACTTTTAATTTTTAATATAATTTATTGCTCGCCAATAAATTGAAGTTAACATGCCTGGTACACGCTGGTTGTTAACATAGCGTATAGACAATAAACCAGAATAACAGGCTGTCAAGCCGGATGTAATCTTTCTAAATAGGTAAACAGCTTAGCGAGTTATCTCCACATGCTACACTGTCTCTCGTGAGCCGCCACGTTGTCTCAGTGTGATATTCTATCATGTGCTACATTGTCTCTCGTGAGCCATCACACCGTCTCAGTGTGACATTCTCTCTGTTTAGAAAACTTTCCAAGAGACTATCCCGGATTTGGAGAACTTCAGTAACGTCGTTCTAAACGTGATTCAACCCCTTGTTCGCTCCCACTGAAGTCATCGCCGTCACCTGCACCGGTACGTGCCAAGCAAGTACTTGAACATAGACTCCGTCAGTGAAGCTTCTATTCCGATAATTCTACACGTCTCTCCGAATACACGTACGTTTGTTTTGTTTGTGTTGTTGGTAATTAAGATGTGTATTTGCTAACTTCCTCGTAGTAATTACCGCCATGCCAGCAACACGCCGCAACGCGTCAGAGGAAACTAGCCCCGCCACGCCTTATAGCCTCGCCGGCGCATCAAAAACTCAATTGAATGCTCTAACCGTGGCTGCCCTAAAATCCCATCTGAAACACTTTAAGTTACAAACTCTAGGAAACAAAGCTGCTCTGATCGATCGCCTGCATTCACACTTGCAAACAGATGCCGCCAACAGCTCACAAGGGGAAGGCCCACAAGAAGATTCCACCAATACCCACCAAATAACCACCGCTAATAACTCAGGAGGAAATCCACCATCCCGCCCAGGGAATGTCACCTCTGCTTTGCCACAGCAACTCCTTAACCAACTGACCAGTATCCTTCAACCAACCCACGACACTCGGCCTGCAAGCACTAGTGACACGCATGCTGCTGGTAATGAATCAGAAGCGATAGAGGACGACCGCCTGTCAGCTGCCTCTCTTCCAGTTCACTCAAACAATCCAGTGTCGCTGCAAGTTGCAGCAAGTCGCACCTCAGCCCACGTTACCCCAATTGTCAACTCTACTTCAACAAGGGCACCGCATCAGACCCTGTCACTCCCCCAACCTTCTCTACCACCCTGCCCAACCAGGATACAAGAGAAGATAACCAAAGGTGAGTACATTGACTTCACCACTCTTCTACCCAAATCCATGTTTGGTGCACCAGAGCCCCAGCCCCAGACTCTTACACTACAGCTAAGCCAGTCAGGAGACAATGTCTCCATTCAGCCCCCAGCAAACACCAAGAAAATAACATCATTTGGTGCATGGATGGAAGCGTGGAATGTGTATCTAGCTTTCCGCGTATCTTTTAACCCCTCATGTGCTCCATACTTGATCGCTTATCAGCGAATTATTACCTCCACAAACACAAATCATCCCCTACATGCCTGGCTTAGTTACGATGCAAAGTTTCGTACCAAGGCTGCTACCGACCCATCGTTGCGATGGGATGTCCGCGACATAGACCTATGGCTTGAGCACTTCCCTGGTACATCAGCTCAACCAAACCGCTGGCCATGCACTCATTGTGGTAGTACCACTCATTATCCCAACCACTGTCCTTTTCGTCCCTCTCCTTCACATACCCATGGAGGACAACAACCAGCCCCTCCTAACACACAGCAGCATGCTCCCGCTTTCTTCCAACAGCGCCCCACCCCATTCCTTGTCAACACATGCCGTGACTTCAACAGGTCACACTGCCACCGTGCAAACTGCAGATTTGCTCACAGATGTGAGAACTGCGGCGGGCCCCACTCGGGCAAGAGCTGTCCTTCAAAAGGACAGCTCCGCCATTTTTAAACCACTTCCGTGGACTCCACTACGACCGTTCACCCTTGAACGTGAATTAAGTAACCATCCCGACAAAGTCTTCGTCAGACAACTTATTGATAACTTAAGACCTGGCTGTACAATTGGCTACACAGGCCCCCAGTTCACGCACCTAGCTTTAAATTTAGAGTCTGCTTTCCTGCAGCCCGAAGTCATTGATGCAACGCTCAAAGAGGAGTGTGAAGCCGGATGAGTCCTCGGTCCTTTTGACCAACCACCCCCCCCCCCCCAATTTTCGCACCTCGGGTTTAGGTCTTGTGCCTAAACATGATGGGGGTTGGCGAATTATATACCACCTTTCAGCACCTTTTGCACAAAGTATAAATGATTTTATTGACCCAGAATTATACTCACTATCCTATTGCACCATAGATGATGCTTACGCAATTCTTAATAACCTAGGTCCAGGAGCACTAATGAGTAAGATCGATCTTAAGAATGCTTTTCGCCTAATACCAGTTAGACCGGAGGACTGGAACCTATTAGGCATTTGCTGGCGACAACAATTCTTCATAGACACCTGCTTGCCTTTTGGCCTTAGATCTGCCCCTTATCTCTTTAACCAGCTTTCAATAGCCATCCACTGGATCTTGCACCATTCATACGGTGTGCAACACCTGCTGCACTACCTTGACGACTTCTTTACTGCTGGGCCAGCAACCTCACCTGTATGTGCACAAAACTTACAATCGATGTTCACATTGTGTGAAAAAATTAACGCCCCGATTAAACTGTCCAAAGTTGAAGGTCCTACTACCTCATTAACCTTCCTTGGCATCCTCCTAAACAGTCTCACAATGGAAGCCAGTATTTCAGATGATCGGAAACATGCTTTAATGGATGAGCTACGTTGGATGAGACAGCGGGACAAATGCACTCAGCGTGAGCTGTTGTCCCTTATAGGAAAGTTATCCTTCTGCTGCAAGGTGGTCCCGGCTGGACGTATCTTCTTACGCAGAATGATTGATCTCAGCAACACTGTGTCCCACCTACATCACCGCATTAGCCTGACAACTGAAGCATACCTGGACTTGCAATGGTGGCTAGATTTCTTACCGGAATGGTCAGGCACAAGCCTTATTTTAAATACGAGATGGATACCTTCGCCAGCACTACATCTCTACACTGACGCCTCTGGACTGCATGGATGGGGTGCATACTGGGATGGTAGGTGGCTCCAATCATCTTGGTCAACCCTACAAGGTAAGATGGACATCACATGGAAAGAATTATTTGCGATAGTAGCACCAGTCCACACATGGGGTTCCTTCTGGTCCCGACAAAAAATCCTCTTCCACTGTGATAATCAAGCTGTTGTTGATATCTGGAGCAGGGGCTGTACTCGTGCACCCCATCTCATGGCTTTGGTCCGCTTGCTGTATTTTTGTGCCAGTAATTATAACATTAATGTATGTGTGATTCATGTCCCCGGTGTTTGCAATAACATAGCTGACTCCCTCTCTCGTTTTCAGATGGAGAACTTCAGAAAACTAGCCCCAGAAGCCAACTTACTCCCAGACCGCATCCCTGCATGGCCAACTCAAACCTTCACAATCGCCTCCTGCAATGCCGGTATCATGGTATTGCCGAATCTACCAGAAGAACCTATCAGTCAGGAATAGCAAAGTTTCAGTCATTTTGTAGTCAGTACACCCTTATCTCAGTTCCAGCATCATCACTGACACTTCAATACTTCTGTGCTCATGAATCCAACCTTGTGTCTTATAAAACCATCAAAGTCTACTTAGCAGCCATCCGCCTATTCCACATAGAGCAAGGTATGCCAGACCCTACTGTGGGCGATCTATTACAGCTAGTATGCAGAGGTATTCGACGTCTGCAAGGTGACAACCAGCGTACCCGCTTGCCTATCACCGTGAATATCATGCATACCCTTAAAGAGCAACTATGTCAATCACGCTACACCGTCCACGAGCAACGAATGCTATGGGCTGCATTCACCATGGCTTTTTATGGCTTTTTAAGGGTGAGTGAATACACTAACCTCCGCTGGTGTGATGTTACGCTCTCTGTCGATCACATTACCATCACCCTACACCAGTCCAAGACAAATCCGTTTCGTCGCGGATGCACAGTTAAAAATTTTTAACACCAACTCTTCAACTTGCCCATGGCATGCCTTTGATCGTTATAGCAAGCTTTCTGGCGATGTGGCCCCTACTGCCCTTGTTTACCAAGCTGGCAGATTCCGTCCTCTGACGCGTGCAGCTGTCACTAAGTCGCTTCGCCAACTCCTCCAGCAAGCCGGGCTTAATGACTCTCAATTTGCTTCTCACAGTTTCCGGATCGGCGCAGCTACTACGGCAGCAGCCGCTGGACTTCCAGCATGGCTGATCAAAAATTTAGGCCGATGGTCCAGCAATGCCTACCTCACTTACATCCACCAGCAACCATCATTAACATCCAAGATTTATGAACTGTTGTCTCGCACAGATGCCTCTGGTCAACCAACATGGGAACCAGACAGTCAAGCTGCCTAACAATGTACTTGACAAATTGCTCCACATGCACTATATTGTATCATCACAAATGTCACTACTTCAATCATTAGTTCAAATATAGTATTTTCCATGCAGCTACGCTGGGGGCAACTGGGGAGATTTTGGGGGAATTTGGGTGCAAGTAGCGATATTACGTACATACTATCTTAACTGACGAGGTAGTGCAAACTTATTCAGACTTCTGCACAGCTTTACCCCTCTGCGCTGGCTTACAATGTGTGCGTGTGTGATTACAATTGTCATTTGCATGATTGCATGCGTGATTATTGCATGCGTGTTATTTGCATGCGTGTTATTTGCATGCGTGTTATTTGCATGCGTGTTATTTGCATGCGTGTTATTTGCATGCGTGTTATTTGCATGCGTGTTATTTGCATGCGTGTTATTTGCATGCGTGTTATTTGCATGCGTGTTATTTGCATGCGTGTTATTTGTATGCGTGTACGTGGTTCGTGATGCTGTTGCTGCACGCGTAATAACCGTGTGTTCGCATGACTGGCTTATACCAGGCTGCATGCGTGTTCACTCGTTATCTTGCTTGTGTGCTATTGTCAGTCCCCTCAGTTGCCCCTAACCCAAATTATCGTTTGCTAAGCTACCGCTAATTGGGGTTATGTACTTTATGTATTGCTATTGTGTAGTGTTAACTGTGCCTTGCTGCGTGTGTTCTCGTTACAGGTATCCCCCATGGGGGGGGCGAGTGCCAGCCCACTACATGATGCTCGGGGGTGGTTGGGTGGTGAGAAGCGGGCATGGTACTCGCCTCCCCGTGATGTCAACCATCATCACCCTAAGGTAACTTGTGGTACTACGCAGGTGAGGTACCGTAAGCTGCTATATAGGTATCAATGTTGAAGTGTGATCTGATGTATCACCCCGGAGCAGAAGGTGCAGGGCTGGCTTCATGCTGTATAGGCTTTGGCGACAACTTGAGTGCCCGGCACTTCTGCACCGGGGCAATTGGGTAATAGTACCAGAATGCGTGTTAAGCTGTTTTTCAGGATTCAGCTCAACTTGTACAAACTTGTACAAACTCAACTTGTAATATGAAAAATAAAGCATGAGGCAAAGCTGAGTGCTTTATTTTTCATATAGCACAAGCAAGGCAATGCTTTAAATGATTTATGAAACTTCCTAGTCTTGTGGCTTCATCATACACTAGGACTCGTAATTAACACATGTTTCATGGATTATCAGCTGCCTGAATGCACACAAACTAGTTTAACAAAGTAACTCTTGCATAATTCACCATAGTTTGGCATAGTAGATGTTCATCACATATTTTGGCAGATTTTGAACACAACCTAGTGTTCTGCGATATATCAGTAATACCGTTTATCGTGATAAATTATCATAACCGATTATCATACCGTGACAGCGTTTGATAACAGATATGTGACCCTATTTTGGAAAACCATACAATTGGGCACATTGGCCAATTTTCTTTTTTTATAGCTACAATGAATCACTGAGTGGTTATCTACCTTGTGTGAAAATTTTGTAATTATATGTTGAAGCATCCAAAGATATGGCCAATTTACTGTCCAATACATTACAAACTAACTTTTCATTATCAGTTTATAGAACTGTTTAGTGATCAGATGTGACAAATTGATGACAAATCACTTTGTTGACAAAGATCACCATTTTTACAATCTAAAATTAATGAAAAGAGATCCTTGAGAGTTTAATCATGTGTTCTTTGTGCTTTTTCTCAATTAAATCACTTGTATTATTGTCTAAAGATAAGAAAATGTTTGGTTTTGGGAATGAACAAATCACCCAATTTGTAAGTGAATTGTTGTCCCACGCATTGTGAAACTACTACATGGTCTGGTATAATTCAGTATATCTCCTATATAAAATAAGTTATGGGTGTAAAATTTCATAACAAGAAGGCTTAATAGTTGTTTTATCAGAATATGTAAAATAATAATTTTAAAAAATCACTGAAATTTTCAATTGAGAATTCCCACAAATTTTGCATGTGCCCAAATGTATGGTTTTCCAAAATAAGGTCGCATATATTGAAATACCAGTATATCAATGAATACCGGTATAGGATTGCTTTTAACCCAGCCTTTGGTATTTAATTATCCAATTTGTTGATGGTTTAGCAGACACACCCTAAACAAAAACTTGAAGTTGTCACATTACAACACATGCTTACCTGTACTGAACTATATATTTTTTTGGTTTTTGGGATGATATCGCTTCATACTAGGCCCAAGAAATGATGCAATAGATACAATAATAAGCTAACTATATACCGATATATCGTGATATTTTCCTGTTACTAATACCGTGTATTCAAATTTCAATACCACCGAGCTCTATCACAACCCACAATTAATTCTTTAGTGACACATGGTGCAGTATTTCCATGATACCTTCAGGACTTGTCCACTTACATTAACAAACACAACAGCAATGTTACCTTCTCCCAACCATCATCAAAGCATTTACATAGGTATGTCTAAAAGCAATCCAGTGGTAGAACTCGTATTGGCTGGGGTGATTGACCACTCAGCATGGCGAGAACTATCAGCTTTCACCAGCTTGGCTGATTAGTCCTACCGATGCCGCGGGCTATCAGCCTGCACTAAAGCACATGGGCAACTGTGCTTTATTGCCCACAAAGAGTGCTATATGCACCGCAAAGAGTGCTTTATTGTATGATTGAAGCACTTTTTTGTAGTGCAATAAAGCACACTTTGTGGTGCAATAAAGCATTGTTTGCCATAAAGTGTACTTTAAGAAATTTAAAATACACTTTCCCTTTGATCTCACCCACGTAAAGTTCTATAACACCTAGAAAAGTAGAAATTAAGTCAAGTGAACAGCAAAGATAGCAGTGGTTAAGTGGTTAAGTGGTTAAGGGATTTAGGTATGTTCCTGGTTTGAATCCTAATAAGAGTTTCTTACTTTAGTGCACTTTTACCCACAATGACTGCTCTAAGAGTAATTCAATCCCATGATTTTACACTTTTTTGATTTTTGCTTTTTAACTCTGTAGCTTTAACTCCATTGTTTTAAACCATCAAAGAACACTGCTCCAATGAACCGCCTACTGTATGTACGTACATTCCAAATTTTAAGTTATTCCCATACAGGGGTTACAACCATGACAAAAGTTTATGTGAATAAATGTTAATAAGATAACATGTGTTTATTCATAGCAAACTTTTGTAATATGTCAATACACTTTATTTGTGCCAAACCTCAAAGCAATCAAGTTACATGGTAGCAATTGTTGTGGAGCTTGTGAAAAGAAATCTTAGAAGGAAAAAAAATCCTGCAAATGGCCAGTGTGAATTTAATCAAATTTGCTGTGTGATCTGCTCTACACCGTGGACAGCTATACAGCAAAAATGGTATGCTCAGAAAGGGACCATGGAACTATGCATGAGTGAAAATGGCATTTTCTTTTTTTCCTATCAATATACACATGGTGTGGTGTGCTGGTTTTCTTGGCTACACGACACACAACCATACATATGTATTTATTCTATGCTCTAGGATGAAATACGTAAACTAAACTTCATGATTAAGCTATTGAGAATTACACATACAAACTTTTACCTACATACTGTACAAACAGTTATTATGTATTAAACATCCTAACTGACTGAAATATGAGACCTAATTTTAGAAAACTGCTGATATATGCACATTTATCAAAATCCATTCAATTGGTTCTTTGTTGTCTAAAGGGACAGAGGAATGGATTGGCCAAGTTTCAGCTTCATAAGATAAACAGTGTGGGAAATGTATTTTATGTCATTTGAACTTGTGAATTAGACAGAAAATAATCTCCAACCGTAGTACATTGCGTATGTGTTGTGGTGGATCACGTGAGTGTGTATATATATAAGGCCTAAGGTGTGAATACATATCAGTCTAGGCTTCTAGGTGCAACACTGTGAAGGCTACTACTACTTCTTCACTTAGTTAACTAGGATACTATTTCTACTGTCTTGTTGCTGCAGTATGCTGTTAATCTACTAATCTCCCCATTATAAGTTTACCGCACCAGTCAGAATGGATGAGATGAAACGGCAAATGGAGACCATCCTGAGAAATCTGAATGTACTCAAGGACGCCCACGATCAGAGCCACCTTGAGGTGTCCACAAAGCTAGACCGTCTGGAAAGAGATGTCACAGCTGGACAGGAGGAGACAGCACAACTTGTAGTAAAACGGATAAAAAGGGAACCAGCACAGCCACAGTTTGAGCGAAAAGCGAATGAAAGGCAGTTTACTTTCAACGCCCAACTAAACGACTCTGTCCAAACAGCAGTCAGGCTCCTGGACAAGCTGAAGCCTAAGCAGCCACAAGCTGTGGCCATCCTGAAGACAGCTAAAGAGCAGCTGGAAGAAAGTATGAAGGCTATAATGGAGAGACAGAAACTAATTTGCTTTGTGAACTGCTCACAGTACGGCTGGGGGGCAGTAGAGGAGTACCTACAGGAGGATATTACAAAAGACGAAAAGGAGGCCAAAAAATGGGCTGATGGAGAAAAGTCAATGGAGGCTAAAATACATTGAAAGAGGACCCTAGATGATAGAGACTATGATGACAGAGACTCCCATCACACAAAGCCAATGCCACACCCACGCCACCAGTGTTTGTTCCTCTGCCACCTCCTCAGCCGTTAATGCCTGCTAGAGCATTTGGGCCCAGAGGACCCCCACCCCATATGCCAGGCCACTGTTTTAATTGTTTACAGATGGGACACCTCAGGGCACAGTGTCCAATAGGGACAACCACACCGTATTCTTTGAATGATGTGTTACTTACTAGTGTTGACAGTAGTATGGGCAATAAGCATGATGAAATCATTATTCCACACAAGGCTGTTGATTGTAGCTTAGCTGATACAACCCATAGTAGTGCCTGTAATACTCCTTTGAATAAGGTGTCACCTAATAGTGTTAATAGTAGTATGGGAATTAAGCAGGATGGGGTCAGTTTACAAAGGCGTACTTTATTCCACGGACTGGACTGGACTCGCGGACTGAGCTGGAAACAGCTCTTAAACAATAACCCAGGAATTATCAATTTCTTGCAACACTGGAGACACCACTATTGAGCTACAACTGTGCTGCTGCTGGCTCTTCCTTACAAGTCATGACACTAGTGCATGCACTAATTAATTAGAATACACTTACGATACATGTGTACTGGAAGTGATACAGCATGATAGAAGCTATTCTGTAGCATTGATTGTTTCCTTTGTTGCTTTAGCACTAGTGTTAAGTTACAGCTGTTGAGATGAGCCAGTCATTATTCTTAGCAGGTAGCTAGGTGGCACCAGTCGCACCATCAGGCTAGGTGATGGGGCTATGCAAATAATCTGGCTCATTACTACAACCCTAACGCTAGTGTTAAGTACTGAAGCAACAAAGGAAAACATGTACGCTACAATGATAGCCTCTGTCACGCTTTATCACTGCGAGTACACGTGTATCGTAAGTGTATTCTAATTGATTAGTGCATGCTCTAGCGTCATCTGACTTGTAAGAAAGAGTAGTACCAGCAGTATAGGTCGATAGTAGTGTCTCCAGTGCTGCAAGAGATGGATAATGCCTGGATTATTGTTTAAAGTTGTTTCCAGCTCAGTCCACGAGTCCAGTCTGTGTATGCGCTAGTGTCATGACTTGTAAAGAAGAGCCAGCAGCAGCACAGTTGTAGCTCAATAGTGGTGTCTCCAGTGTTGCAAGAGATGGATAATTCCTGGATTATTGTTTAAAAGCTGTTTCCAACTCAGTCCGTGAGTCCAGTCCAGTCCGCGAGTCCAGTCCAGTCCAGTCCAGTCCGTGGAATAAAGTAGGCCGTTTACAAAGGGCTGTTGACTTTGGCTTTGCTGATACAGCAAATAGTAGTGTCTTTATTGAATGGTATGTTACTTACTAGAGTTGCTAGTAGAATGAGCAATAAGTATGAAGGGGTCATTGTTCCACTCAAGATTGTTGATTGTAGCTCAGCTGATACAGCAGATATAGTTCCCACAATACTTGTTTGAATGATGTGTCTCTTACTAGCGTTGACAGTAGTTCTAACAATAAGGATAATGAGGCTATTATACCTGATAGTGTAGCAAGTAGTATTGATTATAGGTTAGCTGATACTACCAATAGTGGTGCCCACAGTAGTCATAGCCCGCTTATGGCTTCATATATCATGCCTGCAGTATCATACAAGGGTGTCTGTACTGTTGATCATACTAGTATGTCTGATACAGCTGATAGTTGCAGATTGCCGTCAGTTTTATGTAAAACTGTCAATACAGTGGATCACAGTTGTGACACGATGACCTGCAGTAATAAATATACTGCTTGCCTAGGTAGTGGTCCCGATAGCTCTAGTAACTGTGCCACATAGGTGAAGGTGGCCCCGAACCTCCCATGGGAAGCTTAGACTTAGAATCACAACTATATGGTACAGAAAATGACACAAGGCACTCAAACCAATTTTGGGAAATAGAGCAGACTACAGACCACCAGATTGTTGATATCCAGGGTAGGCTTAAGAAAAATTGTCATTTTGGAAAGACACTTTGAAGGCCCCAACACCTATACTTGATTGCCTCAGTGAAAGATACAAACTTTCCTTACTGCTGCCTCCCCCAACATTCACTGCTAAGAATCAGAAAACTTCCCTAGAAAATGCTGAGTTTGTTTCATCAGCAATAAATGACTTACTGCAAAACCGATGTGTAAAGAAA
Organism: Dysidea avara; assembly: GCF_963678975.1. Classification (NCBI taxonomy): domain Eukaryota; kingdom Metazoa; phylum Porifera; class Demospongiae; order Dictyoceratida; family Dysideidae; genus Dysidea; species Dysidea avara. The sequence continues at coordinate 24,155,922 of NC_089272.1, read as the reverse complement.
GTTACATGCAAGCCACACATTTGTAGCCCATTGTCAGTGGTGTCAAACAGTGTGGGAAAATTAAGACTAATTATAAACCTGCATTGTCTGAATCAGTTTCTGCTGAAAGATAAGTTTAAATATGAAGATCTTTGGGTAGCCATGTCGATGTTTCAAGAGGGTGACTATATGTTCACATTTGACTTAAAGTCAGGATACCATCATGTAGATGTGCATCAGAAACACTGGGATATTCTTGGTTTTTCGTAGGGTGAAGGTCACTCAAAAAAAAATTTACATGTAATGTGTACTCCCTTTTGGCCCGGCTACAGCCTGTTATCTGTTCACCAAACATTTGTGACTCCTAAAAGGTGCTGGTGAAATCAAGGCTTAAGAGTAGTGGTGTATTTCGATGACGGAATCGCAGCAGGTACAGATGCTGGATATGCACAAAAGATCAGTAAGGAAATCCAGAAGGACCTCTGTTTTGCAGGCTTCATTACTAACATTGAAAAATCAAAGTGGACCCCATCACAACAATGTGCTTGGCTTAGCTTCGAAATTGACATAGCAGTAGGCAAATTTTCAGTCCCATAACAGAAAATTGATGCCCTCCGGTCACAGTTATTTCAGATAGCAAACAACATTGCTGTTCCTGCTAGGACCCTGGCCTCCCTTACAGGAAAAATCATCTCCATGTCAGTGGCAATAGGACCAGTAGCTAGGTTAATGACTAGAAGATTGTATGCTTTGCTCAATGCCAGAGTCAGTTGGTTTCAGGCACTGCCATTATCAGATGAAGCTAGAGCAGAATTGCTATTTTGTAACACCGAGATACAGAGGTTAAATGGGCAAAATACTTGGGTGGGTACTTCTGCCTTAAGAGTGGTATACACGAACGCAAGTGACAATGGTTATGCTGGCTACACAGTGCATCATGGATGCCACATAGCCCAGGGCCCCAGTTCACATGAGGAGTCCACTAAGAGTTCCATGTGGCATGAGCTTTGAGCTGTCAGACTGGTACTTGAGGCACTGGAGAATCTAAACTAACCAATGAGAGAGTATGGTGGTCACTGACAATCAAAATGTCGTGCACATATTATCAGCAGTGAGCAGGAAGCCTGATTTACAGGAAGAGGCTCAAGCCATTTTTTGAATTTCCCTGGCACGACACATACAGTACACATAGAGCCAGAGTGGATCACTAGAGGAAAAAATGAAACAGCTGACTACCATCGTTTAGCCAACTATGATGACTGGAGCCTCACTGGTGATACATTTAGACGACTAGATAGTCTCTGGAGCCCCATACAAATGATCATTTTGCAAGCTACTATAACACAAAACTTCCACGCTTTAATTCTAGATTCTGGAAACCAGCTGTGAGGGGGTTGATACTTTTACCACTGACTGGAGAGGAGAAAACAACTGGGTTTGCCTACCAGTTTATTTAATTCCTCGCATCATCCAATATGCACAAAGGTGTAAAGCCCACGGGACTCTAATAATGCCAGAGTGGCCATCAGCCCCATTTTGGCCCGTCATATTTCCTGAGGGAGGGAGGCAATCCCGCCCAGTTTGTTACAGCTGTACAAGTTTTATCCCACACAGAATTTTCAATAAATACAGGAAAAAGAGGGTCCTCTCTATTTAAAGTACACCAATGTCCCCAGCAGATGGGCTGGGTAGTATTAGGTGATTGTGTTATTACTGCTGATAGTATGTTATAATTATGGTGCAAGAGTCCAAGTGTCCCCATTGTTAATAAAGCATGTATAATGTTGTTGCTGTTACTATGTGTGTTTACAATAAGAATATTTGTAGCATGTGTGTGCCTACAGAATTCCAGCCTGCGGAAGTTTGGCCATCCATGAATGATACGGATGATCCAGAATTAATTGAACTTGCCAGCCAGCTTCCAGCTACCGCACTAAAGAGCAGAGCTGACTCTTCAACAAAGAAATACCTAGGGGCTTACCATCACTGGAGGAACTGGGCCAAGTTGCCAGTATTCCCAGCCAGTGCACGTCATATTGTACTTTACTTGCAGAGCATCGGCAATCGGCTCCAATCAAAGTCAGCAGTAGAAGCTGTACGTGCGGTAGCTTGGGCGCATCATGTTGCAGGACTGGAATCTCCAACTACTAACCCACTTGTGCAGACAATTATTCTAGGCCTAAAATGATTGCATGCTAAACCAGTGCAGAAGAAGAAGCCGATGGCTGTACCAGTCCTAGCTGATATGGTTGAAGATGCTAATTCCTCCCCAACCCTTGCAAATTTGAGAATAACTACTATTAGCCTATTGGCATTTACCGGATTCCTGAGATGTGATGAAGCCATGCATATTGGAGCATGCAATGTGGAGATAACAGAGGAAAGGGCTAGATTATCACTGCCATGTAGTAAGACAGACCCATTCAGACAAAGAAGTGAAGTGCTAGTTGCCAGAAAAGGCACCTCAACCTGCTCGGTAGCTATGCTGGAATGCTACTTGACTGCAGCGAGTATCTGATTGAACAGTGACGCATTTATTTTTAAAGGCATTATAAAAACCAAGAATGGAGAAGGTCTGAGAGATTCTAGTCCCCTGAGCTACACCACGGTGAGGAAGCAATTCAGAAGCAAGCTCATAGACCTGGGATATACGACAGAGAGATTTGGCATGCACAGTCTTTGTTCTGGAGGGGCATCAGCAGCAGCAAAAGCAGGTGTTCCAGGTCGCTTGTTCCAGCAACACAGAAGGTGGAAATCTGAACTGGCCAAGGATAACTATGTAGAAGACTCTGAAGAAAATCGTTTGTCTGTGTCAAGAAGGATTGGGACATTAAGTGTATCTTTATCTTATAGGTTATGTGTCATTTACCTTGGGTCACCAGTTAGATGGTCACACTGGCCCTTCTTTACTACTCTAGAGTGTGGGTTTAATTGATAAGTATGTAGCTGCACATTAAGCTAGTGCAGTGTGGGTGGCTTCGGGTATGAGTAGGGAGATGTATTTTATGTCATTTGAACTTGTGAATTAGACAGAAAATAATCTCTCACCGCAGTACATCGCATATGTGTTGTGGTGGGTCATGTGAGTGTGTATATATATTATAAAGCCTAAAGTGTGAATACATATCATTCTAGGGTGCTAGATGCAACAGTGTGAAGGCTACTCCCACCCACCTGCCTAGTTGGAATCCTTAACAAGATTATTGGAATCCTTAACAAGATTACAGATGATTTTGGTGTACTTCTGAATGACTCTTACTTTGTTTTACATACAGCATGCAGTAGGTACAGTAGAGTGCAAAATAAAGTTAACGTTTTGTATTGTAATTACTGAGTAATTACAGAAGTATTACTAATTGTACTTTGTTCATAGCACATTCGATGTAGGTCTAATGTTTTGAATATCATGTTAAGGGGTTGAAGAAGCATGTGATATTTAAAGTTTTGGTAATTAACAGAAAATCAAAGACATGTAACAAAGCTGACCTAACTTTAGCAGCAGCACCTGACTTTACTGAGTTTATTGTTATTGTACATATAAAACATTAATTAATGTAGTCACCTGATGATGTAACATAGTCATCTGATGTTGTAATATAGTCACCTGATGTTCTAGTATATAAGGTGTATACTGTTTTAAATCATTGGAGTCTTAAATCATTGAGTCTTGAGTAGTGCTGTCACAATAAGCTCTGCAGGCGAGCTTTGGGGCTTACTTGGCAGGTGAAAACCCTTATAGACATTAAATTTCTACACAAGTCAATTACAGTAAAACTACGATTTGTAATTACTCAGTTATTACAATTGCATTACGTTAACTTTATTTTGATTTCTACTGTAGCACAGTGGTAAGCACTTCGTTTTTTCTGGGCAGGACAAAAGAAACAGCAAAAACCAGTACTATTCAGCTTTTTCTCTTTAGTTCACTTGGGCACAGTAAACTATAAAATAATTGCACTGTGCAGGCCCCCGCTCTGCCTTGGTACATACTTACCTGGTTGTACTTTCCTGCTGTTTTTGCACTTGCTATATATGGCAGCTATTCGTTTTGTAGTAGTAGTAGTAGTAGTAGTAGTAGTAGTAGTTCTGTGTGTGTGTGAGTTTAATTAATAAGTTAGTAACTGCACCTGCAGCAACACACTGGTTCTAGAATGTGAGTTTAATAAATAAGTTAGCAGTGCACCTGCAGCTACACACCAAGGTGGTGGTACATGTTAAGCTAGTGCAGTGTGGATGGCTTTGGGTACGAGGAGGGAGATACAGCAGTAGACCACTGAATGAGCAAATAAATCAATATGTACATAAGACATCGAGAAAATAATCTACAGGCACTTACATAATCCATCATAATATACTGATACAATGGTGTACAGAGTTGAATCTTTGCTCATTGCATTTGCCATGAATTTGTGAATCCACCTAGATATAGTTTTTGCCAAAGATATTCTTCTGTTACACGGAAGCAAGGCGAATTAATTGAAGAAAGATTGTCGTAAATTCTTTTGTCACCACAACGTAAATAAATGTCTGTAACTCAGAAATCTACCTGTATATGTGACCGGATTTGCAAAAAGGTACCTTTTCCACACATTTTACATACCAGCAAACAAAATGATGTAACACTTGAGTCCTTAGACTGATTCACTTGCTCTTAGTATCAAAATATAGCCAGATATTGTAGCTACAATTATGGAAAATTTCAGGCAATTATATGCCATGACAAAAATGTTATGAAGCTTCATAGTTCAAAAAATGGGTCACATTTTGTGTGTGCAAAAGGTACCTTTTTGCAAATCCGGTCACTTATGAAGATGAAACAAGGGGTTTTGAACTCCCTATGAATAGGGGAGCACAATGATGCCTAGGATCGTTCAACTGGAGTGTCAGTTTACCAACCAGCAAGGCGATAAAAACTTGCGTAAATTTTTTCTGGACCTAACCTTTTTTACCCATTGTTTTATGTACATTTCATTACAAAAGTACTATTGTGTGTAGATTGATGGTTTTCAAAAAATTAGGTGACATATATAATTTACAAATTCATAGCAGAGACATCCAATTACATGTATACATGCATGTACAGTAAGTTTACACAGTACTATCTTTTATAAAGATCTAAACAAATATCTAAACAAAAATGGTGGTATATCATACCGTGTGTCTTGTGGCCCAAGAAGCCGGCGCGCCACACCCGTGAGTACATTAACAGGAAGAACGAAAACGTCATTTTCACACCTTTGTATCTCAGTGATCACTTATCCGATTGGAACCAAACTTGCTACACAGTTGCCCGCCAGCCAGGGGAGTCTACATTCCAAATTTGAAGGAAACCGCTCCAGCCATTTCCGAGATACGAGTTGCCAAAGTTTCGTTTTTGTTCATGGTTTTTTTTTCTTCTTCTTCGTCTTTTCGCACACTTGCAAAATTGCTATAACAAGCAAACGCGTACTCCGATCGCCATGAAATTTGGCACACAGAAAGGGAGTCCAACGGCGAGCCCAACGGCGAATCCTAGCATCAAATTTGGTACAAATCCGATGAATGGTTCAGGAGTTATGACCGATTATTCGCGTAAAACAAGATCGATTTGTTGTCACGCCTACAGGGTAAACCGCTTCAGGGAATGAGTTGAAAATTGCTATGTCGATGGAGTAACCATCGTAGGAGTGCCTTTTGGTGGTTTGAAAGGAATCGAGATAAAGACCATGGAGATATGACACAAAACCCAACCTGTGTCAGAATTACGCGATCGATTTTTACGAATAAATAAGTATTCGTTTTCACGCCTACTAGGCAATCCGCTTAGAGCAATGAGCTGAAAATTGGTGTATAGCTGGAATAATCTTCATAGAAAATCCTTGCAGTAGTACAGAAGAATCGGATTACAAACCACTGAGTTATGATTCTAAAGCCAACTCCGTGTAGCAAATGCGAGATCGAGATACTCTAATAGAACAGTCACCCTAATAGAGCATTCGGGTAATTTATTTACTCCATTATAGAATTTTATTACATCACAAGTTATTCTGTAGGGAGTTCAAACAGTTAATCTTATAGACAGTTCAGCAAGAAGCAAGTCACCATGTGGAGAGTTAAGCAAATATATCACTATAGAGATTCAGAACATTACAAGTCACACTGAAGAAAGTTCAGCTATAAACAAGTCATGCACCCTGTAGAGAATTCAGCTACAATTAAGTCACTCTCTAGAGAATTCAGCTACACAGAATTCAGCTACACACAAGTCACTGTGGAGAGAGTTCAGCTACAAACAAATTACCCTGTAGAGAGATCAGCTACAAATAAAACACTTTGCAGAGTGTTCAGCTACAACAAATCAACCTTTAGAGCAATCAGTAATGAACAAATCAACACAAATCTACCTGTAGAGAGATAAACTAGAAACAAATCACCCTGTAGAGAGTTCAGCTACAAAAAATCACCCTGTAGAGACATCAACTAGAAACTAGACACAAAGTAAGGAGTTCAGCTACAAGCAATCACCCTGTAGAGAGTTCAGCTAAAACAAATCAACCTGCAGAGAGATCAGCTACACACAAATCAACTTGTAGAGAGATCAGCTATAAAAAAATCACCCTGTAGAGACATCAGCTAGAAACTAGACACAATGTAAGGAGTTCAGCTACAAGCAATCACCCTGTAGAGAGTTAAGGTAAAACAAATCAACTTGCAGAGAGATCAGCTACAAACAAATCACCTTATATTATAGAGAGTTCAGCTAGAAACTAGACACAATGTAAGGATCCAGCAACAAACAAATCAACCTGTAGAGAGATCATCTAGAAACAAATCAACCTGCAGAGAGATCAGCTACAAACAAATCAGCTTGTAGAGAGATCAGTTACACACAAATCAACCTGTAGAGAGATAAGCTAGAAACAAATCACCCTGTAGAGAGTTCAGCTAAAACAAATCAATCTGCAGAGAGATCAGCTACAAACAAATCACCTTATAGATAGTTCAGCTACAAACAAATTACCTTGTAGAGAGATCGGCTACAAACAAATCACCCTGCAGAGAGATCAGCTACACACAAATCAACTTGTATAGAGATCAGCTACAAACAAATCACCCTGTAGAGAGATCAGCTACAAACTAGACACAATGTAAGGAGTTCAGCTACAAGCAAATTACCCTGTAGAGAGTTCATCTACAAACAAATCAACCTGTAGAGCAATCAGCTAGAAACAAATCACCCTGAAGAGAGGTCAGCTACAAACAAAACACTTTGCAGAGAGTTCAGCTACAAACAAATCAACTTTTAGAGTGATCAGCAACAAACAAATCAACTTGTAGAGAGATCAGCTACAAACAAATCAACCTGCAGAGAGATCAGCCACAAACAAATCAGCTTGTAGAGAGACCAGTTACACACAAATCAACCTGTAGAGAGATAAGCTAGAAACAAATCACCCTGCAGAGAGTTCAGTTACAAGCAAAACACCCTGTAGATAGTTCAGCAACAAAGAAACCACCATGTAGAGAGTTCAGCTGCAAACAAATCACCTTATAGAGAGTTCAGCTACAAACAAATTACCCTGTAGAGAGATCGGCTGCAAACAAATCAACCTGTAGAGAGATCAGCTAGAAACTAGACACAATGTAAGGAGTTCAGCTACAAGTAAATCAGCCTGTAGAGAGTTCAGCTAAAACAAATCAACCTGCAGAGAGATCAGCTACAAACAAATCGCCCTATAGACAGTTCAGCTACAAACAAATTACACTGTAGAGAGATTGGCTACAAATTAATCAACCTGCAGAGAGATCAGCTACACTCAAATCAACTTGTAGAGAGATTAGCTACAAACAAATCACCGTGTAGAAAGATCAGCTAGAAACTAGACACAATGTAAGCAGTTCAGCTACAAGCAAATCACCCTTTAGTGAGTTCAGCTACAAACAAATCAACCTGCAGTGAGATCATCTACAAAAAAGCACCTTGTACAGAGTTCAGCTACAAACAAATTACCCTGTAGAGAGATTGGCTACAAACAAATCAACCTGTAGACAGATCAGCTATACACAAATCAACTTGTAGAGGGATCAGCTACAAACAAATCACCCTGTAGAGAGATCAGCTACAAATTAATCAACCTACAGAGAGATTAGCTACACACAATCAACTTGTAGAGAGATCAGCTACAAACAAATCACCCTGTAGAGAGATCAGCTAGAAACTAGACACAATGCATGGAGTTCAGCTACAAGCAAATCACCCTTTAGTGAGTTCAGCTACAAACAAATCAACCTGCAGTGAGATCACCCACAAAAACGCACCTTGTACAGGGTTCAGTTACAAACAAATTACCCTGTAGAGAGATCAGGTAAAAGAATTCACCTTGTAGAGAGTTCAGCAACAAAGAAACCACCATGTAGACAGTTCAGCTGCAAACATATCACCCAGTAGAAAGATCAGCTAGAAGAAGTCACCTTGTAAAGAGTTCAGCTACAAAGAAACCATCATGTACAGAGTTCAGTTACAAACAAATCACCCTGTAGAGAGATCAGCTAGAAGAAGTTACCTTGTAGGTGGTTCAGCTACAAACAATTCACCCTGTAGAAAGATCAGCTAGAAGAAGTCACCTTGTAGAGTGTTCAGTTACAAAGAAACCATCATGTAGAGAGTTCAGCTGCAAACAAATCACTCTGTAGAGAGTTCAGCTACAAAGAAACCGCCATGTAGAGAGTTCAGCCTCACCTTGTAGAGAATTCAACTACAACAAATCGCCCTGTAGAGAAGAAGTTACCTTGTAGAGAGTTCAGCTACAAAGAAACCATCATGTAAGGAGTTCAGCTACAAAGAAACCACCATGTAGAGAGTTTAGCTGCAAACAAATCACCTGTAGAGAGTTCAGCTAGAAACAAATCACCCCGTAGAGAGATCAGCTGGACGAAGTCACCTTGTAGAGAGTTCAGCTACAAAGAAACCATCATGTAGAGAGTTCAGCTGTAAACAAATCACCTGTAGAGAGTTCAGCTACAAAAAAATCACCCTGTAGAGAGTTCAGCTAGACGAAGTCACCTTATAGAGAGTTCAGCTACAAAGAAACCATCATGTAGAGAGTTCAGCTACAAAGAAACCACCTTGTAGAGAGTTTAGCTGCAAACAAATCACCCTGTAGAGAGACCAGCTAGAAGAGGTCACCTTGTAGAGAGTTCAGCTACAAAGAAACCATCCTGTATATAGTTCAGCTACATTTCAAGTCACCCAGTAGAGAGATCAGCTGCAAAAAAATATCCTGTGGGGAATAATGGGCATGTAATAAATATATGTATATAATTTGTATAATTACTAATAAAATCAAAAATAATTGAAGTATTACAAATCTTCTTTAAGTTCTTTTTTTCTTCATGTGGTAAAGAAAAAAAACACATGGGTTAAAAAAGCCCTAAAGCCAGCCATAGGCCGGCTTTGCAGTATACAAATACAAAAAGAAGTGATATCTAATCAAAAACAGCCAAGCTGTAAAAAAAGGTGCGGCCCCCAAAAAGGCCATGGTGAAAAAAGATGTGAAATCCAAGGTGGTGGCCAAGAAATGGCTGTAATGGTAGGTTAATGGTTACATTTTAATAACGACAATTCAGGTGAATTTTGTGCCGCTTGGTCTTGGCACCAAATTCACCTGAATTGTCGTTATTAAAATTTAACCATTAACCTACCATCACAGCCATTTCTTGGCCGCCACCTTGGATTTCACATCTTTTTTTCACCATGGCCTTTTTGGGGGCCGCACCTTTTTTTACAGCTTGGCTGTTTTTGATTAGATATATTAGTGCTGAGCAATAATATCGATAGTTCAATACTCACAATCAAAAATCATTATCGCAGTATGATAATTACAGCTTACTATCATGTTATTGCTGTAAGATTACTAGAAACATTGCTACCAAGTTTATTTAACTGTTTTGTAACTCTTTAGGCTTGCTTATTCGTGAAATGTTTGCTTGCAATGGTATAACAAGCTGTGTATATTTATTGGCCGCCCATGCAATTAGTCAATCACTTTGCGAAGGGTCTAAAATTCCACTAAAAATGTTGCTTGAGAAGCTGGTTTATCTGCAAGGCTGTAACAAAAATTGTAGAAATATTGGCTACCCACACAATTAATTACTTAATTGATGCACTTGCAAGAAAACCAAGCAAATAGTAATCTATAATGGTGTTATGGAACTTGACTGAAGATCATTCAAATTTTAATTATCGTGATATTATCATATCATGAATAATACTTCAATATCTATCGTGGTAGTGAATTTTCTACTATTGCTCAGCTCTAATATAATATATATGGCATAAGTACTGTGAGTGTTGCAACATTCATTGCTCATTAATATGCATAATAAACTACTTACTTTATAAGTAATATCCAAAGGAACCAGACTTTGTGTTATTATCCACTTTGTTAAATCAGAATGGCCTGTTAGCACAGCAATGTGTAGGATGTTATGTCCTTGCTACAGCCAGGAAAACAATGTTATTGTACAATTGTATTCATCAATGTGTTGTACCCCAATAAACACCTACATATCTACTTATTAATGTTACAGTTTGTGTCAGTTCAAGTATTGCAGGTTATATACGTACATTATACATACACACAATTGGACAAAAACAAATGTGAAGGCATTATAATACAAGTCACAAAATTCGATAACAGGTTGATAGATATTCTACTCAGGCATGAAATATACAGCCTATTATGTGATGGGATTAACTTGTGTTGACAAATCAAGTTATTGCCTGCACATACTGTAGCATATCTAATGTTGTGTAATGCAGTTCTGACATCAGTGTTTATTCTAGGATTTCTTCTTTGGAGGAGTCAGGAGTTTGGGGGGAGTGGGAGGTGGTGGTCAGGTGAAAGTCAAAACATATAGTTATCTGAGTTTGCGAAAATGTAAAACAGTTGAAATAGCTGTGTAACTGATTATGACGGTTGATTTTTGTGAATAGGAGGTTAAGCCATATCCTATATGTAGTAAAGCTGGATGCATGAGTGTAGTAGTGATGATGTAACTTCTAGGACAGCCATGTGCACCTCATGTATGCAAACAATAATATTACTCTATTAGTATAGTGCATTGCGTATGTTGAATCTCTTGAAACAACAATTTGTGTGTGTGAGATCACTAATCAAGACACACGGTAGTGTGTTGTGTGGCCCAAAAAGCCAGCATGCAGTTCCATGAGTATAATGACAGGAAGAAAGAAAACACGATTTTCATGAATTCATAACTCTGTGCTGCCTTTACGAAATGAGACCTGTGGACATGTCCTCCACTGTCAGTAGCCCACATACCAAATTTGAGCAAAATCACTTCAGGCATTCCTGAGATATGCATGAGACTTCAAAAATTGGCTTAGTTTTTTCAGATTTTTCTTACATTTTTCTTCTTTTTGCACACTTGCAAAAACTGCCATAAAACACGAACACCATATCTGAATGCCTTGACAGAACCAGAGGCATACGCAGGAATTATGAAAAGGGGTTTCCACTACAGAAGAGTGACTGTTATATTAGAGTAGTTTATATTACCTGACTGCTCTATTAGAGTATCTCAATCGTTTCACCAAAATCTAATTCAGAACAATGCTATAAGTGTTGCTATCATGTGAGAAACTATCTAAGGTAAAGGTTTAAAATGTGTCCTGTTCCATGGTAGATTCCAGATTCTGGAAACTTGAAGTTTCAATTTCTTAATGTTTCAAGTAGAGTGTAAAATCCAGAGGGGTTTCCTGAAACGTCTGGAAACTTCCTTTGGTATGCCCCTGAAAACGGCAGTGAAAAGACGCATCTTGGTACTAAGTTTAACTGGAATACTATAAACAGTCAAGGAGTTATTAGCAATTATTCATGAAAAATAACACCAATGTTGTCACGCCTACAGTGTAAACCACTTATGGAAAGAATCTGAAAATCAGTACATGGATAGATTAACTATAAATAATAGATCCTCAATTTGTGGTTTGAAAGAAATCGAGCTAAAGACCAAGAAGATACAACAAAAAATACCAGCAATGTGTAACGATTACGCGATCGAGATTAGTTAATAATAAAAAAACCAAACAATTACCTGTCACATCTACCAGAAAAACCACTCAGAGCAATGATTTGAAAATCGGTGTACAGATGGGTTAATCATCTTAGAAAGGTCCTTCAATGGTTTAGAAGAATCAGGCTTAAAGCCACAGACAAAATTGAACTCGGTGTAGTGGGTGCAAGATTGAGATACTCTAATAGAGCAGTCACTATAACAGAGCAGTCAGTTAAGAAGAAATTACTCTATTAAAGCATTCAACTATGCCTTGCAGAGAATTTAAAGCCACTCTGTATAGAGCTCAACTACAAAAAGTCATCCTGTAGAGAGATCAGCTAGAAACAAGTCAACCAGTAGAGAGATCAACTAGAAACAAATCATTCTGAAGAAAGATCAGCTAGAAACGAGTTACCCTAAAGAGTATTCAACTAAAACACTTTCCCTGTAGAGAGTTCAGCTGGAAACAAATCACTCTGTACAGAGATCAGCTTGAAACAAGTCACCTTGTAGAGAGTTCAGCTAGAAATGATTGCGCTGAAAAGAGATCAGCTACATAATCATCCTGTAGAGAGATCCGCTGGATACAAATCACCCTGTAGAGAGATCAACTATAAACGTGTCCCCCTGTTGAGAGTTCAACTAGGACTGGGCAGTATTGAAATTTTACTATCATAATATATCATGGAAAAAAAATCACGGTATTACTAATTATCACGATATTTTTTTGACAGATCCTCTACTATGAAACAACATCTACCTACACAAGTGATACGACCTGCAGCAACATGAATGGATGTGCAAAATTACATGTACATGGCATGTTCCATTAATTGAAATATACATGGAGAAGGTAGACCTACAGTTAAGCATGGTGAGGATGTGTCTAATACACCCAAGTGCATGACAGGAGTTCTACAGATTCCCATACATGACAAAAAGACTGCTAATTATAGCATTTAACGCTCATACTCAGTTTTGCATCACCCATGCACATTTGTTACAATGCTACATGTGCAGAAATATTCTTTCCTTAATAAAAATCCAAGTAATAAAGTCCCTTTAGTAGCTACTTTCATATTCGCATGAATGCTCTATTTATTAGAGTTACTATTAGAGTATAAGGGTGACTGCTCTATTAGGGTATCTCGATCTTTCCTGGAGCTAAAACAGCAGCACCATGTTTACAGTAGTAAATATTATTGGAGAATACCACTGGTATCACAATACCACCATAATATCGTTTCCAATAATTCTTGACGATACTGATATCGTTACATCAGAATATCGTGGTTTTATGATATAACCGAGATACCACCCACCCCTAAGTTCAACTACATTTCAAGTCACCTTGTAGAGAGGTCAGCTGGAAAAAAGTCACTTTGTACAGAGTTCAGCTACAAGCAAATCACCCTGTTAAGAGTTCCGCGACAAACAATTCACCCTGTAAAGTTCAGTTACCATCTAGAAAGATCAGTTAGACAAAACAGTTACTCTTGTAAAGAGTTCAGCTACAAACAAATCACCCTGTAAAGATATCAGATAGACAAAGTAACTTAGTAGAAAGTTCAGCAAGAAAGCAGTCATCCTGTAGAGAGATAAGCTAGACACAAGTGACCCTGTAGAGAGATCAGCTACAAACAAGTCACCCTGTACAGAGTTCTGCTACAAACAAATCACCTGTAGAGAATTCAGCTACAAACAAATCACTCTTTAAATGTAGAGAGTTCAGCTAGAAACAAGTCATACTGTAGGGTGATCAGCTAGAAATAAGTCACCCTGTAGAGACTTCAGCTACAAAACAAATCATTCTTTAACTGTAGAGAGTTCAGCTAGAAACAAGTCACCCTGCAGGGAGATTAGCTAGCTAGAAAAAAGTCACTCTGTAGAGAGTTCAGCTAGAAACAAGTCACCACTGTACCATTTAGAAACAAGTTACTCTATGGAGAGTTCGGCTAGAAATAAGTCACCTTGTAGAGGAAAATTCATCCTGTAGAGCATTCAGCTAGAAACAAGTGACAATGTAGAGAGATCAGCTTAAAACAAGCCGCCCTGTAAATAGATCAAAAAGAAGCAAGTCACTATGCAGAGAGTTCAGCTACAAACAAATCATCATGTAGAGTGTTCAGTGACAAACAAGTCACCCTATAGAAAGCTCAGCTAGACAAAGTAACTAGCCTGTGAAATTCTGGCAAATTAATTTCTTTGTAAATACGTATTTAGAGACTTACAAACATTGCCACATGTCAATCCCACAATGAAACAAGACACTTGTTCACAAGAGTATAAATACAAAATGAAATGTGAGTCAGTAATGCACCACTGAGGCTGAGGCCATTGACACATATGTATTAACAATAGTCGTGTGCATATACAGTAACCCTCCTACGTATACGTATGTACTAGCTATAAGAAATGAGGAAACATGTAATGTAAGTGGACCATCAGTGAATATTTAACACAGTAACCAGCAACAGTAATCACCATAGTTACAAAGTACATACATGCATGTGCCAGGACTGTTAAAAATTGTTTTGCAGGACACACTGGTCAATAACTTTGAGAAGTCTATAAATCAAAAATATTAAGTATACCTGCCACACCACCTTGCAGCAGTCTTGTCTGACCATCCTGCGGCTTCTACCACAGGAATGGTCTAAACCAGTATACAGTACATACATGTACATGCAATACAGTATTGTGACAGCTATCTTATGTGAATATTGATGGGGTTGTTGAAGGCTGTTTACATGACTTATTTCTTGTAAAGGAGTACATCAATGTTTTATTCCAAAAAACATAACAATAAAAATGTGACCAGATCTGTGGAAAAGGGACATAATTGCACAAGCCTAAATTTACAGTATAAAGCATTGAATACATTGGGTGAAATACTTGCATATTGTTGAAAAATCCCGTGGATTTTTTTAACCCCTCTTTCTTAGTAAAGGAAGGGACTAACAATAAAAGCCTTGATATCTTATTCACCTGCTCAAGAAAAGTTGGAAAATCTTTGTTTCGTTGCAGTAGATCTAAGGATACGTAAGTTATGAGCATTTGTTTATGTCACATCAAAGCAATTGCATGCAATCGATCTTTCTTCATGAATTCTGCCTTTGCATGCAGTGAAGAAGGGTGAGTAAAGGAAAACTTACTCAGTAGTTGATTCCTGGCAAACACGATGGTGAAAGTTTTAGCCCTGTACCTCAATCTGTTGGTAAGTTACAATGGTTTTTTTAAGCGCCTGTAATTTATTTTCACTTTACTTTCTGTACAAATCGATTTTTCTGTTGTTGCTATACTTTGTAGGGCTGTAACTCATAAAGTTATTGGAAAATAAAGCTGAAACTTTGCCAGTGGGTACACTTGGCTAAGTAGATTATAACTATATAATAAACAGGAATTCGAAAAAATGCAATTCTGTCCTGTTTTGCAGATCCGGTCACAAATTAAGATCCAACCACATGAACATGTGCAACTTGTAAGCATTAGTTACAAATTAATAATACATACGTATATACATCTATAACACTAGCACAAGCAGAGTTACATTTAATAATTATTCTATACTTACATTATCAGTACTATCCACAGGAACAAGGCTTTGGTTTATAATCCATTTTGCTAGGTCAAAATGGTAGTGTAGTACTGCTATATGCAGTATGTTTTGCCCATTCTATAGACAATGAAAACATACATTGTAAAATTATTGATATTGTATTGTATAATATATATACAACTACATGATACAATGTAATTACCACTTTCATTCCTCAGATCAAAGTAGCCACCCGGGCTACATTTTGTATGTAGCCCAACTAGCCGGGCTACATACAAAATGTAGCCAGGCTACAACTGGGCACTGATTATATAGACTCTGAGGCCAAAATCAATTGTGGGGATTGATTAATACTCACGTAATTAGGATGCACGACTTGGATTTCACCATGAAAACCACTCAGACAGATAGTGTTTTGTCATCCTCGCTATCCTACAAGTTGAAAAACGTTTGGCTAAGGTGAGAACTAGTGCTATACTGTAGCTTATTCACTGATCGTTCCCACACATTTTTGAATACGGACACACACACCCTTCATGAAACTACCACTCTGCATGGAGTAACCACTCTACAAGCAAGCTTACCTATCTAGGCCTTTAGTGAACTCTGTTCTTTTTTCCCATAAACGACTCAATAGCACTGATAAAAATATTAAAACCACGTAACCAACATTTTACTAGGATATGTCTGTTCATCGCAACTGAACATACTAACTACTGACCCATAATCAAAAATGTTTGGTATGCATATATAATACATTCAGTGGCTGCACTCGTATTGGCTTGGGTGATTGATCACCCTGTACAGGCTATCAGCCAGATAAGTGTTACATATTAGCTGTAACGGGGCATTTGGGCTTTGCCTGATAAGTATGCCCAACTGCTCAAGGGCCGCAGGCAGAGGGCATACATATCAGGTAAAACCCTCATGCCCGTGTTACAACTATTACTTGTATACACAGCAGCTATCTATACAGTAGTTACACATGTACCGTGCTTAGTATAAAAGGATCACAGCATAGATATCAAGACACATGATAGTGTGTCATGCGGCCAAGTACAGCCAGTGCGGGCATGCAACAAACAAGTATGTATTCTACAGGAACCAAGAAAACACCGTTTTCACGCATCCGTAGCTTGATAATGGCAGTACAGAAATTAATTATTTTTGCTGTGGAAAATCCTGCATGGTGGGGCACCTCCCATTTCAACTTTGAGCTGAATCCTCCAGGCCATCACTGAGATATGCTTCTTCAAACTGTGTCTTAGTTTCTTTGGATTTTTCTTCATCTTTTTCTTCTTTTTGCACCACTTAGAAAAACTGCTTTAACTTGTGCATGCATGCTTTGGTCGATTTTCTTCAAATTTGGAGGGCTGTAAGAACATAATGTAGCACATTTACATTCCAAATATTGTACACTTTGGAAGAAGAACAAGAGCGTTATACATGATTTTCAAAACATTTGATAGCGATATTTGTCACGGCCACAGGGTAAACTGTTTAAAGGAATGACTTGAGAATTGGTCTGTACATGGAGTAACCTTAGCAGTGCAAACCTTTTGTGGCTTGTAAGAAATTGCACTAACAGTCATGGAGTTATAACAAAAACGCCAACCATATGTAAAATGTGCACAATAGAGGTTTGTTAATAAAAAGGTAATACTTGCCACATCTACCATATAAACTGGCTATCAGAATCAGCTAAAATCAGGTAGAGAAGTAGATAAATCATTTTAGAGTGATTTTTCAGTGGTTTACAAGGAATCAGATTACAATCCACTGAGCAATGCTATGAAAGTGAACTAGGTGTAACAAGTGCGTGATCGAGTTACTCTAATAGTGCAGTCACCCTAATAGAACATTCAGCTGCACAATAAGTCAATCTATTATAACGTTCAGCTACAATCAAGTCACCACATGTAGTGAGTTCAGCTAACAATACAGGGAGTTCAACTTCAATCAAGTCACCTGTCAACTAGTATCAAAAACAAATAGTCCTGCAGAGAGTTCAATTACAAACAAGTCACCCTGTAGAGAGTTCAACTACAAACAATCCACCCTGAAGACAGTTCAGCAACAAACAAATCACTCTGTAGAGAGTTCAGCTACGTTTCAAGTCACCCCGTAAAGAGATCAGTAGAGATCAGTTATAGAAGCAATTCACCCTATAGGGATCAGCTAGAAACATCACTCTGTTTTCAGCTGGAAACTAGCCACCCATAGAGAGATCAGTTAGAAACAAGTCACCCTATAGAGAATTCAGCTACATTTTGTAGAGTGTTTCAGCTAGAAATAAGCAACCCTGTGGAGATTTCAGCTACAAACAAACTCTTTCAGTAGAAAGATCAGCTAGAAGCAAGTTATCATGCAAAGAGTTCAAACCCTTTTGAAGTCACCCTGTAGAGATATCAAACAACCTAGTAAAGAAACAAGCTACATTTCAAATCATCCTGTAGAGAGATCAGCTCGAAACAAATCACCCTGTAAGCGATCAGGTAGAAACAAGTCACCCAGTAGAGAAATCAGCTAGAAACAATTCACCCTGTAGAGATCAGCTAGAAACAAATCAGCCTGCAGAGAGATCAGTAGAGAGTTTAGCTGGAAACTGTAGAGAAATCGGCTAGAAACAATTCACTCTGTACAGATCAGCTGGAAACAAATCACCCTGTTAGGAGATCAGCTCAACATAAATCACCCTGTAGAGAGATCTGGTAGAAGCAAATCACCTTGCAGTGCAATAAGCTAGAAACAAATCATCCTGTAGAAAGATCTGTTTGAAACAAATCATTCTGTAGAGATCAGCTAGAAATAAGTTCCCTGTATAGACAGTTCAGTTCAAAACAAGTCCCTGTAGACAGATCAACTAAAAACAAACCACCTAGAGAGAATTCAGCTACACTTCATAGAGTGATTCAGCTAGAAATAAGCAACCTTGTAGAGAGTTCAGTTACAAACAAACTCTTTCAGTAAAGAGATCAGCTAGAAACAACTTATCCTGCAAAGGTTTCAACTACATTTAAAGAGAGAACAGCTAGAAACAAGTATAGCCTTGTAAAGAGATAAGTTACATTTCAAATCACCCTGTAGAGAGATCAGCTCAAAACAAATCACCCTGTGGAGAGATCTGGTAGAAACAAGTCACCCTGTAGAGAAATCAACTAGAAAAATATCACCTGTAGAAAGATCAGCTAGAAACAAGACACCCCGTAGTGAAATTAGATACATTTCAATCACCCTATAGAAAGATCAGCTTGAAACAAATCACCCTATAGAAGGATCAGTTAGAAACAAGTCACCCTGTAGTGCGATTAGCTAGAAACAAATCACCCTGTAGAAAGATCAGCTTCAAACAAATCACTCTGTTGAAAGATTAGTCAGAAACAAGTCACCCTGTAGAGAGATCAGATAGAATGAAGTCCGCCCCATGTAGCACTACCAGAAAACAATGCAATGAAGCACCTATGTATTATCCATGTACAGTAAAATAATCCCCATTAAGTGCCATGAAAGGCATATCTCATTGTAATATTCAATCCATGAAATACTCAAAAAAAGTGGAGATTTCATGGTAATTTTATAGCACTGACAAAATTTAATTATTTCATGGCACAAGAAAATTTCATGGTTGCAGTGGCCATAAATTGTCAAATTTTCATAGGCAATGTCCATGAATTTTTATAGGCAGTGTCCTTGTAAACTACATGAAATTTCATGGTTTACAATCACATTTCTATAGGCTCTTCTCTAGGAGTTCAGCTAGAAATAAGTCAGATCAGCTAGAAAAAATCAATCTATAGAGAGATCTGGAAACAAGGCACCCTATAGAGAGATCAGTGTGAT
Source organism: Dysidea avara (assembly GCF_963678975.1). NCBI lineage: Eukaryota > Metazoa > Porifera > Demospongiae > Dictyoceratida > Dysideidae > Dysidea > Dysidea avara. The sequence goes on along the minus strand of NC_089272.1, from coordinate 24,136,487 downwards.
CAAGTCACCCTGTAAGCCCAACTACTCTTCAAGTCACCCCATGGAGAATCCAGCTATGAGCAAATCTCTCAGTAGAAAGATCAGCTAGAAATAAATCACCCTGTACAGTATTCAGTTAGAAACAAACCCCGTGTAGAGAGATCAGTTAGGCAAGTTACTCTGTTGCCTGCAAAGAGTTTAACTATTTTTCAAGTCACTCTGTAGAGAGCTACATAGAAACAAGCAGTCCTGTAGAGAGATCAGCTAGAAATAAACTACCCTGTAGACAGATCAGTTAGCACCCTGTAGAGATCAGCTAGAAACAAATCATCCTGTAGAGAGATCAGCTAGAAACAAGTCACCCTGTAGAGAGATCAGCTGTAAACAGGAGAGAATTCAGCTACATTTCGTAGAGCGTTTCCACTAGAAATAAGCCACCATGTGGTGAGTTCAACTACAAACCATTCACCATGTGGTGAGTTCAACTACAAATCATTCACCATGTAGTCAAAGAGTACAGTAACTATATCTAATCCAAAACAGCCAAGCTGTAAAAAAGTGGGACCCTCATACAGGCTATGGTGAAAAAAGATGTGAAAACCAACGTGGCGGCCAAGAAATGGCTGCGATGGTAGGTTAATGATAAAAATTTTAATAACGACAATTCAGGTGAATTTTGTACCACTTGGTCTTGGCACAAAATTCACCTGAATTATTGTTATTAAAATTTTTACCATTAACCTACCATCACAGACATTTCTTAGCCGACATTTCTTAGCCGCCACCTTGAATTTCACATCTTTTCTCACCATAGCTTTTTTGAGGGCCGAACTCTTTTTTTTTACAGCTCGGCTGTTTTGGATTAGATTTCACTTCTTTTTGTATTTGTATACCCCAAAACTGGCCTATGGCCAGCTTTGGGGCTTTTTAAAGCTATCTTTTTTTCCTTACCACAGGAAAAAAAAAAGATGAAGCAGATTTTAAATACTTTATTTCTGATTTTATAGTAAACGTATAAATTATTATACATACATATATATATATATGTGACCGGATTTCATATAACAAAGCTTCCACACACACAAAATCAAACTTACGATTTTACCAGAAATGGATTGCTGGTCTAATACACTATCATATTTCACACTGTACTTCCTTCAGCACTGGCAAGTCTGGTTTCTGTAGCAGCTTTCTTCCGACCCTGTCAAAGCCACGAGTGTGAGATTGGCACCATTAAATGGCCATGGCTTTGTGATAATGGTGTGTAGTGAGCTGGGACTTCACAGAGAGCTCGCCAATAGTGTTCTCAGTCAATTTGGAGTAATTTGAGGGCCATGGAGGGCCATGGAGAGCCCAAACTTGGCCTCTGGATTCCAATCGTCTTCTTACTCCATTTTATACCCGTATATTAAGACCACCGTCCACCCCCACCCTCCCACCCTATTACTATCATCTGTGATATTATTACCCGCTCGAAAAAAGCTGCTCAAAACAGGGCAAATTTTGGGTATCAGAAATGTATACACCCACTCAGTGATAGCTAGTGAACAGATGAACAATTGGTGCAAATTTTGTTTGCACAGCTGTAGGCACTGGGAAATTATTACACAATGATTCCTTAAAATTGCCATATCTCCTAACAAAGCTTTGTGCGTCGAAGCCTTGTTTTGTCAAATTCAGTCACATATATGTGACCGAATTTGACAAAACAAGGCTTCCACACACATCCAATTTTCTGACTTTAACAAAACTGTAACTTGACTATTCAGTAAACTATTGACATTCAATTTTCACACAATTCTTCCATAGCATTGTAAAATACCAGGTCAAAATTTGAAACTAATGGCATACTCTAGCATTGAGTTATGATGCTTTAAAGCCATAAAAATTGATGTGTGTGGAAACCTTGGTTTGTCAAATTCGGCCACATATATATTGCATATATTTATTACTTGTCAATTATTTCCTACAGATAACTTGTTTGCAGCTGATCTCTCTACTGGGTGACTTGAATTGTAGCTGAAGTCTCTACAAGGTGATTTGCTTGTAGATGAACTCTCTACAGGATTCTCTCTACAGGTTGACTTGTTTCTAGCTGAACTCTCTGCAGGATTATCTGTCTGTAGTTGAACTCTCTACACTATGATTTGTTTGTAACTGAACTCTCTACAGGGTGATTTTGTTTTTAGCTGAATTCCCTACAAGGTGATTTGTTTCTAGCTGATCTCTCTACAGGGTGACTTGTTTCTAGCTGATCTCTCATTTTTCTAGCTAATCTCTCATTTTTCTAGCTGATCTCTCTACAGGGTAACTTGTTTACACAGTAGTTGAACTCTCTTCAGGGTGGTTTCTTTGTAGCTGAACTCTCCACAGAGTGATTTGTAACTCTCTACAGTGTGATTTGTTTGTAGCTGAACTATCTACAGGATGATTTGTTTGTAGCTGAACTCTCTACAGGGTGATTTGTTTGTAGCTGAACTCTCTACAGGTTGATTTGTTTGTAGCTGAACTCTCTACAGGGTGATTTGTTTGTAGCTGAACTCTGTACAGGATGATTTGTTTGTAGTTGAACTCTCTACAGGGTGATTTGTTTGTAGCTGAACTCTCTACAGGATGGTTTCTTTGTAACTGAACTCTCTACAACGTGACTCGTTTCTAGCTGATCTCTCTACGAGGTGACTTCTTCTAGCTGATTTCTCTACAGGGTGACTTGTTTCTAGCTGATCTCTCTTTAGGATAACATGATTCTAGCTGAACTCTCTACAAAGTGAGTTCTTTGTAGCTGAATTCTCTACAAGGTGACTCCTTCTAGCTGATCTCTCCATAGGGTGACCTGATCTCTCTGTAGGGTGACTTTTACCTAGCTGAACTCTCTAAAGGTTGATTTGTTTGTAGCTGAACTCTCTACAGGTTGATTTGTTTGTAGCTGAACTCTCTACAGGGTGATTTGTTTGTAGCTGAACTCTCTACAGGATGATTTGTTTGTAGTTGAATTCTCTACAGGGTGATTTGTTTGTAGCTGAACTCTCTACAGGATGGTTTCTTTGTAACTGAACTCTCTACAACGTGACTCGTTTCTAGCTGATCTCTCTACAAGGTGACTTCTTCTAGCTGATCTCTCTACAGGGTGGCTTGTTTCTAGCTGATCTCTCTTTAGGATAACATGATTCTAGCTGAACTCTCTACAAAGTTGGTTCTTTGTAGCTGAATTCTCTACAAGGTGACTTCTTCTAGCTGATTTCTCCATAGGGTTACCTGATCTCTCTGTAGGGTGACTTTTACCTAGCTGAACTCTCTGCAGGGTGATTTGTTGTAGCTGAACTATCTACAGGATGATTTGTTTGTAGCTGAACTCTCTACAGGGTGATTTATTTGCAGCTGAACTCTCTGCAGGGTGATTTGTTTGTAGCTGAACTCTCTACAAGGTAACTTGCTTTTTGCTGATCTCTAGACGGTGACTTCTTCTAGTTGATCTCTCTACAGGGTGACTTGTATAGTTGAACTCTCTACAGGGTGATCTGTTCATAGCTGAATTCTCTACAGGGTGATTTGTTTGTAGCTGAAATCTCTTGTTTTAAACTGATTTCACTGTAGGGTAACTTGTTTGTACCTGAACTCTCTACAGGATGGTTTCTTTGTAGCTGAACTCTCTACAGGGTGATTTGTTTGTACCACAGGGTAATTTGTTTATAGCTGAACACCTTGCAGGGTGATTTGTTTGTAGTTGATCTCTCTACAGGGTTTCTTTGCAGCTGAGATCTCTACAGGGTGACTTCTTCTAGCTGAGCTCTTTCTTATTTCTAGCTTATCTCTCTATAGAGTACTTGTTTGTATAGCTGAACTCTTTACATGGTGGTTTTTTGGTTGCTGAACTCACTACACGGTGACTTCTTTGTAGCACAATTCTCTATAGAGTGACTTACTCATAGCTGAACATTGTATAAACTATAAAGTGACCTATCTGTAGCTGAACTGTCTACAGGGTTACTTGTTTGCAGCTGATCTTTATAGGGTAATTTGTTTGGATAGCAGGGTAGATTCTTTGTAGCTGAACTCTCTCCACAGTAACTTGATAGTAGCTGAATTCTCTAGAGAGTGTAACTGACCTCTCTACAGGGTGCTTGACTTGTTTATAGCTGAACTCTCTTCTGTGTGACTTGTAATGTTCTGGATCTCTACAGCGATATATTTGTAGCTGAACTCTCTATGACTTGCTTGTAGCTGAACTGTCTACGATTTGCTTGTAGCTGAACTGTCTATGAAATCAACTGTTTGCAGCTGAACTCCTTACAGAATAACTTATAATGTAATAGAATCCTATAATGGAGTAAGTCATAAATTAGCTGAATGCTCTATTAGGGTGACTGTTCTATTAGAGTATCTCGATCTCACATTTGCTACACGGAGTTGGCTTTTGAATCATAACTCAGTGGTCTGTACTCCGATTCTTCTGTACTACTGCAAGGACTTTCTACAATGACTATTCCAGCTACACACCAATTTTAAGCTCACTTCTCTAAGTGGTTTGCCTGAAAACTAATAGTTGTTTTATTCATAAAAATCGATCGTGCAATTGTGACATAAGTTGGGTTTCGTGTCATATCTCCATGGTCTTTATCTCGATTCCTTTCAAACCACCATAACGCACTCCTACGATGGTTACTCCATCTACATAGCACTTTCAACTCATTCAATGAAGCGGTTTACCGACAACAAATCAACTTTACTTTACGCGAATAATCGAACGTAAATCCTGAACCATTCATCGGATTTACACCAAATCTGATACCAGGATTCGCCTTTGGACTCCCTGTATGTGTGCCAAATTCAAGGCGATCGGAATACGCATTTGTGTTCTACAGCAATTTTTGCAAAGTGTGCAAAAAGACGAAGAAAGAAAACAAAGAAAAAAAATCGAAACTTTGACAGTTCATATCTCAGAAATGGCTACAGCGATTTCCTTCAAATATGGAATGTATACTCCCCTAGCAGGCCGGCAACTCTATAGCAAATTTGGTTCCAATCGAATTAGGGGTCACCGAGATACAAAGGTGTGAAAATGATGTTTTCTTTCTTCCTGTCAATATACCCACATTGTGGCGCGCCAGCTTCTTGGGCCGCACAACACACTGTCGTGTGTCTTGATACACATTTCCCTGTAGAGTATTCAGTTTACCGTGTGTGACTTATTTTTATGATCAATCAACACAATTAAAAATTATTGCCTAAAGCACATGTAGCTAAACAAATCATTAAAATATTCTTCATAATAATCTTTTCTCTAGATCTGTGGTAAAGAAAGACAAGTTAAAAGAAATACCTGAAGCTGGCCATAGGCTGGCTTTAGGTATGAAATTACTAAAAGAAGTGATATTTAAACAAAAACAGCCAAGCTGTAAAAGAAAGGGTGCAGGCTCCAAAGAAACCAGGGTGAAAAAATGTGAAATCAAAGGTGGTGGCCAAGAAATGGCTGTGATGGTAGGTTAATGGCAAAAAGTTTACTAACGACAATTCAAGTTAATTCGGTGCAGAATCCTAGTGAAACTTGGAGGAGGCAATACAAATTTACCTGAATATTCGTTATTAAAATTTTTGCCATTAACCTACCATCACAGCCATTTCTTGGCCGCCACCTTGGATGTTACATCTTTTTTCACCCTGGCTTCTTTGGAGGCCGCACCTTTTTTTAGGGTTGGGCAGTATTAAATTCTACTATCACGATATATCATGGGGAAAATATCACGATATTACTAATTATCACGATATTTTTCATATTTTGGCAGATGCTCTACTATGAAACTACACCTACCTACACAAGTGATATAACCTGTAGCAATATGAATGGATGTGCAAAAATACATGTACATGGCATTAACCATTTATTGAACTATACATGGAGATATAGACATTAGCTAGATCTACAATTAAGCATGGAGAGGATGTGTCTTACACACCCAAGTGCATGATATAAATTCAGGAGTTCTACAGATTCCCATGCATGACTAAATGACTACTAACTATAGCAACAAAAGCTCATTTACCCATGCACATTTTATTAGCTATAATGCCACAATGTGCAGAAATATTTTCTCCTCATTAAAAATCCTAAATAATAAAGTCCCTTCAGTAGCTACTTTTATATTCACATGAATGCTCTATAGAACTACTTCACTGCTCTATTAGAGTATACAGGTGACTGTTCTATTAGAGTATCTCAATCTTTCCTGGAGCTAAACAACAGCACTATGTTTACAGTACTTAGCTAATACAAATAGTATTGGAGAACACCGCAGGAATCACGATATCGCAATAATATTATTTCCAAGAATTTTTGACGATACTGGTATTGTTACATCAGAATATTGCGGTTTTACGATATAACCGAGACAGCACCCACCCCTACCTTTTTTTACAGCTTGGCTGTTTTTTGATTAGATACAAACTACCACAATTATTACATCTGTACCTTAGTGCCATTAAATGCTATTTGTTATGTAGGTTAGGTCAATAACTGGCTATTGTAAGAGCTTGAGCCTGGTTAAGCATAAATTACTGGTATGGACAACATTACATAACCTGTACGGATAGTATCTAGTCACTGGACTGGACTTTGACTTTTTTGTGGTTTTAGAGATTTTAAGTTGAACACTTTAATGACTTGAGACACTTCAGCACTATGTGGAGAATACGATGCTTTTAGCTCTAAAACATAGCTGCAATAATACGTTAAATGGGTTCTGTTACATGCATTTTATTCACTGTATGATAAACTATGCTTTATAGCAGATACTGACATGCTGACAAATCCATATGTTTCTTTCACTGTTAGGCACATGTGGTCATGTGCGATTATTCTGACACAACTTTCTATGATGTATATTGGTGACTATTAGTCACATGAGTCCATCATATGTAACCAGGGCTGAGCACATCAAATTTTCCTACTTTACAAGCCTGCATGACTAATAACCTTTAATACCATTTTGCTATCACCACACAAATTTTCGCTCTTACTAAACAGCTAATCAAATGGCATAATACCAAGATACAAAATGTTGATATTTTTTTCCAGGTATAAAATGTAGTGTATGTGATGGAATGAGGCTCAAACCTTGGATTTACACATTCCCTAGGGGTAAACATATATTTTGTTTCATGCTCATATAGTATAGGGAATGTGTGCTATGGGCACTTGTGTTGATGATGAAGTCGAAGCAAAACTTCCCATGATAATTCTTAATATTTTTTTGAATGACTTTCTTTGTACACAGAGAGAAATACGTATTTATATGGAAAGCTCTATACCTCATTTAGAGCAAGCAGAAGGGGTCCAGTTTGTCCAATTTGGTCAGACCAATTTGATGGGATCAATTCATCAACTAAATGTTTTTAAAATAAAATTGTTTGCATATTTGAGACATTCATTTACAATACTGCTGTCGAAGCCTGTACATTGTCAGTTGACTTTATCTAATGTTCCTGTAGTCCTCCTTCTATATCCAACTTCCCAGCCAAGCAAGAGTTTGGAAAGAAGAATGTATGGTGGAATGGTTTTTAGTGCGTCCATGGTTCAGCACTACCGTTCAGGTGACAATGTGGTTTTGTGCCATGATTGTGAATGAGAAATGAAATCTAAAGGGATGGAGATATAGTACAGCTCAAATATAACTTCAGAGCACATGCATCTCATGTGATTTCCACCCACATGAGTTGAAACATGCACAAGTAAGCTTGTCCTCAAGTACATGCATCGCCCTGCGTGTCTGGCTGCACGAGTGAAACAATTGTTCACACGCACTATGCGTGCATGCTTTTTAACACGTGTGTGGCCACATGAGCACACATGGTTGGCAGACTGTGGCTACACACATTCATTTGTGATTCTCATATCATGACATGTACAAAACAAATTTAACGTAGTGTAAATAAAGGATTGTACTATTCAGTCCTACTTCACACAGCTTTGAACTACAACATCAGCAGCCAATGCGGTCTAAGACTTGAATAGCTTTCTCTTTCGTCACCTACAAATCAAAAATATGTAATCATGTAAAAAATTTAATATCAACACATTATAATTGCAGCTCTCGATGATGGACTAAGAACACCGGCTAGCTACTATGGCTGATGCTGATCCTAACAGAGGTTGTAGCTACCTAGAAATACTGTTAATGCAGTATGTTCAAGCTTCTGTATTACACATATGTTCAGTGGGTATGTCATGCTTTGGTGTGCTTTGTAATTACAAATGCAATAATTTATTGCCAGAAATTACAGCAACATAGGGAACTACGTTGCAAAGTGCTATTGTTATAGCTGTGTTTATAATTGTCTTAAAGTAGTAATGTATCCAAGCAGTTCTACTGATCTTACCTGTATTAATTAAATACACTGACAGACCTGTCAGCAAAAACATTCAAACTACCGATAATCACTCAATTGACCTATTAAAAATATAGTTTTCTGTTCCATGTAATGAGCATAGAATGCTAGAACTCAGCCAGCTATGAATCGTAATAAGAAGTCGATATCCTACTAAGCCAACTGAAGCAATTCTAATGAATTCTTTTGTTTTTATGGAGTGTTTATTGATCCTTGTGTACTGGCTTAAGTGTGTTACAGCATAGAAAGTTGTGTTTTATAGGTTAGTCGCAGTATATTTATTAGTTAGTATTAAGAATCATGGCTTATCTATTTTATTTAGTCGTTTTGTTTTCTATTCAATAAGCACCATTGCTGGGTGCTGTGATCAGACTACTTTGTTGAAGTTCTACCAGATTATGTACAATGTATATCAGGCAGTTTCCAGTACAACAGGCTAGTTCAGTAGTCCACAGCTTGCTTTGTAGCTTCAGAATTCCAGCTTGAACAGCTTCGAATTTGGTGGTGCTGTAAGTGGCTCCATAGTTATAGCTACTACTGTTAAAATTACCTGAAATAGAATGTTAATGAATTATAAAAAGCAACATGCCTTTGAAATTGACAGTTTACTACACATCGTAAATGTCAGTTTTGCTGTCAGCAGCCCAGGCCTTAGTTTGCAGTGCTCAGTGTTGGGCAAGTTACTTTGTAAAAGTACTTAGTTATATATTACATATTACTTGCAACTGAACTATTTAGTTACAGTTACATATTACCCATAAAATAAAGTAACTATAATAATATTACATAATATATTACTTTGTGTCCACAGCCTTAAGCTGTCACATCTGAAACTACCACCTTATCACGTGACATGATTGCGTTGGACAACGTACAAATCTTGGTTATCAGTAAGAAGCTGGTGAATAAGCTTCATTCAGTAGGCTTCGTTACTTCGCTGTGGCTAGGCGTTACTCAGAGGATAACTAATGATATTAGTAACTTTGTTACTTGTAGTAATAATATTACGTAATATTAGACTCGTTACAGTAACTATATTACTTAGGTAACGCGTTACATTTGTAAGTGAAGTAACTTGAGTTATATTACCTGTTTTTATAGCGTATTTCGTTATATTACTTAGTTACCACAAAAGTAATAATATTATGTAATGTGTTACATAAGTAGCGCGTTACTCCCAACACTGGCAGTGCTAAGCTAGCTTCGTACCTATCTTCAATAGCAAAGTAAACATGATACAACACTAGTCTACCATTCACACATCATATACTGTACGATGTACATATGTGCTTTCTGTGGCATAACAACGATCATAAATCCAGCGAGAATTACAACGCTATACAACTATATAGTAGCATGCACACAGAGAGTCAACCTCGCAGCTAACACACACACGCATGTTGGATAGAGTGCATGATTGTTGCTACACATGTCCTGGTGTTCAGTAGCACACGTTTTTATGCCATGCATGTAGAAAGTTGTATTAGAGCTGTACTGTAGGTAAAAGCGATTGTTCTTTTTTTATTCAAGAACTGCAAATATGCTACAGATGCATTTCAAGAGCACCAATCCTCATCACAGCATTACAGTTGGTCATCGATATACCAGCTACATATCCAGATTAGTGATGGACGATATTGACATTTTGCTATATGATTATTGCCATGAACAAATATCACAATTATCACGATTACTGTCCACTTAATTCTTGTGATGAAAAACACTGAACACACCATGAATTGTTAATTGATAGTTAAATTACATTGAAAATTTACAAATATTTCTTTGATTACTATGATTATTGCATGATAATTACCGATTTCAATTATCACTAGTCGATGATAAGTACATGATGTAGATTATTGCCAATAAAATAATCATGATTATCACGATAATTGAATAATTGCCCATCCCTAATCCAGATGTTGACAAAAATGTTATCCACAAACTCCTATATGCTCAAGAGAAAAGAGACAGCAACCAGTGTTTATTAAAGATTGTTTGTTAACTTTTTGTAAATAATAAATTATGACTGGTGAACCCATGCATACCGCATCAAAAGAAAGAAATGGTGCCATGCACCCCAGCTATATCAATCATCATCTAAAAAGTAAAGTATGTATTACACTTGTAATATTACTGTAATTTGCTTGTGCATAGCTAGTATAGGGATATGTAGCCTAGATAATCACTAAGTTGATAGTGTACTCATGTATTAGAGATGCAACAATACAGTGTGTAGACATATTGATATATTGCCTCTGGTGTATCACAATACAGCGCTATATATTGCATTATACAAAGTGGAGTTTAAGCAATGGTCTATGTTGTTTTTTAATGTTTTTTTGTTTGTTTTGTTTTTTAAGAGAAATAAGTGAGCTAATTTTTCTTTGAGAAGCATTACATACTACTCAGTTTAACCACAATGTACAATAATATTTGACTGTCAGCCATGTTAACAAGCCACGATATGTCAATATAATATCACGATACGTGAAATATCAATACAGTTTGACTTTGTATTGATGAAGTGATATTGTCTTAAAACTATACGATGCGTGATATATCGATATATGTTGTATCCCCACTATGTATCATTTATTTATTGATTTGATTTACATTTGCATTAATCGTGGAATTCAGCCAAGGTCATTCTTCTATTCCAGAGTATAAAGACCGTCACAAACCATGACACACATACCAATACAAAACAATCACAAAACAAAGCGATATCAATACACACAGTAGTGCGTCGTGCAGCCCAAGAAGCCCACACGCCACACTGTGAGCGTGTTATCAGGAAGAAAGAAAACACAATTTTCACACCTATGTAGCTCTGTGATCCCTACTCCGATTGTAACCACATTTGCTACAGACGTGCCGGCAAGTTAGGGGAGTCTAAATACCAAATTTGAAGAAGATTGCTGTAGCCATTTGCGAGATATGAATGAACAAAATTTCATTTTAACTTCTTCGTTTTTCTTCTTAATTTCGCACACTTTGCAAAATCCGCCATAAAACAAGAATGCGTACTTCAATGACCTTGAAACTTGGCACACTAAAAAGACTCATTAAGGCGGATCTCAGTACCAACATTGGTAGGAATACGATGAACATTCACGCAGTTATGACCGATTATTTGTGTAAAATAAGGTTGAAGGTCTGTCAAACCCACAGTGTAAACCCCTTGGAGGAATGAGTTGAATATTGCTAAGTAGATGGAGTAATCATAGTAAGAGTGCCTTTTTGTGGATTGAAAGGAATCAAGATAAAGACCATGGAGATATGATACAAAACCCAACCTGTGTCACAAATACGCGATCCATTTTTATGAATTAAAAAACACTATTAGTTTTCACGCCTACCAGGCAAACTGCTTAGACCAATAAGCTGAAAATCAGTATGTAGCTGGAATAATCCACATAGAAAATCCTTGCAATAATACAGAAGAATAGGATTACAAACCACTGAGTTATGATTCGAAAGGCAACTACATATAGCAAATGCGAGATCGAGATACTCTAATAGAACAGTAACCCTAATAGAGCATTCAGTTATGTTTATAATTTACTCCATTATAGAATTATATTACATTGGAAGTTATTCTGTAGGGAATTCAGCTACAAACAAATCACCCTGTAGAGAGATCAGATAGAAGTTACCTTGTACAGAGTTCAGCTACAAAGAAACCATCATATAGAGAGTTCGGCTGCAAACAAATCACCCTGTAGAGAGTTCAGCTACAAACAAATCATCCTGTAGAGAGATCAGCTAGAAGAAGTCATCTTGTAGAGAGTTCAGTTACAAAGAAACCACTATGTAGAGAGTTCAACTGCAAACAAATCACCCTGTAGGGAGTTCAGCTAAGAAAAGATCACCCTGTAGAGTGTTCAGCTAGAAGAAGTCACCTTGTAGAGTTCAGCTGCAAATAAATCACCCTGTAGAGAATTCAGCTACAAACAAACCATCGTATAGATAGTTCAGCTACAAACAAGTCACTCTGTAGATAGATCAGCTAAAAGAATTTACCTTGTAGAGAGTTCAGCTACAAAGAAACCATCATGTAGAGAGTTCAGCTACTGTAGAAGAAGTCACCTTTTAGAGAGTTCAGCTACTAAGAAACTGCCTAGAAGAAGTTACCATGTATAGAGTTCAGCTACAAACATATCACCCTGTAGAGAATTCAGCTAGAAACAAGTCATTCTGTAGAGAGATCAGCTAGAAGGATAACTTTGTAGAGAGTTCAGGTACAAACAATTCACCCTGCAGATAGTTCAGCTACAAACAAGTCATCCTGTAGAGAGATCAGCTAAAAAAATCAACCTATAGAGAGCTCAGCTATGAACAAATCACCCTGTAGATATTTCAGCTACAAACAAATCGCCCTGTAGAAGGATCAGCTAGAAGAAGTTACGTTGTAGAGAGTTCAGCTACATACATATCATCCTGTAGAGAATTCAGCTAGGAACAAGTCATCCTGTAGAGAGATCAGCTAGAAGGATAACCTTGTAGAGAGTTTAGGTACAGACAATTCACCCTGTAGACAGTTCAGCTACAAACAAGTCATCCTGTATAGAGATCAGCTAGAAAAATCACCCTATAGAGAGCTCAGCTATGAACAAATCACCCTGTAGATATTTCAACTACAAACAAGTCTGTAGAGAGATCAGCTAGAAACCAGTGACTTGTAGATACAAAAACAAATCACCCTTTAGAGAGATAAGCCAGACAAAGTAACCCTGTAGAGAGATCAGATAGAAACAAGTCATCCTGTAGAGAGATCAGCTAGAAAAATCACCCTATAGAGATCAGCTAGAAACCAGTGACCTGTAGATACAAAAACAAATCACCCTTTAGAGAGATAAGCCAGACAAAGTAACCCTGTAGAGAGATCAGATAGAAACAAATCACCCTGTGGAGAATTCAGCTACAAAGAAACCACCCTGTAGAGAGTTCAGCTACTGTGTAAACAAGTTACCTTGTAAAAAGATTGGCTAGAAAAGAGGAGAGATCAACTAGAAACAAGTCACACTGTAGAGACATTAGCTAGAAATAAAGCAACTTGTAGAGAGAATCCTGTAGAGAGTTCATCTACAAGCACATCACCCTGTGGAGAGTGCGGTTACATTTCAAGTCACCCTGTAGAGAGACCAGCTGCAAACAAGTTATTCATAGGGAATAATTGACATGTAATAAATGTATATATTATATATATATATGTGTAATTTGTACATTTACTGATTTAGTTGAAGTATTTAAAATCTGCCTCATCTTTTTCTTCTTCCTGTGGTAAAGAAAAAAGATAGGTTAAAAGAGCCCAAAAGCCGGCCTATGGCTGGTTTTGGGATATACAAATACAAAAAGAAGTACACTCTAATCCAAAACAGCCAACCTTAAAAAAGTGTGGCCTTCAGAAAGACTATGGTGAAAAAAGATGTATGATCCAAAGTGGCGGCCAAGAAATGGCTGTGATGGTAGGTTAATGGTAAAAATTTTAATAACGACAATTCAGTTGAATTTAGCGCCACTTGGTCTTGGCACAAAATTCCCCTGAATTGTCGTTATTAATTTTTTACCATTAACCTACCATCCCAGCCATTTCTTGGCCGCCACCTTGGAATTCACATCTGTTTTCACCATAGACTTTCTGAGGGCCATACTCTTTTTTTACAGCTTAGCTGTTTTGGATTAGATAGTATAATATAAGTACAAAAACACATCATAACTCCACAAAGCACAAGGCAATAACACACCAAACAATAAACAATCACACAAATTGTGGAAGGTAAAATGGTTTTGGAAAAGGTCATGTGGAAAAGAGTTCTACCAGAATGTAGAAGATACATTATCTATAAAATAATTGCTTAAATGCACAGCACATAGAAACAATGCTATCAGTAATTTCATGGTCATGTTTACAAATTGTGGAAAAATCACACAATATGGCACCAATAAATAGTTTTTTAATTCCATACTAGTAACATGAACCACAACAGTAGGTTCATAATCGGAATCACCTATATTTTTGCAAAAATTTTTATAGAATTCACGCCTAAAATACCAGCAATGAGTATTGGTCCACTAGTAAGAAGGAAACAGTACGCATATTTGTGACAAAACCGAAATTTGCCATTTTGTTCACTATGAACCATGATAATTGGCAGTGGCGGATTAAGGGAATGCTCTTGACCACCCTCCAAAAAATTTAGCATACATGTCAATTGTGCTGCATACAGTATGTCATGTACGTAGACCAGAGGTGGCAGAGACACCTTTATTTAGGATGGGCTGAGGGTCTAGCTTGGTGATGCCTTGGCCTAGTTGTAAGTCAAAGACCCCCAAAAAAAGTCACTACCTGGTGGAAATAGTCACCCTCCACCAACTAGACTATTTCTCCTATAACTATATAAGTAGCTTGCTACACTGCTCCTTTAAAAATACTGTGACAGCTCTATAAGAGTATCTTGATTTTGACTGCTCTATTAGAGCATCTCGGATTACAGCTACGGATAATGTTAGGGGGGTAAGTCCCCCATACTTTTCTCAAAGGGGCTGCAGCCCCCCTTGCCTCTCCTTCTCTGTCACCCAAGACGTAGGCTTTACATCACATCCTGTGATGTATTTTTATCTCTCTATTTGTGACTTTTAGCTGTTATAACAGATCCTTTAGTGTTTGGCTTTGATGAAAGCATGAGGCAAAAACTTGCTATGAATAGAAGCTGTCACAAAACACAAAGACAAATTATTACATACCTTCAGGATAACTTTTACACAGTGTGTCCTATAGGCTTCTGGTAAAGACCATTTGATTCTCCATTCGACAAATCATACCAAAAAAAAATCATGTCAAAAAGGTCAGGTAAGCTAAAAATTTATTTTTTAGACATACTGAAAGAGTTTGAACTAGTACAAAGGGCAAGTTATATGTATGTATCTCACACACACACACACACACACACACACACACACACACACACACACACACACACACACACACACACACACACACACACACACACACACACACACACACACACACACACACCACACGCACACACACACACACACACACACACACACACACACACACAGTGTGGTATGATTTGTCGAATGAAGAATCAAATGGTCTTTACCAGAAGCCTATAGGACACACTGTGTAAAAGTTATCCTGAAGGTATGTAATAATTTGTCTTTGTGTTTTGTGACAGCTTCTATTGTGTGTGTGTGTGTGTGTGTGTGTGTGTGTGTGTGTGTGTGTGTGTGTGAGTGTGTGGTGCGTGTGTGTGTGCGTGTGCGTGTGCGTGTGTGTGTGTGTGTGTGTGGCTTATATTTGTGTGGAGCTATGTGTTGCTCTGAAGCAAGTTCTATGCATATGTAGCTACATATAAATCTTTATGTGGATGCACAAAAAGTCACATTACACAGTTGCGTGTGGGCTATTCCTCCATGCATATGTCTGTGAATAATTGTAAAGCCTGTGATACATTATCCTAGTGAAGAACAATTCTACCTCCTTATACACATATGGTTAAATTATTATTGCAAAGTTTAAATGCATTTTTTTTCAATACAGGTCTACTCACTGGTCTAGCTATGCCGGGACCGGAAGCAGAAATTCCCTTGGAACAAAGCTATGTATAGTGTATATTACGTATGTCACATCAGTACTGCATCCTACATAGCTATTAACTGGAGGTTTGTTCATGGTAAAGGAAAAAGTTTATACCCAGTGGGGAGCTACTGTACGTACAGTAATTAGCTGTTATGTAGATTGTAACAAAAACTCAAACACTTATCAGCAACCTGCATAAATATTGCAAGACTGCTACAAGGTGCTATACCCAAAATGGCACGTACTGCCAAAAAACTCCTCATTTAAAAAGAAATCATCCTAGAAACATCTTCTTATGCAACTAAAATCACCTCTACAGAATAATATTAGTCTATCTAATATCAAATACAGCATTAACACCCACCCACCCACCTGCCTGCCTGATCACAGTCACAATGCTAGAGGTCAAATGAAGCAGCGCACAGCCACCATTTTACACCACACCAATAAACTAACTGATGTCATGTACCGTTTTGGGTCCCAACGAGTGTGTGCTCTCTGCACCTTGCTTTTCCTTTTATCTTCAATCAAGCTGGTCCTTCGTCTTCTTTATGCAACGAAACTATATCAAGGCATCAATTTTCCATATCAACATTTTCTTGAGCAGCATAATTAGACACAACAAAATTATTTAAGGTGCTTACGCACTGTTACAGTACACTACTGCAGAAGTACTGGAAATCTGGTAGATACCTGCAACTGCACGATACATTCAATGCCACACCTATCAGCAATCTAGGTTGATTAATATAATGGAAACCAAATTTTTTAACAATCTAGCACAATGACAGTGCCTCCTTATTGTATTTATAAGACCACGCCCATTTATAGGCTAGAGATTCAGGTAGAGACACTCTAATACAGCAGTCACTCTAACAGAACAGCAGAACAGTCATGTGTGTGTAATTTTATACTATAACAAAAGAGCTAAACTAAGTAGTATATTAACAATTATTAATAGTACGTATGCAGGAGATCTGAGTCTCCTCCATAGTATGGCAGAAATGTCTGGCTGGTGATGACATCACTGAAGGGAAAGGATGACAAAGTGCAGTTATCAACTTTTAGCTTTAAAAGGTAAAGTGAACATAATACATATACTTATAGCATTACATCAGTCTGACAGGCTTGACTTAGAATCAAGAAGGCTCTAGTCCACCTGTGGCCAATGTCTTAGTGTCACCACGCACGACATACTACACAGGCATGCATGCAAAATTCCTCCATGGCACATGCAACATCTCTGCATGGCAAACACAATGTGGCTGTGCGGTTGCATGCCACATGTAGAGCCACACATAGAAACGTACAGTTATAAGTAGACTATACTGTAGTTATAACCTGGCTACAGAGTTATTACTCTTGTTATAAATAACTAGGTTGGGATGCAATAAGTAGAGAAGTAAGAAAAGTGAAGTGCTGCCTGAGGACAATCACTTACCCACATTCCAGATAAATCAGCATACAATGATATCACACATGATCCCACGACGAACTTACACTGTAAAAACAAAGGTGTCCCAAAACACCTTTTTGGGTGTCCTAACTACTATATCTGTGGGGCTCCCTTGCGGGTGTTTTATTACACTTCATCAGGGTGTAACAAAACTCCCACTAGGATGTTAAATAACACTGAATATTAAAAAGTCTGACCCTTTGAAGGGAGGGTATTGGGATAGGTGTCACAGGTTGCTAACAGGATTATCATCTCTAATGTCAAAGGAAGTCTATCTATTGAAATAGAATCATGACACATGTACAATACATAACACATTTACATGATTTTATTTATACCTTCCTTATAATGGTTAGTATTTCGTATTAATAATCTAACAAGCAAGCATCACTTTTGATTGTGGGTTTCCACCAATTTTGACAAAAACACCCTAATGGTGCAGAGAAACACCCCTAAAGGTGTTGGTGTAATATAACACCCTATGTAGGGTGTAATTAAACACCTCCATTTTTACAGTGTAGACAGCTAAGAAGCCAAACAATGTAAGACCTTATTCTGATGGTATGTAAAATGGCCCTGAAACAAAGCCATTTAATGCTGAGAAAAATTGGAAGTTGTGCGAACTAGACGGTTTTCACTGAGATGGTCACAAATTTAATTTGGTTTTGTAATTAATGAATTTACTAACAACTTAACCCATTGAATTGCAAACAAAAAGCATACATATTATCTATCAAAATATGATCTTCAGACTTTGTGCATATTTGTACGGTGTATGGAAAAACAATATTATTTTTGGACCCATGACCATGGTCAAAGATCAACCTCCTGGTTGTGTGACTATGATGGATGGGTGTTTTATTGATACGTGTAGCAGTGCTTCTGCTTGTCCGCTCTGTTACAAGAACCTCAGCACGTAAGCAAAAGTTGGCATCAAATTACAGCTGTAAATGTGTGCAGGCAAGGTACACATCTGTCCAATGTAAACTGAAAGACTTGAAATCATTGGTATCCCGCAGTAGTGCACAATACACTTTGCATGGCAGTGCTTAAGCTACAACAGCTCATATTCTGGTAGCTGTCATATCTGCATTGTCCAAGGAATGGTTTGCCAAAGTTTCAGTCAATTATGGTGAGATGTAATAGGAAGAGCAAGGAAATCGATTTGTACAGTGGATATTCTAAAAATACATAAACTACAGGCGCTTATGCATTCACAGCTATAACCTCTGTTTGAACTAATCTACAGAGTTGCGATTTCACTCACAATGTTCACTATGGATTGGCAGATCAACCAAGGTATAGTTTTGACCCTGCAGTCGCTTAGCATTACATATCTAATCCAAAACAACCAAGCTGTAAAAAAGGAGTGCAGCCCTCAAGCAGCACAAATTCACCTGAATTGTTGTTATTAAATTTTTTTACCAATAACCTATCATCACAACCATTTCTTGGTCGCCACCTTGGATTGCACATCTTTTTCACCATAGCCTTTTTGAGGGCCACACTCCTTTTTTACAGCTTGGCTGTTTTGTATTAGATTTCACTTCTTTTTGTATTTGCATACCCCAAAGCTGACCTGTGGCTGGCTTTTGGGCCTTCTAACCTATCTATTTTTCTTTACCACAGGAAGAGGAAAAAGATGAAGCAGATTTTATAAATACTTTAATTCTGATTTTATCTGTAAATGTACAAATTATATATATATATATATATATATATATATATATATATATATCAAGACACACGGTAGTGTGTCGTGCGGCCCAAGAAGCCGGCGCGCCACACCAGTGAGTATATTGACAGGAAGAACGAAAACGTCATTTTCACACCTTTGTATCTCAGTGATCACTTATCCGATTGGAACAAAATTTGCTACACAGTTGCCCGCCAGCCAGGGGAGTCTACATTCCAAATTGGAAGGAAATCGCTCCAGCCATTTCCGAGATACGAGCTGCCAAAGTTTCGTTTTTTTCTTGGTTTTTTTTTTCTTCTTCGTCTTTTCGTACACTTGCAAAAATTGCTATAACAAGCAAACGCGTACTCCGATCGCCATGAAATTTGACACACAGAAAGGGAGTCCAACGGCGAATCCTAGCATCAAATTTGGTACAAATCCGATGAATGGTTCAGGAGTTATGACCGATTATTCGTGTAAAACAAGATCGATTTGTTGTCACGCCTACAGGGCAAACCGCTTCATGGAATGAGTTGAAAATTGCTATGTAGATGAAGTAACCATCGTAGGAGTGCCTTTTGGTGGTTTGAAAGAAATCGAGATAAAGACCATGGAGATATGACACAAAACCCAACCTGTGTCACAATTACGCAATCGATTTTTACGAATAAAAAAGGATTAGTTTTCACGCCTACTAGGCAAACCGCTTAGAGCAATGAGCTGAAAATCGGTGTATAGCTGGAATAATCTTCATAGAAAGTCCTTGCAGTAGTACAGAAGAATCAGATTACAAACCACTGAGTTATGATTCTAAAGCCAACTCCGTGTAGCAAATGCGAGATCGAGATACTCTAATAGAACAGTCACCCTAATAGAGCATTCGGGTAATTTATTTACTCCATTATAGAATTTTATTACATCACAAGTTATTCTGTAGGGTGTTCAGCTGCAAACAGTTAATCTTATAGACAGTTCAGCAAGAAGCAAGTCACCATGTGGAGAGTTAAGCAAATATATCACTATAGAGATTCAGAACATTACAAGTCACACTGAAGAAAGTTCAGCTATAAACAAGTCATGCACCCTGTAGAGAATTCAGCTACAATTAAGTCACTCTCTAGAGAATTCAGCTACACAGAATTCAGCTACAAACAAAACACTTTGCAGAGAGTTCAGCTACAAACAAATCAACTTTTAGAGTGATCAGCAAAAAACAAATCAACTTGAAGAGAGATCAGCTACAAACAAATCAACCTGCAGAGAAATCAGCTACAAACAAATCAACTTATAGAGAGACCAGTTACACACAAATCAACCTGTAGAGAGATAAGCTAGAAACAAATCACCCTGCAGAGAGTTCAGTTACAAGCAAAACACCCTGTAGAGAGTTCAGCAACAAACAAATCACCTTATAGAGAGTTCAGCTACAAACAAATTACCTTGTAGAGAGATCGGCTACAAACAAATCAACCTGTAGAGAGATCAGCTAGAAACTAGACACAATGTAAGGAGTTCAGCTACAAGTAAATCAGCCTGTAGAGAGTTCAGCTAAAACAAATCAACCTGCAGAGAGATCAGCTACAAACAAATCACCTTATAGACAGTTCAGCTACAAACAAATTACCCTGTAGAGAGATCGGCTACAAATTAATCAACCTGCAGAGAGATCAGCTACACTCAAATCAACTTGTAGAGAGATTAGCTACAACAAATCACCCTGTAGAGAGATCAGCTAGAAACTAGACACAATGTAAGCAGTTCAGCTACAAGCAAATCACCCTTTAGTGAGCTCAGCTACAAACAAATCAACCTGCAATGAGATCACCTACAAAAACGCACCTTGTACAGAGTTCAGCTACAAACAAATTACCTTGTAGAGAGATCGGCTACAAACAAATCAACCTGTAGAAAGATCAGCTACACACAAATCAACTTGTAGAGAGATCAGCTACAAACAAATCACCCTGTAGAGAGATCAGCTAGAAACTAGACACAATGTAAGGAGTTCAGCTACAAGTAAATCACCCTGTAGAGAGTTAAGCTACAAACAAATCAACCTGCAATGAGATCACCTACAAAAATGCACCTTGTACAGAGTTCAGCTACAAACAAATTACCTTGTAGAGAGATCGGCTACAAACAAATCAACCTGTAGAAAGATCAGCTACACACAAATCAACTTGTAGAGAGATCAGCTACAAACAAATCACCCTGTAGAGAGATCAGCTAGAAACTAGACACAATGTAAGGAGTTCAGCTACAAGTAAATCACCCTGTAGAGAGTTCAGCTGAAACAAATCAACCTGCAGAGAGATCAGCTACAAACAAATCACCTTATAGAGAGTTCAGCTACAAACAAATTACACTGTAGAGAGATCGGCTACAAATTAATCAACCTGCAGAGAGATCAGCTACACACAAATCAACTTGTAGAGAGATCAGCCACAAACAAATCACCCTGTAGAGAGATCAGCTAGAAACTAGACACAATGCAAGGAGTTCAGCTACAAGCAAATCACCCTTTAGTGAGTTCAGCTACAAACAAATCAACCTGCAGTGAGATCACCCACAAAACGCACCTTGTACAGAGTTCAGTTACAAACAAATTACCCTGTAGAGAGATCAGGTAATAGAATTCACCTTGTAGAGAGTTCAGCAACAAAGAAACTACCATGTAGAGAGTTCAGCTGCAAACAAATCACCCGGTAGAAAGATCAGCTAGAAGAAGTCACCTTGTAAAGAGTTCAGCTACAAAGAAACCATCATGTACAGAGTTCAGCTACAAAGAAACCACCATGTAGAGTGTTTAGCTGTAAAAAATCACCTGTAGAGAGTTCAGCTAGAAACAAATCACCCTGTAGAGAGATCAGCTAGAAGAGGTCAGCTTGTAGAGAGTTCAGCTACAAAAAAAACACCACATACATAAAGAGTTCAGCTGCAAATAAATGACTTGTAGAGAGTTCAGCTACAAATAAATCCCCCTGTAGAGGGATCAGCTAGAAGAATTCACCTTGTAGAGAGTTCAGCTACAAAGAAACCATCATGTAGAGAGTTCAGTTACAAACAAATCACCCTGTAGAGAGATCAGGTAAAAGAATTCACCTTGTAGAGAGTTCAGCAACAAAGAAACTACCATGTAGAGAGTTCAGCTGCAAACAAATCACCCGGTAGAAAGATCAGCTAGAAGAAGTCAAATTGTAAAGAGTTCAGCTACAAAGAAACCATCATGTACAGAGTTCAGCTACAAAGAAACCAGCAAACCACCATGTAGAGTGTTTAGCTGCAAAAAATCACCTGTAGAGAGTTCAGCTAGAAACAAATCACCCTGTAGAGAGATCAGCTAGAAGAAGTTACCTTGTAGATAGTTCAGCCACAAACAATTCACCCTGTAGAAAGATCAGCTAGATAAAGTCACCTTGTAGAGTGTTCAGTTACAAAGAAACTATCATGTAGAGAGTTCAGCTGCAAACAAATCACTCTGTAGAGAGTTCAGCTACAAAGAAACTGCCATGTAGAGAGTTCAGCCTCAAAAATACCACCTTGTAGAGAATTCAACTACAACAAATCACCCTGTAGAGAAGAAGTTACCTTGTAGAGAGTTCAGCTACAGAGAAACCATCATGTAGGGAGTTCAGCTACAAAGAAACCATCATGTAGAGAGTTTAGCTGCAAACAAATCACCTGTAGAGAGTTCAGCTACAAAAAAAATCGCCCTGTAGAGAGTTCAGCTAGACGAAGTCACCTTATAGAGAGTTCAGCTACAAAGAAACCATCATGTAGAGAGTTCAGCTACAAAGAAACCACCATGTAGAGAGTTTAGCTGCAAACAAATCACCCTGTAGAGAGACCAGCTAGAAGAGGTCACCTTGTAGAGAGTTCAGCTACAAAGAAACCATCCTGTATATAGTTCAGCTACATTTCAAGTCACCCAGTAGAGAGATCAGCTGCAAAAAAACATCCTGTGGGGAATAATGGGCATGTAATAAATATATGTATATAATTTGTATAATTACTAATAAAATCAAAAATAATTGAAGTATTACAAATCTTCTTTAAGTTCTTTCTTCTTCCTGTGGAAAAGAAAAAAACACATGGGTTAAAAAAGCCCCAAAGCCAGCCATAGGCCGGCTTTGTAGTGTACAAATACAAAAAGAAGTGATATCTAATCAAAAACAGCCAAGCTGTAAAAAAAGGTGCGGCCCCCAAAAAGGCCATGGTGAAAAAAGATGTGAAATCCAAGGTGGTGGCCAAGAAATGGCTGTGATGGTAGGTTAATGGTTACATTTTAATAACGACAATTCAGGTGAATTTGGTGCCAAGACCAAGTGGCACAAAATTCACCTGAATTGTCGTTATTAAAATGTAACCATTAACCTACCATCACAGCCATTTCTTGGCCGCCACCTTGGATTTCACATCTTTTTTCACCATGGCCTTTTTGGGGGCCGCACCTTTTTTTACAGCTTGGCTGTTTTTGATTAGATATATATATCAAGACACATGGTAGTGTGTTGTGCAGCCTCTTAGCCATTTCCGAGATATGAGTGGCCAAAGTTCCATTTTTATTTCTTTGGTTTTTTTCTTCTTATTAATCTTATTCTTTGTCTTTTCGCACACTTTGAAAATTTGCTATAAAACACAAACACGTAATCAGATCACCTTGCAATGTGGTACACATAAAGGCAGTCCAATGGCGAATTCTAGTATCAAATTTGGTGCAAATACGATGAATGGTTTGGGAATTAATACCGATTATTCGCGTAAAACAAGATCGATTTGTTGTCACGCCTACAGGGTAAACCGCTTCATGGAATGAGTTGAAAATTGGTTTGTGGATAGATTAACCATTGTAGGAGTGCCTTTTGGTGGTTTCAAAACAATTAAAGTTAAGATCATGGAGATATGACACGAAACTGAAGGTGTGTAAATTTGTGCGATTGAGATTCGTGAATATAATTATCAATAATTTTCACGCCTACCAGGCAAACCACTTAGAGCAATGAGCTGAAAATCGGTATGTGGCTGAAATAATAATCGTAGAAAGTCCTTGCAGTAGTACAGAAAAATCGGATTACAAACCATTGAGTTATGATTCGAAAGCCAACTATGTTAGGGTCCGCAATGAATAAATCGAAAATCACGAAATTACTCCCCTACTATTTCAACCTGTAGGGCATATCAAAGTATTTTTGCATGTACCAATAAACCTTGTTTATCTTTCTCCATACGACGAGAATCGCGATTGTTATGTGCTGGAAATCGTGAAACATTGTGCACTCTCCGGATGAAGCATGGGTTCCTTCCCATACTTGGCATATATAGTCCAGGTCTATACCTGATTATGACCCATAGCAGAAATCAATCGATTTGCTACTGTGGATGTGATACGGAGTTACTCTTTACCAAAAATCGGCCAAAAATCACATGTTTTTGGATTCGGAGCAACCCAGCAATCAACAAAATGAAAGTCCACAAACCTTCACTATACAACAATATAGTTTGGTTATCACTGCATGCACAGCGCAAGTTTCTTATGGAT
The DNA here is from genome assembly GCF_963678975.1 of Dysidea avara. Taxonomy (NCBI): domain Eukaryota; kingdom Metazoa; phylum Porifera; class Demospongiae; order Dictyoceratida; family Dysideidae; genus Dysidea; species Dysidea avara. Next base: position 24,111,841 of record NC_089272.1, on the reverse strand, counting down.
CTGAGCTTTCCTTCCATCAAACTAAGCGGCCTGAAATTTCTTTTTATGTGTCTGAGACTAAAATGGGAGGCGTGGCTGCAATAACTCCAAGTTTTAGTTTCTCCAGCAAGTGATTTAGGTTTCAATATTATGTTGTGACCACCTAATGGTATTAGTTTCCAACCAGAAATGGATCACGTGATTACAGATTGATTTTTCATGTGCATTATAGTAGAGAATTCCAACTATATTAAGTAATTAACATTCCATGCATTCATTGGTATGACAAATATTGTGCTATGTTTCAGGGTCATTTTAGTGCAAACCCCACCTCAATTGATGGTTCCTATCAAAAGATATAAGCAAAAGAGGTTGACAGTGTGATGATTTTTGTGTACAGTATTTTCAATGCTTTTTACATAATATATCGCATGACACCAAACACAATATTCAAAGTGTCGTAAATCTAGATAGGAAACTAATAATGACATGAATTTTTCACCACATAACTATTTTATTCAGAACAGTATATGAGCTAGATAAAAACCTCTCATGAGTGACCACTTCTTTGTAGACTGACCATTCAGAATATTACATGAATAAAGCAAGTGATTCACAAAAAAGTACTAAGTATACACAGGTACCTAATGCATTTTCAAGGATAACCAAATAGAAAAATCAGTAATCAAGACACACGGTAGTGTGTCGTGCGGCCCAAGAAGCCGGCGCGTAACACCAGAGAGTATATTGACAGGAAGAAAGAAAACGCAATTTTCGCACCTCCGTAGCTCTGTGCTTCCTTGATGAAACAAGACGATTTTTGCTGTGGATATGCCCCCCAACTGCAGCACTCTACATTCCAAATTTGAGCGAAATCGCTTCGCGCGTTCCCGAGATATGCGACTTCAAAAATTGGCTAAGTTTCTTCGTTTTTTTTTTCTTCTTCTTCTTCTTCTTCTTCTTATTTTTCTTTTTCTTGTCGCACACTTACAAAAACTGCTATAAAACTCGAACGCGTTATCCGATTGCCTTGAAATTTGGCACACAGAAGGGGGGTATAAAGGCGCATCTCGGTACCAACTTTGGCTGGAATACCATAAACAGACAAAGAGTTATGAGCGATTATGCACGAAAAATAACACCAATATGTTGTCACGCCTACAGGGTAAACCGCGTATGGGAAGAAGCTGAAAATCGGTGGGTGAATAGGTTAACTATTGAACCTCAAACCTTTTGTGGTTTGAAAGAAATCGAGCTAAAAACCAGGAAGATACAGCGAAAAAATCAACAGTGTGTAACAATTACGCAATCGAGATTAGCTAATTTTTAATATTTTTATTTTATTATTATTATTATTATTATGCTTGCCACGCCTACCAGGTAAACCGCTCGGGGTAATGCTTTCAAAATCGCTGTACAGATGGAGTTATCATCTTAGAAAGGCTCTTCAATGGTGTAGAAGAATCAGACTTAAAGCCACGGAGTTATAACACGAAATCCAACTTGGTGTAGCAAGTGCGAGATCGAGATACTCTAATAGAGCAGTCATCCTAATAGAGCAGTCATCCTGAACAGAATTCAAGAGATCAGTTAGAAATAAGTAACCTGTATAGAGATCAGCTACAAACAAATCACCCTGTAGAGAGTTCAGCTACAAACAATTCACCCTGTTAAAACATCAGTTAGAAGAAGATTTCTTGTAGAGAGTTCAGATACAAACAAATCACCCTGTTGAAAGATCAGCTGGAAGATGTCACCTTGTAGATACTTCAGTTACAAAGAAACCACCATGTAGAGAATTCAGCTACAAACTAGTGACCCTGTAGATACATCAGCTAGAAGAAGTTACCTTGTAGAGAGTTCAGCTACAAAGAAACCATTCTGTAAAGAGCTCAGCTGCAAACAAATCACCTATACAGAATTCAGCTACAAACAAATCACCCTGTAGAGAGATCAGCTAGAAGAAGTTACCTTGTAGATAGTTCAGCTACAAACAAATCATCCTGTAGAGAGATCAGCTAGAAGAAGTTACCTTGTAGATAGTTCAGCTACAAACAATTCACCCTGTACAGAGCTCAGTTAAAAGAGGTTTCCTTGTAGAAAGTTCAGCTACAAACAAATCACCCTGTAGAGAGATAAGTAAGAAGAAGTTACCTTGTAGATCGTTCTGCTACAAACAATTCACCCTGTAAAGAGATCAGCTAGAAGAAGTTACCTTGTAGAGAGTTCAGCTACAAAGAAACCATCATGTAGAGAATTCAGCCGCAAACAAATCATGTATAGAGAGTTCAGCTACAAACAAATCTCCCTGTAGAGAGATCAGCTAGAAGAAGTTTCCTTGTAGAGAGTTCTGCTACAAACAAATCACCCTGTAGAAAGATCAGCTAGAAGAAATCACCTCGTAGAGAGTTCAGCTTCAAAGAAACAATCATGTGAGAGTTCAGGTACAAACAAATTGTCCTGTAGAGAGATCAGCTAGAAGAAGTTACCTTGTAGAGAGTTCAACTACAAAGAAACCATCATGTAGATAGTTCAGGTACAAACAAATCACCCTGTAGAAAGATCAGCTATAGAAGAAATCACCTTGTAGAGAGTTCAGCTACAAAGAATCTATCGTGTAGAGAGTTTAACTACAAACAAATCACCCTGTAGAAAGATCAGCTATAGAAGAAATCACCTTGTAGAGAGTTCAGCTACAAAGAAACCATCATGTAGAGAGTTCAGCTACAAACAAATCGGCCTGTAGAGAGATCAGCTAGAAGAAATTACCTTGTAGAGAGTTCAGCTACAAAGAAACAATCATGTAGAGAGTTCAGCTGCAAACAAATCACCTGTAGAGAGTTCAGCTAGAAACAAGTCACCCTGTAGAGAGATCAGCTAGAAACAAGTCACCTTGTAGAGAGTTCAGCTAGAAGAAGTAACATTGTAGAGCTACAAAGAAGCTACCATGTAGAGTTCAGCTGCAAACAAATCACCCTGTAGAGAACTCAGCTACAAACAAATCGCCCTGTAGAAAGATTAGCTAGAAGAAGTTACCTTATAGGGAGTTCAGCTATGAACAGATCACCCTGTAGAGAGTTCAGCTACAAACAAATCACCCTGTAGAGAGTTAAGGTACAAAGAAACCACCATGTAGAGAGTTCAGCTGCAAAAAAAATCAATCACTCTGTAGAGAGTTCAGCTAGAAGAAGTCACCTTGTAGAGAGTTAAGCTGCAAATAAATCACCCTGTAGAGAATTCAGCTACAAACAAATCACCCTGTAGAAAGATCAGCTAGAAGAAGTTACCTTGTAGAGAGTTCAGCTACAAAGAAACCACCATGTAGAGAGTTCAGCTGCAAACAAATCACCTGTAGAGAGTTCAGCTAGAAACAAGTCACCCTGTAGAGAGATCAGCTAAAAACAAGTCACCCTGTAGAGAGTTCAGCTAGAAGAAGTCACATTGTAGAGAGTTCAGCTACAAAGAAACTACCACGTAGAGAATCCAGCTGCAAACAAATCATCCTGTAGAGAGTTCAGCTAGAAGAAGTCACCTTTTAGAGAGTTCAGCTACAAAGCAACCACCATGTAAAGAGTTCAGCTGCAAAAAACTCAATCACCTTGTAGAAAGATCGGCTAGAAGAAGTTACCTTGTAGAGAGTTCAGCTACAAAGAAACCACCATGTAGAGAGTTCAGCTGCAAACAAATCACCTGTAGAGAGTTCAGCTAGAAACAAGTCACCCTGTAGAGAGTTCAGCTAGAAGAAGTCACATTGTAGAGAGTTCAGCTACAATGAAACTCCCATGTAGAGAGTTCAGCTGCAAACAAATCACCCTGTAGAGAACTCAGCTACAAACAAATATGCAGTGAAAAAGATCAGCTAGAAGAAGTTACCTTGTAGAGAGTTCAGCTACAACGAAACCACCATGTAGAGAGTTCAGCTACAAACAAATCACCTGTAGAGAGTTCAGCTAGAAACAAGTCACCCTGTAGAGAGATCAGCTAGAAACAAGTCACCTTGTAGAGAGTTCAGCTAGAAGAAGTCACATTGTAGAGTGTTCAGCTACAAAGAAACCACCATTTAGAGAGTTCAGCTGCAAACAAATCACCCAGTAGAAAGTTCAGCTATGAACAGATCACCCTGTTGAGAGTTCAGTTAGAAACAAGGAATCCTGTAGAGAGATCACCTAGAAGTATCGCCTTGTAGAGTTCAGCTACAAACAAATCACCTGTAGAGAGTTCAGCTACAAACAAATCACCCTGTAGAGAGATCAGCTAGAAGAAGTTACCTTGTAGGGATTTCAGCTACAAACAAATCACCCTGTAGAGAGTTCAGCTACAAAGAAACTATTCTGTAAAGAGCTCAGCTGCAAACAAATCACTTGTACAGAATTCAGCTACAAACAAATCGCCCTGTAGAGAGATCAGCTAGAAGAAATTACCTTGTAGATAGTTCAGCTACAAACAAATCACCCTGTAGAAAGATCAGTTAGAAGAAGTTACCTTGGAGAAAGTTCAGCTACAAAGAAACCATTTTGTAAAGAGCTCAGCTGCAAACAAATCACCTGTACAGAATTCAACTACGAACAAATCACCCTGTAGAGATCAGCTATAAGAAGTTACCTTGTAGATAGTTCAGCTACAAACAAATCTCCCTGTAGAGAGATCAGCTAGAAGAAATTACCTTGTAGAGAGTTCAGCTACAAAGACACCACCATGTAGAGAGTTCAGCTGCAAAGAAATCACCCTGTAGAAAATTCTGCCAGAAACAAATTGCCCTGTAGAAAGATCAGTTAGAAGAAGTTACCTTTTAGAGAGTTCAGCTACAAAGAAACCATTCTGTAAAGAGCTCAGCTGCAAACAAATCACCTATACAAAATTCAGCTACAAACACATCACCCTGTAGAGAGATCAGCTAGAAGAAGTTACCTTGTAGATCGTTCAGCTACAAACAATTCACCCTGTAGAGAGAGCAATTAGAAGAAGTCACCTTGTAGAGTGTTCAGTTACAAAGAAACCACCATGGAGATTTCTGTAATCAATATATGTGACCGGATTTGCGAAAAGGGGTCTTCCACACACATCCAATTCCGTAAATGTTGGAGACCATAACTCAGTGTTCAAGTAACATATTAACCTGAACATTTCACCATGTATTCAGCTATAGTGGTGCTCACCACTGCCCAAATATCAAGGCAATAGCTCTTTCCAAACTGAAGTTATCAATTGTCAAAGTTGGCAAATTGGACCCCTTTTCGCAAATCCGGTCACATATGTATTATACAGTATATATAATTTGTACATTTACTGATAAAATATTTAAAGTACATCTACTTCATCTTTTCTTCTTCCTGTAGTAAAGAAAAAAACATAGGTTAAAAAAGTCCCAAAGCTGGCCATAGGCCGGCTTTGGGGTATACAAATACAAAAAGAAATGAAATCTAATCCAAAACAGCCAAGCTGTAAAAAAAGTGTGCGGCCCTCAGAAAGGCTATGGTGAAAAAAGATGTGAAATCCAAGGTGGCGGCCAAGAAATGGCTGTGATGGTAGGTTAGTGGTAAAAATTTTAATAACGACAATTCAGGTGAATTTTTGTGAAGCGGCACAAAAATTCACCTGAATTGTCATTATTAAAATTTTTACCACTAACCTACCATCACAGCCATTTCTTGGCCGCCACCTTGGATTTCACATCTTTTTTCACCATAGCCTTTCTGAGGGCCGCACACTTTTTTTACAGCTTGGCTGTTTTGGATTAGATATTATATAACATGGTAAGTAATGGCATCACAAGTCACAATTAACACATACTTCAGAAACATGACAATCAGATAACAAAATGTAAGACCAATATTATTATTAAAATAGATTTGTTTGGACACTGTTCGGCTTTATTTGTCACACTGTAAGCACTAAGGACAATAATCAAGACACATGGTAGTGTGTCGTGCGGCTCAAGAAGCCAGCACGCAACACCCGTAAGTATATTTACAGGAAGAAAGAAAACACAATTTTCACACACGCCCTCTAACTTCAGCACTCCACATTCCAAATTTGAGCGAAATCATATCAAGCGTTCCCAAGATATGCGACTTCAAAAAATGGCTTAGTTTCTTGGGGTTTTTTTTCTTGTTATTTTTCTTCCTCTTTTCGCACACTTACAACAACTGCTATAAAATGCGAATGCCTTATCCGATTGCCTTGAAATTTGGCACACAGAAGGGGAGTATAAAGGTGCATCTCAATTCCAACTTTGGGTGGACTACGATAAACAAGCAAAGAGTTATGAGTGATTATTCACGAAAAATAACACCAATATGTTGTCACGCCTACAGGGTAAACCGCGTATGGGAAGAAGCTGAAAATCGGTGGGTGAATAGGTTAACTATTGAACCTCAAAACTTTTGTGGTTTGAAAGAAATCGAGCTAAAAATCAGGAAGATACAACGAAAAAACCAAAAGTGTGTAACAATTATGCAATCGAGATTAACTAATAAAAAACGGCTACTTTCCACGCCTACCAGAAAAACCGTTTGGGGTAATGCTTTGAAATTCGTTGTACAGATGGAGTACTCATCTTAGAAAGGCTCTTCAATGGTGTAGAAGAATCAGACTTAAAGCTACAGAGTTATAACACGAAATCTAACTTGGTGCAGTAAGTGCGAGATCGAGATACTCTAATAGAGCAGTCATCCTAATAGAGCAGTCACCCTGAAAAGAATTCTAGAGATCAGCTAGAAACAAGTAACCTGTATAGAGATCAGCTACAAACAAGTCACCCTGTAGAGAGATCAGCTGCAAACAATTCACCCTGTAGAGAGGTCAGCTAGAAGAAGTTAACTTGTAGGGAGTTCATGCAACTATGGAAAAAGATAGTTCAGCTAGACGAAATCACCTTGTAGAGTTCAGCTAAAAAGAAACCACCATGTAGAGAGTTCAGCAACAAACAAATCTCCCTGTAGAGAGATTAGATCAAGTATGTCCTCAATTTTATTTTTTTACAGCAGGCTGCAGACAGTTACTCTGTGCTATATTGTATTATATGAGCTTTTAACAAACAAGAGATTTTAGGTTTTTCACCCATATAGCTATCTGACGGAAGGGTATTACTTATTTTTGGCTTTATCGTGAGAAATACCGTGGAAGGACTGTTGGGAAACTGTTATACCAACAGCCACGATGTACTGAGTGCTCTATAATAATATGTATAACATGCACTTTGTAGAGCTGTCTATGCATGTGTATAGCCATTCCTGAATTTATGTGAGGTTTATAAGTCATTGAAGAAAATCACATGTACTTTAGAAATAACATTGTAAGTCACGTTTAAGGTAATAGGTCCCAGCATAGTGGAAAGACATAGGCCATTGAAACTGCATGTTATACCGAGTAACAAAAGTCTTTAATTTACGACTCATAATAAAAAGATATCTATAGTAAATGTCTACATCTCAGACATGCAATATGTTACCAATTATATACCATACACAGTCTATAGTTCAACATAAAATTGCATACACATCCTACAAGCAAAACAGAAATTTAAAAGCTTGCAAAATTAATAAAAATATAATTATATAGTTATGCATTTGTACCATTAAAATTATAATTATATACTGTATTGTATTGTATTGTATTTATTACTGTGCAGAGCCTCCACCAGGGAGTATAAGGCACAGGAAAATTGCAACTTTGCACAATAGATTGATATTAGTACCATTAAAATTTGAAAGCTAGTTTGTGTGATGAATTTTACTTAGCAATATGCTAGAAGGACCTATACACATCATTACAATTATTGAATGTACAAAACTTACAGTTACAGTTTAGTATGAAGGTATAGCTAATTAAACAAAAGTGTGTGTTGTGCCATTAATTTTAGTAGTGCAAGGGTGCCAATTCATACCAATATTTATTGTTGAAATGCCCCTGCAACTGAATAGAATCATTGTTGTGGTAATTGAAACTGTAGCAGTATAATTATTCTTGTTAGCTAATCTTGTCTCTAAAACTATTGCCTCTGGGTATAGCAATGCACTCATAATGTGGATTCATTCACGGTGTGCCCCCAACCACTAATCTGATACTGTTTAGGTTTCTTTCCAATTGCACTTTTACAGTGATATTTTATTCTTCCTGTTTATGGATTCCGCTTTCTTACTAAAGAGAACAGAATACTGGAATAGTATATAGAGAGACTGGAAACTGTTTGCATGACTGTTCTATTAGAGCATCTCGATCTTACATTCAAACAACACTGCCATTTTTGGTAGGCCCGAGTTTTACTATGTCTAACTTTATGCTTCACCAGTGGTGTCTCAGTCAAATGTTGATTAAAATACTAGTGAAATTTGACTGGATTATACTACTACATATGTAGCTAACCATGTATAGCCATAATGCACACGAAAAATCAATCTATAATCACGTGATCCATTTCTAGTTGGAAACTAATACCATTAGGAGGTCAGAACATAATATTGAAACCTAAATAACTTGCTGGAGAAACTAAAACTTGGAGTTATTGCAGCCACACCTCCCATTTTAGTCTCAGTCGCACAGGAAGAAATTTCATACCACTTAATTTGATGGAAGAAAGTGATGACCAAACTATATTGCTGTATAGTGAAGGTTTGTGGACTTTCCTTTTGTTGATTGCTGGGTTGCTCCGAATACAAAAAATACGTGATTTTCGGCAGATTTTTGGCAAGGAGTAGCTCCATACCAAATCCACAGTAGCAAATCAATTGATTTCTGCTGTGGGTTATAATCAGGTATAGACCTGGACTATATATGCCAAGTATGGGAAGGAACCCATGCTTCATCCAGAGAGCGCACAATTTTTCACGATTTTCAGTACAAAACAATTGCGATTCTCGTTGTATGGAGAAAGATAAACAAGGTTTATTGGTACGTACAAAAATACTTTGATATGCCCTACAGGTTGAAATAGTAAAGGAATAATTTCGTGATTATCAAATTTTTTCATTGCGGACCCTAACTATGTGTAGCAATTGCGATATCAAGATACTCTAATAAAACAGTCACCCTAATAGAGCACTCAGTTACGTTTATGACTTACTCCATTATAGAATTTTCTATTACATTGCAAGTTATTCTGTAGGGAGTTCAGCTGCAAACAGTTAATTTTAAAGACAGTTCAGCTACAAGCCAAGTCACACTGAAGAGAGTTCAGCTACAAACAGATCGCCATGTAGAGAGTTCAAGTAGAAACAAGCCATGCTGTTGAGAGATCAGCTAGAAGAAGTCACTTTGTAGAGAGTTCAGCTACAAAAAAACTACCCTGTGAGAGTTCAGCTATGAACAGATCATCCTAAAGAGGAAACGAGCTACAAAGAAGTCACCCTGTAGAGAGATCAGCTAGGAGAAGTCACCTTGTAGAGAGTTTAGACACAAAGAAACTACCCTTTAAAGAGTTCAGCTACAACCAAATCACCCTGTAGAGAGATCAGCTAGAAATAAGTTACAGAGAACAGCTAGAAGAAGTCACCTTGTAGAGAGTTCAGCTACAAATGTGACTGGGCCAGTAAAAATAGGGCATGTGGGCACAAACTATACCCTACTACATAACATCTCATATATCAGTATTGGGATGGAATATTTTCTGTCACTTGTGTTTTAAAGTCAACTAAATGTTTAATAATAAGTGCTGAAAATTTCATGGCCGACCAACAATGGAATATGAGGTGATGATGAATCACAGTTGGAAAAATTAGGCAATTTTTATGTGCCCACATGCCCTATTTTTGCAGGCCCAGTCACAAATAAACCATGGCCACCCTGTAGAGAGTTCAGCTACAAAGGAACCATCCTGTACAGAGTTTGGCTAAAAACAAGTCATCCAATAGAAGGATCAGTTAGAAACAAATCACCCTGTAGAGAGATCAGCTAGAAGAAGTCACCTTGTAGAGAGTTCAGTTACAAACAAATCATCCTGTAGAGTCCATTTATTTAAAAAATCACCCTGCAGAGAGTTCAGCTGCAAACAAATCACCCTGTAGAGAGTTCAGCTACAAACATATCATCCTGTAGAGAGTTCAGCTACGCACAGATAACCCTGTACAGAGTTCAATTCAAATAGAAACAAATCATGCTGTTCAGTATAATCAGCTAGAAAAAGTCACTTTGTAGAGTGTTCAGCTATAAAAAAACACCCTGTAGAGATTTCAGCCACAACCAATTTACTCTGTAGAGATATCAGCTTGAAACAAGTCACCCAGTGGAGAGATCAGCTAGAAACAAGTCACCCTGTAGAGAGATCAGCTAGAAGAAGTCACCTTGTAGAGAGTTCAGTTACAAACAAATCATGTTGTAGATAGTCCATTTATTCAAAAAATCACCCTGCAGAGAGTTTAGCTGCAAACAAACCACCCTGTGGAGAGATCAGCTAGATACAAGTTACAGAGATCAGCTAGAAGAACCCACCTTGTAGAGAGTTCAGCTACAAAAGAACCATTCTGTACAGACTTCAGATAGAAACAAGTCACCCAATAGAGGGATCAGCTAGAAACACGTTACCCTGTAGAGAGCTCAGCTCCAAGTAGATAGAGTTCAGCTAGTAAAAGATCGCTCTGTAGAGTGTTCAACTATGAAAAGATTACCCTAGAAAGAGTTCAGATTGAAACAAGTCACCCAGTAGCAAGATCAGCTAGAAGAAGTAACCTTGTAGAGAGTTCAGTTACAAACAAATCATCTTGTAGGGGGTTCATTTATTTTTAAAAATCACTCTGCAAAGAGTTCAGCTGCAAACAAATCACCCTGTAGAGAGTTCAGCTACAAACATATCACCCTGTAGAGAGTTCAGCTACAAGCAAAACACTCTGTAGGGAGATCAGCTTGAAACTATACACAATGTAGGGAGTTCAGCTACAAGCAAAACACTCTGTAGGGAGATCAGCTTGAAACTATACTGTAGGGAGTTCAGCTACAAGCAGATCACCCTGTAGAGAGTTCAAGTTACCCTGTAGAGAGATCAGCTACAATCAAATCACCCTGTAGAGAGATCAGCTAAAAAAATTTACCCAGTAGAGACTTCAGCTACAAACAAATCACCCTGTAGAGAGTTCAGTGACGAACAGATCACCCTGTAGAGGGTTCGGCTATACAAGTCACCCTGTAGAGGGTTCGGCTATACAAGTCATCCTGCAGAGAGATCAGCTAGAAGAAGTCACCTTGTAGAGAGATCAGCTAGAAACAAGGAACCTTGTAGAGAGTTTAGCTACAAACAAATCACTCTACAGAGTTCAGCTGTGAACAAAGCACCCTGTAGAGAGTTCAGCTACAAACAAATCACCTTGTAGAGAGTTCAGCTAGACAAGAGTCACCCTGCAGAGAGATCAGCTAGAAGAAGTCACCTTGTAGAGAGTTCAGCTAGGTAAAAGTCACCCTACAGAGAGATTAGCTAGAAGAAGTCACCTTGTAGAGGGTTCAGCTCCAAAGAAACTATCCTGTAGATAGTTCAGCTACACTTCAAGTCACCCAGTAGAGAGATCAGCTGCAAACAAATTATCCAGTGGGGAATAATTGGCATGTAATAAATATATGTATATAATTTGTATAATATCAAAAATAGTTGAAGTATTAAAAATCTTCTTTAAGTTCTTTTCTTCTTCCTGTGGTAAAGAAAAAAAGAGATGAGTTAAAAAAGCCCCAAAGCCATCCATATGCTAGCTTTGCAGTATACAAATACAAAAAGAAGTGATATCTAATCAAAAACAGCCAAGCTGTAAAAAAAGGTGCGGCCCCCAAAAAGGCCATGGTGGAAAAAGATGTGAAATCCAAGGTGGCGGCCAAGAAATGGCTGTGATGGTAGGTTAATGGTAAAAATTTTAATAACAACAATTCAGGTGAATTTTGTGCCAAGACCAAGCGGCACCAAATTCACCTGAATTGTCGTTATTAAAATTTTTACCGTTAACCTACCATCACAGCCATTTCTTGGCCGCCACCTTGGATTTCACATCTTTTTTCACCATGGCCTTTTTGGGGGCCGCACCTTTTTTTACACTTTGGCTGTTTTTGATTAAATATATAATGCACACATGTGACCAGATTTTACTAAACCGTTCCAAATCGCACATGAGGCAAAATCAAACTAACACCACTAGTGGATAGCTACACTATTGTATTAGTAGTTTTGACACTCAGCACTACTCAAACTACTCGAGGCTGGTTTCAACAGACGTCCCATCTGGGGACTGTGTAGAGCTCGAATGGTGGTTTAGGCCTTGTGAAAGATCTGGCTTGGCAAGAATCAGTGGTTTACAGGTGGACAGCCTGACAATGTTGGCCAGACGTTTTTTGTGTAGATTCTGCTACATATCAACCACTAAAGAGCCAGTACAGTCCTGTAATCTTGTCTCTGAACTCCTATCATGGTCAGTCTCCATTTTGAGGTTTAACCCTTGCCCACCCTGCCACCCCCCACCCTCCACCCCTTTGTGAGCACTCGTGATACTACTTCGCTCTTCCAACAGCTCAGATTTTCTATCTTATTTGGTGGGAAACTCTACAAGCAGCTATAAGTACTGGAAGTGGTCTGAAAGTTAACAGATTGATGCATCTTTAGTGCAAGTTTCATACGCGTGCTTGCTATCCTTGGAGAGCTATGCTGGCTTGAATTCTTTAAAACCGTTTACCTCGAAACTTCTAATGTGCGATTTGGATCGTTTTTCCAAGATCCAGTTACATATTTATTACATGTCCTACTGGATAACTTTTTTTGCAGCTGATCTCTCTACTGGGTGGCTTGAAATGTAACTGAACTATCGACAGGGTTATTTGCTTGTATGTAGATGAACTCTCTACAGGATCCTCTCTACAGGTTTACTTGACTCTAGCTGAACTCTCTGCAGGGTTATCTGTTCATTGTTGAACTCTCTAAAGGGTGGCTTATTTGCAGCTGAATTCCCTACAAGGTAACTTTTTCTAGTTGATCTGTCTACAGTGTGACTTGTTTCTAGCTGAACTTTCTACATGATGGTTTCTTTGTAGCAGAACTCTCTACAGTGTGACTTCTTCTAGCTGATCTCTCTACAGGGAGACTTGTTTCTAGTTGATCTATCTACAGGGTGATTTGTTTGTAGCTGAACTCTCTACAGGATGATTTGTTTGCAGCTGAATTCTCTACATGGTGGGGTCTTTGTAGCTGAACTCTCTACAAGGTGACTTCTTCTAGCTGAACTCTCTACAGGGTGATCTTTTCGTAACTGAACTCTCTACAGGGTGATTTGCTTGCAGCTGAATTCTCTACATGATGCTTTCTTTGTAGTTGAACTCTCTACAAGTTAAATTCTTTTTTTGTAGCTGATCTCTCTATACAGGGTGAATTGTATGCAGCTGAAATCTCTACAGGGTGATGCTGAACTCTCTACAGAGTGATTTGTTTGCAGCTGAACTCTCTACAGGATGGTTCTTTGTAGCTGAACCCTCTACAAGGTGACTTCTTCTAGCTGATCTCTCTACAGGGTGACTTGTTTCTAGCTAAATTGTCTATAAGATTAACTGTTTGTAGCTGAACTCCCTACAGAATAACTTGCAATGTAATATAGTTCTATAATGGAGTAACGTAGCCGAATGCTCTATTAGGGTGACTATTCTATTAGAGTATCTCGATCTCGCACTTGCTACACGTAGTTGTCTTTCAAATCATAACTCAGTGGTTTGTACTCCGATTCTTCTGTAATACTCAAGGACTTTCTATGATGATTATTCCAGCTACATACCGATTTTCAGCCCATTGCTCTAAGCGGTTTGTTTAATAGGCGTGAAAACTAATAGTTTTTTATTCATAAAAATCGATTGCATAATTGTGACACAGGTTGGGTTTTGTATCATATCTCCATGGTCTTTATCTCGAATCTTTTCAAATCACAAAAAGGCACTCCTACGATGGTTACTCCATCTACATAGCAATTTTCAGCTGAGTCCTTCAAGCGGTTTACACTGTGGGCTGACAGACCTTCGACCTTATTTTATGCAAATAATTGATCATAACTCTGTTAATGTGCATTGGATTCCTACCAAAGTTGGCACTGAGATCTGCTTTATAAGCCGTTTAAGTGTGCCAAATTTCAGCCCAATTGGAGCACGCATTCGTGTTTTATGGCGGATTTGGTGAAGTGTGCAAAATGAAGAAGCAAAAAAAAAAACGAAGAAATTAAAATGAAATTGAGTTCGTTTCTATCTCGGAAATGGCTGGAGTGATTTTCTTCAAATTTGGTATGCAGCCTTCCCTGATTGGTCAGCACTTTTCTAGCAAACTTGGTTCTAATCGGATTAAGGATCACAGAGCTACATAGGTGTGAAACTTGCTTTTTCTTTCTTCTTGTTAATATCTAAACAAAAAACAGCCAAGCTGTAAAAAAGGTGCGGCCCCCAAAAAGGCCATGGTGAAAAAAGATGTGAAATCCAAGGTGGCGGCCAAGAAATGGCTGTGATGGTAGGTTAATGGTTAAATTTTAATAACGACAATTCAGGTGAATTTGGTGCCAAGACCAAGCGGCACAAAATTCACCTGAATTGTCGTTATTAAAATTTAACTATTAACCTACCATCACAGCCATTTCTTGGCCACCACCTTGGATTTCACATCTTTTTTCACCATGGCCTTTTTGGGGGCTGCACCTTTATTTACAGCTTGGCTGTTTTTGATTAGATATCACTTCTTTTTGTATTTGTATACTGCAAAGCCGGCCTATGGCTGGCTTTGGGGCTTTTTTAACCCATGTGTTTTTTTCTTTACCACAGGAAGAAGAAAAGAACTTAAAGAAGATTTTTAATACTTCAAATATTTTTGATTTTATTAGTAATTATACAAATTATATACATATATTTATTACATGCCCATTATTCCCCATAGGATATTTTTTGCAGCTGATCTCTCTACTGGGTGAATTGAAATGTAGCTGAAATATACACGGGATAGTTTCTTTCTAGCTGAACTCTCTACAAGGTGACCTCTTCTAGCTGGTCTCTCTACAGGGTGATTTGTTTCTAGCTGAACTCTCTACAAGTGATTTGTTTGCAGCTAAGCCTCACATGGTGGTTTCTTTATAGCTGAACTCTCTACATGATGGTTTCTTTGTAGCTGAACTCTCTATAAGGTGACTTCGTCTAGCTGAACTCTCTACAGTGTGATTTTTTTGTAGCTGAACTCTCTACAGGGTGATTTGTTTGCAGCTGAACTCTCTACACGATGGTTTCGAATTCTTTGTAGCTGAACTCTCTACAAGGTGACTTCTTCCAGCTGATCTCTCTACGGGGTGATTTGTTTCTAGCCGAACTCTCTACAGGTGATTTGTTTGTAGCTGAACTCTCTACATGGTGGTTTCTTTGTAGCTGAACTCTCTACATGATGGTTTCTTTGTAGCTAAACTCTCTACAAGGTAACTTCTTCTCTACAGGGTGATTTGTTGTAGTTGAATTCTCTACAGAGTGATTTGTTTGAGGCTGAACTCCCTACATGGCGGTTTCTTTGTAGCTGAACTCTCTACAGAGCGATTTGTTTGCAGCTGAACTCTTTACATGATGGTTTCTTTGTAATTGAACACTCTACAAGGTGACTTCTTCTAGCTGATCTTTCTACAGGGTGAATTGTTTGTAGCTGAACTATCGACAAGGTAACTTCTTCTAGCTGATCTCTCTACAGGGTGATTTGTTTGTAGCTAAACTCTCTACATGGTGGTTTATTTGTAGCTGAACTCTCTACAAGGTGACTTCTTCTAGCTGATCCCTCTACAGGGGGATTTATTTGTAGCTGACATCTCTACAAGTGGTTTATTTGCAGCTGAACTCTTTATGTGTTGGTTTCTTCATAGCTGAACTGTCTACAAGGTGGCCTCTTCTAGCTGATCTCTCTACAGGGTGATTTGTTTCTAGCTAAACTCTCTACAGGTGATTTTTTGCAGCTAAACACTCTACATGGTGGTTTCTTTGCAGCTGACCTCTCTATATGATGGTTTCTTTGTAGCTGAACCCTTTACAAGGTGACTTCTTCTAGCTGAACTATCTATGGGGTAATTTCTTTGTAGCTGAACTCTCTACATGATGGTTTCTTTGTAGCTGAACTCTCCACAAGGTAACTTCTTCTAGCTGATCTTTCTACTGGGTGATTTGTTTGTAACTAAATTTTGTACAGGGTGATTTGTTTGCAGCTGAACTCTCTACATGGTGGTTTCTTTGTTTCTGAACTCTCTACAAGGTGAATTCTTCTACCTGTTCTCTCTACAGGGTAATTTGTTTGTAACTGAACTCTGTACAAGGTGCGTTTTTGTAGGTGATCTCACTGCAGGTTGATTTGCTTGTAGCTGAGCTCACTAAAGGGTGATTTGCTTGTAGCTGAACTCCTTGCATTGTGTCTAGTTTCTAGCTGATCTCTCTACAGGGTGATTTGTTTGTGGCTGATCTCTCTACAAGTTGATTTGTGTGTAGCTGATCTTTCTGCAGGTTGATTTATTTGTAGCTGATCTCTCTAAAGGGTAATTTGTTTGTAACTGAACTATCTATAAGGTGATTTGTTTGTAGCTGATCTCTCTGCAGGTTGATTTGTTTTAGCTGAACTCTCTACAGGGTGATTTACTTGTAGCTGAACTCCTTACATTGTGTCTATAGTAGTTTCTAGCTGATCTCTCTACAGGGTGATTTGTTTGTGGCTGATCTCTCTACAAGTTGATTTGTGTGTAGCTGATTTTTCTGCAGGTTGATTTGTTTGTAGCCGATCTCGGTAATTTGTTTGTAGCTGAACTCTCTATAAGGTGATTTGTTTGTAGCTGATCTCTCTGCAGGTTGATTTGTTTTAGCCGATCTCTCTACAGGGTAATTTGTTTGTAGCTGAACTCTCTATAAGGTGATTTGTTTGTAGCTGATCTCTCTGCAGGTTGATTTGTTTTAGCCGATCTCTCTACAGGGTGATTTGTTTGTAGCTTATCTCTCTACAAGTTGATTTGTGTGTAGCTGATCTCTCTGCAGGTTGATTTGTTTGTAGCCGATCTCTCTACAGGGTAATTTGTTTGTAGCTGAACTCTCATAAGGTGATTTTTTTGTAGCTGATCTCTCTGCAGGTTGATTTGCTTTAGCTGAACTCTCTACCGGGTGATTTGCTTCTAGCTGAACTCCCATGTCTAGTTTCTAGCTAATGTCTCTACAGGACGACTTTTTGTTGCTGAACTCTCCTCAGGGTGATTTGTTTCTAGCTTATCTCTCTACAGGTTGATTTGTGTGTAACTGATCTCTCTACAAGCTGATTTCGTTTGTAGATGATCTCTCTGCATGTTGATTTGTTTCTAAATAATCTCTCTACAAGTTGATTTGTTTGTTGCTGATCGCTCTAAAGGTTGATTTGTTTGTAGCTGAACTCTCTGCAAAGTGTTTTGTTTGTAGTTGATCTCTCTACAAAGTGAATTTTTGTAGCTGACCTCACTTCTGGGTGATTTGTTTCTAGTTGATCGCTCTACAGGTTGATTTGTTTGTAGCTGAACTCTCTACAGGGTGATTTGCTTGTAGCTGAACTCCTTACATTGTGTCTAGTTTCTAGCTGATCTCTCTACAGGATGATTTGTTTGTAGCTGATCTCTCTACAAGTTGATTTGTGTGTAGCTGATCTCTCTGCAGGTTGATTTGTTTGTAGCCGATCTCTCTACAGGGTAATTTGTTTGCAGCTGAACTCTCTATAAGGTGATTTGTTTGTAGCTGATCTTTCTCCAGGTTGATTTGTTTTAGCTGAACTCTCTACAGGGTGATTGCTTGTAGCTGAACTCCTTGCATTGTGTCTAGTTTTTAGCTGATGTCTCTACAGGGTGATTTTTTGTAGCTGAACTCTCTACAGGGTGATTTGTTTCTAGCTTATCTCTCTACAGGTAGATTTGTGTGTAACTGATCTCTCTACAAGCTGATTTGTTTGTAGCTGATCTCTCTGCAGTTTGAATTGTTTCTAGCTGATCTCTCTACAAGTTGATTTGTTTATTGCTGATCGCTCTAAAGGTTGATTTGTTTGCAGCTGAAATCTCTGCAAAGTGTTTTGTTTGTAGTTAATCTCTTTACAATGTGATTTTTTGTAGCTGACCTCTCTTCAGGGTGATTTGTTTCTAGCTGATCGCTCTATAGGTTGATGTGCTTGTAGCTGAACTCTTTACAGGGTGATTTGCTTGTAGCTGAACTCCTTACACTGTGTCCAGTTTCTAGCTGATCTCTCTACAGGGTAATTAGTTTGTAGCTGATCTCTCTACAAGTTGATTTGTGTGCAGCTGATCTCTCTGCAGGTTGATTTGTTTGTAGCCGATCTCTCTACAGGGTAATTTGTTTGTAGCTGAACTCTCTATAAGGTGATTTGTTTGTAGCTGATCTCTCTGCAGGTTGATTTGTTTGTAGCCGATCTCTCTACAGGGTAATTTGTTTGTAGCTGAACTCTCTATAAGGTGATTTGTTTGTAGCTGATCTCTCTGCAGGTTGATTTGTTTTAGCTGAACTCTCTACATGGTGATTGCTTGTAGCAGAACTCCTTGCATTGTGTCTAGTTTCTAGCTGATGTCTCTACAGGGTGATTTTCTGTAGCTGAACTCTCTACAGGGTTATTTGTTTCTAGCTTATCTCTATACAGGTTGATTTGTGTGTAACTGATCTCTCTACAAGCTGATTTGTTTGTACCTGATCACTCTGCAGGTTGATTTGTTTCTAGCTGATCTCTCTACAAGTTGATTTGTTGCTGAACTCTCTGCAAAGTGTTTTGTTTGTAGCTGATCTCTCTACAGGGTAATTTGTTTGTAGCTGAACTCTCTCCATAGTGACTTGTGTGTAGCTGAATTCTCTAGAGAGTGACTTAATTGTAGCTGAATTCTCTACAGGGTGCATGACTTGTTTATAGCTGAACTCTCTTCAGTGTGACTTGTAATGTTCTGAATCTCTACAGTGATATATTTGTAGCTTAACTCTCCACAGGGTGACTTGCTTCTAGCTGAACTGTCTATAAGATTAACTGTTTGCAGCTGAATTCCCTACAGAATAACTTGTAATGTAATAGAATTCTATAATGGAGTAATAAATTAGCCGAATGCTCTATTAGGGTGACTGTTCTATTAGAGTATCTCGATCTCGCATTTGCTACACGGAGTTGGCTTTCGAATCATAACTCAGTGGTTTGTAATCCGATTCTTCTGTACTACTTTCTATGAAGATTATTCCAGCTATACACCGATTTTCAGCTCATTGCTCTAAGCGGTTTGCCTAGTAGGCGTGAAAACTAATACTTTTTTATTCATAAAAATCGATCGCGTAATTGTTACGCAAGTTGGATTTTGTGTCATATCTCTATGGTCTTTATATCGATTCCTTTCAAACCACCAAAAGGCACTCCTACGATGGTTACTCCATCTACATAGCAATTTTCAACTCATTCCATGAAGCGGTTTATCCTGTAGGCGTGACAACAAATCGATCTTGTTTTACGCGAATAATCGGTCATAACGCCTGAACCATCCATCGGATTTGCACCAACTTTAATGCTAGGATTCGCCTTTGGACTCCCTTTCTGTGTGCCACATTTCAAGGTGATCGTAGTACGCGTTTGTGTTTTATAGCAATTTTTACAACTGTGCGAAAACACGTAGAAGAAAAAAAAACGAAGAAGAAAAAAATCGAAACTTTAGCAGCTCGTATCTCAGAAACAAGTAGAGCGATTTTCTTCCAATTTGGACTGTAGACTCCCCTGGCTGGCGGACAACTCTGTAGCAAATTTGGCTCCAATCAGATAAGGGATCACCGAGATACAAAGGTGTGAAAATGACGTTTTCTTTCTTCCTGTAAGTATACTCAAGGTGTGGCGCACCGGCTTCTTGGGCCGCATAACACTGTGTCTTGATATTCACCATGTGGTGTGCCAGCTTCTTGTGTCGCACGACACACTACCGTGTGAATTGATAAAAGTGGTTTTATTGAAGAAAAATGGCGATGATGTTGTTTACGTTTACTTCATTGTAAACAAATGCACATTTCACGCAAACCATTGGGGCTACAGAAATGAAACAAATATTTGTAAACTTTGCATGAGTAGGTGAATAAGATGGTGTATAGGTTTAATTGGTTATAACTTCCTTTCCTCAGTATTGGCTTCATTACAACGTACGTAAAATTTTCTTTGTAAAACATATAATTTCATCATTTTTAGTAAATTTTGATCTCAAAATGCATGCTTGTTCAAACTACTTCGGTGAGATTGTCATGTTTGAAGTTTGTACTGTGAAAACGTGTCACCAATGCACAGAGAACTACCAAAATATACTGTTCTCTAACAATACATTTTGCAAGCCAAACTCCATCAGCAAGAAAGATATGCACTTAGATGGCCTCTAAAATTTAATTGCATGCACGAATAGAAACTCACCGATGATGCTAAATCCTGGCAAAGTAAGTTGGCTAATGAGTAAACAAGGTGAATTCAAAAATGAGGAGGCATTGCATTCAACCTTCTATTTCTCCACCCCCACATTATACTGTTTATGTTGCTTTAACCAAGATAGATTGGTGACTGCATAATAACAGCTGTTATGAATCGTTAATATGGATAAACGAGATGGAAAGAACTGCTATGGTTGCTGGAAGTGATAAAACAAGGAGCTACCTAACATGAAATTAGCAATTTCATTCTACTGTTTACAGATAAGAAGTTACATATAAAGCCTTATACAAATTCTTTTGTTTGCGTCTGTTAAAAAAATAGTAGCTAATAAACAACGTATAAAAACCACGATCATTACAGTATAACAAACCCCTTTCAACAATTCATTTGTAGCTATATTGTTTCATTATTAAAAGGAGTTACTCATAACCAGATCGCGGTTTATCTATCGCATTGGTAAGAAAGATATGCATTTAGATATGCCAACAGCCAACTTCAATTTCCTAGCACACAGGAGCCCTCCACACACTCGAGTATGTTCTTCCAGGTATACATTATTTTTGGCCGTTCCTACTGTTGATGGTCATGGACTTGGCTTGTACTCCAATATATTCAAGACATTACGTGCCCACAACGTGTAACAAAGACACAAACTATTCATCAGGTAAATATACATCAACTATTCACTGTTTGTGCTACCCTGATACCTGTATAACATGACCACTCAAGCTTATCGAAGCTGCTCCCTTGTAACACAGTATGTCTCAACCAATCAACAGTCCCTCACCATTTCTGCTTTGCATCATGAGAGCAATTGATCACATGATGCAATAGTTAAGCATTAATTAATGCTATGCTACCTTCAAGAGTAGCACAGAGTATCTACCCAAAAGCTCCAGGGATGTAAGATTTGATGTGATTTTTTACTATTTTAAAATTTTGCCTATGAAATGGGGGGTTCGTCCAAACCATCTAAACTCTACTGTACCTATGCCCTTGAAAACTAACTGAGATTCTCTATGACTAAATGGGTAACCTGGAATTTGATGACTATTCTACAGCAGATAATCCAAAATTGCTGCCCTCTATAGGAAGAAGCATAAAGATGTGACCTTCAATTTACCCAGCTCTTCAACAAAAACATTTTCAGCTTTGTATACATATTTTAACACTGTAAGACAATTTTAAAATCATCATACATAATCCAATCTCATTTACCTATATGCCCATAAAATATAAACATTACTTAAGTTGGTTAGAGACTAAGCCCTCAGATCTTCATGTTTTAAAACATCAGCATTACCTCGAGATTGAACATACATGAAAATCTTTGTATTAAGCCCCTCATCTACATTTATACATAGATATAGGTACCTATGTATGCACATACACAAGAAATATTGCTACAAACGTACATCGTTTATATGGCCTACTGGAATAGATGTGCTCTCCACCAACCATTGGACACAGAGATGACGACCTATGTAAGCAGCCTTGTGGATTGCTGTGTCTCCATCCTAGCACGAATAAAGATAACTAGTTAATGGATTACACAAACACAAAACTATTACACATACCCATTTATTACATGCTATCTAATCAAAAACAACCAAGCTGTAAAAACAGGTGCAGCCTCCAAAGAAGCCAGGGTGAAAAAGATGTGAAATCCAAGATGGTGGCCAAGAAATGGCTGTGGTGGTAGGTTAACGGCAAAAAATTTAATACCGACGATTTAGGTGAATGTATTGCCTCCTCCAAGTTTCACTAGGATTTGGCACCAAATTCACCTGAATTGTTGCTATTAAACTTTTTTGCCATTAACCTATATACCATCACAGCCATTTGTGACCGTATCTGTGAAAACCCGACATAATGGCACAAGCCTAACTTTTCAGTATAAGCCATTAATTGAAATGGGTAAAATACTTGTGTAATCAAAAAAAATTGTTAAGTGTTTAAACGCTTTGTTCTTTGCGCAGAAAAGGTCCAATGATAAACACCTAGATATCATCTTATTCACCTACTCAAAAGGGGTTCAAAAATCTTTGTTTCATTGCAGTAGACTAAAGGATACGTAAGTTATGGGCGTTTGTTTACGTCTTGTCGAAACAATTGTGAGCGATCGATTTTTCTTCACTGATTTATCTCTGTATGTGGTGAAGAATGGTAATACAAGACAAAACTTACCCAGTAATGGATTCCCCTATTCATGGCAAACACAGTGAGGTAAGTTGCAACTTAGTATTGCATTGTGTTTGTAAGTTACAGTCATTTTTGTAAGTGCATATAATTTATTTTCCCAATACTTGCTGTACAAATCAATCTTTCTGTTGTTGCTACTTTGTAGGGCTGTAACTCCAAAAGTTGTTGGCATACAAGGCCAAAACGTGGCCATAGCATATACTTGGCTAAGTAGATTATAAATATTCAATAATACAAAAAATTTGAAAATGTGCCATTATGTCAGGTTTTCGCAGATCCGGTAACATTTCTTGGCCGCCACCTAGGATTTGACATCTTTTTTTTACCCTGGCTTCTTTGGAGGCCACACCCTTTTTTAACAGTTGGTTGTTTTTAATTAGATATTACTTCTTTTTGTAATTTCATACCTAAAGCCAGCCTATGGCTACTAGTGCTGGGTGGTATTGAAAAATAGCAAACGGTATACCTTCCACAAAAAGTATCACGGTATTACTAAATATTGCGGTATTAATGGTAAAGCCATCAGTATTAAAGTAACTGCCATTTACCTCAACAAAAGCACCAAATACCCATAGTAGCTCAGCAAACATCAGGTACAAATTACTACAAAAAACCTAAGTTTGGTTAGCTGACTACATCAGCACCTGCCTACAAACATTATCACATGTCTGGTTGCCTTCTAAATATGGGATGAAACAAGACCACAGGGAGTCCATAGCACCCAGAAGCTATGGCGGTATTAAAAAAACAACAGGTGGTATCAAACCAGTATGACTTAAATATCACAGATTACTAACAATACCGGTATATCACCCAGCTCTAATGGCTACCTTTGGGTATTTCTTTTAACTTGTCTTTCTAAGGAATGATGATTATTAAGGAGAAAACTATATTGTTAATTGTTTAGCTATACAAGCACATTTAACAATATTTTGTGTGGATTAATTATTAACTCAATGCGAATACTCTACAGGGCGATGTGTATGTAGCTGAAAGCTTTACAGGGAGAATCATACTGTAGCTGTACTCTTAGACTACATGGTGAACAATTTGTACGTAGTTGAATTTGCCACAGAGTTACTTGTAACATAAATAAACTCTACAGAAAGAATTACAAGATAACTGAACTTTATACAGGGTAGCTTTATTGTAGGTGAACCCTACACAGGGTAACATGTTTCTAGCTAAACTCTTTACAGGGGTAACTTAGTTCTATCTGATCTCTCAATATGGCGAATTGCTTCTAACTGATCCTTCTACAGGGTGATATGTTTCAAGCTGACCTTTTTACAGGGTGATTTGAAATGTAGCTGATCTTTCCACAGAGTGATATGTTTCTAGCTGGTCTCTCTACAGAGTGATTTATTTCTATCTCTTTCGACAAGGTAACTGTTTCAAGCCAAAATCTCCACAGAGTGACTTGTTTCTAACTGATCTCTCTATGGGGTGATTTGTTTCGGGGTGATCTTTCTACAGGGTGATTTAAAATGTAGCTGATCTTTCCACACGGTGACTTGTTTCTAGCTGAATTTTCTACAGGGTAACTTGGATCTATCTGATCTCTCTACAGGGTGAATTGTTTCTAACTGATCCTTTCACAGGATGATATGATTCCAGCTGACATTTCTGCAAGGTGATTTTGAAATGCATCTGATTTTTCTACACAGTGACTTCTTTCTAGCTAATATCTCTATAGGGTAACTAATCTCTTTACTGGGTGAATTGTTTCTGATTGATAGCTGTACAGGGTGATTTGTTTCAAGCTGACTTTTCTACAGGGTGATTTGAAACGCAGCTAGCCTCTCTACAGGATGACATGTTTCTAGGTGACTGCTCTACACAGTGACTTGTTTCTAGCTGATCTCTCTACAGGGTTACTAACTGATCTCTCTACTGGGTGACTTGTTTCTGACTGATCACTGTACAGGGTGATTTGTTTCAAGCTGATTTTTCTACAGGGTGATTTGAAATGTGGTTGATCTCTCTACAGGATGACATGTTTCCAGTTGACCTCTCTACAGGGTGACTTGTTTCTAAGTGACTTGTTTCTAGTTGACCTCTCAACAGTGTGAATTGTTTCTAGCTGATTTCTCTACAAAGTCACTTTTTTTCTAGCTGAACTCTTCTACAGGGTGACATGTTTCTAGCTGAACTCTCTACAGAGTGACTTTACTCTATCTGATCTCTCTAAGGGGTGTTTTATGTCTAACTGATCCTTCTATGGGGTGATTTGTTTCAAGCTGATTTTTCTACAGGGAGATTTTAAATGTAGCTTACCTTTCTACACAGTGACTTGTTTCAAGCTGATCTCTCCACAGGGTGACTTGTTTCTAATTGTTCTCTCTACAAGGTGATTTGTTTCAAGCTGATCTTTCTACAAGGTGACTTGTATCTAGCTGAACTCTCTACAGTGTAGCCTGATCTCTCTACAGGGTGATTTATTTCTAGCTGAACTCTCTACAGGGTGACTTGAAATGCAGTAGAACTCTTTACTTGGTGACTTGATCAAGCCGATCTCTCTACAGGGTGATTTATTTCTGGCTGATCTCTCTACAGGGCGATTTGTTTCTACTGATCTCTATTCATAGTGACTTGCTTATACGTAGTTGCATGAACTCTTTATACACAGTGACTTGTTTCTAGCTGATCTCTTTACAAGGTAGTTTGTTTCTACTGAGCTCTCTACAGGGAAACTTGTTTCTACTGAACTCTCAGCAGGGTGACCTGATCTTTCCACATAGTCATTTAGCTGTCTTTTTCATCCAGCTGATCTTTCCACAGGGTGACTTGTTTCTAGATCTACAAGGAAATTTGTTTCCAGCTGATCTCTCTACAGGATGACTTGCTTCTAGCTGATCTCTCTACAAGGTGATTTGTGTCCAGCTGATCTCTCTACAAGATTATTATGTAGCTGAACTCTCTACTGTGTGACTTGATTAAGCTGATCTCTCTACAGGGTGATTTGTTTCTAGCTGACCTCTCTTCATGGCAACTTGCATTAACTCTGTATACACAGTGACTTGTTTCTAGCAGATCTTTCTGCAGGACAGTTTGTTTCTACTGAACTCTCTGCAGGGTGACTTGAAACATAGTTGAACTTTCTGCAGGGTGACTTGTTTCTAGCTGATCTCTCTTCAGGGTAATTTGTTTCTAGCTGATCTCTCTTCAGATTGATTTGTTTCAAGTTGTTCTTTCTTCAGGGTGATTTCTTTCTGGCTGATCTCTTAAGATCGATTTGAAAAGCAGCTGAACTCTTTGCAGGGTGACTTGTTCCTAGCTGATCTATGTACAGAGTGATTTGTTCCTATTTGATCTCTCACTGGGGGATCTGCTTCTAGCTGATATCTCTTCTGTGTGACTGGTTTTTAGCTGATCTCTCTACAGGGCAGCTTGTTTCTACTGAACTCTCTGCAGGGTGACTTGTTTCTAGCTGATTTCTCTTTGTGTCTAGCTGATCTTTCCACAGGGGTGACTTGTTTCTACCTCTACAAGGTGATTTGTGTTCAGCTGATCTCTCTACAGGATGATTACATAGCTGATCTCTCTACTGGAAGACTTGTTTCTAGCTGATCTCTCTACAAGGTACTGTAACTTGTTTCCAGCTGAATTCTATACAGGGTGACTTGAAATATAGTTGAATTCTCTTTAGGGAGACTGGTTTCTAGATGATCTCTTCACAGGGTAACTTGTTTCTAGCCAATTTCTCTACAGGGTGACTCTTGCTGAATATTCTACAGGGTGACGCAATGTGTCAGTAGTTTAACATTTTGCAGGGTGACTTGATCTTTCTACAAGATGACTTTATTGTAGTTGAGTTGTATACAGAGTGGCTTATAATTGAGTTAAACTCTGTACAGGACATAGTTGAGTGCTTAAATTGAGTAATTTTTTTTAAATTTCTTAGCTGACTGCTTTATTAGGGTGACTGCTAAATTAGAGTACCTCGATCTCACATTTGCTACAATTAGTTGGATTTCATGTTATAACTCTGTTGCTTTAAGTCTGATTCTTCTTCACAGTTGAAGGTCCTTTCCAAGATGATTATTCCATCTGTATACCAAGTTTCAAATAGTCCCCCTGAATCATTTTTCTAGTAGGTGTGGCAAGTGATCGTTCCTTATTAGCTGATCTCGATAGCATAATTGTTACAGACTATTGTTTGTTTGTTTTTTGTTGCAGCTCCTATAGTCTTTAACTCAATTACTTTCGAACCACAAAATGTTTTAGATTCAATAGTTAACCTATTCACGTACCGATTTTCAGCTCCTTCCTATAAGCGGTTCACCCTGTAGGTGTGACAATATATTGGTGTTATTTTTCGTAAATAATTGCTAATAACTCCTTGACTGTTGTATTCCAGCGAAACCTGGTACCGAGATGCACCTTTATACCCCCCTTCTGTGTGCCAAATGTCCAGGTATTCAGATATGGTGCTCATGTTATATGGCAGTTTTTGTAAGTGTGAGAAAAGAAGAAAAATCTAAACCAATACAACTAAGCTGTAAAAAAAGAGTGCTGCCCCAAAAAGGCCAGGGTGAAAAAGGATTTGAAATCAAAGGTGGCAGCCAAGAAATGGCTGTGATGGTAGGTTAATGGCAAAATTTTTAATAACAACAATTCGGGTTAATTTGCAATTCCTCCTCCAAATTTCACTAGGATTCAGCACCTAATTCACTTGGATTATCGTTATTAAACTTTTTACCATTAACCTACCATCACAGCCATTTCTTGGCCACCACCTAGGATTTCATATCTTTTTTTCACCCTGGCTTCTTTGGAGGCTGCGTCCTCTTTTTACAGCTTGGTTGTTTTTCATTAGATATTACTTCATTTTGTAATTTCATACCTAAAGTCAGCCATAGCTTTGGGTATTTCTTTTAACTTGTCTTTTTCTTTTCTATAGGAATGACGATTATTAAGGAGAAAACTATATTGTTTAATTGTTTAGCTATACATGCACATTTAACAATATTTGTGCTGATTAATTATTAACTCAATGCAAATACTCTACAGAGAAATGTGTATGTAGCTAAATGTTTTACAGAGAAAATCATAATGTAGCTGTACTCTTAGACTACATGGTGAACAATGTAGTACAATCTTGTACTACATGCATGGTGAACAAAAACTTTAATAACAACAATTCAGGTGAATTTGCATTGCCTCCTCCTAGGATTTGGCACCAAATTCACCTGAATTGTTGTTATTAAATTTTTTTCCATTAACCTATAGGCATAAGGCTATTATGCTCCAAATATTGAGCATTATGCTTTTGAGCAGTGCTCAAAAAATCGCCTATTATGCTTTTGAGAATTGCCAATTATTCCCAAAATTATGCCACCATAATTAGCTGATAATGCCAGTTTATTGCTGTATCAGACCATTTTCATTGACGTTTAAGCTTCAAACAGTCTTGAAGTCTTTAGCTGGTTGCTGCATTAGAATATTTCATTTCAATATGACTGCTTTATCAGAGTAAATAATATCTAATCCAAAACAGCCAAGTTGTAAAAAAAGAGTGCGGCCCTCAGAAAGGCTATGGTGAAAACAAAAGTGAAATCCAAGGTGGTGGCCAAGAAATGGCTGTGACAGTAGGTTAATGGTAAAAAATTTAATAACAACAATTCAGGTGAATTTTGTGCCAAGACCAAGCGGCACCAAATTCACCTGAAATGTTGTTATTAATTTTTTACCATTATCCTACCGTCACAGCCATTTCTTGGCCGCCACCTTGAATTTCACATCTTTTTCACCACAGCCTTTCTGAGGGCCACACACTTTTTTTACAGCTTGGCTGTTTTTGATTAGATTTCATTTCTTTTTGTATTTGCATACCCCAAAGCCGGCCTATGGCCGGCTTTAGGGCTTTTTAACCTATCATTTTTTTCTTTACCAAAGGAAGAAGAAAAGATGAAGCAGGTGATTTCTTTGTAGCTGAACTCTCTACAAAGTGATCCTTCTAGCTGATCTCTCTACTGGATGACTTGTTTGTAGCTGAACTCTCTACAAGGTAACTTCTTCTAGCTGATCTTTCTAGAGGCCATTTTTTTTTTGTAGCTGAATTCTCTACAGGGCGATTTGTTTGCAGCTGAACTCTCTACATGGTAGTTTCTTTGTAGCTGAACTCTCTACAATGTAATTCTTCTAGCTGAACTCTCTACAGGGTGACTTGTATCTACCTGATCTCTCTACAGGGTTACTTCTTTCTAGCTGAACTCTTTACAGGTGATTTGTTAGCAGCTGAATTCTTACATGGTGGTTTCTTTGTAGCTGAACTCTCTACAAGGTGACTTCTTCTAGCTGATCTTTCTAGAGGGCGATTTGTTTGTAGCTGAATTCTCTATAGGGCGATTTGTTTGCAGCTGAACTCTCTACATGGTAGTTTCTTTGTAGTTGAACCCTCTACAATGTAATTCTTCTAGCTGAACTCTCTACAGGGTGACTTGTTTCTAGCTGATCTCTCTACAGGGTTACTTCTTTCTAGCTGAACTCTTTACAGGTGATTTGTTTGCAGCTGAATTCTTACATGGTGGCTTCTTTGTACCTGAACTCTCTACAAGGTGACTTCTTCTAGCTGATCTCTCTACAGGATGACTTGTTTCTAACTTAACTCTCTACAGGGTGTTCTGTTCGTAGCGGAACTTTCTACTGGGGGATTTGTTTGCAGCTGAACTCTCTACACGATAGTTTCTTTGTAACTGAACTCTCTACAAGGTAACTTCTTCTAGCTGATCTCTCTACAGGGAAATTTGTTTGCAACTGAATTCTCTACAGGGTGATTTGTTTGCAGCTGAACTCTCTACATGATGGTTTCTTTGTAGCTGAACTCTCTATTAGGTACCTTCTTCTAGCTGATCTGACTACAGGGTGACTTGTTTGTAGCTGAACTCCGTACAGAATAACTCGCAATGTAATATAATTCTATAATGGAGTAAGTTATAAACGTAGCTGAATGCTCTATTGGGGTGACTGTTCTATTAGAGTATCTCGATCTCGTATATGCTACACGTAGTTGGTTTTGAAATCATAACTCAGTGGTTTGTACTCCGATTCTTCTGTACTACTGCAAAGACTTTCTATGATAATTATTCCAGCTTCACACCGATTTTCAGCTTACTGCTCTAAGCGTTTTGCCTGGTAGGCGTGAAAACTAATAGTTTTTTTATTCATAAAAATCGATCGCGTAATTTTGACAGGTTGGGTTTTGTGTCATATCTCGATGGCCTTTAACTGGATTCCTTTCAAATCACAAAAAGGCACTCCTATGATAGTTACTCCATGTACAAAGCAATTAAAGAAAATAAAAAATAAAAATAAATTTTCAGCTCATTCCTTTAAGCGGTTTACCCTGTGGGCGTGACAGACCTTCGGCCTAATTTTATGCAAATGATCGATCATAACTCCGTGAATGATCATCGGATTCCTTCCAATCTTGGTAAAAACGAAGAAAAAACCCAAACTGTGGCCATTCGTATCTCGGAAATGGCTGGAGCGATTTTCTTCAAATGTTGAATGTGGACTCCCATACCTAGCCGGCACTTCTGTAGCAACTTTGGTTTCAATCGGATAAGGAATCACGGAGCTACAAAGGTGTGAAAATCGCGCTTACTTTCTTCTTGTAAATATACTCACGGTGTGGCGCGCCGGCTTCTTGGGCCGCATGACACACTACCGTGTGTCTTGATTCAGTGACTGTTCTATTAGAGTATCTCAATCTTTTTTAATGGAATTGTGCAATCTGCAGATTTTCCTACTGTTAAAGCTTTAAAATCACCTGAAAATGCTAGCATAATTCTTGATTCCCACACGTACCTATTATGCCCGAAATTATGCCGGCGTAATCGCCGCATCCCTATTAACCTACCATCACAGCCATTTCTTGGCCGTCACCTTGCATTTCGCATCCTTTTTCACCCTGGCCTTTTTGGGGGCCATACACCTTTTTGGGGGCCATACCCTGGCCCGGGCCTTTATACTCTGGCCTTTTTTGGGGCCATACACTCTTTTTTTTACAGCTTAACTGTTTTGGTTTAGATATCACTTGTTTTTGTTTTGCAAGCCACAAAGCCAGCCATAAACTGGCTTTGGTGCTTCCTTTTAACTTATTGTTTTCTTCACTGCAGGAATTGTGGAACAAAAGAAGCAATTGTGTGTACACCTTTATGTCAGATTAAATATTGTACAGTTAACACTGAATGATATTCACATACGTAATAAGGTGACATCTTAAATAACTGAACTGCAGCTGAAACTCTCATCTCATTGTTTCTAGCTGAACTCTCTACATGGTGATTTGTTTCCAGCACATATTTCTACAGGGTGATTTGTTTGTAGCTGATCCCTATCTAGGGTAACTTGTTTCTAGCTGATATCTCTACTGGGTGACTTGTTTCTAGCTGATCTTTCTACAAAGTGATTTGTTTGTAGCTGATCTCTCTACAGGGTGACTTGTTTCTATATGAACTCTCTACTGGGTGACTTGTTCCTAACCGATCTCTCTACATGGTGATTTGTTTCCAGCACATATTTCTACTGGGTGATTTGTTTGTAACTGATCTCTATACAGGTTACTTGTTTCTAGCTGATCTCTCTTCAGGGTCACTGTTCTATTAGGATGACTGCTTTGTTAGGATGACTGTTCTATTAGAGTATCTCGATCTTGCACATGCTATACACACCAAGTTGGATTTTGTATTATAACTTTGTGGCTTTAAGTCTGATTCTTCTATACCATTGAAGAGCCTTTCTAAGATAATTACTCCATCTGTACAGTGATATCTCTCTACAGGGTGATTTGTTTGTAGCTGAACTCCCTTCATGATGGTTTCTTTGTAGCTGAACTCTCTACAAGGTAACTTCTTCTAACTGAACTCTCTACAGGGAGATTTGTTTGCAGCTGAACTCTCTTCATGATGGTTTCTTTGTAGCTGAACTCTCTACAAGGTAACTTCTTCTAGCTGAACTCCCTACATGGTGGTTTCTTTGTAGCTGAACTCTCTACAGGTGATTTGTTTGCAGCTGAACTCTCCACATGATGGTTTCTTTAAATTTGTAGCTGAACTCTCTACAAGGTAACTTCTTCTAGCTGATCTCTCTACAGGGTGATTTGTTTGTAGCTCAACTATCTACAAGATAATTTCTTCTAGCTGATCTCTCTACAGGGTAATTTGTTTGTAGCTGAATTCTGTACAGGTGATTTGTTTGCAGCTGAGCTCTTTACAGAATGTTTTCTTTGTAGCTGAATTCTCTACAAGGTAACTTCTTCTAACTAAACTCTCTACAGGGAGATTTGTTTGTAGCTGAACTCTTTACAGAATGGTTTCTTTGTAGCTGAGCTCTCTACAAGGTATAGTTTCTTCTAGCTGATGTCTCCACAAGGTCACTAGTTTGTAGCTGAATTCTGTACAGGTGATTTGTTTGCAGCTGAGCTCTAAACAGAATGGTTTCTATGTAGCTGAACTCTTTACAAGGTAATTTCTTCTACCTGATGTCTCTACAGGGTCACTAGTTTGTAAATGAATTCTCTACATGGTGGTTTCTTTGTAACTGAACTCTCTTCGAGGTAACTTCTTCTAGCTGATCTTTCTATAGGGTGACTTGTTTGTAGTGGAATTCTGTAAAGGTGATTTTTTTTGCAGCTGAGCTCTTTACAGAATGGTTTCTTTGTAGCTGAACTCTTTACAAGGTAACTTCTTCTAGCTGATGTCTCTACAGGGTTACTAGTTTGTAAACGAATTCTCTACATGGTGGTTTCTTTGTAACTGAACTCTCTACAAGGAAACTTCTCCTAGCTGATCTCTCTACAGGGAGATTTCTTTGTAGCTGAACTCTCTACAGGTGATTTGTTTGCAGCTGAACTCTCTAAATGATGGTTTCTTTGTAGCTGAACTCTCTACAAGTTAACTTCTTCTATCTGATCTCTCTACAGGGTGATTTGTTTGTAGCTGAACTCTCTACATTGTGGTTTCTTTGTAGCTGAATTCTACAAGGTGATTTCTTCTAGCTGAATTATCTCTTTCTATAGTTGCATGAATTCCCTACAAGGTAACTTCTTCTAGCTGATCTCTCTACAGGGTGAATTGTTTGTGGCTGATCTCTCTACAGGGTGACTTGTTTCTAGCTGATCTCTATACAGGTTACTTGTTTCTACCTGATCTCTTGAATTCTCTTCGGGTGACTGCTCTATTAGGATGACTGCTCTATTAGGATGACTGCTCTATTAGAGTATCTCGATCTCGCACTTGCTACACCAAGTTGGATTTCGTGTTATAACTCCGTGGCTTTAAGTCAGATTCTTCTACACCATTGTAGAGCCTTTCTAAGATGATAACTCTATCTGTACAGCGATTTTTAAAGCATTACCCCAAGCGGTTTACCTGGTAGGCGTGGCAAGCAGTCGTTTTTTATTAGCTAATCTCGATTGCATAATTGTTACACACTGTTGGTTTTTTCGTTGTATCTTCCTGGTTTTTAGCTCGATTTCTTTCAAACCACAAAAGGTTTGAGGTTCAATAGTTAACCTATTCACCCACCGATTTTCAGCTTCTTCCCATACGCGGTTTACCCTGTAGGCGTGACAACATATTGGTGTTATTTTTCGTGAATAATCGCTCATAACTCTTTGCCTGTTTATCGTATTCCAGCCAAAGTTGGTACAGAGATGCGCCTTTATACCCCCCTTCTGTGTGCCAAATTTCAAGGCGATCGGATATGGCGTTCGCGTTTTATAGCAGTTTTTGTAAGTGTGCAAAAAGAGGAAGAAAAATAAGAAGAAAGAAAAAAAAACTAAGAAACTAAGCCAATTTTTGAAGTCACATATTTTGGGAACGCTTGAAGCGATTTCGCTCAAATTTGGAATGTGGAGTGCTGAAGGTGGAGGGAGTGTCCACAGCAAAAATCGTCTTGTTTCATCAAGGCAGCACAGAGCTACGGAGGTGAGAAAATTGCGTTTTCTTTCTTCCTGTCAATATACTCACGGGTGTTACGCGCCGGCTTCTTGGGCCGCACGACACACTACCGTGTGTCTTGATTTCATAGAGACATCAGAGAGGCAGTATTCAAACTATGAAGTTTCATAACCACACAAGTTAAAGGTAATACTAGTAAAAAAAACTTATAAATACATTTTACATTTTATATAGTTGACAAGCACAAGTAGGCTGGTTTTGACACCTCAAGGCTGTCTGGTGTTAGTCTTGAGGCACAATAAATTATCAACAAATAATGCTGGCTTTGTAAGGGTGCTTTCTGGTATTATTCAGACACAGTATTTATGGCTTTAAAGACCTGTCACATATTGGATTACACAACAACCTTTACCACATTACATCACAAACACAGCTTTGTGGTTCACATTGTGTAAGCAAAATCACGATAATCAAGTTCCTTGCTCTATAATGAGCAATTTGATATTTTAAAATGAAGTAGGGATTCATGCAATAAATAAAAAGTAGTGAACAAGAGATGATTGATGGTATTGTAGCATAGCTCCATGAGAAGTCTTTACTTTGGCATTGAACAAAATAATTGCTATAGCTATGTGCCAATGTAAGGACTTTCCCACAGAGCTATGCTGTAATACCATCATTTATCTCTTTTTTTCACTACTTTTATTGCATGAATCCCTAAATCATTCTTAAATTAAGTTTTTTTTAAATACTAGCTTGTTTAGTTATTTGTTGTAGCACAGTGAACTTGTGACTGTTCTATTAGAATATCGTACATGACTGTTATATTAGAGTAACTGTTGTACTAAAGTGTCTAATCAAAAAACAGCCAAACTGTAAAAAAGGGTGTGGCCTCCAAAAAAGCCAGGGTAAAAAAGATGTGAAATCAAAGGTGGCAGCCAAGAAATGGCTGTGATGGTAGGTTAATCGCAAAAATTTTAATAACGACGATTCGGGTGAATTTGTGTTGCCTCTTCCAAGTTTCACTAGGATTCGGCACCAAATTCACCTGAATTGTTGCCATTAGATTTTTTACCATTTACCTACCATCACAGCCATTTCTTGGCTGCCACCTTTGATTTCCCATCTTTTTTACCTTAGCTTTTTTGGAGGCCACACCCTTTTTTACAGCTTGCTGTTTTTGATTAGATATCACTTCTTTTTGTATATTCATACCTAAAGCCAGCCTATGGTCAGCTTTAGGTATTTATTTTTTTAACTTGTCTTTTTCTTCACCATAGAAAGCAGATTATTATGAAGAAGATTTAAATAATTTGTTTAGCTACATGCACATTTAGGCAATGGTGTTGATTTATCATAAAGATAAGTCGCAGCTGAATACTCTACAGGGAAATGTGTATGTAGCTGAAAGTTCTACAGGAAAGTAACTGTACTCTTTGACTACATGGTGAATGGTTTGTAGTTGAACTCACCACAGGGTGGCTTATTTCTAGCTGAAACACTATATAAAATGTAGATGAATTCTCTCTTGTTTCTAACTGATCTCTCTATAGGGTGGTCTGTTTCTTATCTAGGTGACATTTCTACAGGGTGACTTGTTTCAAGCTGAGCTTTCTACAGGGTGATAGCCAATTTTTCTACAAGGTGAGTTATTTTTAGCCGATCTCTACAGGGTGAATTATTGTGTCTAGCTGATCTTTCTACAGGGTGACTTGTTTCTAGCTGATCTCTACAGGGTAACTTGTTTCTAGCTACACTCTCCACAGGGTGACTTGAAATGTAGTTGAACTCCCTTCTGGGTGACTTGATCAAGCTAATCTCTCTACAGGGAAATTTGTTTCTAGCTGATCTCTCTACAGGGCTGCTTGTTTCTACTGAGCTCTCTACAGGGTGACTTGAAAAATAGTTTAATTCTTTACAGGTAACAGGGTAACTTGCCTAACTGATCTCTCTACAGGGGGATCTGTTTCTAACTGAATACTGTACAAGGTGATGTATTTCTAGCTGATCTTTCTACTGAGAGAGTTTTCCATAGCTGGGGTGACTTGAAAAGTAGTTGGACGCTTACAGGGTAACTTGATCACGCTGATCTCTCTACAGGGTGCTTGTTCCTGCTGATCTCTCTCTTTAGAGTGATTTTTCTAGCTGATTTTCTACAGCGTGATTTGATCTGACTTATTTCTAACTGAACTCACAGAGAACAGCCAATGAAAATGCAATGGTAAACCATGAAATTTCATGTAGTTTTCATGGACACTGCCGATGAAAATTTAACGAATTATGGACACTGCTTATGAAAATTTGACAAGTAATGGCCACTGAAAACATGAAATAATTAGTCGGTGAATTCATGTCCATGAAATTACTTTCATGGCACTTTATGGGAATTATTTTACTATTCATGGATAACCCATAGGTATTTCATGGCACTGTTCTCTGGTAGTACTACACGGTGACTTCATTCTATCTGATCTCTGTACAGGATGACTTGTTTCTAGCTAATCTTTCAATAGAGTCATTTGTTTCAAGCTGAGATGATTTGTTCCTTGCTGATCTTTCTACAGGGTGAATTGTTTCTAACTGATCCTTCTACAGGGTGATTCGCTTCAAGCTGATCTTTCTAGAAGGTAATTGAAATATAGCTAATCTCGCTACAGGGTGACTTGTTTCTAGCTGATCTTTATACAGGTGAGCTGATTTCTGTACAGGGTGACTTCTTACTGACTGAACTCTCTACAGGGTGACTTTTTTCTACCAGATCTCTCTACAGGGTGATTTGTGTTGAGCTGATCTCTCTACAGGTTGATTTCTTTCTAGCTGATCTCTACAGGGTGAATTGTTTCTAGCTGATTTCTCTACAGTGTTCAGCTGAACTCTCTACAGGGTGACTTGTTTCTGGCTGATCTCTCTACAAGGTGATTTGTTTCTAGCCGATATCTACAGGGTGAATTGTTTCTAGCTGACTTCTCTACAAGGTTACTTGTTACTTGCTGTACTCTATACAGGGTGATTTGTTTCTAGCTGATCTCTCTACAGGGTGATTTGTTTCGAGCTGATCTCTCTACAAAGTGATTTGTGTGATTTGTTTCCAGCTGATCTCTTTTCATGATGACTTACTTATATAGCTGCATGAACTCTCAGTACATAGTGGACTTGTTTCTAGCTGATATCTCTACAGGGCGGCTTGTTTCTACTAAACTTTCCATAGGCTGACTTGAAACATAGCTGAACTCTCTGCATGATGACTCGTTTCTAGTTGATCTCTCTACAGAGTGATTTGTTTCCAGCTGATTTCTCTAGTTAGAGATTTGCTTCTAGCTGATCTCTCTACTGACAGTCAGTTTGACTTGTTTCTAGCTGATCTTTGTACAGGATGATTTGTTCTAGCTGATCTCTGTTTGCTTTTAGCTGATCTTTTCCACAGGGTGACTTGTTTTTAACTCTACAAGGTAATTTGTTTTCAGCTGATCTCTCTACAGGATGCCTTGTTTCTAGCTGATTTATCTACAAGGTGATTTGTTTCCAGCTGGTCTCTCTACATGATGATTATGTAGCTGATCTTTCTACAGGGTGATTTGTTTCTAGCTGATCTCTCTACAAGGTAACTTGTAGCCAGCTGAACTCTCAACAGGGTGACTTGAATTATAGTTGAATACTCAACAGGGTGACTGGTTTCTAGCTGAATACTCTACTGGGTGATTTGAAATGTGGTTTAACAATTGTTGACTTGTTTCTAGCTGAACTCTCTACAGGGTGACCTTTTCTTAGTTAATCTCCATGCATACGCAGTGGCTTATAACGGTGTTAAGTTCTCTACAATACATAGATGAATGCTTTAAGAAGTAAGTATTTGATTCTTAGCTGACTGCTTTATTAGAGTATCTCGAGCGCGCACTTGTTACACTTTCATAGTGTAACTCATTAGTTTTTCATCTAATCCCTTGTAAACTACTGAAAAATCAGTCTAAAATAATTATTCTACCTCTTTACCTATTTTTCATTAACTATTTTCCTGGAAAGCATGATAAGTAATACTAAAAACTCGATCACATGATTTTTACACA
The DNA here is from genome assembly GCF_963678975.1 of Dysidea avara. Classification (NCBI taxonomy): domain Eukaryota; kingdom Metazoa; phylum Porifera; class Demospongiae; order Dictyoceratida; family Dysideidae; genus Dysidea; species Dysidea avara. The sequence continues at coordinate 24,074,300 of NC_089272.1, read as the reverse complement.
CAGTTGTCGTTTATGTTATAACTCCATGATTGTTAGTGCGATTTCTTTCAAACCACAAAAGGTTTGCACTACGATAGTTGCTCCATCTACAGACTGATTTTCAAGTTATTCTGTTACGCGGTTTACCTTGGAGGCGTGACAACAAATCACCTTTGGAATTTTGAAAATTCGCGCATTACTCCCTTGTTCTTTCTCTAATCTCTACCAAGATTGGATTGCAAATGTACAGTATTATGCTCTTACTGCTCTCCAAATTTTAAGTATATTGACCAAAGCACGCACAAATTATTACGATTTTTCTAAAGTGTGCGAGAAGAAAACGATTAAGAAGAAAAATACAAAGAAAATAAGACGAACTTTGAAGGCATGTATCTCAGTGATGTATGGGCGGATTCACCTCAAATTTGGAATAGGAAGTACTCTACCCCGTAGGAGTTTTCACATTAAAAATGGTTAATTTCCGTCCAGCCATTATCAAGCTATGATTGCGTGAAAACGGCATTTTCTTGGTTCCTGTAAAATACACACTTGTCTGTCTCGCGCCCGCACTGGCTGTACTTGTCGTGCCTTGATACAATAGGTGTGCAGCTACGTAGCTAGACCAATGAGTGGTGAGGTCATCTTGTTTACTGTTAAGTAGCTAAACAGCTAAATAGTTATTAAGAGATGTGGTCTCCATACTCTATTTTATACTCGTAACATGGGCACGAGTGATTTGCCAGAAATGTATTCCCAAAGTCCAAGAGGGCAGCCTGAGGACTGCGGGCATACATTTCTGGAAAATCACGAGTGCCCATGTTACAGCTAATATGTAACACTTCCGTTAAGGCTGATAGTCTTAATGTCAATATACTTGATTCGTTATATATGCATGCCTGAAAAATTCGATTATGGTTAGGCAGCAAGTAACGTTGTAACTACGATTGCTATAATAAACAGACAAGCCCTACAAATATGGCGGAAAGTCGAGTAGGGCAAATTTCGGGGAAGTTACAAGTGTTTTAATGCTTTCGCGTTGTTTAAAGACTAATCACAATGTATATTGAAAACCTAAAGGGGTAAGCTTCATTATAGAGTGGTTAACTCATGTCGTCTGAAATGTGGGCATGTCTACATTCAAATATGTGCCAAAATGCTTGGGAATACACTGTAAGATTAGTTCTCACCTTTAAGTAACATTTTCCAACTTGTAGAATGGCAAGGATACCAAAATTCCTTCATTTGACTGCTGCTTCTGGAAACACTTTAATTTGTGGTAATCATCACATGAGCATTGATTTATTCCCACAATCGATTTCTGTCTGAGCTTGTATAAAACAAACAGAAGGTGGTACCACTACCTCATCCACATCAAGGCCATACTTGCTTTGACGAAAGTGGTTTGCTCTTTTAGGAGTGAAACCACTTTCCCAGGATACATTTCAATGTACACCGGCGTACATTTAGATATCTCCCTGTGTTGAGGTATACATGGTAAATGTATCCTCTGGAATTCCGTTGAAATGAGGTGTGAAAGTGTTACATCACTACTTGTATACCTAGATCTTCAATTAATGGATGTGGTCGCCAACATATCACAAACAAAATCCCAATCATGGAAGTTGCAGATATCTATCTCGAGTCAGCAAAGGGGTGTGCAGCTAGCTAAACCAATGAGGGGTGAGGTCATCTTGTTAGGGACCCGCCGATTATGCTGGCATAATTTTGAGCATAATAGGTACCTAAAAGCATTGAGCATAATGCCAGCATAATAGGTTAAATATTTGTATGATAGTGTAAACTCTTGCTGGAAAAATGACAATTGCAAAATAAGATCGATATACTCTAATAGAGCAGTCAGTAACTCTAATAGAACAATCATCAAACTGAACATTGAGCATAATCGAGCATAATAGGTAATATTGAGCATTAATTAAAGCATAATAGGTGAATTTTTGAGCAGTGCAGCATAGCATAATAGGTAAAATTATGAGCATAATCGGCGGGTCCCTACATCTTGTTTATACAATTAAAGTAAATAGCCAGATTGTTAAGAGGTGTGGCCTCTGTACTCTATTGCTATTAGTCCACCTAGATCTAGATACATTTGATGGGCATGGCTGCAAACTTATCGCGAACGGGATCCCAATCACCAAGTTGCATAAAATTATCTTAGTATATCTCTAAGTAGCGCCGCCAGGACTGAAGCGCTTCTGAAATACAATCTGAAATACTTCTGTGGCATCTAAATATATTACTGAAAGAGTGTTGATATGGAAAATTAACACCTTGATAAGGTTTTGTTGGATGAAGAAGACAAACAGCCTGATTGGGAATAAAAAAGACAAGGTGCAGAGGGGCTACACTCATCGGAACCCAAAAGGCACATCCCACCGGTGAGTTTGTTATTGTGGAGTAAAATGGTAGCCATGCACTGCTTCGTTTGGCCTCTAGCCTTGCGACTGTGGTCAGGCAGACAGGCTGGTAGGCAGGCTGGCAGTGAAACTAAAATTCGATCTGGCATCTATCAATGCTTTTTTTTGTTTTTAATGCTGTATTTGCTGTTAGATGGACTAATATTATTCCATAAAGGTGATTTTCATCACGCAAAATGTCTCTGGGATGATTCTAGAAGGCAGAATTTTAGGCAGTGCATGTCATTTTCAGGGGGATCCCTACTTAAACAGTACTATCATACTGTTTGATAGGATTATTTGTATGATTTGTACATGTAAGTTTAGCAGTTTAGAAGTAGTAGATTAGAGTCTCTACATATTCAGCGGTTAATTATAAATAATAGAATAACAATTAAGGACAATGAATGTATTTAAGCAATTATGACAATGTTGAAACTGTGCCAATACTGCTGACCTGGATGACCCACTGACCTGGATACCAAACCCCAGATTTAACTTGGATTAATTAAAACCGAGGCTTTCCCAAGAGATACATTTTGGGTGCTCTACTAGTGTATTACAGTAAGTTAAGTAAATGGGTAGCTGATCAATTAGTGGGTAGGGTTCAAAGTACATAGTTAAGCTTACTGATAGCAAACCATTCTTGCTACCCTGTACTGTAAAAGGGTGTTTCTTCATGCATACAAACTTCTATACACCTTAGTGGTAAGTTAATGCCTACAGACAATGATATGTGCATCCTGAGTCTACTATATTTCTAATAAACATGTGACGCTACATCACAATGGTGAACGGTTACATTGAATGCTAATGGCAGAATGTGCAAACAATGTTAATTAATGAAAAGTAGAGCAGTTGAAGGCATTTCTACAAGATCATGATATTCATCTGTTAGAAAACAAGCCAGAACTTGTGAGGAAAGTTACTGATATCATTGCTACAGATGATTTGGAGAAGAAACTCAAGGCGTTACCCTTTCAGGTGGTAGAATATTCCACACCATCTGGCTTCAATGACTTGTCTACCACTACTGATTGAGTAACCAAAGATTTTCCATTTATTTTACAGACTAAAGTTAAGGTTTACTGGTTTACTTGAAGGCTAGGAGTCAAGAATTTTGTACAGGAGTAAGACTGTGTCGACATGGCCATTTATATGATCTGGAAATGGCCAACGTAGATAAAGATCCTAGCACAGTGTATATCAAAGCCAAGGCTAGACCTACAATGCATAAATATCCACCATTTTATGCACTTTTCGATGTTTCAAATGATGGAACTCCAAGTGCACCCAACTGTTAATGCCCAACTGGTGGGAGTCAAACACATGTCCATATAACAGCACTACTGATAATGCTATCAGAGATAGCACTACAAGCCTGCACTAGCGTGAGGTGTACCTAGTCTAGGCTCTCAGGGAAAGGCACCATTGGTAGCTGATTTGGATTTTGGTAAAGCATCATCTGAAGGTAATACAGCTTACAATGGACCAGTATAGCCTATAGATGGATTACTGAAACTACTAGAAGGTACTGATCGTAATGTAGGCATACTAGGTTTTATAAAACTTAAATCAGAGTGATCACAGTGTACTGTCTGTCTGACTGTCTCCCATCTTAGTGAGAATCCAGTGTTGATTGATCCATTGGATAAACTATCATACATATTTGTTTCACATGATGTTACAGTAGATGATTTATTACATCCAAAACAGCAACAGATGAGGAAGTCCAGCTCATACAAGAGATGAGTGTTGGAAAACATAATAATCCATTGTGGTTTGACATACGGATCACCTCCAATAATTTTGGAAGGGCATGCAACAGGCAGTTTAGGCAGCTATACCCACCATCACTTGTGAAAACAATCCTTGGTGATTATGGCTCACTTCACACTGCTGCAATCCAGTGGGGGTGTGATCATGAAAGTGATGCTATACATAGTTATTCACTTAAAGCACAAAAGGCTGTTTGTGAATGTGGCATATTTTCAAGTACCTCTATACCATATCTGGCTACATTACCAGATGGGATTATTTTACTTGACAACACAACAACTTCTGGCCTGAGTGAAGTAAAGTGCCCATTTAAGCACAGGAAGAGCACTATTGAAAAAGCCTGCAGTGAGGCATCTTTTTGTTTGGCCAACACTGACAATGGAGTTGCGCTCAAGAGGATGTATGACTACTACTACCAAGATACTGGACAGTCAGCATTGACAGGTGCACAATTTTGTGACTTTGTTGTTTGGACTGAAGTCGACATGCACATTGAACGAATCAGTTTTGATGCCATGCTGTGGGATAATATGAAGTCAAAACTTGCACTTTTTATCATTAATTGGGTTAGAAATTTTGGAACGTCTATGTAACATGTAAATTTAATCATAAATAGCATATTTTATTAGTTTTATACTATAGTACGTCATTTCTTTGTATCATTACAAAAAACTAATGTGAAACACAAAATACATATCATGTTGTAAATTATAATTTACTTTAATTATTTGTAAGTTTAAGTTTTAAATTACATAAAGTGCATACTATTACCATCATGTCATCTACTTGTTTCTTGTTTGTATGATTACACAGTGTCTCAGAAAATATTTTAAAGCATTTGAAAGCATTTTTTTCTACCTTAACCCTTAAACCCGCAGCTGTTTTGTATAACGCAAGCACTGAAAACACATAATCCAGTAAACTGAATCGCATGCATGTCTTGTAAAACCAAACTCTATAACACAAAAACTATTAAAGCTATCTAAAAATGACAAACACCATCTTACTCATCATTAAATTTTGGTTTGAATGACCCCATACTTCGTTTCATCCATCGAGATACTCGCTTCACTTTTAAAGAGTAAAAGAACTATCTTTCCGTCTTCCTTCTTCACATAACGATGTGCAAAGGGCCGTACCTCAGCCGTACTTCATTGTATCAACTTTTGATTTGTGTCATGTTACTCCTCACGTGATGGCGATTCAGTTGGTATATAGATATCACGTTATAAGGTCACTGTCAGACAAGCACAGTGGCGACACAAATGTGGAAGGACTGAAAATGATTCAGCTCATCATAGTGGGTGAGTTCCTTGATTGTATGTTGAAGGTTTATATACTGGCAGATAGCTTACTCTTTGCCAATTAATAAAATCTGATTATCAAAGCGATCAGATCAATGCTTCATGAGATATGCTTGTTTGTAACCGCATATGTAGATTGGCAAAAGTATGGGCGTTTTCAATTCATTTTTATCAAATCCAGTTTTCTAGATTATGCGGGTTTAAGGGTTAATACAAACACTTGCAATTAGTCTAGACTGTATGGCTTGTTGCCCAGTAAGCCGGCCATCTGATAAAAAAACTAGAAATGGTGAAGAAACATCTCTTTCGTGCAAATAAATCACGAGCAGTGTATCCTTTATCAGTTAATATTCGCTTTCCAGGCTGTAAAACATCCAGCAATCCACTATGCTCTACTGTATATCTATCACTACAATTTCCTGAAAACCCAGGTGAGACAAATGTGAACACACCAGTGAATATATCAATGGCTACTAAGTATTTGACTATAGTGTGGCTCTTGTAGTCACTGTAAGATGACTTTTGAGTCTCAAGGTTACTAGGGCATTGGATAATAATTTCTGTACCATCAATAATTCCAACAGAGTTTGGCAAAACATCATAATGGTGGTACGGTTGGTCCAGTACTTGTTTTGGACCATTGTACTAAGGGTCTCAAGTGTGTAGCTAACATAGGTATCCACAGGTGTAGTATGCGTGACACAGTACTTTGATCCACTACAAACCTACATGCCAAGTCACCCTGAGAAAATTTCTGTTGCATTCTCATCAATAACTTCTGCGATAGTAGAAATAAATGTGAATCATTCTTCTTTGGCTTTGTCACAGGCCGCAACTATGTTAGCAGTGAATCAAAAACCTTCCTATTAACTCCAGTATACATAAGTAGTTGTGCATCACCTAGTAGGTTAACAGTTAAACTTTGTGCTTTAGATTCAAATGGATTATTTCTTCTTTTAACGTAGCATTTTCAGCAGACAAACATTCATTTTCTTCTGGTTGGTGAAATAAGAGACAAAAAGTCTGCTTCAGTTTCTTCCCTGTTGGAAATTGTCATATCTGAATTCACATTGCTGCTGTATGATGTATCTTGGCCTCCGATGTGCTCTAATGTGTCTTGTCCTCTAGTGTGTAACGTATCTTGGCCTACAGTGTGTAATGTGTCTTGGCCTCCAGAGTATAATGTGTCACTGAAGTATCTTGGCTTCCACTATATAGTGCATCTTGATCTCCAGTGTACATTTGCAGTGTATCATCACCAGTGTGTTTTGGCATACAGTGCCTGGTATACTCTGGTCTCTGATGTGTGTAATGTCCTGGCCGGCCTGTGAAGAGACTTCTGTGGCTGCTGATGCAGCATGGTGATGGATTCTTGTTTTCTTTGGGACAGATGAAAATGTTGACTAGGTCTTTTAATACTAAATCTCAATTTACACGAGAAGGCCCTTGGCATATTTCATAGTGGACATTGCAAATAACAGCATCCTTGCCAGGTTGCCACCTTCCATCACTGGGACCCTAAGTTAATCTTTGTTATTACAGCTTGCTTCACGGGTTCTGGCATACTGTTACACCTTATCAGTCAGCAAGTCAAGTCACTAGGTCTAAGTACTTGAAATTAGGTTAGGTAATCCTAAGGCTGCAGCACATACCTTCAGTGCTGGTCACTGTAAAGCACTAATAATAATAATAATAAATACTACTTACTAGGATTACTACTTACAGTATGACATGTAAAGTAAGAATTTCAGGCTTTGGACAGTGCTGTACCTGGAGCTCCAGGCAGCCACAAAGTTGGTTTCCCTTCATATCTTTCACACATCTTCCCTTCCTGTTGTGACAGCCCCAAACACAGTATTGACATCGAGACATTCTACTTGTTCTTCATTTTTATGAATAACTTCACTGTTGCGATCAACAGCTGTTCGCCATTGATTTTTTTTTCTGAAAATAAATTCCATACAAGTTTTTAGATTACAAAGTTGTGCATATGTTCTATATTACACATCTTTCTTACAGTAAATAAAACTGAAAAGCCATCTGTCCATCTGTCTGTCCATCATGCCACTTACTCACTAAACTCATTGCAATCTATGCTGATAATGAAGCACTCATCATCAGGTTACTCATCATGAGTTCATGTGTGCTTCTGTTCGTTCTCTACAGCATGTAGAAGGACAAGGTGTAGAGCTACATTCCCTTGAAAACCATAGTATAAACTGTTCAAGTGGTACAATGCCTGACTAGCATATAGGAGGTCATGGGTTCGAATACACAAGTTTCCTTTTTTGTTTCTTTTCTTCTAAGCAGTGCCTTTTTCTGCACACCTTTTTGAAACACAACATTTAGCTCATAGTATATTGGCATGCAAAGCATGTATCGATGCAGGATTTTTGGCAAAATTAAATGCCTATCCTGTGGCAACTTGAATGTTACTGTAGCAAATCAATGTGTGCTTTTGTTTGTTCTTTACAGAGCAATGAAGGTACTGATGTAGAGGAAGGATCACTGAAAAGTTGAGCTACATCCCTGTCAAAAACCACAGACAAACAACTCCACCTCTCTTAACCTCAAGTAATTATAATCAATCTGGGTTCAATCCACGCCTAGGTTTTTTTTGGTGTTTTTTTGTTTTTTCACTTTAGGGACTTTTTGATGAACTTTTTTGTTCTACCTGTTCCAGCAAGTCTTTATCCACAAACTCAGTTTTTCAGCTCTAGCACATAACTACATTGGACTCTTATTGCATTTTTGTGGTAGGGCAGAGGAACTGCCAACATATCTGTCCATCCGTGTGTTGGTCCAGTGTGTTGTATTAGACTAGGTAAACCACTCTTACTGCTGCAGTATCAAGAATATCTACATCTATATTTTAAGTACATAGGTGTGCACTGACATCAAGAGTACATAATACAAAGCAAGAATGTCGAATGGTGTATTAGTCCATGATTAATAATTGCTAAAATAACACGGATATTTCAGTAATTCTTCGTTTACGCGAAATGGTAATTTGAAATGCGTACATGGCAACGAGCCTTTGTTTGTCAGTTTTCCATGTTATTCAACCAAGTATTCAATAGTTAGTGTACAAGAAAAGTGTAGTAAGGACTGTCTGGGGTTGTAGCGGGGTTCGAAGGGTCCGCGACGTCGGAGCACCGGACTAGAGACTCGCCTCGTGGCACCACATACATGCCATATTGAATTATTGCATCAACCTACACGCATGCACATGACAAAAACAATACACACAAAGTAGCCTAAATAATATCCTAAATACAATTATGCTATAATGTCTAGTTCTCGACATCCTCCGGGGGGCAGCCTAATCTAGCTGTCCATTCCAACAGACGGGTTCTTGCCTTCCTTGCTGCTGCTCGTTGTGGGCGATCTCTTGCTGTATCTTGACTATTTTGGGTTATTGGTTCTGTTGGACTGCTGTGTTTTGATTGATCATCAGGAGGGAGCGAGACTTCCAGAGGATATAGTCTGCTGATTGGTCTGGATGTTACTCGGTTACTAGTTCGTACGTTCACTGCTCGAACCAAACCATCATTTCCTTGTATGAAGCTGTCTATAATGCCGAGTCTCCAGTGTAGTCTAGGTCCATCATCATGAATCAAAACTACTTCTCCAACTTTCACATTCTGCATGTTCAGGCCTGATGCCTTGTGGAACTCTCTTAAACTAGTAAGATATTCCTTCTTCCACCTTGTCTGGAAATGTTGTAGCAATCTGGCATGATTGGTTAGCCGTTTCCTCACTCGTGACTCTGATACAACATAGTCCGGGTCCTCTAGATCATCCTCATATGAATGGGGCAAAGACGTCATACGTTTGCCATACAACAAGTGCGCTGGGGTTAGAGGCTCAACATCGGTAACATCTGAGGACACATAAGTTAAGGGGCGATCATTAAGGGTGGCCTCTACTTCCACAACAATGGTTTCAAGAATCTGCAAGGTGACAAAGCTTCTGCCCAAGGTCTTCTTAAGTGCCTGTTTGGTTAATCCCACTAATCGTTCCCAAAATCCACCATGCCAGGGTGCTCTTTTAGGAATAAACTGCCAGGTAACACCATGGCCTTCTAGAGCTTGCTTGAGAGAGGTGGAATTGAGAAGCTGTTCCAACTCGTCAGCTGCTGCCAAGTATGTCGAGGCGTTGTCAGACATCATAGTTCTAGGTAATGATCTTCTACCCACAAACTTCCGAAAGGCCAACATAAAGCTCTCCACTGTCATATCCAGTACCACTTCAAGATGTACTGCTCTCGTGGTGGCGCATGTAAAGAGGCAAATATACACTTTCTTCTCACCCTCTCCTTCACGAATGTTCATGGCTCCAGTGAAGTCTACACCACAAACAGAGAACGGGGTCGGATCTTCTATTCGAGTCTTCGGAAGTGGCGGTGGATCAGGTAGCCTGTAGGGTTTCCCTGTCAATCTTGCACATGTTACACATCTCCTCAATAACTTCCTCACATATACTCTAATGGCTGGAATCCAGTACAATTGACGGATTGCTGTTACTGTACTGCTAACTCCTGAATGATGAATTCTCTCATGAGTGGCATACACAATAAGCTTAGTGATGTGGTGTCTGGGCGACAGCAAATAGGGGAACTTTGCCAGCTCACTAATAGGCGCATTATGGATCCTCCCCCCACAGCGTAGATATCCTCTGCTATCTAAAAACAATCTGAGTTGCTGTACAAGTAGAGTACGCTTGTGAGAATTTGATGTCAGATTAGTGATCTCTTCAAAGTATTCCAGTTCTTGGGAGGTTTTGATCCAAATCATGGTGGCATCTGAAAGTTCTTTAGCAGTTATGGGACCAGTCAGCTTATCTTGGGAATGCTTTAGATTGTGACCAAAACGAAGGACAAGTACAGTAACAGATAGCAATTTTGTAAGTCGGCTGTAACGGGAGGCATCAATCACTAGATGAATTCCACAAGTCTCAGCAGGGTTAGTAGGTTTGTTGTTAACTTCTTGAGTGTCATCCATATCAATGTTCTGTAAGTGAAGCACATTGGCTGGTGACCATGTGGGCCACTGATCTGCAGAGGTTAACCAGGAAGGGCCGTGAAGCCAGAGTTGAGATGACTTCAGCTGCTTTGCTGAAATACCCCTTGTCAAGATATCCGCTGGATTGTCATCGGTGGGTACATAGGTCCAAGCAGAAGCAGGGAATGTCTGTGTGATCTCTGCTACACGGTTAGCAATAAATGGCTTGGTTGCAGATATCTCTTTGATGTCATAGATCCAGTGTAGAGTGATCTGGCTATCACTCCACAAATGTACAGTGGTATCAGGTGCCAGGTATAGAGACTGAATGAGGAACTGGGTTAGTCGGGTGGCAATGACAGCTGCCATTAACTCCAGTTTGGGGAGTGTAATAGACCTTACTGGTGCAACTCGGGATCTGGACATCACCAATGCAGCTTGGTCATTGTGCTGGAGGTAGGCCACTGCACCATATGCACATAAACTAGCATCTGCAAAAACATGGATTTGCTTGGAAGAAATAGGGTAGATGTGTTGTGTGTAGAGGTGTACCGATAATCGGATCGGCTATAATATCGGCCACCAATATGGTAATTTTTACCAATATCGGTATCGGTATAGAACAGCAGGAGGACCGATATCGCTACCGATATTTATACACTAGCAATAGTTTGTACATAAACGGATTGTGCATTGGTTTTCTACATTATTCATGTGGCTCTTTAGTGCCAGTGGCTTATTATTCACTCTGAAACAAGCGCTACGCTACGAGAAGCCATATAAATACACGCGATTCTACTGTCTGTTGCTGGAAAGCTTATGACAGTCTTTATAAGTGAAGCAGTTATAGAGTACCTTGTAATAAAAATAAGGCTAGGGTCACAGGATAACCAAGGAAACTTGCTGTACCAGCTTTCTCACAAACCATTAGAATGCAGAGTAATGCAGAAATATCCGTATAAGGCTTCATGGGAGTATACATAAAAATGTTTGTGGGTGCCTAATTGTCTGGATTGTACAATAGAAACCCAAGCTGTATACCACCACAGGCAGAGTATAGCAATGAATACATGCACATGTTGTTGTAGGGTAGGTAAATGTATACACTTTTAACTATAATGCAAATATCGGATCAATTATCGGATATCGGCTTCTTTTGGTGACATCAATATCGGATATCGGTACATGCAAAAAAACCACATCGGTACACCTCTAGTTGTGTGAAATAACATCTTGGATACACACTAGTTGTTACCTCTTGAATGTCAGTGGCTATGTGCTGCCATTTGTTCCTTGATCAACCGGTTCATCCCAGTCCACTTTCTTTTTCCATAGTGCTTGTAGTAACAGTTTGGCCTTGACTGTGATCGGAGTGATAAGACCCAGAGGATCATAAATCTGGGCTGAATCACGTAGTATCTGTCTTTTGGTTACTAGTGGTGAGGATGTGAGTGAAGAGAATGACTTAGTTATAAATCCGATTGTATCATGTAATGTGTTCCAACGTAAGCCTAGTAGACTAACACATGTGTTGGAGTCGTTGGTTTTCTCACTTTCAGTTGTAGCTCTGAGTTTGTGGCTGTTAGATGACCATGAGCGTAGGTTGAAGTTTGCCTGGTTCATTATAGATCTAGATTGGGCATAGTAGTTCATGAGTTGTTGTTCTGAATCACATCCTGAAATGAGGTTATCAACGTAGAGATTGGATTGCATATCCTTAGCCACTGATGAGGAGAACTTCCTCAGATGTAAGTCAAGCGTAGCGTTCAACATAAACGGTGAGCTGGACGTTCCGAATGGCACCACCTTGAAACGGTAGGTAGTCAGAGTCCCAAATGGATTACAGATATCTGAAACCCACAGAAAATGGGTTGAATCTCTGTCTGAATCGTGGAGTCGGACATGTAAGAATGCCTTCTCTATATCAGTGGCAAAGGCAAATTTGTGATGACGGAATCTTATTATGATGGAACACAGATCATTAAGGAATGGTGGACCTACCAGTAAACAATCGTTCAGACTTGCATGTTCCTTACTCTGACGAGAGCTACAGTCGTAGACTATCCTTATTGGTGTGGTCGTCGACTCTTTCTTAACTGGGTGGTGTGGGAGATAGTGAACATTAGCTGGTTGGTCAGTGGATTGCACCTTCTCTATGAAACCACGTGCTTCCTGTTCAGTAATGATACTGTGGTACAGTTGTAGGAGAGATGGAGTCTGTGTTAGACGAGATATTAACTGCCTGGTTCTTCTCTCACAGGTTGTAAAATTGGAGGGAAGCGGTTGATGAACTGATTTCCATGGAAACTGAGCTGTGTAAGTGCCATCAGTTGCTTGGCTGATACAAGTGGTCTGATAACGGTGAATAAAGGTGGTGTCTATCTGTTCAGATTTAGTTGGAGTAGTGCCAGCTTCTTCTATAGACCAGAATCTTTCAAGGTTAGGTTCTTCACAGGTGGCTACGTGCAGGGTGGCAACATTTAATTGTAAGGTTGGGGAAGACATGGGACCAGAAAGGAGGTATCCCAGTTTGGACTGTTGGGCGGTAGGGCCATTACCTCGAATGATCTTATCTTCCACAAATGTCCAATAGTAGTCCACTCCTATCAAAATCGATATCTAAAAGTTGTGCTCATTAGTGATGGGATGTGCCAGCCTTAATCCACGCAAGTGAGGAAAGTTCTCAACAGATTGCCGTAGAGAGTTCTTCAATGGTGCAGCGATAAATGGCACTATTAGCACAGATACCGGCACTCTGTCTCCTGTGTTGGTTTCAATAAGGACTTGTACCACTGATATTGGTTGGGGTGGGGAGTATTCAGCACCAAAGGGTGCTATGGCAATATTCTCAGTCTTAACTCGTGTTAATTTGAGTTGGGCTGCTGTCTTCTCAGTGATAAAGGAGCGTTGTGAGCCCTCATCAAAGAGAATGTTACCATGTATCCGTATTCCTTTGCCAACAACAGGGGCAATAGCCGTCTTCAGCAGACTAACAGTCACAAGGGAAGAGGAAGAATTGCTCTTGTTACTGTGAGCGTCATGAAGAATTGAAGCGGCATTAGCAGCTACTTGTGAAGACTGAGTAGTTGGTGCAATCTGTGAAGATTGACTAGCTGGTTGTACTTGTGTAAGAGTGCCTTGAGTACTAGGTTGGGGGGAGTCACTGTCAATTGGTTTACACAAGCTGGTATGGTGTTTGTGTCTGCAATGTTTGCATCGAAACTTGGAGTTACACTGTGATATTTTGTGATTCCCCAAACAGTTGAAGCATAGGTTAGACTTACGAACTATTTCTAGTCGTTTCTGGTGGTCAGTAACTTCTGAGCAGATAGTAGGTGAATGTTCACCTTTGCAATACACACATTGTGCCTTCTTCTTGGCAGCACCAATTGGTTGGCGTCCTCCCTTAATAGCAGCATGGAAAGATGCTGTAGCATGTGTTCTAGCTGTCGATAGACTGGGTGGGGTGTCAGTGGAATATAATCCACACTCTAATACTCTGATCTCCTTCAGCATGGCAGCCTGTAAATCATCAAGTGTCCATCTAGTTTGATCATGGTCCCTAGCTAAATTTTTCCGTACAGGTACAGGAAGCTTTCCAAGGATTATTGGAACCAGTAATGTGCTGTATGATACCTTGGATACCCCAAGCGTTGCAAGACCTCTGATGTGGTTTTCTGTGATGTCGTGGAACAGTTGTAAACTCGACAGGTCATTAGTTGGTCCAGGTAATTCTATAAGTGAATGGGTGTGAGCATTAATAAGTTTCTCCAGCTGACCAAAACGCTGTTTCAGGAGAGTTATTGACTGTGTATAATTCAGCTCGGTCAAAGGAAGGCCAGATATCGCTCGTGCTGCATCACCTTGTAGCTGAGCTTTGAGGTAATTGAACTTGTGTATGGGGCTCAAGGTTGGATTGGAGTTAACTGCAGCCTCAAAGGAGTCCCAAAATGACTGCCAGTTAAGAGGGTCTCCTGAAAATGTTGGTAACTCTAGCTTGGGGAGACGACTGGAGTTGTATAGTTGAGGACTCACTATTGGTGTGGTAGTATGTGTGGTGACTGTCGTAGATTCTGTCACACTAGAAATCGTTGTAGTGTCATGTGATAGAGGTTCAACCGCAGTTGTGGATTCCTTACTAGCTGATGTAGGAGGTCGTGGGTCAACTGGTGGGGGTGAGGAGACTACTCCACTAGATTGAATTGTGGAAGGAGGTGCCGATGAGGAAGCTGCTACTGAGCTTTGGGGGTGAGGTCTTGAATGTATGTTTATAAATGTGTCTATAAGGTTCACCTTTTCTAAAATTCTGTCTTGTAAGTCTTCTGTCTCTAGGATTGCCTCTTCAAGAGCATCTGCATCTTGTATAAGTTCAGTGATTTGTGTGTCTAGCTGGTGAATGGTCTCTCGTTTTTTGATTAGAAGTTCTTGAGTGGTCTTTAAGGAGGAGAGCAGAAACTCATCAACAGTTTCACTGGCCATTAATTCCTCCACTTTCTTAAGTTGGCGAGTTACATGGCTCTTGTAGGCGTTTCTGGACTTTTGTAGACGAGTGATTTGCTCCATTGACTGAGTGGTTCCGGTGATTTCAATTGACGCGCACTGTGTATGAAAGGAAGACAGCAACAACAGTTCTATATGGTAAGAATGCTTGCCTTATCGGGTACCGTTATTGGGAATGCCACGGTACCACGACTTTGCGTTTAGGAGTAGAGGGGCTATCTCAGATCGGTAGACAGGTCGTACACACGTAATCTGCTGGTCGCGGAATGCTTGTCAAGTCACAGCACCAATAATGTCTGGGGTTGTAGCGGGGTTCGAAGGGTCTGCGACGTCGGAGCACCGGACTAGAGACTCGCCTCGTGGCACCACATACACGCCATATTGAATTATTGCATCAACCTACACGTATGCGCATGACAAAAACAATACACACAAAGTAGCCTAAATAATATCCTAAATACAATTATGCTATAATGTCTAGTTCTCGACAAGGACCCAAGATAACTCCAGCTCGCTAAAACAACAGTTTCACAAACAAGCATGTTGCCACACCTTCAGGGATCCACTTAGCAGTACCAGAACTTTACCATTAGCCATTTACCTTTAACGCTATCATCTTTTCACTTGGTTTAGTGGCTGAATTTGGATGAATATAGCAACTATGGTGGGTGTGGGATCTTTCTGTTGTTAATACCTGAGAAGTTATTTGAGTTTGTATAGAGACATGCATTAAAGCCTAATTATAGTCATACAGTTGTTGAAGGGTTAATGGTTAATTACAGTTTAGGACTTTTAAAACTGGGTTTTGTAAGGCAAGAGGTATATGTATCACTACAACATTAAAACTGAAAGTGCATAGCATAGGGCAAGTTCCAAACTTTTGCTTGACATGCAGTAACTATAATTGAAAAATTATGTTGGCTTTAGATTATGCACAAGTTCATTTCTCTTTGTTTACAGTAAGGTAAAGATCATGTAGAAACTGAAACGGCATATGTACACCACCTGTAATATACGTATACTGTATAGATGTACAATTGCCTTGGCTCGCATGTAGTTTAACTATTTAGCCCTGCATGCTCATTATTTTACTATATGTATTAAAAGATGGCATAAGGATCATGTGCTATCAACATGCATGCTACACAGCAATACACATAGGACACCAATATTTATGCTTGGTTTCCAATGTAGTATTATGTCGCATTAGTTGTCCTGAATGTAAAGTAGGTATCAATGCTTTTGTTTGTTTTTTACAGCATGTTGAAGTCACTGGTAGGGAACATTCAGTGAATAATTGAACTACATTTTTGTAAAACCATAATCAAACAATTTGGTACTTTGCATCATTAATATCAGCAGGATGACCTGAATAATGCAACTACAAAATGCACTAAATGTTTCTTGTAATAATATCAATGTAACATTACATCATGTACAGATACTAGTGTACTAATTTTAAGAGTTGTATAAGTGAGGTCATTGTGCAGTTTAACATAACATGTGTAATAGCAGGAGCACATCAAATCCTTTGGACAAGGGAGCATGTAACTTTGTAAAGGGCAAAATTCAAACATGGCTGCTGTGTCCTATATTAAGTAACTTTTAAAATTTTCTAATTAGGATATTATGCTGAGGTGCATGCTCGAATACATGTTTCCACTGTGATGAAGCAAAGCTTTGGAAACAAAGTTCAATTGCTTGACAGAGGAATAGTAGTACAGGCTTAGCAGGACAGTCTTTCTACAGTTGATAATCATGCAAAATTGCTCCATTTGACTATTCCAAGCTTTATCTTTGACTCGACGATCTTCCTATCAAAGCAGCTTTACTACCTTCACACTAGATGATGGAGTAGCAGCCTATTCAGTGTATCCCTGTTGTACGTAAGAATGATGTAACCAATCATATACATAGTAACACTGGGCACCATGTTTGAATTTCGCCCATAGTGGTAGTAGTGCTGTACACTTACAAAATTTTTGTCACCAGTTAATTGCCTACCAATAATTGGCAATAACTGATTAATCAGTTTGCGTGTATATTGGCAGACATAATATGTACTCAACAAGCCTGCTGGAAGGTTTAGGGTGGTACCAAAGTGACCATCAACATCCTGTCTTGCAATAACAGATTTTACAATCAAATATTTACACATGCTTTGAGGTTATGTTATGTTAACAATTGTCAGCAGTACACTTGTCAGCATTGGTACTTTATGGTTTACTAAGGGGGTGGGCAATAAAGGTTTCTTTACCAGTTATTGGCTGACCTAGACAACACTGGTTAATAACCGGTTATTTGCACACCAGTGTGCAGCACTAGTTGGTAGTATACATTACACACTCCCTTGTCCATAGGATTCGATGCACTCCTGGTAACACTTACCCATGTAACAACATTAAAATCACATCCTGTTTGCTTCAATCTTTTAAGTTCCTCTAAGTCTCCATCCAGAGCTGCACTTATCACACCATACCCCTTATCAAACAATAATAGTAATAATCACACACACACACACACACACACACACACACACATACACACACACACACACACACACACACACAAACACACACACACACACACACACACACACTAATTTAGAATAGTGATCATTACAACTAAGCACATATGTACTATAATGGAGTACTAGAATGAAAGTATAAAGATTGAAGAGCATACACATACAAAAGTTGTGTCATCCTTCCTGTATTGCAGTTAGCAAATAACCTGTTCTCATTTTAGTAATTTTAACTTGTGGTACGTATATCCTTAAGCTAAAAAGTAGTTATATATTGACAGTTGAAATGCTTTTAAAGGCATAACAAGTTATAACACCATAATGGATACCATGACATTTTCTTAATACCAAAAATTGACATACCACCCAGCACTATTGTAGCATTATTTTGCTGATCTAGAGGACTCCAAAAACAACCTCCCCAAGTGATTTTTTAAAGTATTAAAAATCAATATCAAGACACACGGTAGTGTGTCGTGCGGCCCAAGAAGCCGGCGCGTAACACCCGTGAGTATATTGACAGGAAGAAAGAAATCACAATTTTCGCACCTCCGTAGCTCTGTGCTTCCTTGATGAAACAAGACGATTTTTGCTGTGGACATGCCCTCCAACTGCAGCACTCCACATTCCAAATTTGAGCAAAATCGCTTCGCGCATTCCCGAGATATGCGACTTCAAAAATTGGCTCAGTTTCTTCGTTTTTTTTCTTCTTATTTTTCTTTTTCTTGTCGCACACTTACAAAAACTGCTATAAAACTCGAACGCCATATCCGATTGCCTTGAAATTTGGCACACAGAAGGGGGATATAAAGGCGCATCTCGGTACCAACTTTGGCTGGAATACGATAAACAGGCAAAGAGTTATGAGCGATTATTCACGAAAAATAACACCAATATGTTGTCACGCCTACAGGGTAAACCGCGTATGGGAAGAAGCTGAAAATCGGTGAGTGAATAGGTTAACTATTGAACCTCAAACCTTTTGTGGTTTGAAAGAAATCGAGCTAAAAAACAGGAAGATACAACGAAAAAACCAACAGTGTGTAACAATTACGCAATCGAGATTAGCTAATAAAAAAAACGACTGCTTGCCACGCCTACCAGATAAACCGCTTGGGGTAATGCTTTGAAAATCGTTGTATAGATGGAGTAATCATCTTAGAAAGGCTCATCAATGGTGTAGAAGAATCAGACTTAAAGCCACGGAGTTATAACACGAAATCCAACTTGGTGCAGCAAGTGCGAGATCGAGATACTCTAATAGAGCAGTCACCCTGAAGAGAATTCAAGAGATCAGCTAGAAACAAGAAACCTGTATAGAGATCAGCTACACACAAGTCACCCTGTAGAGAGATCAGCTAGAAGAAGTTACCTTGTAGGGAGTTCATGCAACTATGGAAAGGGATAGTTCAGCTAGAAAAAATCACCTTGTAAAGTTCAGCTACAAAGACACCACCATGTAGAGAGTTCAGCTACAAACAAATCACCCAGTGGAGAGATCAATAGAAGAAGTTACCTTGCAGAGAGTTCAGCTACAAAGAAACCATCATGTAGAGAGTTCAACTACAAACAAATCTCCCTGTAGAGAGATTAGCTAGAAGAAGTTACCTTGTAGAGAGTTCAGCTACAAAGAAACCATTCTTTAAAGAGCTCAGCTACAAACAAATCACCTGTACAGAATTCAGCTACAAATAAATCACCCTGTAGAAAGATGAGCTAGAAAAAGTTACCTTGTAGAGAGTTCAGTTACAAAGAAACCACCATGTAGAGAATTCAGCTACAAACTAGTGACCTGTAAAGACATCAGCTAGAAGAAGTTACCTTGAGAGAGTTCAGCTACAAAGAAACCATTATTTAAAGAGCTCAGCTGCAAACAAATAACCTATACAGAATTCAGCTACAAACAAATCACCATGTAGAGAGATCAGCTAGAAGAAGTTATCTTGTAGATAGTTCAGCTACAAGCAAATCACCCTGTAGAGAGATCAGCTAGAAGAAGTTTACTTGTAGAGAGTTCAGCTACAAAGAAACCATCATTTAGAGAGTTCAGCTTCAAACAAATCACCTGTAGAGAGTTCATCTACAAACAAATCTCCCTGTAGAGAGATCAGCTAGAAGAAGTTACCTTGTATAGAGTTCAGCTACAAACAAATCACCCTGTAGAAAGATCAGCTAGAAGAAGTGACCTTGTAGAAAGTTCAGTTACAAAGAAACCACCATGTAGAGAGTTCAGCTACAAACTAGTCACCTTGTAGAGACATCAGCTAGAAGAAGTTGCCCTGTAGAGAGTTCAGCTACAAAGAAACCATTCTGTTTAGAGCTCAGCTGCAAACAAATCACCTGTACAAAATTCAGCTACAAACAAATCACCCTGTAGAGAGGTCAGCTAGAAGAAATTACCTTGCACATAGTTCAGCTACAAAGAAACCACCAAGTAGAGAGTTCAGCTGCAAAGAAATTACCCTGTATAAAATTCTGCCACAAACAAATTGCCCTGTAGAAAGATCAGTTAGAAGAAGTTACCTTTTAGAGAGTTCAGCTACAAAGAAACCATTCTGTAAAGAGCTCAGCTGCAAACAAATCACCTGTACAGAATTCAGCTACAAACAAATCACTCTGTAGAGAGATCAGCTAGAAGAAGTTACCTTGTAAATCGTTCAGCTACAAACAAATCACCCTGTAGAGAGATCAGCTAGAAGAAGTTACTTTGTAGAGAGTTCAGCTACAAAGAAACTACCATGTAGAGAGTTCAGCTGCAAACAAATCACCCTGTATAAAATTCTGCCACAAACAAATTGCCCTGTAGAAAGATCAGTTAGAAGAAGTTACCTTGTAGATAGTTCAGCTACAAACAGATCTCCCTGTAGAGAGATCAGCTAGAAGAAATTACCTTGTAGAGAGTTCAGCTACAAAGAAACCACCATGTAGAGAGTTCAGCTGCAAAGAAATCACCCTGTATAAAATTCTGCCACAAACAAATTGCCCTGTAGAAAGATCAGTTAGAAGAAGTTACCTTGTAGAGAGTTCAGCTACAAAGAAACCACCATGTAGAGAGTTCAGCTGCAAAGAAATCACCCTGTAGAAAATGCAGCCACAAACTAATTGCCCTGTAGAAAGATCAGTTAGAATAAGTTACCTTTTAGAGAGTTTAGCTACAAAGAAACCACCCTGTAGAGAGATCAGCTAGAAGAAGTTACCTTGTAGATCGTTCAGCTACAAACAAATCACCCTGTAGAGAGTTCAGCTAGAAGAAGTTACCTTGTAGAGAGTTCAGCTACAAAGAAACCACCCTGTAGAGAGATCAGCTAGAAGAAGTTACCTTGTAGATCGTTCAGCTACAAACAAATCTCCCTGTAGAGAGATCAGCTAGAAGAAGTTACCTTGTAGATAGTTCAGCTACAAAGAAACCATTTTGTAAAGAGCTCAGCTGCAAACAAATCACCTGTACAGAATTCAGCTACGAACAAATCACCCTGTAGAGAGATCAGCTAGAAGAAGTTACTTTGTAGATAGTTCAGCTACAAAGAAACCACCAAGTAGAGAGTTCAGCTGCAAAGAAATCACCCTGTAGAAAATTCTGCCAGAAACAAATTGCCCTGTAGAAAGATCAGTTATAAGAAGTTACCTTTTAGAGAGTTCAGCTACAAAGAAACCATTCTGTAAAGAGCTCAGCTGCAAACAAATCACCTGTACAGAATTCAGTTACGAAAAAATCATCCTGTAGAGAGATCAGCTAGAAGAAGTTACCTTGTAGATAGTTCAGCTACAAACAAATCTCCCTGTAGAGAGATCAGCTAGAAGAAATTACCTTGTAGAGAGTTCAGCTACAAAGAAACCATCATTTAGAAAGTTCAGCTTCAAACAAATCTCCCTGTAGAGAGATCAGCTAGAAGAAGTTACCTTGTAGAGAGTGAAGCTACAAACAAATCATCCTATTGAAAGATCAGCTAGAAGAAGTCACCTTGTAGAAAGTTTAGTTACAAAGAAACCACCATGTAGAGAGTTCAGCTACAAACTAGCCACCTTGTAGAGACATCAGCTAGAAAAGTTACCTTGTAGAGAGTTCAGCTACAAACAAATCTCCCTGTAGAGAGATCAGCTAGAAGAAATTACCTTGTAGAGAGTTCAGCTACAAAGAAACCATTCTGTAAAGAGCTCAGCTGCAAACAAATCACCTGTACAGAATTCAGCTTCAAACAAATCACCCTGTAGAGAGATCAGCTAGAAGAAGTTACCTTGTAGATAGTTCAGCTACAAACAAATCACCCTGTAGAAAGATCAGTTAGAAGAAGTTACCTTTTAGAGAGTTCAGCTACAAAGAACCCATTCTGTAAAGAGCTCAGCTGCAAACAAATCACCTGTACAGAATTCAGCTACAAACAAATCATCTGTAGAGAGTTCAGCTACAAACAAATCACCCTGTAGAGAGATCAGCTAGAAGAAGTTACCTGTAGATAGTTCAGCTACAAATAAATCTCCCTGTAGAGAGATCAGCTAGAAGAAATTACCTTGTAGAGAGTTCAGCTACAAAGAAACCATCATGTAGAGAGTTCAGCTGCAAAGAAATCACCACTGCCCAAATTTCAAGGCAATAACTCTTTCCAATCTGAAGTTATCAATTGTCAAAGTTGGCAAATTGGATGTGTGGAAGGCCCCTTTTCGCAAATCCGATCACATATGTATTATATGTGACCGGATTTACGGAAAAGGGTCTTCCACACACATCCAATTCTATGAACTTGAATGACGATACCTTTGTGCTCAAAGAAGATACTAACCTGAAATTTTGTTCATGTATTAACCTATGTTGTTACTCATCACTGTCCAAATTGCAAGGCAATACTATTTTCCTATCTGACATTATGAACTGCCAAAGTTCGTAAATTGGATGTGTGTGGAAGACCCCTTTTCGCAAATCCGGTCACATATATATAATTTGTACATTTAATGATAAAATATTTAAAGTACATCTACTTCATCTTTTCTTCTTCCTGTAGTAAAGAAAAAAAACATAGGTTAAAAAAGTCCCAAAGCTGGCCATAGGCCGGCTTTGGGGTATACAAATACAAAAAGAAATGAAATCTAATCCAAAACAGCCAAGCTGTAAAAAAAGTGTGCGACCCTCAGAAAGGCTATGGTGACAAAAGATGTGAAATCCAAGGTGGCTGCCAAGAAATGGCTGTGATGGTAGGTTAATGGTAAAACTTTTAATAACGACAATTCAGGTGAATTTTTGTGCCGCACAAAATTTACCTAAATTGTCATTATTAAAATTTTTACCATTAACCTACCATCACAGCCATTTCTTGGCCGCCACCTTGGATTTCACATCTTTTTTCACCATAGCCTTTCTGAGGGCCGCACACTTTTTTTACAGCTTGGCTGTTTTGGATTAGATTAACTTATCTTTAACA
Source organism: Dysidea avara (assembly GCF_963678975.1). Taxonomy (NCBI): domain Eukaryota; kingdom Metazoa; phylum Porifera; class Demospongiae; order Dictyoceratida; family Dysideidae; genus Dysidea; species Dysidea avara. The sequence continues at coordinate 24,051,383 of NC_089272.1, read as the reverse complement.
ACAATAGTAGAATGCTTAATTCAAAGAATTTTAGTGATTTAAATTTATTTTCTCATAAAATTGTCTCCTCACCGCTTTCGTTTGTATGTGCTAATTTATCAACCACCTATAAAATATTTATTGGATTGGAAATGGTGTCACACGCCCAGCATACTTCCTGCACAATTGATGTCACTGGTTGGATACAAGCTTGGTGTCACTTCCTACCACTTTTAAGAGCATAATACTTCTTACTGCACTCTATTAGAGTAACTGACAGGAAAAAAAAGGGAAAAAAACTTGTTATATACAGTAGTGCCACTTCTACACTAAGGTATGCTCCTGTTTCTGTAGCCTCTGTACACACCTTCTGGTATTAATGATACACATGACTTTAGAATCCCTTTAGTCATTGGAATTCTGTAATGCACACCTCTAGTTGTATTTCTTTTGTTGCAACTTTATTCAGTGTTTGTTACCATTGTGTTTCTGTTCTCGTAACTCAGCACAGTTGTTGTCTAGTGAAACTATTTGTCTTTCAAGCCTTAATCCAATGCTCAGGCAGTTAAACAAAGCATAAGATGGTGACAAGCTTTGCTCACAGGTTTTAATTCTCTTGCAGAATCTCTAGAACACCATCAGTGGCCAATAAAACTTAGTATGCCATGCAAATCACAGAAACCACAATAGCATGTGACACCATTTCCAAGAGTATCTATGGTACTACATAGTAACTCGAAAACCTACAGAGTAGACTTGGCAGGAATTGTGGTTACCATTAAACCTCAACATCATAATTTGACAATTACATATACAATACAATTACAAGGGGTCAAGAGTCTAGTCTCTGGGTTACCAAATTATTAAAATTAATAATAACTGGTCCAGGAGACAAAATAAAAAAAATATTTTAGCTACTAATAAGACTAAATAATTATATCAACAGTTCAACAGATCAACTACGTACATCCCATGATGCTGAAACCTGAGCATTAAATATCCTGTACAAACAGGAGATGGCAACACGAGCTGCGTGCTGAAGTATGCAATGTATTGTACTCTTCGGTAGATAGCATACATTGCTAAGTCTTGTAACAGTCACTGGCATGAAATGGCCCAGAGAGCCAACTTCAATTGTCACAAGATCAACCAAAAGTCCAGCATGTTAAAGATCTAGCTGTAATGCATCATAGCGATCTTCTTTATGATTCCTTGTAGCCAAAAGGTGATGTTGGGTATTAGTGACCACAGAGAGTTCTAATAGCACGATGAAATCTGTGGAAACCAAGCACAAGATTAGGTCTGCTTAGAGTAGATATGATATGAGTTGGAATAGTACTTGGGGGACTAACACTTGTCTGGCAGCCAGGAAGACCAGCATAAAATTTATAACAAAGTGTTAAAGTTTTGAACAAAAACCTGCAAAATGGAGTTGTGATGCCAAATGTATCTCCCTTAATCAAGTGCAATGGAACAACCAGTTAAATGGGTGGTTGTAGGCTGAGTAGAGGGACAAGCTGGACTAACAATTATATTCCAGTGAGCTAAATTCAATGGTGTTGGTAAGGTGTCACAACCAGCTCACTATTAAAAAGTTTCTTTTCAGGTAAACCATACATCAATTTTTTACCACATGTGACATTCTTGTTCTACATGTACAGTAACTATATCCAGAAATTTATTCTCTAGATGTGCACCAATAATCAGATTGGCTAAAATATTGGCCACTGATATGGTAATTTTTACCAATATTGGTATCGGTACAGAATAACAGGAGGACTGATACTGCTAGCAATATTTGTACAGTAGCAATAGTTTGTACATAAACAGATTATGTATTGGTTTTATACAATATCCATGTTGTTCTTTAGAGCCAGTGGCTACTATTCACTCTACAACAAATGCTACACTGTGAGAAGCCATATAATTCTAGGGTTTTGTTGGATAGCTTATCACAGTCTATACAAATTGCACAGATATATGGAGTATCTTTGTAATAAAAAGAAGGGTCACAGGATAACCAAGGAAACTCAGTGTACCAGCTTTCTCACAAGCCATTAAAATGTAGAAATATCCATTTAATGCTTCATGGGAGTATAATGTTTGTGGGCACCTAATTGTCTGGATTGCACAATAGAAATCCAAAGTATATATAACACCACAAGCAGAGTATAGCAATGAATACAAGCGCATGTTGTAGGTAAATATACACTGTTGTTTTCTTAAAACTATTATGCAAATGTCATCAATTATTGGTTTCTTTTGGTGGCATCAATATCGGATATCGACACAAAAACCCATATCAGTACACTTCTACAGTCAACGATTTAAGATTAGAATTCCAATAATCAACGTGAGAGGACATAAACTGCTACAAGCTTTACTTTTAAAAGTACATGAACAGAATGATGTTAGAAACTGATGCCATAGCAGCAGAAACTGCATCAAAAACAAATAATTGGTGCATCCCGAAAGTCAGTAAATAAAACTGAGAGACTGACACAATTCAACAATCATTGGATCAGCAAAGCATTCAATAACCAGGTTTTTCACTGTTATAAGATGAATTCCTGTTGTTCTGTAGATAAGTGATCTCTCCTGTGCCTGTCATGCTGTTGTCTCGTAGCTCTTCTTGTTCTAGTGCTCCATTTGTCAGTTAAGTCTTTCGCATTTCCCTCTTCTAGCATGCACTCCTCAATTCCACTTTCGTTTCGCAATTCTATCAAGTTCTCTGCGATGCATACAGAATGATTCAGCTCTATTATCTGTGTCGTCCATATGGATGATGCATGAAAAAACAAGGAATACGTACATATTAGGCATTTGTGTCATAACGTACATACCAGCCTTATTACAGTCTTCTTGTATTTTCTGTTTGTCTGTCACCTTTATTGCGCTCCTTCAGTCTTTTCATGGTTTCTTCGAAGTCTGTATAGATAGTTCTCTTCTTCGTCTTAGCCATTTGTCTCTATATTCATGATAACCGAAGTCACGCTTGAGGTAAAAACAACCATGACTATATCAGTAAACAAGCAAGTAATATAAATTATCAGCAAACGAATTAGTAAAAGTGGTAATATAAATTAGTCGAGAAATTAGTAAATCAGTGCTTCGTATTTGTTTGTACTTGTTCATGCATGGTTGACTACACATTTTGCGTTGGCAACCTGCTTATGTATGTGGGGCTCACTCAGGCTCGCCCCAAACAACTCCTTATGTGGCGATATTCTTCTATTACAGCTATTTAGCAACTTGTACCCTTTTGCTAATAGTATTGAATTTACCTTCTAGCATAACCCTCATGATGAAATGACACTTCTGATGATGAGTAGTTGGTTTCTTGAGTGTAATAATTTCAATTATGATGACTACTTTTGCCACCACAAAAAATTTAATTACTAACACGATGAACTCAAATGCCAAAGTGTCAAATTCAAGTGTAAATAACCAACCATGTACAAAATTTATTCATACAAATAATAAACATGTACACTTAGTATAGTATACAGACTATATCTATTACAAATTGCGATGTTATATTTACACAAACTGACAGAGTGCAATTTTAAAAATCATAATATTATGTACATATATAATATAGCATATAATTTGCTAACATGCTGCTGTTTAACTGTACAGTGTACAATACAGTAACTGTACAGCTGTATTTAGTCAAAAGATACCACAGAGTCACACACATTATTTAGTGCACAGCACACACATACAATACGATCTATGAGAGGAATCTCTTCATTTTGTTTTGTACAAAGTGTATGGGTAAGGTGCAGTGAAGTATGGAAAACCGCTGTCTGACACTCTTTTACATACATCCTTACATTAGCAATTTTCGTTGTGTATTCAACTTCAAGGACAGAAAGTTGGAACTTTCCCATAGTAAAAGCAGGGATGTGTACCTTAGCATGCATGGCTGCAACTGATTTAGCTATAGTAAACCCACAATCTGCCAACACAACATCACCTGGGAGAAGATTCGGATACCACAGTGGTCAGTGAGGTATACATCACTTACACGGCCTTCCCAACATTCTGAAACAAATGATATTGCACCTCGTGGTGTGATTCCAAGTAACACCTTTGCAGTATTATGGTGCATATAACTAGCTACATCTTTCCTTCAAATTTGATAGCCTTTCATTGAACAATTAAAAACAGTCTATTATGATTACAACTTTGGTGACTCTCGAAAACATCCAGGCACAGACTTTTGTAATGATTCTCAATCTGGCCAGATTATTAGGGCGGCAGTCAAGCAGTCATGAGCGGGCACCTACAATTGTAATCATTTTTTTAAACTACTGTATCTTTGTCTCCATGCAGGTTTTAAGGAACACAACTTGAGGGAAGATTAAGAAGACACAACCCTATGCCCTATCATAAAGAAGACCTAATTTCTATTAATAGCAATATTATAAGATATTTGTAAAACATTCTTTCAGTCAAGTATATTTACTAACACGTACCTCTAGTCTCTCCATCCTTGGGGAAACTATGCTTCTTATCAGTCTTCATGTAACTGTGTATAATGGCCATCATAGGTGCTAAGATACCCACAGAAGTTATGCTAATGGTGCTAAAAATGGCTATATAACTACAACGCTGACCCACAGAACAACGATTATACACTACTACATTTGTGACCGGGCCTGCAAAAACAGGGCATGTGGGCACAAACTACACAACATCACTCTACAGGTCATATCTCAGTACTGGAACAGAATACTCATATTTTGTTGCTTGCATCATAAAGCCAATTAAATTCTTACTAGATGCTCAAAATTGCATTGCCATAGTATGCTGGTACAAAAAGTTATGACTGATGAAAATGTGAAAAAGTAGGCAAAAATTATATGCCCATATGCCCTATTTTCGCAGGCGCGGTCACATTTGTTAGACCACCAGTGATTGTCATTCAACATTTTGGCCTCTTACGATTATTAACCGTCATGGAAAAAACTTGCTCATCAGGTGCAGGTGTAGATCACGTCCTCAAATGTGCAAGTTACATAATCAATATTGCAGAGTGCATTCCAGACACCATGATAACTTGCGGTTTTACGTCACTGGATCCAGAAAGCTTTTATTGATGTATTGAAATGGCTGAGAGCAGCAGTAACATTGGCAGCAGCAATGAAACTAAGCCTTACCAGTTTGAACCAGTACACACTACAGGTTATAAGAGAACAGGCAAGCTTTACTGTACATAGCACTGGTCACAATGAAGATGGTATGAGGAGATTCATTACTTCTTCCATTATCTAACAGGTATGGGGCAGCTTTTAACACAAGTAATTAAACGTGTTTATAGGTCATACTGGTTGGCAGATTATCGCCAATTCATCCACTGGACCTACAACTACCTGGGTAAAGGAACACGCAGAGTTATACCCTCCTGTGTTGTTGTGGATATAAGAGAAACTTTTCCTGAAGCAAGCTATACTTACACTGGATTTAAAATAGCTGATTTATAAAAAAGTTTGTTTTTAAAAAGTATGGTGTGTTAATTACTGTGACATTTGTTGGTCTAATGTCTGGGTGGGAAATCTAGGTAAGTGTTTTGCAATAACTTCATCCTTTGGTGGTCGCTCAGTCGCTGCAATATTCTTTGGTGTTGTGTCTGGCTTGTCATAATTCTACATTCCCTGTTTTCCATGAGTCCGTAAGTACAATATACCTTGAGCGAGATGTGTGTAGTCTTTGCTTCTAATATTGGCTTAGCTACCCATGCATTCCTCCCCTTCGGATGTACAACTTTATATCTGGCTTTGCCTGTAAGACAAATACACAAATTACAATGATGTCTAACAACTATCAAAATATCTGATTTTGTAATTGCTTGTTTACAGCATGTGGTATAGTTATGATCTAGAATAGCAAGTTCGACACAAGCTCACATTCCATTATACCAAAATGCTGCCACTTAGACAGTATTTCAGCAGCAAGGAATGCATTAGGGTCATTGTCCCACTAGTAGAGATTGGATATATGGCGTACAATAGATTTCCATTTGTCCACGAGTAATTGTGCATCATCATTACATGTTTGCACAGACCCCCACAGGTAGTTAGATATACGCTGGATATATGGGAATAGCTGACCATAATGCTTTGTCATCTTCTTACCTAATTTCTTTCTGATACTTTTAGCAAAGTGCCACATATCATATTGATGCCAATATGGGGATAATATGTTTTCATCAGTGATGCTATACAACTGTGCCTGTCTGTAGCTATAGTAGAGATATTGACATGCTGTACCAGTGCCAGAAATACGAATTCACCATTGACTGGTCAAATGGCCCAGCAAGATTAAATTTACTAGGCCATTTCCAGATTCGATTGGCCATCTCATCTCCTGGGAAAGGCAAGTAATATATACGCTTCAGATGACAGGATTACAGGATACTATTGGACACCATGAGCAATCCTTCAGTGGAACAGCTAATTCTGATTCCACCACATACATTTTAGAAACCCATTTTCATATGGGCTCCTGTTAAATTTGTTAATGAAAAATGTGTGCATTAACCAACTATTCTAATGTGTATGGCTGACTACCTTACAGCATGACAACTAGGATAAAGCACATGAACTACGAATATTTACCAGGTTAAACACCACAGCTTTGGTAATAGCCACACCTCATCTAAGAAATATGCTCCAGTACATAGATTAAACATACTAATGATGATTCGGCTACAGAAACAACCACTACCATCCTTTAAGTTATCCATGTCAAGCCAGCTTACCCTTGGCCATGAGTTATTGTCTAATATTGCTGGTTTCCACTGTTTTACTTCAAGATTAATCGCTAAGTATATCCATGTCAAATGAGGGGCGAATCACTGCCAGCCAATGCGGCTCAACTGGATGCCACCAAAAACTAGGCACAAGTTGCATTAAATCCCTTTGCTCAGTAGACTTGAATATCCTCAAATGTAGATAGTCTAAACGCTTCCACTCTTCAAAGTCTTCACAAAACAACTTAAGTTTAAATCCACTAATGTGTGCTTCTAAATATTAGAACGAATCTCCTGTCATCTGTTAGCCTGGAGCAGCTGACCCTATTTTAGATGCCTATAAGTGCCCCGATACAAAAGTTGGACAAAAATCACTAAACAAAAGTTGCGTGAGTTGTTTTTGTGTCAGAGTGAATAAACCAGAGACAATATCCATTTACCATTCGTGTGTAATAGACGCCCTCCCTCGAAAAGTAGAAATATCACCTCCACAGCCTAAACATCACTCGCCCATAGAAAATAACTGATTGAAATCCCTAAAGCATCCCTGTCGTGATTGGATTCTTCACTATTTGCGATCTCTTAGTATGGTTGTCAATGTGAGCCGCAGTGTAATTGCACATTCCTAAGCACAAGTCCTGAATGCTAGACAGACCAGATCCTATTTTTCGGGGTGCTTATAAGTGCCTAAATAAGGTCGGCAGTGCCAGATTAGTTGTCTGTATGGGGATCACGTGATAACATCCCATGAGTCGCATCATCGTTGGGACATTGAGCAGCTGTGAGGTACGCTATCAACTTGATGTGACATTCCCCAGTGACATCCGCTATAGCTTGCGTGTAATTTGAGCTTTTACCAACTGTGTCTTGCTGCATGTCGGACATTTGACTGAACAAGCCTCCAAATAATTGGTAAAAACGTGATTTTGTTCGGAAATGGCCGATGGCCAACTTATTTCTGGCACTGTGCTGTACCATCAACTTGTCAGGGCACTGTCACAATCCTTCTTTTTCTATAGCTATTAAACTACCAGTGTCAGTGCAATGTAGTAGACTGTAGTCAAGGATTAGATCCATGGAAGTGTCCGTGAGGGTATACTTGCAATATTTAGCACTATAACCAGGATTGTCATAACAACCATCATCAGACAAGTGTAGATGGCTCCCTCTAAAGTATTCAATTATGGCCTCCCGTTGCCTTGTGTAGGTGGTGTGCACAACAGGATATACCTACTATTTCTGAAAGTAATAATGGTGCTTTTCACAAAACATTGATAAATTTAACACATCTGCCAAATTAGCAATGCTTGTGAATCGTGAAGGTCAGACCACAGAGAAGTTGAGCTGCAGCCAATAGCAGATTACCAGCTGGGGTATAATTTACTGATGGCTATGACTGCCAGTGTAATACGTATCCATCAGGGCATGTATCTTCAACTACCAGCATTGTACCTACAGTGGAAGTCTTCAACTCTACCTCTAGACCACAACCATGACACTGTTGAAACAAAGTTAGCAGTCAGGACTTGAAAACTATGAATTTTCTGTATTGTCATTGTCCTGAATGGTCTCTCTTACATTGTCATCCAGATGACATGACTTATCTTGCTCTTGTGTCCTAAAAAGTCAATAGCTGGCATACACGTAATAATACAAGGAGTCTTTCATTGCATCATAATCATCATCATCAAAACTAAAAGTTTCCTATGCCTGGTGGGATGGGGGAAGAAGCACTCAAGAATATGTCAGTTTGCATGCCAACATCCATTTCTGGTATCGACTCCATTTATGTAATAGTTATACCATGGCTGCAAGGGATTTTGCTGATATATACACCCAAAGCACGAGGGCCACAGGCCCGAGGGCTGCGGGTGTATATGTCAGCAAAATCCCAAGCAGCCATGGTACAAGTGATATATATCACTTGGGGCACACTCACCTAATAGGTGAAAGAACTAACGAGAACTCATCCCATTTGTTTTATACAGTAGCATCTGAAGATCAATTGTGGTTTTAATAGTTTGGGCTAATAGCCATCAAAACGTTGTCCATACGTTAAAACATCATTAATACGTTACTATGCTTCAACACGCAATGTTAGAAAACTTGCGATTGTGGGATGGAGTTTATATTGTTATCATTTTTGTACTAAGTTAAGCCAACTAACTTCGCTATTGGGACAGTAAGTAAGTTATTATATTAAGTTAAGTACTTAGAACTGTAAGTTACTAACCTATTTCAACGTAGCAGTAGTAGCTTTGCTGTTCCGTGGTCTGTTCAAAGGCTGATACGCTGTGGGTAGAAATACGCATCCACAATCGCCCAAACAATTATTTTGTGCCTTCATTATCCTTTAGTAACAACCAACTACTCTATCTTAGCCTATGTACTAAGCTTAGCAACCTCTACAAAACCAAGTCCCACAATACAAAGCTCTATGTCGCTCAATATAACGAGTCAAAGCGCATCGATTCTTTGAACTGGCTGGGTATCAAAGTCATTGGCAAACCGCTTTCCCATGATATTGCCCGGGCAATATGCGAGTTAAACACCGAGCGGCACCTTTGAACGCCCACGCTAAAGTGGTATATATATTGACACACTGGTTTTGTCCGATAAAACTGGCATATCTTAAGTGTCAGATTTAGTTCTCACCACACTTAACTTCCGCATTCTTTGTAGAGGGCTTTGGACTGCTCAAGCCGCTAAGACCAGGTAACAGCTCATACATATATATTATGGCACGACGCACAGCCTTACTTTTTCTGGCTTCCTACGCTTGGCAGGTGTACAAAATGAAAACATTGTTGGCACAGCGACTCTAACCTGTGTGTAAAACCGTCCAGTTTAGGCTTCTTAATGAAGCCATCCTCTTTGAAATGGTGGCTACAAACACGAGCATTCGGATCTTCAAATAAGTGGATTCACCAATTTCAGTTTGGCCAGGACACGCACATTAAAATGACATTCATAAAAAATCTTACTGTGTTTCAGCAAGGCAGGCTCTTTGAATGGCAAACGATGAAAGCTAGTACCACAATGCTGGTCTTTGGCAATAGAGTAGAGAACCTTCTGCTTGAAACGTCAATGTAGTAATCTATCCAGTGCGATCCGATGGGAAATTCTTCGTATTTGGATCCAGTGACGTCAAAACCACAAATATTATGGCGACAAAAATGGGGTGTGTCAACCAACTTTCACGTGTAATAACTTACGAAGAAGAAAGTTTCTGCGATTTTAAGTATTACATATGGATTATAGATATATTATAAACTAATACATTTTAATTTCCACTTCGATTCCCCTTTAAAACACAAAAATTTAATGTGGAATGTGTTTGAACACCACGTGTCACGTGTGTTTCAACACCACGTGTCACGTGTGTTTACAATGCACTTACAACATCGATTCTCTTCAAGCGAGCTCGTGATGGTCGAGAATCATCCGTTAGATTGATATCCTGCTGCGCCATTTTTAACCACGTGATGCTAGTGGGAAGAGTAAAAGGATCTATGATTACGGTGAAAGGATCGATTGTGGCATGCGTTACGCCTGCCATGACAAACAAGCGCTCCAAGTGGCGACCCAGAACAAGCGGTTTATTAGCAAGCTGGATCCGACAACCGCGGACCGGAGAAATGCTATAATAAAGTTCAGGCGTGTGCCAAAGGCTGAGACGGCCTTGCATGTGAGTCTGTTCTACTGGTACGTGACAGATTTATTTATTTATTTTAGGCTTTATGGTGTAAAAAAAACACCAAAGGTCTGTTGGTAGCAACCAACAGCCATAAAATACGTACAATTAATACTAACTACTTAAGTAATTACATAGTTACATAGTTAAGATTATAAGTGATTAAAATTGGTAGTTGGAGGTTTAGTTTAGTGACTTCTGGAGCATGGACATAAGTAATGTAGAGTGCAGTTGTTGTTTTCATCAAAGTTAGTCAGGAAATGGTCCCACAGATATGATTTCAGTTTAGATTTCAGCAAACAAACTGACATGTTTAGGTCTAGAATGATGAAAATATGAATGTCGCGATATGTTGTTAAGATGTTGAGGTAACAAGAGTTTGTTGCTGGAGCCTGATCTAGTATTGGTAGAGTTGAAAGTGATGAAGTTATTGATGTTGAACTGATTAGTTGGTGATTTGATAGATTTAATAGCAAACAGTATGTCTTGAAGTTCAAATATGTATACTAAAGGAAAGAGCCTCAGATTTATCAAACGGTCTTTGTAACAACTAGTGTAATCATTCAAGATGTATTTAGTGGCACAACGTTGTATTCTTTCAAGGTTTAAAATGTCTTTCATTAAGTGAGGACACCAAACTTGCATACAGTAGAGTAACTGTGATCTTACCAATGATACATACAGTCTAACCAATGTAGAAGGTGAATGAGTGGGGGAAAAGGTACGGCAAATTAGTCCAAGCATTTTGTATGCACGAGCAGTGATGTCTTTGTAATGTTTATCCCAACTTAGGTCTTCAGATAATGTTAATCCAAGGTCTTTATGAGAATCGACATGAGGTATAATTGAATTGGACATAGAATAAGAGGTGTCGAGTTTACATTTGAATGATAAATGAATAAATTTCTTTAAACTAAAATCCAGATCAACATCCCTTGACCAAGTTAAAAGAGCAGTGATATCATCTTGAAGAGCCTTATGATCAGAGAGTGTACTAACATGGATAAAGCACTTGGCATCATAAGCAAATTTGAGTAGTTGGCTTTCATGAATGTATGAAGACATGTCATTGATGTAAACTAAAAACAGCAAAGGACCAGGAATACTGCCCTGTGGAACATCAGAAACTACTGGAAATAAATCAGAATAGCAATTGTTGATAGAAACCCTTTGATAGCGATCTACTAATTAAGGCCACACTGTATTGTGTATACAACTCTAAACCATATGTGACCGTCTCAGCAAAAACCCGACTTGTTCGCACAAGCATGCGTATTGAGAAAATTGAAATTTAAAAATAATTCGTAAAATTACGCATGCTACAAAAAAAATTACGCAAGTTTTTATCGAGCCAGTACTTGAAGAAGGAAGACTCAAATCGATTAAAACTATATACCATCTTATTCGCCTGTTCATGAAGAGTTCGAAAATCGTTGTTTCGTTTCCCTAGCTCCAACGGTATGCGTGTCACGTGCGTTTGTTTACGATGCGGTAAACGTAAACAAGATTGTCATCGTTTCTTCTACGAAACCGCCTTCATATCCATTTGCGCAAGTATCTACAAGGCTAATACTATACCTTGGCTGATGTGCTGATCCATGGTGAACGTTTTAAGGCAAATTGCAATGTTGTAGACCAATCCAAACAGACGTTATGGCTGCGAATGTAAGCGCCTGTAGTTTATTTTCAGTATGTTGTGTCCCTCATGCGTATGGGATGCCCATACGCGTATGGGACGATGTTTTGAAATAGGTTCCATCTTACTATGCACGCCTAGATCTTGTCCAAATAGCTTTGTTGCACTACAAAATCACTGTTATCTAGCTGTAACTGAATGAATTGGCTAGACGATAAATGATTTTAGAGGCGCTTAATTCGCTATCGACAGCTTCAATGGGTTGACATGGCGTGGAGAGAAAAATGACTTTTATAGTTTTACTGGAACTTGCATGAAGGTGTAGTACACAGTCTATTGTATGTGAATAAAACAGTAAAGCTATAGTACGTTCGCGTTGAGCTGAACCCTGGGTTGGTGATTAAGAAGCCATACAAGATCAAAGGCTTTAAACATGATGTTCATGACGCATTTATTCGTAAGCTCATGTTACGGGCGCGCACTTAATTGTCGAAAATATGGCGTCCAGTGCAGCGTTAGTGAGTGCGGAACGAAACCCTCTTGGAAAGAGGTTAAACAGCCAAACAAAGTTTCTACTCATGAAGCTATGGACCTACTTCGAGCAAGAAGCGAACAAGTCTAAAGTTTCCGTCAATGTGAAGCAGAGAATCTCTAAGGCCACTGGTATTAAATATCTTTGCAGCTGGGTTTGGTATTGATTTCGCCACGTAGGGATTTCAGAGTCATCTATTGTAAGAGTGAGGATGGAGTACCGCAAGAAAGGCGGGTTTTCTACGCCAAGAAAAAGGTACAAAAGTAGTTTGCAGGAGGCTACTCTATTCATCTAATCGTCACTGCAGGTACAAACGTTCACGAATCCGTGTCGATGCAGACAGTTTCGACCGGGATGCAATCAGACGGAAAATACATTCGTTATACGACAAGAAAGAAAATCTATCACTGTCGAAGATTTTGGTGGGTGAATTTGAACGCTCGAGCCTTTGGTTTTGTTACTCCGTCTACAGTCAAAACTCCAGAATGATGGTGTTTTCTCCGGGGGGAAGAACATCACTTAGAAGGGTATTGAAGGATATGGGATTCAAGCATAGAACGATTAATGACAAGAGGTTAGTATTGTACCAGTTTGTGTGTTTTAATTTTACTACACATACATGCAGGGTATACTATGAGCAGCCCCGTATAGTCCATCAGCGTCATAAATATTTGAGACGAATGAGGCGCAACAGAACTGAAGGGAAACCAGTGGTGTACTTGGATGAGACTTGGGCCAATGCGCATGATGGAAAGTCCAGAGCCTGGGTAGAGGCTGATAAGACTACTGGGGGGACTATAGGAGGAGTCAGGTTGGTTAAATAGCTTTCAAAAGTATGCTTGTTTAACCTAATTTATACATAGCAAGCCATCAGGTAAAGGAGAGCGCCTTATTATCTTACATGCTGGAGGCAAAGATGGATGGGTTCCCGGTAATTTTCTATGATGTGAAGTATCCAGTAAACACAGTTGTTCTTTCAGGTTGTGATTGGGTTTTTAAAGCCAAGAAAGGATCTGCAGCTGATTACCATCAAGAAATGAATGCAGAGAATTTTGAAAGGTGGTTTAAAGAAAAGTTACTTCCAGCATTACCAGCCAATTGTCTGATTGTAATGGACAATGCCAGTTACCATAGGTAGGTATTAGATTTGTCAACTGTAAACATTACTGTGTTAACTGCAGTCGCCACTTGGAGGAGCAACCAAAGCAAAAGTGGCGAAAAGCACAGCTGAAAGAGTGGTTAAATAAGAAACATAAGGCAGTGTGTATATACTGTCACTGTTTCAGTATGTGACTGTATGATGATTCACAGGTATAGCATATCCAGAAAGTTTACTGAAAAGAGATCTGTGGGAAATCATCAAACGAGCAAAAACTCCTGCAAGATATGCTATAGATGAGATAGCTGGAAGTAAAGGTATGTTAAGTGTATACATTGTGGCTCTGACATTTTTCTGGTATGGCTTTTTTCTGGTATACTGTTGTGATCCCAGTTCTTTCGGCTAACATAATAATAGGCCATGAAGTAGTCAGACTACCAGTTGCACACTGTGAACTGAATCCTATTGAGATGGCCTGGAGTCAAGTGAAGGGACACGTAAAGCGGAACAATAAGAGGTATATCAACATTGTTATGGACATTGTTATAGTTTGGCATCTATTTAGGTTTACTTTGACTGAAGTTAAGGAACTGGTTTATCAAGGATTTGAGGCTGTTACATCTGAGAGGTGGCAATCTTTGATAAAGCACGTTCAAGAAGAAGTCGAAGATCATTACTGGGAACAGGATGGACTTCATGAGGAACTTCTAGAACGATTCCTCATTCACGTCAGCAGTGATAGTAGCGATAGTGAAGATGGTGATGGTGGTGATGGTGGTATTAATGACTCCTCCACCACCAGCAACAGTGAGTCCGAGTCTTCTTCTGAGCCTACTTCATCTGATGTAAGATTGTTTGATATTTACAATACTAGTGTTACAACTTGTATGTTGTTCTCCAGGAGTCATCGGATGGCTGGGATTGAACTCTGCAAAGTACATGAAAAAAAACAACAGATGAAGTGTAAGTGCATGCACTTTCAAAGTTATTGTTACTTTATTATGCTTGCAGAAGGTGAACATACCAGACATTGTGTATATTGATCAGTGCAGGAGTGTTTAAAAGTCACTAAAGGTATTATAGGTCCAAATGCATACAAACAGTATTTCATTTAGTGAAACTTTCTGTAGAGTTCTGTGGGAATGTGACTTTGAGAACCAGGTGCTGATTTGAAACGGCTTGTATGGCATGTGCACAAAGTGATGGGAAAAGGATTAAAATGACAAATTGACTAGATGGGAATAGGAGAGAATAAGCAGCTGTGTGGTAAATGTGAAGTTAAAAACATGTTGTTTGCCTCACTTGCAGGTTCACCTATGCTGGATAAAAGTACTTGAGCTGTTATAATTTGGGTTTTTACTCTTAATGGCTGAAAGAGGTTTTTCCCCTGAAGATAAGTGGGCCACTTACCTTCTAAATACAATGCAACAGTGGCCCCAGCTCTTCTACTCACGCAACTCTGTTTTACACACACAAAAACTGTTTATTTTTTCTTGCAAAAGTGTATTACAGCCTCTTACATAACAGATGGTGATATCATGCGTGTTGAGGGCGGGAGTGTGACGTCTGGCTTCGCCACAAACATGTGTCAACATGAATATCAAAGGGCCGCGCTTTAGAGGCTTCCCCATTGAAAATGTATGGAGAAACTTTGCAGTGTCATAACTAGAGTGTCTTACATTCGAATGAAGCGCTTTTAATATATTTTTAGCGGATTGAGAAGCGCTACGTATCGAGCAATACAGGAGGCCCGTGCGATGTAGCAATCGTAAGTTATTAATCGTTTTTGAGGGTTCAGCTCAACGCGAACGTACTAGCTATAGCATGATATCAAGTTTAATATAATATTTATTCTTAATGCAAAACTAACTTATAGATAAAGCAGCTGGTATCCTGAATCCTGATTTGAACTATCAGCACTTAGAAGAGTTAAAATTGCAAAGGTGCAACAAATGCAGGAGTGTATAGCTAATGTATATAGCTAGCTATTCTGGAACATGTGGGGGACACCCCGAAAGGTGTACTGGGAACATCCTTTTTAACAGTGTGGGTCATAAACAACATTATAACTAGAGAAAATTACTTCATTGCATGGGGCAATTAAGTAATATGTAGCATCACCGATAGCAACTGCTGAGCAACAATACCTCAAGGAGCCATCCAAGCAGGAAGTGAAGTGGCTATCCAGTCAACAATCGAACATGCTCCTAGCAACCACTCACCCATGTGGCCTTTGCCACACATGCATAGGGCCAGGGCTGATCCAGGGAGTGGATGGGGTGGCTAGGCACCCACCTTGCTTGGCCTGTGAATTGCATAGGCATGCCTTTACTTCCTGCCAAAAAATAATAAAATACTGTGGCTATGCATTTACATACTAGTTTCATACCATTGACAGCATGTAGAGGAGAAGTGAGTCTATATAGCATAGGCAGTTGGTAGTAAGAATAGTTAAACAAATCCTAGACTTAAAAGATTTTCTTCTATGGTTTTAATCTCAGGAAGATAGATATTCAAAAATTGGGAAGAATGCCCTTTTATTCCTAGCAGGGCATGCTGTGCAGTATGCTAGCCTACAGTGTACTAAGAGTACACTGTGACTCATCATGTGTTTATCTAGACTGTAAGTCGTACACCAGCCATGGATATGGTCAGTAGCTATCACCACCCTCATTATCTGATACATTAATCATGCTCGAGTCCTACTAAAACTCACTTTCATTTTGTCCATGTATATATTATGTATAGAAGAAGAAACCATCATTAATAATTGTTGAGAAAACACGAATTACTGATTACAAACAAATTATATTATATTGTGTACAAGAGAATGTGTCCTCGGACAACATGCGACCACATGTCTGACCAACAGTGGACAGCAGTGGGCATGGCAAGGGAAAAAATTAAATTACAAAACTAAAGTTACAGGTTATATTATATACAGAATTAAAAGCAGTCTGGGTTGATTATATATTTTATGTAGATTCTACACTTCTATTCTCTCAGTTTGAACTTGGACCAGCCACCTCCCTTCATAATATTATGAACTCTTGATAATATATATTTCTGTATCAGTGCCTGATACATGCTCTCTCTATAATTTAACACCTCTCTTTTGATCTCTTTGCTGCTCGCTTTACTGAGCTTATTTGCCGCCACAAGTGCTGATGCATGCAATCCTATAGTGTTTGCTAGCAGTATAGTTTATGACCTGAGAGTATCACCTGAGAGTATCGAGTCCCGCTTGAATGCCGTGATGGATGATAAAATTTCCGTGGAAAGGGTTTGGAGAGAATTTAACGAGTTCCTAGCTAGCCAGGCCGCGAAACGTTCTAATTCTTTGTTTAACCGTGAGAAATTCGATTTAATCAAGGCCACCTTGCTTGAAGGTAGCTAAGCGGCTGTGTAGTATAGGCTGTAGTTCAATGTTCCTCTTTCGTTCGTACATTAGACCACTCTGGTCACGGAGCTGAAGATGGCTCGGAAGATGGTGGTAATTCCAAGGACGATTACGAAATTAAACCAAGATTTAGGCAGTACGTCAAGGAGAAGCAGTTTGAACTGAAAGATTTTCCGCAGATTGGATTAAATAATGCTGTGATCATTCCTACAAAGAGCAAGAGCATGGTGAGTTTAACACGGCCGCGCGCTCCTTCAACACCGCGCATGTCGGTGGCATTAACTATGGAGTATGCATGGGTACTTGACAGTCTGTCTCAATATTATACCCTGTTGCAATTGGAGAAATAAGTTTTTAACGCAAAATATATCAGACCCTTTCAATGTGTGAGTGGCTAAATCTTTTTAATATATATTATGTAGCTGCCTATAAAATTTGGAGATATATAGCTATAGCTATTTTCACATGTATGCATGTCTCATTAATATATATAGGTTCCGGCCAATTCTCTGTTTGAAGGCTATAGAAGAGTAGTAACAACAGATGATATATTTGATATCATCCAGTCTGTTCATGAGAAAGGCACGGCACACTCGGGTGTTAGGAAGACTTATTCAGTGGTATGCATAATAGTATAATATAATTATATGAGTGTTATTAATAAATCAGCTAGCATTAATGCATTAACTATGTACACTCCCTAGCTGCTATTGTCATTATTGCATTATTAAAAATGCACATTTTCACTGTATGTGTAAGCGGTATAAGCACTGCCACACAATAATTTTCATTCTTTCGCCTGAAGATTTCGTCAAACTACGAAGGGATAACACGAACTTGTGTAGAGGAATATTGCAGACTGTACCTCACTTGCTCTTGTAAGAAGCCTCAATTAACAAAAGCTCCTTTGAAACCCATCATTTCAAAGAGATTCCATGTTCGTGGACAGGTAAATAATATTGCTTTTATATTCCATTTATGCAGGAATAACATAATAAGTGTATTATATATATATACTTCATATTGTAGATTGATTTGATTGACATGTCAAGCATCCCAGACAGCAACAACAGATGGATTGGTCATTACAAAGATCACTTTAGCAAGTTTTCCATTCTATGGGCACAATCTAGGAAGTGTGCTGCAGAAACTGTTTTGTGCTTGCAACGATATGTTTTCGCATACCTTGGGGTACCTAAGATACTCCAATCTGATCATGGTCGAGAATTCAACAATGAGGTTGGAAAGACAACTGTCTAGGTGCATGCTGTATTTTATGCATTCCTTTATAGCTTTTTGAGACGATTGTTCATGAGTGGAGTCAAGAAACAATTTTAATTCGAGGTAGACCAAGGCACCCCCAATCAAATGGGTGTGTTGAAAAAGCTAACGGAGTGGTGAAACACATGCTCACTTCACTCATGGCTGACATGAAGACAACAGAATGGGTTCAGTTTCTTCCCAGAGTTCAATGTAAGTTTTATTTAAAACAGGTGCTATTGATGCCAATTATTGTATATAATTTTGTTTTTCCAGTTACAATCAATAAGCAACCACATGCGACCATTAAAACATCACCATACCAAGTGGTGTTTGGTCTAGATCCATCTTCTGAACCCGTGAAAGGAATGTGTTTGGCAGAAGAAGAGACCATTATTATGGATCCTCCCACAGAAACTGATGATTTGACAGAGCTAGGTAACACAGATTCTTACTCTGATCCGGTGACCAAGGCTACGCAACCTGAAGTGGCCAAGGCCAGAACCTGTGTTGGTGACACAGAGTTCAGACAGCAGACACCTATCATTCCAGCAGGTATAAGGGGAATGATTTAAAATTGCCATTGCAGCTGCTTTGTTTGTTATTAATGCAGAAAATGAAGACAGGCACCATGAAGTTAGACAGTTTGCAAAGAAAAACATTGCAAATTCAGCTGCTAAAATGAAGAAACTTTATGATAACAGCAAAAGAATCAAGGCTGTAAAATTTAAAATTGGGGATGGTGTGACTGTAAGGATTCCACGACATGACAGAGGTGTAGGTGATTTGAGAAGAATACCAGGAGTTGTGGTTGCAAAACAACATGGGTCTTACAAAATAAAAACCGAGTATGGACTTTTGAAAGGAAGATGTCGAACTGACCAGCTTCAGAAGTGCTTTCATGCAACAGTACAAACCACTGGGTGGGAAGATGATCCCACAATAGCACTGCGATCGGCTGCAAAAAAATTCAATCGAAGGAAAACTGATGTTTCACACTGCAATTGCAAATCTGGTTGTGTAAATGGCAAATGTGTATGTTTCAAAAGCAAAGTAAAATGCACAACATATTGCCACAAAGGGACAAGATGCAAGAATTCAGTCATCGGTATGAATAGTAATTATTTTTGTGTAGTATAATATAATTATATTCCACTTTGACAGCAGATGATTCTAGCATTGATGATAGTTGCCCATTGAACACTGAGACCGGTGAACAAGCTAATGAGAATCGTACAGGAAGCACCTCAGTGAAGACAAAACAAATTGGCAGTGATAGCTTTCCAGTGAAGAGGGAACAGGTTGACCTAGAGCCATCATACAGCAATGCTCGGGATGGATGTGAGCACATATGCATACAATAACTATCATGCCAGACATGATATTACAGCTACATATAGTTACAATAGAACCTGTCTCTAAAAATAACTTTGTAATAAGGACAAAAAATATTAGCCCCATGAGTTCTGGTCCACATAAAAATTAATATGTGACCCAGTCTGACAAAATCAGTGTATATCCCGAAAATACACATGTTTACTGAATCTTGTCTATCTCCATCACTGTATTTGACCTAGAATAATTCTGTAAACTTCATTAAAATTGTAAGCAATTTTTACATAAGTGGTTAAACGTTTATGTGGATGCTAGCTATAATCATGGACAAAGTAATGTAGCTTCAAGCATTTAAAAGTAGGTCAAATTTTGACAGGCTATAAGAGACTGATTTTGTCAGCCCAGGTCACATATTGGTCAAACTCTTGGTTCCAAATGGTAGAGGGTACACTGCATGTACTATGTTGAAGTGAGATGCATTGAAACATCTGCATGGACATACACACAATATCTTTAATGCTCCCCATACATAGCATATTTGTCATGGATATGTCTAAGTAAATGTACATGCACGGGTAGATCATCGGTATAAGATGAATTGGTACAACAGGTAGTTCTGGGGTCCAGGGAGTAGAAGAAGAAGCCAGTAGTATGTCAGTAGAAGAAACCAGCCCTAAGCTTGAAGGTAAGAAATAAATTCAATCATGTAGGTGTGTGTTAATCTGCATGGATTATACATTTTAGGGGGTCATGAAATTTTCAGCAATGAAGATATTCCACCAGGGAACAGCTTTCAGTTTGACAAAATCGTGAAACTTAGCAAGAAGATGAAAACTATTATACAGAACCATCCATCGTTTTTGTTTAAGCCATGTGGGCCTGCCCATGAATACATATCTAACAGTCTCAAAACCAACTTACCAGCTGCATTTCTGCACAGCTATGTTGTGGATAACTATGAAGACCAGAAATGTTTGAAGGATCTTTGCTATGCTCACAAGGAACCAGTTCCAATCACAATTGTGCAAAAGTTTACCAACAAAATGTATGATTTGAAGGATGATGTAGAGACAAACAAACAAACAGCCGACTTATTGAATCAAGAAGAGCCTACAATGGCTAATGTACTTATTGACTATTTCCACTTGCACAAATCCCGTAAGGATATTTTGTAGGCTGTAACTACTTTTCTCTATCTACACTTTTCATTCATTCATTTTCATCTTTATTTTGCAGGAGGGGTAGTTCATCAGTATTGTCCTAATTCATCAGATGAAGAAGTTGATGAAAATGATTATCAAACCGAAGGTTTTGTGCCCGGTATATCATCTGTCTGCATAATATTGCTATCATGCAGGCCGATTAATGAGAATCAGAAACAAAACCCAGATGCTTTTTGAAGCGAAGTTTGGTAGTTACAAAGTTTACGACGAGGGAATTCTGTCACTGATCGACACCAATGGATGGGTTACTGATGAAGTACGTGCTTGTAAACTTTATGCAAGCAAGCATATATGTATATATGTTGTATATAGGTGATAGCATCTTATCTACTATACATGATCCGTGCCAACAAAAAGGTTAGAGATAATACATAGAAAAGTCTAGTGCATATGAATGTATGCATTATGTGCATGCTCACTTCCAAACACAGGAAGAAGAAATATTTATCATGAACGTGTCTGCAGTGAATGACATTTGTAATGGGACGTATATCCTTAAGAAGAAAGTTTTAAGCAATGTATGAGTTGGTACTTTACGAGGACTTACAGACACCTGTATACATATATTTCTGCAGGTTGATTTGTCTCATTACAATGCCCTCATTGGACCTTACTGCTACCAGAAGATGCACTGGATATTGGTGGTCAGACATATTTGTACATTTATATCTTTATAGCTACTATTTCTTTAGATCGTCGAACCAAAGAATGGAAAGGTTCTCTACATTGACCCAAAGAAGTATGAAGAAAGAGATCATAGACTAATATAAAGGATAAGAAAAAACTGGAAGTTAGTACAGTTAATATTTTGCACACATAGTTAGTTAAGTATGTATACACATTAATTTGCATATCAACAGGAACACATTCTTTGAACTCCCTGGCTATTTGCATATAATCCCTGGCTATTTGCATATAATTCTCTTGCAGCGCTTACAGCACCTATCAATATTGTGGTGGATATTGGCCAAAGAAGTATGTATGGGAAGTCGTTACGCCTCCACACAGTATACAGGAAGACAATTCGTCTTGTGGAGTTTATGTTATGAAGGTATGGCCTTAAGTATATTCTGCAACACAACATAAAGAATTTCTAAAATAGTTTGCTGAACAATATTTAAGACATTTACCAATGAACATCCATGCTGGAACAGTTCACGATTTAAGAATAGAGATGGCAAAAGAAATACTTAACAATTCAGGTAAACAAGCAGTTGTAAGGTACTTATGAGTGTTGTTAGCAATCTATTTGTTTGCAGAACCCATAGAAGAGCATTGCAGGACCTGCTCATTCACTGCTACTAAAGCACAGGATTGGGTAAGTGTTGTTTGCTCTTTGTTTCATTGACTATCAGCTGAATATATACGTAGATTGGCTGTGGAACATGTGAATCGTGGTACCACCTGAATTGTGTCAACAGGCACATTAGCATTAAGTTGAATCCAGAGGATATACCTATAGTTAACTTTATTGGACCATGCTGTTCTACTGGTGCAACCTATGTAATTGACTTTATGTAATCATGGTTAAATATTAATGTATGGCATATTATAATTTATAAAATTGTGTTTGGCCCCCAGCGAACATGCATGGTGTAGAGCTAGCACTGCTACTGCTTAGTGCAGAGTAGATATTATGATTATGTGATCCTATGTCAGAAAATCAGTCGATTTTTAGTAGTTTTATATACCGTTAAGTGGATGTGTAAACTTCAGTCTCACTTACGCTTGCATTAACTAGTTGAAACGAATCTCTTGGACTGAACTCTGTGTTAGTGCATGGGTATTATGTTAGCTGTGCTGTTTGCTTTTGTTTGTAAAGCTTTACAGTGACCAGCTGCACTGAAGGTCTGACAGCACTATTATGTTATAAGTATGTAGTCTTAGTCCATGTCTAATTTATATGCATTAATTTATGACCTGGCTTGTTATAGCTAATAATAATTATATTGATTCATGGAATTGCAGCTTTCAATCGATTTTAATGATTTACCCGGTACTGCATGTTGTGCTATATATGCACGAAGTGCATGTAGCTATTTATACTAACTTACCATAGTTCTGCTTACACAATAATTCACATTAATTTCTACCCAGCATGCATTTGACCACTGGTATATGTCCAGTCACATAATAGAATAGCTAGATATTTATGGTGTGCTATATAAATAATTTGCTATTTATCTATTATACTGGACAGGCAGACTGACATGCCCATCGCTACTCCATTAAGAACAATTATTAATTATAGATTATAGAATTAATACTCAAATTGAGTTTGTACATTGCAAATAAATAAATAAGTAAATATTTTACTGGACAGGCAGAATGATGCCTGATTTGTTCAAGGGACTCGTGACTAGCTAGCCCAAAAGGTTGCTAGACTACTCAAGAAGTTCATCCGATTTAATCAACATATGCATGCTCCACATGATTTGAATGGTGAAGGCCAGATATATGATACATGCAGCACATAGCAGCTTATAGCATGGAGAAGAAACGTGCGCGAAGTACTATGAGGCAAACAAATAGCTAGCTAGCTAGCTACAAATAAGCGCGACAGCAGTGTGCTAGCTATGTAATTTCTACATAGAAAATGCCAGTAGGTAGTACAGCCAAAACAAAGGTATATTTAAGGTATATTTAATGAAACTGAACTGCAAAAGCTACGTATTTGTAAACCCAGTTGAATCTATGCAAGCAACGCTAAGCGCCTCAGAATTAAATTATATCGTCCCGTACGCGTACTGGGCCCTATACGCGTACGGGATGCCCATACGCGTATGGGACAGGGAAAATGCCCATACGCGTACGGGATATCCCATACGCGTATGGGTTGTCCCATACGCGTATGGGACAAAATACGCGTATGGGACAAAATACGCGTACGGGATGCAACAAGTATAGTCACTGTACAAATCGATTATCTTGCTCTTTCTACTGTCTAGCGCTATAATTCCAAAACTACACACCACAGAAGGCTGAAACTTTGGTGGTCCATTCCTTGGACACTGCTGATATTGCTGAGTGAATAAAAAAGATTTTTTTAATTGTGCGAACAAGTCGGGTTTTTGCAGAGACGGTCACATATGGGATGTGTTATTAGGTCAAGTAAACAAGATCAAACCTTTTTGGAATAGGTAGTTGCTATTGTTCCGGCAGCCGGACACAACTCTCACAGGCTATTGCTCCGGCATGTCATCACGTGGTCACTTAAGTAATTAGTAATTAGCTAACTGTTTTTCTATGGGCTGACTCGAGAGTTAAAGATTGACATCGCCTTTGGGTTATTTGAATCAACAAAAAATTGCAGAGGTTGAAGGTAAGCTCCCATTCGTGGGAATAACTTCAGCTGGAACATAATCACGACCAGATTTAAATGTTTCATTGCTGGTTCTGTGGTTGTGCTTGCTTGAATTGTTTGCATTTCAGTCTTCCTGACTTCACCATCTTCACTATACAGTGGAACCCCTCTTAACAGACACCCCTGAATGGTGGACAGCCTCTTTATAATGGACAATTAATCAAGTCCCAAATGAACTTCCAATACCCGTGTGTATTAATGCTCCCTCAATAGTGAACACCTCTCCATTCCATAAAGTGGACAGTGCACAATTCCCAGATATGGCAAGCACTGCAGTACAACACATCACTAATCACGGACACAAGTAGGAAAGGTTCATTTCCAGTTACAACAATCAATCGAACTACATCAGAAAGTACTGTCTCTGTGTTGCCTATTCTACAAAGCATCAAAGTTATGAGAAGCCATATGAATGCATATACAAGTGCTGCTGTTAATCAGAATATTGTTACCCGTGTCTTCTGAAAATAGTAGCTGGTGCACTGTAAGAATAAACTGCTCTACATATCATTATGGGAGCATGTATAAAATTCTTGTGGTGCCTAATTGTCTGGATAGTGTAGTAGAGACCAGGGCCACCCAGAGAAATTAAGGGGCCCAGGGCAAAGAGTTAAAGTGGGGCCCTTGACCCAAGTTGTAAGGTGAAGACCAAAAAAAAAAAAAAAAAAAAAAAAAAGGTCACAACCTGCTGGCAATGACAATAACTACCCATCACCAACCATATCTCCTTATCTATAAGCTTGCTATACTGCTCCTCTGAAAAATACTGTGACTGCTCTATTAGAGTATTTAGATCTGACTGCTCTATTAGAGTATATCGATCTTTTAAACAGGTATTCAAGGGGCCCTTCATGGGGCCTCCTGGGGCCCCTTTCAGGCTGGGGCCCGGGGCAAAATGCCCCAGTTGCCCCCCCCCCCCCCCTGTGGGCGGCCCTGGTAGAGACCACACACCGTACAGTAGGAAACCCATGCTCAATAACATCTGTTGCTATTAAACTGATCATACTGTATCTGGTTCACATGGTACCATAACCCGTCTTGACATTGCGTGTGTGTGTGTGCGTGAGTGTGTGTATGTGCATGTGTTTGTGTGTGTGTGTGTGTGTGAAGGTGTGTGTATGTGCGTGTGTGTGTATGAATGCGTGTGCGTGTGTATGTGTGCGCATGTGCATGTCCCCGTGTGAGTGTGTGTGTGCATATGCCGGGTATCTGTGACTGGATTTGGCAAAACCAGGCTTTTACACACATTCGATTCTTTGACATTAACTGCTTGTAACTTGATTACTTTGTATGCTATTGACTTAAAATTTTGACACAATTATATCATTGCATTGTATAAGAGGTCAAATTTTTTAAAGTAATAGTTTATTTCTACGTTAAGTTATGGTCCTTTAAAGTCATAATTATGTGTGTGTGTGTGTGTTAGGGTTGAGACTAATACCATAGTTCAAAAGCCATGAAGCTTCATTCGGTTTCATAACATTTGGATCGGATGCTGCTTTACCCCACCAAAGCTTTGTTACCATGGATACTAACAAGTTTAACCAGTTGTTTGAGTGTTGTCACTCCTTGTGAAAGCTGCCATTTACATATTTTTGGTTAGCTTGTACTGGAGCTACAGTATAACAAAGTGTGGGAGTTTCTACGTATACACCCTAATAACTATCAATTATGTTCATTGATTGTTGACATGACATTTGTAAGAAAGCTGTGAAACTTTGGTAACATTTTCAAAAGAAGCTTCAGAGGATGTATTAGTTTGTGTGTGTGTGTGTGTGTGTGTGCGTGCGTGCGTGCGTGGGTGAGTGTGTGCGTGGGTGAGTGTGTGCGTGCGTGCGTGCGTGGGTGTGTGTGTGTGTGTGTGTGTGTGTGTGTGTGTGTGTGTGTGTGTGTGTGTGTGTGTGCATAAGGTAGCATAGCCAAGTAGCTAGAGTATCAGTTTAGTAATTAAAAGGTACCAGTTTGATCTCCAGGTTGTTGTTACTTCCTTGAGTAAGAAACTTTACTCACATTACTCCAGTCTACCCAGCATTATAATGGGACCTGCGTGGTGGCCTGGTATGAAGTTGTAACATCAATTATGATACCTGGTATTAAACGGGAAGCAAACGCCCAAACTGTCAATTTTTTATCTGCTTTATGGAGTTGTCACTGAGCATCAGGTTCTGTGGAATCTTTTCATGAGATCTAGACCATCCAGAGATTGACCATGTTCCAGTACATGTAAACAATATTAATGTACTGATTAGTCGGACAGTAATACTGGAGCTATGTTGCACATGCACATAGCTGTTGAGACCTTGGACTTTTTTTTGCTTTGTATGTATACATACATGTGTGCTATGCATGTGCATGCACGTGTGTAAGATTCTTGGGGGTAATTTGTATAATGTATAGTAACATACGGTATATGTGTTCTGTTAGAGTAATTAGCCATGTGGGCTGCATTGATATATGTTCCTAATTTATAACTTTATTGTTTGATTATTTATAGCATGGTATGTTTCAAAATGTGACATCCCTGAGGGTTCACTGTAAAAGTAAGAAGTGACATTTACCATCCGGAGACATGTCTTGAGTATTGAAGGCCACTGGTTATCTGGGCAAGAAGACTGGAACATTTACATTTGTGATTAGTACCAGTAATAAATGATTTTGTCTATGTAAGCTTGATATGTATAAAATATGGTTTGAATAATATTTTAATTTCAAACCCATGAAACTGGACAGTTTGCTGTAACTATGTGTTGTATACAAAAACTATTAAAGTGTATTTGTGACTGTATTTGACAAAACTCAGCTTTGATGCACAAAGCTTCATTAGGAGATATGCCGATTTTAAGTAATCATTGTGTAGTAACTTCCCAGTGTCTACAACTGTGCAGACAAAATTTGCACCTATTATTCATCTATTTACTAGCTATGACTGTGTGGGTGTATAAGATTCTGATACCCAAACTATGCACTGTTTTGGCAACTTTTTTGAGTGGGTAACAATATCCCAGGTGGTAGTAATAGGGGCAGTGGGTGGGGGTGGTGGGTGCACTTAATATAGGGTACAAAATGGAGCCAGAAGACAAATAACATGTTCCAAACTAAATAAGAAGTCAAAACCTTAAGGTGTGGCAAGTTTTTTTCTCAAAACAGAGCAAATTTTCTGTGATGTACCAAAATTTACCCTTGTGTAGGAAGCATGGTTCCTACACGTGTAGGGCAACATTAAGAAATTTTTTAGGAAATATTCCCGCTCTGTTGAATTTAGTAAGAAAGATTCCTACACTTGTAGGAATTATTCCTAAACTGCAATAAGATGTTTTACACTTTGTGCCATGTGTAGGAATCTTTCTACAAAATTCAACAGTGTGAGAATATTTTCTACAAAATTCTGCAACAATTCTCCATAAAGCTCTACATATGTAGGAACCATGCTTCCTACACAAGTGTAAAATTCCTTCCAGCACTTTACCTCTAAATTATGATTTCTTATTTAATTTGGAATATGTTGAATGGAATCCAGAGGCCAAGTTTGGGCCCTCCATGACCCTTAAATCACTCCAAATTGATCGAGAACACCATCTCTGCGAAGTCCCAGCTCACTACACACCATTACAACAAAGCCATGGCCATTTAATGGTGCCAATCTTCCACTCATGGCTTTGACAGGGTTGGAAGAAAGCTACTGCAGAAACCAGACTTGCCAGTCCTGAAGGAAATTCAGAGTGGAATACAATAGTGTATTAGACCAGCAATCCATTTCTGGCGAAAACGTAAGTTTGATTTTGTGTGTGTGAAAGCCGGGTTATATGAAATCCGGTCACATTTATAGCTATCAAATACTGTAAGCTGACTCACATAGAGTAACTTGTTTTAAAAAATGATAGTTGTTATTAGTATTGTTAAAATTTCCACACTCTTGTTATTATAGGAAGACCATATACAATAATCATTCAGCTGTAGTAGGTTTCGAAGGGAATTAGTGCTACCATGATAAATCAATAATACAACAATAGTATCGATATAACAAGGTGGTAGTATGAAATGATATTATAGCTAATCAGTTATATCAATGGTTGCATGACAGCAGCTGAGTATAATGATGTGGTAAAGGCCAAACAGATGATATTTGGCATTTAGGTTGGTCTTGCAATTGTTACAGTTAGTTCTATATCATGATACGTATATGTTCATATAGTGACTGATGTACAATATAGAGTTGTTCTATATCGTGGCAGCACTAAGGGGAATATTGTTATTATAATTTTCATGGATTGGTAGCTTTGCATGGAAACTTCCCTCCTCAAAGTTTGTAGCTCAATCAAATTGGCATTGTTTGAGTATTAGTAACAAGCAAGATTGTGAACAAATAAAAATTTTTACACTTAAAAATTTCTATCTAAAAAAATTCCAAAAAACCCACCATACAATGTATATTTAGTATTACTTGGGCTGAACGAAATACTGGAGCTAATTGGATACTCATTAAAATTGGTACTTGGGTACTCTTTAAAATTATGTTATCCATTTATATCAGCTCGCTAGACTATTATTAGGTTTATGTAAAAGAATTTTTAAACTAGAGAAGGGACAATGTAGTACTGCTGTAATAAAAAATACTGAAACAAGCTGGATGGGAGTAGTATGTAACTTCCAAATACCGTAAAACAATAAGAAGTGAATATCCCTACTATGCTACAGAAATTCTACAGTCAAAATTAATGTACTGTATACGTAGTGTTCTTAGCTGACTTGCATAGAGTACACTACTAACTCATTTACCCATGGTTTGCCTATGAACTCAAATTCACAGGTTATTCATATTTATGACCCTATGAACACTTTCTGTTTCAATGTGAAATTGTGGGCACTTTGATTTCATCAACTTAATAAAATACTCTTCCCTACTTATTCCACTAGTGTACTTATCACCAACTTCAACAGATAACAATAACATTTCACTAGAGTTAAGCTGGCCTTGTTTTTGAAGAGCCTGACTTAACAGTTCAACATTCACTTGTGTCCTGATATAGTCATCATTTTGATGTATAGCATAAAACACAACCATTCTGTGTATATAGTCTTTGTAGTCGGCTTCAGTCTGTAACACTGAGCAATACTTTATGAAGGAGGGGTAACCATTGGCAGGAACGTGTTTAATTATAGCATTCATTAGGACCCTAACAAAAAAAAGATATTGACTCATTAAAATCACTGACAAGATACATCACATTAGCTAATACACTGTACAGTGAAACCTCAGTATCAAGGCCACCTCCTATGGGACCTTTAATATTGAGGTGGTCTTAATAATGAGGTCATAAAGTACACCTTATAGTTATGTTTGGGACATACTTGACATGATCTAATTGATTAAGAAGAGGTAGCTGTCAAGAGCAGTTATAGAGCCAGTACCTGCCCATGTTTGCCCTACCTAATACATGCTGTACGCTTTCCTTCAAAAGTGCCCAAAAAAGTATATTTAAAAATATTAAAAAATACCACCAGAGATTTTAACCGACAACTTATGTTTACAAGCCACGCACTTTACCTTTTTAACCATGTGATCCATAACTTGGAAGGGCTTTATTATAAAATTTGTTTATAAAGGCATGCGTAATTTTAATGGAAGAATGCTTGCTTTACACCCTTGCATTCAATACACTGTAAATGACAAACAATGGGAGTTTGAAGCTTCTTTTAAAAGCAACTTCACTTTTAGATACACATAGCAAGTTCAAATGATATGCAGATGGACAGACAACTTTATATACACGGTCCTTACATTGAGTTTACTGTTTATCATGAAGTGCCTGCAGCTGCATCTATACTCTACCACAACATTTCACTTTGTGTATGGTTAACTGAAGGTAGCAAGGTTATGTACACATTGTATGTGATCATTAAACAGTAAACATGACAATCACATGTCTTCTTGATATTTGAATAGAATTCCAAGGAAGTACTGATGCCATTTATAGTCATGTGATGTACAGTATTATTATAGTATCACCAAACTACTTGCAAACTCTAAAACTTCGTTATTGACTACTACCACAACAATTGAGGTACAAAACATGTTTATCATAGTTAATGACCACACCAACACATGACCAAAATAAAAGATTATTGATCTTAACAAGTAAACATACATAGTCCTCTCACAAGACTGCCCCATGGGTGTTACCTGTACATGTCTCACAGTGTAAATTGATAGAGCCATGCTACACTGGATTTAATTATTTTAGATGGTACAACAAGATGAGCAGGCTAGGATGCAGTGTGAAATTAATTTTATTTTGGGATACTCAACTCAGAAGAATTTGTTTTTGTTGGACACTCAGCCACAGCTACAATATACACACCATGCTTCTTACTGACTCCCACCCATTTCACTCCACTGATGTATTACCTAAGTACCAAAACCAAATACTGGTGAACACACAGTAGCTATACTATATTTTGCAATATACAACTTATTTCAGCACATTTGTCACTCAGTAGCTATACTATATAAAGAGTTGCTACTGTGCCTAAATTACTGTATGAAGAGTTTTACGCATTTTTGTACTTGTTCTATTTAGTACATGTTAGGGCTGTACGATCAAAATAATAAACAACCACTCTTGGTTATGATGTAATATCACAGGACTGTTTTGTAAGTATGTGTTGACTTGTAGTATTTGTTAAGTCAGTATTTCCCCAACTAGTTTGACACATTTCCACAAGTTTTTCATCTGACTATGGTTTATTTACTATATTTATGATAAATCATTTAGGTATCACGATAATTTTTCATCTAAGCTATCTCCTAGCCCTAGTGCACATGATCCCAAGCTCATGTTAGATGGTAAGATTGCAAGACAGTTGTCAGGTACAATCCCTTTTGCTGGTGATACCACATGAAAAACAGCAAATCAGATACTTCGTAAGAATTTGAAAAAGTTTGGTTGCCTATCATTGGTTGATTTTCACTTGAGTCCAATTCAGAATTTTTGTTCAACATGCCAATCACTGTATGAACAAGAGTAACCCTAGTTTAATAATATGAGTTGATAACAAGCTTGGTTAATATGGATAGGATGTTATTTCACACCAACTACCTTAGTGTATCTACACATGCCATGGGGTAAACAGTGTAATATCACAGCACATGCATGTTAACTACTGTATACAATACGTTAAACAATAGAAATGCACACAACTGAGCTAAGGCAATCTGCAGAGTACATAAGTACTATATATAGCATTGTGAATGTCTCAGTAGCTATAATACCAGATGCCAGTGACTAAAGAGAATACCAGAAAGTTGTTGTGAGCAGGAAACAAGCCCTGAATGTCAACTTCCGAGCTGCTTGTCTGCAATGTGACAGCTAGAATGTCAGTAGGGATGCGTCGATTTCGCCAGCAAAATTATTGGAATAATAGGAATACAAGAGCAACAAGCAAAATGCTGGCAAAATAGGAGCAAAATAGGAGCAAAATCGAGCAAAATAGGCGCAAAATAAGCAAAATTTGTTAATCTCAGATCTGTTTCAGACAGTGTGAATGTAACTGCATAACTAACACAAGTAACAACTTACCATAGCTACGTTTAACACTCGTACGTTAAATGAGTATGGCTCTAGCTGAACTTTGACCCGAAGGCGAACCCACAATACATGTTAGCGAATAATCACGTGTGAAATAGTGTCTACAATGGATGTGATAGAACGCATTGACTACAGTTCAAGTGCTGAAAGCGATGTTAGTGAAGTAGATGACAGTCTTAGCATTGTTAGTAATGATGATGACCGTGAATCGTCTCGCGAGTCAGATGTTACAACAACTTCGACTAGTACAACTTCGAGGACTCGTTCTACCGGAAGTGCCAGCAACTCAACGACGCCAACGTCTAGTGGAGTGTCCTTGCTTAGTGTGCTAAAGGCACCAAGTGCATCTGACTTCTCTCGTAAGAGAAAAATTGCCAAAAATCCACCAGCTGGCAGGAAGAGAGCATTATTGAAGAGCATTATTGAAATGCATTGCAGGTTGTTCCCTTCTTTAAGGATGACGAGCTTGAAAATTTGAAGGCTGAACTTCCTTCTTATGTAGCTAAGGCGGATGGTATTAGTGATGAACTTGCTGCTCTGGAATGGTGGAAGCTCAATGCAACTGATTTGCCTTTATGGTCAAATGCTGTAAAGAAGGTCTTGACCATACAGCCCTCCTCGGCTGCTGCAGAAAGGGTGTTCTCACTATTGAATTCAGGATTTGGTGACCTACAAGGAAATTCACTAAAGGATTATATGGAGGCATCAATCATGCTAAGATACAATCACTAATATCTAAACACCATAGTGTATGTAAACAGTGCTTATTGATTATTACATGTAATTATTATTATTACATTGTACACCAACTATGGAGCAAAATAGATTGTTGACAAGCAAAATATTGAGCAAAATAGGTAGGTAAAAAAAGAATTGCTGGAAAGAAAAATAGGTGAGAAAAAAAGCAAAATAGACTCATCCCTAAATGTCAGCTACTCTCCTTAATAGATAATGCACTTTCCCTGAATGAAAGTTTCTTTCATATTTACAATCTGAGTTTTATTGTAGAGTAACACAGAGGTAGGAAGTATGGGATAGTTTAGTAGCAATACAAAGTAAGAAGTCTCCACTAACATAACAGTTACGTACATGTGTGCATGCATGTGGATAAAATAATTTTATAGGTATATCAGTATAAAGCAGGACCCCAAAGGCCTCATGATACAACAAATACTACTAGTTATTAATAAAATACATTCACTTTGAATAGAAAGTTAGTGCAAATATCTAAATAAACTGCAATATTAATTACCAATAACAATACTGTATAGCCGGAATTTTCAAGGGATGAAACTTTTGCAAATTTTGTGTGTGATGATAGCTTCATGAAAATATAATCGTAAAATGTTTGAGTTTATACACACAGCTATTACTCGCTTTCTAGACTTTCGTGAATTTAAAAACGTGAAAATCGTATTTTGCAGTTTCACAAAAGTTTCATCCCTCAAAAATTTTCCACTATACGGTAGGCCCATACTGATAAATGTGGTAAAATGTTTACCACAAACAAGACAGATTTATAAGGGCATTAATTGCTAGATTTATATTGTAAGAGAAACAACACAATGCGATTAAAACAAAAATTACCTCAATAAAACGGAAACCAATATGATAGCTTTGTTGTTACGTATGAAGAGTAAAGACATTATTTTAGGTCAACCTTTGATCAAAGGAGACTGACTGCATGGTCATGTTCCATAACATAACTGTAAGACGAGAATGTATGAATGTTTAATTTATGCATTAAAATAGCTACTAGGTATTGATACTGTAGTGTTGGGATTACACTTTTCTTGATATTTGATGATGCATGACCAACTTCCTACCTTAGACATTTCAGTAGCATTTTTTCACAATTTAATGCTTTATTACGTGATTACAGATGGTACTGTAATACAAGACAACTTACTGAAACAAGGTTGTTTGTGAGGCCAATAACGTACAAGCCAGGATGTGTAATGACACAGATATCCATGAAACCAATGAGTAGGCTTACCTTTTCCGGTTCGTGGAGATCCCTACATCCATCCATATACAAGCAGTCGGTGAATGGCCTTAAATAGTTCAAGTAAGACAGACATCGTAATATAAATTTATTAGGTGACACCCAACTATTGTTTCACTAACACTATGGTAAGACCTTAATTACCTGAATGCATCCCCTTTAGAGTAACTTAATTTAGTGCAAACAAATGTGCTGAAATTCGAAGGTTCACTCGTTTAAAGCAATTGTGTCTGTGAGACTAGATAGGCCAGGTTCTAGAGATAGGAGCGACACGTCGGGATCACCACGTTGACGACTGATAGAATTAAAGCACGTGACATACGCTAGATTACAAGCACAATAAACGCACACCATATACAAGTGTTATAGCATGTACATAGTTCCGATCTGTAAGAGGCAATCCACCAATTGCTCTGGCAGCATTACCCTGCAATTGTGCCTTAAGATAATTGAACTTCTGTATCCCACTGAGGTTGGGATTGGCATCAATTGCAGCATAGAACGAATCCCAGAATGTCTGCCAAGTTAAGGGGTCACCTGAGAAAGTAGGCAAGGACAGCTTTGGTAGACGGCTAGTGGCAAACTGTTGGGTGCTGGCGTGATATCCAGCTGCTGGAGTGGGAAACAGACTATGATGTGTAAAGTGATCCACTGATGTCGTGTACAAGCTTCTAGCATCAGGTACTGACAGCAACACTGAACTTTGATGATTGGCAAAACTTGTGATGGATGTGGTGGGGGCAAGTGGTATCAAAGGTGGTGGTGCAACATTGCTAATAACAAGGGTTTCTGGCAGTGATAGAGAGGATACCACATTACTGGTTTGCTGAACCTGAACAGGAGGTGTTAACAATGTTGTAGTTACTGAATTTGATGACACTGCAATATTATTTGCCCCTGCTACACCATCCAACTGTGGTGGGCTGGTATCAGATGGTAAGTTTGCACTTATTTGTGCTTCACTACTGCGTGATACTGTGGTGACTGACTGTGGTGGACTTGTACTATCTACAGACTGACTCACTTGTGGTTGGTTTGTTGGTGGACTGGTGTTCTTTGGCTGTTTCTGTATATCTATGAAGGTTTGAACTCTTGTTAACTTGTCTGCAATATCATCCTTAAGGTCCTCAGATTCCATAATGTAGTCTTCCAGCCCTTGAGGCTCATCAATTAGAGTAATAATCTGTTCATCAATTTTATTTAACTTGTCACACTTGTCCTGGAGTTGTTCCATGGCTTTAGTGAGTAGTGCGATAGAGTACTCGTCCACTTCCTTGTCAACAAGGTCATCGATCTTGTTGTAGAGTCGCGTCACGTGGGACTTTAGTCCTTTGCGAGAGGCTTGATGGCGAGACAATTGCTCCATCTATCCAGCGTGATCCGCTATTAACACAAAAACAACGACGGTATCAAATGGGTTCGTGGCTTGCCTTAACGGGTACCGTTATCAACGATTTGCCACGGTACAACGACTTCTTTGGCTGGTGTTAATGTGTTCTCGGGCGAAATCCTGGTCACAGCACCAATGTCTGTGAGACTAGATAGGCCAGGTTCTAGAGATAGGAGCGACACGTCGGGATCACCACGTTGACGACTGATAGAATTAAAGCACGTGACATACGCTAGATTACAAGCACAATAAACGCACACCATATACACGTGTTCTAACTATAGTACATTACGTAATAGTATTCTAAATACTAAGTCAGTTCTAGACAAATTGAATGTAAAATCAAAACATTCAAATCTAGTTGGAAACAGCCCAATGTCTAATTAGCAGCCGGAAGTTATATAGGGCAGTGCCAAGTTGTTTACAGTGATAATATTATGTATCCCACAGCAAGTATATTTAATAGTTATACCACGGCTGTGAAGGAGTTTGCTGATATATACACCCAAAGCTCGAGGGCCACAGGCCCGAGGGCTGTATGTCAGCAAAATCCCAAGCAGCCATGGTATGAGTGATATATATCACTTGGGGCGCACTCACCTAATAAGTGAAAGAACTAACGAGAACTCATCCCATTTGTTTTATACAGTAGCATCTGAAAATCGATCGTGGTTTTAAAAGCGTGGGCTAATAGCCATCAAAACGTTGTCCTTACATTAAAACATCATTAATATGTTACTGTGCTTCCACACACTATGTTAGAAAACTTGCGATTGTGGGATTGAGTTTATATTGTTTCTCATTTTTGTACTAAGTTAGGCCAACTAACTTCGCTATTGGGACAGTAAGTAAGTTGTTATATTAAGTTAAGTACTTAGGACTGTAAGTTACTAACCTATTTCAGCATAGCAGTAGTAGTTTTTTCGTTCTTTGGTCTGTTCAAAGGCTGATATGCAGTGGGTAGAAATAAGGGAATTTGTGATTTGCGCATACTCGAAGTATACGGAACATAAATAAAACCGACCAAAACTGGACGTATAAATTTATGGGTTGACTGGACAAAATGTGAAAAAGCAGCCCTATGAGGTATTCTTGTGTATTAACAAAGGTTTAGAATTAGTTGCTAATGTTTTTAAAAGCTTTCTAGCAAGATATTTAGAGAGAAAATTCGCTAAGAGGGCGATTTTGCTTGTACCCATGCCTGACATGACAGCCTTACTGTTAAAGCTTCGGAGCTCAAACTCCCGACACAACATTGCTGTGAACTGGCTAACAACAAGACGTGTTCAATTTTGAAGTCGAGGTTTCTACTGAACAAGCAGCCCGATTTTGTAATTGAACACGTCTTGTTGTTAGCCAGTTTACAGCAATGTTGTGTCGGGAGTTTGAGCTCCGAAGCTTTAACAGTAAGGCTGTCATGTCAATGTCTGTATCAGGCATGGGTACAAGCAAAACCGCCCTCTTAGCGAATTTTCTCTCTAAATATCTTGCTAGAAAGCTTTTAAAAACATTAGCAACCAATTCTAAACCTTCTTTAATATATAAGAGTACCTGATAGAGCTGCTTTTTTCACATTTTGTCTACTGATTGCCAAATTTTATACGTCCAGTGTCGTAACTTTTCGTGACGCCATAAATATGTGCAATTCACAAATTCCCCTATATGCATCCATGATCGCCCAACTGAACAGTTATTTTGTGCCTTCATTATCCTTTACTAACAACCAACTAGTCCATCTTAGAGTATATACTCAGTTTAGCAACCACTACAAAATCGAGTCCCATAATGCAAAGCTCTATGTCGCTCAATATAACGAGTCAAAGCGTATCATTTCTTTGAACTGGCTGGGCATCAAAGTCATTGGCAAATCGCTTTCCCATGATATTGCCTGAGCAATATGCGAGTTAAACACCGAGCGGCGCCTTTGAACGCCCACGCTAAAGTGGTATATAGTTAGCTATACTGACCAGGCCCAACACTGAGTCCGGGCATGGTCTTCGCTTTGGGTGGGATAGCCAGGGGCTATCCTAGATATTGTATGAGCTTACCTATTTTTATCAATTGTACTTAAGGTGGACGCTATATTTTCCAGTGTGTATTTATCCACTAAACCACACGTGTGACATCTCTCTACAACACGCGAGCAATCACTGAGATCCTCAAACATTTTGTAGTGTCTTTGTAGGGTTAAATACTCCAGTGAGCGATTGTATTCCATTACTGCTGTTTTCACCGGTCAAGATACGGCGTCAACATCTCCACTGTCACACTAATGCTAGCTGTCACGCACTGTCAGCAAAACTGAGTTCAAGGCGGCTCGTCTAGAACAGAACTAATTAGTCGCGCCCGCCAAAATGCCGCTGTTTTCTGTCATCAAGGGTGTCTGTCATGCCCTACTGAGGTCTAGAAGCAGCCAACCAACATAGTCTATACCACCGATCAATCACTCCAAATAATAGCCAGTCCAGTATGCAAGAGTATGCCGGTATGAAGGGACTACCGTAAAGGGGGAAACTTTTGCGGTTTTGTCGCGAAAGTTCCCTCCTGCTGCGAATTCTATTGCTAGCTACCTCTGTCGGATTGGACCTGATATGTGAATTCAGAAATACGAGGTAGAATGATTAGAAGGTCCTGCAGCAGCCCAGCTTCTTTCGAGCCACGCCTACTTATAGGGATTGTGTATCACTGTTAGTCGAACTGACCCGGGTTCGAGGCTATATCACTGCAGGGCCGTAGCCAGACTTTTACCTGGGTAGGTTCTTTAGACAAAAAGGTGGACCTTTTGTACAGTTTACATCACGGAGTGGTAAAGAAGTATCTGAGAGTATGGTCCTCCCCGGGAAATTTTTTGAAAATACGTACCAAAAAAGCTAAATTTGGTGATATTTCAGACTTTCAGTCACTAAAATGATAAAATTTTGGACTTTTATACTAAAATTATGGACCTTTCTACTAAAGCTGTGGACCTTTTACTGAAGAGGGGGGCTCTTCAGAACCCCCCTTCCCTACGGGCCTGCACTGTCTGTAGTCATACCGTCCATACGTGCCCATTTATCAGTAGGAAGGGTCATGTTCCAGCATCAGTTGACCTTGCACTGGGGGAGGGGCGTCTTGGGGCCGTTTCCATTTTTTTTTCTATTCTGTGTTCTGTAGGTTCTGTTTCAGCATAGATATACTAACCCCAGGTACTGGGGTTGCCATTTATCCTTTACCCGGAAGTTTCCTACATCATATAATATTAGTGGTAACATAATCACTGGTTTAATTTATATCATGCTGATTTTAACAAGCTGAATAGTTTACTCACTTCAGTTGATTGGGAAGACGTTCTGAAGGACCTTGACATCAATAGTGCTTGGGATCACTTTTCTGGTATGTTTGATAACTACATAAAAGAATGTATTCCTATGTCAGTCCCTAAAAAAAGAACAACCTTTACATCACTCGAGAAGCTAAAGCTTTAAAGAACAAAAGAAACTGTTTGTGGAAAAGATATGCCAGATCACAATCTACTGCTGATCATGTTGCTTACACTCAAGCTCGTAATTCCTTGCGTACTTATACACACAACTTGCGTAAACAGTTTGAGAGACAGCAGATAGCTAACAATGTTAAAGAAAATCCAAAAGCATTTTGGAATTATGCAAGAAATAGAATGAAAACGCGACCAGCTTTAGGAAATATTGAAGGAATTTGATGGCAAACTTTATACCTCAGATATAGATAAATCCAATGCACTTAACAAGTTCTTTTCCAGCATTTTTACAAATGAGGACCCAAGTACAGTACCAACCTTTAACATAGACAAAAGTGATGACATCTCATTATCCAGTATTACCATAGATCCATCTATTGTGTTTGAAAAATTGGCTTCTCTTAAAACTGGTAAGGCACCTGGACCAGATGGATGGCCAGCGGAGGTTTTACAGTGTGCAGATCAGTTATGTGTCCCTCTGTCTATCCTTTTTAACAAATCCTTAGAAAGTAGTGTACTACCAGATGATTGGAAAATTGGTTATCGTCCCGTTTGTCTAACATCTACTGTCATTACAATATTTGAATCTATTATAAAGGATACTCTGTCCAATTACCTCTCTGACAATAACTTATTCTCACCTAATCAGCATGGGTTTGTTCCTACAAGATCATGTTGTACTCAACTATTACTGCTTTAAATGATTGGACCTTATCACTCAATGAACATCTCTCTACTGATGTAGTTTATTTTGATTTCTCAAAAGCATTTGACAGCGTCCCACATACTAGACTTTTATTGAAACTTCAAGCATATGGAATTAATGTTCAACTTTTGAGCTGGTTCAAAAGTTTTCTTATGGGTCGACGTCAATGTGTTAAAATTAATGATGTCTTGTCATCTTGGGTACAGGTTTCCAGCAGTGTCCCACAAGGTTCAATACTTGGTCCGTTATTGTTTACTCTATATGAACTGCCATCACTTGTCTCCAGTCAGTTACTGATGTTTGCAGATGATATAAAGCTCTATCGTACCATCCATTCTTCTGAAGACTGCCTTGTACTGCAAAATGACATAAATATCTTGCTTGACTGGTCAAAACATTGGTTATTATCTTTTAATATTTTAAAATACATGATCTTACATATTGGCAATCCTCCATACACCAGCAATTATATTATAGCAGGAATCCAGCTGGAGCTATTGGATAACATTCAAAATCTTGGCATACAAATTGACTCAAAATTAAAATTTCATATTCACACAGATATGGTAATTAAAAAGGCCTACCGGATTCTAGGTCTCATCTGTAAATCATTTGAGTGTAAAGACTCTGATGTCATGGTGAAACTATATAAAACACTTGTTCGCCCAATTGTTGAATATAACAATTTCATATGGTGACCTTCTTACACACTTGACAGTCAAAAACTTGAAACAATACAGCGTAAAGCAATCAGAATGATTCCATCTATCAGCCATTCATCATACTACAACAGATTAAGACATCTAAACATACATACCATCACAACACCGTAGATGAAGGGGTGATTTGATCTATTTTTACCAAATTCTCAAAGGCAGTTATGACATAGAAAATCATTTATTTACCCCACCCACTTCTACTGTAACAAGAGGTCACACAAGGAAATTATTCAAAAATCACACTAATTCATATACAAGATTTAATTTTTAGAGTAATCAATGACTGGATTTCATTACCCCAGTCTATTATTGATTCTCTCTCTGTCAATGATTTTAGAACACTGCTGGACAGACGCTACAGTAATTGCTTATTTGATTTTGTATAGTAATTAGAATAGCTAAGTACATAATTTGTTTATGGATGTACAGGCATAAGCCTTTATCCTTAAAATACAAATAGTACTGTCATAATCGTTGTGAGTCATGCCCATTTATCTGATTGGGAATGTGCCTAACGGCTACATTTGGGTGCCGCCAACTGCAAAAGTTTAACCGTGAATAAGTTTTCCCTTTATACCGCAAAAATTTTGCCCATTGAAACTTTCCGGTATGTGTTATGAGAGATAGGGATCAATTTTGCCGGGGAGAACTTTGTTGTTTACCATTTAAATCCCTTAGCTACCAAATGTTACGTAGATTTATTGACTAGATTTGTATGCAGACACGTCACCAAAACTTTCATCACACCTGACTTGACTCCACTATAGAACAACAAAATAGCAAACAACTTTGTGCAGAACTAGCTACTCTTAATAAGGAAGGAAAATGTTAGAATCAAGCATGGTAAGATAATTCTGAGGGAAGCAGCTACTTTCCAAAGCAACAAGTAAAGTCAGCCAGCTCCAAACAACATGTACCTGTAAAACCATGTTGATGATGTGATGAACAAAATTAATGAAATCAAGCTTGATGTTGTGTTTCAACATCTACCACTCTGTAATTATAGAATTCATTTGTACCATTATCTGTGTTATATACTTTCTGTGAGGTTTACACAGTAATTACCACAGGAAAAATTTTAGCCGGTCATTGCTATTTAGCTGGTCATTGCTATTTAAAAAAAACTTATAAAAAATGTGACACAAAGGTATAAGAAATGAAGAAAAAAACTGATCTGACCTAGGTTCGAACCAACACAACCAGGTTTGGAGTACCCACGCTCTACCACTGTACTACCGGTGCTTGCTGGCTATTCCTCTTGTTTTATCACTATTTAAATGTCACAAATATAAAATACTATAATATAGTCTAACCCATACCAGTGAAGAAGAAACCAAAGCCGAACCCGACCCTAACACTAACCTGACATTTGCCTGTTGGCATAATGATGACTTTCACTATCTGTATAAAGGTAAGTTTTTGGGTGAGTTTGAGATGAGCTAGGGTTGGCCCGGCTTTGCCGGGATGCTCTACTTCAGAAAGAATCCAATGCCGGGAAACCAAATTTATTCTAAATGATTATGTAACCAATTACAAAACACGTCTTGTCAAACTTAACATCATCCAACAAACAAAGTAACTTCTACTTCAACAGATTACCAAGAACCTACAACAGTCTACCAGTACTTGACTTAAATCAACCTTTTTCCACCATTAAATCACAGTTACTCAAGATCTTCTGGCAGCATTTCACAAACGATTTTGACTCTGACAATCCTCGCAGTCTGCACTTTCTTTTCCCTTGTAGTACCTGCTCCAAGTCTCCCCGCCCACCAAACTTCACTATATATCAAATGTAAAATGTATGTAATAACTTTAGCCAATTAACTTAAATTTGATAGTAATTTTATACATTCAATTATAAATGTAAGTTGTATGTATACTTTTTCTGGCTGTGGGCACTAGTTGCCCA
This sequence comes from Dysidea avara, assembly GCF_963678975.1. Lineage (NCBI taxonomy): Eukaryota > Metazoa > Porifera > Demospongiae > Dictyoceratida > Dysideidae > Dysidea > Dysidea avara. Next base: position 24,009,311 of record NC_089272.1, on the reverse strand, counting down.
CAGACCTTTAATGCAGGCCTTGCCTGCATTAAAAAGCAGTTTAAATAAAAATAAATAAATAATACAAGAAAACACATGCCAAGCTCTTTACAATACAGTTACATATAAAATACAAGTAAACAATCTTGTCTTCAGCAGCTGGCATGGCAAACTTCCTTTGTGTTGGTGTCAGGCAATTCAACACATGCTTAATCGTTTTTGCCTTCACCTGGCTTAGCTACTAGGCTCTGGCTAGCTTAGTTGTCTTCCTTTATCTGGTTCATCTGGTTTCCATACTCCTACAGTATTGTGTAGCTATCTCCTGCAAGTTGTGTATGCATAATTATAGTGTGTCACCCGTCACTGTGCCATTGCTACACCACTGATGAAGGGTCTAGTTGATGTTGATACTGTGCTGTATATTATTGGCTAATAATTTGATGCTGCCTATAATTTGCTGCATACAATACTGCAATAATGTATAGTTCTCCCCTGTACCAAATATAAAAACATAAACAAAAAATTGCTTCAAGCTATATATAATACATTCAATTAATCAATCAATCCACATGTGTGTGCTCAGAGCAACAATAGATACAAGTGATGTTCCAGCAAAAAGAACCCTGCATGAAAAGTAGCATAAAGTTTTTGCAGTTTATAATAGCTTACTGATTGTTTTCCGAAAATCTCAAAACAGTTGCATTAGCTGAAAGTGACTTGTAATTATAAATTATTTTGAATTTAGACAATTTAATAATTGCTATGGTGTTTCCAACACAACTAACAACCATATACTTGCCATCCATAGTTAAGTTAGTGTCTAAAAGTATTAAAAAGAATGGAAATGATTACATAGGCAACCTTCATTCTGCTATACACATATATACAAATTGCATGCTTATATCATGAACAAATTTCAACTAAATGTATCGTATATAAGTTATAGTGTAGAGTGCTGTATAGTAAAAATATTACATGTTATCTCATACTTGACCAAAGCGTATAATTACATTCAGCAGCCATGCATGAAATATATTTTGCCAAGAGTACAAACATTAATTTGGTTCCACATTGCTGGTTCCTAATAAGTTGACAATAGAGTTATAGCCAGTCAAGCACAGAACAATATAAGGAGCCCCGCCCGCATCTTTGCTAAAAGTAAGGGTCTGGTAAAATACAGATCCCATATCAGTTCTAGCACAGAAATTCCACACTAGCCAATTAATGTGTGCCAATGAAGTTCAGCCATATGTCAAACACAAGTCGCCTTGGCAACACAATGCCTTGCAGGGCAATCATCTGACATACATACACTGTCAAGCACAATTTTACCAGATTCTTACTTTTAAGGGTGGGCAGCACCAGATAATGGTGATACTAATGTTTGGAGATTTCCTTGTACATTACTAGCATATGGTCAGAACAGATATAAATAATTATTACCGAGACATAAAATTGTCAATTGCATCAATTTGTCAACTTTAGTGAACCATTTCCCTTAATTAGTTGTCATCAATCACCGTTAGCAGTCATGTTTAGAGGACATGCAATTGTATTAGCACTGTAGGGAGTGAAATATAGTATGAGGGGTTGAGACCACTATAGCAGTAGCACAAGGCAAAGCTGAGTACTATATTTCACATGTGGCATGAGTCTTTTTCAATTGGTTTAATGAAATTAGCTAGCTTAGCATTTTTTAAAACAGGATTAGAAATGAGAAAGCGATACAGTGATTTCTTCTAGCTTGATTCATGCAAGAGTATAAATACTATCCAAAGTTCAATTGGAGAATGGATGGGTACAGGCTCAGGTGTTGACAAAGGTACCAACATGTCTAGCTATTCCTCAGGTTTGAAGCAGACCTTATTGATATGTCGGTGTTTGACTGTTTGATGACTTGTACAGCATAAAGTAATACACGTGAAGAAGCAGGAAAAAGGTGTAACTATGGACAATGAAACACAGAACAGTAAATGTTTAAGTCTACAAGAAAAGAAAGCCACTGTCTGAACTGGCAAATCAAAGTAATCAACATGTATTCAAAGTAGGGCTGGGACGAAGCTTTGAATGCTTCGTGGGTTCGAAGGTTAAGTAAACTTCAAATTATAAAAGTATCCTTCGAAGCTTTGTAATGCACTCATAGTCTACAAAAGAATTACAAATAAACATCGTTATCGTTATTGCAGCTGCTTATTCCTCTTGTGTGATCAACGTTCATCTGTTCGTGATCGATCTTTGTGTGCCACGCCCACTTTTAAACCATCAAAGTTCAACTTACTACCATAGTTGCAGCCTTAGAACATCTTATAAAGTGATAGATAATGCATGGAAGGTATACTTTTAGCCATTTCTACCTGTGCATGATTGTAGTATAGCGGACACGCCCATTTGCAATCGATTGATCGTGTCATTCAGTACTGCTGCTATGCACTTTCCAAATTCTTACAAACTTATTAAATAGGTTTAGAAAGATAAAACTTAAGAAGGATGTGCATAAATACAAGAAAACCTGTAACTTGAAAGTTAACACCAAAGCTTCAAATGTTCGAACATTTCATTAGCGAATATTCGAAGGTAAATTTCAATATTCGTCCCAGCCCTAATTCAAAGATGTCATTGTGGAAAACAAAGTTTATTAAATGTACGTTCTTGTAGGGTCTGATCACTGTGTTCCACATGATTTAGTGACTTGGTATACTAGACAATGTGTTGGTGTAAAAATCTGAGTTTGCAGTCTCAGTGTACAATGGAGGAATTTGGATATGGACTGATTACAGCTACAGAAAGGCAGATGGTCCTCCAGCTGAGAATAAGCCTGAAATAAATGGTAAACAAGCAAGTCATATAAAATTAAATGTCAACTAGCATATCTGCAGGTGTATCTCCCTTGTTTCTCTACTTTTTTTTCTATGTTCCTTAAAATTCCATTTGTTTACTTTTTTGTAATGACTAATAAACCTGCTCATCCCGTATGAAAGAAAGAACAGTGCCAGAGTTAATCTTTTCATCTGAATGTGTGTCCCAGCTATCAATTACTGCCTCGAAGTGAAGTGGCCATAACACTTTACTTTCAGCTTTGTTCAGACTATTACACAGCATTGTAATGGAGAAGTGCTTCTGCAATCAATCCAGTCACCACAGAAAATATGGACAATTCCTACAAATGTAGGGAAGCCATCTTATGCTACCATGAATCAACACCTTGGGCTGTCAGCAAAAAGAAATAGGACACAAAGGAGCACAAGGTAAGTCCATGATACATGCGTTTTACATACTGTGGTATGCCAAAAGACACCTGTCAGGCTGAAGTGATGTCAAACAGTGAAAAAATCAAGCCTGTAGCCTTACGCCAGTCTGAAGGCATTAGTAAGTAAGTACGTGGAACCTCTCTTATCCGGGCGGTCTGGTAGATATCTCAGAAATGTCCATAACTAAGAATAACATGCTATTTTGCTAAATGACTAGCTTAAATTCAAGTTATTATTGCTATCAGTTGGTGCTATGCAGTTTAGTGGGCAGAGGGGGAAGTCATTACAGAACATTCATGGTCACTCCCCTGGGCTGTAAAACCCATTATCACCTAGCAACCAAGTGGTAGTTATTACTATAGTAGAATAAACAAGCCATCAAACAGGTAAACAGCAACTTTTAGGCTCCCTCCTTGTGCTTTCATCTAAACCAAACTCCATTACAAACTACTCCATTACAAGCCACATGACCAATTTGGGCTGTCCAGACAATGGCACATAAATATAACAGGGTAAGTAGAATTCAAGGAAAATGGGAACGGGATGGGAGTGGAAATGGGAACAACCCACGGAAAATACCTGATAAAGGTCATCATACAGGTTGGACAGGTTTGATTTTGCAGCACAATGTCATTGTTTGGATCCTTTTGCTAAAACGATCAAAACACTCTAATAGAGCAGTCAAGAATGTATTGTTACCTATCCCACCAAGGACCCACATAGATGGCTTGTGAATTAATGGACTATAGCTGTCATACTGTAGGTATTATAGACTAGGTAAGCAGGGGTGGATACAAGAGGGGGGGGAGGGGGGCATAGGGGGCTCTGACCCCCCTCCAAAATTTTTGCATACCAAGATCGAGATACTGTAATAGAGCAGTCACTCTAATAAAGCAGTCACAGTGTTAGAGCAGTGTGTAGTGAGCTATGTAAGGATTTTTATGTACTTTATCAGCTATAAATGCGTAGTTGGTGAGGTGGGCAGCTATTGTCAGTTGGCTGTGACCTTTTTATTTTTATTTTGGTCTCACCTTACCAAAAACCAGACAATGTAGTGCTTCAGTTCATTTTGACCCCCCCTTCTGTAAGTCTGGATCCACACCTGTAACTGAGTCATCAATATTGAAAGTTCTCTACTTCTCTGAAACCATAACATTAAACATTATTATAACTTGAAATTAATACTGAGATTCTCAAATCCCAAAAGTACTCTAGTTAACTGACAGTGCCTATTATAGGGTCACTTAAAGCTTCCAGGTAATTTAGAAGTCATATGATGGGAATATACATCAGGGGCGGAGAATAGTACTCAAAAGTGAGGGAAGGGGGCACTATTCCATTTTTGCATAACTGGAATAAAATAAACTTTTTTAAAAATTATTGCATAACTTTTAGCACAAACTCTAGCACATCAAGGCAAAGTAAGTTGGCTAATGACTACAACAGTTGTTTTACTTTAGCAACTGGGCATTGAGGGGGCACTGCCTCTCCACTACCTCCCCCCCCAACTCCCATTTCTCTATACCCCTGGTATACATACAGCACTGGTATGCTTGTCAATTCTTGACTGCTCTATTAGAATATGACTACTCTATTAGAGTGTTTCAATTGTTTTATTGAAAGGATTCAAACAACACTGCAAAGAAACATTGTGTTGCAAAATCAAACCTGTCCAACTTGCATATTGCATGATGACCTTTATCACGTGGGTCATTTCCATTTCCGCTTTCCGTTCCATTTTCCTTAAATTCTACTTACCCAATATAATATGCAATACAATACAATTATCACATCTGTCTTCCATAACCATCATTCTATCTATTGACCAAATACTTCCTGTGTTGGTTTTACTGTGATGTGGCCAGCTCTGTAATTTCACCATTAGCCTTCAACTATTGTCCTGTCCATTTTAAAATCTAGCTGGTGCCTGTCCCACCACCCCTATATGAGCACTCACGACACTAAATTCATAGTTAGCTCACTACCCTTGGTGAGTTACAATGACTTGAAAGCTTGAAATCTTATAACCAAAAATGATCAATATACTCTAATAGAAGGGTCAGCTATTATAATAGAGCAGTCTAAGAGCCTCTAAAAAAAGTGTACCTAAAAAATGAACTGTCTGAATCAAACCTGCACCTTTCAATGAAGTGTAATCTGCACCATTCTACCAAATGTTCACACACTGTTTTAGTAGCTTCTAAATAGTCCAGTCATTTTATGGTTTGACCTTAAACTAATTGCAACACAAATGGTTTCAACAGTTTCTGGCACTGAAAAATGTGCTCTATAACATATCAAAAGTCCCGGAAAATCCCATTGGGGGAAAGTACCCTTTTGCATGACCTTTTTAGCCATTTTTAGCAAAAAATGTGTATTTATTCTTCTATTTCAGCTGTACATTATCCAAACTATTTACATTTGGTATCAAATGATTGCTCTCACTATAAGCAACAAGATGATACTTGTTTGGTATCCACAGCTTAATTTGTTCTAAAGTTATCATCATTTTACTGGATAAAACTGACATTATAAGCCCCGCCCATGCACTTAATTAAATTTTAGTTTAAGCTATTTATTGCTTGTCTAATGATAGTTTTCCCATAGCAAGGGACACTTTTTATAACAGAGTGTCATAGTGAAGACTATAAGGTGCATGTGTTACCATGGAAACCAATAAATAGCATAGCTCTATATACAATTCGGTTGTTTTCATTCTCTATTGAAGATGGATCTAATTCTTTACAATTCCAAACCTGACATTGTACAAATTCAGTTAGGTACACCTGTACATACACAATGATATTCATTATAATAAAATTTATACTTCAACCATGGCTAGTATTATGGTAGTGGAAAATCTATTCTATAAAACTGTCTTACTGTATGTATACAGATGGTTTAAGATTCACTTTTATTCAGTGTTGGCATCAGTATCATCTTCATGGATTGAAGTATCTGAGTTGGTGCAGCCTGTTCCCTTGCAGTTACCACAAACAGAAGAGCATTTCACATTGTATTTCTTGCAAGTGCATCTCATGCTGCTGCAGTCAGTGTGGCAGTTACATCTAATCATTTTTTAATAGCTCATCTGGAGCAGGTGGTAAATCAGTAAGTACAGGCATCAGTTTTCCATCATAGTCTTTCCATCCCCATGCAGTTGGCTGCATTTCACTGGCAACACCTTTCCACTCTTGTATTTGGAAATATACACGGAAACTATGATATTTAGCAGCAGCTGAAGTAGGTGGCAAAGTTTGTGGAAGAACAAATGTAGTATTTGTAGCTACCTTTTCACAGAAACGCTTGTAGCGGAGAGAGTTTAATCCTTCCTTTGGAGTATAAATCCACTAGTGCTTGCTCTCCTGCAGCCATGATGTCATGTGGCGTAGAAATTGTTGTACTGAACACTTTGGCCTGCATTTGAAAGTGTTTACTGGACTTGAACTTCTTAAGGGAAGTACCTTTCCCAATGCCATATAGCTGTGATGTTGTGTCACATCCAAGTATTGCATGCAGGAAGAGAATGTTGTTGCATATTTCTAAGCCAAGTTTCTCTTTGATAGCAGTTATGTTCCACACCCTGGGTTTCATAGTGGCTTTCTTTGGCTCTGGTTTGAAAAATATGTTGTGTGATTCCAAGCAGGCATGATAGCACAACAATATAAGAAGATCGGTGTCATCACCAACTAGCACAGTGTCTGCTACTCTGGCTAATTCTACTGCTTTTTGTACAATCATCAAATCAGCATCTCCTGAAGCATGGCATACTTTACAATTTCTTTCCAAGAAGAAGCTAAGCATATTAATGAACTGCTGCTTGTTGGTGCTGTTTGATAAAAAAGTTTCCTTCTTCATGTTCATCTTCGTATCTTTGGTGAATGACACAGCCACTCCAGAACATCCTTTAGCCCTCCTCAGATGTACCATATCTTTTGTTGATGACTTCTCATAGCCATCAAAAACAACAACAGCTTCTCCATATTTCTTGGTTACATAATCTGCATATACTGTGCATATTTCTCCATAAGTACTCCCTTGAGTCCATGGTATTCGCTGTAGAAGGGAACCACCATCTAATACAAATTGAATTTCTCCAGGTACTTCAGGAGTATCTAATTCCAGTGTGTTCCAAACTGCACTAGCTAGTGCAGTCTTCTGTGGTTGTCTAAGCATTAGTGAGGTATCAAAGAGAGTTGGTGGATAACTGCAGAGTTCGTACTTGAACAAATCTTCAGTGTTACTAGTTGCTTTCGCAGCTAGGGTTAATCTCTGAAAAAGCAGTTGAGGATCAATCTGGACTGCAACACCTTCAATCTTTATAATGGATTTTTTGTCTAACGTGACTGCTTGGTGATTCTTCTTGAAAATGTACTCGGTAACTGCTGCACCTTCCATTCTATCCAAAATAGCATTACCAACATCCTGTGCTTTGTCAATGTTAACAGTGCCTTTTGCATGCAATCTAGAGTATATATTGCACAGGGTGGTGTCAGAAGTAGAAAAGGGATCCTTCCTTGGAGGGAACTGAGAAGTGTTTGGGTATCCTTCCAGTCACGAACTAGCCTAGCCTGTGTAACCTCCTTGTTCTGTTCACCTGAATCATAGGATACACCAGTGAGCTCTTGCATCTTGCTGTTCTCTTAACTTGATGGTTTGAGAAGTTTGACTTGGTTTGCAATACTTACGATGGCATTCGTGATGTACCAGCTGCCCAGGAACACAGTGTACTGTCTCATTTCTTTCCTCACTGGCCTTGTTAATGCTTGCACTTCCCTTTTCCTCTAGGGTAGCTTTAGGTAATGTACCTATGGGTTGGCTGCAAATAGCACACTCTTCTGATAGCTCCATCATTAAGAGTATCCACAAATGGTCACACTACCTCAACTGTTTTCCAAGACTATACAATAGAGTCACAGACATCAAGTCATATTGAAGAATTACAACCAAACTCTCAGGTTCTTGGTTTCTTAATAATGCACCACCATGACAATATTTTTTTGCTAGCTATTTCTTAGTACATTGTATATCAAGACACACGATAGTGTGTCGTGCGGCCCAAGAAGCCGGCGCGCCACACCGTGAGTATATTAACAGGAAGAAAGAAAACGCAATTTTCACACCTATGTAGCTCTGTGATCCCTTATCCGATTGGAACCAAATTTGCTGGAGACGTGCCGCCCAGTTAGGGTAGACTACATACCAAATTTGAAGAAAATCGCTCCAGCCATTTCCGAGATACGAGCGAACAAAATTTCGTTTTAATTTCTTCGTTTTTTTCTTCTTCTTCTTCTTCTTCTTCTTCATCTTCTTCATTTCGCACACTTCGCAAAATTCGCCATAAAACACGAATGCGTGCTCGGATTTGGCTGAAATTTGGCACACTTAAAGGGCTCATTAAGGCGGATCTCCGTACCAACTTTGGTAGGAATCCGATGAACATTCACGGAGTTATGACCGATTATTTGCGTAAAACAAGGTCGAAAGTCTGTCACGCCTACAGGGTAAACGCCTTGAAGGAATCAGTTGAAAATCGATATGTAGATGGAGCAACCATCGTAGGAGTGCCTTTTTGTGGTTTGAAACGAATCGGGATAAAGACCACGGAGATATGACACGAAACCCAACCTTTGTCAAAATTACGCGGTCGATTTTTATGAATAAGAAAACTATTAGTTTTCGTGTCTACCAGGCAAACCGCTTAGAGCAACGAGCTGAAAATCAGTATGTAGCTGGAATAATCATCATAGAAAGTCCTTGCAGTAGTACAGAAGAATCAGATTACAAATCACTGAGTTATGATTCGAAAGTCAACTAGGTGCAGCAAATGCGAGATCGAGATACTCTAATAGAACAGTCACCCTAATAAAGCATTCAGCTGCATTTATAATTTACTCAGTTATATTACATTGTAAATTATTCTGTAGGGAATTCAGCTACAAACAAGTCACCCTGTAGTCAGATCAGCTAGAAGAAGGTACCTAATAGAGAGTTCAGCTACAAATAAGCCATAATGTAGAGAGTTCAGCTCAAATAAATCACCCTGTAGAGAATTCAGCTACAATCAAATTGCCCTGTAGAGAGATCAGCTAGAAGAAGTTACCTTGTAGAGAGTTCAGTTACAAAGAAACAATCATGCAAAGAGTTTAGCTACAAACAAATCACCCAGTAAAAAGTTCCGCTATGAACAGATCACACTGTAGAGAGTTCAGTTAGAAACAAGTCATCCTGTAGAGAGATCAGCTAGAAGAAATCACCTTGTAGAGAGTTCAGTTACAAAGAAACAATCATGCAAAGAGTTTAGCTGCAAACAAATCACCCAGTAGAAAGTTCCGCTATTAACAGATCACACTGTAGAGAGTTCAGTTAGAAACAAGTCATCCTGTAGATAGATCAGCTAGAAGAAGTCACTTTGTAGAGAGTTCAGCTACAAAGAAACCACCATGTAAAAGAGTTCAGCTGCAAACAAATCACCTGTAGAGAATTCAACTACAAACAAATCACCCTATAGAAAGATCAGCTAGAAGAAGTTACCTTGTAGAGAGTTCAGCTACAAACAAATCACCCTGTAGAAAGTTCAGCTACAAACAAGTCATCCTGTAGAGAGTTCAGCTAGAAGAAGTTACGTTGTACAGAGTTCAGCTACAAAGAAACTACCATGTAGAGAGTTCAGCTGCAAATAAATCGCCCTGTAGAGAATTCAGCTACAAACAAATCACCCTGTAGAAAGATCAGCTAGAAGAAGTTACCATGTAGAGAGTTCAGCTACAAACAAATCACCCTGTAGAGAGTTCAGCTACAAAGAAACTACCATATAGAGAGTTCAGCTGCAAACAAATCGCCCTGTAGAGAATTCAGCTACAAACAAATCACCCTGTAGAAAAGTAGATCAGCTAGAAGAAGTTACCTTGTAGAGAGTTCAGCTACAAACAAATCACCATGTAGAGAGTTCAGCTAGAAGAAGTTACATTGTAGAGAGTTCAGCTACAAAGAAACTACCATGTAGAGAGTTCAGCTGCAAACAAATCGCCCTGTAGAGAATTCAGCTACAAACAAATTACCCTGTAAAAAGATCAGCTAGAAGAAGTTACCTTGTAGAGAGTTCAGCTACAAACAAATCACCCTGTAGAGAGTTCAGCTAGAAACAAGCCACCCGTAGAGAGTTCAGCTAGAATAAGTTACACTGTAGAGAGTTCGGCTACAAAGAAACTACCATGTAGAGAGTTCAGCTGCAAACAAATCGCCTGTAGAGAATTCAGCTACAAACAAATCACCCTGTAGAAAGATCAGCTAGAAGAAGTTACCTTGTAGAGAGTTCAGCTACAAACAAATCACCCTGTAGAGAGATCAGCTAGAAACAAGTCATCCTGTAGAGAGTTCAGCTAGAAGAAGTTACATTATAGAGAGTTCAGCTACAAAGAAACTACCTTGTAGAGAGTTCAGCTGCAAGCAAATCGCCCTGTAAAGAATTCAGCTACAAACAAATCACCCTGTAGAAAGATCAGCTAGAAGAAGTTACCTTGTAGAGAGTTCAGCTACAAACAAATCACCCTGTAGAGAGTTCAGCTACAAACAAGTCACCCTGTAGAGAGATAAGCTAGAAACAAGTCATCCTGTAGAGAGTTCAGCTAGAAGAAGTTACATTGTAGAGAATTCAGCTACAAAGAAACTACCATGTAGAGAGTTCAGCTGCAAACAAATCGCCCTGTAGAGAATTCAGCTACAAACAAGTCACCCTGTAGAGAGATCAGCTAGAAACAAGTCATCCTGTAGAGAGTTCAGCTAGAAGAAGTTACGTTGCACAGAGTTCAGCTACAAAGAAACTACCATGTAGAGAGTTCAGCTGCAAATAAATCGCCCTGTAGAGAATTCAGCTACAAACAAATCACCCTGTAGAAAGATCAGCTAGAAGAAGTTACCTTGTAGAGAGTTCAGCTACAAACAAATCACCCTGTAGAGAGTTCAGCTACAAAGAAACTACCATATAGAGAGTTCAGCTGCAAACAAATCGCCCTGTAGAGAATTCAGCTACAAACAAATCACCCTGTAGAAAAGTAGATCAGCTAGAAGAAGTTACCTTGTAGAGAGTTCAGCTACAAACAAATCACCATGTAGAGAGTTCAGCTAGAAGAAGTTACATTGTAGAGAGTTCAGCTACAAAGAAACTACCATGTAGAGAGTTCAGCTGCAAACAAATCGCCCTGTAGAGAATTCAGCTACAAATAAATTACCCTGTAAAAAGATCAGCTAGAAGAAGTTACCTTGTAGAGAGTTCAGCTACAAACAAATCACCCTGTAGAGAGTTCAGCTACAAAGAAACTACCATATAGAGAGTTCAGCTGTAAACACATCACCCTGTAGAGAATTCAGCTACAAACAAATTACCCTGTAGAAAGGTCAGCTAGAAGAAGTTACCTTGTAGAGAGTTCAGCTACAAAAAAATCACCCTGTAGAGAGTTCAGCTACAAACAAGTCACCCTGTAGAGAGATCAGCTAGAAACAAGTCATCCTGTAGAGAGTTCAGCTAGAAGAAGTTACATTGTAGAGAGTTCAGCTACAAAGAAACTACCATGTAGAGAATTCAGCTACAAACAAATCACCATGTAGAGAGTTCAGCTAGAAGAAGTTACATTGTAGAGAGTTCAGCTACAAAGAAACTACCATGTAGAGAATTCAGCTACAAACAAATCACCCTGTAGAAAGGTCAGCTAGAAGAAGTTACCTTGTAGAGAGTTCAGCTACAAACAAATCACCCTGTAGAGAGTTCAGCTAGAAACAAGTCACCCTGTAGAGAGATCAGCTAGAAACAAGCCACCCGTAGAGAGTTCAGCTAGAAGAAGTTACATTGTAGAGAGTTCAGCTACAAAGAAGCTACCACGTAGAGAGTTCAGCTGCAAACAAATCGCCCTATAGAGAATTCAGCTACAAACAAATCACCCTGTAGAAAGGTCAGCTAGAAGAAGTTACCTTGTAGAGAGTTCAGCTACAAACAAATCACCCTGTAGAGAGTTCAGCTACAAACAAGTCACCATGTAGAGAGTTCAGCTAGAAGAAGTTACATTGCAGAGAGTTCAGCTACAAAGAAACTACCATGTAGAGAGTTCAGCTGCAAACAAATCGCCTTGTAGAGAATTCAGCTACAAACAAATTACCCTGTAAAAAGATCAGCTAGAAGAAGTTACCTTGTAGAGAGTTCAGCTACAAACAAATCACCCTGTAGAGAGTTCAGCTAGAAACAAGTCACCCTGTAGAGAGATCAGCTAGAAACAAGCCACCCGTAGAGAGTTCAGCTAGAAGAAGTTACATTGTAGAGAGTTCAGCTACAAAGAAGCTACCACGTAGAGAGTTCAGCTGCAAACAAATCGCCCTATAGAGAATTCAGCTACAAACAAATCACCCTGTAGAAAGGTCAGCTAGAAGAAGTTACCTTGTAGAGAGTTCAGCTACAAACAAATCACCCTGTAGAGAGTTCAGCTACAAACAAGTCACCATGTAGAGAGTTCAGCTAGAAGAAGTTACATTGTAGAGAGTTCAGCTACAAAGAAACTACCATGTAGAGAGTTCAGCTGCAAACAAATTGCCTTGTAGAGAATTCAGCTACAAACAAATTACCCTGTAAAAAGATCAGCTAGAATAAGTTACCTTGTAGAGAGTTCAGCTACAAACAAATCACCCTGTAGAGAGTTCAGCTAGAAACAAGTCACCCTGTAGAGAGATCAGCTAGAAACAAGCCACCCGTAGAGAGTTCAGCTAGAAGAAGTTACATTGTAGAGAGTTCAGCTACAAAGAAGCTACCACGTAGAGAGTTCAGCTGCAAACAAATCGCCCTATAGAGAATTCAGCTACAAACAAATCACCCTGTAGAAAGGTCAGCTAGAAGAAGTTACCTTGTAGAGAGTTCAGCTACAAACAAATCACCCTGTAGAGAGTTCAGCTACAAACAAGTCACCATGTAGAGAGTTCAGCTAGAAGAAGTTACATTGTAGAGAGTTCAGCTACAAAGAAACTACCATGTAGAGAGTTCAGCTGCAAACAAATCGCCTTGTAGAGAATTCAGCTACAAACAAATTACCCTGTAAAAAGATCAGCTAGAAGAAGTTACCTTGTAGAGAGTTCAGCTACAAACAAATCACCCTGTAGAGAGTTCAGCTAGAAACAAGTCACCCTGTAGAGAGATCAACTAGAAACCAGCCACCCGTAGAGAGTTCAGCTAGAATAAGTTACACTGTAGAGAGTTCGGCTACAAAGAAACTACCATGTAGAGAGTTCAGCTGCAAACAAATTGCCCTGTAGAGAATTCAGCTACAAACAAATCACCCTGTAGAAAGATCAGCTAGAAGAAGTTACCTTGTAGAGAGTTCAGCTACAAACAAATCACCCTGGAGAGAGTTCAGCTACAAACAAATCACCCTGTAGAAAGATCAGCTAGAAGAAGTTACCTTGTAGAGAGTTCAGTTACAAACAAATCACCCTGGAGAGAGTTCAGCTACAAACAAGTCACTTTGTAGAGAGATCAGCTAGAAACAAGTCATCCTGTAGAGAGTTCAGCTAGAAGAAGTTACATTGTAGAGAGTTCAGCTACAAAGAAACTACCATATAGAGAGTTCAGCTACAAACAAGTCACTTTGTAGAGAGATCAGCTAGAAACAAGTCATCCTGTAGAAAGATCAGCTAGAAGAAGTTACCTTGTAGAGAGTTCAGCTACAAATAAATCACCTTGTAGAGAGTTAAGCTACAAACAAGTCACCCTGTAGAGAGATCAGCTAGAAACAAGCCACCCGTAGAGAGTTTAGCTAGAAGAAGTTACATTGTAGAGAGTTCAGCAGTTTAGCTGCAAACAAATCGCCCTGTAGAGAATTCAGCTACAAACAAATCACCCTGTAGAAAGATCAGCTAGAAGAAGTTACCTTGTAGAGAGTTCAGCTACAAACAAATCACCCTGGAGAGAGTTCAGCTACAAACAAGTCATCCAGTAGAGGGATCAGCTAGAAGGATCACCTTGCAGAGAGGTCAGCTACAAAGAAATCACCCTGCTTCATCTTTTCTTCTTCCTGTAGTAAAGAAAAAAATGACAGGTTAAAAAGCCCTAAAGCCGGCCATAGGCCGGCTTTGGGGTATACAAATACAAAAAGAAGTGAAATCTAATCCAAAACAGCCAAGCTGTAAAAAAAGAGTGCGGCCCTGAGAAAGGCTATGGTGAAAAAAGATGTGAAATCCAAGGTGGCGGCCAAGAAATGGCTGTGATGGTAGGTTAATGGTAAAAATTTTAATAACAACAATTCAGTGAATTTGGTGCCGCTTGGTCTTGGCACAAAATTCACTTGAATTGTCGTTGTTAAAATTTTTACCATTAACCTACCATCACAGCCATTTCTTGGCCGCCACCTTGGATTTCACATCTTTTTTCACCATAGCCTTTCTCAGGGCCGCACTCTTTTTTTACAGCTTGGCTGTTTTGGATTAGATACTACTATACCATTAAAAAGAGTGCAGAGTTTATGTGATTCATACCTGTATTCTATAACAATGATAATGTCCTCAACATCAACCAAAGTAGTACAAAAGATAGATCCTGCACAGTTTTTCTTTTTGATGCCATGCAATACTTGCAAAATATCAAATTTGTAGACAAATGGCACGCTTTGCTAAAGTCAGCTGTGATAATCTGTTAATAATCTCCTTATCTACTAGCTACAGGAACATAGGAAAAGTAAAGTTACAGACATTACTCTAGAATAAATGCAGTTAGCTCTCTAGTGTGCATATAGTAAGGTAATTGAGAAGTGTAAAGAAAGATCTTCCTCAAAAGTTAGCAAGATAATATTTCTTAACAGTCAGCTGTGTGTAATTTGCTGAACACCAACATGAACAAATTAATTTCATGTTCTTTTATAATTTTATTTACTAGAATTTTTTTGCACTTCTTTTATTTGTAGGACTAATAAATTACATTAGCTACCCTAATCAGAAATTGACTGGAGTGGGTTTAACATGACAACTATATATGTATCTGTAAACATAGTACCGTATAGCGGGTTATTTTCGAAACAGAAATTTTCGTACAAGAAGCAAAATCTGAATTTCGAAAGATTTTAATTTCGAAGAGTGCATATTTCGAAGTCCGGATGGATTTCAAATAAACGGAAATTCGTGTCACAAATTATGAAAATGCGTGAATGTTTGCCGAAAACTGTTACTGATGGAATAATCCCCATTCCTGTGCACTGGAGAGAAGACTGAGGGAGTCTCGGGTGGAGTGAACTCACTGGCACGATCACGCTCCATCATAGCTAGCTCATATCACCATAGATTCTAGAGCAGACGGCATCAATTCCCATTCTGGATCACCTGTTTTTTGGTTATTGGTACAGTTACCCATTATCATCAGCAATACTGAGATAAAACTCGAGGAATACACGAACGAATCGCCGAAAGTTGGACGGTTGCTTTCACTTGTGGGAATTTATTTTCGAAGAGAAGGGCCTCTTCAAAATATCCGAAAATAAAAACCTTTCGAAAATTACCAGCTATACGGTATATCTCAGTTTCCATGGTAACACATGCACCTTATAGTCTTCACTATGACACTCTGTTATAAAAAGTGTCCCTTGCTATGGGAAAACTATCATTAGACAAGCAATAAATAGCTTAAACTAAAATTTAATTAAGTGCATGGGCGGGGCTTATAATGTCAGTTTTATCCAGTAAAATGATGATAACTTTAGAACAAATTAAGCTGTGGATACCAAACAAGTATCATCTTGTTGCTTATAGTGAGAGCAATCATTTGATACCAAATGTAAATAGTTTGGATAATGTACAGCTGAAATAGAAGAATAAATACACATTTTTTGCTAAAAATGGCTAAAAAGGTCATGCAAAAAGGGTACTTTCCCCCAATGGGATTTTCCGGGACTTTTGATATGTTATAGAGCACATTTTTCTGTGCCAGAAACTGAAACCATTTGTGTTGCAATTAGTTTAAGGTTGACCCCTTTTTTTTCATAAAATGACTGGACTAAAAGGGTTATAAAATGTTCTGCAGTATATGATTAGAGTTATTATAGACTGCAAACCAAATATATACATGTCAGAAAACATTGCATCGGATAATATCATATCGACTCATTACAGATTTATTATATGTACATATGTGGCTTAACAATGATGCAGTGCATGGCTGTTGAAGGAGTTTTGGGTGTCGAAATACTCATCATTTGCAATCTCCAAGCATTGAAAACTCCAAAATTGTCTGAGGGGGCATGCTACAAATCCCCCTTCCCCCTAACTTGGCATGCTTATGCATGCTGCTACATTGCACATTCATTGTCAGATCTTTGTGGTCCTTGCATCCCTAACAAGTACACAATATAATTTGGGATTTTCAACTAGAGTAGGGACCATACCACATCGATAAAAAGTACTGAAACAAGCTGGAGTAGTGCACGATATTAAATCACAGTAAAACAATAAGAAGTGTTATATCCCTACTGTGCTCCATGATACCATAACGGAAATGCACAGTAGGGGTGTAACACTTCTTATTGTTTTACTGTGATTTAATATCATGCACTACTCCAGCTTGTTTCAGTACTTTTTATCGATGTGCTATGGTCCCTACTCTAGTAGAAAATTCCAATGCATCACAAAATAATTATTTTGCTTTACATACCAAAATATTTCCTTTTGGAGTCCACGTTGATAATTTCTGTCCATTCAAGAATATCTGATTATTAATCATTAGTGATCATCATGGATTTGAACATTGTAAACATCATCACTTGTAGTTGAAAGCTTGCATAATAGGTCTCCTTTAGTGTTGTGCAGTAAGGCAAAAGCAGCTAGGTAAAGATATAGCATACTAACTGATCAATTGAGTCACAAACACAGTTACAGAATAATTACTATATGGTACTCTACAATACTCATATCAATTCTTTACCACTTCTAGGTGTGATGTATTAAACTTGCTTATGTGCTTATAAGATATTTGTCTACAATATTATGTCCCGAGTAGGTTCACATGATACACTAGCTAATGTTACATTTTAATGTGGTGAATGTTCTATTAGAGTATGTTTATCTTTTTCAAGTGTTGCTACTTAACAAACAAAGCCTGCATTTGTTATGCTATAATATGCTCAATTGTATTTCTAGCAGGTGGGCCAGTTACACAGTCTTGATTATTGTGAGGCACTTGAAACATGTTTCAAATTATCTCAGTGAAGATTATGTCTGTGTATGATATACTGAAAGCTTTTCTTGATACCATATAGGCATATGGCACAAGGGGAACATGGAAAACTATGAGAACTCTAAATTTGTGACCGGATTTGCAAAAAACTGGCATAATGATATAAGCCTAAATTTTCAATATAAGCCATTGATTGCAATGGGTAAAATATTTGTGTAATTAAAAAAATTTCCGTAAAACTTTTAAATGTTTTGTTCTTTAATTGTGAAGAAAGGGTCAAATGATAAAATCTTATTCACCTACTCAAGGGGAGTTCGAAAATCCTTGCAGTAGGCTAAACGATACACGAGTTATGGGCATTTGTTTATGTCACATCGAAGCAATCGTATGCAATCGATCTTTCTTCACTGATTTTGTCTCTGTATGTAGTGAAGAAAGGTGGTAGAAGGAAAAGCTGGACTCCCCTATTAATGGTAAACATGATGGTGTATGTTGCAACTCTGTACTTCATTGTTTTCGTAAGTTACAACAATTTTTGTAAGTACCAGTAATTTATTTTCCTAATACTTGCTGTACAAATCGATCTTTCTGTTGTTGTTATAGTAGGACTGTAACCCTAGCTCCAAAAGTTGTTGGCATACGAGGCTGAAACTTGGTCAGAGAGCATATACTTGGTTAAGTAGATTATAAATATTCAAAAATAAAGATTAAAAATATGCCATTATGCCGGGTTTTCACAGATCCAGTCACATTTTAGAGATTGAGATACTCCAATAGAGCAGCCATATACTCTAGCAGCATAATAACAAACAGTGTTGCTGACTCAATCCACAACATTAATGTCAATAGAAATCTCTGGAGGTCAAAAATCATATAGTTTAATTGTATGGTGTTGTATTGCACTGTCAATACATATTTCACAATGCATATCCATAGCTATAGCTTATGCAAAGATATGTTTAGCCTTATGAGCTTTAGTATATATCTAGCTGTTGACATCCCTTTGACAAGTCACGAGTTTCATTAATTGTAGTAAGCCTTGTCCTACTATTATAACCTCAGACAAGAAACCAAACACTGCATTACAACATAAAATAATTCTGATAGATCTAGTCTACCAGAACTATTTTAACAGATTGTAGTTTAGAGTTTTAGTTTATTTCATGATTTACACAGAGCTCTACTTGCAACTATTCCCAAACTGCAGTTCAGTGCAACAGATACAACTGGAGTATGATGACCAGTTAGTACCGCTATTGGTTCAGTAGTATCTAATATAATGGAAAGTATGTAATTCATGTACATACACACAGCAGGCTACATATTAATACTTTTTGAGGAGTAAATGCAGTGTTGAGGAATGCTACAAGATTTAATTTTGCTGTACATAGCATTGGACAGATGAACAATGAATAAGTATACTGAAATGTGTTTATAAGTGGAGAAAAGGTTACTGTAGTTCTAGGCACTTTTACAAAACAGGTGGAGTTAACATGCTAGTAGGCAGCAAATTAAGAAATGTTATAAACGTGGACTGAAGAGGACTGCCAAACTATAGACTTTCCTAACAGTACAAAACCAATAATCAATATCTGTATGAATTTACTAAATAGAAACAGATAAACAGACAATGCACAAATAATCACACAATAATTTACTTTTCATAGACTCTGACATTGAACTAATAATTCGGCATTTTTGTCCACTCCATTTCCACAACATTACAGTGCAGTCACATGATCCACTTGCAATCAGACCATCTTCATTATTGGAACATAATCCTCTGTCTGGATTATAATCCAAACATAAAATTGTATTGTGGTGTCCAAATACACCCTGAATTAGTTGATCTGTTTGCAAAAATATATAATCTAATGTGGAAAACTGTCAATGTACACATTGTGAGAGAGCAATTATAAACATGTCAATACAGTATGCCAAAAGCTATGAGTTGAAATTTCACCATGAATGCAATATAACCATAGTGTATAAGACTTTAGACCATAGTAAGCTAGCTACTGATATAACCATAATTTTGAGTAGCTATTTTCATGGCAGTATCTATAATATAAGCACACAACCATGGATGGTGGTAGGGGTGGTCTGGTATATCAACAGAAAGTGGCCGAGCCGGTCATTTGGAGTCTCCAGCCTTAATACCACCATGCAGTGCCACTCAAAGTAAAAGAAATGAATGCAGTAAACATCTGGGAAACTGTCCAAAGGTGCCAGTTACTCTAGCCTCACGTTCCATCTGGCCAGTGGCATTCCAAGGTGCAAGTGGCTGGCACATGTCTCCAGAAATCCAGTTGTGAAAAACAGTCCGAGTAAATCAGCGGCATGGCTATGGTATTGGTGTGACTATCTATTGATGGTGAAAGTCAACTTCAGTGTTGTGTACAAAAATTGATTTTCAAAAATTTTGTCACATTAATTATGGTAATAAATTAACTCACTGATACCCCAAAGATATACACCAGATTACTCTAATAGAGCAGTCATCAATACGAGGGGTACAATAAGGTGTACAACGGTGTAAGACCATAACAGACAGTATCCATGGAAAGAGAAATTTTACACAGTGTATGATTTTGAGACCTCGGTAAGCTTTAGAGTATACATTAATAATAATAGAGCAAATACTGTAATACAACAGTCAAGCTGATCTATACTTTTTAAATGTGTTCATTTCAACACAGTAAACAGAGCAATCAACCAACTATCTTAAGAACAAGGGACGAAATATTGGAGCATTCCTCACAGAGCATAAATGGCTCAAGCCTGTGCCCAAAAGTTTCTTCATACATAAAATATAATACACACAAACCAATATAACTGAGTGAAGAAAGCACGTCATATTCCTTACAGCTTGTATGTGGGGCACTTTAAGTGGGACAACTTTATACAAAGGAAGGGAATTGGAAAAAATCCATGTACTCACCAAAATCTCTATCAGGTATTGCATACATTACAGGTACATAGTGAATCACATTAAAGAGGTATTCTGAAATACAGAGGTATTTACTAAAATAAATAATAAATACAAAACCTTCTCAGTACAAATATCACAGTACCTGTTTCGGTGTTATAAATCTGAAAGCTGTTCTTAGACACACCACATGTGAACAAAAATTGGTTGTCTAGTGTAGCAGTGCAAAACAACTTTGTATCACTAGCTTCAGTAAACAAAATTCCCCGTTGCTTCAAGCCTAAAAGAGAAAAGTAAACACAAACTTAACAACTGAATTGGTGAACTACAGATAACATTAACATACAGGAAACATCACTAGTACTTACTGTTTATGACATTCACTTCAAGCAAACATGTTGGCTGCCGCTTCACTGTAAATTAGTAATAAACACAACACAAAGAAATGGTTAAGCAATTATTGTACCTTCAGTAACATTCCAGTTAGCTGCACAGTATACGTAACTTGCTGACAGAGACAAAATAGTTCTTGGATATGAATACATCTCCTCAGGATGTAACATAATAATGGCTACATCAGGACTGACTTCAAGCTTGCTCAAAAGAACTAGTAGCTGGAAGACACTGTGAAATAATCTGGAAAGGAAATAATCATAATATTAAATGTTGTTGGAATTTATTAGAAAAAACAACAACACAAAGTTGAATGCATCATTATTGACAAGCATCTACTGAATGGAAACGCAATTATACATTTGCTACAGCTACGTGAAGTATTTTTGGCTCCATACAGAACATAGTGTACCTTTACTGGTGGATTTCTAAGTGGGTGTGGATTTTTCAGCAGTTGATTTGGCATTTGACCAAAACTCTTTATCTGTTCCTCAAGTAACTAAAAAGCACATACAAAGTCACAATGCATTAAATAATTACACAGCTAACACGTAGTCCATGTCTTGATAAAATAAGTGTACTAAAGTTTATTTTATAGGAATGGAAACTGGATCATTCTTAATTAAGTACCGTATAGTAGGATTTTCAATATTTTTTTTTTTTTTGCGGATTGCCACCATCCAAAACTTTGAGGTGAAAATTTTTTGCATCTTTAGGGTTGTATACAATCACTGGGCTGGACTACTGGATTCAAGTATTTTCCCTTTTTAAACCAAATATTAGGGCACAACTGACAGATTCTTGTGAGAAAATCTTGATATTTCCTGTACAAGGCATACATAAAATCTCTCAGAATTATGCTTACTGAATAAACACTATGGGTAGCTATGAGATTTCTGTGAAAGTTTCACACCTCTGTGCATAGCTGAGAAATTTTTTTGTGAGATATTTTAACACCTTCAGCACAAACATCTTAAAATCTCTCACAATAAAATCTCTCAGAGTTACATTCATTGAGTAAATGCTACATGCACAGGTTTAACATGGCCCTGAGAGATTCTGAGAGATTTCTGAGAGAAAAGAATTTTCTATATATTACTCCTCTCAGCAGTATGTCTAATTCAAACTGGGAAGGAAGGCATCAGTTGGTTGAAAGTTGCAGATGGCTTGCAAAGAACATAGCTCATGTGGCATCTTGAGAAGTGACGATCACCGTGGAACTAAAGCTTCTCTACAGGTTCTTAAGCATGTTACTTTTAGTGACACTGTTTCTGTGAAGTTTTACGATTCTCCATATATTGATCGTCAATTTTGCTTACAAATGGATATAAATGTGACAGGTAGAAAGCATTGTGAAGGATTGCAAGGACCACTGAACAAGACAGAAAAGCTAATAGCTTCAAGCTTTCATGATCATTGGTGCTTTGATAGCAACAAAGGAGTGGCTGATTCAACAGATATTCTTCGTTGGTTTAATGAAATGCTGACTAGAACAGGACACACTAAATGGAAAAAGAACAGCAGACAATGGGCCTATGTGCAGTGGAAGTTCAGCATTCCCAACACTGAAGCTAAAGTTTGGATGCTAAAAAAACTTGCAGAATAATTATTTTATGTACTAAACTTTAAACTTTACAAATTTAACTACACTATCGCACTGTAAAATTTATGTACGTTGCTATGCACAGAAATGCATTTTGTTGTTGATATGTACACACTGTACATGTTTACAATTACAATAATATTGGAAATACAGTTATCTGGGGCTTTTTCTAAAATTAGACTCGAAAGATGTAGGACAAAAATGCTATTAGGTTAATTATTTTTTAATTTGTACATAAATACGTAACTTATAACTATCAGTATTTGGTGACCACAGTTTTGTTGATAGTACAGTGGAACCTCCCTTAATGGTCACCTGAGTTAGGCAGCCACCTCTCTATAAAGGCCAAATATTTCTGGCCCGAAGGTGACCGCTTTAGACAGGTTTCACTGTATACAACAACTCCACTCGGGTTACTCGCGTAGAGTTGGGCTAATGGGTGTGACATGTATAGGGTCTTTCATACACAAAAATTACTACGCTTTTCTGTCTGTTCAGGCAGCATTAAAACTCTATAAAATCCATATTTGGGCCATATGATTTGTAGCCACTAGTCTACCCCTATGTAAGTACAAGATATACTTTTTGCCTCTAGCTATATTAGTCTCTCTCCCATACCCAAAATATCTTGAAAATGCTATCTATAATAAACTGGCTACATTGCTTGTACAGATATGTAGATTGAAAATGCATCTGTTGTGATTACATAGTTCGAACTCATGGTGAGTTATTAGAATAATAATACCTTATCATTTTTATATGCATAAAAATAACCCCTTTAGCTCAAATCTATGTAAATACAGTACAATCAACGAAACCAAATACCACTCATGGTGTAGGTAAGGACTACTGCAAAACCTGTTCTTCAAAAAAAAGAAAGCGAATACCACACTCTTTTCAATATAGTCTTTATTTCCCTTGTATCACAGTCAGGTACCAGTACTTTTCATACTTTCTTTAAACTTGCATCATCAAGAGTTTCCAAGTTAATACATCCAGGGTAAGTTAAATAATAAATAGATTCTGTGCTTCCACAGCAGCTCTTCCTACAACAGACACATGAATCATTGTTAAGATCATAGTGAAGTGCCCCACAAGCATGGAGAATTTGTTACTTTAACGAAGACTCACTATATGACTGATAATAGTTAATTTGTCTATCATTTAATTGTATTGCTTTGTATTTGTCATGTCTTGTATGTTTTTCAGTTTTGTACTTGTGTATTTGTATGTGTCTCAGTGTACTCTGACGTAGAAGGACGGCTATAGTCAAATGGCTACAGGCTAAATGATGCATCACACAACCATATAACTACCAGTTTATGCTACAGCAACAAAGTCATGATCAACCATGGCATGTGCCTTTTGGAGTTCCGACAAAATTTGCTCCTAGCACTACTCCTTTACCTTTCTTCTTGTGCTTGTCTTAGGAAACCATTAATCTTTAATATGACAGTTTTCTTACACTCAAAATTTAATTAAAATGTTATGCTACTTCAGTTATAACAATACAGAAAACGTTGACTATGCTCCAATGATCTATCATGTGAGATACCTCCACCAGAGGGTCACTTGAGATTAGCAGTCACCCTAATACAACAACTACAGCCATATAATAGAACATTAGACATGCATAATATATCACTCATCCAGTCTTAATGTATTTTTGACATTACTTTAGCAAAAGTTATTCAGCATCACTGATCTTTATAGTGCGATTGCTGCAGCCCCAATGGCAAGCCCACAATTATGCTAATATTAAAACGCTCAATTATTTGAGTGCCATGTAATAATGTGTCCCGCTGAGTGAAAACCGGCCGTTTTTGACCTGTACATCACTGGATTTGACTGTTTATGGAGAAAATCTTGTTGCAAAGCAAAGGATACGTGAGTTATGGGCACGATGCAGTAAAAATGACGTTCACCATCATCGTTTTGTAGTTGGAATGGCCTTCTTCTTTGTCAACATGGAGGAGCACAGGGAAAGCACTATAACTTGATTGATTTACCAGTTTATGGTGCACAGATTGAGACAATTAAGTCCCATCTTCATAGCTTGTTTTAATTGTGAGTTATGATCAATTATCTAAGCCCCTGTAATTTAATGAGGTTACATAGCATATTTAAACCAAGTTAATGGAGGAGCAATGAAAGGTGCATTGGGTATTAATTAGAGTGTCAAGTGAGCATCAATCAGAGTTCACACATGTGCAACAGTCAACACGTGCATTGGGTGTTTTAAGAGTAGTGGGAGCGTTCAAGCGAGATCACGATTTCCCTGAGAGACATGCCTAGGACGAAGAAAGGAAGTGAAAAAAGATCCCTAATCCGAATACCACGACGACGGCTGAAGAGCAACTCTCTACTACCGGATCGGGCCGAAGAAGAAAGAACTGTCCTACTGGGGCTGGAAAAGAATCTTCTGGAACCACTAAATCAACTAAAAGGAAGAGTACAACGGCCGATCTGCCACGTCAGAAACATCAGCGTGTGGCTACTATCCGTGAACCAGAGAGCAACTCCTCAACCAGTGAAGATGATGAAGAATTCGATGACAATCCATTAACCAAGGCCAATATTCCAAAAATTGTTGAAGCAGTCATTAGTAACTGGAAAGTGAG
This sequence comes from Dysidea avara, assembly GCF_963678975.1. Taxonomy (NCBI): domain Eukaryota; kingdom Metazoa; phylum Porifera; class Demospongiae; order Dictyoceratida; family Dysideidae; genus Dysidea; species Dysidea avara. The sequence continues at coordinate 23,984,344 of NC_089272.1, read as the reverse complement.
GACATTCAGGAGAAGAGCCAAGATAATCCCCACCTAGGTGAGTAGCTTGCCTATCTGTTCGAATCGTGTGGCATCAGGCGTGACGGCGTGGCACTGTGCGTGATAATTGGCATAATGCAAAGTCAGCTGGCGTGACGACGTGGCACTGTGCGTGATAATTAGCGTAATGCAAAGTAAGCTTCTTGCGGTTACGCCGTATGTCACATCTCACTTCGTTATGCGATTTGAACACTTACAAGTATAATGTGTTTGTGTTGATGGTAATTATGGTAGGGATATTTGTAGCAGTGTTGTGGGCATTAGGTAGACAATTAGGTAACCATGAAGCCATACACCGAGACTACCTTGCCCAACTGTCTAGCCAAGAGATAATTAACAAAAATATATATATAAATGGACATACCATTGAGCCCCATTCTTTCTGCACTTTACTACTATAATGGTGTTACCTCTCTCCTGCACCTTCCTAGATCAGGAGCATGTCAACGTACTTTCATCAAAATGGAAGAAGGCCCCTCGTCCTACCAACCAGCTGTCTGCACCTCTAATAGCAAGTTCAACTATACCACCCGTCCCATCAAACCTGGTTGAAAAGATTGAAGCTGGCAAATTCATAGAGATAGGAGACCTTGTACCAAGCCACTTGGGTTTTGAGGAGACAGCAGGATCCAAGCCAAAACAAAGATCAATTACCAACATATCCAAATGGCTACAAGCATTCACCATTTATGTGTCAGTCATTTCTAAGAAGCATGTTCCGGACTTGATGGGTTACCAGATCCTAATGCTGGAAGCCAGCAATGAATACCAGAATAATCGCTGGCTGGCATATGATCGACGATTCCGACAGCTCGCCGCCTCCCAACCAAGCTGCAAGTGGTCTACCACAGATTCAACACTTCGGAGCCTAGCTTTTACAGGCCAGCATTGCTTTAGTTTATTTCACCAATGCATAGACTGTGAATTTGCCCCAAGTTCAACCTCCAGCTCACGTGACCAAACGCATTAAGCTCCAGGCTACTGACAATTCATTTGCCGTCAATGGAATGAACAACACGCTCAGGGATGCACTTTCCCAAACTGCCGTTATGAACATGTGTGTTATTACTGTTCCTTTAATTCGGCTGTGAAGGACATCCATCATAAGGCTTTGTTCTGTCCTAACCCTCCTGCCCAGCAGTCGACTACAAACCAACAGCCTAGACCACTGTTTCAATGATGTAGACTGCGGTCAAAAAACTTTTAGCGTGCCACTATTTTATTTAACTACTAGTATGTGTACTCATATTGTACAATATACAATCAATTTTTTTTGCTGTGCTGTTCAATAACATGTAATTGCTATGAGGTATCTACCTTAATATTCATATACATAATTATTTATAATTCCAAATGGTCTCCTAGAGCCAATCCATCGAAGGGATACAAAATCAGAACCACAGTGTGCGAAATAACCTCAGGACACCAGACAATTACATCAGTTGTCAGGCCATAATTGAATTTGTTCGGAAATAGTGTCCTTTCAAAGTGTAGCAGAGTTTATTGGGCTAGGAGGGAGGCCAGACATGATGGTATTGACATGTAATTAAGTTATTTGTCTGTGGTGACCACAAAGGTATTCCCAAGATGTACTCTGAGGTTATCTGCTGTGCCAGCCTACTTGTCTCAGACCTGTACTGCAGTAGTAAAATGTATTTATAAACTGATTTCCAGTAGTACTTTTACTTGTGGTTTTCATCATCACTTGTACAAGTTTATATTTTAAGCTAGAATGGACAAGACATCAGTGCATCTCTTATGTTCATACACTGTATTAGGGTAAAGCCAGTACAAATGTATTCTAAACAATGGTAGCATAAGCAAAGTTTAACCACATATAGCTATGTAGAAGACCTTGACAGAAGTCCTTATGACTCCTTTCCTTGTAATAGAATTGATTCCATAGAAGCTCTTTTATGTGACCAGTAGTTACCCTTTAAAATACTGTAGTATCAGTGTGAGTGGTTGAGTAGTAATCAGCTCTACAGTACATGGGTGGCCCCAGAAGCAAACATATCTACTGTAACTTGGTAAAGACACAGGAAAGGAGAAACAACAAAAGTTAAAAGGTACGGTCAAATTGTTTGATGTCCACTCAACTTTCACAATGTCCGGACAGTATGTCAGGACATGTTTGAAAAGTTATTTCGCATACTGGAACCATACCCTCAGTGGCTACAGCAATGGCAGAATCACCTTACTCCTGTCCCACTTTTCAATCAAATCCTGTAGAAGCTAGCTACATTAACACTCCACTCATCTCAACTGCTTGGCTATATCACTTAAGGCATCACCCACATCAAAACCTAGTCCAGTATTTCCTGCAGAGTATCTCCCTTGGCTTTAGAGTGGGTTCTAATGGGAGTGGTACACAATCAGCACAAAGGAACCTTCAAATCATCCTACAGTTGTGGATGACTATCTTCATAATGAACTATTACCAGGCAGGATGTTGGGCCCATACCCACTGTCAATATGTCCGGGTGTTCACATAAAAAGATTCGGGGTCATCCTGAAGAACCATCAGCAGGATAAGTGGCTGCTCATTACAGACCTTCCTACCCAGCAGGTAGTAGTGTGAATGATGGCATACCTTCACAGCTGTGCAGCCTGACCTATGTAACCATAGATGATGCCATATTAAACATACTTAAGTCAGGAAAAAATACAATGTTGGCAAAAATTGATATCAAGAGTGCCTTTCGCTTACTACCTGAACACCCAGCAGACTGACATTTACTAGGGGTGAGATAGAGAGGCAGTATATATATATTGATCATTGTATCCCTTTTGGTCTTTATTCAACACCAAAATTATTCAATGTTCTCGCTAACCTTTTAGCCTGGATCATGGAAAATGCAGGTGTTTCTTATCTTGGCGTCCCCTTAGCACCCAATAAACTAGAAGGTCCTTCAACATCCTTGTCATTCCTGGGAATCATATTAGACACTGAAAGAATGGAAATTATGCTACCAAAAGATAAACTCACTAGAATACAGCAACTGTTGATGACATGGCTCCTCAGGAAGAAAGCTAGAAAGAGGCAGATTTTATCGCTAGTAGGCACTCTCCAACATGCCACAAACGTTGTGCGTCACGGCAGAGCATTTGTCTCAAGAATGTATTCAACGGCAGCTAAGCTCCACGAGATGCACTTCATCACTAGGCTAAACACATCATTCAGGTCTGATTTGTTGTGGTGGCATACATTTCTCCAATCGTGGAACGGTCTCGGTATTCTTAGACACCCAACTGTCTCATATCTGGATTTCTGTGCCCAAACAGATGCCTCAGGAGCATGGGGTTGTGCAGCGGTGTTGGACCTCCAATGGTTGCAGTGGCAATGGCCCCCAGAATGGTACAAAATAGGGATAATGGCAAAGGAGCTTGTGCCAATCATTTTCACTTGCATTGTATGGGGGCCTTATCTGTCCAAACACCACATTAACTTCCATTGTGACAACGCTAATTTAGTCATTGCCATTAATAAAGGCTCAAGTAAGGATAAGTTTGTAATGCATCTGCTCCGCTGCCTATCATTTTTCGTTGTTCACTTCGACATTTACATTACTGCTACTCACCTACCGGGAGTGATCAATGTGACTGCTGATCACCTTTCTCGTGGTTGGTTGGATCAGGCCTTCCAAGTTACTCCCACCTTGTCATATCAACCTACAGTGATACCCCACACAGCCTTCCAGTTAATCTTTCCTTGCAGGCTTGACTGGATCTCCCCCCCACTTCCTTCGACTTTTTCACAAGACTTTATCATTCATTTATAGGCAATCATTTTGATTGTAATTGTATATGCTGTTAACACCATTAATGTATTCATGTACTACTGTTAATACTGTTATCATGGCTGTCATGTTTACACCAAAAAAAATTTTTTTTACTGATTTCTTATACCCACAGAGCTCTTGTCAGCCACACTATTCCAACAGAGTGCAGCAGCACAAACCTACTTCAACTTAGGAATATCAGCAGCAACAAAGAAAGCCTACACAGCTGGCCTCCACAAGTACATCACCTTTTGCTCTGATGCTAGCTTACAGGCATTCTTATGCTACTATACAAGTGTACCTCTCTGCTGTGAGGTACAGTTACACTACACAAATGGAGAATCATTGCCCCCAACAACACCAAGATCACACTACATTTTGAAAGGCATACGTATATCATGTGCAATTACCCATGAACCAAGGGAACGGCTGCTTATTACTTTTCCAAGTATGGTGCATCTTCATGTAGTGTTTTCAAAACACACCAGCAACTACAGAGATGTGATGATCTGGGCCGCCTGCTGCCTTGCCTATTTTGGACTTCTTAGAGTCAGTGAATTTACCACATCGTCACCGGACCACTTTGACCCTTTAACCGATTTGCTTTTATCAGATGTAGCTTTAGACAATAGAGCTTCTCCAACACTTGTACAGATCACACTTAAACAGTCAAAAGGAGACCAGTTTAGGAAAGGGACACAAATATGTTTAGGCAAGATGACCCATGCCATCCGTCCAGTCCAGGCCTTGGTGCAGTACCTAGTCAGGCGAGGCAGCACCCCAGGACCACTATTTGTGTGGCCTAACAACAAGGCATTGACAAGAGCGTAATTTAGCTCAGCCCTCAACAAAGCCTTAAAAGAGCTGCACATGGACCCCCACCAGTTAATACACAAAGATCAGAATTGGTGCTGCTACATCAGCCAAACGGGCCAGTGTGAGTGACTCACACTTAAAAGCCCTGGGCAGGTGGAGAAGTGATGCCTACTTATGCTATGTTCGACTGTCACCACAAGATTTAACAGGATTGTCGAAGTCTCTTGCATATACACCATCTTCGAAACAAAACAGCTAGGCGTGTCTTGCTTACCGCGAACACTTAATATTATCTAACTTACCACGTATCCATAATATATGCTAGGTTAGTTATAATAACTATACCACAGTTCAGACATGTTGTATGTATAGGCATAGCTAGATGAGTTATAGCTCTACTTACATAATGTGTATATGTGTGTAGTTACAAGGGATGATGGTGTGTCTTACATGTAGAGTTGTAAATTCAGGCAAATAATCTAAAGAAATAGTTTTCTCATACTTTATCTATATATTTAGGTCTACGCTTGAGTGGAAAGCCATGTGGCATGCCTTTCTATGGCCTGGTACACCCAAGCTACATCAGTTAGTGTATTCACCCTTAGCCATTTAAAAATACCCCCTCCAAGCCAATTGATATGTACACAGAACATCTTCTCCAGAGTTATATCCCAGCCTTAAAACTGATTAGGTTCCCACAGCAGACAGAGTCCTTGTACAACTACCAAACACACCACCATCAATTGACAGTGGTTATCTAATAATCAGTGTCAAGTATGTTGGGAGGTGAGCAAACTACATTAATTTCACGTATTGTTGTCAACAAAATTAATCGAGTTTATCACTGTTTCAACTGTCAAGCGCTATAACTCTAAGAGCATTCATAATAAAACTTTGGCTGTCCACTTTTTTGTTACTATAGATTACAGAGATGCAATAAAATGGAATTCGAGGAATGTCGAAAACGGCCGGTTTTTGCTCAGCAAGTCACAATCATTAGTTAAGTGGGAAAATCTTTTACTTTGGCACTGAACTAAACATAATATGTACATACAGTACAGTATATATGTTACCATTTTGTTTATAGCCAAACACAAGATCAATCCAGTGATGCAAGTTAACTGAAACATTATCCGACTCTAATGCCTGAAAATAAATCACCAAAAATAGCAAACAGATTTCCAAGCACACACACCTCCTTGTGTATTCTAATGAATTCTCCTGGTGAATTTGCCCAAGAAGGAAGCTTTACATTTCCAATTGCTTCTCCAAAATGATTGACACCTAATTCAAACTAAAATACACAAACACAGCTGGTAATGTTCAGTGAGCAGCAATTAAAATATTATGAAGATTACGGAGGGGAAATGCACATAACCATCCGTCTGTGTATCCAAAATACAGACTACTAGAAAGTTCACATGTAAAAATGGATAAAATAATGTTTAAAATACCTTTAAACCTAGTTAATGTTGAGAACGACAGCAGCACCAGACAATCCACCATAGAGTGTGACAGCAAATGGAATTGACGGGCACTAATTAGAATAGTTATGCACTAATAGGAATAGTGACTTTGCGCATGCGCACTAACACGTGATCGAGAAGTAGAAGCTGACGCTAACGCTTGACAACAAAAACATCATGCCGACGAGATCACAGTCAAAAACGACGCCAGCACAGAAGAATACCCAGAACACGGAGACGACTTCGACGGGATCACAGTCGAAAAAGACGCCACCACAGAAGACACCAGCACAGAAGAGGAGCCGGAATACGGAGACCACTTCGACTAGCAAAAAGACAATTCCGCAGAAGATGCCCCCAGCTGGAAACAAGAGTACTGCTACCGGTACGAAGAGGAAGCGTACAAATAGCGGCAGCAACCCAAGTCAGAAGAGAACAAAGACGGGGAGTTCTTCGGAAGTACGCCCTTTGACAACAGCTGACATTCCGAGGATAGTTGCAGCAGTCACGGACGCCCACTGGCGCGAGGTACCGGATGTAAGGAAAGGCCGTCGATGCACACGTAGGGATGGTAACAGCTCTAGAAGAGTGTCTTCGACAGCACGCCATCAGAGCCAAGACGAGTCGCCCAGCAGTGAATCCCAGTCCAGTTCAGAGGAGGAAGACGCAGAGCACGAAGACTTTGGTAAGTAGTTGCACAACATACTGTACAGTCCTTTAGTATACAGTGTACCCTATATAATGACAACCTATATAACGTTCTATATAAAGCACACTAGTAATGTTTTGTGTGGTCTCGTGGTAGCTCTATATAAAGCACACCATATACAGTGGCTAACTATGTAAATGCATTAACAAACTTCACGGCAAGCTGCAGCACCAATACCTATATTGCACATTATGCTCCCTCGATAAACTGTCTGCATGCAGCCTGCTTTCTCCTATCTCCTTAGCCTTTGATGAGCTTCCTGATGGCGAACAGATACCTCATGTTCAGGAGTTAGAGGATGACCTTATTAGCATTGACAGCTCCAGCTCAGGGTCTGTCTACTCATCCAAGAAGCTGCACCCACCAGTACTGATCAGCAACGGCATCCCCCCCGTCCCCCTCAAAGTTGTGAAGTGGGTGGAAGAAGGCCTATTTGTGGAGATGGCAGAGCTTCATCCCAATTACCTGGAGTCAGTGGACTTCAACTCAGGTGATCAGCCCACAGGATCACACAGGCGACCCCCGGAAGTCTTCGACATTGTGGATTGGATCCAGTGCTTCGGCATATACATGGCCATAATATCCCGCTGTAAACCAAAACGCATCGCTGACTTGATCGGCTATCAAACCATTATAATTGGGGCTTCTCAGCTCTGCCATGAGAGACAATGGATCCTGTATGACTGCCGCTTTTGCCTCAAAGCATCTGCTTCCCGCACCAAACAGTGGTCTGTAATTGACATCACCATCTGGAACACAGCATTCCCAGACAGGGCAATCAGAAGGCACCAGGCTCAGGGCCCCAACATTCACCCACCTCCCCTCAATTACTCTCAGCGACCACTTCGCCAAAACCAGCCCCCTCCCAAGAAAATGGCAATCTGCTTAGATTGGAATGATAGCCCCAATGGGTGCACTCGGACAACTTGCCGTTATGAACACATGTGTTACAGATGTGTTCACAGCCCCAAGGAGCAAGATAGGCAGCATAAGGCATCCCAATGCCCAGCTACCCAACGTGTAAACAAGCAAGCTGAAAGACGACCCCTGATGCCGTAAAGTACTCAACTTACTAATGACTGTGTTTCATTTTTTTTTTTTTTTTTTTTTTTTTTTTTTGTTTTTTTTTTGTTTGTCTGTTTTTTTCTGGAACTACTCTGCTTACTCGCACAGCACACCACTTTAGGTAGCTATTGTGTTTGTTTCATGGTTTCTTATTAAATTTGAGTATCCACCTAAATATGAAAAAAGCATGAGTGTTGCTGCATCGGCATGAGAATGTTAGATATCCAGATTCAATTAGCACAAGCATGCACACATACAATTAGTAGCTACATACACATACATATATATATATACGTATGTATCGCCACTAGTGGATTTCTTCATCACTGGACTAACTGAGGGGTTTCGTATCGGTTTTACAGATCAATCAACACCACTGAAGTCAGCTAAACGGAATTTAAGCTGTGCACTCCAGCACCCAGACGTAGTGCAGACTTATCTGACTGAGGAAATGGCACTCGGACGTGTAGCTGGCCCTTTTCCAAAATCCGTAGTCCCACAGGCACACGTCAGTCGGTTTGGGGTCATCCCTAAGAACCACCAGCCTAACAAGTGGAGACTGATAGTCGACCTCTCTCATCCTATCGAGGGAAGTGTTAATGTAGGAATCCCCAAGACGTTGTGTTCCCTGAAGTACATTACGGTAGACTCGGCAATTGAACATATCAAGCAGATTGGCCAGGGCACACTGCTGGCAAAAGTAGACATCAAGAGTGCCTTTCGCTTTCTACCGGTTCACCCAGCAGACCGCCATCTCTTAGCTATGAGATGGGATCAGCACATATTTATTGACACCTGCCTACCCTTTGGACTCAGGTCCGCCCCCAAGTTATTCAATGTTCTGGCGGATCTACTGTCATGGATACTTGAACAACAGCAGGTCACACCAGTACTCCACTACTTGGATGATTTCCTGACGATGGGCCCCCCGCAGTCCCCCACATGCTCTAATCACCTATCTGAGATCAAGGATATATGCTCTACGCTGGGAATTCCCCTGGCTTTAGAGAAGGTTGAGGGACCCTCAGATTGCTTGACCTTCTTAGGGATTACACTAGACTCCCAAAGCATGCAGGCACGCTTGCCCGATGATAAGTTACAACGAATCCGCCTCCAAGTTGCTTCCTGGTTAACTCGAAAGAAAGCCACTAAAAGAGAGATACTTTCACTGGTGGGCCTTCTACAGCATGCTATAAGGTAGTATCCCCAGGGAGGACATTCTTATCCAGAATGTACCGCACAGCAGCTCGCCTCAAGCATCTGTCTTATTATACTCGCCTTAACACAGCCTTCCAGTCTGATTTAAGATGGTGGCACCTCTTTGCCTCTTCTTGGAATGGTCGCAGCTTCTTCAATTGTTCTCTCCCTGACCACGAGATACTCACCGATGCATCGGGAACCTGGGGCTGCGGTGCAGTCTTTGGGACTCAGTGGATGCAATTGGCGTGGTGCAATGAGTGGTCACGAAGGGACATCATGACCAAGGAACTTGTCCCAATAGTTTTAAGCTGTGCTGTATGGGGGGCCTTTACTATCTGGCTACAGAGTAGAATTCAAGTGCGATAACAGGAGTGTCGTTGATTCTATTAACAAAGGTTCTTCCAAGGAACCAGTTACCATGCATTTGTGCGATGTCTCTGGTTCTTCTCTGCTCATTTCGACATCAGAGTAGTTGCTTCCCATATCCCTGGAGCAGTAAACATTGCCGCGGACCAGCTCTAAAGAAATAAAGCAATGGAATTTCTTCAGGCAAATCCTCATGTCTCCAGAATCCCTGTGACGATGCCAACACCCCTTTTAAAACTGGTATCACCCCAAAAGCAGGACTGGACTTCACCTTCTTTTCTGCGCCACTTCAAGCGAACCATGAACAGACTGCAGATCCACTCCTAGTGATCTGAATGCACCAGACAAACACCTCACACATAACTCAGTGTATGTTATAACTGTATACTGCACTTAGCCGCACGGTGTCTTTGTTCCCAAATGTATGATTGCATACTGTTCATTGAGAATGTTAATAATAGAATGTATTAAGTGCACACTGCTTATTCAGAATAAATAAATTTAAAAAAATAAATAAATAAAAATGCATAAGGGCACACTGTCATGGGAAATGTTTTAGATCACTGCTGGTCATTCACCTATAGGTGGCCACCAGCAGAATACCCACATCCGTGGGCTCCTCAGCAAAGCCCAAAAGCTCCTAGTCAGGTAGTTGAGGATTTTGACCCGGAAAAAATGGTATAAAAGCAAACTTGGTATCATTTGAAATGTATTGGTTTGTAGTACAACATATTCAAAATCCCAAAAAAATCCCTCTCGTGGAAAATGTTTTATGATGAATTAACTTTTGGTATGTTATCATAGCAAAATTGAGCTGGCCAGTTAACTAATATACAGCAGCCCTAATGCATTTTGACTAAGATTTTCTTTCCTGAAGTTATTAAAGTTTTAATATCTCCTAATTTATAGTTGGTTTTGATATACCAGTAATAGTAGTGTGCATAAAATTCTGTTTAACAGTTGAAAATTTGTTCATTGGTATCATCATTTTCTTCAACCTCTTCTGAATTCTCACAATTTTCTCCTCGACAGTCCCCACAAGCTGTTACACACTTCAAACCATTTTTTTGACAAGAACATGTGTTGGTTCCACAAGGGTTTTTGGATGTCAACTTACATTTGCACCGTACAAACTGCAGTAAACTGTCTGGTGCAGCATCTACATCTGTCATAATTGGTCTTAGCACATTACGGTCAAGCCTCCAACCCCACTGCTGGGGGTCCAAATCATCATGTTCATTTAAAAGTCTCTTCCATAGCATTACCTGTAAATAAACTCTTAAACTATGATAAAAGGCAGCCCTTTCTGTAGGTGGAAGTTTTTGTGGGTTCAGAGATGTACTATTTGATGCCACCATATCCATATATTTGTAGTATCGTAAGTCCCTCAAGGACTCTTCTTTTTTACCACCATATAAAATAACGAATACATGACTGCCAGCTTTACCAACCTCTTCTGCTGTTATTCGAGACTCTGAAAATATTGATGTTATCTGTTGTAACTCTTCAATCTCTTTGTTAAACTTTTTGAGTAAGAACGTTTTGCCTTGTCCAAATGTAGCAGATGTGGTATCACAACCACTCCATGCATGAATGAAGAGTATATGTGATGCAAACAATTCACCAGCATTATTGATAATGTCTTGTATTTTCCACACCATCTTCTTTGCTTCTGATTTAAAATACACAGCACTCATGTTTATTTTCCAGTGATGAATTAAAAGGACCAATATATCAGTGTCATCTGACACTACAGTGACTTCATTCCCTTGTGAAGCAAAGTCAAGTGCACATTTAACTATCATGGTGTCAGCATCACCAGTACTATTGTGAACAATGTGAGAACCTTGTCGTAAGTAGTAGCTCAGCAGCTGAATAAACTGATTTTTGTTTTTATTGTTTGAAAGAAATACTTGCTGGTTATTGTGAGCCATCATTAACTCATTTAGATGGATATCTGCACAAGTTTTTCTAATTCTTCTTTGGTGTTCTTGATCTTTAATTGATGGGCTGTATCCATAGCCATCAAACACAATGCAACTTGGGCCATACCTTTCTTGGACATACCATACATACTGTTCTACAACTCCCCTATATGTAGCCCTCTTTTCCCACTTAACTCTGTGAAGAAGAGCTCCACCATCAATCACTTGTACAGTTTGGTTACTACAGCCAGTAGACTGCACATTGAGGGTAAGAAACTGTGCTAATTGTGATTTTACAGGTTTTCGCATGTAACAGTCTTTGAATAAAGAAGTAGGTATAGCTGTAAGTTCATAATCAAAGAATAGCTTAATATCCTCTTCTCTCTGCAAAAGAGCACTGAGTCGTGTAAACAAAATGCATGGATTGAAATGTATCTTTTGCTTGTCAATTTGAATAGCAGGATATAGATGGTTTAAACTCTGAATGTGATCGTTCCTCTTGATTGATGCATCTGGGATTCTAAGACCATCCAACTTCTCTTGAATTTTTGCTCCAATCTCCTCTACTTTTTCACAATTTATATGATCATCATCAGCAGCTATTAATCCTGATGACAAGGACCGTAGTCTTTCTTCAGTGAGGTCAAATGGCTCATGCTGATCAAACCATTGCTGAACGCCATTCAGGTCATGAAAATCACGATTACTTCTGGAAGTTCCCAAGTCAACGTGTTGGTCTCTTGTGTGGTGATTCAAACCAGTGAGAGTGGTCATGGAACTATGAATCGCAGCACACTTGTGCATACTGTAAACCCATTGAAGACGAACGGTTTCTGTCAGTCCCCTGCCACTTGTTAGTCCTCCCCAACTCTTAATGGATTTCATCATGACTTGTTCTATTGTCAGATCAGTCCATAAACCTGCCCAAAATCTACTACTTCTGCGGATGGTGTGGTAACCTTTTTCAATAAAGCATTGGTACAGCCAAGGATGTTCAGATGGCAACTGCATCATTAGCTGCAGATAGAGCCGGGAACTTTTGGCATAGTTTATATGTCCTGTGGCAGCAAATAGATTGAGCATCTTTCCGATTGCTATCAGATGTAAATTCCAATCTCCTATTCTCTCTGCTCTTATGAATATCTTCAGAGTCTCTATATACTCAAGATATTGTAACCACAGCCGTGAATAACTTCTCTAGCTTCATTAGCTCCTTAGAACTGTAAGCAAAAGAAATAGGTACTGTTCTGTTGCTTACTCCTTCGAACAAACTGTGAATCTTCTCTACTTCAGCAACACTGAGTTGGATATCGCTATACCTGTCAGTACTCATGACTACATCTAGATCAGTAGTATTGTTCCCTCCTGGTGTAAAAGGTAAGGTTTCACTTTCATTCATATTATTACACGAAACTTCACTGTCATTAGTATCATCTGATGTATCTATTGTTTCTTCTGATTCCACTCTCCTATTAGGTGTGATGGCCATAATTAATTTGTTTACCAATGCAGATTCTACTAAAAAGTGCCCACGTAATGCCCTTGAAACTGCCTTTCCTGACATCATATGTGCAATTGCATTTGTACCGTAGACCTGTTCTAATGCTTCCTCCAATCCTGACCCTTTCATCATGGAACCAATACTTCCCAAAAAACTCATCATGGTGTGAAACCCACCTAATCTACATACTATGTTTAATGATCGCTCAGTAATAATTTCTACTGCTTTGAGCCACAGTGGTTGATCAAATGTTATGCAAGCAGTTGGAATACTTAATTGTTCAGCTTGGCTTTGAACATAAACTAAGGTTGAATATATGCAAGTTTTATCTGATGGATTTAGATCTATAATTGGCAGGAACAGCACTTCAGCTTTTGTAGCTGGACAGTCACTTTCAAAGAATACATGTTGCATAAAACCAGACCAGTTTGGTCTCGGTCTTGCTGCTTCACTAAACAACCAGCCAGAATGCCAAAGAAAGTCTGAGCATAATTGCAATGGCAAAGTGTATGGCATTTGCAACTCAATAACTGGCTTAAAAGTGAGTGATGCTAAACCTTTTTTGTCGGAACCTTTGTAATAGACTATTGGTACACCCTTATCTTTCACCAGCTCATGTACTTTAATTTTTTGTCTTCTGACAATCCTTGATGGTGAGGGAAACAATTGATCTTGATTTGGAGTAGAAACAGCAATGATACCCATGCCATGAAAAGTTCCCTGTCCGTCTAATGTTGCTAGATTATGATCCACATTGTCTGCAACCCACTGGGTAAAGGCACCAGGTAAATACTCAGCTAGCAAATTGTCTGAAGCTTCACCCTGGATTACTGATTGTTTATACCTTGCTACTTCATCATAGGTGATAGAAAATCCTAATCTTGACAGTTGTGTTATAAGCCACTTAGACCCAAAAACATGATCAATTTCAACACCTAATCCAAATAGAATAGGCATAATTACTGACCGTGGTCGTGCTGCCTGCACAATACACTGACCAATACTAGCCTGCTTCAATTCTGATGAAATGATGGTTCTCAAGAAAGTTTGTAAGAGTTGTGGAACCTGTGTTCTGCTGCAATTGATATTGTTGATTTCATCACTACTCGGATATGATGCAATATCATATTCAGCTTCTCTAATCTGTGCTTGTATAAGTTGTGCTGCTGTTTTAACTATACGTTCAGATTCATCCTCTAAAGTATCCTTCCTCTCCAAGTACCATTTTTCATTGACAATAACCTTGGCCATGTTTCTAAAACAAACAACATTGTGACGTCCTTCAACCTCAGCAAAAAATATAAAATCCTTATAATAATCCATAAGCTTCTGTTTCAATCTCTTGATTGTGTAGACTTCTGAACCTGATGCTAATTCTTCCAATTTCTCATGCAGCTCAGAAAGAGTGTACAATTCTGTGCCACCTTCTAGTTGTAACCATTGACACAATTTTTCAAATGATTGTAGCATTTAATGGTCTTGTGGTCTACCTTGATCTCTTTTAGAATTAGATTTACCCATCTGTTTACTTAACATAAATCTTGAATAACAGTTGTTGTGATATACAGCCTCTGCAGCAACTAAATCAAAGCATCCATGAAGGCGCTCTTGAACTTCCAATCCCCATGAATCACCTCGCCTTTGGCAACATTCGAGGAGTCTATTTTTAATAGGCAGTGTAGTAATCTTGTGTACTTTTGACCTTTCTGGATGGCGAGTATCAAAATTAGCTTTACTTCCACAAAGCACACATTCCTTTTTCCAGTTAAACGGTAGCAAACCAGACCTCAATTTTTTAGCACTGGGAGCATTTTCATGTTCAACACTGCTGTAAGTTCTTGTAAAATCTCTACGACAGCTTTTATGTACCAAAACACTTCTGCTTTGAGCTGAATTTATACATCTAGTTAAGTATTCTTTAAGCTCATATTCCCCATGCTCTTCACTATACTTTATCAAAGTAAATGTACCTTTTCCTGCTACAGTTACTGGTTTTTCACCTTCAAAACCTAATTGACAGATGACACAACAGTCTTCCTGGAACTTATTTGTAGTGCAGTTTTCTACCATTTTAAACCTAAAATAATGATATATGTCTATAAGCTAGATAGTAAAACTATATTGCTTCACAAAATAAACTCACCATATCTATGTAGCCACTTTCAAGGAGCTTTAAACTGCACTAACAATATCTAGCAAACATTTCCAAACAAAGTCCACCAAAATGAATGGTAACCATGCCAACGTAATACAAACCTATTGAGATATTATTTGTTGACAAATGTCCAGCTGTTCAAATGTCAGCTGTTTCTCATCTGTATCAAAATCTTGCTTCTCAAGTACTTTAAGAGCTTAATTAGCAATTTAAAATACAGTTAGTTATAGCAAAATTTTAAAAGGCTGTAAAATTTTTTCTTCAAAGTGGATTTTTTGGGACTTTTGATATGTTGTTCTCCATTAAATTTTATACATAGGAGCAAAAAAGTGCTTTTATACCATTTTTTTTCTGGGTTGTGTGCCTTTTTGAGTTTCAACTACCAGACTATCCTGCAAACTGGCTTGTCCAAGTCAAGCAGATCCACCTATATGGCTGGTCAAAGAAGATATCTTCACTTCTGCAAGGCAGCAGGAATTAAGCCACTCCCTGCATCCGAAGGTGCTCTGACGCTGTTTACAACACATCTGGCAGTTTCCAATGTTTCCCATGGAACCATTAAAGTGTATTTATCAGCAGTTAGACACCTGCACATCTGTAAAGGACTGCACGGCCATTTCAGCCAACAACTGACACCCCAGCTTCACCTCATCTTGAGAGGCATTAAAAAGCGTCAGGCTGATGTTCACTCAAGGAGGAAGCGTCTCCCAATCACCACTCAGCTACTCGGAAAAATCAGACATCTCCTGTCTAAACAACCCACCTATGACAACACCACTCTGTGGGCCATGTGCTGTCTTGCCTTCTTCGGCCTTCTAAGAGTCAGTGAATTCACAATCCCCTCAAAGGGCTCATACAACTCATCCCGCCACCTCTCACTTCAAGATGTCACGGTTGACAACAGAACCAAACCCCGCCTACTTCAACTGTTTCTAAAGCAGTCAAAGACGGACCCATTCAAACAAGGTGCACAAGTCTACGTCGGTGCCACCGACACAACTATTTGTCCAGTTAAAGCAGTGCTATCTTACCTGGCAAGACGAAACAGTCACCCAGGCCCTCTTTTCATCACCAAGGAAGGAAAAGGCTGGACAAACTCTATGTTCCGCTCAGCTCTCCAAAGCCTTATGGGGAAACTGAAGTTAAACAGGCACCACTATAATACCCATAGTTTTCGTATAGGAGCAGCAACCTCGGCATCACTGGCAAACATCTCAGACACCCACATCCAGATGCTAGGTCGCTGGAGAAGCAATGCCTTCCAGCGATATATCCGGCCTCCACCCACTGAGGTAGCTAAACTCTCCAAGTCAATTGCTACTGGGAATCTGGGAATCAGTAGTACAACTAAACTACACATACAGTTTTCTTTCGTTAGTGTATACATACTATGGAGTTACCCAAGTGCAGACTTCAAATTGTATGAATGTACATAATAATCATGTAAATATAATACATGTTATCAGTTGTGGGTGATGCCATACCTCTGCATCAGGATACCAGGCACTCACACAGGAACTTTGATACTTGGGTAAAGGAAACACCTCCTCTCTATGTAGTTACGGAGGGTCTCCTTTTGTGGCTTAAGGGAAGGTACTTGGCACACAGAATGCCTCTGGATGCCAAATCCCTTCCTGGCCCAAGTATCGAGAATTGTTTCAGAAGTTTAGGGCCTTAGATATTTGACCTCAAAAAACTAGAAAGAAATAATTTTAAAGAATCAAACATGGCAATCAGGGCAAAGTACATTTACCAAACCACCACCACAAACATCAGTTTGCGGGAGGCGAAGAACTTCTACTGGACTGGCATCTTAGGAGCAAGGGCACATAAGAAAGGTTAGTCAAGTGACCAACATTAACACACATGTAACACTTTCACATCTCCTATCAAAGAGCTGCCCAGACTACATCTGGGAAGTGAGATAAGGTTGAAATCAATTGTGGGGATCGATTATGCTCATGTCATATGGATTTTGCCATAAAAACCACTCAGATGGAGAGCGTTTTGTTATTCTCGCTATCCTAGGTATGAGTTGAAAAATGTTGGGCTAAGGTGAGAACTAGTGATATAGCTTTTGCACCAATCTTTTCCACATGTTTCTGAATACAGACCACACACCCATCACAATGTTACTACTCTGCATGAAGTAACCACTCTATAAGCAAGCTTACAATATATCAATTATTCCATAAATGATTCAATAGCACTGATTAAAACACTAAACTTGCACAACTGAAATTCACCGTGATACCTCTAGGATCTGTCGGATCATCATACCGAGAATGTACTACAGTAGCTGCTGACCCATAATCGAAATTTTTAGGTATGCATATATAATATATCCAGTGGCTGTACTCATATTGGCTTGGGTGATTGATCACCCTGTGCAGGCCATTAGCCTGATACTGATGGGAAGTGTTACATATTAACATGGGGCATTCGGGTTTTGTCTGAAATATTTGCCCTCCGCCCTCGAGCCTGCAGTCCTCAGGCAGTCGGGCATACATTTCAGACAAAGCCCTCATGCTCGTGTTGTACACAACACTCACCTTGTTATCATTTACAAACATCTGTGGTAAGAAAAACAACTCTGGTATCAGCTCCTACAAAATAGACATTAGTATTTTCAACTAGCAGTAAATCTATTGATTACTGTTATTTAATTTTGACCCTAGTAATACAGAGTTGATAAAACAATGGACACGTACTCTAAAATCAGATGTACATTCTTCCAAGTTTCTTCCATAGAAGAGAATACTCTGATAGGATCATCAAAATAGCCTCCATTGAACTCAATGTGGAGGGATGAGTAAGGTTCCTATGTACAATATCAAAATCAGTAAGAATGAATTACATATAGTACAAGCGTACCACTCTGATTAACCAGTGTAGGGTATATGCCATTGTTGAGTAATGAGTTCCAAACAGAAATTTTGGCATGTCATCATCCATAAAATCATAGCGTGTTTTGAACTGTTCTAGTTGGTCTGGATTCAACAAGCCAATAGGCTGTGAAACAAGATATGCAGCACATACATTCAGTTGCATTTTAAAGATGACGAGATACTGTAATGCAACTTAACTTTAAATTTAAACAATTACTTTTTTTCTTAACAATATCTAGCTTTATAAGATACAAATTTCCATTCATACCTTAGACAAATCTCTATAGATTTTTGGGTTGTTAAGATCTAATTCTTCAGAACAGTAATCATTCAATATCCATGGAAACACTGGGTACTGGCCAAGGTCATTATATGATCGTCCTAACACAACAGAAAATCAGTGACAGAAAATAGAAATACAAACTGGCAATATTTACTGTATACAGTTACGTAAATTACAAACCAAACTTTCAACTATGGACTCAAGTAAAAATATAAACACAAATCAATACAAAATATACATACAGTACTTGATTAGATTTATGAGATATGTACAATTTGCAAACTGTATGTAAAATGTATACACAAGCTACAAAATACCTGATATAGTATTTAAAAACATCAAATAATCAAAATTCGTCATTTCTCTTTTTTGCCATCTTGATGACATATTAGATTTCTTAAGTAGCTGAAATGAAGAAGCTAAGGAAATTGACCTATGGCAATGGAAAATGACATGAAAAAAAGATGCATAATACAATACACACACTGTATACCACCACAAAGTTACTACAATTGCTAGGGAAATACATATGTAAACACACTACAGCAATGCTGATTATATTCACAAATTCATTGTTTTGTACCTTGTAATAGGTACTCCATACAACTTTCCAACTCCAAACGCTTTACAAACTGCTTCAGGGCTTGGAAGTTATCAAAGAAAGTAGCCACTATATAATAACACACAGATGTAAAAATCACCAAAAGAAATTACAAAGAAAAGACAAAGTTAACCTAAGGAGAGAATTGGTTAAATAAAAATATATATAGAAACTTGCTGGAGGGTTTGGAGGCTGTTCTACATTGCCAATTCTGCCACATTATGAAGGGAAAATGAGGTAGGTTTTTGATATTTTTGGGCAAGACAATCCAAACCTCCATGATCCCCGTACTGTATAACATATGTGACCAACTGGCCAGTTCCAAAGACACCATGGACTCCGTCCACAACCACTGTCATTAGTTACTGAATAAAGCTAGTTAAATAGTGCAAAGCTAACAGTTTGATTCAACTTATAAAGTATGATAAGAAATAGCTCTGTAAAGCTAACTATAGGATTGTGCTACACTAATTTTGCAACCTTAAGTTCTTGTATCATGGCGGCCAACCAACCTGATACACATCCCACATATACGTACATGTATGAAGACACAACCAGTTCAAATTAACATGGAGTTATATTTGGAGGCAATGGAAATGGGGATCACATAATGAAATGTGGAGATACTTTCCAGGAAGGAATTATGTATGTGTACAGCATGTGTCGATCAGATATTTATTCATTAAAGTTTCTTAGTAATGTAAGTTTAATTTCATGCTTCGCACCATATAGTGTACTAAATATATGGACAATAGCAGGCATTAAACTACAACAAATATCTTCTTGTACTTTGATTACAGAAGAACACTTCAGCAGCTCTTCTTTGGTGAAGATACAACCGTAAGAACACTGCAGTCACATCAGCATACCACCACTTCTCAACACATGACGTATCCAGCTAATGGAGACAAGTAATTATAAATTATGTAAACTCTACATAGTTAGCTAGGAATCAAAGGTGCCTATAACATTATGTTAGAGTTATACATATTCTATTGCACATCTTACATAATTAGAAACTTCGGTTGTGTCTTTAGGGTTGAAGCTAAAAGATGATTTGCCAAATGTCAGTGTACCGGGAATAGCATGTGCCATTAGAAGTATGGAGCAGCTCATAGTTAAAGATGAACTACCTACAGTTAATATAAATGTAAGGTAACACATACATGTAGTACAATGTGATACACAAATTGCGTACTAATGCTTTCAGTGGTATCCTCATCATCTATTAACACTTATTGTATATCTTCATTCTCTGTGTTCCACTGAAAGCTGGTCGGCTGTACTTGAACTGTGCCTGAATCTGAAGTGTCAGCAACAACTACAAAAATACACACAACATTTCAGCCAACATTGCTACATTGCTATCAACACAAATTATAAATATAAATGAGCCCAGCAGCTACATTCCTAATAGTGTATGCTGATTTCACATTAAACCAACCAGCTTAGCACCTCATATGCTGAAGAACTAACCAAGTACAGCAGTGTTAATACCTTTATTTCTAGAGGCTTGCAAATAGGCAGTACCATGGGAGTTTTCAACTAATTGAAGTCTTCATCTGCTGCTATCTTCAGTTAAACATAATTTCCAAAATCCTGATGAGGCATCACTTGTACTAAAAGTATACAAATATGTAAAGTAACTATGTACGTATGTAATATCTAAATACCTTGTTGACAAAGTGTCAAGAATACCTTCCTCATTCACAGATCACATCAGACATGATTCAAGTAATACTTTATTTATTTAACCTCCTTGGTTACCATTTTCCATTCATTTACTGAAGCAACATTGTGTCCTGCTAGAGCAGTTACATTTAGATGATCATTTTCACTAGTTCACTCTGAAGACTTTGTATGATAGTCTGCCATAATTTGCTGGGTAAGTAACATAAACAAACAGTAATGTTGTTAACTGTATACTGTATATACATTTCCTTGTGAAATAATCTGGAAATACTGTTTAAAACTTTCTTTTACGACATCCAGTTCACTATCTGCTATGCTTCTCATATACGAATCACAAAAGGTAACTAGTTGCCTATAGTACAGTACAGTGTGGTTAGGAACACTAATACAACTACATGCACTTTATAAAACAGTTTGAAATTGTATAGCCACCTGCTTGTTAGGAATTAGGATTGTCACTACCATGAACACTGCAATGAATAGGTAACTCTTGCTTGTGCCACCACTGCTAAAATTGTAATCCTTTATAAAATTATATAGCCACCTGCTTGTTAGGAATTAGGATTGCCGCTACCATTAACATTGGAATGAATCGGTAGCTCTTGCTTGTGCCACTATTGTTAAAATTGCAAGCCTTTATAAAACAGTTTGAAAATGTATAGACACCTGCTTGTTAGGAATTAAGCTTTCCACTACCATTAACATTGGAGTGAATCGGCAGCTCTTGCTTGTGCCATCACTGTTAAAATTGTAAGCCTTAATAAAACAGTTCAAAATTGTGCAGCCACCTGCCTGTTAGGAATTAGGATTGTCACTACCATTAACATTGGAATGAATCGGTAGTTCTTGCTTGTGCCACCATTGTTAAAATTGTAAGCCTTAATAAAACAGTTCAAAATTGTGCAGCCACCTGCCTGTTAGGAATTAGGATTGTCACTACCATTAACATTGGAATGAATCGGTAGTTCTTGCTTGCGCCACCATTGTTAAAATTGCAAGCCTTTATAAAATAGTTTGAAATTATATAGCCACCTGCTTGTTAGGAATTAGGATTGCCACTACCATTAACATTGGAGTGAATCGGTAGCTCTTGCTTGTGCCACCATTGTTAAAATTGTAAGTCTTTATAAAATAGTTTGAAATTGTATAGCCACCTGCTTGTTAGGAATTAGGATTGCCGCTACCATTAACATTGGAATGAATCGGTAGCTCTTGCTTGTGCCACGATTGTTAAAATTGTAAGCCTTAATAAAACAGTTCAAAATTGTGCAGCCACCTGCCTGTTAGGAATTAGGATTGTCACTACCATTAACATTGGAATGAATCGGTAGCTCTTGCTTGTGCCACGATTGTTAAAATTGTAAGCCTTAATAAAACAGTTCAAAATTGTGCAACCACCTGCTTGTTAGGAATTAGGATTGTCACTACCATTAACATTGGAATGAATCGGTAGTTCTTGCTTGCGCCACCATTGTTAAAATTGCAAGCCTTTATAAAATAGTTTGAAATTGTATAGCCACCTGCTTGTTAGGAAATAGGATTGCCACTGAATTGGTAGCTCTTGCTTGTGCCACCATTGTTAAAATTGTAAGCCTTTATAAAATTGTACAGCCACCTGCTTGTTAGGAATTAGGATTGTCACTACCATTAACATTGGAATGAATTGGTAGTTCTTGCTTGTGCCACCATTGTTAAAATTGTAAGCCTTTATAAAATTGTACAGCCACCTGCTTGTTAGGAATTAGGATTGCCGCTACCATTAACATTGGAATGAATCGGTGGTTCTTGCTTGTGCCACCATTGTTAAAATTGCAAGCCTTTATAAAACAGTTTGAAAATGTATAGACACCTGCTTGTTAGGAATTAAGGTTTCCACTACCATTAACATTGGAGTGAATCGGTAGCTCTTGCTTGTGCCACGATTGTTAAAATTGTAAGCCTTAATAAAACAGTTCAAAATTGTGCAGCCACCAGCCTGTTAGGAATTAGGATTGTCACTACCATTAACATTGGAATGAATCGGTAGTTCTTGCTTATGTCACCATTGTTAAAATTGCAAGCCTTTATAAAATTATATAGCCACCTGCTTGTTAGGAATTAGGATTGCCACTACCATTAACATTGGAATGAATCGGTAGCTCTTGCTTGTGCCACGATTGTTAAAATTGTAAGCCTTAATAAAACAGTTCAAAATTGTGCAGCCACCTGCCTGTTAGGAATTAGGATTGTCACTACCATTAACATTGGAATGAATCGGTAGTTCTTGCTTGTGCCACCATTGTTAAAATTGCAAGCCTTTATAAAATTATATAGCCACCTGCTTGTTAGGAATTAGGATTGCCACTACCATTAACATTGGAATGAATCGGTAGCTCTTGCTTGTGCCACGATTGTTAAAATTGTAAGCCTTAATAAAACAGTTCAAAATTGTGCAACCACCTGCCTGTTAGGAATTAGGATTGTCACTACCATTAACATTGGAATGAATCGGTAGTTCTTGCTTGCGCCACCATTGTTAAAATTGCAAGCCTTTATACAATAGTTTGAAATTGTATAGCCACCTGCTTGTTAGGAAATAGGATTGCCACTACCATTAACATTGGAATGAATTGGTAGCTCTTGCTTGTGCCACGATTGTTAAAATTGTAAGCCTTAATAAAACAGTTCAAAATTGTGCAACCACCTGCCTGTTAGGAAATAGGATTGCCACTACCATTAACATTGGAATGAATCGGTAGTTGTTGCTTGTGCCACCATTGTTAAAATTGTAAGCCTTTATAAAATAGTTTGAAATTGTATAGCCACCTGCTTGTTAGGAAATAGGATTGCCACTACCATTAACATTGGAGTGAATCGGTAGCTGTTACTTGTGCCACCACTGCTAAAATTGTAAGCCTTTATAAAACGGTTTGAAATTGTATAGCCACCTGCTTGTTAGGAATTAGGATTGTCACTACCATTAACATTGGAATGAAATGGTAGTTCTTGCTTGTGCCACAACTGCTAAAATTGTAGGCCTTTATAAAATAGTTTGAAATTGTATAGCCACCTGCTTGTTAGGAATTAGGATTGCCACTACCATTAACATTGGAATGAATCGGTGGTTCTTGCTTGTGCCATCATTGTTAAAATTGCAAGCCTTTATAAAACAGTTTGAAAATGTATAGACACCTGCTTGTTAGGAATTAAAGTTTCCACTACCATTAACATTGGAATGAATCGGTGGTTCTTGCTTGTGCCATCACTGTTAAAATTGTAATCCTTTATAAAATTATATAGCCACCTGCTTGTTAGGAATTAGGATTGCCACTACCATTAACATTGGAATGAATCGGTAACTGTTGCTTGTGCCACCATTGTTAAAATTGTAAGCCTTTATAAAATTGTACAGCCATCTGCTGTTAGGAATTAGGATTGCCACTACCATTAACATTGGAATGAATCAGTAGCTCTTGCTTGTGCCACCATTGTTAAAATTGTAAGCCTTAATAAAACAGTTCAAAATTGTGCAGCCACCTGCCTGTTAGGAATTAGGATTGTCACTACCATTAACATTGGAATGAATCGGTAGTTCTTGCTTGTGCCACCATTGTTAAAATTGCAAGCCTTTATAAAATTGTATAGCCACCTGCTTGTTAGGAATTAGGATTGCCTCTACTATTAACATTGGAATGAATCGGTAGCTCTTGCTTGTGCCACCATTGTTAAAATTGTAAGCCTTTAAAAAAAATTGTACAGCCACCTGCTTGTTAGGAATTAGGATTGCCGCTACCATTAACATTGGAATGAATCGGTGGTTCTTGCTTGTGCCGCCATTGTTAAAATTGCAAGCCTTTATAAAATTGTATAGCCACCTGCTTGTTAGGAATTAGGATTGCCACTACCATTAACATTAGAATGAATCGGTAGCTCTTGCTTGTGCCACCATTGTTAAAATTGCAAGCCTTTATAAAATTGTATAGCCACCTGCTTGTTAGGAATTAGGATTGCCGCTACCATTAACATTGGAATGAATCGGTGGTTCTTGCTTGTGCCACCATTGTTAAAATTGTAAGCCTTAATAAAACAGTTCGAAATTGTGCAGCCACCTGCCTGTTAGGAATTAGGATTGTCACTACCATTAACATTGGAATGAATCGGTAGTTCTTGCTTGTGCCACCATTGTTAAAATTGCAAGCCTTTATAAAATTGTATAGCCACCTGCTTGTTAGGAATTAGGATTGCCTCTACTATTAACATTGGAATGAATCGGTAGCTCTTGCTTGTGCCACCATTGTTAAAATTGTAAGCCTTTAAAAAAAATTGTACAGCCACCTGCTTGTTAGGAATTAGGATTGCCGCTACCATTAACATTGGAATGAATCGGTGGTTCTTGCTTGTGCCGCCATTGTTAAAATTGCAAGCCTTTATAAAATTGTATAGCCACCTGCTTGTTAGGAATTAGGATTGCCACTACCATTAACATTAGAATGAATCGGTAGCTCTTGCTTGTGCCACTATTGTTAAAATTGCAAGCCTTTATAAAATTGTATAGCCACCTGCTTGTTAGGAATTAGGATTGCCTCTACTATTAACATTGGAATGAATCGGTAACTGTTGCTTGTGCCACCACTGCTAAAATTGTAAGCCTTTATAAAATGGTTTGAAATTGTATAGCCACCTGTTTGTTAGGAATTAGGATTGCCACTACCATTAACGTTGGAATGAATCGGCAGCCCTTGCTTGTGCCACCACTGCTAAAATTGTAGTGTAGGCCTTTATAAAACGGTTTGAAATTGTATAGCCACCTGCTTGTTAGGAATTAGGATTGTCACTACCATTAACGTTGGAATGAAATGGCAGCTCTTGCTTGTGCCACCACTGCTAAAATTGTAAGCCTTTATAAAACGGTTTGAAATTGTATAGCCACCTGCTTGTTAGGAATTAGGATTGCCACTACCATTAGCATTGGAATGAATTGGTAGCTGTTGCTTGTGCCACCATTGTTAAACTTGTAACCTTTATAAAATAGTTTGAAATTGTATAGCCACCTGCTTGTTAGGAATTAGGATTGTCACTACCATTAACATTGGAACGAATCGGCAGCTCTTGCTTGTGCCACCACTGCTAAAATTGTAAGCCTTTATAAAACGGTTTGAAATTGTATAGCCACCTGCTTGTTAAGAATTAGGATTGTCGCTACCATTAACGTTGGAATGAATCGGCAGCTCTTGCTTGTGCCACCACTGCTAAAATTGTAGGCCTTTATAAAACGGTTTGAAATTGTATAGCCACCTGCTTGTTAGGAATTAGGATTGCCACTACCATTAACATTGGAACGAATCAGCAGCTCTTGCTTGTGCCACCAATGTTAAAACTGTAAGCCTTTATAAAATTATATAGCCACCTGCTTGTTAGGAATTAGGATTGTCTCTACCATTAATGTTGGAATGAATTGGTAGCCGTTGCTTGTGCCACCATTGTTAAAATTGTAACCTTTATAAAATAGTTTGAAATTGTATAGCCACCTGCTTGTTAGGAATTAGGATTGCCACTACCATTAGCATTGGAATGAATTGGTAGCTGTTGCTTGTGCCACCATTGTTAAAATTGTAACCTTTATAAAATAGTTTGAAATTGTATAGCCACCTGCTTGTTAGGAATTAGGATTGCCACGACCATTAACATTGGAATGAATTGGTAGCTGTTGCTTGTGCCACCATTGTTAAAATTGTAACCTTTATAAAATAGTTTGAAATTGTACAGCCACCTGCTTGTTAGGAATTAGGATTGCCACTACCATTAGCATTGGAATGAATTGGTAGCCACTACCATTAGCATTGGAATGAATTGGTAGCTGTTGCTTTTGCCACCATTGTTAAAATTGTAACCTTTATAAAATAGTTTGAAATTGTATAGCCACCTGCTTGTTAGGAATTAGGATTGCCACTACCATTAGCATTGGAATGAATTGGTAGCTGTTGCTTGTGCCACCATTGTTAAACTTGTAACCTTTATAAAATAGTTTGAAATTGTACAGCCACCTGCTTGTTAGGAATTAGGATTGCCACTACCATTAGCATTGGAATGAATTGGTAGCTGTTGCTTGTGCCACCATTGTTAAAATTGTAACCTTTATAAAATAGTTTGAAATTGTATAGCCACCTGCTTGTTAGGAATTAGGATTGCCACTACCATTAGCATTGGAATGAATTGGTAGCTGTTGCTTGTGCCACCATTGTTAAATTGCAAGCCATTATAAAATAGGTTGTTAAATTGCAAGCCTTTATAAAATAGATTGTTAAATTGCAAGCCTTTATAAAATAGTTTGAAATTGTACAGCCACCTGCTTGTTAGGAATTAGGATTGCCACTACCATTAACATTGGAATGAATTGGTAGCTGTTGCTTGTGCCACCATTGTTAAATTGCAAGCCATTATAAAATAGGTTGTTAAATTGCAAGCCTTTATAAAATAGATTGTTAAATTGCAAGCCTTTATAAAATAGTTTGAAATTGTATAGCCACCTGCTTGTTAGTAATTAGGATTGCCACTACCATTAACATTGGAATGAATCGGCAGCTGTTGCTTGTGCCACCATTGTTAAATTGCAAGCCTTTATAATATAGTTTGAAATTGTATAGCCACCTGCTTGTTAGGAATTAGGATTGCCACTACCATTAACATTGGAATGAATTGGTAGCTGTTGCTTGTGCCACCATTGTTAAATTTCAAGCCTTTATAAAATAGTTTGAAATTGTGCAGCCACCTGCTTGTTAGGAATTAGGATTGCCACTACCATTAGCATTGGAATGAATTGGTAGCTGTTGCTTGTGCCACCATTGTTAAATTGCAAGCCTTTATAAAATAGATTGTTAAATTGCAAGCCTTTATAAAATAGTTTGAAATTGTATAGCCACCTGCTTGTTAGGAATTAGGATTGCCACTACCATTAACATTGGAATGAATTGGTAGCTGTTGCTTGTGCCACCATTGTTAAATTGCAAGCCTTTATAAAATAGATTGTTAAATTGCAAGCCTTTATAAAATAGTTTGAAATTGTATAGCCACCTGCTTGTTAGGAATTAGGATTTCCACTACCATTAACATTGGAATGAATTGGTAGCTGTTGCTTGTGCCACCACTGTTAAAATTGTAAGTCTTTATAAAATAGTTTGAAATTGTATAACCACCTGCTTGTTAGAAATTAGGGTTTCCACTACCATTAACATTGGAATGTTGTTAGGTTCAGCCTTGCCACCACATGCATATAAATTTGCATAATATATAAGCTGTAGCCAATTCTTAGTGTATGCCACAACTGAAAAATAGCCGCTTGTTTGTAAGGATTGCTAATACCAGTAGCTCTTGCTTGTGCCACCACAATTATTAACTGTATAATGGTTTTTCTAAGTTTTTGCTTGTCACCACCTGTTGAATAATAGCTAGCTGCTACCACTTGTGTATAATAGCCATCAATTTGATACTTGTATGACCAGTTTGGAAGAGATCACCACAACTATAAAAAAACTGTAGCCACTACTTAAATATTGTATTTCTTCTGTTTGACAGACTTATTCCTGCTTTAAAGCCACCAAACTATGGTTACCACAACTTTGATAGCATTTGCATCAGTATCTAAATTGATTCATAATTCTGATAAGTTTTGCTTGTCACCACCTGCCACCAGTTTAGCCACCAAATAGCTAATCTATTGACCCAGTTTAGTTTGTGTTTATGAATAATACATAGCTGCAGGCTTGCCTTCACCTGTTGTTTAGCAGCCATCAACTATTTGTTTACCAGGAGGAGATGAATGATTTATAGCCACTTCACCATTGAATTCTTTAGAATTGAAAACATTACTCTTAAATTGAGTTGCGTTTATGCCCTTTAAAGTTTTCACAATACAAATATGGCTCCCACCTTGTTTGATAGCCACTGACTAAGTATTTGATTGGATTTCCCACCTTATGAAATTCTCACCTCATATCTTGAGGTGTTAAATCATTTGAAAATTCAGTAAACGTACTTTAATTTCAAAATTACTGTCTTGCTCCCACATAATTCTGCATAAAATACCAGCAGTAGAAAGGAATATGGCTCCCACCTTATATTTGATAGCCACAGACCAAGTATTTTATTTCGTTTTGTTTGATTGAATTTCCCACCTCATGAAATTCTCACCTCATATCTTAAGGTGTTAAATCATTCAAAAATTCAGTTAACAGCTGATACATATCCTCTAGGTTGACAGCTGATATTATTTTTCACTTTTGTTTTTACTACTTTAATTATAACAATAATTCATTACCTATAGCTACATAGTTGTCTAATTTAAAAATGCTCACTATTCCCTTAAGTGATGTGAATACACCAAACTGCATTGGAAGAGTGGCTGGCTGCTGAAACTTCAATGCGTGACCCTGCAGGTGATAAGTAGATGTAACTGGTGTCAGGTATGTCAATACGATTCTGAATTATTAACATAGTAATAGTTTTAGTTGGTCTCATCAGCATAGTAGAGTTGGCCAGTTTAGTATTTCTGTAACACTTGAGTGGTAGAAATAATGAAACCTTACAACACATCTCTGTGTACTGACTCAGTGCTAGATATATCCTTTTGCATGTGTGGTGCCCAAGCATACTCCAAAATTGGAGACTATATATAGCAGTTGGCCTTGACAGATACTGGACAATCCTAGAGGTTGCATTGTAGAAAACTTTGTTAGCTTTATTGGTAACTTCTCAAATATGTTGTGACCATGATAGTTTGGAATCAATAACTATGTCTGAGTATTTTGTGTGTTCTATTTCACTATAACTTAATTGTGTAAAATGTATTGAAAACGGATAGGATTATGTTAAATGACTTGGTTGCACACTTTTCTAGTGTGTGTGGGTCCTGCAGGAGAAGTGACAGTCTTCTTCTTCTGAATGGGTCTGTAAAGAATGACATCATCAGCATATATATAGTCTGACCGATGAGATGATATTATTAGGTAAGTCATTTATGAATCGTAAGGGGCCAGCACAGTGTCCTGTTGGATCCCAGATGTTACGTCAACAGGGTCAACGTTTACTATTACCCATTGATGTCTCTCTGAAAGAAACTGCTTTAACCATTCTAGAAGGTTGCCTCTAATGCCATAATGATGCAACTTGTAATATAGGTGTTGGTGAGAAACTGTATCAAACACCTTTGAGAAATTCAGCAGGTATTGCTGGCAATGAATCATGTCTGTGTGATCCTTCATCCTAGTTGCTCAACTTCCAAATGTTTGTTGTAATACAAGTCCACCTGTAACAAAAATTGTGTATTACAGTTAACAGTGAATATTCATCACACAACATGGAATGTATACATGGTTTATATTATTACGCACCTACAAGTGGGTTGAAACTACTTGTCATTGATGTATGATGACTGACACATTCTGTTTCACTTAGCTTGTGCCTGTTAGTTCTGAAATAATCTATATCAAAATAGCAACAGATGAATTCACATCTACTACTAACACAAAATCCTTACCTTTGATTTGCATCAAATAATTTGTTTTGTTCTCTACTCTGTATTGACATTTCAATCCAAGAAACTCAACATTTCCAGCAGGTATAATCAGAATTTCTTGTTAGGTTTTACTCCAAAATCTTCTGATTATATAAAGATGTAAAAACATGACATCTTCAGGTTAATCTAAAGATGGACAAATCTTGAATATCTTCAGGTTTCAATTAATCTAAAGATGGACAAGCTGGATATCTGTTACATTTTAGCAGGTATGTCCAGTCATTATGCCTTTATTGTTAACATTGACATTGTACACTTGTAACCATCCTCTGATTACTATAAGCAAATCGTGAACATATCGAGTGAGAAATCATGACTCCACCACAAACCAAGTCTGTAGCTCTGTACAAGATAACTCTAATAAAATAAGCTCTTCACCATTTTTTTTTTTCTTTTTTTTTTTTTCCAAGTAACCATGGATGGAAAAGCTGGATATCTGTTACATTTTAGCAGGTATGTCCAGTCATTATGCCTTTATTGTTAACATTGACATTGTACACTTGTAACCATCCTCTGATTACTATAAGCAAATCGTGAACATATCGAGTGAGAAATCGTGACTCCACCACAAACCAAGTCTGTAGCTCTGTACAAAATAACTCTAATAAAATAAGCTCTTCACCATTTTTTTTTCTTTTTTTTTTTTTTCCAAGTAACCATGGATGGAAAAGCTGGATATCTGTTACATTTTGGCAGGTATGTCCAGTCATTATGCCTTTATTGTTAACATTGACATTGTACACTTGTAACCATCCTCTGATTACTATAAGCAAATCGTGAACATATCGAGTGAGAAATCGTGACTCCACCACAAACCAAGTCTGTAGCTCTGTACAAAATAACTCTAATAAAATAAGCTCTTCACCATTTTTTTTTTCTTTTTTTTTTTTTTTTTCCAAGTAACCATGGATGGAAAAGCTGGATATCTGTTACATTTTGGCAGGTATGTCCAGTCATTATGCCTTTATTGTTAACATTGACATTGTATACTTGTAACCATCCTTTGATTACTATAAGCAAATCGTCAACATATCGAGTGAGAAATCGTGAAATGCAACAAAAAGCATTTACTATAAACCTCCACCACAAACCAAGTCTGTAGCTCTGTACAAGATAACTCTAATAAAATAAGCTCTTATGTACAACACCACATAATGCATCACCTTTTTTTTTTTTTTTTTCCAAGTAACCATGGAGCAAATAATTTACATGTATAGCAATACATCAATAGATTGTGCCTTGATGTATAAAAGCTGACACATTTGGCAAAACCATATCTTAATTGTGTAGTAATCTCTTTCAACAGCCAGTTTGTCTTGTGTTTGCATGTGTGTATGTGCATATGTCCATATCTTAATTGTGTGGTAATCTCTTTGCACAGCCAGTTTGTCTTGTGTTTGCATGTGTGTACGTGTATATGTCCATATCTTAATCGTGTGGTAATCTCTTTCAACAGCCAGTTTGTCTTGTGTTTGCATGTGTGTACGTGTATATGTCCATATCTTAATTGTGTGGTAATCTCTTTGCACAGCCAGTTTGTCTTGTGTTTGCATGTGTGTACGTGTATATGTCCATATCTTAATTGTGTGGTAATCTCTTTCAACAGCCAGTTTGTCTTGTGTTTGCATGTGTGTATGTGCATATGTCCATATCTTAATTGTGTGGTAATTTCTTTGCACAGCCAGTTTGTCTTGTGTTTGCATGTGTGTACGTGTATATGCACTTGAGTATGTACCTTAATCTTGCTAATTGCTTGGAGACAATAGTACATATTTCCATTTAATTGATGCATGTCATACATATTTTGTACATGTGGTTTCCAAGTTATATTAGCATAATTATGTATTGTTCCTCACGGACCTGAGCAAGGAAGAGCAACCTTGCCATTTGCTTAGAATGTAAGAATAATCTTTTGTAGTTTCCATTTAATTGATATGTTGTACAGTACGTACATGCGTGAATTTAGACAAGGTATAATGATCTTGCCAATTGTTGGAATAAACATCTTGTTCTGTTTCTTTATGCACTTGGGAAAGGTCATGCAACCTTGCCAATTTTGCTTTTGTGCACCAACTTGTCCTTAGCATGTGTGTGTGTGTGTGTGTGTGTGTGTGTGCTGGTGTGTTCTTGTAGAGAGGATCTGGTCATGGCTGCTAGGATACACAAAGTAGCTGGTGAGATTACTAAGACAAAGCTGCTAGTTGCTGGGATTGGTCTCACTGAATATGACTTGGTTCCATTAGTATTGGATGGTATGTAGTTGAAGTGATTAATCAGTTTAAGCACTTGGCATCATTGGTTGAAACATGTGGTGGAGTAGCTGGTGAGGTTAGTTGTAGGATTGCACAAGCTTCCAGAGCATTCGGCAGTCTTGTTTACTGCATCAGATTTCACACTGGAGACTAAGAGAACAGTGTAAAGATATGTTGTATTGGAAGTGTTATTTTATGGTGCTGAAACATGGGCTCCACCCTAGAGTTGGTTAGTGAGTTGGGTAGGTTTCACTGGAGATGTATACGTTGCATTTTGGGTATTAGTAGACCTAAAGGAGTACCTCACTATTGCTGAGCTAGCTGGCAGATTTGGAATGATTGAGTCTATTGGTGAAGTGTTAACATCGTATATATCGAGATGGTTAGGACATGTTGTCCAAATGCCTGACATAAGGCAACCCAAGAAGCTATTGTTTGGTTGGCTCCCTCAGAAGCACCCTGCTCATGATGTCAATTAAGCTCCGTTGGTGAGACAAGGTCTGTCAGGATATGAAGAAGTATTGAGTAGATGAGTCATCTTGATATAAAGTAGCCCGACATCATACCAGATGGAGAATTTATTGCAATGAAGGACTTGATCAGCATGTGATGGCTCCACCTTTGAACAAACCCTCAGAAGCACCCTGCTCATGATGTCAATTAAGCACCATTGGTGGGACAGGTCTGTCAGGATATGAAGAAGTGTTGAGTAGATGAGTCAACTTGGTATAAAGTAGCCCGACATCATACCAGATGGAGCATTTTTTGCAATGAAGGACTTGATCAGCATGTGATGGCTCTACCTTTGAATAAACCATTTATATGTACCACCTGTCATTGATTGTTTCAAAGGAAGCAAGACATTATAAGGCACAGATGTACTACCACCTGTCTTCGTCGTTGACAAAGAGGACACATCCTCTGTTGGACAGCATCATCCCAGGATGTCTGGCTTCAAATTCAGTTCCAGTTCAAGTGTGTGTGTGTATGTGCGTGTGTGTGTGTGTGCATGCATGCATGCATGCATACATGCATACATATCTGGCTTGACCATTGTAGTGCTTTCCAAGAATGTAACATTTGTGTATGCATTTGGGAAAAGTACCAACCTTACTCCCTGGAGTTATCATTTGATCAGTGTATCCTGTGTACGATAAGTGTTGTGTTTGTATAGTGAATGCATGTGTGCATTTAGCTTGCCAATTGGGTAGAATTACGTCCTTTGGCAGCATCTCATAGTTGCACTAAGCAAACTCTTGCCATATTCATTGTATGAGCTATTGCTCATAACTAAGCATATCCTAAATGGTTAACATAGCAGGGACAAACATTTGTCTTTTCTGCAGTATAATTAAAATGAAAAATCACAGAGACTGGAAAACCATTCCTAGGTTTTGAATGAATAACACCGCGGTAAAGTTATTAAGTATTAAGAGACTAATTTTCCAAAGCAGTCAGTGCCATTAAATAATTCATTGTATGGTCACCCTGAAAGTATTTACAGAAGAAGTCCTGTAGTCATGATGAAAGATTTAAGTGTGTTGCGTATGCATATGTGTGTGCATGTGTATAATTGCATATTCAGGTTTGCAAGCAAAGATGCACAGGTATAGATAAAGCCAAGGAAACTGTATCAGTGTGAACAGTGTTGCACTGTATCTGTGTGTTGTGCCATAATATAAATGCTGGGTAAAGGTGCACTGCATATGTGCATCTGTGTATGTGTGCAAGTGGCTATGAATTAGTTTTCTGAGAACTTTTCACAGACTACTGGTTAGATAAAGAAAAATATTGCTAGGTGCTCATGGTTATATATGGCTGGAGGTGATAACATACAATGATGAAACACACATGAACTATTCTTTAGAATAACCATGCACAAAACTACAGACTTGACATGTCATGGAAATTCACAGGAACACTCTTGATACACACACAAAACCCACAAAACATGATCAACGTATGCTGTTGTTATAATTAGCCACTTGATCAACTTTAAACTGTGGTATAACTCAAACAGTCAATCAGATAGCTTGGTAGTGAGCTAATGAGATAGTAAAATTGACTCAGCTTAGTCAGACCTTTCATTGTGTAATCTGATTCACAATATAGTTCACAATATTATGTTTATAGTTGCCACAAAACAACTACCAAGCTGTACAATAGTTGAGATATGAGAACTCAATACATACAGTCATTCTTGTATCCATAATGACATAACATTGACACCTGCATCTTCAAGAAATGTAGCTTAGAGATCAAACTTGAACCATTCTGGAAAAAGTTACATATATTTGTATGTGGAACTTGCATGGTCTAGTGTTGGTCTTGCAAGGCTACAAAATATGCTGTTGCCTGTTTGTAAATGGAAATCATTTTAATGTACACTAAGTGGGAGAGTGATGTGCTTTGGGGGACTCCAGATTACGCTGATGCTGACAGCCATGTAGAACATGTTTTTTTTTTAAATACAACACTCTATACTTTCTGTGTCAAATACAACACTCTATACTTTCTGTGTCAGCAACATTTAATTATTTGGTTCAGGATGCTGTAGGATGATAGGTGACAGTCAGACTCTTGACCTGCATAATTCCATGCAGATATTGCTTTAAAATTGAAGATGCTTCATATCTGAGTGGTGAATAATGTGCTCCGTACTGCTAAGGTTACACCACCTGTTTTCCTACACCACCAGTTTTCCTAGAAGAAAGGCTGTAGCAATCTATCCAATTACTGACTTATTTGTTGTAGTAAAGTTAGCAAGTCAGAACAGCTCTTGTTGACATGGGTTGAGCAAAGATTAACAGCAGTGTAATTTCTGCAGCACATGCAGTGTCTTAACATGACTGGTGGAATACCATCTAGACCAGGAGACTTGCTAGGTCTAGTGTATTTAAGTCATTTAATGAGAATTTACATTTTCATTTGTGAATGCTGAAAGCAACTAATTGGATATTGACAACTGCTTTGTCAAAGTTGTCAGTTAGAGGTTTACTATTATCAGATGACACCAACATGATCTCTTTTTTTCTTCCCTGTATAATAGTGTTCAAAGTCTACCCAGTTTGTCTCAACAGTTATAGAATTTCTGTTGGAAGTGATGATTCCTTAGTCTGTCAAAGGCACCTCTGCATTTTAGCCTTGTAATCAAACATTTCTGGTATGACTGAAACCACAAGATCCAGAGTATGACTACTGTGAGTGCCTTATGAATTGAGTTGTATAGTAATTTACTGTGTAGAACTGATTAAAAGAGTATAAGTACACAAATAATTATATATGCAAATTAGTTCACAGAGAATAGGTATGAGGATAAACCATCTTCACATTTTCCAATGAATGTAGGAATGGCTTTGCTACAAATATTGTGTTCCTTCCAAGACAAGTCCTCATCAATCAGATGTATTTTGCTGTATCCGCTGACCATGGATTGATAATGTTTATGTAGGTCTTTTTTTTTTCTTTTATAGGTAAATGGATACATTTAGACGGATAAAGCTTCGTTTGCCCACTTCCACATGTCATATCATTTACACAGATGAGGAGTTGAAGTGGTGCTAGTAACGGTGTTTTGCCTTCAAGTAGAACTGACTAAACAGTTCATCAAATTTTTATCCAGTATAAAAGTAAAGTGGTATCCAGTACATAATTTTCAATGGGAAACTATCAATTGTTTTGGATCCGTGTGAAAAGCATGTTAATTTGTGTTCTGGATGTTGCGGTTGGACTAGTGAGTATAAATAAAGAAATACAAATGATGTGTTCCCACAAGGATCTGCTCTATTTATTTTATTTGTAGAATGCCATGATGTGCTGCTTTTCAATCTCAATGGAATTTTCCTTGGTGTAAAGACTGAAAGATCGATGAAGGTAAGCAGTAACATTATTTCGTACACTGTTTCATTCAATAATCTAGGAGGAATTCCATCTGGACCAACTGCTTTGTTGCAAGTATAATTTATGTTGTAATGATGGATATCCACATATTGTTGATGTAACATTATTGTCACAAATCTTTAATACATTTTTTGTATTGTCAATAATGATGATGTATACTGTGGGATGTAAGTATGACAGGTCTTTGTATTTCTTTTTTTTTAAAAGATTTCGACAAGCTGATTTGATTGTATGGTGAGACCATAATACAATATATACAGTTTGTGCAGTAAAAGTAACTGCTATCATTTGATTGTTTAATACCAAAGATATATAACATTTTTTACTGCTCCTTATAAGGAACATAACCATTATTAATTGCAGCATATAATGTTTACCTAAGCATATCATTGCTGACCTAGAGGTATGTACACAGCTACAGATGTGTACATGTATTAAGTACATTAAGGTAAAGTCACAGCAAATATATGGAGAATAATCTTGTAAGAACCTGTTGTTACTCAACAGTACCACTCAAGGTTGTGATGCTACCATCTGAAACACTACATGATTAATACTATTAACAATAGGTTGTAATAACTACTTATATTACTTGTAATAAAACATGCTTTGGCTGGTGGGAGTTGAAAGCAAACTATTGTTAAGTAAATTTTCAATAACCCCTTTTGGTTTAGTACACAGCTATGTGTATACACCGCAGAAGGTTCTGCAGTGATTTATTTATGTAAGGAATTTGTACAATAATTGCATGCCAGCTTGCAGAGCAGAGTTTCACTTGCTGGTAGTAGTGGTATACAGGACATGAATACTTGGCCTGTGGTCAATGATCACTTTTGACCCATGCAGGTGGGAGCCAAATACTATTATAGTTGTTACCATCAAATTGCCAATTGTAGTGTAGCAAGTTAAGGTTGTTAAATAAATGATAATAGGCCAAAGATCTTTGACCATGTCTATATCCACTTTCTCTCCAGTGTTAATCTAGTAAGTGAGATTGTTTTTTTTCTCGTAAATCACTCCATTATAGTCCTGCATCTATTCTATGTCTTTTACCAAGTGAGGATTTAAGATTGGGACACAGTACACTAAGGGTAATGTTTGGTACTGATCTGTACTTAAAACTATAAACTTCCCAACACTTGATCGGCTATATCACTATACTATGGTGTGATGATGATCTTACATGACAGAATTAAAATAAGTGCCACAACTTTAAATGTGTGTCAATGTTGGATCCATGCAGTGTATACTGCTTTGATGTGAAAATGTAGACTTGAGCTCATATTTGGTGTAATCCACATAATGAAATGTTTTGCTCTGTTAGTTATGGGATCTGGGTTGGGGTAACGGACAACTGAAGGTGGTGGAAAAACAGGGATGGTGGCAACACACAAGGTAGTTGGTTGGTGGTGACAAGGTTTGTGTTTGGTGGGCTAAGCCCAAAGGTTATCTGCAAACCTGGGTACTTCATGATCGGTGTAATGAACATTTTGTTTATATGGGTATATCATCTATTTTATACCACAATTATTACATTCATAAGGAATAAATGCAGTTGTCACAGTGATAGTCTACCTATAATAAGAAATTTATATAGTTGTGAAATAATTATGCAGACAAGTATTACTTGCTGCTAGCAATATACATGGTCCATAATCATTCATTAGTTGTCCCAGGTGGGAGCTAATGATATGACAGTATTTTTATAGTTTATGATTAATGTTAGTTTAATAAACTTTGGTTAGTGGCATGATAAAAGTGGGAGCCATATTGAATGGTACGTACACTGCAGTTTGTACATTATTATATTGGTTGGGTGGCGACTACATGAAGTAGAGGATCACACAGGACATATTTGCTTGAGGTTACAATGATGATCTATATTGTCCCTTTTGATATATTTAACAGCTAATTTACATTTTATATACTATACGGCAAGTTCATTATAACTTATGAAATAAAATATTGATCCAACAACTCTCCATATTTGATCCTTTGGAGATATAATGCAAAGACTGTCCTCTGCTACTGGGCCCTTCATCCAGTTGCGGAGTAAGATGTTAGACTTGTTTGTTTTTGTGTGTGTATGTGCTGTACACTTATGAAATATATACATATTATGTAACATACTTATACCGTTGGTCAGAGGATATTTATACACAGTACATGTTGGATGGCCATGGGTGGCATTATCTTTTCAGTCAGAGGATATTATACACTATACATGTTGGATGGCCATGGGTGGCATTATCTTTTCAGTCAGAGGACATTATACACTATACATGTTGGATGGCCATGGGTGGCATTATCTTTTCAGTCAGAGGACATTATACACTATACATGTTGGATGGCCATGGGTGGCATTATCTTTTCAGTCAGAGGACATTATACACTATACATATTGGATGGCCATGGGTGGCATTATCTTTTCAGTCAGAGGACATTATACACTATACATGTTGGATGGCCGTGGGTGGCATTATCTTTTCAGTCAGAGGACATTATACACTATACATGTTGGATGGCCATGGGTGGCATTATCTTTTCAGTCAGAGGACATTATACACTATACATGTTGGATGGCCATAGGTGGCATTATCCTTTTGGAATTGATATTTATTATCATGTTACTTTATACATGTATATGTGTAGGTGGCTTATTTCTGTATATAGATGTGAAGGTGGTGTGGCATTATATATGTATCTTCTGCCCTTTAAGTGTGAGGTATATATTTGTCTAACTCATTTAGGAGACAAATATATAGCTCACGTGATGGCAGCTTATACAATACCTTGTGTAGTAGATGGTGGCCCTTCCAATCTGTAGTGGCTGCACTCTCTGGTGACAGGAAATTTCTTCTACAGTAGTGGCTAGGGTAATCCTTAGCTGGCACTTTATAGTGAGATACAGCATCAGTAGATGAGATCTGTAATAGAATAAAAGTTGGCACACATCTTCTTTATACATTGATGTAGAATTTAGCATTCAACCCTTAAACCAACATGCCCATTTTAACAAAATGCTTCTAAAAAGGCATCATGGAGGGAATTAAAATGCTGAATGTAGGTCAATAAGATATAGAATGCGTGTACTGACATGTTTTAAGCAATGAAATACCAGTCAGGGTTAGTATGTTACAACCTGTTGATAGTTATAAGCCTAGCAAAAATCTTGCAGAAAATTGCACACAAGATAGATAACTGCAGGTAGCAAATTATTTTAAAACTTACGTAGTTAAGTATTCTAAGGTTTTTAATGCCTTCTTTATAGATTCATTTAAAAGAGTAACCCTTAAAGTCACACAGTCAAGAAAACTGGATCTAGACTTAATATATATGCATTATGACTGGTGATAGCCCCTCACATGCTGCCTCAAAAGAACAAATAGCCATTGTCTTGCCGTAACATCTAAATGTGTGCCTTATGATTACTTGCTGAGAAATGAAGTTGTCTGAAGGAATTAGTAAGTACGCAAGCAGAAATTTTTACCTAATAGAAAGAGTAGAATTCGTAGTAACTTATTGGATGCATTTTTGGTTGCATTGAAAGAACTTTTGGGCTTGGCTATACCACCAAGACAGTATGAAGGTATTGTAAGGCTGGTTTATGGTTAGTGAGAATGTCCAAACTTCTATGATTCCTAATATACAGTACTATCGTATTGTAGTGCAAGAAAATACACATAAGAAAGATTCATGCAATTACCTAGATGTTATAAAACTTACATTGTATGATTCCAGTAGATCACTTGATTGTTCCGACATATGGTGGCATGAGTCATAAACCTGTGTAGGTAGGAACAATTAAAATGATGCTGTGTCTTACATCCAAGAACACACATTATAATGGTACTAACTAACCACAAGTATAATAAAGACTCAAGGTTTCCCATTACACGCATGCCTATGGGTCTGGTGGAATACGCAGCTCAGTTTTTTGACTTTGACAACTTACAGCAGGTAAAATTGGCATAAATTGATTAATATCAACTGTACCATTACGTCACTTGTCCAACTGATTACTGTCAATGGTTACAGACCATGTATTGTAACTTCGGTGAAAAATGAGTCAAACTACATCGTGGACCTATATGGTGTGCAACTAGAGAAAAAGGAAGTTCTTCAAAGGAGCAACTACTTCTGTACCATGCAAGCAAAGGACCATGGAAGTATGGCAGTGTTTCAACAATGATATTGCTACTATGTGATATGGTACATTTATAGGCTCTAGTCAATGTACCAGCAATTTCTGAGAGGAGGTCTATTATAACTACATGTAGAACAACACTAGATCCTCAGATACAGGTATATGCCTAAACTGCATGCTCATGTGGCTATATGTTGTGAAAACTTCATAATTTTTTCCCTTTTTCATAGTTGAATGTTCTAGACGAAGCAGTTCAGCATAACCCAAATGCTTGGTGGTGGCTAAAGGCTGATGGTTGCGACACAAATAAAGGGTTAAAAGAATCTTCTAGGCTTGAGTGGAGTGGTGATGTGGATCTGGCTGATGGCTTGC
Organism: Dysidea avara; assembly: GCF_963678975.1. Classification (NCBI taxonomy): domain Eukaryota; kingdom Metazoa; phylum Porifera; class Demospongiae; order Dictyoceratida; family Dysideidae; genus Dysidea; species Dysidea avara. The sequence goes on along the minus strand of NC_089272.1, from coordinate 23,943,635 downwards.
TATTAGAAACATACAAGGACTACAGAAAGTGACTGGAGACTGCAGAGAATATTGGTTTACATGGAGACAATGTGGTACAGGAACTTGCCAATGCCTTGGACACAATAAACAAGGATTTAAAATTCCTGCAGTCTCGTATGTGGTTGTAGTTTCACTACCATTTGTTACTATGTGTTATCCCTTGTAGAGATAATCAAGTTCAACAATGAATACTCAGAGAAACTTCAGTCTCATGTGCAAAAAGAGAAAGATCTGATTATTCTGTCATGGAAGGTCAAGGAATTAACTGAGTTAAATGAAAATGGAAGGCAGTTGCATAGGGACACCACCTCTTTGATAAACAAAGTAGAAGAATGTGCTGAAGATAACATACCATCCCAGTTGTGCTCATTCCACCACAAATTAGTTAGCTTCATTAAGGGTGTCAGATGACATCAGCACACTCCAGCCACACACATCCTAGCCTTCATTATCAGTACTGAAGACTGCAGGAGAAAGCCCTATGCTCTCCCTGTACGGTGTATCCTGTATGTAGGAGTGAGTGATGCTAACATTCGTGAACTTGCCAATAAAATCATTACTGAAATGGTCAAACGAAAAATGAATGTTGCAGGTATGTACTTAAATCTTACATGCAGAAAATTTTTGTATTTGTATATACTTCTAGGATTCACAACAGACGGAGAGTGTAACTCACTTCGAACAAAAGGGAATACACGGCCACTCTCAGTTTTCCAAATTCGTGCTGATTCAAGAGCAAAATTCTCACGCATGGGTTTCCAAAAAATGGTCAAGATGGTTACTGTTGTTTGTAAGTCTCTATTAATCATTCATTAAACAACTACGTATGTGTATTCAATATACAAGGTAGACAGTTGGTTAAAAGAGTGTTATGCATAACAATATAAAAGAAAATATTTGTATAAAATATAATATCAATGCAGGCAGCAAAGAAGGAACATATCTGCTGAGCTGTGCAATCCTGCCATCAGTGCTGAATTACTTGGTGAAATTGACAGTTGGCATGCTCAAGGAACCACTGTTGATGATGGTATTGAAAGACTGTGGCTGAGAACAGTTCCTCCTGGCTATACTATTCACAGTTGGATTGAAGGTGCAGTGCTTAAGTGTATTTTGTATGTTGTAAATCCTGTATTCAGGAAAGCATGAGAAAAGAGCTGAGAAGCTTCGCTCCATTCTGGCACAAATGGAATATAAATACCAAATAGAAGTTTTCAATGCACAAGGCATATCTTTCAAAAAGCATTTACATGTACCCGAGATCCATCCAGTCACTTACATATCCTGCACTGTCTGGAATCCGCAAACAAAGTGTGGAGGACGCTGAACGGTTGTTTAGCCCAGGTCTTGTATTATGGATGGAGAATAAGGGGTATCATCATGAAGCAGAATACTTCAAGCATGTACGAAATTGGAGGCGAGCTTGTGATGAGAGAGGACTAACCAATGATCAGGGAAGTGAGTTAAATGCTGGATTACTAAACTATATCCTGGATGATCTTATGCCATGGCATAAAGAAGATGGCTTAAGAGATTTTAGTTTGTTAGAAGTTAACCGATAAGCAATTCATCTACAAATACAGTCCAATAGAACTACCTGTATCACATTGTATATCTAAGGAGTGTCAGTGGAGTCAGAGGATTCAGTAGGGAGACACTTGTAGCTGTTGTGGCTAACATTGAGTCCAGAGAGTGGAGAAAGCAGTTTAATTCTGAACATGGCTTGCCTACTGAACATCCTCGAGCAAGTACCACAGACGATGTTGAATGTTTCTTTAGTCTGTTGCATGATTGTGTAGGGAAGGACTTTACATTGAAAGAGGTATGTCACAGGTTGGGTTACTATTCACAATAATATTGCATTTTAGGTGTTTTATGGTTGGTGAAAAGTAACCGAGGAGTTTTTAAAGAGAATGGACCCAGAACTCCACTATTACTATCATACGTCCAAACACAGCTGCTATTATGAAGACTTGATGCCAGAATTTAGTGTCCAACCAGTGAAGGCAAAATTGAAGAAGTTGCCTCGATTTGAAATACTTGGGGAAAATAACAGAATAACTTTTTCTGTTCGTGGTGACTCTTCCATTCGAGCACAGTTCCACAATATCCCAGTAAATCTCCCTCCTCCTCTTGTTACACACAACCCATGCACTCATGAACATCATATGCTATGACACATCAGAATTGAACTTGAATGATACTGATAAAATTGTAAATTAAACTGAATAAGTTGTAGCACGGCTCCTTTGTACACTAAGTGACCAGTCACCATTTAGAGTGATATGAATACCAGTATACCAGCCAGGAGAACTGAAGTGGATATGGTACTTGATATAGTCAAATGATACATCTAGTATCTTTCCATCATTAATTGCACGGTGTACCTCATCTGTTATCTCACTGACAACATAACCGATTCGTTGCCAGCCCGAATTATCTTGACACATGAAAGCAATTGCCTTGGAGTCATGTTTATTGTCTGGTTCAGGTTGAAACTTGACTGGCAGTTTGATACCATCGTCTAGTTTCTTCCTTGCATATTTCAATGTATCCTGGTACCTCTTTTCCTTAGTGACCCCAATACACTTAAAAATAACTGTATGAGTAATTGCAGGAATTGCATCATCTTTTGAGCTGCTGTCATCAAGTGGTGATTCTGAACTATATGTTGAACCATCGACAGATGGTGTTGTACTTGAGTCTCCCACCCAAATCCAGTTCCACAAGACAAAAAACCTTGTCACCTCCAAACAAGTTATACTAAGAAACATCTACAGCAGATCAAGAGAATTCACTGGCCTAAAAGTTAAACAGTTATGTCCATATAATTATAACATGAAATGTAATACACCTCAATTATAAGGGTAGCAGGTAGAGTGTGGTCTAATACTGCACAATCGCTAGTAAAACCATCAAATACTTCTAGGTCTCCTCCACAGTTCACCCATTGTAGCTTCACCTCCGTTAGTTTTGCGCGAATTACAGGGAAGCTTGGCACAACATATTCAAATGTAATACCCTTGCTTAGAACTGTTATAAATGTCCACACATCGCCATCAGACTCCTCCACTTCGTAATCGCTACCAGTAGTGGATTCCGCCATCTTGAACTGATCTTAGCAAAACTATGCAAAATGTCCAATTAACTGTTATAAATTTTGATAGCGCTTGTATTGCTTCCACCCTCCTCTGGTCTGTGCAATTGATCCAGTCACCCTGAAAAATGAACAGTTCCCATTTACAAAAGTAGGGAAGCCATATTGTTACCACAAATTGACATCTTCAGTTGTCAGCAAGCACAAAGGAGGACAAAGGTAAGTCCATGTTGCATATGATGTATGTACTGTGGTATGCCAAAAGCGCCTGTCCATCAAACACTAAAAAAAATTTTAAAAAATTTAAAAACCCAAACCCTTTGCCTTAGTCAATGTCAAGTTAAGGTATCAGGCAGGCAGGCAGGCAGGCAGGCAGGCAGGCAGGCAGGCAGGCAGGCAGGCAGGCAGGCAGGCAGGCAGGCAGGCAGGCAGGCAGGCAGGCAGGCAGGCAGGCAGGCAGGCAGGCAGGCAGGCAGGCAGGCATGCTGTAGAAAATTCAAAATTTCAAAAATTATATTTTGTGAGATTTGTTCATTTAACATTGGTATTTCCTCATTATGCACACACAATGCAGCACTTCGCAGCTATACAAAAGTTTCTATTTCATACATAGTACGTATAACCAGAATGCAGCTTTCTTCCAATAATCGCCCCACGCGTGCTGGCTCTTTGGTCCAGCATTCTTAGATAAGACTTCTAAAAGGATCGAGTCAGAGAAGTCATTGATAAGGTGTCAGGAGCAGAGCCTTCTAGGAAGAGGAGATGGGAGGATGATGGAGAAGATATCCATCATTTTTATCCAGAGGCACTTTTGCAAAGTGCAGCGGCAGGAGGACCCAGTGCCCAGCTCAGTCGTGCAACTCACAGAAGTCACAGTTCATAATCCAGCAAAGTGTACTACAAGGGCTCCCAACAGGGAGCACAGAACTCCCACAGGCCAAGCAGTAAGCCTTCCAAGCAGTAAGCCTTCCAAGCAGTAAGCCTTCCTAGCAGTAAGCCTTCCAGGGGCATTCCCCGAAGTCTTTTGCATATATATAGCTCTCAACTTGATACGTTTCAGTGCCGGGATTGAGTGAGATCAATGACATACACTTCTGTATAAACACAGCCATAGCTAATTACATCCCATGCAAGATAATAAACACAACATACACAAAATGTGCCCTTAGGCAGATAACTGCTGTGTGTGGTTGTTGTTGCTGCTGTCTCACATACCTTAAACTATAGTGTTGTGTCTATACGTTGTTACAGTCTGCTACCACACACTGGAATTATACTTGTTCTTGTTGGCATATCCATTATATTCTGGTATTGGATTTTTATTCTATTGAAGGCATTGCCATCTTTCACAGTGATCAGCTACTGTACATGCAGCTGTTTGTTCATCGGTTCATAATAGGGATCGCCCATGTTTTTTGCAAAAATCCTAATAGAACGCACACCTAAAAACCACCTTGAAAAGCATCCTTCAACTCAAAACAACCCTCTGGTGGTTCTTTGCAATGAGTATAGGTACAGTACTAAGTACCAAGTGAAAAGCAAACAGTATGTGTATTTCAGACTGAAATATGCCAGTTTGTTCATATTATTATTATTCTTATTATTCATAAATATTATTCTTATTATTCATAAATAATATTATTATTATTCTTTCACAGGCATAGCAAAGTTTACAAGGAGAATCCTGAGATAAAAAGTAGCAAGGCTTGCTGAATGGATCATTGTGCGTGTCCATGACCTATTTTTGATTTCGTTTTCAGATGGAAACAGTTTCTGCTTGCCAAAACGCCATTACGTTCGAGAAGCCATACAAGATTGCACTCAAAGTTAGGTTTTTTGGTGTGCGCTGCTTGTAGCTAATAGAATCTGTCTTTATTAAACTCAGTATAGGCCACGAATCTTAATCTGGGCTAATGACTTTGTTGCAAGGTGGTTTTTTGCTCCGTGATTATTGTACGTGGGCGGATTAAATACTCTAATAGAGCAGTCACTTAAATACTCTAATAATGCAGTCAAGTGTATAACTACAATCCTTGCACTGAATTTGACAGCTATTAAAGGCACCAGTAATGTAAATTGTAGCTCATATTAGGAGACTCTCAGTCTGTATGCACATTGCAATTTGATCAGTTTCATGTGTGTACTGAAATGTTGACAGCGTTACTATGCAGAATGCAAAATTGCACTATTCACAACAGTCTTTATTATCAATAAAAGAAATCTCATAATCTATTACCAAGAGTAAAAAAAACTCTTCCATTATTTACTCTTGCTATTACTGGATTAGTAAAAAAGTACACAAACTAGATGAATTAAAAATTGGAAATTTTAAAATGGGAATAGGAATCGCAGAAAAAAGCCACAAAACAAGAAGGGATGGCTGGGGTGGTAATGTAAACCATAAATCTCTACTCACTTCAAAATGACAGAGCATGTAACTAAAGATTTATGACAGAGAGTCAAAATAGGGATTTGTGGTTTACATTACCATCCCAGCGATCCCTTCTTGTTTTGTGGCTTTTTTCTGCGATCCCCATTTTAAAATTTCCAATTTTTAATTCATCTAGTATTGTATCCATGGCATCATGTAATCATTTTAGGACATATGGCCCAGCTCATATTAAAATCAACTCAAGTGACAGATGGTTGAAATACTCTGCTTCTTTTATCCTTACGATCTGCTCTTGGCAACTCCAGCAAGTAAATATCTCTTAGTTCATTATGATGTATTATAGGTAAACCTCCACAAGGACATTCAAAGGCATGCTCAACTGAGAATTGTTTGCTACACACACAGCTTGAAGGTAGTAATGGTGGTTGCTAGCCATATCGGAGACAGAGAGCATTACAAAAGGGCCCTTTGTGTAAAATAAAACCATGTTCAGAAAGAGGGAGTGTAGTTAGCCAACTGGAAGAACCCATTTCAGTGGCTAACATTATGGCATGATGCGAGGATGGCAATAACGAAGGTAAAAGAGCATCTACAACAGATTGATGATGGATGGATGTATACAATGTTTTGTTTTGCTTTGATCTGCAAACACAACACTTTGACTGGGTAAGTATGGACTGCTGTAAAATAAAGGAGAGATGTAACACCAACAAAGTAACTTGCAGGATTAACAATACCAAGCTCTTCCAATCTGCAGGTAGAAAGCAAATTACATTCCAGTCACTAAAAGCAGCTATACCAGTCAGTTTAGATGAAAATTTTAGTCAAATAGTGTCCTCCAAAGATTACCTTGCAAGCACTATAGTACATAGCTTCTACACTAATGACAAAAGATGCTACTGTAAGTAGACACTCAGACAAGACATGCAATTCTTGATCAGCACATGCAAAGCACAAGAAATCTACTAGTACTATGATAAATTTATTACCATACTACACACTAGAAGAAAAGGTTTTTTTGAGTACAAGACCACAGGTTGCATAGTGAGCATATTTCACATTGTATAGGAAAGAGGTTACTATCAGAACACTATTTAATTGTTTGCCTTTGCCATGATTGAATATAAGTAAAAATACTAGACACAAATAGTGACTGATGACAACTTGTCACTGGCCCAGAAATGAATTAACTTTTAAAGTGGATCAACAGCTACAAAATACAAACGACCTTCTTGTCCACAAAGCAGATCCTAAAGAGAAGATGATGATGATTCAGAGATACATTTAGCAGACAAAGGTAATGATGGTTTGGATAATTAGTTCTACAGTAGCTATTGGTACAGCATATTAATACAAATAACTAATCTGCGCAGTGTAGTGGACATTTTGCTCAAGACTGCCCAAAACAAAAGCATACGTCTACCAAAGGACATTTATATGCCAAGAGAGCCAAAGAATAAAAAGATGTAGACACTTACTTTGGAGGTAATGAGATGTTTGTTGCTACAATGGGATTGAAAGCAGACACACAAAAGTCACAACTGGATGATTGACTATGGTGAGAAACAAACGTACATTGTGACCCAGGACCAGTGAGACATAGTGATGGCCATACTATATCAGCTGTTGCATTTGACAAGGTCAAGGTCATTACACAATGGTGGCAGAGTTGTTTGTTGAAGGACAGATACGTTGTACAAAAAATAGACAATAAACGGAACTTATTAAATAACTGGAAGGACATTGGTACTGGGTCATCCACATTAGCAAGCTCTAAAATGAACCAGACACTGGCTCATGTCAACCTCATACAATTGCTTCAGCAAGTGGACAGAAAGTATTGACATACAATCACAACATTAGTGAAGCTTGTATACAGGGAAGTGTCATTGAAACCACACCATCCAATGATAGTGGGAAGATCAAAAGAGAAGTTTCAGCTGGTACATTGATGTATGTGGCACAAACCTTTGGCGAAGGTCATTACTTTGTGACAACTACTTGCATTATGCAGAAACAAATATCGTTCAGCAGTAGACCCACCATAATGTCCTATCATGTGCAGGCTTGACTGGTCATGGTAGGACAAGGTAGGACATTTCAATCAAGAGTCAGAATGTACTAATTAAATCAATGTCATCAATGTTTGTATCAATTGTACACACCATTGGTGGCTGTTATTGTGAGCTAATAACTGTTGCAATTGAATGGGAGTAGGCCTAGAACATTCATGGCCACCCCCTTGGGTTATTAGAATGTAGTGTCACCTAGCAACCAAGTGGTAGTTATGATTAGCAGTACAAGCCATAAGCTGAACAGATAAACTGTATTCTTTAGGCTACATCCCTCTTTTGATAGCTAAGTTACTATGTCTGAGCAAACTGATTTATGGTCAGATATGTAGACTATTTGTACAGATGTAAAAGGATATGTGCTAAACAAATTACGTTATGTTTTATATGGTATCCTAACTAGTATACATCAACAACTCCACATACAGAACACTTAACATCAAAATTAATGGAGCCATACTTTTAGCTTAACCATTTTTAATCACAATGTTTATACTACAAGCATTTACTTACATTGCAAAAGTGGCTTCGCTGTCAATGTGGGATTTGCCATAGTATGATAGTACCTAGACAAAACAATGTAAAATTCACATTAGAGTACACGGTCTCTTTTAATCACCTTGGTGGCATTAAAGTACATGTTCTTCTTGGTGGCTGTGGAAAACTAGTCATAGTACATTGAAGCCTTCCCAGGTGATTGAGGAGAATATCAGTAATGGCTGTAAAGAGAACAAATACAATTACATTTGCTATTTTTTAGCATGTAGTATGCTAACTGTAACACAAATAATGTACATTATACATGACTTCAAAGAACATTACACTATACAGTACTTTTTGTACCCATCACAACAATAACTAGCTACACAAGAATTATAGTCAAAATATGCAGCTGTTTGGATTAGATAACACGCAAATGTTCCAGTACACCAGACGTGTATTCTAATACAAAGTTCAACAACTAACTCCGAAGCAAAGAGAAGGTTATTATTTACTATATGTATATGTTAAAGCATAGCCGCGAGTGCTATATGAAAAATGAAGTATGAGGAGCGCGGCCGAGTACTTTATTTTTCATATAGCACGAGCAAGGCTATGCTTTAAATGATTTATGGAACTTTCTAGTCGTGTAGCTTCACCATACACTAGGACTCGTAATTAACAAGCGTTGCATGAACTATTAGCAGCCTGAACGCACAAAAACTAGTTTAACAAAGTAACTCACGCGTATTTCACCATAGTTTGGAATTGTAGACATTCATTGCGTCTTTTGGCAGGTTTTGCTTGCAACCCACAATCGATTCTATTGTGAGTCACATGGTGAAGTATTTCCGTGATATCTCCAGGACTTGTCCGTTTACATTAACAAACGTAACAGCAATGTTATCTTCTCCCACCCATCATCAAAGCATTTAGGTATGTCTATAAAAGCAATCCAGTGGTGGAACTCGTATTGGCTGGGGTGATTGATTACTCAGCACGGCGAGGCTATCAGCCTTCACCGGCTGGGTGATTAGTTGTACTGGCGCAAGCCCCGTAGGCTATTAGCCTACACTAAGGCCCGAGGGCAACTGTGCTTTATTGCCTGCAAAGAGTGCTTTATTGCCCACAAAGAGTGCTTTATTGCACTGCAAAGAGTGCTTTATTGAATGAATAAAGCACTCTTTGCGGTGCAATAAAGCACTCTTTGTGGTCGATGAAGCAGTTGGCCAGCTGAGAGTGTACTTTATGAAATTTAAAGTACACTTTTTCCTTTGATCTCGCCCATGCAAAGTTCTATAAATATGCATATGTGTGATCAAAGAAGAGTACGTATATTTCAGAGGTTGAGAAAGTTGTGCATATATTTTAGCCATATCCTGAGTAATTGTGTTATAACTGGTATATTCTATACCCAGTAGATGAAATGACTGTAGATTTACTGTATACAAAGAAATCATTGATGGATCAGACATTTCAGAGTTTTTAGTGGTGCCACACCCATGAGTCATTCACGAAGGAGACACACTGAAAATTCTTTTAGCAGCTCAGGTGAATAAAATTAATGTTGATTGATTTAGGTGAACCACCTATAAGCGTTGGCTCAATTACTTAGTGAGAAGTGGAGTTCCCCAATTCAGTGGTGATGGGCTGGCTCCATTCCAGTTTGGGGTTCTCCTTGCTTCGCCCCTCCATCATGTGCATCCGAGGTTCTCGATCACGCTCTAAGCACGTTGGCAATAGATCTTGCTGTTGCAGAGGGGCATCTACCAGTTCACTAACATTCCATGGGCTTCTGCAGGTTCTTTTAGGTGTCTTTTCTGTAGGTAAATTTTTTCTTGTTCCCTTTTTATGCTTTTCTTCTAACTTGTTTTCCATAGAGACGTGTGGGTGGAAGGGAGTGCCATTAGGGTCGGAGATTTAAGTATTAGAGACCTGCTCATTATTTAGGCAAGGGTTTTGTGAAATGTGTGAAATTGCACTGTAATATGGCAAGTGTAACCACAAAGCATGGTATATGTACCACAGTATGGCACTTTTGATCACTACAGGTATAGTATACAAATGTCATATACAGTAGCGCTCCTAACTGAGCTCAGGAATGCATTAATGAGAAATGAAGATAGAGTATCAAACATGTACCCTGTATATTTTACCTTAACAATTTGGAACTGATCGCGTAATGGTGGCAGTAGGCTGATATTTATATCATCAATGGTAATCAGTTTGTTCTACATGAAAAAAAGAAACAAACAACAGTATACACTGTTACTATTCTACGTAGTTCACTTGGAAACTGCAGCAAGTAGTATTCATATTACAACACCTACGTACAGTAACTGACTTACATTGTTGAAGTGGCTATGCTGTTTGGCCATTGTTTCATGTTCATAATTAACCTAGAAAGTTGATAAAATACAAAATGTAGATGTAGTTTAAATTACCTAAGTAGTTAGAGCTAATGAATTATTATGGCGGCTCTTAGGGAAATTCCAAACATTTGACAGTTCTAGAAAATAGATAAAAATAAATTATAACAGTTAGTATTATACAATAATAATAATGGTTGTCACTAAACATTGTACATCAAAAAGTGTCATTATGGAAGAGTCGTATAATGTGTCAAAGCACTTTATATTTAACAGGTGTCAGCCACAAAATGTTAATTATTGAAGCGTTCAGCGCTAAAATGAGTATTTACATTAAAAACAACACTACTAATTTTTGCCACCACAAACTTCACAAAGTCTGCTACAATAACCACAATACTAGTGCTACAATAACCACAATACCAGTGCTACAATAACCACAATACCAGTGCTACAATAACCACAATACTAGTGCTACAATAACCACAATACTAGTGCTACAATAACCACAATACTAGTGCTACAATAACCACAATACCAGTGCTACAATAACCACAATACTAGTACTACAATAACCACAATACTAGTGCTACAATAACCACAATACTAGTGCTGCATCACTGGTATAAACAGGTCAAGATAATGTGTTTAACTGTGGTATATATGCCAACTATTGGAGCGCTACTGGAGTGCTATGACTTGCGCTGTACCATGGAATACAGTCATTATGAATGGCTGTAATGCTTGACCGAAACTCACTTGGGCTGCATAGCCTAAATAACAAAATACGCTATTGAATACAATCACCACTTTTTAACAAATGTATCCTAGGAATGGCTAATCACTTTGGCAAGTTCTTCCCTAATTCTGCTGATACCATTAAAAGCAATTTAGGAGATTTGAGTCTTATTTAACAGACAGCTAAAGTAGCAATTACATGCTCAGTTCCTCTAGAGGTTGGTATCTGTTTTTACAACATTTGGCACAGTTGTGCACTGTATTGTCTGCCAATTGATGAAACTATACTGACTCCTGAGCTCTCTGACAATACTTCTGTATCCCATAAAATAGTGGGCACTGTGTAATTGATCAAGGACATCCAACTGTATAAGGATGCTGGACTGACTATTCTGATTCATCTATACATCTGAAAAAAGGCAATTGAGCCAACAGTTTACTAGCAACTTAAGCCATCACTAACTAAAAGTTTATCTGGCCAACTGTCTTCATCAGTTGTGAGCTTGTTGTTGAGCTGGTTTAATCTGTTTAGGCATTTTTACTGGAATACTCTGTAAGATTAGCATCAACAATGCTTGGTAAAGAAGCTGGAGTTCATCCTGAAGCATTTTTTTGTGGCAGTAGATTTTGAAGCTTCCAGAAAACTAGGTAAAGATTTAAAATCAAAACTTATTGCAGGTGAGGTAAGTGTTATAATGATCACATGCCCAGGTATCAGCCAAAACGTCTCTTCAGATTCTTCTGAGTTAGAGAGAGCTCTTGAAACATATCCCACTAGTTGGTAACTTCCATCTGGCTGCACCCAAGAAGCAAGATACAGTAGCCCCCAATTAAGATGCATCTGCTAATACAAATTTTGTATCATACATGGCTAGAACTTGAGCACTGTTTACCATTCCCATCCCTAGCATGACAGAAAGTGGCAACTGATATTGTAAAGGTTCAGTTTACTTATATTGATTTAACTATTCAAGACATATTGACAGTGCTAGATCTATATATATTAACACATTATTATCAACAGCGATCCAACATACCAAATCTATTTTGTCAGGCATGACAGTGTCAATCATTAGGATGCATTATGATTCATTCGAATCCAAACTGTTGGGAAGTGCTAAAAGCCAGAACGGAATGGAATGGAGGCATGCATCAAGTTACAGTGGAACCTCAGTTATCTGAACCCCTTGGAACAGGGGTGGTCCATAAGTCTGAAAAGTCCATATCTCTGAAACTGTGTATAAATAACCTTAAAATAGCATAAAGGGCATTTTAAAATACTCAGTATTATCAACTACCCTAATAGAACAGTCACTACTCTAACAGAGCAGTCAGTTCCATAGTTTGGTTAAGGGTAAGTGGGGTCCGGATAACTGAGGTTCCACTGTAACAAACCATTTTTGCAGATTGTACACCATTTCTTACTATCACAAAGTGAGCTGAAGTTAGTTTCATCTGCTTGTATAGGCATGCTAGAAATTGCTTGCTTGAAGTTTCTATTTAATGCCCACTGCAACAATGCATTTTGCAATCACCTGCACTGAAAAACTATCATTTAACCTGTTGTATTATTTAAGCACTGTAAGCATATGATTCACAGCCACTAACATACACTGTGATTAACACTCTCATAAATACTTGCCAATGCTGGCAGACTTCAGAAAACCATCCTCACTGTTACTAAAGACTTGGACAAGACTATAACATAAAGTACTATGTACAGTAGTTTACCTTTTAGAATGATAATTAAGGAAGTAATTCTACAACAATGCCATGTGGTGAACATTAAATAGAAACGCCGAGAGCACGATTTCTAGCATGCCTATAAGTAGAAGGAAACAAACTCTAGCACACTATGTGGCAGTTAGAAACGGTGCAAAATCCATTCCAAACATTTTTTCTACTTAATTAGTGCATGCCCCAGTTGGTTTCATTCTGTTCCATTCCATTTCGGCTTTTATAGCACTACCCCAAATGGTTAACCATGTGCATGGGTTCCTGCACATCACGTAACAAGTAGCCCAAACTTCCCTGATCAAATGGAGAGACAGACAGGGCTGTGCAAATGGTAAAGAGTCAATGATGCTTATCAACTTTTACTGTTAGCAGACTTGAACAATCTATTTTTGCTGCACAAGTGGTCTGGGGCCTCTGGCCAACCTGGAGATGGCTGTTTGCATGTAGTTGGACAGCTCCGTGGTGTTGAATAAAACTATGAATTTCCTTTCATTTAGCTAACTTTGAGACCTAAATATCCCACAATTTGGCCTATTTTTTCCCTAAGCTTTCTCTTTCATTTAGTAGATAATCTCTCACACTTCCTCCCATCCCTGTCCACCACCCCTATTGAATCAAATGATGGAATCTTTAAAATGTCATCATCATACAGTATGGTAGTGATGTATGATCATGCAGTCTTGGGTTTTCTTGTCTTTCAAATTCACCTGAAAAAATAGCCTCAGTTTTCCTTCAAAACAGATTGGCAGTATTATTGGTCAAGCATAATCAAGCCCAAAAATGCCTTCAGAGCAACCTTCCGACAAGTGATTTTAAAAGGTCTCTATTCTTACTGTTTAACTTCAGCCAAGCATAACTCGACAATGCATGAGGCTACAGGCTTGAAATTTTCACTGTTTAATGTTGTTTTGTCCTGAGAAGTGCGTTCTTCTAAACATGAACATGTATTATGGACTTACTTTAGTCCTCCTTTGTATTTCAGTTCTTTTGCTGACAATGCAAGATGTCAATTCACAGTAGTGTTATACAGCTTTGCTATGGCTGTGGTGGTAGCTATTATTAAGGATATCACCCATATTTTCTGTAATGATTGCAGAGACACTTCTTGTACTGTTCATTATTTGTATTGCTGTCTGATGGGCAGAAGATAGCCACCACACTTTTCAGTGGGGTATGTGTCCAGATGCACAATTATAGGATGCTTGGTGCCATTCTTTCTTTTGATGTGGTATGCACAAGTTCATTAGTCAGTTATAAAAAGTAATCAAGCAGGAAGAAGTTAAAACCTTTTAGTTGGAATAGGGATCAAAGATTTTTTTTTTAAATATAGTGAAACAAGGAATATCAAAACAAGAGAGGTTGTCTATATACCTGCAGATACACAACCTATGGACTATTCTTTGATCCGTAATCTTTCCAAGTATATACATAATGAAACAATAAACACATGTATCTAGGGTGTGAATTAGATGTGAAGGTAGTGGCATTAGATATATTCTGCCCTTTGGCATATATTTGTCTATTTAGGATACACATTGTCAGACAAAACATATAGTTTATGTGAAGACAGGCTTATGCTACGGGTTTACCTTGTGTAGTAGATATTGCAGGTTATGCAATTCCAATCTGTTAATTGGTATAGTGGCTGCACTCTCTGGCCTGGCCCTCCAATCTTTTGTGTAGTAGTGGCCAAGGTTGGTTCCCTTGGCTGGCAATATACTGTATCAGCAGATGTGACCTGTAACAGAATAAAAGTTGGTACACAGTACTGATATAGAATTCAGCAGCATACACATTCAACCATTAAACTTAAACCAGCACATGTAAAAATGCTAAGAAAAACTATTGCAAGACTGGAACATCTTGCAGGAATTGCACACAAGTAAGATATTATAAAATAGAAGTTTCTATATCACAAAGAGACTCCAACACAAGTCTCTTAGTACTAATTGCTAAGAAACGTGGTGGTTGACCATGTGCTACTTAATCAGATATCACTAAGCACAAGTTCCTTGCTAGATTAAGACTAAGTACATGTCCTTCACCACCTATACTGGTGAGTTATCTTGACTGGAGTGCTAAGGCCAGGTATTGGTTCTTTATACTTTACTAGAAAATGGACTGCCATCGTTGCCACGACACAACAAGCACCTTTACAGTAATGTTGCTTCCACATTGTCAGACAAATATATATAGCTCATGTAATGGCAGGCTTATACAATACCTTGTGTAGTAGATGAACATTATATTGGTGGCAGCCCCTTTCAATAATCTATCACATGGTATAGTGGCGGCACTCTCTGGTGGTAGGTTGAACAGTAGTAGCCGAGGCTAACTCACCACTATACTGTATCAGTAGTTGTGATCTGTAACAGAATTAAAAATTCATTTAAAAAGTTAACCCTAATGGTAGTGATTCTCTGCTACCATTCATGATGAAATTTTATTGAAATTCTAGTACCGTACGGAGGAATATCACTGTTGGCAAAATAAAATTTGGCGAATTGTTAGCAAAGCGCATGCCGTATTGAATTAATTAGATCACTAATTGATGTGCCTAAAGTGAGAACTGGAGTGCCACACCTCTCAGGCGATTCGGCGCCTGGAATCAGCTACCAACTAAAAGGTAATACTATATAGACAGTAGATCTACACCCTCTGGAATAGTGAATATACAGGTATATGCCTAAACTGCATGCTCATGTGGCTATATGTTGTGAAAACTTCATAATTTTTTCCATTTTTTATAGTTGAATGTTCTAGACGAAACAGTTCAGCATAACCCAAATGCTTGGTGGTGGCTAAAGGCTGATGGCTGCGACATAAATAAAGGGTTAAAAGAATCTTCTAGGCTTGAGTGGAGTGGTGATGTGGATCTGGCTGATGGCTTGCTACTAGAAACATACAAGGACTACAGAAAGTGACTGGAGACTGCAGAGAATATTGGTTTACATGGAGACAATGTGGTACAGGAACTTGCCAATGTCTTGGACACAATAAACAAGGATTTACAATTCCTGCAGTCTCGTATGTGGTTGTAGTTTCACTATCATTTGTTACTATGTTGTAGAGATAATCAAGTTCAACAATGCATACTCAGAGAAACTTCAGTCTCATGTGCAAAAAGAGAAAGATCTGATTATTCTGTCATGGAAGGTCAAGGAATTAACTGAGTTAAATGAAAATGGAAGGCAGTTGCATAGGGACACCACCTCTTTGATAAAAAAAGTAGAAGAATGTGCTGAAGATAACATACCATCCCAGTTGTGCTCATTCCACCACAAATTAGTTAGCTTCATTAAGGGTGTCAGATGACATCAGCACACTCCAGCCACACACATCCTAGCCTTCATTATCAGTACTGAAGACCGCAGGAGAAAGCCCTATGCTCTCCCTGTACGGTGTATCCCGTATGTAGGAGTGAGTGATGCTAACATTTGTAAACTTGCCAATAAAATCATTACTGAAATGGTCAAACGAAAAATGAATGTTGCAGGTATGTACTTAAATCTTACATGCAGAAAATTTTTACATTTGTATATACTTCTAGGATTCACAACAGACGGAGAGTGTAACTCACTTCGAACAAAAGGGAATACACGGCCACTCCCAGTTTTCCAAATTCGTGCTGATTCAAGAGCAAAATTCTCACGCATGGGTTTCCAAAAAATGGTCAAGATGGTTACTGTTGTTTGTAAGTCTTTATTAATCATTGATTAAACAACTACGTATGTGTATTCAATATACAAGGTAGACAGTTGGTTAAATGAGTGTTATGCATAACAATATAAAAGAAAATATTGTATAAAATGTAATATCAATGCAGGCAGCAAAGAAGGAACATATCTGCTGAGCTGTGCAATCCTGCCATCAGTGCTGAATTACTTGGTGAAATTGACAGTTGGCATGCTTAAGGAACCACTGTTGATGATGGTATTGAACGACTGTGGCTGAGAACAGTTCCTCCTGGCTATACTATTCACAGTTGGATTGAAGGTGCAGTGCTTAAGTGTATTTTGTATGTTGTAAATCCTGTATTCAGGAAAGCATGAGAAAAGAGCTGAGAAGCTTCGCTCCATTCTGGCACAAACGGAATATAAATACCAAATAGAAGTTTTCAATGCACAAGGCATATCTTTCAAAAAGCATTTACATGTACCCGAGATCCATCCAGTCACACAAACCAGATTTTGTGAGCGAGAAGATGAAGCTCATGTTTTTAAGGTAAACACTTTACAAAATTATGGCTGTATTTTGATGAGTGATACTGTATTTCAGCGTATTGGACACAGTCTTAGGCATGGTGTCTCACATAACATTTGCCTGGAAAGATTTGAGGAGGCACTACATGACACAGCAGCAGGACTTACATATCCTGCACTGTCTGGAATCTGCAAACAAAGTGTGGAGGACGCTGAATGGTTGTTTAGTCCAGGTCTTGTACTATGGATGGAGAATAAGGGGTATTATCATGAAGCAGAATACCTCAAGCAGTTATGAAATTGGAGGCGAGCTTGTGATGAGAGAGGACTAACCAATGATCAAGGAAGCGAGTTAAATGCTGGATTACTAAACTATATCCTGGATGATCTTATGCCATGGCATAAAGAAGATGGCTTAAGAGATTCTAGTTTGTTAGAAGTTAACCGGTAAGCAATTCATCTACAAATACAGTCCAATAGAACTACCTGTATCACATTGTATATCTAAGGAGTGTCAGTGGAGTCAGAGGATTCAGTAGGGAAACACTTGTAGCTGTTGTGGCTAACATTGAGTCCAGAGAGTGGAGAAAGCAGTTTAATTCTGAACATGGCTTGCCTACTGAACATCCTCGAGCAAGTACCACAGACGATGTTGAATGTTTCTTTAGTCTGTTGCGTGATTGTGTTGAGAAGGACTTTACATTGAAAGAGGTATGTCACAGGTTGGGTTACTATTCACAATAATATTGCATTTTAGGTGTTTTATGGTTGGCGAAAAGTAACCGAGGAGTTTTTAAAGAGAATGGACCCAGAACTCCCCTATTACTATCACACATCCAAACACAGCTGCTATTATGAAGACTTGATGCCAGAATTTAGTGTCCAACCAGTGAAGGCAAAATTGAAGAAGTTGCCTCGATTTGAACTACTTAGGGAAAATAACAGAATAACTTTTTCTGTTCGTGGTGACTCTTCCATTCGAGCACAGTTCCACAATATCCCAGTAAATCTCCCTCCTCCTCTTGTTACACACAACCCATTCACTCATGAACATTCATATGCTATGACACATCAGAATTGAACTTGAATGATACTGATAAAATTGTAAATTAAACTGAATAAGTTGTAGCATGGCTCCTTTGTACACTAAGTGACCAGTCACCATTTAGAGTGCCAGTATACCAGCCAGGAGTACTGAAGTGGATATGGTACTTGATATAGTCAAATGATACATCTAGTATCTTTCCATCATTAATTGCACGGTGTACCTCATCTGTTATCTCACTGACAACATAACCGATTCGTTGCCAGCCCGAATTATCTTGACACATGAAAGCAATTGCCTTGGAGTCACGTTTATTGTCTGGTTCAGGTTGAAACTTGACTGGCAGTTTGATACCATCGTCTAGTTTCTTCCTTGCATATTTCAATGTATCCTGGTACCTCTTTTCCTTAGTGACCCCAATACACTTAAAAATAACTGTATGAGTAATTGCAGGAATTGCATCATCTTCTGAGCTGCTGTCATCAAGTGGTGATTCTGAACTATATGTTGAACCACTGACAGATGGTGTTGTACTTGAGTCTCCCACCCAAACCCAGTTCCACAAGACAAAAAACCTTGTCACCTCCAAACAAGTTATACTCAGAAACATCTACAGCAGATCAAGAGAATTCACTGGCCTAAAAGTTAAACAGTTATGTCCATATAATTATAACATGAAATGTAACACACCTCAATTATAAAGGCATGATCATAACTAAATGATATTTTAAGGGTAGCAGGTAGAGTGTGGTCTAATGCTGCACAATCACGAGTAAAACCATCAAATACTTCTAGGTCTCCTCCACAGTTCACCCATTGTAGCTTCACCTCCGTTAGTTTCGCGCAAATTACAGGGAAGTTTGGCACAACATATTCAAATGTAGTACCCTTGCTTAGAACTGTTATAAATGTCCACACATCGCCATCAGACTCCTCCACTTCGTAATCGCTACCAGTAGTGGATTCCGCCATCTTGAACTGATCTTAGCAAAACTATGCAAAATGTCCAATTAACTTATAAATTTTGATAGCGCTTGTATTGCTTCCACCCTCCTCTGGTCTGTGCAATTGATCCAGTCACCCTGAAAAATGAACAGTTCCCATTTACAAAAGTAGGGAAGCCATATTGTTACCACAAATTGACATCTTCGGTTGTCAGCAAGCACAAAGGAGGACAAAGGTAAGTCCATGTTGTATGTGATGTATGTACTGTGGTATGCCAAAAGCGCCTGTCCATCAAACACTAAAAAAATTTTAAAAAACCCAAGCCCTTTGCCTTAGTCAATATCAAGTTAAGGTATCAGGCAGGCAGGCAGGCAGGCAGGCAGGCAGGCAGGCAGGCAGGCAGGCAGGCAGGCAGGCAGGCAGGCAGGCAGGCAGGCAGGCAGGCAGGCAGGCAGGCAGGCAGGCAGGCAGGCAGGCAGGCAGGCAGGCAGGCAGGCATGCTGTAGAAAATTCAAAAATTATATTTTGTGAGATTTGTTCATGTAACATTGGTATTTCCTCATTATGCACACACAATGCAGCACTTCACAGCTATACAAAGGTTTCTATTTCGTACATAGTACGTATAACCAGAATGCAGCTTTCTTCCAATAATCGCCCCACGTGTGCTGGCTCTTTGGTCCAGCATTCTTAGATAAGACTTCTAAGAGGATCAAGTCAGAGAAGTCATTGATAAGGTGTCAGGAGCAGAGTCTTCTAGGAAGAGGAGATGGGAGGATGATGGAGAAGATATCCATCATTTTTATCCAGAGGCACTTCTGCAAAGTGCAGCGGCAGGAGGACCCAGTGCCCAGCTCAGTCGTACAACTCACAGAAGTTACAGTTCATAATCCAGCAAAGTGTACTACAAGGGCTCCCAACAGGGAGCACAGAACTCCCACAGGCCAAGCAGTAAGCCTTCCAAGCAGTAAGCCTTCCAAGCAGTAAGCCTTCCAAGCAGTAAGCCTTCCAGGGGCATTCCCCGAAGTCTTTTGCATATATATAGCTCTCACCTTGAAACGTTTCAGTGCCGGGATTGAGTGAGATCAATGACATACACTTCTGTATAAACACAGCCATAGCTAATTACATCCCATGCAAGATAATAAACACAACATACACAAAATGTGCCCTTAGGCAGATAACTGCTGTGTGTGGTTGTTGTTGCTGCTGTCTCACATAACTTAAACTATAGTGTTGTGTCTATACGTTGTTACAGTCTGCTACCACACACTGGAATTATATTTGTTCTTGTTGGCATATCCATTATATTCTGGTATTGGATTTTTATTCTATTGAAGGCATTGCCATCTTTCACAGTGATCAGCTACTGTACATGCAGCTGTTTGTTCATCTTGTCATGAACCACGATAGTGGGTGGTTCATAATAGGGATCGCCCATGTTTTTGCAAAAATCCTAATAGAACGCACACCTAAAAACCACCTTGAAAAGCATCCTTCAACTCAATAAACCCTCTGGTGGTTCTTTGCAATGAGTATAGGTACAGTACTAAGTATCAAGTGAAAAGGAAACAGTATGTGTATTTCAGACAAAACTGAAATATGCCAGTTTGTTCATATTATTATTATTCTCACCATTCATAAATATTATTCTTATTATTCATAAATAATATTATTATTCTTTCACAGGCATAGCAAAGTTTACAAGGAGAATCCTGGTGATAAAAAATAGCAAGGCTTGCTGAATGGATCATTGTGCGTGTCCATGACCTATTTTTGATTTCATTTTCAGATGGAAACAGCCCAAACCGGGCCGTTTCCGCTTGCCAAAATGCCATTACGCTCGAGAAGCCATACAAGATCGCACTCAAAGTTAGGTTTTTTGGTGTGCGCTGCTTGTAGCTAATAGAATCTGTCTTTATTAAACTCAGTATAGGCCAGGAATCTTAATCTGGGCTAATGACTTTGTTGCAAGGTGGTTTTTTGCTCCGTGATTATTGTACGTGGGCGTGTTATCCAGATTAAATACTCTAATAGAACAGTCACTTAAATACTCTAATAATGCAGTCAAGTGTATAACTACAATCCTTGCACTGAATTTGACAGCTATTAAAGGCACCAGTAATGTAAATTGTAGCTCATATTAGGAGACTCTCAGTCTGTATGCACATTGCAATTTGATCAGTTTCATGTGTGTACTGAAATGTTGACAGCATTACTATGCAGAATGCAAAATTGCACTATTCACAACGGTCTTTATTATCAATAAAAGAAATCTCATAATCTATTACTGGATTAGTAAAAAAGTACACAAAATAGATGAATTACAAATTGGAAATTTTAAAATGGGAATAGGGATCGCAGAAAAAAGCCACAAAACAAGAAGGGATCGCTGGGGTGGTAATGTAAACCACAAATCTCTATTTTAACTCTCTGTTGGTGGTAATGTAAACCACAAATCCCTACTCACTTCAAAATGACAGAGCATGTAACTAAAGATTTATGACAGAGAGTCAAAATAGGAATTTGTGGTTTACATTACCATGAAGAATTCACCTTGTAGAGTGTTCAGTTACAAAGAAACCACCATGGAGATTTCTGTAATCAATATATGTGACCGGATTTATGAAAAGGGGTCTTCCACACACATCCAATTCCGTAAACGTTGGAGACCATAACTCAGTGTTCAAGTAACATATTAACCTGAAACTTTCACGATGTATTCAGCTATAGTGGTGCTCACCAATGCCCAAATTTCAAGGCAATAGCTCTTTCCACTCTGAAGTTATCAATTGTCAAAGGTGGCAAATTGGAAGTGTGTGGAAGACCCCTTTTCGCAAATCCGGTGACATATGTATTATATATATAATTTGTACATTTACTGATAAAATATTTAAAGTACATCTACTTTATCTTTTCTTCTTCCTGTGGTAAAGAAAAAAAAACATAGGTTAAAATAGTCCCAAAGCTGGCCATAGGCCGGCTTTGGGGTATACAAATACAAAAAGAAATGAAATCTAATCCAAAACAGCCAAGCTGTAAAAAAAGTGTGCAGCCCTCAGAAAGGCTATGGTGAAAAAAGATGTGAAATCCAAGGTGGCGGCCAAGAAATGGCTGTGATGGTAGGTTAATGGTAAAAATTTTAATAATGACAATTTAGGTAAATTTTGTGAAGCGGCACAAAAATTCACCTGAATTGTCGTTATTAAAATTTTTACCATTAACCTACCATCACAGCCATTTCTTGGCCGCCACCTTGGATTTCACATCTTTTTTCACCATAGCCTTTCTGAGGGCCGCACACTTTTTTTACAGCTTGGCTGTTTTGGATTAGATTCATTTATAGGCAATCATTTTGATTGTAATTGTATATGCTGTTAACACCATTAATGTATTCATGTACTACTGTTAATACTGTTATCATGGCTGCCATGTTTACACCAAAAAAAATTTTTTTACTGATTTCTTATACCCACAGAGCTCTTGTCAGCCACACTATTCCAACTGAGTGCAGCAGCACAAACCTACTTCAACTTAGGAATATCAGCAGCCACAAAGAAAGCCTACACAGCTGGCCTCCGCAAGTACATCACCTTTTGCTCTGATGCTAGCTTACAGGCTTTCTTATGCTACTATACAAGTGTACCTCTCTGCTGTGAGGTACAGTTGCACTACACAAATAGAGAATCATTGCCCCAACAACACCAAGATCACACTACATTTTGAAAGGCATACGTAAATCATGTGCAATTACCCGTGAACCAAGGGAACGGCTGCTTATTACGTTTCCAATTATGGTGCATCTTCATGTAGTGTTTTCAAAACACACCAGCAACTACAGAGATGTGATGATCTTGGCCACCTGCTGCCTTACCTATTTTGGACTTCTTAGAGTCAGTGAATTTACCACATCGTCACCGGACTACTTTGACCCTTTAACCGATTTGCTTTTATCAGATGTAGCTTTAGACAATAGAGCTTCTCCAACACTTGTACAGATCACACTTAAACAGTCAAAAGGAGACCAGTTTAGGAAAGGGACACAAATA
The DNA here is from genome assembly GCF_963678975.1 of Dysidea avara. NCBI lineage: Eukaryota > Metazoa > Porifera > Demospongiae > Dictyoceratida > Dysideidae > Dysidea > Dysidea avara. The sequence continues at coordinate 23,920,488 of NC_089272.1, read as the reverse complement.
TGTTTAGGCAAGATTACCTATGCCATCCGTCCAGTCCAGGCCTTGGTGCAGTACCTAGTCAGGCGAGGCGGCACCCCAGGACCACTATTTGTGTGGCCTAACAACAAGGCATTGACAAGAGCGTCATTTAGCTCAGCCCTCAACAAAGCCTTAAAAGAGCTGCACATGGACCCCCACCAGTTTAATACACATAGATCAGAATTGGTACTGCTACATCAGCCAAACGGGCCAGTGTGAGTGACTCACACTTAAAAGCCCTGGGCAGGTGGAGAAGTGATGCCTACTTATGCTATGTTCGACTGTCACCACAAGATTTAACAGGATTGTCGAAGTCTCTTGCATATACACCGTCTTCGAAACAAAACAGCTAGGCGTGTCTTGCTTACCGCGAACACTTAATATTATCCAACTTACCACGTATCCATAATCTATGCTAGGTTAGTTATAATAACTATACCACAGTGCAGACATGTTGTATGTATAGGCATAGCTAGATGAGTTATAGCTCTACTTACATAATGTGTATATGTGTGTAGTTACAAGGGATGATGGTGTGTCTTACATGTAGAGTTGTAAATTCAGGCAAATAATCTAAAGAAATAGTTTTCTCATACTTTATCTATATATTTAGGTCTACGCTTGAGTGGAAAGCCATGTGGCATGCCTTTCTATGGCCTGGTACACCCAAGCTACATCAGTTAGTGTATTCACCCTTAGCCATTTAAAAATACCCCCTCCAAGCCAATTGATATGTACACAGAACATCTTCTCCAGAGTTATATCCCAGCCTTAAAACTGATTAGGTTCCCACAGCAGACAGAGTCCTTGTACAACTACCAAACACACCACATCAATTGACAGTGGTGTATCTAATAATCAGTGTGAAGTATGTTGGGAGGTGAGCAAACTACATTAATTTTACGTATTGTTGTCGACAAAATTAATCGAGTTTATCACTGTTTCAACTGTCAAGCGCTATAACTCTAAGAGCGTTCATAATAAAAGGCTGAAACTTTGGCTGTCCACTCTTTTGTTACTATAGATTACAGAGATGCAATAAAATGGAATTCGAGGAATGTTGAAAACGGCCGGTTTTTGCTCAGCAGGTCACAATCATTAGTTAAGTGGGAAAATCTTTTACTTTGGCACTGAACTAAACATAATATGTACATACAGTACAGTATATGTTACCATTTTGTTTATAGCCAAACACAAGATCAATCCAGTGATGCAAGTTAGCTGAAACATTATCCGACTCTAATGCCTGAAAATAAATCACCAAAAATAGCAAACAGATTTCCAAGCACACACACCTCCTTGTGTATTCTAATGAATTCTTCTGGTGAATTTGCCCAAGAAGGAAGCTTTACACTTCCAATTGCTTCTCCAAAATGATTGACACCTAATTCAAACTAAAAATACACAAACACAGCTGGTAATGTTCAGTGAGCAGCAATTAAAATATTATGAAGATTATGGAGGGGAAATGCACATAACCATCCGTCTGTGTATCCAAAATACAGACTACTAGAAAGTTCACATGTAAAAATGGATAAACACACATGTAACACTTTCACATCTCAGATCAAAGAGCTGCCCGGACTACATCTGGGAAGTGAGATAAGGTTGAAATCAATTGTGGGGATCGATTATGCTCATGTCATATGGATTTTGCCATAAAAACCACTCAGATGGAGAGCATTTTGGTATTCTCGCTATCCTACGTATGAGTTGAAAAATGTTGGGCTAAGGTGAGAACTAGTGATATAGCTTTTGCACCAATCTTTTCCACATGTTTCTGAATACAGACCACACACCCATCACAATGTTACTACTCTGCATGAAGTAACCACTCTATAAGCAAGCTTACAATACATCAATTATTCCATAAATGATTCAATACCACTGATTAAAACACTAAACTTGCATAACTGAAATTCACCGTGATACCTCTAGGATCTGTCCGATCATCATACCGAGAATGTACTACAGTAGCTGCTGACCCATAATCGAAATTTTTAGGTATGCATATATAATATATCCAGTGGCTGTACTCATATTGGCTTGGGTGATTGATCACCCTGTGCAGGCCATTAGCCTGATACTGATGGGAAGTGTTACATATTAACATGGGGCATTCGGGTTTTGTCTGAAATATTTGCACTCCGCCCTTGAGCCTGCAGTCCTCAGGCAGTCGGGCATACATTTCAGACAAAGCCCTCATGCTCGTGTTGTACACAACACTCACCTTGTTATCATTTACAAACATCTGTGGTAAGAAAAACAACTCTGGTATCAACTCCTACAAAATAGACATTAGTATTTTCAACTAGCAGTAAATCTATTGATTATTGTTATTTAATTTTGACCCTAGTAATACAGAGTTGATAAAACAATGGACACGTACTCTAAAATCAGATGTACTTTCTTCCAAGTTTCTTCCATAGAAGAGAATACTCTGATAGGATCTCAAAATAGCCTCCATTGAACTCAATGTGGAGGGATGAGTAAGGTTCCTATGTACAATATCAAAATCAGTAAGAATGAATTACATATAGTACAAACGTACCACTCTGATTAACCAGTGTAGGGTATATGCCATTGTTGAGTAATGAGTTCCAAACAGAAATTTTGGCATGTCATCATCCATAAAATCATAGCGTGTTTTGAACTGTTCTAGTTGGTCTGGATTCAAGCCAATAGGCTGTGAAACAAGATATGCAGCACATACATTCAGTTGCATTTTAAAGATGACGAGATACTGTAATGCAACTTAACTTTAAATTTAAACAATTACTTTTTAAACCAGGCGCACGCCCACAGCCGGCCTTCGGCCGGCTGTGGGCGTGCGCCTGGTTTACTGAAATTGTTTTCGTAAAAGTGTGTGTGTGTGTGTACCTATCTACCTATCTACCTATGTTTGTCCGTACGCACCCACGTGAGCAAAATTGTTTAATAACGGTAAAAGCAGCTTTTGTGTAAGAAGTAAAAGTGAAATGAAGTCTGTATTAAACTTCTGCACAGGTGAACTTTGCTCTGAGGTGGTTTCTTTTCGGCGGACTGAAATACGGGTGTGGTGACTTTCCTCAGACTACCTTCCCCTTGAGGTTTTCAGGCATTTAGCAACTGAAAAACAACGGTGCAGGCCTCGTACACTGCCAGGAATAGCCTATCGCTTCGAGTTGAAAGGGGGCGTATCCCTTACTTACGCGAACGAAAATGAAGAGCAGCTTTGAGGCTTTGTCGAAAGAATTTGTGGGGAAAAACACGTTAGTCACACTATAAAACAGTTTAAAAGATAGTTTTGTGCGTAATATGTTGGTAAAAGCGGTTTATTTAACAAACGCTTCCTTAGCAGTGCATAGCAACGTAATTGAACGAATTACGAATATTTCATGAATTACGAAATACGAGAAATAGCTAATTATATTATTGCACAACCCAAACCAGCGGCGGAGGAAGTAGTTGATATGAGGGGGGGCTGGGCTGACCCAGACTTATTTCTATAGTTTGGTAAGGTGAGACCAAAAAAAAAAAAAAAAGGTCGCAACCAACTGACAAGAGCTTTCCACCTCACCAGCTACCATTTCTAGCTGATAAACTACATAAAAATCCTTTCATAGCTCGTTACACACTGACTACTTTATTAGAGTGACTGCTCTATTAGAGTATCTCGATCTTTATCACGGTTTTCAGCCCCACTCCAAGAAAGATAATTTCGGTGTGATATCATTCTGAGGGGGGGCTTAGACCGAGGGGGGGCTTTAGCCCCCTAGCCCCCCCTTTCCGCCGCCTATGTCCCAAACTACCCTATTGTAAAGTTGTAATACATAGTTGGTTAATTCATAGTAGTATATACTGTCTATAGTTATTCCAGATGAGTTAGCTAGCTGCATGGCGCCTGGTTTTTAGAAGTAGCACAACATCAACTTGTTTCTTAACAATATCTAGCTTTATAAGATACAAATTTCCATTCATACCTTAGACAAATCTCTATAGATTTTTGGGTTGTTAAGATCTAATTCTTCAGAACAGTAATCATTCAATATCCATGGAAACACTGGGTACTGGCCAAGGTCATTATATGATCGTCCTAACACAACAGAAAATCAGTGACAGAAAATAGAAATACAAACTGGCAATATTTACTGTATACAGTTACGTAAATTACAAACCAAACTTTCAACTATGGACTCAAGTAAAAATATAAACACAAATCAATACAAACTATACATACAGTACTTGATTAGATTTATGAGATATGTACAATTTGCAAACTGTATGTAAAATGTATACACAAGCTACAAAATACCTGATATAGTATTTAAAAACATCAAATAATCAAAATTCGTCATTCCTCTTTTTTGCCATCTTGATGACATATTAGATTTCTTAAGTAGCTGCAATGAAGAAGCGAAGGAAATTGACCTATGGCAATGGAAAATGACATGAAAAAAAAGATACACTGTATACCACCACAAAGTTACTACAATTGCTAGGGAAATACATATGTAAACACACTACAGCAATGGGAAATACATATGTAAACACACTACAGCAATGCTGATTATATTCACAAATTCATTGTTTTGTACCTTGTAATAGGTACTCCATACAACTTTCCAACTCCAAACGCTTTACAAACTGCTTCAGGGCTTGGAAGTTGTCAAAGAAAGTAGCCACTATATAATAACACACAGATGTATAAATCACCAAAAGAAATTACAAAGAAAAGATAGGTTTTTGATATTTTTGGGCAAGACAATCCAAACCTCCATGATCCCCGTACTGTATAACATATGTGACCAACTGGCCAGTTCCAAAGACACCATGGACTCCGTCCACAACCTCCGTCATTAGTCACTGAATAAAGCTAGTTAAATAGTGCAAAGCTAACAGTTTGATTCAACTTATAAAGTATGATAAGAAATAGCTCTGTAAAGCTAACTATAGGATTCTGCTACACTAATTTTGCAACCTTAAGTTCTTGTATCATGGCGGCCAACCAACCTGATACACATCCCACATATACGTACATGTATGAAGACACAACCAGTTCAAATTAACATGGAGTTATATTTGGAGGCAATGGAAATGGGGATCACATAATGAAATGTGGAGATACTTTCCAGGAAGGAATTATGTATGTGTACAGCATGTGTCGATCAGATATTTATTCATTAAAGTTTCTTAGTAATGTAAGTTTAATTTCATGCTTTGCACCATATAGTGTACTAAATATATGGACAATAGCAGGCATTAAACTACAACAAATATCTTCTTGTACTTTGATTACAGAAGAACACTTCAGCAGCTCTTCTTTGGTGAAGATACAACCGTAAGAACACTGCAGTCACATCAGCATACCACCACTTCTCAACACATGACGTATCCAGCTAATGGAGACAAGTAATTATAAATTATGTAAACACTACATAGTTAGCTAGGAATCAAAGGTGCCTATAACATTATATTAGAGTTATACATATTCTATTGCACATCTTACATAATTAGAAACTTCGGTTGTGTCTTTAGGGTTGAAGCTAAAAGATGATTTGCCAAATGTCAGTGTACCGGGAATAGCATGTGCCATTAGAAGTATGGAGCAGCTCATAGTTAAAGATGAACTACCTACAGTTAATATAAATGTAAGGTAACACATACATGTAGTACAATGTGATACACAAATTGCGTACTAATGCTTTCAGTGGTATCCTCATCATCTATTAACACTTATTGTATATCTTCATTCTCTGTGTTCCACTGAAAGCTGGTCGGCTGTACTTGAACTGTGCCTGAATCTGAAGTGTCAGCAACAACTACAAAAATACACACAACATTTCAGCCAACATTGCTACATTGCTATCAACACAAATTATAAATATAAATGAGCCCAGCAGCTACATTCCTAATAGTGTATGCTGATTTCACATTAAACCAACCAGCTTAGCACCTCATATGCTGAAGAACTAACCAAGCACAGCAGTGTTAATACCTTTATTTCTAGAGGCTTGCAAATAGGCAGTACCATAGGAGTTTTCAACTAATTGAAGTCTTCATCTGCTGCTATCTTCAGTTAAACATAATTTCCAAAATCCTGATGAGGCATCACTTGTACTAAAAGTATACAAATATGTAAAGTAACTATGTACGTATGTAATATCTAAATACCTTGTTGACAAAGTGTCAAGAATACCCTCCTCATTCACAGATCACATCAGACATGATTCAAGTAATACTTTATTTATTAACCTCCTTGGTTACCATTTTCCATTCATTTACTGAAGCAACATTGTGTCTTGCTAGAGCAGTTACATTTAGATGATCATTTTCACTAGTTCACTCTGAAGACTTTGTATGATAGTCTGCCATAATTTGCTGGGTAAGTAACATAAACAAACAGTAATGTTGTTAACTGTATACTGTATATACATTTCCTTGTGAAATAATCTGGAAATACTGTTTAAAACTTTCTTTTACGACATCCAGTTCACTATCTGCTATGCTTCTCATATACGAATCACAAAAGGTAACTAGTTGCCTATAGTACAGTATAGTGTGGTTAGGAACACTAATACAACTACATGCACTTTATAAAACAGTTTGAAATTGTATAGCCACCTGCTTGTTAGGAATTAGGATTGTCACTACCATGAACACTGCAATGAATAGGTAACTCTTGCTTGTGCCACCACTGCTAAAATTGTAATCCTTTATAAAATTATATAGCCACCTGCTTGTTAGGAATTAGGATTGCCGCTACCATTAACATTGGAATGAATCGGTGGTTCTTGCTTGTGCCACTATTGTTAAAATTGCAAGCCTTCATAAAACAGTTTGAAAATGTATAGACACCTGCTTGTTAGGAATTAAGCTTTCCACTACCATTAACATTGGAGTGAATCGGCAGCTCTTGCTTGTGCCATCACTGTTAAAATTGTAAGCCTTAATAAAACAGTTCAAAATTGTGCAGCCACCTGCCTGTTAGGAATTAGGATTGTCACTACCATTAACATTGGAATGAATCGGTAGTTCTTGCTTGCGCCACCATTGTTAAAATTGCAAGCCTTTATAAAATAGTTTGAAATTATATAGCAACCTGCTTGTTAGGAATTAGGATTGCCACTACCATTAACATTGGAGTGAATCGGCAGCTCTTGCTTGTGCCACCATTGTTAAAAGTGTAAGTCTTTATAAAATAGTTTGAAATTGTATAGCCACCTGCTTGTTAGGAATTAGGATTGCCGCTACCATTAACATTGGAATGAATCGGTAGCTCTTGCTTGTGCCACAATTGTTAAAATTGTAAGCCTTAATAAAACAGTTCAAAATTGTGCAGCCACCTGCCTGTTAGGAATTAGGATTGTCACTACCATTAACATTGGAATGAATCGGTAGCTCTTGCTTGTGCCACGATTGTTAAAATTGTAAGCCTTAATAAAACAGTTCAAAATTGTGCAACCACCTGCCTGTTAGGAAATAGGATTGTCACTACCATTAACATTGGAATGAATCGGTAGTTCTTGCTTGCGCCACCATTGTTAAAATTGCAAGCCTTTATAAAATAGTTTGAACTTGTATAGCCACCTGCTTGTTAGGAAATAGGATTGCCACTACCATTAACATTGGAATAAATTGGTAGCTCTTGCTTGTGCCACGATTGTTAAAATTGTAAGCCTTTATAAAATTATACAGCCATCTGCTTGTTAGGAATTAGGATTGCCGCTACCATTAACATTGGAATGAATCGGTGGTTCTTGCTTGTGCCACCATTGTTAAAATTGTAAGCCTTAATAAAACAGTTCGAAATTGTGCAGCCACCTGCCTGTTAGGAATTAGGATTGTCACTACCATTAACATTGGAATGAATCGGTAGCTGTTGCTTGTGCCACCATTGTTAAAATTGTAAGCCTTTATAAAATTGTACAGCCATCTGCTTGTTAGGAATTAGGATTGCCGCTACCATTAACATTGGAATGAATCGGTGATTCTTGCTTGTGCCACCATTGTTAAAATTGCAAGCCTTTATAAAATTGTATAGCCACCTGCTTGTTAGGAATTAGGATTGCCACTACCATTAACATTGGAATGAATCAGTAGCTCTTGCTTGTGCCACCATTGTTAAAATTGTAAGCCTTAATAAAACAGTTCGAAATTGTGCAGCCACCTGCCTGTTAGGAATTAGGATTGTCACTACCATTAACATTGGAATGAATCGGTAGTTCTTGCTTGTGCCACCATTGTTAAAATTGCAAGCCTTTATAAAATTGTATAGCCACCTGCTTGTTAGGAATTAGGATTGCCTCTACTATTAACATTGGAATGAATCGGTAGCTCTTGCTTGTGCCACCATTGTTAAAATTGTAAGCCTTTATAAAATTGTACAGCCACCTGCTTGTTAGGAATTAGGATTGCCGCTACCATTAACATTGGAATGAATCGGTGGTTCTTGCTTGTGCCGCCATTGTTAAAATTGCAAGCCTTTATAAAATTGTATAGCCACCTGCTTGTTAGGAATTAGGATTGCCACTACCATTAACATTAGAATGAATCGGTAGCTCTTGCTTGTGCCACTATTGTTAAAATTGCAAGCCTTTATAAAATTGTATAGCCACCTGCTTGTTAGGAATTAGGATTGCCTCTACTATTAACATTGGAATGAATCGGTAACTGTTGCTTGTGCCACCACTGCTAAAATTGTAAGCCTTTATAAAACGGTTTGAAATTGTATAGCCACCTGTTTGTTAGGAATTAGGATTGCCACTACCATTAACGTTGGAATGAATCGGCAGCCCTTGCTTGTGCCACCACTGCTAAAATTGTAGTGTAGGCCCTTATAAAACGGTTTGAAATTGTATAGCCACCTGCTTGTTAGGAATTAGGATTGTCACTACCATTAACGTTGGAATGAAATGGCAGCTCTTGCTTGTGCCACCACTGCTAAAATTGTAAGCCTTTATAAAACGGTTTGAAATTGTATAGCCACCTGCTTGTTAGGAATTAGGATTGCCACTACCATTAGCATTGGAATGAATTGGTAGCTGTTGCTTGTGCCACCATTGTTAAACTTGTAACCTTTATAAAATAGTTTGAAATTGTATAGCCACCTGCTTGTTAGGAATTAGGATTGTCACTACCATTAACATTGGAACGAATCGGCAGCTCTTGCTTGTGCCACCACTGCTAAAATTGTAAGCCTTTATAAAACGGTTTGAAATTGTATAGCCACCTGCTTGTTAGGAATTAGGATTGTCGCTACCATTAACGTTGGAATTGCCACCACTGCTAAAATTGTAAGCCTTTATAAAACGGTTTGAAATTGTATAGCCACCTGCTTGTTAGGAATTAGGATTGCCACTACCATTAACATTGGAACGAATCAGCAGCTCTTGCTTGTGCCACCAATGTTAAAACTGTAAGCCTTTATAAAATTATATAGCCACCTGCTTGTTAGGAATTAGGATTGTCTCTACCATTAATGTTGGAATGAATTGGTAGCTGTTGCTTGTGCCACCATTGTTAAAATTGTAACCTTTATAAAATAGTTTGAAATTGTATAGCCACCTGCTTGTTAGGAATTAGGATTGCCACTACCATTAGCATTGGAATGAATTGGTAGCTGTTGCTTGTGCCACCATTGTTAAAATTGTAACCTTTATAAAATAGTTTGAAATTGTATAGCCACCTGCTTGTTAGGAATTAGGATTGCCACTACCATTAACATTGGAATGAATTGGTAGCTATTGCTTGTGCCACCATTGTTAAAATTGTAACCTTTATAAAATAGTTTGAAATTGTATAGCCACCTGCTTGTTAGGAATTAGGATTGCCACTACCATTAACATTGGAATGAATTGGTAGCTGTTGCTTGTGCCACCGTTGTTAAAATTGTAACCTTTATAAAATAGTTTGAAATTGTACAGCCACCTGCTTGTTAGGAATTAGGATTGCCACTACCATTAGCATTGGAATGAATTGGTAGCCACTACCATTAGCATTGGAATGAATTGGTAGCTGTTGCTTTTGCCACCATTGTTAAAATTGTGACCTTTATAAAATAGTTTGAAATTGTATAGCCACCTGCTTGTTAGGAATTAGGATTGCCACTACCATTAACATTGGAATGAATTGGTAGCTGTTGCTTGTGCCACCATTGTTAAAATTGTAACCTTATTTGAAATTGTATAGCCACCTGCTTGTTAGGAATTAGGATTGCCACTACCATTAGCATTGGAATGAATTGGTAGCCACTACTATTAGCATTGGAATGAATTGGTAGCTGTTGCTTTTGCCACCATTGTTAAAATTGTAACCTTTATAAAATAGTTTGAAATTGTATAGCCACCTGCTTGTTAGGAATTAGGATTGCCACTACCATTAGCATTGGAATGAATTGGTAGCTGTTGCTTGTGCCACCATTGTTAAACTTGTAACCTTTATAAAATAGTTTGAAATTGTACAGCCACCTGCTTGTTAGGAATTAGGATTGCCACTACCATTAGCATTGGAATGAATTGGTAGCTGTTGCTTGTGCCACCATTGTTAAAATTGTAACCTTTATAAAATAGTTTGAAATTGCATAGCCACCTGCTTGTTAGGAATTAGGATTGCCACTACCATTAGCATTGGAATGAATTGGTAGCTGTTGCTTGTGCCACCATTGTTAAATTGCAAGCCATTATAAAATAGGTTGTTAAATTGCAAGCCTTTATAAAATAGATTGTTAAATTGCAAGCCTTTATAAAATAGTTTGAAATTGTATAGCCACCTGCTTGTTAGTAATTAGGATTGCCACTACCATTAACATTTGAATGAATTGGTAGCTGTTACTTGTGCCACCATTGTTAAATTGCAAGCCATTATAAAATAGGTTGTTAAATTGCAAGCCTTTATAAAATAGATTGTTAAATTGCAAGCCTTTATAAAATAGTTGAAATTGTACAGCCACCTGCTTGTTAGGAATTAGGATTGCCACTACCATTAACATTGGAATGAATTGGTAGCTGTTGCTTGTGCCACCATTGTTAAATTGCAAGCCATTATAAAATAGGTTGTTAAATTGCAAGCCTTTATAAAATAGATTGTTAAATTGCAAGCCTTTATAAAATAGTTTGAAATTGTACAGCCACCTGCTTGTTAGGAATTAGGATTGCCACTACCATTAACATTGGAATGAATTGGTAGCTGTTGCTTGTGCCACCATTGTTAAATTGCAAGCCATTATAAAATAGGTTGTTAAATTGCAAGCCTTTATAAAATAGATTGTTAAATTGCAAGCCTTTATAAAATAGTTTGAAATTGTATAGCCACCTGCTTGTTAGTAATTAGGATTGCCACTACCATTAACATTGGAATGAATCGGCAGCTGTTGCTTGTGCCACCATTGTTAAATTGCAAGCCTTTATAATATAGTTTGAAATTGTATAGCCACCTGCTTGTTAGGAATTAGGATTGCCACAACCATTAACATTGGAATGAATTGGTAGCTGTTGCTTGTGCCACCATTGTTAAATTTCAAGCCTTTATAAAATAGTTTGAAATTGTGCAGCCACCTGCTTGTTAGGAATTAGGATTGCCACTACCATTAGCATTGGAATGAATTGGTAGCTGTTGCTTGTGCCACCATTGTTAAATTGCAAGCCTTTATAAAATAGATTGTTAAATTGCAAGCCTTTATAAAATAGTTTGAAATTGTATAGCCACCTGCTTGTTAGGAATTAGGATTGCCACTACCATTAACATTGGAATGAATTGGTAGCTGTTGCTTGTGCCACCACTGTTAAAATTGTAAGTCTTTATAAAATAGTTTGAAATTGTATAACCACCTGCTTGTTAGAAATTAGGGTTTCCACTACCATTAACATTGGAATGTTGTTAGGTTCAGCCTTGCCACCACATACATATAAATTTGCATAATATATAAGCTGTAGCCAATTCTTAGTGTATGCCACAACTGAAAAATAGCCACCTGTTTGTAAGGATTGCTAATACCAGTAGCTCTTGCTTGTGCCACCACAATTATTAACTGTATAATGGTTTTTCTAAGTTTTTGCTTGTCACCACCTGTTGAATAATAGCTAGCTGCTACCACTTGTGTATAATAGCCATCAATTTGATACTTGTATGACCAGTTTGGAAGAGATCACCACAACTATAAAAAAACTGTAGCCACTACTTAAATATTGTATTTCTTCTGTTTGACAGACTTATTCCTGCTTTAAAGCCACCAAACTATGGTTACCACAACTTTGATAGCATTTGCATCAGTGTCTAAATTGATTCATAATTCTGATAAGTTTTGCTTGTCACCACCTGCCACCAGTTTAGCCACCAAATAGCTAATCTATTGATCCAGTTTAGTTTGTGTTTATGAATAATACATAGCTGCAGGCTTGCCTTCACCTGTTGTTTAGCAGCCATCAACTATTTGTTTACCAGGAGGAGATGAATGATTTATAGCCACTTCACCATTGAATTCTTTAGAATTGAAAAAATTACTCTTAAATTGAGTTGCGTTTATGCCCTTTAAAGTTTTCACAATACAAATATGGCTCCCACCTTGTTTGATAGCCACTGACTAAGTATTTGATTGGATTTCCCACCTTATGAAATTCTCACCTCATATCTTGAGGTGTTAAATCATTTGAAAATTCAGTAAACGTACTTTAATTTCAAAATTACTGTCTTGCTCCCACATAATTCTGCATAAAATACCAGCAGTAGAAAGGAATATGGCTCCCACCTTATATTTGATAGCCACAGACCAAGTATTTTATTTTGTTTTGTTTGATTGAATTTCCCACCTCATGAAATTCTCACCTCATATCTTAAGGTGTTAAATCATTCAAAAATTCAGTTAACAGCTGATACATATCCTCTAGGTTGACAGCTGATATTATTTTTCACTTTTGTTTTTACTACTTTAATTATAACAATAATTCATTACCTATAGCTACATAGTTGTCTAATTTAAAAATGCTCACTATTCCCTTAAGTGATGTGAATACACCAAACTGCATTGGAAGAGTGGCTGGCTGCTGAAACTTCAATGCGTGACCCTGCAGGTGATAAGTTGATGTAACTGGTGTCAAGTATGTCAATACGATTCTGAATTATTAACATAGTAATAGTTTTAGTTGGTCTCATCAGCATAGTAGAGTTGGCCAGTTTAGTATTTCTGTAACACTTGAGTGGTAGGAATAATGAAACCTTACAACACATCTCTGTGTACTGACTCAGTGCTAGATATATCCTTTTGCATGTGTGGTGCCCAAGCATACTCCAAAATTGGAGACTATATATATAGCAGTTGGCCTTGACAGATACTGGAAAATCCTAGAGGTTGCATTGTAGAAAACTTTGTTAGCTTTATTGGTAACTTCTCAAATATGTTGTGACCATGATAGTTTGGAATCAATAACTATGTCTGAGTATTTTGTGTGTTCTATTTCACTATAACTTAATTGTGTAAAATGTATTGAAAACGGATAGGGTTATGTTAAATGACTTTGTTGCACACTTTTCTAGTGTGTGTGGGTCCTGCAGGAGAAGTGACAGTCTTCTTCTGCATGGATGGGTCTGTAAAGAATGACATCATCAGCATATATATAGTCTGACCGATGAGATGATATTATTAGGTAAGTCATTTATGAATCATAAGGGGCCAGCACAGTGTCCTGTTGGATCCCAGATGTTACATCAACAGGGTCAACGTTTACTATTACCCATTGATGTCTCTCTGAAAGAAACTGCTTTAACCATTCTAGAAGGTTGCCTCTAATGCCATAATGATGCAACTTGTAATATAGGTGTTGGTGAGAAACTGTATCAAACACCTTTGAGAAATTCAGCAGGTATTGCTGGCAATGGATCATGTCTGTGTGATCCTTCATCCTAGTTGCTCAACTTCCAAATGTTTGTTGTAATACAAGTCCACCTGTAACAAAAATTGTGCATTACAGTTAACAGTGAATATTCATCACACAACATGGAATGTATACATGGTTTATATTATTACGCACCTACAAGTGGGTTGAAACTACTTGTCATTGATGTATGATGACTGACACATTCTGTTTCACTTAGCTTGTGCCTGTTAGTTCTGAAATAATCTATATCAAAATAGCAACAGATGAATTCACATCTACTACTAACACAAAATCCTTACCTTTGATTTGCATCAAATAATTTGTTTTGTTCTCTACTCTGTATTGACATTTCAATCCAAGAAACTCAACATTTCCAGCAGGTATAATCAGAATTTCTTGTTAGGTTTTACTCCAAAATCTTCTGATTATATAAAGATGTAAAAACATGACATCTTCAGGTTAATCTAAAGATGGACAAATCTTGAATATCTTCAGGTTTCAATTAATCTAAAGATGGACAAGCTGGATATCTGTTACATTTTAGCAGGTATGTCCAGTCATTATGCCTTTATTGTTAACATTGACATTGTACACTTGTAACCATCCTCTGATTACTATAAGCAAATCGTGAACATATCGAGTGAGAAATCGTGACTCCACCACAAACCAAGTCTGTAGCTCTGTACAAGATAACTCTAATAAAATAAGCTCTTCACCATTTTTTTTTTTTTCTTTTTTTTTTTTTTTTTTTCCAAGTAACCATGGATGGAAAAGCTGGATATCTGTTACATTTTAGCAGGTATGTCCAGTCATTATGCCTTTATTGTTAACATTGACATTGTACACTTGTAACCATCCTCTGATTACTATAAGCAAATTGTGAACATATCGAGTGAGAAATCGTGACTCCACCACAAACCAAGTCTGTAGCTCTGTACAAGATAACTCTAATAAAATAAGCTCTTCACCATTTTTTTTTTTCTTTTTTTTTTTTTTTTCCAAGTAACCATGGATGGAAAAGCTGGATATCTGTTACATTTTGGCAGGTATGTCCAGTCATTATGCCTTTATTGTTAACATTGACATTGTATACTTGTAACCATCCTCTGATTACTATAAGCAAATCGTGAACATATCGAGTGAGAAATCGTGAAATGCAACAAAAAGCATTTACTATAAACCTCCACCACAAACCAAGTCTGTAGCTCTGTACAAGATAACTCTAATAAAATAAGCTCTTATGTACAACACCACATAATGCATCACCTTTTTTTTTTTTTTCTTTTTTTTTTTTTTTTTTTTTTTTCTTTTTTTTTTTTTTTTTTTTTTCCAAGTAACCATGGAGCAATTAATTTACATGTATAGCAATACATCAATAGATTGTGCCTTGATGTATAAAAGCTGACACATTTGGCAAAACCATATCTTAATTGTGTGGTAATCTCTTTCAACAGCCAGTTTGTCTTGTGTTTGCATGTGTGTATGTGCATATGTCCATATCTTAATTGTGTGGTAATCTCTTTGCACAGCCAGTTTGTCTTGTGTTTGCATGTGTGTACGTGTATATGCACTTGAGTATGTACCTTGATCTTGCTAATTGCTTGGAGACAATAGTACATATTTCCATTTAATTGATGCATGTCATACATATTTTGTACATGTGGTTTCCAAGTTATATTAGCATAATTATGTATTGTTCCTCACGGACCTGAGCAAGGAAGAGCAACCTTGCCATTTGCTTAGAATGTAAGAATAATCTTTTGTAGTTTCCATTTAATTGATATGTTGTACAGTACATACATGCGTGAATTTAGACAAGGTATAATGATCTTGCCAATTGTTGGAATAAACATCTTGTTCTGTTTCTTTATGCACTTGGGAAAGGTCATGCAACCTTGCCAATTTTGCTTTTGTGCACCAACTTGTCCTTAGCATGTGTGTGTGTGTGTGTGTGTGTGTGTGTGTGTGTGTGTGTGTGTGTGTGTGTGTGTGTGTGTGTGTGTGTGTGTGTGTGTGTGTGTGTGTGTGTGTGTGTGCTGGTATGTTCTTGTAGAGAGGATCTGGTCATGGCTGCTAGGATACACAAAGTAGCTGGTGAGATTACTAAGACAAAGCTGCTAGTTGCTGGGATTGGTCTCACTGAATTTGACTTGGTTCCATTAGTATTGGATGGTATGTAGTTGAAGTGATTAATCAGTTTAAGCACTTGGCATCATTGGTTGAAACATGTGGTGGAGTAGCTGGTGAGGTTAGTTGTAGGATTGCACAAGCTTCCAGAGCATTCGGCAGTCTTGTTTACTGCATCAGATTTCACACTGGAGACTAAGAGAACAGTGTAAAGATATGTTGTATTGGAAGTGTTGTTTTATGGTGCTGAAACATGGGCCCCACCCTAGAGTTGGTTAGTAAGTTGGTAGGTTTCACTGGAGATGTATACGTTGCATTTTGGGTATTAGTAGACCTAAAGGAGTACCTCACTATTGCTGAGCTAGCTGGCAGATTTGGAATGATTGAGTCTATTGGTGAAGTGTTAACATCGTATATATCGAGATGGTTAGGACATGTTGTCCAAATGCCTGACATAAGGCAACCCAAGAAGCTATTGTTTGGTTGGCTCCCTCAGAAGCACCCTGCTCATGATGTCAATTAAGCTCCGTTGGTGAGACAAGGTCTGTCAGGATATGAAGAAGTATTGAGTAGATGAGTCATCTTGATATAAAGTAGCCCGACATCATACCAGATGGAGAATTTATTGCAATGAAGGACTTGATCAGCATGTGATGGCTCCACCTTTGAACAAACCCTCAGAAGCACCCTGCTCATGATGTCAATTAAGCACCATTGGTGGGACAGGTCTGTCAGGATATGAAGAAGTATTGAGTAGATGAGTCAACTTGGTATAAAGTAGCCCGACATCATACCAGATGGAGCATTTTTTGCAATGAAGGACTTGATCAGCATGTGATGGCTCTACCTTTGAATAAACCATTTATATGTACCACCTGCCATTGATTGTTTCAAAGGAAGCAAGACATTATAAGGCACAGATGTACTACCACCTGTCTTCGTCGTTGACAAAGAGGACACATCCTCTGTTGGACAGCATCATCCCAGGATGTCTGGCTTCAAATTCAGTTCCAGTTCAAGTGTGTGCGTGTGTGTGTGTATGTGCGTGTGTGTGTGTACATACATATCTGGCTTGACCATTGTAGTGCTTTCCAAGAATGTAACATTTGTGTATGCATTTGGGAAAAGTACCAACCTTACTCCCTGGAGTTATCATTTGATCAGTGTATCCTGTGTACGATAAGTCTTGTGTTTGTATAGTGAATGCATGTGTGCATTTAGCTTGCCAATTGTGTAGAATTACATCCTTTGGCAGCATCTCATAGTTGCACTAAGCAAACTCTTGCCATATTCATTGTATGAGCTATTGCTCATAACTAAGCATATCCTTAAATGGTTAACATAGCAGGGACCATTTTTTGTCTTTTCTGCAGTATAATTGAAATGAAAAATCACAGAGACTGGAAAAACCATTCCTAGGTTTTGAATGAATAACACCGTGGTAAAGTTATTAAGTATTAAGAGACTAATTTTCCAAAGCAGTCAGTGCCATTAAATAATTCATTGTATGGTCACCCTGAAAGTATTTACAGAAGAAGTCCTGTAGTCATGATGCAAGATTTAAGTGTGTTGCGTATGTGTATGTGTGTGCATGTGTATAATTGCATATTCAGGTTTGCAAGCAAAGATGCACAGGTATAGATAATGCCAAGGAAACTGTATCAGTGTGAACAGTGTTGCACTGTATCTGTGTAATGTGCCATAATATAAATGCTGGGTAAAGGTGCACTACATATGTGCATCTGTGTATGTGTGCAAGTGAGAACTTTTCACAGACTACTGTATGTCTACTACTGGTTAGATAAAGAAAAATATTGCTAGGTGCTCATGGCTATATATGGCTGGAGGTGATAACATACAGTGATGAAACACACATGAACTATTCTTTAGAATAACCATGCACAAAACTACAGACTTGACATGTCATGGAAATTCACAGGAACACTCTTGATACACACACAAAACCCACAAAACATGATCAACGTATGCTGTTGTTCTAATTAGCCACTTGATCAACTTTAAACTGTGGTATAACTCAAACAGTCAATCAGATAGCTTGGTAGTGAGCTAATGAGATAGTAAAATTGACTCAGCTTAGTCAGACCTTTTATTGTGTAATCTGATTCACAATATAGTTCACAATATTATGTTTATAGTTGTCACAAAACAACTACCAAGCTGTACAATAGTTGAGATATGAGAACTCAATACATACAGTCATTCTTGTATCCATAATGACATAACATTGACACCTGCATCTTCAAGAAATGTAGCTTAGAGATCAAACTTGAACCATTCTGGAAAAAGTTACATATATTTGTATGTGGAACTTGCATGGTCTAGTGTTGGTCTTGCAAGGCTACAAAATATGCTGTTGCCTGTTTGTAAATGGCAATCAATTTAATGTACATTAAGTGGGAGAGTGATGTGCTTTGGGGGACTCCAGATTACGCTGATGCTGACAGCCATGTAGAACATGTTTTTTTAAATACAACACTCTATACTTTCTGTGTCAGCAACATTTAATTATTTGGTTCAGGATGCTGTAGGATGATAGGTGACAGTCAGACTCTTGAACCTGCATAATTCCATGCAGATATTGCTTTAAAATTGAAGATGCTTCATATCTGAGTAGTGAATAATGTGCTCCATACTGCTAAGGTTACACCACCAGTTTTTCTACACCACCAGTTTTTCTACGCCACCAGTTTTCCTAGAAGAAAGGCTGTAGCAATCTATCCAATTACTGACTTATTTGTTGTAGTTAGCAAGTCAGAACAGCTCTTGTTGACATGGGTTGAGCAAAGATTAACAGAAA
Organism: Dysidea avara; assembly: GCF_963678975.1. Classification (NCBI taxonomy): domain Eukaryota; kingdom Metazoa; phylum Porifera; class Demospongiae; order Dictyoceratida; family Dysideidae; genus Dysidea; species Dysidea avara. The sequence continues at coordinate 23,901,675 of NC_089272.1, read as the reverse complement.
TGTAATTTCTGCAGCACATGCAGTGTCTTAACATGACTGGTGGAATACCATCTAGACCAGGAGACTTGCTAGGTCTAGTGTATTTAAGTCATTTAATGAGAATTTACATTTTCATTTATGAATGCTGAAAGCAACTAATTGGATATTGACAACTGCTTTGTCAAAGCTGTCAGTTAGAGGTTTACCATTATCAGATGACACCAACATGATCTCTTTTTTTCGACTTGTGATATATTTTGAAATATTTTAGAAGTGTTGCTGTTAGAACTGATAAATAGTTGGAACTGATAATTCTACATGAACTGCTCAAATTCTTCAATTTTACAATGAGATTCCCTAGCACTAGGGGTCTGTGGTCTTCAATTTGACAATTCAACCTTAAGGAATCTGATTAGATGAATGAACTTGTTTTGAGGAATATAATTCATCCATTCCCTGTATAAGATGAATGAACTTGTTTTGAGGAATATAATTCATCCATTCCCTGCATAATAGTGTTCAAAGTCTATCCAGTTTGTCTCAACAGTTATAGAATTTCTGTTGGAAGTGATGATTCCTTAGTCTGTCAAAGGCACCTCTGCATTTTAGCCTTGTAATCAAACATTTCTGGTATGACTGAAACCACAAGATCCAGAGTATGACTACTGTGAGTGCCTTATGAATTGAGTTGTATAGTAATTTACTGTGTAGAACTGATTAAAAGAGTATAAGTACACAAATAATTATATATGCAAATTAGTTCACAGAGAATAGGTATGAGGATAAACCATCTTCACATTTTCCAATGAATGTAGGAATGGCTTTGCTACAAATATCGTGTTCCTTCCAAGACAAGTCCTCATCAATCAGATGTATTTTGCTGTATCCGCTGACCATGGATTGATAATGTTTATGTAGGTCTTTTTTTTTCCTTTTATAGGTAAATGGATACATTTAGACGGATTACACTTCATTTGCCCACTTCTTTAAATTGAAAAGATTATTTCTAATGACAGGTGGTATTGGCTTCAGTGCTAATTATTCTGAACAACCACTTGTCATTGACATGGTATATCATTTACACAGATGAGGAGTAGAAGTGGTGCTAGTAACGGTGTTTTGCCTTCACGTAGAACTGACTAAACAGTTTGTCAAATTTTTATCCAGTATAAAAGTAAAGTGGTATCCAGTACATAATTTTCAATGGGAAACTTTATCAATTGTTTTGGATCCGTGTGAAAAGCATGTTAATTTGTGTTCTGGATGTTGCGGTTGGACTAGTGAGTATAAATAAAGAAATCCAAATGATGTGTTCCCACAAGGATCTGCTCTATTTATTTATTTGTAGAATGCCATGATTTGTGCTGCTTTTCAATCTTAATGGAATTTGCCTTGGTGTCAAGACTGAAAGATCGATGAAGGTAAGCAATTACGTTATTTTGTACACTGTTTCATTCAATAATCTAGGAGGAATTCCATCTGGACCAGCTGCTTTGTTGCAAGTATAATTTATGTTGTAATGATGGATATCCACATATTGTTGATGTAACATTATTGTCACAAATCTTTAATACATTTTTTGTATTGTCAATAATGATGATGTATACTGTGGGATGTAAGTATGACAGGTCTTTGTATTCCTTTTTTTTAAAGAATTCGACAAGCTGATTTGATTGTATGGTGAGACCATAATACAATATATACAGTTTGTGCAGTAAAAGTAACTACTATCATTTGATTGTTTAATACCAAGGATACATAACATTTTTTACTGCTCCTTATAAGGAACATAACCATTATTAATTGCAGCATATAATGTTTACCTAAGCATATTATTGCTGACCTAGAGGTATGTACACAGCTACAGATGTGTACATGTATTAAGTACATTAAGGTAAAGTCACAGCAAATATATGGAGAGTAATCTTGTAAGAACCTGTTGTTACTCAACAGTACCACTCAAGGTAGTGATGCTACCATCTGAAACACTACATGATTAATACTATTAACAATAGGTTGTAATAACTACTTATATTACTTGTAACAAAACATGCTTTGGCTGGTGGGAGTTGACAGCAAACTATTGTTAAGTAAATTTTCAATAACCCCTTTTGGTTTAGTACACAGCTATGTGTATACACCGCAGAAGGTTCTGCAATGATTTATTTATGTAAGGAATTTGTACAATAATTGCATGCCAGCTTGCAGAGCAGAGTTTCACTTGCTGGTAGTAGTGGTATACAGGACATGAATACTTGGCCTGTGGTCAATGATCACTTTTGACCCATGCAGGTGGGAGCCAAATACTATTATAGTTGTTACCATCAAATTGTCAATTGTAGTGTAGCAAGTTAAGGTTGTTAAATAAATGATAATAGGCCAAAGATCTTTGACCATGTCTATATCCACTTTCTCTCCAGTGTTAATCTAGTAAGTGAGATTGTTTTTTTTTTCGTAAATCACTCCATTATAGTCCTGCATCTATTCTATGTCTTTTGCCAAGTGAGGATTTAAGATTGGGACACAGTACACTAAGGATAATGTTTGGTACTGATCTGTACTTAAAACTATAAACTTCCCAACACTTGATCGGCAATATCACTATACTATGGTGTGATGATGATCTTACATGACAGAATTAAAATAAGTGCCACAACTTTAAATGTGTGTCAATGTTGGATCCATGCAGTGTATACTGCTTTGATGTGAAAATGTAGACTTGAGCTCATATTTGGTGTAATCCACATAATGAAATGTTTTGCTCTGTTAGTTATGGGGTCTGGGTTGGGGTAACGGACAACTGAAGGTGATGGCAAAACAGGGATGGTGGCAACACACAAGGTAGTAGGTTGGTGGTGACAAGGTTTGTGTATGGTGGGTTAAGCCCAAAGGTTATCTGCAAACCTGGGTACTTCATGATCAGTGTAATGAACATTTTGTTTATATGGGTATATCATCTATTTTATACCACAATTATTACATTCATAAGGAATAAATGCAGTTGTCACAGTGATAGTCTACCTATAATAAGAAATTTATATAGTTGTGCAATAATTATGCAGACAAGTATTACTTGCTGCTAGCAATATACATGGTCCATAATCATTCATTATAATTAGTTGTCCCAGGTGGGAGCTAATGATATGACAGTATTTTTATAGTTTATGATTTATGTTAGTTTAATAAACTTTGGTTAGTGGCATGATAAAGGTGGGAGCCATATTGAATGGTACGTACACTGCAGTTTGTGCATTATTATATCGGTTGGGTGGCGACTACATGAAGTAGAGGATCACACAGGACATATTTGCTTGAGGTTACAATGATGATCTATATTGTCCCTTTTGATATATTTAACAGCTAATTTACATTTTATATACTATACGGCAAGTTCATTATAACTTATGAAATATTACAATATTGATCCAACAACTCTCCATATTCAATCCTTTGGAGATATAATGCAAAGACTGTCCTCTGCTACTGGGCCCTTCATCCAGTTGCGGAGTAAGATGTTAGACTTGTTTGTTTTTGTGTGTGTATGTGCTGTACACTTATGAAATATATACATATTATGTAACATACTTATACCGTTGGTCAGAGGATATTTATACACAGTACATGTTGGATGGCCATGGGTGGCATTATCTTTTCAGTCAGAGGATATTATACACTATACATATTGGATGGCCATGGGTGGCATTATCTTTTCAGTCAGAGGACATTATACACTATACATATTGGATGGCCATGGGTGGCATTATCTTTTCAGTCAGAGGACATTATACACTATACATATTGGATGGCCATGGGTGGCATTATCTTTTCAGTCAGAGGATATTATACACTATACATGTAGGATGGCCATGGGTGGCATTATCTTTTCAGTCAGAGGATATTATACACTATACATGTAGGATGGCCATGGGTGGCATTATCTTTTCTGTCAGAGGACATTATACACTATACATATTGGATGGCCATGGGTGGCATTATCTTTTCAGTCAGAGGACATTATACACTATACATATTGGATGGCCATGGGTGGCATTATCTTTTCAGTCAGAGGACATTATACACTATACATATTGGATGGCCATGGGTGGCATTATCTTTTCAGTCAGAGGATATTATACACTATACATGTTGGATGGCCATGGGTGGCATTATCCTTTTGGAATTGATATTTATTATCATGTTACTTTATACATGTATATATGTAGGTGGCTTATTTCTGTATATAGATGTGAAGGTGGTGTGGCATTATATATGTATCTTCTGCCCTTTAAGTGTGAGGTATATATTTGTCTAACTCATTTAGGAGACAAATATATATAGCTCACGTGATGGCAGCTTATACAATACCTTGTGTAGTAGATGGTGGCCCTTCCAATCTGTAGTGGCTGCACTCTCTGGTAACAGGAAATTTCTAGTACAGTAGTGGCACTCTCTGGTGACAGGAAAGTTCTTCTACAGTAGTGGCTAGGGTAATCCTTAGCTGGCACTTTATAGTGAGATACAGTATCAGTAGATGAGATCTGTAATAGAATAAAAGTTGGCACACATCTTCTTTATACATTGATGTAGAATTTAGCATTCAACCCTTAAACCAACATGCCCATTTTAACAAAATGCTTCTAAAAAGGCATCATGGAGGGAATTAAAATGCTGAATGCAGGTCAATAAGATATAGAATGCGTGTACTGATATGTTTTAAGCAATGAAATACCAGTCAGGGTTAGTATGTTACAACCTGTTGATAGTTATAAGCCTAGCAAAAATCTTGCAGGAAATTGCACACAAGATAGATAACTGCAGGTAGCAAATTATTTTAAAACTTACGTAGTTAAGTATTCTAAGGTTTTTAATGCCTTCTTTATAGATTCATTTAAAAGAGTAACCCTTAAAGTCACACAGTCAAGAAAACTGGATCTAGACTTAGTATATATACATTATGACTGGTGATAGCCCCTCACATGCTGCCTCAAAAGAACAAATAGCCATAGTCTTGCCGTAACATCTAAATGTGTGCCTTATGATTACTTGCTGAGAAATGAAGTTGTCTGAAGGAATTAGTAAGTATGCAAGCAGAAAATTTTACCTAATAGAAAGAGTAGAATTCGTAGTAACTTATTGGATGCATTTTTGGTTGCATTGAAGGAACTTTTGGGCTTGGCTATACCACCAAGACAGTATGAAGGTATTGTAAGGCTGGTTTCTGATTAGTGAGAATGTCCAAACTTCTATGATTCCTAATATATAGTACTATCGTATTGTAGTGCAAGAAAATACACATAAGAAAGATTCGTGCAATTACCTGGATGTTATAAAACTTACATTGTATGATTCCAGTAGATCACTTGATTGTTCCGACATATGGTGGCATGAGTCATAAACCTGTGTAGGTAGGAACAATTAAAATGATGCTGTGTCTTACATCTAAGAACACACATTATAATGGTACTAACTAACCACAAGTATAATAAAGACTCAAGGTTTCCCATTACACGCATGCCTATGGGTCTGGTGGAATACACAGCTCAGTTTTTTGACTTTGACAACTTACAGCAGGTAAAATTGGCATAAATTGGTTAATATCAACTGTACCATTAGGTCACTTGTCCAACTGATTACCGTCAATGGTTGCAGACCATGTACTGTAACTTCGGTGAAAAATGGGTCAAACTACATCGTGGACCTATATGGTGTGCAACTAGAGCAGAGGAAGTTCTTCAAAGGAGCAACTACTTCTGTACCATGTAAGCAAAGGACCATGGAAGTATGGCAGTGTTTCAACAATGATATTGCTACTATGTGATATGGTACATTTATAGGCTCTAGTCAATGTACCAGCAATTTCTGAGAGGAGGTCTATTATAACTACATGTAGAACAACACTAGATCCTCAGATACAGGTATATGCCTAAACTGCATGCTCATGTGGCTATATGTTGTGAAAACTTCATAATTTTTTCCCTTTTTCATAGTTGAATGTTCTAGACGAAGCAGTTCAGCATAACCCAAATGCTTGGTGGTGGCTAAAGGCTGATGGCTGCGACATAAATAAAGGGTTAAAAGAATCTTCTAGGCTTGAGTGGAGTGGTGATGTGGATCTGGCTGATGGCTTGCTACTAGAAACATACAAGGACTACAGAAAGTGACTGGAGACTGCAGAGAATATTGGTTTACATGGAGACAATGTGGTACAGGAACTTGCCAATGTCTTGGACACAATAAACAAGGATTTACAATTCCTGCAGTCTCGTATGTGGTTGTAGTTTCACTACCATTTGTTACTATGTGTTATCCCTTGTAGAGATAATCAAGTTCAACAATGCATACTCAGAGAAACTTCAGTCTCATGTGCAAAAAGAGAAAGATCTGATTATTCTGTCATGGAAGGTCAAGGAATTAACTGAGTTAAATGAAAATGGAAGGCAGTTGCATAGGGACACCACCTCTTTGATAAAAAAAGTAGAAGAATGTGCTGAAGATAACATACCATCCCAGTTGTGCTCATTCCACCACAAATTAGTTAGCTTCATTAAGGGTGTCAGATGACATCAGCACACTCCAGCCACACACATCCTAGCCTTCATTATCAGTACTGAAGACCGCAGGAGAAAGCCCTATGCTCTCCCTGTACGGTGTATCCCGTATGTAGGAGTGGGTGATGCTAACATTCGTGAACTTGCCAATAAAATCATTACTGAAATGGTCAAACGAAACTACGTATGAGTATTCAATATGCAAGGTAGACAGTTGGTTAAAAGAGTGTTATGCATAACAATATAAAAGAAAATATTTATATAAAATATAATATCAATGCAGGCAGCAAAGAAGGAACATATCTGCTGAGCTGTGCAATCCTGCCATCAGTGCTGAATTACTTGGTGAAATTGACAGTTGGCATGCTCAAGGAACCACTGTTGATGATGGTATTGAAAGACTGTGGCTGAGAACAGTTCCTCCTGGCTATACTATTCACAGTTGGATTGAAGGTGCAGTGCTTAAGTGTATTTTGTATATTGTAAATCCTGTATTCAGGAAAGCATGAGAAAAGAGCTGAGAAGCTTTGCTCCATTCTGGCACAAATGGAATATAAATACCAAATAGAAGTTTTCAATGCACAAGGCATATCTTTCAAAAAGCATTTACATGTACCCAAGATCCATCCAGTCACACAAACTAGATTTTGTGAGCAAGAAGATGAAGCTCATGTTTATAAGGTAAGCACTTTACAAATTTATGGCTGTATTTTGATGAGTGATACTGTATTTCAGCGTATTGGACACAGTCTTAGGCATGGTGTCTCACATAACATTTGCCTGGAAAGATTTGAGGAGGCACTACATGACACAGCAGCAGGACTTACATATCCTGCACTGTCTGGAATCCGCAAACAAAGTGTGGAGGACGCTGAACGGTTGTTTAGCCCAGGTCTTGTATTATGGATGGAGAATAAGGGGTATCATCATGAAGCAGAATACCTCAAGCATGTACGAAATTGGAGGCGAGCTTGTGATGAGAGAGGACTAACCAATGATCAGGGAAGCGAGTTAAATGCTGGATTACTAAACTATATCCTGGATGATCTTATGCCATGGCATAAAGAAGATGGCTTAAGAGATTTTAGTTTGTTAGAAGTTAACCGGTAAGCAATTCATCTACAAATACAGTCCAATAGAACTACCTGTATCACATTGTATATCTAAGGAGTGTCAGTGGAGTCAGAGGATTCAGTAGGGAGACACTTGTAGCTGTTGTGGCTAACATTGAGTCCAGAGAGTGGAGAAAGCAGTTTAATTCTGAACACGGCTTGCCTACTGAACATCCTCGAGCAAGTACCACAGACGATGTTGAATGTTTCTTTAGTCTGTTGTGTGATTGTGTAGGGAAGGACTTTACATTGAAAGAGGTATGTCACAGGTTGGGTTACTATTCACAATAATATTGCATTTTAGGTGTTTTATGGTTGGCGAAAAGTAACCGAGGAGTTTTTAAAGAGAATGGACCCAGAACTCCCCTATTACTATCATACATCCAAACACAGCTGCTATTATGAAGACTTGATGCCAGATTAGTGTCCAACCAGTGAAGGCAAAATTGAAGAAGTTGCCTCAATTTGAAATACTTGGGGAAAATAACAGAATAACTTTTTCTGTTCGTGGTGACTCTTACATTCGAGCACAGTTCCACAATATCCCAGTAAATCTCCCTCCTCCTCTTGTTACACACAACCCATGCACTCATGAACATTCATATGCTATGACACATCAGAATTGAACTTGAATGATACTGATAAAATTATAAATTAAACTGAATAAGTTGTAGCACGGCTCCTTTGTACACTAAGTGACCAGTCACCATTTAGAGTGATATGAATACCAGTATACCAGCCAGGAGTACTGAAGTGGATATGGTACTTGATATAGTCAAATGATACATCTAGTATCTTTCCATCATTAATTGCACGGTGTACCTCATCTGTTATCTCACTGACAACATAACCAATTCGTTGCCAGCCCGAATTATCTTGACACATGAAAGCAATTGCCTTGGAGTCACGTTTATTGTCTGGTTCAGGTTGAAACTTGACTGGCAGTTTTATACCATCGTCTAGTTTCTTCCTTGCATATTTCAATGTATCCTGGTACCTCTTTTCCTTAGTGACTCCAATACACTTAAAAATAACTGTATGAGTAATTGCAGGAATTGCATCATCTTCTGAGCTGCTGTCATCAAGTGGTGATTCTGAACTATATGTTGAACCACTGACAGATGGTGTTATACTTGAGTCTCCCACCCAAATCCAGTTCCACAAGACAAAAAACCTTGTCACCTCCAAACAAGTTATACTCAGAAACATCTACAGCAGATCAAGAGAATTCACTGGCCTAAAAGTTAAACAGTTAAGTCCATATAATTATAGCATGAAATGTAACACACCTCAATTATAAAGGCATGATCATAACTAAATGATATTTTAAGGGTAGCAGGTAGAGTGTGGTCTAATGCTGCACAATCACGAGTAAAACCATCAAATACTTCTAGGTCTCCTCCACAGTTCACCCATTGTAGCTTCACCTCCGTTAGTTTCGCGCGAATTACAGGGAAGCTTGGCACAACATATTCAAATGTAATACCCTTGCTTAGAACTGTTATAAATGTCCACACATCACCATCAGACTCCTCCACTTCGTAATCGCTACCAGTAGTGGATTCCGCCATCTTGAACTGATCTTAGCAAAACTATGCAAAATGTCCAATTAACTGTTATAAATTTTGATAGTGCTTGTATCGCTTCCACCCTCCTCTGGTCTGTGCAATTGATCCAGTCACCCTGAAAAATGAACAGTTCCCATTTACAAAAGTAGGGAAGCCATATTGTTACCACAAATTGACATCTTCGGTTGTCAGCAAGTACAAAGGAGGACAAAGGTAAGTCCATGTTGCATGTGATGTATGTACTGTGGTATGCCAAAAGCGCCTGTCCATCAAACACTAAAACATTTTTTTTAAAAACCCAAGCTCTTTGCCTTAGTCAATATCAAGTTAAGGTATCAGGCAGGCACGCACGCACGCACGCACGCACGCACGCACGCACGCAGGCAGGCAGGCAGGCAGGCAGGCAGGCAGGCAGGCAGGCAGGCAGGCAGGCAGGCTGCTGTAGAAAATTCAAAAATTATATTTTGTGAGATTTGTTCATGTAACATTGGTATTTCCTCATTATGCACACACAATGCAGCACTTCGCAGCTATACAAAGGTTTCTATTTCGTACATAGTATGTATAACCAGAATGCAGCTTTCTTCCAATAATCGCCCCACGCGTGCTGGCTCTTTGGTCCAGCATTCTTAGATAAGACTTCTAAGAGGATCAAGTCAGAGAAGTCATTGATAAGGTGTCAGGAGCAGAGCCTTCTAGGAAGAGGAGATGGGAGGATGATGGAGAAGATATCCATCATTTTTATCCAGAGGCACTTCTGCAAAGTGCAGTGGCAGGAGGACCCAGTGCCCAGCTCAGTCGTGCAACTCACAGAAGTCACAGTTCATAATCCAGCAAAGTGTACTACAAGGGCTCCCAACAGGGAGCACAGAACTCCCACAGGCCAAACAGTAAGCCTTCCAAGCAGTAAGCCTTCCAAGCAGTAAGCCTTCTAAGCAGTAAGCCTTCCAGGGGCATTCCCCGAAGTCTTTTGCATATATATAGCTCTCAACTTGAAACGTTTCAGTGCCGGGATTGAGTGAGATCAATGACATACACTTCTGTATAAACACAGCCATAGCTAATTACATCCCATGCAAGATAATAAACACAACATACACAAAATGTGCCCTTAGGCAGATAACTGCTGTGTGTGGTTGTTGTTGCTGCTGTCTCACATAACTTAAACTATAGTGCTGTGTCTATACGTTGTTACAGTCTGCTACCACACACTGGAATTATACTTGTTCTTGTTGGCATATCCATTATATTCTGGTATTGGATTTTTATTCTATTGAAGGCATTGCCATCTTTCACAGTGATCAGCTACTGTACATGCAGCTGTTTGTTCATCTTGTCATGAACCACAATAGTGGGTTCATAATAGGGATCGCCCATGTTTTTTTTGCAAAAATCCTAATAGAACACACACCTAAAAACCACCTTGAAAAGCATCCTTCAACTCAAAACAACCCTCTGGTGGTTCTTTGCAATGAGTATAGGTACAGTACTAAGTATCAAGTGAAAAGGAAACAGTATGTGTATTTCAGACTGAAATATGCCAGTTTGTTCATATTATTATTCTTATTATTATTCATAAATATTATTCCAATATTATTATTATTCTTTCACAGGCATAGCAAAGTTTACAAGGAGAATCCTGGTGATAAAAAGTAGCAAGGCTTGCTGAATGGATCATTGTGCATGTCCATGACCTATTTTTGATTTCGTTTTCAGATGGAAACAGCCCAAACCGGGCCGTTTCCGCTTGTCAAAATGCCATTACGCTCGAGAAGCCATACAAGATCACACTCAAAGTTAGGTTTTTTGGTGTGCGCTGCTTGTAGCTAATAAAATCTGTCTTTATTAAACTCAGTATAGGCCACGAATCTTAATCTAGGCTAATGACTTTGTTGCAAGGTGGTTTTTTGCTCCGTGATTATTGTACGTGGGCGGGTTATCCAGATTAAATACTTTAATAGAGCAGTCACTTAAATACTCTAATAATGCAGTCAAGTGTATAACTACAATCCTTGCACTGAATTTGACAGCTATTAAAGGCACCAGTAATGTAAATTGTAGCTCATATTAGGAGACTCTCAGTCTGTATGCACATTGCAATTTGATCAGTTTCATGTGTGTACTGAAATGTTGACAGCATTACTATGCAGAATGCAAAATTGCACTATTCACAACGGTCTTTATTATCAATAAAAGAAATCTCATAATCTATTACTGGATTAGTAAAAAAGTACACAAACTAGATGAATTAAAAATTGGAAATTTTAAAATGGGAATAGGAATTGCAGAAAAAAGCCACAAAACAAGAAGGGATCGCTGGGGTGGTAATGTAAACCACAAATCCCTACTCACTTCAAAATGACAGAGCATGTAACTAAAGATTTATGACAGAGAGTCAAAATAGGGATTTGTGGTTTACATTACCACCCCAGCGATCCCTTCTTGTTTTGTGGCTTTTTTCTGTAATTCCTATTCCCATTTTAAAATTTCCAATTTTTAATTCATCTAGTATTGTATCCATGGCATCATGTAATCATTTTAGGACATATGGCCCAGCTCATATTAAAATTAACTCAAGTGACAGATGGTTGAAATATTCTGCTTCTTTTATCCTTACGATCTGCTCTTGGCAACTCCAGCAAGTAAATATCTCTTAGTTCATTATAATGTATTATAGGTAAACCTCCACAAGGACATTCAAAGGCATGCTCAACTGAGAATTGTTTGCCACACACACAGCTTGAAGGTGGTTGCTAGCCATATCGGAGACAGAGAGCATTACAAAAGGGCCCTTTGTGTAAAATAAAACCATGTTCAGAAAGAGGGAGTGTAGTTAGCCAACTGGAAGAACCCATTTCAGTGGCTAACATTATGGCATGATGCGAGGATGGCAATAACAAAGGTAAAAGAGCATCTACAACAGATTGATGATGGATGGATGTATACAATGTTTTGTTTTGCTTTGATCTGCAAACACAACACTCTGACTGGGTAAGTTTGGACTGCTGCAAAATAAAGGAGAGATGTAACACCAACAAAGTAACTTGCAGGATTAACAATACCAAGCTCTTCCAATCTGCGTGTAGAAAGCAAATTACATTCCAGTCACTAAAAGCAGCTATACCAGTCAGTTTAGATGAAAATTTTAGTCAAATAGTGTCCTCCAAAGATTACCTTGCAGGCACTATAGTACATAGCTTCTACACTAATGACAAAAGATGCTACTGTAAGTAGACACTCAGACAAGACATGCAATTCTTGATCAGCACATGCAAAGCACAAGACATCTACTAGTACTATGATAAATTCATTACCATACTACACACTAGAAGAAAAGGTTTTTTTTGAGTACAAGACCACAGGTTGTATAGTGAGCATACTTCACATTGTATAGGAAAGAGGTTACTATCAGAACACTATTTAATTGTTTGCCTTTGCCATGATTGAATATAAGTAAAAATACTAGACACAAGTGGTGACTGATGACAACTTGTCACTGGCCCAGAAATGAATTAACTTTTAAAGTGGATCAACAGCTACAAAATACAAATGACCTTCTTGTCCACAAAGCAGATCCTAAAGAGAAGATGATGATGATTCAGAGATACATTTAGCAGACAAAAGTAATGATGGTTTGGATAATTAGTTCTACAGTAGCTATTGGTACAGCATATTAATACAAATAACTAATCTGTGCAGTGTAGTGGACATTTTGCTCAAGACTGCCCAAAACAAAAGCATACGTCTACCAAAGGACATTTATATGCCAAGAGAGCCAAAGAATAAAAGGATGTAGACACTTACTTTGGAGGTAATGAGATGTTTGTTGCTACAATGGGATTGAAAGCAGACACACAAAAGTCACGACTGGATGATTGACTATGGTGAGAAACAAACGTACATTGTGACCCAGGACCAGTGAGACATAGTGATGGCCATACTATATCAGCTGTTGCTTTTGACAAGGTCAAGGTCAGGTCATTACACAATGGTGGCAGAGTTGTTTGTTGAAGGACAGATACGTTGTACAAAAAATAGACAATAAACGAAACTTATTAAATAACTGGAAGGACATTGGTACTGGGTCATCCACATTAGCAAGCTCTAAAATGAACCAGACACTGGCTCATGTCAACCTCATACAATTGCTTCAGCAAGTGGACAGAAAGTATTGACATACAATCACAACATTAGTGAAGCTTGTATACAGGGAAGTGTCATTGAAACCACACCATCCAATGATAGTGGGAAGATCAAAAGAGAAGTTTCAGCTGGTACATTGATGTATGTGGCACAAACCTTTGGCGAAGGTCATTACTTTGTGACAACTACTTGCATTATGCAGAAACAAATATCGTTCAGCAGTAGACCCACCATAATGTCCTATCATGTGCAGGCTTGACTGGTCATGGTAGGACAAGGTAGGACATTTCAATCAAGAGTCAGAATGTACTAATTAAATCAATGTCATCAATCTTTGTATCAATTGTACACACCATTGGTGGCTGTTGTTGTAAGCTAATAACTGTTGCAATTGAATGGGAGTAGGCCTAGAACATTCATGGCCACCCCCTTGGGTTATTAGAATGTAGTGTCACCTAGCAACCAAGTGGTAGTTATGATTAGCAGTACAAGCCATAAGCTGAACAGATAAACTGTATTCTTTAGGCTACATCCCTCTTTTGATAGCTAAGTTACTATGTCTGAGCAAACTGATTTATGGTCAGATATGTAGACTATTTGTACAGATGTAAAAGGATATGTGCTAAACAAATTACGTTATGTTTTATATGGTATCCTAACTAGTATACATCAACAACTCCACATACAGAACACTTAACATCAAAATTAATGGAGCCATACTTTTAGCTTAACCATTTTTAATCACAATGTTTATACTACAAGCATTTACTTACATTGCAAAAGTGGCTTCGCTGTCAATGTGGGATTTGCCATAGTATGATAGTACCTAGACAAAACAATGTAAAATTCACATTAGAGTACACGGTCTCTTTTAATCACCTTGGTGGCATTAAAGTACATGTTCTTCTTGGTGGCTGTGGAAAACTAGTCATAGTACATTGAAGCCTTCCCAGGTGATTGAGGAGAATATCAGTAATGGCTGTAAAGAGAACAAATACAATTACATTTGCTATTTTTAGCATGTAGTATGCTAACTGTAACACAAATAATGTACATTATACATGACTTCAAAGAACATTACACTATACAGTACTTTTTGTACCCATCACAACAATAACTAGCTACACAAGAATTATAGTCAAAATATGCAGCTGTTTGGATTAGATAACACGCAAATGTTCCAGTACACCAGACGTGTATTCTAATACAAAGTTCAACAACTAACTCCGAAGCAAAGAGAAGGTTATTATTTACTATATGTATATGTTAAAGCATAGCCGTGAGTGCTATATGAAAAATGAAGTATGAGGAGCGCAGCCGAGTACTTTATTTTTCATATAGCACGAGCAAGGCTATGCTTTAAATGATTTATGGAACTTTCTAGTCGTGTAGCTTCACCATACACTAGGACTCGTAATTAACAAGCGTTGCATGAACTATTAGCAGCCTGAACGCACAAAAACTAGTTTAACAAAGTAACTCACGCGTATTTCACCATAGTTTGGAATTGTAGACATTCATTGTGTCTTTTGGCAGGTTTTGCTTGCAACCCACAATCGATTCTATTGTGAGTCACATGGTGAAGTATTTCCGTGATATCTCCAGGACTTGTCCGTTTACATTAACAAACGTAACAGCAATGTTATCTTCTCCCACCCATCATCAAAGCATTTAGGTATGTCTATAAAAGCAATCCAGTGGTGGAACTCGTATTGGCTGGGGTGATTGATTACTCAGCACGGCGAGGCTATCAGCCTTCACCGGCTGGGTGATTAGTTGTACTGGCGCAAGCCCCGTAGGCTATTAGCCTACACTAAGGCACGAGGGCAACTGTGCAAAGAGTGCTTTATTGCCCACAAAGAGTGCTTTATTGCACTGCAAAGAGTGCTTTATTGAATGAATAAAGCACTCTTTGCGGTGCAATAAAGCACTCTTTGTGGTCGATGAAGCAGTTGGCCAGCTGAGAGTGTACTTTATGAAATTTAAAGTACACTTTTTCCTTTGATCTCGCCCATGCAAAGTTCTATAAATATGCATATGTGTGATCAAAGAAGAGTACGTATATTTCAGAGGTTGAGAAAGTTGTGCATATATTTTAGCCATATCCTGAGTAATTGTGTTATAACTGGTATATTCTATACCCAGTAGATGAAATGACTGTAGATTTACTGTATACAAAGAAATCATTGATGGATCAGACATTTCAGAGTTTTTAGTGGTGCCACACCCATGAGTCATTCACGAAGGAGACACACTGAAAATTCTTTTAGCAGCTCAGGTGAATAAAATTAATGTTGGTTGATTTAGGTGAACCACCTATAAGCGTTGGCTCAATTACTTAGTGAGAAGTGGAGTTCCCCAATTCAGTGGTGATGGGCTGGCTCCATTCCAGTTTGGGGTTCTCCTTGCTTCGCCCCTCCATCATGTGCATCCGTGGTTCTCGATCACGCTCTAAGCACGTTGGCGTGCCCCGGCAATAGATCTTGCTGTTGCAGAGGGGCATCTACCAGTTCACTAACATTCCATGGGCTTCTGCAGGTTCTTTTAGGTGTCTTTTCTGTAGGTAAATTTTTTCTTGTTCCCTTTTTATGCTTTTCTTCTAACTTGTTTTCCATAGAGACGTGTGGGTGGAAGGGAGTGCCATTAGGGTCGGAGATTTAAGTATTAGAGACCTGCTCATTATTTAGGTAAGGGTTTCGTGAAATGTGTGAAATTGCACTGTAATATGGCAAGTGTAACCACAAAGCATGGTATATGTACCACATCATGACACTTTTGATCACTACAGGTATAGTATACAAATGTCATATACAGTAGCGCTCCTAACTGAGCTCAGGAATGCATTAATGAGAAATGAAGATAGAGTATCAAACATGTACCCTGTATATTTTACCTTAACAATTTGGAACTGATCGCGTAATGGTGGCAGTAGGCTGATATTTATATCATCAATGGTAATCAGTTTGTTCTACATGAAAAAAAGAAACAAACAACAGTATACACTGTTACTATTCTACGTAGTTCACTTGGAAACTGCAGCAAGTAGTATTCATATTACAACACCTACGTACAGTAACTGACTTACATTGTTGAAGTGGCTATGCTGTTTGGCCATTGTTTCATGTTCATAATTAACCTAGAAAGTTGATAAACTACAAAATGTAGGTGTAGTTTAAATTACCTAAGTAGTTAGAGCTAATGAATTATTATGGCGGCTCTTAGGGAAATTCCAAACATTTGACAGTTCTAGAAAATAGATAAAAATAAATTATAACAGTTAGTATTATACAATAATAATAATGGTTGTCACTAAACATTGTACATCAAAAAGTGTCATTATGGAAGAGTCATATAATGTGTCAAAGCACTTTATATTTAACAGGTGTCAGCCACAAAATGTTAATTATTGAAGCGTTCAGCGCTAAAATGAGTATTTACATTAAAAACAACACTACTAATTTTTGCCACCACAAACTTCACAAAGTCTGCTACAATAACCACAATACTAGTGCTACAATAACCACAATACCAGTGCTACAATAACCACAATACCAGTGCTACAATAACCACAATACTAGTGCTACAATAACCACAATACTAGTGCTACAATAACCACAATACTAGTGCTACAATAACCACAATACCAGTGCTACAATAACCACAATACTAGTACTACAATAACCACAATACTAGTGCTACAATAACCACAATACTAGTGCTGCATCACTGGTATAAACAGGTCAAGATAATGTGTTTAACTGTGGTATATATGCCAACTATTGGAGCGCTACTGGAGTGCTATGACTTGCGCTGTACCATGGAATACAGTCATTATGAATGGCTGTAATGCTTGACCGAAACTCACTTGGGCTGCATAGCCTAAATAACAAAATACGCTATTGAATACAATCACCACTTTTTAACAAATGTATCCTAGGAATGGCTAATCACTTTGGCAAGTTCTTCCCTAATTCTGCTGATACCATTAAAAGCAATTTAGGAGATTTGAGTCTTATTTAACAGACAGCTAACGTAGCAATTACATGCTCAGTTCCTCTAGAGGTTGGTATCTGTTTTTACAACATTTGGCACAGTTGTGCACTGTATTGTCTGCCAATTGTTGAAACTATACTGACTCCTGAGCTCTCTGACAATACTTCTGTATCCCATAAAATAGTGGGCACTGTGTAATTGATCAAGGACATCCAACTGTATAAGGATGCTGGACTGACTATTCTGATTCATCTATACATCTGAAAAAAGGCAATTGAGCCAACAGTTTACTAGCAACTTAAGCCATCACTAACTAAAAGTTTATCTGGCCAACTGTCTTCATCAGTTGTGAGCTTGTTGTTGAGCTGGTTTAATCTGTTTAGGCATTTTTACTGGAATACTCTGTAAGATTAGCATCAACAATGCTTGGTAAAGAAGCTGGAGTTCATCCTGAAGCATTTTTTTGTGGCAGTAGATTTTGAAGCTTCCAGAAAACCAGGTAAAGATTTAAAATGTATAAATAACCTTAAAATAGCATAAAGGGCATTTTAAAATACTCAGTATTATCAACTACCCTAATAGAACAGTCACTACTCTAACAGAGCAGTCAGTTCCATAGTTGGTTAAGGGTAAGTGGGGTCCGGATAACTGAGGTTCCACTGTAATAAACCATTTTTGCAGATTATACACCATTTCTTACTATCACAAAGTGAGCTGAAGTTAGTTTCATCTGCCTGTATAGGCATGCTAGAAATTGCTTGCTTGAAGTTTCTATTTAATGCCCACTGCAACAATGCATTTTGCAATCACCTACACTGAAAAACTATAATTTAACCTGTTGTATTATTTAAGCACTGTAAGCATATGATTCACAGCCACTAACATACACTGTGATTAACACTCTCATAAATAATTTCCAATGCTGGCAGACTTCAGAAAACCATCCTCACTATTACTAAAGACTTGGACACGACTATAACATAAAGTACTACGTACGTAGTTTACCTTTTAGAATGATAATTAAGGAAGTAATTCTACAACAATGCCACGTGGTGAACATTAAATAGAAATGCCAAGAGCACGATTTCTAGCATGCCTATAAGTAGAAGGAAACAAACTCTAGCACACTATGTGGCAGTTAGAAACGGTGCAAAATCCATTCCAAACAATTTTTCTACTTAATTAGTGCGTGCCCCAGTTGGTTTCATTCTGTTCCATTCCATTTCGGCTTTTATAGCACTACCCCAAATGGTTAACCATGTGCATGGGTTCCTGCACATCACGTAACAAATAGCCCAAACTTCCCTGATCAAATGGAGAGACAGACAGGGCTGTGCAAATGGTAAAGAGTCAATGATGCTTATCAACTTTTACTGTTAGCAGACTTGAACAATCTATTTTTGCTGCACAAGTGGTCTGGGGCCTCTGGCCAACCTGGAGATGGCTGTTTGCATGTAGTTGGACAGCTCCGCGGTGTTGAATAAAACTATGAATTTCCTTTCATTTAGCTAACTTTGAGACCTAAATATCCCACAATTTGGCCTATTTTTTCCCTAAGCTTTCTCTTTCATTTAGTAGATAATCTCTCACACTTCCTCCCATCCTGTCCACCACCCCTATTGAATCAAATGATGGAATCTTTAAAATGTCATCATCATACAGTATGGTAGTGCTGTATGATCATGCAGTCTTGGGTTTTCTTGTCTTTCAAATTCACCTGAAAAAATAGCCTCAGTTTTCCTTCAAAACAGATTGGCAGTATTATTGGTCAAGCATAATCAAGCCCAAAAATGCCTTCAGAGCAACCTTCCGACAAGTAATTTTAAAAGGTCTCTATTCTTACTGTTTAACTTCAGCCAAGTATAACTCGACAATGCATGAGGCTACAGGCTTGGATTTTTCACTGTTTAATGTTGTTTTGTCCTGAGAAGTGCGTTCTTCTAAACATGAACATGTATTATGGACTTACCTTAGTCCTCCTTTGTATTTCAGTTCTTTTGCTGACAATGCAAGATGTCAATTCACAGTAGTGTTATACAGTTTTGCTGTGGCTGTGGTGGTAGCTATTAAGCATATCACCCATATTTTCTGTAATGATTGCAGAGACACTTCTCGTACTGTTCATTATTTGTATTGCTGTCTGATGGGCAGAACATAGCCACTACACTTTTCAGTGAGGAATGTGTTTAGATGCACAATTATAGGATGCTTGGTGCCATTCTTTCTTTTGATGTGGCATGCACAAGTTCATTAGTCAGTTATAAAAAGTAATCAAACAGGAAGAAGTAAAACCTTTTAGTTGGAATAGGGATCAAAGAATTTTTTTTTAAATATAGTGAAACAAGGAATATCAAAACAAGAGAGGTTGTCTATATACCTGCAGATACACAACTTATGGACTATTCTTTGATCCGTAATCTTTCCAAGTATATACATAATGAAACAATAAACACATGTATCTAGGGTGCGAATTAGATGTGAAGGTAGTGGCATTATAAATATTCTGCCCTTTGGCATATATTTGTCTATTTAGGATACACATTGTCAGACAAAACATATAGTTCATGTGAAGACAGGCTTATGCTACGGGTAAACCTTGTGTAGTAGATATTGCAGGTTATGCAATTCCAATCTGTTAATTGGTATAGTGGCTGCACTCTCTGGCCTGGCCCTCCAATCTTTTGTGTAGTAGTGGCCAAGGTTGGTTCCCTTGGCTGGCAATATACTGTATCAGCAGATGTGACCTGTAACAGAATAAAAGTTGGTACACAGTACTGATATAGAATTCAGCAGCATACACATTCAACCATTAAACTTAAACCAGCACATGTAAAAATGCTAAGAAAAACTATTGCAAGACTGGAACATCTTGCAGGAATTGCACACAAGTAAGATATTATAAAATAGAAGTTTCTATATCACAAAGAGACTCCAACACAAGTCTCTTAGTACTAATTGCTAAGAAACGTGGTGGTTGACCATGTGCTACTTAATCAGATATCACTAAGCACAAGTTCCTTGCTAGATTAAGACTAAGTGCATGTCCTTCACCACCTATACTGGTGAGTTATCTTGACTGGAGTGCTAAGGCCAGGTATTGGTTCTTTATACTTTACTAGAAAATGGACTGCCATCGTTGCCACGACACAACAAGCACCTTTACAGTAATGTTGCTTCCACATTGTCAGACAAATATATATAGCTCATGTAATGGCAGGCTTATACAATACCTTGTGTAGTAGATGAACATTATATTGGTGGCAGCCCCTTTCAATAATCTATCACATGGTATAGTGGCGGCACTCTCTGGTGGTAGGTTGAACAGTAGTAGCCGAGGCTAACTCACCACTATACTGTATCAGTAGTTGTGATCTGTAACAGAATTAAAAATTCATTTAAAAAGTTAACCCTAATGGTAGTGATTCTCTGCTACCATTCATGATGAAATTTTATTGAAATTCTAGTACCGTACGGAGGAATATCACTGTTGGCAAAATAAAGTTTGGCGAATTGTTAGCAAAGCGCATGCCGTATTGAATTAATTAGATCACTAATTGATGTGCCTAAAGTGAGAACTGGAGTGCCACACCTCTCAGGCGATTCGGCGCCTGGAATCAGCTACCAACTAAAAGGTAATACTATATAGACAGTAGATCTACACCCTCTGGAATAGTGAATATCGTACTTAACATGGTAGGACTCGCTATACTTGTCATGCCTGTTTCGAGTTGAAGTTTGAGGATACCACGTGTACAGTAACTAGCTACCTAGTGAGGTAGTCGAGGCAGGCTTGGCTCTAGCGTAATGCCTGGCCCACTATCCCTTGGTTGAGTAGAAAATTGATTAGTTCGAGGCTTGGTTTGCTATTTTCTTCGCCACCAAAATATTTGGATGGGGAAAATTTGGCGAATTCATGGTCAATCGCCAAATTCGCTAAATTTTAATGGCACAAAGTTTCTCTCCATACGGTACTATCTTTAACTGAAAAAAGTTTTATCAAAGCAATTATCACTGAGAAGAAATGCATTTAAAATGTTTCCACAGGACCCTATGAATTTAGTGTAGAGTATTGCTATGTTCCAGAAGTGCACAGAGAACCTACAGCTTTTGCTGTATAGTGCAGTGGAAAACATGGTAGCATTACGTGAGCAATGTATGGTGAACCAGTTTACTTGTGTCTATAATGCAGTCACACAAGAATATTAAACATGAAGGGCTTCGTGTTCTGTTTAAACTTTTCATTCAGCCTATTGGACTGGTTTTATGGCCTTCTCAAAAGCACGTGAACTTGCACAAGCTGCTAAACCATTAACTGTGTTTAACTAGTTATATTCCATGCTACAGGCTGGATCATGTATGCTAGAATTGCAGCACACAGCATAAGTTCTCAACAGTGGTAGTTCTGTATCAGCTGTTGGCACAGTATTGATACTGTTTAACCATTACAATCCCTAATACTGTAAATGATGAGATTTAAGTTTGGCAAATCAGCATGCAAAGCAGGTTGGAGGACAAAAGAAAATCACAAGGTTTTTCATTTTACAAAATTTATAATATTGACTCTGTACTATCAGCCCAACCTGTTTGGGAGTGGATGTAGGAGACCTAACACTTTTTAGCAACTTTTCAAACCTACTGAATATAACATTTTAAATCAGGCTGTAGGACCATGTCTCCTACAGACTCAAGTATCAGCACTTGTGTTATAAAGCCTTAATAAACAAACTACACACAAATTTTTTGTACCCAAAATGAAATTTAAAATGACATATAATACATGGGTGGGTTGGAAGGGTAAGAGTTATTCAAAAGTCCACTATTGGTAACTAAGCAGTGTCCAATAGGCACTCAAAACCTGATCAACTGGCTATAAGAGTACATCATTCTTTGCCATTGTGACGAGTGACAAAAATGAATTTACATTACAAATGCACTACCATAATAACTGGCTTACTGGCAGTGGCAGTGGTGGTGCTGATCATATACTGGTAGTGGCAGTATGTGGCATATGAACCATGGTAATCAACTTGTCCTAGAAGAAACAAACATCAGTACACAGTCATACTGTTCTAAGTAGGCTACTTGGAAACTACTGCAAGTAATATTAATATTACAACACCTAATTGACTTACATCATACTAGTGGCTACACTGTCAATATGGAACCACCTTTTATTAACCTAGAAAGTTGACTGTGGTGGCCTTCAGTGGCTAACTGTTCAATTTGTCAGAACTAGAGAAAATAGATAAATACACTCAAGCTGTAACAATTAATACTATACAGTACAATAGTAAAGTGATCCCACAAACAAAATGGTGCCATTGAGGATATGGTATACCAATACCCTTGAGTTTCAGAAATAATTTTTGAGTTGTAATACCGTAAGCATAGAAATTTTGTAGTGTATAAATTTTTGTGGATTTCGTGGTTTGCACGAAAATTAATCCATTTTGAAACTCAAGTCTCAGCTCGAGCAGACCTATTAACCATTGCCACCAATCCACTTTCCTTATGTGCTACCATAAATATGTTGACAACAACACGTGCACCTGTTCACCACATGAATAGCTAGATACTGATGGTCTCGTTCAAGTATCTAAAACCCGCTTCCTCTGATTCCAGGCAAGATTCTTTTGTGGTAAGTCAACTCCACAAAATGGTTTGCTTAGTCCCAGATAAGTTCGCCAGCGTAAATGGAGTAGCTAGCCAAACCTGTTAAGTTGTAAACCTTAAATGCAACCTTAAAGCACGAATTTTGCTCCCTGCGGATATTCGAGAAAATAAACTGGCTCGTCAAGATTAAACCACGAAAATTATATACACAAAATTTAATACTCTTACGTAATTTATGCACAAAAATTATTTATCAATTGTTTACACATGAAAGGGAAGCAGCTTACCCAGTTGTAATGTCAACAATGGGTAAATGGTGTTTACTGTTACTAGGGATCAAACTATCCTTGACTCATTTAGTGGAGTTGGAGTTGTTGTGGAACTTCAGGTTCAGCAATCTCTCTCCATGAAATCTGGACAGTTTTCCTGTGGGTTTCTATGCCTACCTCAGGAGGACTTGCCTGCACAAAGCTCAGGTGCCAGAGTGGTGCACAGGCATCCCACTGGGTTGCAATAGCCATGTTTTGTATGACTGGCATAGACTTTGCTTTGCTTTTGCATGTATGCATGCGTGCACGTGTGTACTTCAACTTACATTTTACCCATTGGCATACCAGTGATGGCAGTGGTGATGCCGATCACTTAATGGTAGCCAGTAGCACTGGTGGTGGTGGTGGCATCTAATGAACCATGGTGAACCATGGTAATCAGTTTGTCCTAGAAGAAAGTACGCATACTATTATAAGTAGGCTACTAGAGGAAACTACTGCAATTAAGTAATATTAATATTACAACACCTAATTGACTTACATTATACAGGTGGCTACACTGTTGCTATGGAAATCACCACCTATAAAATTAATAAAATGCAAGTAAAATACAAATGACCTTTAAATTACCTTAGCAGTTGGAGCTAATTGACTGCGGTGGCCTTCAGTGGCTAACTGTTCAATTTGTCAGTACTAGAGAAAATAGATAAACACACTCAAGCTGTAACAATTAATACTATACAGTACAATAGTAAAGTGATCCCACAAACAAAATGGTGCCATTAAGGCTACGGGATACCCTTGAGTTCCAGAAATAATTTTTGGGTTGTAATAATTTATTGTAAAAAATTAAAGGCCAGGTGATCTATGCTGTAATGAAGGAGTTGGATGGGGATCACCAAACTGGAGGAAAGCTGTGCATACAGAATCATCCAATGTGTTCAAGCTTGCTGTAACTTGGTGCAGTGATGGTGTTAAACATACCAACAAGGACAAGAATGTAAAGCTGTAACACAAAAAGGAATGGTACGGTACAATTTCAGTGGACTTTCAGCTTGAGCTCTAGAATGACATTTTCCAGGTGAGTAAAGGCTATTTAAAAAGTTATTACCAAGAGTTCTCCACTATTGTTATTACCATAAAGCTTTAGATGGCATTTCTTGACACCAACGATTGGTGTCAATGGCCTTGGCCATCAAATAAAAGCCAAGTCTCAAATGAACACCTAGCTAGTAGCAATTATAACCTGTGCAGTGTTATAAATGATGAAGAATGTTTCTTATATAGAAGCTAGAATCTGTGAATATGCTGAGAGGAGAGTACAATACTGAGGGATGAAGTTGATCATTGAAGCTGATCGCATATATAAACACTGGTCTCGTCTAGTTGCTGGTCTTGTTTAGTAGAAGACAGGATTGAAGGCCACTTGAAAGAATAAACATCCGGGCCATATAATCCAGTATATGCTGTGCCCTTATATGACAGCTTTAGTATTATACTACTTCTGGTATGTTCTTTGGTAGGGCCCATAGTGGCATCTTTGAGCCCACTACTAGATATGCCGTCATTGACTTTCAAATGCACCATACATAGCAACACTACGATCTATGTAAGTTTGTAATGGAGAATATTATAGATTATCCATATTAGTCACATTGATAACATACTTTTAGATCATCCAAAATCATGAGTCACCAAAGTCAGGAATAATGATAGATGTTGGATGCAGGAGGTTTGGCCTTGCCAATTAATTGATGCACAGATTGACTACATATAAGAGCTTCTAGGCTAACACTGGGGAAGTTGGTGAATTCTACAAAGAAAATATACAAAATGTCTGTTAATTAGTAGTATTACAATCATGTAACTATTTGCACAAGAATTTCAGAATTTTTGACTATATTTAGATATAATTAACACAGGAAGCTAGTTTAGCACCCACACTTGTACAACATTACAAAATGGTAACAACAGAATTGTACAACAACAATAGGGAGGATGGTGCATTCATTTAAAGCATCAATAAAAAAGTTACGCTTGACAAACGAGACCCTAATAGCACTGTAGTTCATAGCAAAACAGGAATTTCAGCAATTGAAACATACCCATTGTATTAAATGTATTCTACTAAACTCAAGTGGGGTTCTTGCAGATCCAGTTATAAAATAGACAAAATCACAGTACTTCAATAAACATACAACTTACGTGATGGTGGTGATCAATCAGCAAAATTACTTCGAGAGTCAGAGATATAGCGACTGTCAGTTGTTCAGGAAGTAGATGGAGCTTATGTACCAAACTTGCGTAGTGATCGCACATGTCTATCTGTGACCCATTCAGCAAAAGTACATCCCTCAGCTTTGGTGTGGGTGTATGCATAGTCGTGTGCACGATGCTTTTTGTGGTGTGTATGTGTGATGTGTATACACACAATACTGTATTGCTAAAAATATCAATGGACAATGTATGGAAGAATTTAGTAAAAGCAAAAGGAATACACTTTTCAACTTCCAATTAAAACACTTATGCATCATGGATATCACAAGATAGGAATATAAACAGCCTATCATGAGCTACACACAATACACAGGTGTTCAAACAGAAGTTGAGAAGACTGTAACCGTCCATTTTCAGTCCTATAAATCCATAAACAAATGCCACATACAATTTCCTACAAACGTTTCTAGCAATTCACTATGTGTGCATGTTTGTAGAAGCAAACCATATATTACAATTCTGTAAAAAACTTTCATTGCATTTAAATTTTAAGGTAACCTATTGTCTTACTTTAACTGCATATAAACATTGGACATAAACAAGGTTCAAGAAACTTCAAAAGTTTTTTACCAAAGAAGACTTGCATTATATAGCAGCAGTGTGTGCATTGTATTCAAGAGTTAATGAGTTGAAGGATTGTTATCTCAAAACATTAACTCTTGATGTACCTGGTATACCACAACTTCTGATGTAACTACAAATGTGCTTTTGTGTGTGTGTAAATACGAACAAGATCATGTGTGTGTTGTACATTATCAATACATTACAAATGCCATGTGTATGACATGTGTACCGTGTACTGATATCATAAGTGTACTACTGTATTCATCTGTATTAAAGCCAGGATCAAACAAACATCAGCTCAAGCCAGGGAGTGATGCTTTAATATAAGGATTATACAAAATTATACTAACGGCTTAATTTTTAAAGCAATGTCAATAAATTCCTGGACATCTCAACCTGAGTCTAAACAGATAAACACAGTATATATGCTGCCTTACATTGCAAAGAAAAGAACATTTAAAATAGAAGAATTATGGGTACCTATAATACATCTGAACAACAGAATATGTGAATCAATACCATTAGTGAAATAATTAAGCCAATAATGAAGGAGTGAGCCAGACATGAAAACTACCTAAACATTTACAACTTGTAACCCAATAGTTAAAACAAAGACACAAGACCGGGCGAGTGCATGGACGTATATACAGAAAGAAAGCTCAAGTAGTCGGTGTTGTTATGATACAGAATTCAGATGGGGCTGTGCAAAAGTCAACATGACACAGAATTCAGAAATAGTGCTGCACAAAAGTCAACGGTCATGAAAAATCATTATTGTTATTGTGAAAATTTCATTATTGCATTACTGTGATAATAGTAAACTTTTGGATTTCACTGTAAACTACAGGTGGCCAACATTAAATGAGTCAATATTACAACTCCAGATAAAATTCTAACAGAAATGCTTTTAATTCTTTGTTGTGATACTAGCTTCCACTTATATATATGTAGCTATAAAAAAGCAAATACAATTACATAATGACGGCACAATGATAAATTTACAGAGACACATATGTAATAGTTATATCCTGTTACGAGGATGATATTATTGTTATTTTACAAGTTTGAGGTAAAGTTGAGGATGAGTGTAAGTAATAACAATGATATCATCCGAGTATAATGAATATAACTATTTTATATCCCAGTGTGTGGGAGTATATGACAGTTTATGGATATTAAAGTAAGTTCCCGTTTGTAGAACCTGTTAAATGTGCTCAATCTTTAGGCTAAAAATGTGGCAATTGACATGTTTCAAAGCAGTAGTTTCCAGAGGTATGATTCACTCCTGTTTGGGCTCGGTGGAGTGGCATCGTATGGCAAACAAGGGCTAAAACATGGAGGGGATTATATACTAGAACAATGGAGCCAGAAGTTATTAACAATGGAGCCAGAAGTTATTGAAAGAAGGCACTATACAATGCTGGGACTGATCACCGAAACAACTGAAAATGGACATTTATTTAATCCGTCACAATAGCGTGCCACTATGTAAAGGATGAATCATTTATTGTAAGCAGCTGTGAGTGTTGTACTGGTGTGCTTTTGTACTGGTGTGCTTTTGTACTAACATATCCATATTAGTCCATTAGTAAACAATACCATTTGGTTGTTATGATGTCACGAACCAGTCTGAGTGGCTCAACCACAGGGTGATAAGTTCTGGGGGATAACTTATCACGCAATAACAGAGCCACTACACCCAGCGCAGCACTCCCAAGCACCGGTACTTGTATGTTTAATCCGTTATTGTGATAATTCAATAAAACTATTTTCATTATTCACACATCCCTAGTCAGAAATGTGCTACATACATATATCAGGAACCTAGTATGTTTATTTGATCACTATATTATCTATATTGTACATACTTTGTAATTCTATTTTGTATTTGTTATTAATTACAAATACACAACAATTCATTACTGTGGAATCTACAAATGAAAGGTATAGCAAAAGTTTCCCACAGAGAAGCATCTAAGCAACCATTGTAGTTTAATATTGTTGTTTTCTTTCAAATAATTTCTTTGGTAAAACCCTAAGGTTGCCTTAAAATTCAAAAGTCTATGAAGTCCAAAGCAATGCAAAGCCATCTAAACATGATATATATTACTTACTGCATTTCCATTTTTGTTTTTGTGTTTGAGGACACTGAATGTACACTGTATTCTATTGGGAAAAAAACTCTTTTGTTTTGTTGATAACCAGCAGTATAGATAAGATAGACAGAGAAACTAATGTAGTATCCATCAACTCCTACTCACTAGAATATATTCTTTATGTTTAGTTGACCCCATCCTCACAATGGGATATAATTTCTTTCCTATTCGAGTTCCTGTTCATAGTGTACACAAGCTTTCAAGCAAGTTACATAAGCTATTAGCTAATATTTAATGTTACAATGCAACAGAACAATAAAACGCAACAACATAATTTACTGGACGAACACCAACAACAACGCAACAACAGAATAATTTACTGGAAGTAAACTCTACTCTGTAAAACATTGGGATTAATTCTGCTTGGGATAAACTGCTTCTGTCACTAAACCATTGCAATATAGGCATTTTTATTTTTGTGACATAATTGCCAGGTAAGGCTCATTACGTTCTATTTATTTAGGAAAAATTATGAAGTTTAAGTTTGAAAAGGAATCATAAACAAAAAAAAGTAGGACAAGGGAGACCTGTAGATATACTAGTGGATGTTTAATCCCTACTTCAGTCTATACCCATGACTGAATTATGGATTAAATGTCCACTAGTATATCTGCATGTGTAGGCGACTTCCCTTGTTTCCCTACTTTTTTCTATGATCTCTAATCAAACTTAAAATTTCTAATTTTCCTCATACCTGTTGTTTACATGTATTTACAACATTGATATGACTTGTGAGTCCGCATATATATATCATATCAAAAGAAAGCATGGCACCAGAGTTAATGTTTTGTCTGAATGCGTGCCCCAACTACCAACTATTGACTTGAATGTGAAGTAGTGATCACACTTTGCTTTCAACTATGTTCAGCCCATCACACAGCATTATAAACAAAGAACAGTAGGGGAAGTGCCTTTGCAATCAATCCAGCCTCCATGGAAAATAATAGATGATTCACATTTACAAATGTAGGGAAGCTATCAAGCTATATGCCATACATCGACACCTTTGGCTGTCAGTGAAAAGAAATGAAATACAAAGGTGGACAAGTATGTATTGCATGTATCGCGGTATGCCAAAAGGCACATGTCAGGCCATAGCAACATCAAACAGTGAACAAATCAACTCTGTATCCTTAGCGGTTGTCAAGATATGCTTGTCTGAAGGAATTAGTCAATCAGTTAGTCAGTAGAAAATTCCAGTAAATATTTTTAAAATGTTTTCGTAGCAACTTTTTGGAAGCATTTCAGGTTGTACTGAAGGCACTTTTGGGTTTGGTTAAATACTGCCACGGTGCCAGGAAGGTACTGTGAGGCTGGATGTTAGGTGATTTTTTTTGCCAGAAAAACCCAAATCTTCATGATCCCTAATATACAGTATGGTAACTGTATGATATGTGCTGGCACACATGTACATGTAACACATTGACAGGAAGAATGTATTTGAATAGCAAACAAATATCACATTAAGAAATTAACTTGTTCACCAAAATATCATTTAGCAGTACATATACTTACACGCTCAACACCTACCACTGCTGGTTATCTACAAATTCAAACACCAAAACAAAATATTACAGAAATAGTATACATTATTTAGACAGTTTTGCATAGTTTTGAATATCACTAATTGGTCTGTAAACTGTATGTCACTATCAGGTAAAGTGTGTGCATGCTCTACAGGCCATGTTCATAGTGCAAGTAAAAATAGTGTTTAGAATGGTAGGTCTCAAATTGTTTAGCAGTATGGAGTAGTAGTGGTAATTTTTAAGCTTTATTAAATCAAAAGATTAATTTAAATGTATTTCGTGACAGCTATAAATCGAGTATGGGTTTTTGAAATAAATTATATATAAAGTCCCTTTAACCAAACTATAATTGAAAACCATGAACTATGTCTATCTGCCCATCTGTCTGTCTGCCCTGTGTATTCCTATTAAAGCCAATTCATTCAGTTTTCCTGATGTTTAAATTTCTTTCCTACTTCTTATGCTACATTTGTATCAAGTTTGGGCCAGTTCTAGATACACTTGCAATATGAATACCACCTGTATGTAACAGACACTGTACATGACGATGACAGATAGTTTACAAACCAAACAGACTTTTGAGTATAAGCTCTACTATCACACACATTTGAGAATAACACTCCCCTTCCCAAAATAAAACCTCCCTGGTAGACCCCACTAGAGCCATTATGTACCATAACTGTCAGTGATTAGATAGATAACATCTAATCACTGCAAAATGTCTTAATTCATTACATAAGGTATACTGATTCAGTATACTCTATGTATGAGTTAACACATAGTGCATTGTGTGATCGAAATTTAATGCATTGAAAAGTGTTTAAATTTGCACCTATGTACACTACATCAGCTTCACCATAAAAACTGCAGTTTTCACTCTTGCTTGTACAACACATAGGAAAGCCCAATCTAATAAAAAAAAATTTTACAGTCTAAAATATCTTGTACTGTAGATTGTGTCCTTTCTCACAAATTCTCTTGAAAAAACCAAAGGTTGCATTAGAGTGAGGATTTACTTGACAAAGCCTCAAGATTGGTCTTCATTTATGTCGAAGAGATACGCTTTCCCTGATAGTTGTCTCACAAGGCCTACTGCAGTGTTTATCAGTACGAAGAGCCCAATGGGAATTTCATTTGTAAGTTGCTACCCGTATTTTGAACTGGCATAAAGCAACCACTTCAGTACAAAGCTTATTATACCCATGCTGAAGCGTAACATAGCATAGCATTTAATTATTTACTTTTACTACTAAATGGATTTACTGAAAACATAGTTAATATAATAGAGTAGCCATAAAACAACTATCAAGATTATGTACATTATAATCTTTACAATAGTTGATATATGGGACCTTGACATATCATTTTACTACAATTGGAATGTTTGTTTATTGTGGCAGGTCACATGTCAACACCCAAGATTACATCATATAACCTTGAGGGTTGAAACATAGAGACCACAAGTAGCATTAAATATTCTTCCTGCAGCCATTATCATCTTGATATAACATTGGCATATTTTCTTATAAATAAGTGGCATCATAAAAAAAAAGTCAAATATTGTACTTGTTGAGAAGTTGTAACCATTCCGAAAATCATTAAAAGTGTTTGAATG
Organism: Dysidea avara; assembly: GCF_963678975.1. Taxonomy (NCBI): domain Eukaryota; kingdom Metazoa; phylum Porifera; class Demospongiae; order Dictyoceratida; family Dysideidae; genus Dysidea; species Dysidea avara. The sequence goes on along the minus strand of NC_089272.1, from coordinate 23,870,312 downwards.
TTAAGCAAGTTTTGTGGCAGTCAATCTGAGGGAAACATTTGGCAGAAAATCTTGCCAACTGTAATTGTGTGTAGCAAGTTGTGAGCTAGCTGTATAAACAAGTTGACTCATTCATCATGAGAGAAGTACAGAGTGTGTGGTGAGTGTATAGACAACTATACACATTTGGTGAAAAGCTGCTTTTAAAGCCCACATTACTTTTCCATATCAGGTACATACACATCACTACATAAACAAATACCAGTAAACCATGCATGCACTCACATTCCTGATTTAAGTATGAATATAATGAAATCGCTTACCCTACAGCTAACTAATACAAAGGTTAAAGTACGGCCAGTGTAAGAGACTTACCTCTTTCTATTGCCATGATCCCTACTAACACCATTTAATTAACTATTAGAGAATAACTTAACCACTACAGCACAAGTATGTAGCAATGAGGTAGAAAAGCGATTTCAGATAAACCCTATCAGGACACTGACAAGATAACTATAATCAAGGTCTTTATTGGCTTTCTTAACTGCTAGGGAAGTTATTTTCAAGTGTAATGATATACTAACCAACCAGTGCTTTGTCCAAAGAAATTACATAGAAAAAAAACTTTATAAGCTACAATAAATTTGCAAAGATGCTTTTCTTGGTCCACCTGTAGTTATTATTTCTGTAAATTTCATAGTAAAAAATTGGAGGTACTCATTAATTAATAACACATACATTAATTTATTTACAAAACATCACGCACAAACAAGTAAAATAGTGAACAAAATTTGTTGTCCAGGTTCTTGAAATTTAATGTAGCACTTAAGATCCAGCTGCATTGATGCAATATTTCAGATAGCAAAGGGAAGATGTATATAGCAATGCGACTAGATCACTCTGTATTAAGGATGTGTGAAAGTGAAAAGTTTTACTATTGCAATAATACACCTCATTATTGCAATTATCACGATAATTGATTTAACACACATAAACACTACATATACCATATATGTCTCATTATGTTACACAATTGTGCTTGCTTTATAGCTATAAGTGGAAGCCAGTACCACAACAAAAATGAAAGTATCCTATTTGAATTTTTCTTGGGATGTACGTAACATTAACTCATTTCAGGTTGTCCCATGTGGTTTACAGTAGTAGTATCCAAAAATCTACTGTTACCATAATAAAGCGATGATGAAATTTTTACAATGATTATCACACAGCACTACTCCTCCTGTTCTGCATAGTTGGGTCGAGGAAGCGCCCTCAATCGTTCAGACCTTCTAAGAGCAACAGACTCACCTGCACTCTGTGAAAGCCAATCACACCGACTACTTTCCCTACTTACGGTTCTATTCACAATAATTAGCCTACTGGCTACCCGTTCGTTCTCAGCTACCCGTCGAGCTTTACGTTGCTCTTTAGCAACATCTTGGGCTCGACGGGCACTTTCTGATGGTTGGGTCACAGAACGAACGGGCAGCAGATCCTTTTCAGCTTTCTTTCTGATATCTTCACCGTGCGTTTCTTTTAGATGTTTAATATAAGCCAATAGGGTAGTTGTTTTTTTTGTCCAATTGCACGAGCCTTCAGTCCATTCTGGACTTAAACTATGGGCACAGTTGTATTCATATTTTGGAGTTGCCCTACTGCTCTCTGCTTCAATTATGCTATGGGCATATTCCTGCCACCTTTTGGCAGTGATTTCACCTTCTGATGTTCCATTTATTTGGGACTTCAACCTGTCATTCTCTTCTCGCAATGACAGGCAGCATGCATTCAGTCGCTCGATTTTTGCAAGAAGATCTACAGATGCAGTGCTGCTTGCGTGTGATGTGGTGCTGCTTGCATGTGGTGCACTAGTGCCTGTTTGTGTGGTGTGCATGGTGCTTGCATGGGAATGAGTATCGGATGCACTTACTGACTGAGAGACAAGTAGGTGGTATGCGATCAACTCACGAAGTCTGGTCATATGAAGCTCAGCCACTTCATTGTCAGTGCACATCTGTGGATGTTAAACCATAGTAACAACATACAAAAATATTTACAAATACTTACTGAAAGTGCCACCTCTACTGCACTTGACAGTCTTGCGAGCTGCTCCCTGGAAAATTTGTCTACACGTTGAAAGACAAATTTACCACCATCACTCCTTAATTGTTCATCTTCCCCAGTTAACCTATCATAACAACACATATACATGCTAATACATTTATTTGCTTATAGATTATATAACTTCTTTACTAGCTTGATATGTATGTGCTTAACCCTTAAACCCACATAATCCAGAAAACTGGATTTAAACTTAATAAATATACATGCCTTGCACAAAGCGCTGTAACTTTCAAAGCATCCATCCTATGGTTATGCAATTTATGTTATTCTACTTATGATGTGACAAGGGTTAAAATGATACCTAGGGTTTTACCCTTTTTCACCAAGCTCACTGTGAAAATAACTTTTTGATAACAGGCAAACCCTTTACATACTTTTACAAAATGGTAGATAACTCGATGGTAGTTGCTCCTATAACTCTGCAGCAACTTCCATTCAATTCCTTGTGAAATTTTCTATCAGGCCATATATGACTCACATGAGTAAACCCACAATCAAAATTAAAGACGTGACAAGAATTTTGAAACACAGACACACAACTCATCGCTGTTCATCGCTTCATAACAAGTAAACCATTGTAATTGCAGTGTTCATTTAACCTTCTTCAAGTAGTCCAGTGAACACACTTTTAATCTATGTGTATTTGTAGGCTGTAAGAATTAAGTTACCCCACCTAGTGTCACCATACATGTGCATATTGTGTGAATACGTAATTCCTAAAAGTTCTCTGCAGGTTTGAGGGGATTCACCAAGGTTTGAAGTGAGGTACAAATAATACAACTTCCTTGCCAAGGAGTTTGCTCAAACACCTGCTTGACATTTCTCAAATGAGCACTCACTGCCACTAAGTGAAATTTATGTAAATTCTTGATAGGCTACACAATGCACACTTCACTGAAATAGTGAGCTGGCTTTGTAAGATCAACTATTACTGTAAATGTACTCATTTATATACAGTAACTACAGTATTGTATATTCTACATATAGTGAACGATTGATAATTATTTTGCCAAGATAGCCACTACTACTACTACACTGTAGTTTTATCTGTTTATTATGAACTCTTGGTGAGATGGAACTACATGCTGACTGCAGGTACAGTACTGAGACTGAGTGATGCCAGAATGGTGGATAAGGTCATACATTTAAGGCAAGGTTAGAAACTAGTTGAGGGTTGATAGTTAACACAACAAGTATAAGGAACTTATAAAGTTCGACTAAGGATCATGGAAAAAAGGAAGTAAGGAAGGTTGCCTACACCTACAGATATACTAGTAAACAACTAATCCTTAATTCTGTCTATACCCATAACTGAAATAGGGATTAAATGTTCACTAGTATATCTGCAGGTGTAGGCAACCTCCCTTGTTTTCCTACTTATTTTTTCTATGATCAAAATTGAATTTTAAATTCCTATTTTTTCCTTGTATTTGTTTGTTTACTTTTTTTGTAACATTATTGTGACTGGTGAACCCACACTTACTGCATCAAAAGAGCGGCACCAGAGGTTAATGTTTTTGTCTGAATGCGTGCACCAGCTATTGATTCGGAAGTGAAGTGGCCAATACGCTTTGCTTTCAGCTATGTTCAGCCTGTTACACAGTGCTACAAAATGAACAGCAGGAGAAGCACCTCTGTAATCAATCCAGTCACCACAAAAATTATAGATGATTTATGGAACCCCAACTACAGTACATACAAACTACTGACTGGAAAGTCAAGTGGCCTCCTTTATGCTTTGCTTTAACCTATTTTCAGCAAGTTACACAACATTACAAATGAAGACACCTCTGCAATCAATCCAGTTACCACAGAAAAACACAGAAGATTCCCATTTACAAATGGGAGCCCATGCATTGTGCTACCATGAATTGACACCTTGGACTAAAGAAATGAGACACAAAGGAGTATAAAGGAAGTCAATGATGTATGCATTTTACATACTGTAAAGGCACATCTATGGATGAAACAATGTCAAACAGTGAAAAAAAAATCCATAGCCATAGCCATTATCGACTTATGCTTGTCTAAAGGCATCAGGTAGGCAGACAGGCAAATAAGCAGAAAATTCCATTTAATAAATAAAAAAATTTCTTAGCTATTTAGGGTTGCACTGAAGGCACTTTTGGGCTTGGTTAAATCTAATCAATACTGCCAAGGTACCAGGATGGTATTGTGAAGCTGATTTTTGGGTGATGTTTTTGGCCAGAAAAAACCAAACTTCCATGATCCCTAATATACAGTACTACCATACTGTATGATTCATGCAGTACAACACAACACAGTACATGTAATGTTAGTAGGATTGCAAATGTTTAATTTCATCTAATTTCATCCTCAAATGCCTCAACAGTACACTGTATCATCTGAGTTTTTGTATAAATGAAGTTTAAATAATTCAACCATAGTTAATGGGGGAAATAGAACACCAAACTATTCCATGCTTAAGTGTGAGCAGTTCGTTGCACGAGGTCAGTTCAGCAGTCGCTCAAATGTTCAGACTTATTTTAACATTGTGTGATGATTTTTAAAATGACAAATAATCCAATCACATGATGACTCAACGTATATTATATAGTTATACAACGGCCACGAGTGCTCTGCCTGATATAAACACACGAGCCTGAGGGCCGTCAGGCCCGAAGGCAAGTGCGTTTATACAGGCAGAGCACGAGTGCACGTTGTATAACTGTTATGTACCACTCACCTAATAGGTGGGGAGAGTCTCACAAGACAGCTGTAACACTTATAAAGGCCAGGTTTCTAACATCGATTGTGGGTAACCAAGCTGGACGTTGCGATGACGTTCCCCTGCAGCCACCTGAGATATTGAAAGCTAGTACGCTATGGGTTATATCACTAACCTGCATTCGCTGTTCGACTCGCATCATGTAGTGCTCAGCATGCCAGCGTGATCACTCAATCGCCATATAGACTAAGCGCCAGACTGATCGCCATAGTGATTCTCTCGAGCGAAAAAAAGCAGCTAAATAGACGGTTTAAGTAAACAAAACCTAACTACAAAACGATACTAGTCTAATTCTTACTATTCACACTGGCTAAACTCGAATCTGGTGGCATGACAAAACTGGTTACCACAATCGAACGTAAAGGTTAGTATTATTTAGAATATATTTGTTTTATTGAGTCATTGTCGAAGTGGACTACAGTTTAATCTGGGATAAGATGGCACCAGACTAGTAAGGTGTATAAGTACGTTTATATATATGTAGACTAGAGTTGTGGCCACACGTGTTGGCTTTTTCAATTGCCATTGGCTGCTTGTAAACATTATACGTATTGGTGACGTTATGGCCCACAATCGACCTTTACATGTCAGGCTATAAAAGAATTCGAGTGATCTGTGAAGTGTCTTTCCACCTATTAGGTGAGGTGTCGTAGTGGTCTTCGCCACCGGCACTTGTGCTATGCTGCACAAAACCACAGCCAGTTCAATATCTGTATATTGCACTGCGGTTGTTGCATTATAACTTATAATGCACTCGTTGTGGTCTACAAAACCGCAACGAGTGCGTTATAAGTTATAATGCACTCGCTGCGGTCTGCAGCAATGCAATATACAAATTATGGCACTGGCGGTGCCTTTGAACTGCCCACACAGAGTGGTACATATTCATATAAACATCCCCACTATCTACATGTAAGTTTAGTTAGAGGCCTTGTCCTTGGGATCTTTATAAACCTCAACTTCATCTTGGCTTTAAAACATTTGATGATCCTTGTGCTAGGTCTCTACTCTTAAACCCAACTACACTGTATATCATCTTACCATTCAATGGCTTCTTGAACCTTTTCTTCTAGTAAATTGGCACTATACAATAAAGAAAAACAAATGATTAATGTTCAACTTATACCATTACTTGCATACTGCCTATATATTGTGATTTATGATTTATGTACTAACTACATATTTTCACCTTTCGCAGTTCATCATTGCTTACTTCATAAATACACAGTGTAAGAAATTTTAAAAGCTAGCAAGGATGATTACAATAAAAATTTGATTTCTATATCACTATTAGATGGCTATGTCAACTGTCAGCCAATTTACTTGGTGAGGCAAAGAGTTGTTATTGCTGTTTAATACTGTATAAATATATTATATATAACAGTTGTAAACTGAGCATGAGGGCTTTGCCTGATAAGTATGCCTGACTGCCTTAGGGCAGAGGGCATACATACAGGGTAAAGCACGAATTCTCCGTGTTACAGCTAATATCAGGACCGGAAGAAGCAATTCCAAGGTGGTCTGGCCAAGGGGTAGGTAGTATGAAATACTGTGCACTTTGCTGTGTGAATGCAATAGGGGATTTGGAGGTGTGCTTCACTAGGAAAAGTTTTTAAAATTGCTTGTTCTGAGATTAAATCTGGGACTATTCTCAGCTGTAGATTTCCCAGCAAATTATTGACTATAACACATGCATGTTAAACTCACTGCATGTTGCTACATCATGTGTCCACATTAATTCTTACATTATACAGTTGTAACACATGTAAATACAGTACTGTTCCCTTTTCTTATATGAATGTAGCATGAGTCTAACATTTGAAACTGATAGCTATATAACTACTTTTAATGTGTTGAAGTCACAACTCAATGAATAGCTAGCTATGCACTAAGTTATATGCTTACTCTTACCCTATCATGCTATGCTGCAGTGCTCATATATTCATCCAATTATGTATATACACTTCCATGCAATGTTATTTATATTTCGTATTTACTTCATAAAGCAGTTGACATAAATCAGTAAATATGTGAGTGCTCTATTAGGGTGACTGTTCTATTAGAGTATTTCAATCTTTTCCATGACTGATTTCCATGGGAAAGGATTTAACAGCATGATGTAAGTATACTCTACTGACACAATCCTTGCATGATGCTTTAGGCATCTATCATTCCCAAAAATACGCTAGCATAATCAGCCAGTACCTATCAGCAACTCGGATATAATATATATTTAAAATTAACACTGAAAAAGTGGTCAGGCTATGGCCTGACTGGTCAGACTGCTTCCTCTGGCCTTGAATATGTAACACTTATCAGGCTGATAGCCTGTACAGAGTGATCAATCACCCAAGCCAATACAAGTGCAGCCACTGGACGTAGTATATATGCATACAGTACCTAAAACTTTTGATTACAGGTCAGCAGCTAGTATGTTCTGGTTACGTTTGGATACAATGAACAGACATACCCTAGAGATATCACGGAGAATTTTGGTTATGTGAGTTTAATGTTTTGCTGTTGAATCATTTATGGAAAAATTATGAAGTTCACAAAAGGCCTACATAGGTAAGCTTGCTTGTACAGTGGTTACTCCGTGCAGAGTGGTAGCTTCGTGATGGGGGTGTGTCCATATTTGAAAATGTGCTGAAATGATCGGTGAATAAGCTATAGCACTAGTTGTCACCTTATCCAAATGTTGTTCAACTCATAGGATGGCGAGGATAACAAAACGCTCTCTGTCTGAGTGGTTTTCATGGTGAAATCAAAGCTTAATCACGTGAGTATTAATCGATCCCCATTATCAATTTCGGCATCAACGTTTATATAATCACTTCCCAGTTGTAGCCGGTCTACATTTCGTATGTAGCTCTGGCTAACTGGGCCCACATACAAATGTAGTCCAGGCAGCGCCTTTGATCTGAGGTGTAAAATTGATAAATTGTATATACATATATACTGTATTCGTGTTTTACCGGCTAATGCTGTGTTTACTGGTTAATAGCCATGGCTCAAATAGTCCGACAGTGGCTGCAGCACAAATTTGAATTATTGTCATTAAAGTTGCCCTCTGATAAGAGCTGCAACTTGTACCTGAATATGCTGATGCAAGTGTTGACAACACATGTTTGGGGGTAAACAAAAGAGTTGTTTTAAGCAATGAAATAGCATTATTGAGAGGGGCCAAGTAGATACAGTATTAAGGAATGGTCACTTGAGGTCAGTCACTTAAACATCCACATAAACGCAATGGGGTATTGTCCCACAAGCTCATAATAGCTGCCTTTGGATAGTATCTACCTTCACCTAGTATCCACATTGCTTTACTTCCTGAGAGTGATAGTAGCTGTAGCTATTAACTAGAAGTGTACCGATACACTGATACATATGTAGTAGCGGTGGCCAATATAGAAATTTCTACTACATCAGTGGGAGCCGATATTGCTGCTAAAAACCGATACAATACACCGATATACCACTGAACTATCTGGAGACTGTCTAATGATCAAGCCAAATTAAACCCTAATACCTAGCTAACAAGGGTGAGAAATAATAGTTATCTTCCTTGTATAAAAGCGGTACGCTACATGAGCCATCCAAGTACATGCATAATCACTGTTTTGTTGTTACAAAGCTTACCAATCATACAACAAACACTCATAGTGGTGGGCCTGGGGAAACAGCAACAAGAGCACAGCATAAAATAACCAGCCATCTCTGTAAGCCATTGAAATGCAAAGTAAACCAGACTAATCTTGGCAGAGGAATGTAGAAAAATATTTGTGGGTGCCTTATAGTCTGAGCTGTCAATAGAGGCCACACCACCATAGGTAACCAAACATAGCCAATAATCTTAAGAAAGGCTTCAGTAGTTAAAATAAAGTTGAACATGGCATATGTGGTTCCTCAAATATAAATAGCTACACTTAGTTATATCGGTATATTGGATTGGTATCGTATCGGTTTCAAAATGATTAATCTCATATCGGATCAGTATCCGATCAGTCTAGTTTTCTTATATCGGTACACCTCTACTATTAACCAGTACAATATGACATGTGCTAAGTATAATGTTCTATTGCCACCTTAAAATACATAAAGTACAACAAACAAACTCAACTTACAGTCTCTGTGCATCATCACTTGGACCTATATGTACATATGTAAAAAGAATCATGATTATGCTACCTGTACAGACAAGTAACTATATAGTAATGTATGTCAATTGTAAGTCTTCTCAGCAAGCCTTACATTGGTAACCTATTTTACAGTGTTTGTTTATACACTAGTGCAATTAATTTATAGATGAAGTACAGTAGGATTTCAACACTGAAAAGCAGAATATGCCAAAGTAGGGATTTTCCTACATAACTATAATTGTAATACCGTCATTTATACATCTTATTTCACTACTTTTTACTACTGAAACCCTATTTCATTTTTTTAAAACCATTACACTAGTTTATTTTTATAGCTACAGTATGTCATAGACAGCATGATGATGTCTTGCAAGAGGTACAAATTGTGTGTAACATAACTGCTCATCAAGGTGCTGTATACAATCCAACTGACAATTGAGTAGCATGTTCTAATCACTTAAGGACATGCATAGCTACTGTTTTCAAGGCATGATTACTATGCTCTGTTTTCAGTAGCAATCTGATGTATCTATAGCTATCTACTCTAGTTGTAAAATTTCAAGTAATTTCTGTAAGGAAAGTGTTGATAAGGAAAATTAATGCCTCTTCATTTCATGAAGGGAGTTTGTAGAACATGGAATATGGAATAACGGAATAAGCAGAACTTATCTTTTGCAGATTGTACAAATAGTTATACGGTACCACCCAAGCGCAATGTCGCACTCGCTCGTACACACAACTTTGCTCGAGATTTTAAAAATCGCTAATTGAGGAGCGTGGAAACTGTTTCACTCACGTTACAACGTGGCAGCTGTTTCGTTCACGAAAATCACAAGCAAAACAGTTGCCACGCCCCATAATTAGCAAATCTCGAGCAAAGTTGCATGTGCAAGCAAGTGTGACATTGCATGGCACGCCACGGCGATAGATAAACAACAGCTGGGCAAGCATTAAATGGGACGAGCACACAACCAATCATCCTAGAACGATTTACCCTACTTATCTATACTCCTTAAGTATCGCTCAAATGTAACGTCGTCTCACAAGAGCACAAGCAATTAAAGAACTTGCTACTTAAAGGGCGTGGCACCCATTTTATTCATGAGTATTCATCATGTTTTAATTGGGATGAATACTCTTGACCGAAACAGGTGCCACGCCCTTTTAGTAGCAAGTTTTTTAATTACTCGCCCTCTTGCGAGACGACGTTACATTTGAGTGGTACTGTAGCAACAAACATCAAGACCTATTGTATTCTTAGGTCAAACTAGCTGCCCTTCATGTGCATACAACCAAATTTATTAGAGTCACACTATCGAGTTAGTGGAGTTCAGGAAGTCCAGTGGTTGTGTCTGTCTTTACATGGATTTCAAAACTCCTCGGGATTGAATCAAGAGTGAAGGTAAGTAAATTTAGAAGGTAGATCGTTTTAAGGTGTGCTCTTCCCATTTAATGGCCACCCAGCTGCTGTTTATCCATCGCCGTGGTATGCTATGTGGAGCTGTTACAAGGTAAATTAGTATAAGCATATAACTACTTGTACAATCTGCAAAATATGTGACCAAATTTAGGAAAACCATCGATATACGCAAATTACACAAGTTATAATTGCCTCACTGGTAGGCGAATTAAGCCTCAAATGGATAAATCCTGGGCATCATTGTGTTCGCTAGTTCATAGGGAATACATAAATCTTTGTTTCATCTCCATACACGAAAGGATTTCAAAGTTACAGGCGTTTGTTTACGCTGTGGTGATGAAAGAATTTACCGACAATCGTTTTTCAGTGAGTTTATCTTCCTTCTTGAACACAGAAGCATGCCTGGGGCAAAAACTATACCTTGGTGGATGCATAAAGCGAACACAGTGAGCGAAGATTCAATTCCGTACACCATTTTATCAATAAGTTATGATGGTTTTTGTAAGCGCCTGTAGATTCTTTTCTTGATAGCTTCTGTACATATCAATTTATTTGCTTGTCCGGCAGTCTAGTGCTGTAATTCCAATGCTGCTTATCTAATGAAACTGAAACTTAAATAGTCCATTCCTCTGCCCTGTAGAAAACAAAGAACAAATAAAATGTACTTTGAAAATTGTGCGGATATCGACGGTTTTCTAAAATTATGTCACATATAAGTTTTGCTTATTCTGCTATTCCACAATTCCGTTATTCCGTATTCCGCATTTTACAAACTCCTTTCACGAAAAAGATGAACATGAAAGCACAGAAGGTAGACACTCATCAGAGCCAGAGCCACATGTGCGATTATTGTTGTGCTGTGTGCTACCTCTAGCCATGCTGGCAGGCTTGGAGGCAGACAAAAATCTGGTTTTGGTAATTTTCGACTCTCTGTAAAGTTTTCTTGTTTTAAAAACTGGATTAGAAGTTAGATGCATTAACTGTAATGGATATGATATTATTTTCTATGATTGTAATAGCAACATTATGGTGTATGCCATTCATTTTCAGGGGTTACCCTAGACTACTTATCTACTGTGTGATACCTACATGCACAGTTCTATAAACATACAGTAGTAAAGCCATTATAATACATACATCATTGACTGCACAGAAAAGTTTTATAATGCAAACATAACACGACAGTAAATTCCATACCAGCATGGTCCAAACTTGGTCTTTTTGACAGTTTTGGCCCGTACCTACTGCATCCCTTATCTTTGTTTCCTGAAACATACCACTTAGTTAATGATGATAACAGAGATATCACATAATATGCACAATAAACCTTATAATTACAAGTACTAGGGGTGCAACAATATATCGATATTGCAATATTTTCTATCACAATACAACACAATATGTGTTATGAAACATATCAATGTATTGCGTACTGCAATATATTGCTGTGTTACAATATATTGCATAATATTGCAGGGTTGTAATGGGCTGTGGCTTGTGGATAATTAGCCTATTCAGCTGTCACCCTCCTGGAGGGCGGGTATCAAAGCCACCAGAATGTAATTGTTGATGTTTTAGAAGCCACATATCCTAAACAAACAGTACTGGTTATAGTACACTCTACTTGTACTATTCACTAATAAGCAGTTATTACTGGTGGGTGTACACCACATGACACTAATACTATCTGCTGTATCTTATGAAGCTTAAATACATGCGTTATTTACACAAGTATAGCACTTCACCAAACTGAGACCCTAATCAAAATATTGCAATACAGCAATATATTGCAATATTTTTTAAGGCAATATGCAATTTGGTATTTACCCATATTGTTGCATCCCTAACAAGTACACAATATAATTTGGGATTTTCAACTAGAGTAGGGACCATAGCACATCAATAAAAAGTACTGAAACAAGCTGGAGTAGTGCACGATATTAAATCACAGTAAAACAATAAGAAGTGTTATTTCCCTACTGTGCATTTCCGTTATGGTATCTTGGAGCACAGTAGGGATATAACACTTCTTATTGTTTTATTGTGATTTATATCGTGCACTACTCCAGCTTGTTTCAGTACTTTTTATCGATGTGCTATGGTCCCTACTCTAATTGAAAATTCCAATTTTTTGTGTACTTGTGTGTTAACTTCTTTTGTAACTAATTATTATGACTGGTAAACCTACACATACCGCTTTTAAAAAGGCGCTGCTCACCCCAGCTATATCAATTATTGTCTGAAAAGTGAAGCATCCGTTACACTTTGTTGTCAGCTATGTTTAATGTAGCTAGTTAGTTGAGACCCAGCAAGCCTGGTCCCTTCCTCTATCCCACTGAACATTGAAATGCCACCGTCAGCTGATGGTGGTTTTCTTGGTGGTTGTGCAGGGCTCCCTGGTTCTCCTATTTAGCCGTTTTAACAAAGGAGGCCACTTTCAGCAAATTAAGTTTAGTACCCGAAATATATTGGCCAATTATTTACTATAAAGGCTTGGAGGTAGAAATTCTTGGGGATTCCCCCAACTTGAAGCCACAAAATTTCTACAGGCCTAGAGGCTCCTCCTAACAGAACCCTGCACTTTCACACCCTGAGCTAGTCTCAAGATGGACAATTCTGGGAGGATAATTAGATTGGACGTAGGATTTCTCATGCGTCCCTCCGGGACTGCCTGATTCACCCCACACCTCCTTCATACAGGTACCTAATCGTGTTCTGCTTATAAATCTAGGGGGGGGGGGGGGGGGGGGTGGGGTGGGACAAACAATTTCGCTGGCCACGCGTTCACACTTCAAGCCCGCCTTTTGATTACGCAAGCGCAACATATGTTTTCTAATTGTTGCTGCCCCTGTATTCTAGTAAACGCCGCCCAAATCCAGTTATTGCCGTCCGTGCCCACTGCTCCTCTTTGCGCCCTGTTCACGTGAGTAATAACCCGCTTTGTGTTATGCATACCTGCATACTTCGCTACATTAACCTGGTTTAACCCGTTAAACGTTGTTCAACCCTTTACATAGCATTACAAATCAATAACTATTCGAAAAGCACCTCTGCAATAAAAATAGTTACTATGAAAAATACAAACAATTTCTGTTTTGAAGGAAAGCCATCACATGCTACCACCAAATCGACACTTTTCGCTGTCAGCAAAGATGAATGGGACACGAAGGAGGACACTGGTACTGTAAGTCGATGAAGAATGCATTGTATGTACTGTGGTATTCCAAAAGGCACCTCTCAGGCCAAATCAACGTTGAACAGTTTAAAAACCAAGTCCGTAGCCTTAACCGTTATCGAGTTGCGCTTGTCTGAAGGCATCAATCAGTCAGGCAGTCAGCAGAAATTCCGTTAAATAAATATTTTTAAAAAGTGTATCAACTTGTTGGAAGCATTTCGGGTCCATCTGAAAGCTTGTTTGGGCTTAGTTTTACCTAACCAATACTGCCTCATCATTGTCTGGGAAAATTGAGGCTGATTTTGGGTGATGTTATTTCGTGTACCATGCCTACTCCTTTGTAATCCCTACTATACAGTACAATAGTACTGTATAGTAGGGACTACAGTACTATTGTACTTTTTTCGTTATTTCCACAAGTTTTAGAAACAAATAGTAGTGTAGTTTGAAAGCCCATATGACTGAATGAGATTTTAAAGTCCTAAAGGTAACTATTCAATCAGCACTGTCACGTGTGCAGCAAGTAAATGCACAACATACAACATGTAATACTAACCAACATCATCATCATCATCACGTGGTCTCTTTTTTGGTTCTACAAATTAGAAAGAATAGTATTAAAATCACAAAGAGATTACTTATTAAAGTAACCTCTAGTGTTCAACCTTCAAATCCTTCTGCAAAGGCTTGGAATGGTTGATTCAACTGTACAACAAGTAACAATGTTGTGGGTTGACTTTTACACATTGCCGGTTAGTTTGGCTATAGATCTACAGTTACCACATCATCACGTCCAAATGATTCTGTATGCTGCAAGCGTGGGTAAAGCAGATGCTATTCTATTTTGAAACTGGGAATGAGTCAGCAATTTTCTAGAACTATGGGAGCTGTGCCCTACAGACCTCCAACCTGGTGCACCTTCCTTGCCAAACCCTGTATCTGTCCCTGTCCTCAATGGGGTTATATGACTAGAAATTGGTACCACTAAAACTATATAATACTACACAATCACAATTAACATTTGTGAACATGCTTTAAACCCACAATCAATGTTTAGGTACCTTTGTATAAAACTAATGTGGTAAATGTAGGTTTGTCTTTTCATGTGCACACCTGAGTGGTATTATTACTTACACCATGGCCCTTCAGGATCAAATAAAACCTTTATGGCCATGGTATGAGTATTGCATACAGTTACATTTACACATACACACTTGACGTACTTGAAGTGGTTAAGTCACTAGCAGTTGGTGTTGTGGTGGCCACTACACAAAAGTACAAGTTAATTTGTAGACAGTACAAGTACTGTTATGAAATCATAGGATTGCAATATTATTATACAAGGTGAACATATAAAATTATAAATCCTCTTCCTTACCTGATTTTTGTTTAGGTTGTTGTTTCTTTTTGCCTATGGAAAGAACAATGTAGAAGTATAAAGCTATGCTACTTCTTAGGTATACACTGTTCAGTAGCAATAAGTTGATTTAATTCTATAGACATGTGTAATGAAGGGGTGTGGTCATAAAATACACCTTTTGTGAAAATTACCAACCATTTTTGTAGGGCAAAATAAATGCATTGTCAATTGGAATTTATCAATCAAGCAACAATAGAAACAGGTACGTAGTTTGAGGACTAAAATGATTAATAAACTCAAGCATGGCAAAAGTTACCTACCAGACTTTAAAGAAAGTTTTTAGGAGAAATTTTAAAATTTACATTCATAAACCAGCTGTACGGAAAAGATTTATTTTCAGCAAACTCTGAGTATTGGTAAAGTACATATGACTACAAGGTTTGTATGTTAGGTAGTGATTACTTGATGCAGTATTATGGCACTCAGAAACAGTTCAAAAAAATTTGCCCTACATTGATTTTTCCAATATTTTGCTCTACACAAATCCAGATTACATTGCACAAAAATGATGTAATATATTGCCATGCCTTTTTGGTTAAACCCATCATAATTACCTGACTTTGATGACTTTTTCTTCTTTTTTCCTAGAATGAAATAGAAAGAAAGTGTATACAAACAAGTTGCAATCACATTTACATTGTGTACATAACTGATTTTAAAGGAACACTCCATCAGTATTGTTTACATCGTGAAGCTGTTTTAAGTTTATGATGCAAAATTACTTACTTAGTTGATGACCTAAAATTAATAAGTAGTTCTCAAATGTTTCTAAGACATGCTTTAATATTGTACTTGTACAACTATGAAGGGATAGTGAGATACAGCTGCATGTAATAAATGCTACACAGCAACTTGAGCCATGTATTACAACTAGGTGGATGGTTGGGGAGTGACCATCGTGGTTTACAAAGCGCACAGTGATTGGTGCAGCTGGGAAAACATGTTAGGCTGTATCTCCCCTGCCTAACTATTGATGTACAAACACAAAATCCTGTTGTATCTTGTCCACTTGCTGTAAAAGTGCATATAATTACGTTAATGCGTGGTTGAATGACTTCGATACCGATGGAGTGTCTCTTTAACAACAAAGTAATTACCTGACTTGGGTGTTGACTTCTTTTTCTTTCCTAGAATGAAATAGAAAGAAAGAGTATACAAACAAGTTGAAGTGTAGTAGTACAGTACTTCTTATAGGTATATAGTGTGGATGTCGTGCTTTGACTGCTTTCTTACAGACATCCATTTTTGGTTACCATCATTGTAAGGTGTGTACACCTGATGCTGTTGTAACATGCACATGCATTGATTTAGACGTGATAAAATTATTCTAGAAGGTGAACATCACAAAAATCTTAAAATGCACGTGTTCATGCAACCGCATTAATTTTACATTGTGTACAAAACTATGAAAACTGCTTTTTGAATATGTAGTTTAGTAATTTCTAAATTTTTTAATTTAATATTTCTACATGCTATGAATAAACTCATGCCCTAAACTATATATAGCAAAGTAAATAAGCTATCTCACTTGGTGTTCAGCCTGCATGTATTGACCCATGTAACTTATTCAACATGAGTGCTATCCAATGCAACTATCAAAGAAGTAACAACATGATGCCAAATGCTACCTACTTCTCAGTTCTTGATGCTAACTTAGGCTACTGGAAAATCATACCTTGACAAAAAGTGCAAAGCTTTGCACATTTAACAGCCCACTTGGCTGTTATATGCATTTGGCTTGTCAGCTACACAAGACATTTCCAAAAGGTGAGGACAAAAATGTTCCAAGACATTCTTGTCTGGAGAACAAATAAGGTGAACATGATTCCAGACTGATCAAAGGCTGCTAAAAAAATACAGAATGGTAGTAGCATCAGGAACATCAGCAAAGCTTTTCAGCATTAAAACGGTTAGCCAGCAGTGCTCCTGTGCTTACTTACTTTAACCCTAGCCACCCAGTCAAACTATCAGTAGATGCAAGCTGCAAGGGTTTGAGTGCTGTTCTTTGGCAATATGATCAGCTAATTGCATATGCTTGAAGAGTCCTTACAGACACTCAACAATGCTAAGGGTCACCATCTGAATTTTCTCTTCTTTTCATGCTGAGGTGCTTGGGAGTGGAAAGAGTTCAAAGCGTTGTTTCCACTTTCTCCATGCATCAAGAAACATTGCTGCAATCTAAGTCTAATGAATCTAGTGGTACTAGTTTGTCCATGAGATAAGCAATACTCAAAAGACTTCAAATACAGTTTATTATATCATGTGTGTGTTACATGTGCACATGTGTGCATTGTGTTACACAGTATATTAATGATGTCTCTGTTTCCATTGTTGACTAAATGGTATGTTTCAGGTGAAAATTCAACTGCAAAGAAACCAAATGCAAAGAACGATATGGAATTTACTGTTGTATTGTGTATGAAATTTGGTTGTGCATTTAATAACATTTCTGTCCATTGACATAACTTGCACTACATTTCTATAAAAATTTAATACACCAAAGAAGGAATGACCCAAAACTTTTATACCATAATTTCAACATTGTTCTTTATGTGTAGCATGTTTAGGAGTGGAAACAGCAAGAGACATTGTATTCTCGTCAGGCATGGCTGCTCATATTCAAGACACAGTAGTAAACTGCCACATCTGTAGCACCTATCAATGAAACAATGCAAAGGAGACAATGATAGCACTCGAACTTTCATGGTCACAAGTTGGTACCAACCTAGTTGAGATCAACAACCAAAATTACCTGGTCATAGATGATTATGTCTCTGGCTTTATTGAGATCAACTTGCTCCAAAACGGCACCACCAGTAAACAAATTGTCACCTGCTGTAAATCACAATTTCTAGACATGGAGTTCCAGACAGACTGAACAGTTCACATGAGACCCTTTAATTAACCTGAGCTAGCACCAAACAACAAGTCCACAATATCCACAGTCTAGTAGCATATCAGAGAAAGCTGTAGTATATCAGAGATTACTGCTTACCAAACTAGCAATCTTGCGATGGTCCTCGACTGTGTTTGATCTACTTGGCTTGATATCACCAGTCACAGTTCTGCCAAACTATTCCTTCAGCAACTATGGCAGGAGTACATTAGCTGGGACACCACATTGAATGATGATCTTCTTGACAGGTGGAAAGTTTTTTCAGATGCCATCACAAATGCTACTACGCTACCGTTTCCCTGCAAGTATGCTGCCTCACTATTGAGACCTCAGAGTACGCACACTTATCTACATGTGTTTGCTGATGCCAGCCTTAAGGCTTACAGAGTTGTGGCATACATCCAGCAGGACCAAGGCTTACCTTCATTCATCATGTAAAAGTCAGGGCTGCTCCACTTAAGCAACTAACTTTGCCAAGGCTTGAGTTGAAGGCTGCTGTGCTTGCAGCTAAACTTAGCTCCTCTGTCAAGACATCCTTAAGCCTTGACTGTACTGTGAAGCTGTGGTCAGACAGTCAGATTGTCCTGCACTGGATAGCCATTCACAAGCCACTACGAGCATTCGTTACCAATAGAGTTGAAGAGATCCGCTCAATATCTACCTGCTGGAAGTAGTGTCCCTCAGCAGACACCCCAGCTGATCTCTTGACTAGAGGCATTACTGCTGAGCAGCTCAGATCGTCAGATCTCTGGGTACATGGTCCAACATGGGTGCCTACACAGTCTGCCTGGCCAACCTGGGACCCTGCAGAGGTTCTACTCACCTGTCTAGAATTAGAATGCATTGACCAGGTACACAGTGACCGCAATAAAACCGACCATAATCCCCCAGTGTCAGTGGCAAGGATTATCAACATCAACGATTACAGCAAACTAACCAAACAATGCTAGCAGTCACTGCATACACACTGTGGTTTGCCATCAATGCCAGACGCACATCCCCCATCACAACAGACACACATTTGTCACCAACAGAACTTGTAGTAGCTACAGTGAAGTGGATCCATGCTGTTCAACATGATCATTTCCCAGCAGAAGTTCAGAACCTGCAGTCACAATCATAGAGGCTGCCATTAGTACGACAGTTGAGGTTGTTCTTGGACAAGGACATGCTACTTAGGTGCGGTGGGCGAATACACAATGCCCCATTGTCTGAGTTGGTGAGGTTTCCATACCTTCTGCCATCGAAGCACCACTTCACTAACTTGGGTGATACTACAAGCACACACACAACTACATCACAGTGTCAACGCAACTTAACATTGCTATGCCAATGCTACTGGATACCCTCAGGCAGATAATGAGTGCGATCACTCATCAGCAAGTGTGTCATCTGCAAGAGAGTTGCAGGTAAACCTCATGCTGCTCCAGACCCACCTCCACTAGTCAAGGATCGGGTGAATGCCACACGCTCCTTTGAAGTTACTGGTGTGGATTTTACAGGGGACCTGTATATCCGTAGTGGCACTGGAGAGTATAAGGTTTACATTTGCCTCTTCACCTGTGCGGTATTCAGAGCAATACATTTAGAAGTTGTTGTTGATCTAATCCTGCAGTGTTTTTACAGGCATTTCACAGATTCACCAGCCGGAGATCAACCCCACGACCGATGCTGTCAGATAACACAGCCACCTATCAAGCAGTGGTGCAGGAGCTGCAGAAGTTATTCACATCTGCAGCACTGACAGAAGACTTAGCCAGACGAGGTGTTGAGTGGCGCTTTATTCCCAAAAGAGGCCCATGGTTTGGAGGATTTTGGGAACAGCTCATCGTACTCACCAAGTCGACACTGAAGAAGGTACTAGGCCAAACGTACACCACCTTGGAGAGCCTCCAAACCATGACAACTGAAATGGAAGCGGTACTCAATAACCAGCCACCCACATATGTATCATCAGATGCCAATGATATTGAACCAATTACCCCTGCTCATCTGCTGCATGGTACTTGCCACACCACAATGTCCAAGATGATGAACTGGATGATCCGACATATGGTGAGACCACAGACTTAAGGAGAAGTGTGAAAGCCCAGGCTTTACTACTCTCACATTTTTTGAATAGATGGAAGACAGAGTACCTCATTGCGCTACGTGGGTTTCATCGAACAACAGGCTCCAACATGCAGAAGGTGAAGGTGGGAGATGTCATATTGATTCATGACAACACCCCAGGATACAATGGAAGTTGGCCATCATTGAAGAGATCAATAAGGGAGAAGACGGACTCATCCGCTCGGCCAATGTGAAAACATCCACTGGGAAGACCAATCGGCCAATCACCAAACTATACCCTTTGTAGGTCAAGGCAGCAGAACAGTCCACTATGGACAGTACGGGAGAGACAGCAACAACCCAACTACCTCAACGACCTGTTTGCCAAGCCGCCCTGCAAGGACATCAAAGAGTGCAGCAGTGGATCCACTCCCTCGCCTCCCGGAGGATGTCAAGTATTGACTGACAGACATTTATTATTATTGTTGTAATTGCCATTGCTGTATAGATATGTGTGCATGCGTGCTTCTAACACATTAAGACAGGCTTACTGAGTGCGAACACGTGTAGCTTACTCGAGCAGTCCACCACTATACCTCACAGGGTTAGCTATTTCCCCCTCCCCCTAGGTTTATACCTAAAGCCTTGAGAAATGGAAAGGCTTAATTGATCCCAAAATTGTATACTCAAATGGTCAATATTCAATGACATCACAATAAAATATCACCAAAATTGAGTATATTTACACCTTCTGTAAGTTTTCAAAATTTTCCTGGGGAGCATTCCCCCAGATCCCCCTAGAATCCGAAGCGGCTCACTTTTCCCCCTAACTTAATATTCTGGGTTGAGCCCTGACAATACCTCTAACACCATCCATCAACAGTGGGAGAACCCCACTGATGATGAGAACAAACATGAAATGGGAGTCAGAATATTATTCACAATGGACCTCGCTCCTATGTAGTTAATAGGAGGACAAACCTACTGTCAGAATTGACGCCAATATAAACCAGCACCTCGTAGTCTGAATGTATAACATAATCAAGCTGACCAGGGTTGTGATGACTGGTTAGAGGATGTTTGCATCATTAGTGATGTTGACACTATTGAGGAAGAGAGGCCAGTAAACTAAAGCACTACCACGTCACCCCTTGTACCATTTTGATGATCACACAGAACCCATCAAGGCATACCATTGAATTCATCATGCATATGCAACGTAATGCACATATTGGTTGTAAATGTATGATCACATACTCAAACAACAAGGGAGATGTAATATAATACACAAGTGAACATGTAACACATTACATAATAAACTGTATTCAAAGTGTTTCGAGTAGTGTTTATCACAACCAGGAGCCCTCATAAGTTTTGCAAGCCATGCCTTGTGATGCTTATGGTAACCAGTTTAAACAAAATTAACAAGAATATATCATACAGTTTTATCTGAAATAAAAATCCTTACAATTCTGGATAAGTTATTTCACCGGTGTAGCTGCATCATGTGCGCACACAATAATACATAAGCAAAGCTCAGACATAAAACTGTTCGGTTTTGGATAGTGTAAAACTTGCTAGCCAGGCCCACAAGTGGTTTCAGTGACCAGACACGCCCTTTTCAAATAAACACAATGTAAACAGAAAATTTACTTTCAATAACAGCATTTGTTCAAATGAAGGTTTATTTTCAAGCTTTTTTTATTTTCTCCCAAGCTTGTTTGCTCATGTGGGTGTTGAACAGACATACTGACTTGTATATATGCTTTCAGTAAACCAGGAACTTCTGACCTTTAGCTGGCTGTGAGTGTGCACCTAGTTTAAAAATATTATGAATTTTAAACTCATAAAATAAAAAAATAAAGAAACAAAGAATGTCGGCCCTGACTATCAGTTACTGAAAAATGAAGTGGTCGCTATGCTTTGTTCTGTCTGTTCATCACATAGTCATGCAAACCAAGAATAGTTCTCTTTAGCTTTATGTGATCTCGTGCTTAGTAACAATGCACAAGATATTACTAACCTTCATCCTCATCAGAGTCCATAATTCGAGCTCTTTTTGATCTTTTTCTGCTTTCTATGAAATGGAAAAAATATAGTATTTAATTGATGTCTGTATACACAGCCAAACTATGTGTGAAGCTGTTCTAGAATCTATCTGCTTACTAAACTTTGATTGTTTAGCATGGTACAATGGACAATTCATGTTTGTGCTTACACTATAGGCAACACAAAGCCATTGATGATCTATCTGAAAAATCGACTCCTTCATACCGCAAAATGAAAATATAAACAAAACATACAGTAAAGGGAACATGCATATATCTTATCTACTCAAGCCACACACAGCCATCCCCAAGCTGGCCAGAGCTCTATTTGGGCCACAGATCGCTCATATGGATCGCCACTGTACTTGGGAAAAGCAGCCAGCAAAAGATATGCAATGACTTTGTCATAGCCTTAGTCTGTCAAGTACCTTTTAATCAGTTGGTCTACACTATTTAGTATTCAAGAATGTACATACCGGTAGTTGGGGTGCTGGTGTCCACAAGTGGTGGCTGGCCATCTAGTAAACAAACCATGATCATTTTATTAGATATATTTTATAACTACATGTAACATACCTGCAACAGAATTGGCTGGCACCCCAGTTCTCTCTGGTGAGCCTAGTAAAAAGGTACGCTCAATAATTACACCAAAAAGTTAACATAAATAGAACAATCTCTACTCTAATAGAGAGGTCTACCACTATTTAGTATTCATTACATACCGGTAGTTGGGATGTTGGTGGCCACAAGTGCTGGCTGACCACCTAGTAAACAAACCATGATTATGTTATTGGATATATTTATATAACTAAACATACCAGCAGTGGAACTAGAAGAGCCTGCAGGTACCTCATCAGCCTCTCCTAATAAAATAATTGCACACACTTAACATTACGTATGTTCAAACTTTAAAAAGAGGATGAATAATAAAGATATCATGCTGCACGCAGTACAGAAATATTTTGATGGTGTACTCTCCCATACAGAAAGAGTACATGCTGTAGTGTAAGGGGGTGGCACTCCAATATACTCTGTACTCCCATCTTCGTCATCGGTCAAAGTGGCCAAGCTTGAATATTAAGCCTTGATCCTTGACTTACATTAAAATCCATGCTTGACTCTTGACCAAATTTTTGTACAAGGAAACCTGCCTTGTTTCACTACTTTTTACTTATTTGATTCCTCAATTGTTAATTAATTAAACCTTTGTGCACTGAGGATTGCTGTAGTTGCTTGTGAAGCCATATGAATTTGTTGTTACCACTTTAACTGCTGCATACTTAATTTATAAGTTAACAAGGTGCCATTAGGCTTCTCTTCATGAGTTTTAACAAACAAAACATGTGGATTGTTCTGCAAGCGCTTTATTCAAAAGTTATGGTGATATTTGCTGTTTGTCTTGGCCTTCCTTGCTTCTTTATGAACTCTCAATGTACAAAAAAGTTACAACACCTCAGACAACACCACATCAAAAGCTACTATGTTATTTACTGCGGCTTGTTTTGTGCAAATTTGGGGCCTTTCATTACAAACCAGGACAAAGCAGCAAAGCCAATCCACGTGTTGTCATCTGATGCTACAGATCTGGAAATAGTACATCATATGTTTATTCAATTTCCCAGAGAGGTCTGGCACAATAGTGCTTCATTTTCACTTGTACTTGTTTGTTACAAACAATGATATGATGAAATTTTAAGTAAGTACTCTGTAGCTAGTTTTTGAGATATGACGATAAATATTTGAAGTGACTGAAGTTAATATCTGTCCAGAATTAAGCACAGTTACAGTACGTTATAACTCAGCAGCTTTTACTCAGATCTTCTATACCACTGCAAGGATTTTCTATGATTGTTCCATCTACATACTGGTTTTCAGCTCATTCTTCATAGCGGTTTGCCTGGTAGGTATAAAAATTATTAGTTTTCTATTCGTGAAACTAGATCTTGTAATTGTGACACAAGTTGGGTTTTGTGTATGATCTCTACATGTAACTTGATTCCTTTCCAAGCAAACAAAAAGGCACTCCTATGATGTTTACTCCATCTACAGTTATATTTGCTACAACAAGTGCCTGTGCAGTAGGGGAGTCTACATATGAAATTTGAAGAAAATTGCCCCAGCCATTTCCGTGATACGAGTGGCCAAAATTTTGGGGTTCTTTTCAGTATTTTTGTCTACTTCTTTTTGCACACTTGGAAAAATCTGCAATAAAATACAAATGCATACCCTGATCAAGCTAAAACTTGACACACTTTAAGGGCTCATTAAAATGGTACCATGTTTGGTGGGAACCCAATAAAAAATCACAGAGTTACGACTGGTTATTTGTGTAAAATAAGATCGAATTTATGTCATGCCCACAGGATAAACTCCTTGAAGGAATGAGCTGAAAATTACTATGTCACGTACCATTGTTGGTGACCGATAGTGTCGGTGGTGGTGGTGTTGGTACTTGGTCATTGTCACCTATAGTAGTTGAAAACAAAACAACATCACACTTGTGAATTTTGTACAGTAGGATGACAACATTTTAAAATATACACATACATGTACATACCAGCAGGATTGGATGATTCTGGTACCGTTGATTGATCTAAAGTAGCTATAGTGAAAACAAACCATATTATATTTTATAACTACATGTAACATACCTGCATCAGAATTGGCTTGCACCCCAATTCTCTCTGGTGAGCCTAGTAAAAACGTACACTCAATAATTACGTACATCAAAAAGTTAACATAAATAGAACAATCACTACTCTAATAGAGTCGTCTATTTAGTATTTATTACATACCAGTAGTTGTGGTGTTGGTGGCCACAAGTGGTGGCTGGCCACCTAGTAAACAAACTATGATTATTTTATTCGATATATTTATATAACTAAACATACCAGCAGTGGAACTAGAAGAGCCTGCAGGTACCTCATCAGCCTCTCCTAATAAAATAATTGCACACACTTAACATTACGTATGTTCAAACTTTAAAAAGAGGATGAATAATAAAGATATCATGCTGCACGCATTACAGAAATATTTTGATGGTGTACTCTCCCATACAGAAAGAGTGCATGCTGTAGTGCAAGGGGTGGCACTCCAATATACCCTGTACTCCCATCTTCATCCTTGGTCAAAGTGGTCAAACTTGAAAAATAAAGTTTGATCCTTGACTTATGTTAAGATCCGTGCTTGACTCTTGACCAAATTTTTGTACATTTTTGTAAAAAAAATTATTGTTACGTTAAGTATCAATTGTGGCATTCACTTTACAATCAAACTTGTCTTTTGACCTACACTGTATTGCAAATTTCTTGCTTGGCTTTTGACTTTCGTTTTGACCGAGGACGAAGATTAGAGTACAGGATATAATGGAGTGCCACCACCTTGTAGTGCTTGGCATCTGCTAAAACGTCTGCAGGTAATCAAGCTTTCATTATAACATTTTGAAGTAAATTTTGTACCCTATTCTATTATGCTAAAACACAGTTGTAAATCACAACCTTCTGATATTCTTCCTAAAACATGTGTCCACGTGTGTACTTTATGCATGCTTGTCAGTATAGATCGATACGAGCAGAAGCATTGAACAAACAGTATATTAGAAATATGTGACCCACTGAGCAAAAACCCACCTTTTTATCAAACTTCTTTTTATAACTTCTTTGTTATCCAGAGGGAAAAACCAATGGGCTGTCAAAGTATAAGCCTTGACTGGTGAATAGTTGTGGAGTTATAGTGATGGACAGCAGGAAGTGCAAAACAATTGATTTGTACAGTGACTATATGGGGAAAAATCACAGGCGCTCGCTTAATCTATCATAACTCAAGAAGAAAACAAGCTATGGAGATGGGACTTGGCTCATTGTCTTTGCAATGAATTGGGGCATTTAGCAAGGTGCGGTTTTTGCCTTACATACACCCATGCAGTTAAGCTAAAAAGCTGTTTAAACTTAAAATGGCAATGTTTACATAATATTTTACTGCAACGTAAACAAGTGCCCATAACTCATGTTTGCTTCATGGCACTGACGCGAAAGAAAGATATTCTTACTTGCCATTAACAGACGAATCTGTTGGTCACTTAGTTGTCTCGATTCAAGCCTTGTTTCACTGTTTGTTGAAGTGATTAGAACGCACACTAAATTATTTTTGTAGTACGTGTTTTTAACCCAATATATTTCAATGAGGTATTTCTCAAAAACAGAATTAGCTATGCAAACTAGTTGGGTTTTTGTTCAGCGGGTCACATATATAGAAACTGTGCTGATCCTGTAGTAAACTTCCACAAAGGTAAGCTTTTGCACTGAGGCTGCTTGAAATACAGGAGTCATGACCCTCTACAGCATTCATGTATTGCTTCCAAATAAATACACTTCAGACTGTAAAACAACATAGCTCAAGGAGAGAAAACTGTCACTCTATGGTTGTCTCAATGCATGAGTACGATACAATTACCTTAACAGAGGAGTGAATAACTGTAACAAAGCAAGTACACAAAAAAATTTGGAATTTTATACAACTAGAGTAGGGACCATAACAAATCGATAAAG
Source organism: Dysidea avara (assembly GCF_963678975.1). NCBI lineage: Eukaryota > Metazoa > Porifera > Demospongiae > Dictyoceratida > Dysideidae > Dysidea > Dysidea avara. Next base: position 23,843,766 of record NC_089272.1, on the reverse strand, counting down.
GTACTGCTCAGTAGTAATGACCTGTGGCTAGCTATTCAGCTAGGGCTGGTGTCAAAGGCTCTGGCATGTAGGTAATTTGTTTATGGCTTGTGGTGACCACGAGCAAATCCTAGAAAAACAGTGATGGTTGAAGCACAAGCCCACCTGTCTGATTGGCAGCTTTGACTTGTGGCATCTGTACTGTGTAGCTTTGCAAGCACAAATTTTGTTAAATCATGCACATTCAAGTGTATAAATTGTAGAGCCCTAGAGTAATAAATTATGGCAGTTGTCCGACTATCAAGCACTGAGTAGCTATGTAGACCCGGTACTATCAGAAAATGATATGCATTTGATTTTTGAGCACGATGCTTTAAAATCCACTAAGAGATCTGCTAACAGGTTCTCAAAATGGCTAGAAACCAGTTAGCAGAAAGACCTCAAGCATCACAAATCTCACTTTCGATCATTGATTTGCGATGCTCCCTTAAGGCATGTTCAGGCTGATAGCCTGCAGTGGGTGGCCAATCGGATCATCCAGGCTAAAATGTGGTTAACCACTCCATTCATTTTGAAGCATATGTCTAAAAGAATTCAAATAAGAGAAGTATAATCCAACGCTGTACGTAAATTTGTTACGATGAACAGAGAAGTCCAGAAATATCATAAAAATTCTGTGTAGTGCCCATCTGCTTTTAGAGTGTTTTAAGGCTGTTTTGGTCTCCTATTGAACTATGAATGAATCTTACTAAGACCTAGATGGGTAAGCTTCCTTGTAGAAACATTATTTTGTACTACTTGTAATGTAGGTGTGATCCACACTCAAAACGTTCGTACTATTAAGTCTACCGTGGCACCACTGAAGGTACACCTTGTGACAATAAACTTGTTCCAATTGTACAAGTCCACACAAGTTACTTCTTCAACACACACTTTCTTTAGACTGCTGTGACATCATAGGCACTGGCGGCTTGACATTATCGATCACTGCCATTTCCCAACTGTGCCAGATTCAAGTCTAACTTGTGAAAAGAAGCAGTGCGAGATTTGATTATTTCAATATTTCCACAAGAGCACATTCAGTCTTATGTGATTATTTTAAAATTTCAGTACAACATATACCCAATCCCACAACAACTCCATTTTACATGCCCATAAAATGAATACATTTTCTAAGTCTGTGAGACCACACCCTCAGATCTTTGTGGATTTTAAAGCCTTGCTTTGCCCGGTTTTTAAAATCCATGAAGATGTACAGTAGGTCTCTAACCTACACTTAATTTTGAAAGCCTGCAATATGTACCTGTCCTATTTTCAAAAAACAATAGGAATTTAAAATGTGAAAAACATTTAATGAATGAGTATTAGCCAATCAGAAACTTACCAATATTTTGGGGAGATGATGGTGGCTGCGCTGCTTGTACCCCTATTTAGAACAAACAAATTTTTGATAATCTTCAATCAATATATACACACAGTGAAGCTATCTCACCATGTAGCCACATCAATACACTACACGTTTATTCCACAGTCATGTCACTGATTTGCAGTGGATTTCTAGAGACATGTGCCAGCCACTGGGAATACGCCAGTACATTAAAATGTCACTGGCCAGAACTTAGACACATGATAGGAGGAGGATGCTACAGTTTTTGGGGTGCCCAAATTAAATTTATATATGGTGATAGTAGTAGGTGTGCAAAGCACACCAAGCATGCTATTTCTAGGGGGGCAAAACTTTTGAAAATTAGGTGTCAGGAGATTGAATTTGGAGGCATTTTCAGTGGTTTTAGCTGTTAATCAAACACTAGTACTAAGAGTACATAAGGAGGGAGAGTGTCAACCAAATTACTGTGTAGTATAGAACATCCACACATTGGTAGAACAAGCTTTATCTTATTCAACACCTATCAACAGAACTCAACACCTATCAACAGATCTCTATCGTCAGTAAAGGTGTTAATTTACTCAAAGATCATTGTTTATTCAATAATACACAGTAATTTTGTACAGGTTGCATTGGTAGTTATTAATATGCACTCTTGCTAATACTATTACTTTTATTTTTAATACATGTTTGACTGTTGCATTAGAGTGACTGCTCTATTAGAGTATTTTGATCATGATTGACAAGTTTCTGGAAGTTCAAGTGACAACTGTTGCACAATACAGCTTTGAGTTGGGGGTGTTCAGCACCCCAGTAAAATGGTCGGGGGTGCCCCCCTCTTCTTCCACCTATGACATGGACAGCACCTGAATGCCTTTTTTTGCATAAATTTATTTCATTTTCAGTAGCACAAGTGATCTTGACAGCCAACGCTGGAGACACTATATGACCTACTCAGCCATTTACCATTCATTACCAATTTCCTGGCCACCACCAATGGTGATGTGCTTGTGTTGCAGATACCATCATAAAAGATACTCAAATTCATGGCTATATCAATAGCTAGTCTGTTTTGATTGAAGTGAGATAAACACCTTATGCAAATATAATTGGGACACAAAGGAGGACACAGGCAAGTCCATGAAACTTGCATTGTATGTATTGCAGTATGTCAACAAGCTGAAGCAACATTAAACAGTGAAACAACCAAGCCTGTAATTTTAGCCATGCAATGTCACGTTACACTTATCTGAAGGCATCAGTCAGTCAGAAGAAAATTCCACTGAATAATATTGTTGTGTTATACCTATCCAATACTACAAAGGTCTCATGCAGGTGGTGTTTTAGGGTGTTATTTTTAGCCAGAAAGATTCATGATCCTATTGGTCTGTATAATTGTACATTTGCATGGATGCAAAATTATTAAACTATATGCACATACCTGTGGAGTTGGCTGTTGATGGTGGTTGATCTACAGTGGTGAAAACAAAATATATTACACACTTGTGAGAACTTTGTATTAGTAATATAAGATACAAAAGTAGCTTTAAAACAGACGGGCTGGGCTACCTAGTAAATTGTGCTCTAACTTCCATTAAATGTTTACTATTCGAAGCGGCTATGTTTACGGGCCCATAACGTAGGATTTTTTTGCTATATTTATGGCATTCCTAAGTGCGCTTGTGTAAGCATCTCATGACTTAGTTTGTTACATTTGCTATTTAAAAAAAAGACTTACGGCTACTCCTCTTGTTTTTGTACTATTTCAATGTTACAAATATAAAATACTACATAGTCTAACCATACCAGTGAAGAAGAAACCAAAGCTGAACCCGGCCCTAACCCTAATGTTAACCTGATGTAACCTGATGTTTGTCTGTTAAACACAATGACTTTCACTGTCTGTATGAAGGTAAGTTTTTGGGTGAGAGCGAGTAAAGCGAGCGTCAGTTTTTGGGTTGGAGCGAGTAAAGCAAACGTCCCGGCAAAGCCGGGCCAACCCTAGCTCGCCTCAAACTCACCCAAAAACTTACCTTTATACAACTAGTGTGTTTGATACTCGAGTTATATAACAAATGACCGGCTAAATAAATATTTGCATCATGACCGACTAAGTCATGAGATGCGTGCACATGCGCACTTAAGAATGCCATAAATATAGCAAAAAAATCCTACGTTACTGGCCAGTAAATATAGCCACTTCGTTTACTGTTACTAAGGAAGTTGAGTCTCAGTGGCGTAGCTGGCCTAGAGGGATTGGTTGGGCACCATTGTATATGTACAACCTGCAGCAACCAGCATGCAAATGCAGCTGGGGGGGTCTGGGGGCATGCCCCCCACCCCCCCCCCCCCCCCCCCCCAGGAACATTTTTGAAAATTACATGCTGAGATTCAATTTGGTGGCATTTTACAGTTAAAATTTGTCATCTCTAGTAGGACACTAGCTGTATGTATGTTTTGTTTGCATAATAATTATTATTAATTACATAGCTTCATGCATATTGCACCTCAGTCGTATCGCTATAGCTAACTAGCTATGTAAGTTGAGTACCTGAGTTGGTAGGGTACTGGAACTGATTGGTTGGGCCTGTGCCCTACCAGTACCCACCTTAGCTACGCCACTGTTGAGTTTGCATTAATCTTGTCAATATATTCACAGTGTTGTGTGACGGCTTCTTGGGCCACATGATATAATACCATGTGTCTTATATGGTATACCACCATGTGTCTTATACGGGGTAATATATGTGACTCGGTCTGCCTTATTGCCCACAATAGCGGGTTAGATTTTTTTGTCACAAACACAAAGCTACCATGAACACATTATCAGATTTCACTATCACAACCAGCCTGGGTATAAACTGGTCTGCTTATGTGGCTGCTTTTTCCAAGCCAAGTGGTGAGCTGTATGAGCAGTCTTGGGCCTAAATGGAGCTCTGGCTAACAAGTAGATGGCTGTGTGTGGCTGTACAACTCTGTGGTGTTGAATGAAGACTAGTACTATTCATTTACTTTCATTTTAGCAAGGTTTGAGCCCTGAATGGCCCATAACTTGGTCTTATTCATCCCTTCGCCTTCCTCTTCCATTTTCTTTCATTAACCCCTTACCCACCCACCGCCCCTGCCACCACCCATTGCAATGCTTGCCTGATGCAGCTGAGCCATGGTCAACCTCTTTAAAAAAATATCTAATATGGCGAGAAATTTGCCTGTTGGCTGGCTACTTGTTCACTGGATGGTACTAAAGGTAAGTAATTGGTGAAAAACATTTGTACACATAACTAAAGCAATTGGCAAGCTACAACACTTTGAAAACTTAAAACCGGCATACTGCAATACTTATAAATGGGCGATAAGCCAAAAAAAATTATTAAAGCTTTACAGCACAAGTGCTGAAGGACTGTAGGACACCTGGTCCTACAGCTTGCTCAAAGACATTAGATACAAAGACATTAGTTACATAAGGTGTGTTTGAAAAGTTGCAGGAAGGAGAAAAAATCCATGACTGGACCTAGGTAGCCTCGAACCTGCAGCCATCCGATTTATGCTCGAACGCTTACAGGAGTCTACCAGGCAGTCAGGATGTTTTCTTCTTGTTATTTTCATGTAATTATATCCATAGGAGTTCTAGAGAGTGACTTATTATCTCTAAGTACCTACAGTAAAGTAGAACCAAATGGACACTAGTTAATTTATTAAAGCTTTGTCAGACCAGGTCACATATGTCATTATTTAAGCATATGTTATAAGAAATACTCTAAGAGGACTATAAAGGACATAATCAGGTACTAAACACATACCAGTGCTGGTGACCGATGGTGTTGTTGGTGGTACTTGGTCACCTATAGTAGTTGAAAACAAAACAGTATTACACTTATGAGTTTTGTACAGTAGGATACAAACACTTTAAATAAAGTATATATACACATACATGTACACACGTACCAGCTGCTGATGGTGGTAGTGTTGGTGATTGATCTATATAAACCATATTACACACACATGAGAATATTGTACAAATATTTTAACCATTAACAGCCACTGAATAATACTTGATAGTAGGGCTGGGATGAAGCTTCGAATGTTTCGTGGGTTTGAAGGTTAAGTAAACTTCGAATTATAAAAGTATCCTTCATAGCTTCGTAATGCACTCCTAGTGTACGAAAGAATTACAAATAAACATTGTTATCTTTATTGCAGCTGCTTATTCCTCTTGTGTGATCAACGTTCATCTCTTCGCGATCGATCTTCAGATCTTCGTGTGCCACGCCGATTTTTAAGCCATCACAGTTCAGCTTGCTACCATAGTTGCAGCCTTAACACCTTGTAATGTGATAGATAATGCATGGAAAATGTCCTTTTAGCCATTACATGGTGTTTATCTATGCATGATTGCAGTATAGCGGACACGCCCATTTGCAATTGATTGATTGCATCATTCAGTACTGCTGCTATGCACTTTCCAAATGCTTACAAACTTATCAGACAGGTTTAGAATAATAAAATTTGAGAAGGATGTGCATAAATACAAGAAAACCTGTAACTTGAAAGCCAATACTGTAGCTCCGAATGTTCGAACATTTTATTAGCGAATGTTCGAAGGTAAATTTCAATATTCATCCCAGCCCTACTATAGGGTGTATTCCTTGGGCGTAATGTATTTCACATACTGGACTCATGAACTGGACTCACGGACTGAGCTGGAAACAGCCTTTAAACAATAACCCAGGCAATATCCATCTCTTGTAGCACTGAAGACACTACTATCAAGCTACAACTGCTGGTACTGCTCTTCCTTACAAGTCATGGCACTAGCGCATGTACTAATTAATTAGAATACACTTACAATACATGTTCATACAAGGTCTCACACAGTGGGAATGAGTCTCACTCATCTGCATGCAATCTCATGCTCACATACAAGAAACTGCTAATCTCACGCATTGCAGAGTGGCTATACTCTTCTCAACATTAGCCGTCAATTACAAGCTCCAAGTTCAACTAATTGCGCTTATAACTGAATACAGTAATTATGCTTATATAAAGACGCTCACTTCTATTTTAAAACAATAAATAGCACTAAAGTAGTTACGTAGGCATTATACAGGCTAGCTTACAAGGATGGAGTGTGTGGCAGTGCTACCATTCATTGTGTGCTGGGTTCTATCTGAAGTTGACAGCTACTAATGAGACTGACATGAAGTGACCACAGCTGAATTTGAGGAAAAGTAAATGAAGCTAGTTAAGCTATCCAACTGCACTAATATAATAGATACATTAAGTTTATGCACTATGAGGAACTACCATATCCTGTAAATGACAATTACTCTATTAACTTGTATGTTGCTTTGTGCATGGTAAGTTTTGTGCAGAGCCTTCCTAAGATAACAATGTTCTGTGGTATATTAATTGTAATTTACATCTGGTCATGCAGGGCAATCTCGCTGCCAAGTGAATTTGAACCTAGGCATCTCTACATGGTGTACCAGGAGTGATAAAGCGTGATAGAGGCTATTGTTGTAGCGTAGATGTTTTCTTTTGTTGCTTTAGCACTAATGTTAGGGCTGTAGGTCAAGATGAACCAATAATTATTCTTAGCAGGTAGCTATAGGTGGCACCACCGTGTGGGCGAGGTGATGGGGCTATGCAAATAAACTGGCTCATCACTACAGCCCTGACACCAGTGCTAGCAACAAAAGAAAACATGTACGCTACAACAATAACCTCTATCACGCTTTATCACTACTAGAACATGTGTATCGTAAGTATGTTTTAATTATTTAGTGCACACACCAGTGCCATGACTTGTAAGGAAGAGCAGCACCACCAGTTGTAACTTGATAGCTGTGTCCCCAGTGTTGCAAGAGATGGATAATACCTAGATTATTGGTTAAAAGCTGTCAGTCCATAAGTCCAGTCCGTGAGTCTAGTCACCCCTGCTATTTGCTACAACAAGTGCCTGTGCAGTAGGGGAGTCTACATACAAAATTTGAAGAAAATTTCCCCAGCCATTTCCGTGATGTGAGTGGCCTAAATTTTGGGGTTCTTTTCAGTTTTTCTGTCTACTTCTTTTCGCATACTTTGCAAAATCTGCAATAAGATACAAGTGCATACCCTGATCAAGCTAAAACTTGAAACACTTTAAGGGCTCATTACAATGGTACCATGTTTGGTGGGAACCTGACAAAGAATCACAGAGTTATGACTGGTTATTTGTGTAAAATACGGTCAAACTTATGTCATGCCTACAGGGTAAACCCCTTGAAGGAATGAGCTGAACATTGCTATGTCACGTACCATTGTTGGTAACCGATAGTGTCGGTGGTGGTGGTGGTACTTGGTCATGGTCACCTATAGTAGTTGAAAACAAAACAACATCACACTTGTGAATTTTGTACAGTAGGATACAAACACTTTCAAGTATACACATACATGTACATACATACCAGCTGTTGATGCTGGTGGTGTTGGGGATTGATCTACAATAGTGAGAACAAACCATATTACACACTCATGAGAATTTTTCTGCGATACTACTTGAAAAATACATGAATTCTAATTAAGTATTCCAGAAGATCATCCTATTATTGCTGATTCTTTATACCACCGATTATTCCAAAAATTATTCTGGCATAATGTACGCAAGCCTAATAGAAACAAGGGAGGTTGCCTACACCTGAAGATATACAGTACTAGTGGACATTTAATTCCTAATTTAGTCATGGGTATAGGCTGAAGTAGGGGCTAACAATAAATAAAGAGTGTTCTGGATTAAATGTCCTTTAGGTGAAGGAAACCTGCCTTGTTTCACTACTTTTTACTTATCTGATCCCTCAATTGCTTATTAAATAACCCTTTGTACACTGAGGGTTGCTGTAGTTGCTTGTGAAGCCATATGAATTTGTTGTTACCACTTTAACTGCTGCATACTTAATTTATAAGTTAACAAGGTGCCATTAGGCTTCTCTTCATGAGTTTTAACAAACAAAACATGTGGATTGTTCTGCAAGCGCTTTATTCAAAAGTTATGATGATATTTGCTGTTTGTCTTGGCCTTCCTTGCTTCTTTATGAACTCTCAATGTACAAAAAAGTTACAACACCTCAGACAACACCACATCAAAAGCTACTATGTTATTTACTGCGGCTTGTTTTGTGCAAATTTGGGGCCTTTCATTACAAACCAGGACAAAGCAGCAAAGCCAATCAAGTGTTATCATCTGATGCTATAGATCTGGAAATAGTACATCATATGTTTATTCAATTTCCCAGAGAGGTCTGGCACAATAGTGCTTCATTTTCACTTGTACTTGTTTGTTACAAACAATGATAGGCCAACTACAATGAAATTTTAAGTAAGTACTCTGTAGCTAGTTTTTGAGATATGACGATAAATATTTGAAGTGACTGAAGTTAATATCTGTCCAGAATTAGGCACAGTTACAGTACGTTATAACTCAGCAGCTTTTACTAAGATCTTCTATACCACTACAAGGATTTTCTATGATTGTTCCATCTACATACTGGTTTTCAGCTCACTCTTCAGAGCAGTTTGCCTGGTAGGTATAAGAATTAATAGTTTTCTATTCGTGAAACTAGATCTTGTAATTGTGACACAAGTTGGGTTTTGTGTATGATCTCTACATGTAACTTGATTCCTTTCCAGCAAACAAAAAGGCACTCCTATGATGTTTACTCCATCTACAGTTATATTTGCTACAACAAGTGCCTGTGCAGTAGGGGAGTCTACATATGAAATTTGAAGAAAAATTTCCCCAGCCATTTCCGTGATACGAGTGGCCAAAATTTTGGAGTTCTTTTCAATATTTTTGTCTACTTCTTTGTGCACACTTGGAAAAATCTGCAATAAAATACAATGCATACCCTGATCAAGCTAAAACTTGACACACTTTAAGGGCTCATTTAAACATTACCATGTTTGGTGGGAACCCAATAAAGAATCACAAGAGTTACGACTGGTTATTTGTGTAAAATAAGATCGAACTTCATGCCCACAGGGTAAACTCCTTGAAGGAATGAGCTGAAAATTACTATGTCACGTACCATTGTTGGTGACCGATAGTGTCGGTGGTGGTGGTGGTGGTACTTGGTCATTGTCACCTATAGTAGTTGAAAACAAAACAACATCACACTTGTGAATTTTGTACAGTAGGATGACAACATTTTAAAATATACACATACATGTACATACCAGCAGGATTGGATGATTCTGGTACCGTTGATTGATCTAAAGTAGCTATAGTGAAAACAAACCATATTATATTTTATAACTACATGTAACATACCTGCATCAGAATTGGCTTGCACCCTAGTTCTCTCTGGTGAGCCTAGTAAAAACGTACACTCAATAATTACGTACATCAAAAAGTTAACATAAATAGAACAATCACTACTCTAATAGAGTCGTCTATTTAGTATTTATTACATACCAGTAGTTGTGGTGTTGGTGGCCACAAGTGGTGGCTGGCCACCTAGTAAACAAACTATGATTATTTTATTCGATATATTTATATAACTAAACATACCAGCAGTGGAACTAGAAGAGCCTGCAGGTACCTCATCAGCCTCTCCTAATAAAATAATTGCACACACTTAACATTACGTATGTTCAAACTTTAAAAAGAGGATGAATAATAAAGATATCATGCTGCACGCATTACAGAAATATTTTGATGGTGTACTCTCCCATACAGAAAGAGTGCATGCTGTAGTGTAAGGGGGTGGCACTCCAATATACTCTGTACTCCCATCTTCATCCTTGGTCAAAGTGGTCAAACTTGAAAAATAAGCTTTGATCCTTGACTTACGTTAAAATCCGTGCTTGACTCTTGACCAAATTTTTGTACATTTTTGTAAAAAAATTATAGTTATATTAAGTATCAATTGTGGCATTCACTTTACAATCAAACTTGTCTTTTGACCTACACTGTATTGCAAATTTCTTGCTTGGCTTTTGACTTTCGTTTTGACCGAGGACGAAGATTAGAGTACAGGATATAATGGAGTGCCACCACCTTGTAGTGCTTGGCATCTGCTAAAACGTCTGCAGGTAATCAAGCTTTCATTATAACATTTTGAAGTAAATTTTGTACCCTATTCTATTATGCTAAAACGCAGTTGTAAATCACAACCTTCTGATATTCTTCCTAAAACATGTGTCCACGTGTGTACTTTATGCATGCTTGTCAGTATAGATCGATACGAGCAGAAGCATTGAACAAACAGTATATTAGAAATATGTGACCCACTGAGCAAAAACCCACCTTTTTATCAAACTTCTTTTTATAACTTCTTTGTTATCCAGAGGGAAAAACCAATGGGCTGTCAAAGTATAAGCCTTGACTGGTGAATAGTTGTGGAGTTATAGCGATGGACAGCAGGAAGTGCAAAACAATTGATTTGTACAGTGACTATATGGGGAAAAATCACAGGCGCTCGCTTAATCTATCATAACTCAAGAAGAAAACAAGCTATGGAGATGGGACTTGGCCCATTGTCTTTGCAATGAATTGGGGCATTCAGCAAGGTGCGGTTTTTGCCTTACATACACCAATGCATTTAAGCTAAAAGGCTGTTTAAACTTAAAATGGCAATGTTTACATAATATTTTACTGCAACCTAAACAAGTGCCCATAACTCATGTTTGCTTCATGGCACTGACGCGAAAGAAAGATATTCTTACTTGCCATTAACAGACGAATCTGTTGGTCACTTAGTTGTCTTAATTCAAGCCTTGTTCCACTGTTTGTTGAAGTGATTAGAACGCACACTAAATTATTTTTGTAGTACGTGTTTTTAACCCAATATATTTCAATGAGGTATTTCTCAAAAACAGAATTGGCTATGCAAACTAGTTGGGTTTTTGTTCAGCGGGTCACATATATAGAAACTGTGCTGATCCTGTAGTAAACTTCCACAAAGGTAAGCTTTTGCACTGAGGCTGCTTGAAATACAGGAGTCATGACCCTCTACAGCATTCATGTATTGCTTCCAAATAAATACACTTCAGACTGTAAAACAACATAGCTCAAGGAGAGAAAACTGTCACTCTATGGTTGTCTCAATGCATGAGTACGATACAATTACCTTAACAGAGGAGTGAATAACTGTAACAAAGCAAGTACACAAAAAAATTTGGAATTTTATACAACTAGAGTAGGGACCATAACAAATCGATAAAGGTACTGCTCAGTAGTAATGACCTGTGGCTAGCTATTCAGCTAGGGCTGGTGTCAAAGGCTCTGGCATGTAGGTAATTTGTTTATGGCTTGTGGTGACCACGAGCAAATCCTAGAAAAACAGTGATGGTTGAAGCACAAGCCCACCTGTCTGATTGGCAGCTTTGACTTGTGGCATCTGTACTGTGTAGCTTTGCAAGCACAAATTTTGTTGAATTATGCACATTCAAGTGTATAAATTGTAGAGCCCTAGAGTAATAAATTATGGCAGTTGTCCGACTATCAAGCACTGAGTAGCTATGTAGACCCGGTACTATCAGAAAATGATATGCATTTGATTTTTGAGCACGATGCTTTAAAATCCACTAAGAGATCTGCTAGCAGGTTTTTAAAATGGCTAGAAACCAGTTAGCAGAAAAACCTCAAGCATCACAAATCTCACTTTCGATCATTGATTTGCGATGCTCCCTTAAGGCATGTTCAGGCTGATAGCCTGCAGTGGGTGGCCAATCATCCAGGCTAAAATGTGGTTAACCACTCCATTCATTTTGAAGCATATGTCTAAAAGAATTCAAATACGAGAAGTATAATCTAACGCTGTATGTAAATTTGTTACGATGAATGGAGAAGTCCAGAAATATCATAAAAATTCTGTGTAGTGCCCATCTGCTTTTAGAGTGTTTTAAGGCTGTTTTGGTCTCCTATTGAACTATGAATCAACCTTACTAAGACCTAGATGGGTAAGCTTCCTTGTAGAAACATTATTTTGTACTACTTGTAATGTAGGTGTGATCCACACTCAAAACGTTCGTACTACTAAGTCTACTGTGGCACCACTGAAGGTACACCTTGTGACAATAAACTTGTTCCAATTGTATAAATACACACAAGTTACTTCTTCAACACACGCTTTCTTTAGACTACTGTGACATCATAGGCACTGGCGGCTTGACATTATCGATCACTGCCATTTCCCAACTGTGCCAGATTCAAGTCTAACTTGTGAAAGGAAGCAGTGTGAGATTTGATTATTTCAATATTTCGACAAGAGCACATTCAGTCTTCTGTGATTATTTTAAAATTTCAGTACAACATATACCCAATCCCACAACAACTCCATTTTACATGCCCATAAAATGAATACATTTTCTAAGTCTGTGAGACCACACCCTCAGATCTTTGTGGATTTTAGCCTTGCTTTGTCCAGTTTTTAAAATCCATGAAGATGTACAGTAGGTCTCTAACCTACACTTAATTTTGAAAGCCTGTAATATGTACCTGTCCTATTTTCAAAAAACAATAGGAATTTAAAATGTGCAAAACATTCAATGAATGAGTATTAGCCAATCAGAAACTTACCAATATTTAGGGGAGATGATGGTGGCTGCGCTGCTTGTACCCCTATTTAGAACAAACAAATTTTTGATAATCTTCAATCAATATATACACACAGTGAAGCTATCTCACCATGTAGCCACATCAATACACTACACGTTTATTCCACAGTCATGTCACTGATTTGCAGTGGATTTCTAGAGACATGTGCCAGCCACTGGGAATACGCCAGTACATTAAAATGTCACTGGCCAGAACTTAGACACATGATAGGAGGAGGATGCTACAGTTTTTGGGGTGCCCAAATTAAATTTATATATGGTGATAGTAGGTGTGCAAAGCACACCAAGCATGCTATTTCTAGGGGGGTGAAACGTTTGAAAATTAGGTGTCAGGAGATTGAATTTGGAGGCATTTTCAGTGGTTTTAGCTGTTAATCAAACACTAGTACCAAGAGTACATAAGGAGGGAGAGTGTCAACCAAATTACTGTGTAGTATAGAACATCCACACATTGGTAGAACAAAAGCTTTACCTTATTCAACACCTATCAACAGAACTCAACACCTATCAACAGATCTCTATCGTCAGTAAAGGTGTTAATTTGCTCAAAGATCATTGTTTATTCAATAATACACAGTAATTTTGTACAGGTTGCATTGGTAGTTATTAATATGCACTCTTGCTAATACTATTACTTTTATTTTTAATACATGTTTGACTGTTGCATTAGAGTGACTGCTCTATTAGAGTATTTTGATCATGATTGACAAGTTTCTGGAAGTTCAAGTGACAACTGTTGCACAATACAGCTTTGAGTTGGGGGTGTTCAGCACCCCCAGTAAAATAGTCAGGGGTGCCCCCCTCTTCCTCCACCTATGACATGGACAGTACTTGAATGTCTTTTTTTTTGCATAAATTTATTTCATTTTCAGTAGCACAAGTGATCTTGACAGCCAACGCTGGAGACACCATATGACCTACTCAGCCATTTACCATTCATTACCAATTTCCTGGCCACCACCAATGGTGATGTGCTTGTGTTGCAGATACCATCATAAAAGATACTCAAATTCATGGCTATATCAATAGCTAGTCTGCTTTGATTGAAATGAGATAAACACCTTATGCAAATATAATTGGGACACAAAGGAGGACACAGGCAAGTCCATGAAACTTGCATTGTATGTATTGCAGTATGTCAACAAGCTGAAGCAACATTAAACAGTGAAACAACCAAGCCTGTAATTTTAGCCATGCAATGTCACGTTACACTTATCTGAAGGCATCAGTCAGTCAGAAGAAAATTCCACTGAATAATATTGTTGTGTTATACCTATCCAATACTGCAAAGGTCTCATGCAGGTGGTGTTTTAGGGTGTTATTTTTAGCCAGAAAGATTCATGATCCTATTGGTCTGTATAATTGTACATTTGTATGGATGCAAAATTATTAAACTATATGCACATACCTGTGGAGTTGGCTGTTGATGGTGGTTGATCTACAGTGGTGAAAACAAAATATATTACACACTTGTGAGAACTTTGTATTAGTAATATAAGATACAAAAGTAGCTTTAAAACAGACGGGCTGGGCTACCTAGTAAATTGTGCTCTAACTTCCATTAAATGTTTACTATTCGAAGCGGCTATGTTTACGGGCCCGTAACGTAGGATTTGTTTGCTATACTTATGGCATTCCTAAGTGCGCATGTGCAAGCATCTCATGACTTAGTTTGTTACATTTGCTATTTTTAAAAAAGACTTAGAAAAAATCGTGACACAAAAAGGTATATATAAGAAACGAAGAAAAAAGTTCTGATGTGACGAGGCAGCTCGATCCAACACACCCAGGTTTGGAGTACCCACGATCTACCACTGTACCACCAGTACTTGCTGGCTACTCCTCTTGATTTTGTACTATTTCAATGTTACAAATATAAAATACTACATAGTCTAACTATACCAGTGAAGAAGAAACCAAAGCTGAACCCAACCCTAACCCTAATGTTAACCTGATGTAACCTGATGTTTTCCTGTTAAACACAATGACTTTCACTGTCTGTATGAAGGTAAGTTTTTGGGTGAGAGCGAGTAAAGCGAGCGTCAGTTTTTGGGTTGGAGCGAGTAAAGCAAATGTCCCGGCAAACGTCCCGGCAAACCCTAGCTCGCCTCAAACTCACCCAAAAACTTACCTTCATACAACTAGTGTGTTTGATACTCGAGTTATATAACAAATGACCGGCTAAATAAATATTTGCATCATGACCGACTAAGTCATGAGATGCTTGCACATGTGCACTTAAGAATGCCATAAATATAACAAAAAAATCCTACGTTACCGGCCAGTAAATATAGCCACTTCGTTTACTGTTACTAAGGAAGTTGAGTCTCAGTGGCGTAGCTAGCCTAGAGGGATTGGTTGGGCACCATTGTATATGTACAACCTGCAGCAACCAGCATGCAAATGCAGCTAGGGGGGTCTGGGGGCATGCCCCCCACCCCCCCAGGAACATTTTTGAAAATTACATGCTGAGATTCAATTTGGTGGCATTTTACAGTTAAAAGTTGTCATCTCTAGTAGGACACTAGCTGTATGTATGTTTTGTTTGCATAATAATTATTATTAATTACTTAGCTTCATGCATATTGCACCTCAGTCGTATCGCTAAAGCTAACTAGCTATGTAAGTTGAGTACCTGAGTTGGTAGGGTACTGGAACTGATTGGTCGGGCCTGTGCCCTACCAGTACCCACCTTAGCTACGCCACTGTTGAGTTTGCATTAATCTTGTCAATATATTCACAGTGTTGTGTGACGGCTTCTTGGGCCACATGATATAACACCATGTGTCTTATATGGGGTAATATATGTGACTCGGTCTGCCTTATCGCCCACAATAGCAGGTTAGATTTTTTGTCACAAACACAAAGCTACCATGAACACATTATCAGATTTCACTATCACAACCAGCCTGGGTATAAACTGGTCTGCTTATGTGGCTGCTTTTTCCAAGCCAAGTAGTGAGCTGTATGAGCAGTCTTGGGCCTAAATGGAGCTCTGGCTAACAAGTAGATGGCTGTGTGTGGCTGTACAACTCTGTGGTGTTGAATGAAGACTAGTACTATTCATTTACTTTCATTTTAGCAAGGTTTGAGCCCTGAATGGCCCATAACTTGGTCTTATTCATCCCTTCGCCTTCCTCTTCCATTTTCTTTCATTAACCCCTTACCCACCCACCGCCCCTGCAACCGCCCATTGCAATGCTTGCCTGATACAGCTGAGCCATGGTCAACATCTTTAAAAAAATATCTAAAATGGCGAGAAATTTGCCTGTTGGCTGGCTACTTGTTCACTGGATGGTACTAAAGGTAAGTAATTGGTGAAAAACATTTGTACACATAACTAAAGCCATTGGCGAGCTACAACACTTTGAAAACTTAAAACCGGCATACTGCAATACTTATAAATGGGCAATAAGCCCAAAAAAATTATTAAAGCTTTACAGCACAAGTGCTGAAGGACTGTAGGACACCTGGTCCTACAGCCTGCTCAAAGAGATTAGATACAAAGACATTAGTTACATAAGGTGTGTTTGAAAAGTTGCAGGAAGGAGAAAAAATCCATGACTGGACCTAGGTAGCCTCAAACCTGCAGCTATCCGATTTATGCTCAAACGCTTACAGGAGTCTACCAGGCAGTCAGGATGTTTTCTCCTTGTTATTTTCATGTAATTATATCCATAGGAGTTCTAGAGAGTGACTTATTATCTGTAAGTACCTAAAGTAGAACCAAATGGACACTAGTTAATTTATTAAAGCTTTGTCAGACCAGGTCACATATGTCATTGTTTAAGCATATATTATAAGAAATACTCTAAGAGGACTATAAAGGACATAATCAGGTACTAAACACATACCAGTGCTGGTGACCGATGGTGTTGTTGGTGGTACTTGGTCACCTATGGTAGTTGAAAACAAAACAGTATTACACTTATGAGTTTTGTACAGTAGGATACAAACACTTTAAATAAAGTATATATACACATACATGTACACACGTACCAGCTGCTGATGGTGGTAGTGTTGGTGATTGATCTATATAAACCATATTACACACTCATGAGAATATTGTACAAATATTTTAACCATTAACAGCCACTGAATAATACTTGATAGTAGGGCTGGGATGAAGCTTCGAATGTTTCGTGGGTTTGAAGGTTAAGTAAACTTCGAATTATAAAAGTAACCTTCATAGCTTCATAATGCACTCCTAGTCTACGAAAGAATTACAAATAAACATTGTTATCTTTATTGCAGCTGCTTATTCCTCTTGTGTGATCAACGTTCATCTCTTCGCGATCGATCTTCGTGTGCCACGCCCATTTTTAAACCATCACAGTTCAGCTTGCTACCATAGTTGCAGCCTTAACACCTTGTAATGTGATAGATAATGCATGGAAAATGTCCTTTTAGCCATTACATGGTGTTTATCTATGCATGATTGCAGTATAGCGGACACGCCCATTTGCAATTGATTGATTGCGTCATTCAGTACTGCTGCTATGCACTTTCCAAATGCTTACAAACTTATCAGACAGGTTTAGAATAATAAAATTTGAGAAGGATGTGCATAAATACAAGAAAACCTGTAACTTGAAAGCCAATACTGTAGCTCCGAATGTTCGAACATTTTATTAGCGAATGTTCGAAGGTAAATTTCAATATTCATCCCAGCCCTACTATAGGGTGTATTCCTTGGGCGTAACGTATTTCACAGACTGGACTCATGAACTGGACTCACGGACTGAGCTGGAAACAGCCTTTAAACAATAACCCAGGCAATATCCATCTCTTGTAGCACTGAAGACACTACTATCAAGCTACAACTGCTGGTACTGCTCTTCCTTACAAGTCATGGCACTAGCGCATGTACTAATTAATTAGAATACACTTACAATACATGTTCATACAAGGTCTCACACAGTGGGAATGAGTCTCACTCATCTGCATGCAATCTCATGCTCACATACACGAAACTGCTAATCTCACGCATTGCAGAGTGGCTATACTCTTCTCAACATTAGCCGTCAATTACAAGCTCCAAGTTCAACTAATTGCGCTTATAACTGAATACAGTAATTATGCTTAAAGACGCTCAATTCTATTTTAAAACAATAAATAGCACTAAAGTAGCTACGTAGGCATTATACAGGCTAGCTTACAAGGATGGAGTGTGTGGCAGTGCTACCATTCATTGTGTGCTGGGTTCTATCTGAAGTTGACAGCTACTAATGAGACTGACATGAAGTGACCACAGCTGAATTTGAGGAAAAGTAAATGAAGCTAGTTAAGCTATCCAACTGCACTAATATAATAGATACATTAAGTTTATGCACTATGAGGAACTACCATATCCTGTAAATGACAATTACTCTATTAACTTGTATGTTACTTTGTACATGGTAAGTTTTGTGCAGAGCCTTCCTAAGATAACAATGTTCTGTGGTATATTAATTGTAATTTACATCTGGTCATGCAGGGCAATCTCGCTGCCAAGTGAATTTGAACCTAGGCATCTCTACATGGTGTACCAGGAGTGATAAAGCGTGATAGAGGCTATTGTTGTAGCGTAGATGTTTTCTTTTGTTGCTTTAGCACTAATGTTAGGGCTGTAGGTCAAGATGAACCAATAATTATTCTTAGCAGGTAGCTATAGGTGGCACCACCGTGTGGGCGAGGTGATGGGGCTATGCAAATAAACTGGCTCATCACTACAGCCCTGACACCAGTGCTAGCAACAAAAGAAAACATGTACGCTACAACAATAACCTCTATCACGCTTTATCACTGCTAGAACATGTGTATCGTAAGTATGTTTTAATTAATTAGTGCACACACCAGTGCCATGACTTGTAAGGAAGAGCAGCACCACCAGTTGTAACTTGATAGCTGTGTCCCCAGTGTTGCAAGAGATAGATAATACCTAGATTATTGGTTAAAAGCTGTCAGTCCATAAGTCCAGTCCGTGAGTCTAGTCACCCCTGCTATTTGTGATTTAAGTGTCTATAGCACACCTAGTAAAACAATTGTACACATTTAATACTCAAATTTCAATAGACAGCTGTGCTAAAGAAAAAAATATGTTAAGCTGCACACACTACAAAGAATTTAATTGATTTCATCCAAGCAAATTACATGTTGTTGTGATGATGTAGTTGGTGGTACTAAAACAAACAATTATTAACATTATGTTCCAACAAGTTGTATGAAGATATACTAATGGACATTTAATCCTATTTCAGTCAGGGAGGTTGCATACACCTGAAGATATATACTAGTGGACATTTAATCTCTAATTCAGTTTGAAATGATTAAATGTCCATTAGTATATCTTCAGGTATGTGTAGGCAACTTCCCTTGTTTCACTGCTTATTTCCTTGATCTTAATTTTTACTTGTACTTGTTTGTTTACTTTTTGTCACATTATTATAACTGGTGAACATGTATGTGTTGCATTAGGAGATGGCGCACATTGTCTGAGTGAACAAGAATTATCAATTATTGAAATAGTGAAGTGATTATTGCACTTTGTTTTTTTTTGTTTTCAGCTATGTTCAGCCCATTACACAGTGTTACAAACAAATTAAGAACACTACGAGAAAGACATCTGTAATCAATCCAGTCACAACAGAAAATTCGGACAAATTCTGTTACAAGTGTGTAGGGAAACAATCCTGCAGTACTACTACAAATTGACAACTTTTGTTATCAGCAAAGATAATTGGGACATAAAGGCTGGAGGACACAGGTATGTCCATGAAGCATTGCATTGTACAGGTGTATGTTCTGCAGTATACGAACAGGCTGAAGCAACGTCATATGTGACTGGATTTTGGAAAAACGATCCAAATCGCACATTAGAAGTTTCGAGATAAACGGTTTTAAAGAATTGAAGCCAGCATAACTCTCCAAGGACAGCAAGCACGCGTATGAAATTTACACAAAACAGATGCATCAATATGTTACCTTTCAGGCCACTTCCAGTACTTGTAGTTGCTTGTAGAGTTTCCCGCCAAATAAGATAGAAAATCTGAGCAGTTGGATGAGCAAAGTAGTATCACGAGTGCTCACAAAGGGGTGGAGGGTGGGGGGTGGCGAGGAGGGCAAGAGATAGACCTCAAAATGGAGGCAGACCATGATTGGAGTCCAGACAAGAGATTACAGGGCTGTGCTGGCTCCTTAGTGGCTGATATGTAGCAAAATCAACAGGGAACACGTCTGGCCAACATTATAAGGCTGTCCACGAGTAAACCACTGACTCTTGCCAAGCCAGGTCCTTCACAAGGCCTGAAACCGCCATTTGAACACTCCACACTACCCAGAAAAGACGTCTGTTAAAACCAGCCTCGTGTAGTTTGAGTAGTACTGAGGGTCAAAACGAGTAGTACGATAGTGTAGCTATCCACTGGTGGTGTTAGTTTGATTTTGCCTGATGTGCCATTTGGATTGGTTTTGTAAAATCTGGTCACATATGGTGAAAACAAATCAAGCCCATAGTCTTAACCGATATCAACTTACACTTGTCTGAAGGCGTCAATCAGTCAGGCAATCAGTCAGTAGAAAATTTCACTGAATATTTTTTCTGGTGTTAATACTGCTAAGGTGCCATGCAGGTATTGTGAGGCTGGTTGTAGGGTGATATTTTTAGCCAGAAAAGTTCATGATCCTTTCGGTCTGTATGATTGCACACTTGTAAATAGTGGACAAAATCTTTCAGTCAGTAGGATGTAAAATTATTAATTATTAAACTACAGTATGCACATACCTGTGGAGTCAGCTGGTGATGGTAGTTGATCTACAGTGTTGAAAACAAACTATATTACACACTTGTGAGAATTTTGCATTAGTATAAGATACAAAAGTAACTTTAAAACAGACTGGCTGGGCTACATAGTAAATTGTGCTCTAACTTCCATTAAAATTTACTCTAAAATTTAACTCCTATGATGTTTACTCCATCTACAGTTATATTTGCTACAACAACTGCCTGTGCAGTAGGGGAGTCTACATATAAATTTTGAAGAAAATTTCCCCAGCCATTTCCGTGATGTGAGTGGCCTAAATTTTGGGGTTCTTTTCAGTTTTTCCGTCTACTTCTTTTCGCACACTTTGCAAAATCTGCAATAAGATACAAATGCATACCCTGATCAAGCTCTAAAACTTGACACACTTTAAGGTCTCATTACAATGGTACCATATTTGGTGGGAACCCAATAAAGAATCACAAGAGTTACAACTGATTATTTGTGTAAAATAAGATCGAATTTACGTCATGCCCACAGGGTAAACTCCTTGAAGGAATGAGCTGAAAATTACTATGTCACGTACCATTGTTGGTGACCGATAGTGTCGGTGGTGGTGGTGGTGGTACTTGGTCATTGTCACCTATAGTAGTTGAAAACAAAACAACATCACACTTGTGAATTTTGTACAGTAGGATGACAACATTTTAAAATATACACATACGTGTACATACCAGCAGGATTGGATGATTCTGGTACCGTTGGTGATTGATCTAAAGTAGCTATAGTGAAAACAAACCATATTATATTTTATAACTACATGTAACATACCTGCATCAGAATTGGCTTGCACCCCAGTTCTCTCTGGTGAACCTAGTAAAAACGCACACTCAATAATTACATCAAAAAGTTAACATAAATAGAACAATCACTACTCTAATAGAGTCGTCTATTTAGTATTTATTACATACCAGTAGTTGTGGTGTTGGTGGCCACAAGTGGTGGCTGGCCACCTAGTAAACAAACCATGATTATTTTATTGGATATATTTATATAACTAAACATACCAGCAGTGGAACTAGAAGAGCCTGCAGGTGCCTCATCAGCCTCTCCTAATAAAATAATTGCACACACTTAACATTATGTATGTTCAAACTTTAAAAAGAGGATGAATAATAAAGATATCATGCTGCACGAAGTACAGAAATATTTTGATGGTGTACTCTCCCATACAGAAAGAGTGCATGCTGTAGTGCAAGGGGGTGGCACTCCGATATACCCTGTACTCCTATCTTCATCCTTGGTCAAAGTGGTCAAACTTGAAAAATAAGCTTTGATCCTTGACTTACGTTAAAATCCGTGCTTGACTCTTGACCAAATTTTTGTACATTTTTGTAACAAAATTATAGTTATGTTAAGTATCAATTGTGGCATTCACTTTACAATCAAACTTGTCTTTTGACCTACACTGTATTGCAAATTTCTTGCTTGGCTTTTGACTTTTGTTTTGACCGAGGACGAACTTGTGCTATTAGCAAAGATAATTGGGACTTAAAGGCCGGAGGATACAGTTAAGTCCATGAAGCACTGCATTGTACTCAACAGGCTGAAATAACGTCATATAGTGAAAAAAATCAAGCCCATAGTCTTAACCGATATCAACTTACACTTGTCTGAAGGAATCAATCAGTCAGGCAGTTGGTCAGTAGAAAATTCACTGAATATTTTTTCTTGTGTTGATACTGCTAAGGTGCCATGCAGGTATTGTGAGGCTGGTTGTAGGGTGATATTTTTAGCCAGAAAAGTTCATGATCTTTTCGGTCTGTATGATTGTACACTTGTAAATTGTGGACAAAATCTTTCAGTCAGAAAATTATTAAACTACAGTATGCACATACGTACCTGTGATTGATCTACAGTGGTGAAAACAAACTATATTACACACTTGTGAGAATTTTGCATTAGTATAAGATACAAAAGTAGCTTTAAAACAGACTGGTTGGGCTACATAGTAAATTGTGCTCTAACTTGAATTAAAATCTACTCTAAAATTTAACTCCTATGATGTTTACTCCATCTACAGTTATATTTGTTGTTTTGTGCAAATTGGGGCCTTTCATTACAAACCAGGACAAAGCAGCAAAGCCAATCCACGTGTTATCACCTGATGCTATAGATCTGGAAATAGTACATCCATATGTATAATCGATTTCCCAGAGAGGTCTGGCACAATAGTGCTTCATTTTCACTTGTACTTGTTTGTTACAAACAATGATATGATGAAATTTTAAGTAAGTACTCTGTAGCTAGTTTTTGAGATATGACGATAAATATTTGAAGTGACTGGAGTTAGTATCTGTCCAGAATTAAGCACAGTTACAGTATGTTATAACTCAGCAGCTTTTACTCAGATCCTTCTATACCACTACAAGATTTTCTATGATTGTTCCATCTACATACTGGTTTTCAGCTCACTCTTCATAGCGGTTTGCCTGGTAGGTATAAAATTAACAGTTTTTTATTCGTGAAACTAGATTTTGTAATTGTGACACAAGTTGGGTTTTGTGTATGATGTCTACATGTAACTTGATTCCTTTCCAAGCAAACAAAAAGACACTCATATGATGTTTACTCCATCTACAGTTATATTTGCTACAACAAGTGCCTGTGCAGTAGGGGAGTCTACATATGAAATTTGAAGAAATTTCCCCAGCCATTTCCGTGATACGAGTGGCCAAAATTTTGGGGTTCTTTTCAGTATTTTTGTCTACTTCTTTTTGCACACTTGGCAAAATCTGCAATAAAATACAAATGCATACCCTGATCAAAACTTGGCACACTTTAAGGGCTCATTAAAATGGTACCATGTTTGGTGGGAACCTGATAAAGAATCACTGAGTTACGACTGGTTATTTGTGTAAAATAAGGTCAAACTTCATGCCCACAGGGTAAACTCCTTGAAGGAATGAGCTGAAAATTACTACGTATGTCACATACCAGTGTTGGTGACCGATAGTGTCGGTGGTGGTGGTGGTGGTGGTGGTACTTGGTCATGGTCACCTATAGTAGTTGAAAACAAAACAATGTCACAGTTGTGAATTTTGTACAGTAGGATGACAACATTTTAAAATATACACATACATGTACATACCAGCAGGATTGGATGATTCTGGTACCGTTGGTGATTGATCTAAAGTAGCTACAGTGAAAACAAACCATATTTCACACTCGTTGAGAACTTTGTACAAATATTTTAATCCAATAACAACCATGAAATACTTGCCGTAACGTATGTTTCTGACCGACTACTTAACTATATAGATACTTTTGGTATGGAGATCCGTACTTGTTAAACATATTGCTCACTGAGTTATGACTTAACATGTTATTAAACCTATAGTTGTAATTAATCCAGTGTTGTGATTGTGTATGTAAGTGGTCAGCACTGTATGCAAATTTCAAACAGGAAAAGTACAACATTTCATTGGTTGCTACAGCTAGAAATGTACAATGAAAAAGTAAACAGCAATGGCAGAAGAATAGTGTATTTTAAGCTATACAAAATAAACCATCCAATCAATGAAGGACTGTATTAAAGCTTAACTTTCTGTTCGCATCATGTTTACTCGAAGGGGGTGTGGCTGGTAACTAAAACCAGTTGAACCAGTTAACAAGCCATGCATTCCGCTACAATTCATGGAGATTAATACAAGGCTTCCCTACAGTACGTTATTTTCCGTGGTCCTGGAGAAACGATTTCAACACTATTCTTCATTTGTAATGCTGTGTAATGGGCTGAACAGCTGAAAGTGAAGTGTATGGCTGCTGCAATTCAAGGCAGTATTTGATAGTGAGCAGTACTGTACTTATAATGTGTCAACGTTTACAAATTAAGAAGCATAACAAATGATATAGTAAAATCTACACATACTGGTTGGAATTGTGCTGGTGACCGATGTTGGTAGCTGTTCTTGGTCACCTATAGTAGTTGAAAACAAAATACAAACTTATGAATTTGGTACAGTACATTTTAATTAAAATATATACATACGTACATGTACATACCAGCAGGACGGGATGTTTGTTAATTGCCCACTGAGTTATGACTAAACATGTTATTAAACCAACAGTCATAATCCAGTGTTGTGTATACAAGTGGTGATTATACAGCCAGCAATTTAAGCAAACTTCAAACAGGAGAAGTGCAACATTTCATTGGTTGTTATGGCTAGAAATTTACAGTATAAAGGTAAAAAGCAGTAGCAGAAGAAGAGCGTATTTTGAGCTACGGAAAACAAACCTTCATTCAATGAATGAAGGACTGTATTAAAGCTTACCTTCCTGTTTTCATCACGTTTACTTGAAGGGCATGTGGCTGGTAACTGAAACCAGTTGAACCAGTTCACTAGAGGCTGGCCTACGTGCTGTATCAGGTGTATAACAACTGAACAGGCCTTGCAGGTTACCAGGAATGGCATGGTAAAAGGAGGCATATCCCCTTTCTATGTGAGGAGAAGCCATAAAGCTTTGTGTAGAGAATTCACATATTAAAATGATGGACAAACTGAATTTAGTATGGTAGGATAAAACACTTTAAAATATACGTACACATATATGTACATGCAGTACATACCAGCAGGGGATGATCGTGGTGGAATTGATACAGTAGCTATAGTGGAAACAAATTATATTACACACTCATAAGAATTTGTACAAATATATTAACAGCCACTGAATAATAATACTTGCCTAGTGCTTGAATTTAGGGTATATGGGAGTATACATGTACCTTGTAAATTAGTATACCTTGTTAGCCTAGCCAAGTATAAGGTACAGTGTACACGTAGCTAGCACCCCTCAGCAAACAACATCCATGTAACATTAGTAACTACATAACAAATACACAAAAAATTCGAATTTTCCACTGGAGTAGGGACCATAAAAAGTACTGAAACAAGCTGGAGTAGTGCATGATATTAAATCACAGTAAAACAATAAGAAGTGTTATATCCCTACTGTGTATTTCCATTATGGTATCTTGAGCACAGTAGGGATATCACTTCTTATTGTTTCACTGTGATTTAATACAGTGCACTACTCCAGCTTGTTTTATCAATGTGCTATGATCCCTACTCTACAGTGTAGTTGAAAATTCCATTTTTTTGTGTACTTGTTTGTTAACTTTTTTTTGTAAATATTATGACTGGCTGTGAACCCACGTATACCGCATCTGAAATGGCACCGTGCACCCCAGCTATATCAATTATCGTCTGAAAAGTGAAGTACAGTACCCAATACGCTTCATTGTCAGCTGTGTTCAACTCGTTACACAGCAGTACAAATCAAGAACTGTTCAAAAAGCACCTCTGTAATCAAAATAGCCACTATGAAAAATAGTGACGATTTCCGTCACAAAGAGAAGCCATCATGTGCTACCGCAAAATCAACACTTTTGTGAATGGGACACACTGGTAAGTCCATTCATTATAAGAATACATTGTATGTACTGCGGTATGCCAAAAAGTACCTTTCGCTCTGAAGCAACGTTGAACAGTGAAAAAATCAAGCTCGTAGCCTGTCTGAAGGCATCAGTCAGTCAGTTACTCAAGTCAGTCAATAGAAAATTATATTTAATAAATTGTTTTTAAAAAATTCCATAGCAACTTGTTGAAAGCATTTCAGATCTGAAAGCTTGTGTTTGGGCTTAGTTTTACCTAGCCAATACTGCCTTGTGTTCTCAGGGAAAACTGAGGCTGCTTTTGGGTGATTTTATTTTGTTTGCCACGCCTAGTGGTCCTACTATCATACTGTATGATACTAAAATATTTAAGACATGTCCGAATACAGTGGTTACAGTTGTACTGGGTGATTGGTCAACCAACACTGGCTATTAGCCAGCAACAGAAGACTGTATAGTACACATACATACAGGGTGCATAGTACATACAGTGTGCACCCTGGCTCATATTACAATTACAGTGGAACCCCTCTAAGATGGACACTAATTTCTGTCCTTAATAAAGAGTTAAGGCCTTATAGGGTGCACAAAATTACTAGAACTGTTTATCTGGGACCTGTCCATTATAACGTCCACTATTCATTGGGTGTCCTCTTAAAGGGGTTCCATTGTACTACACATTTACTTACCACTAGGTACCGACCTAGCCGTTGCCACAGGTGGTGTGACACCACGACCACCTATTGCAAAAAATATAGCAGTTAAAAGACCACAAGCTTTTTAATCTTATGTCCTATTGGCAACTATACAAGTGGGAGATGGATTTAGTATGAGACAAAAGGGTAAATCTAAACAAACTCAAAATGGTAAGTTTAGTATGCAGCAAAGAGCTGTGAGTTTTAGAAGGAAAACTGGCCTTAAGCTTAACCACAACACGACTAATGTCATTTACTGCACTGATTCATTATAAATAAATACATACTAGTGTAACTTACCAGAGGAACTCCTTGGGACACCCTCAGATGTCCTACGTGGACTACTGCCTATAGACAGATACAATATAAACACTGTACAATATATAGTAAGCCAATATTCCATACAGTACGGTAGTACTGTATATTAGGGTTTGGCTAAAATACTGTATCACTCTAAAACCAGCCTCCTCACAATACCTTCATCATGCCTTGGTAAAAGCCCAAAAGTGCTTTCAGTATGACCTCAAATACTTCCAAAACATTGCTATGAAATTAAACAAGTTGATGTTGTGCTACTTCTAAAAATCAGGTGGCCAGCAAGCAAACCTAATTGGAATTGATTAACAGTGTACTAAACTAATATTTATTTTGGTTTGTTGCTACATACAAAAATTGAATCATCACAATATTTTGTTCATTCGCGTATCCCATAAGCAGTTATCCTGGCTATCATATAAATCACCCTGGTTCATGTTACAATTACTATATATTAACTTACCACTATAGGGAGAACCTCTGGTGGACCTTGGCAACGACCTAGGTGACCGTCTTGTTGGTGATGTTCCAGCTGCAGGTGGTCTTGCAGGCGTCACAGCTGCAGGTGGTGTAAAAAACATAACAGTTAAAAATCCTAAAACTTATGTGATTACATATGGAACTTAATCCAATTTTAGGAAGTTAGTTTTACTGTATCACATGCCAACATACCTGGCATGGTCGGTGGCATGACCATGCTCACCATGGGAGGTCCTATGAATAGCACAACACATGATTTTTTGTTTTTTTCAAATAGCACTTTTAATTATACTAATTATCGTCACTGTGATATTTAGGATTTTACTAGCTAGCTATCACCTGAGCAACCTCATGCCTACTGAATCCATTGGATTTCACCTTCACAGTGTACGTATGTTAAACTGCTAATAGTGTTTTGTATTTATGTCTATTTGTTTCTATATAGACGATACCTAAAACTTATCGCAAGGGGCGGGGATGTCTCTTCCACCATTTACAGTAAGCACTTGCTGTTTTACACTCATGCAAGAAAAAAACAATGGACTATAGCCCAGATGAGGGCAGCTATGGACACTGTTAAGAAAGGAATGAGCATGAAAAGAGCTGCAATTAAATGCAAAGTACCACGTTCCACACTAAATAACAGACAGAATCAAAGGAAATGTAGTACTATATCCTATGAAGATGATGCTCAAAGAAGCATGGGTCCGTTGTACCTGGATACACTAGCATTGGATTGATGTTAATGGTACGGCTTTGTCTACTCAAAACTTGCTTTATTCACTGTAGTGTCTATTTGCATAGTGTGATCAAACTTTTCATTATGCAACTGTACTGTAACTGTATCTATACACATACAGAAATGAGGCATATATATTAGATTCCTTGGTACCATGGATAATACTCTATATGGATAGCAGAGTGGCCATTCATGCTTGGTAGGATCAGCAGTCCCAACTCTAGCCAAGGTGCTAATAATTAATGCTGAGAAATGTATAGGAACCGACAACGTATGCATGGTGACGATAAATGGGCCAGCACAATCTTCTATGTGTTGAAGTGATTTACTGGTACTGACTTGTAAGTGTGTACGTTGCATGTCAACATACCTGGGATGGTCGGTGGTATGACCGGACTCACCATGGGAGGTCCTATGAAAATCACAGCACATGAATAAAAAATTGCTTATTTTCAAATAGCCCCCTTAATTACCAAATATAATCATAAACCAAATCATGAGCCAAGTTATAGCATACAGTGTAGTTTGCAAAATATTCTATACAACATGTAATACAAACACTTACTTGGAGAGGCTGCAGTGGTACTTGTAGATGGTGGTAAAGTACCTAAGTACGATGTAAACAAGTATAAATGAAATATAAAATCCTCCAGATGAGTATCATACAGCACT
Organism: Dysidea avara; assembly: GCF_963678975.1. Lineage (NCBI taxonomy): Eukaryota > Metazoa > Porifera > Demospongiae > Dictyoceratida > Dysideidae > Dysidea > Dysidea avara. The sequence goes on along the minus strand of NC_089272.1, from coordinate 23,814,707 downwards.
TGTTAGAATTGTCAATTGAGTTATATAGTAAGTTAATTAGTCAATGATCTGTAATGCTCTTAATACTGTAGATTCCCTTAAAATTTTGTAGAAATAAAATAATTTCATTTGGGTCTGGCCGATTGGATTAGGAGTAAATATGTACAACTGGTGCCCTTTAAGATGTGTCCTTGATGTGGCTTGCACAAACCATGACTACAGTATGTTGATTGCTAGTATTTGTTGGGTTTCTCGTTTTAGGAATGCCAATACACACACTGAGATACAAAACCCATCAGTCACGCACAACGTGACTGCAAAAAGTCATCACCCAGGAGACCTCTCTAACAGTGGACAATGCTGTACCATGTTTACAAGGATGTTTGGACTCTGGTTATTGTAGAGATCATGTGAGTTTCAGCTGCCAAAGAAAAAATAATGTGCTATCTTTTTTTTGAATTTTAGATAATTTTGCATTTGAAGATGTGTGCTGAAATTTTAGGGAATCTACGTACAGTATGTAGAAAACTCATTGGAAGTGTTTTACTGTAGGTGTTTTTGCATGGGATTAATCCATGATACAAAGCAATGAGATATTGGCTCCCCCTTTATTGAGCAAAAAAAGCAAACCTTTGTGATTCCTACTATTTAGTACTACCTTAAATAATATGTAATGTACCACCAGGCGGTGCGGGGGAGCCAATATCTCATTGCTTTGGCACTGGGATATTGCCAGTATCTCATTGCCAATATCTCAATGAGCCAATATCTCATTGCTTATGGCACTGGCGGTGCCTTTGAACTGCCATTATGGCACTGGCAGTTCAAAGGCACCGCCAGTGCCATAATTTGTATATTGCACTGCTGCAGATTGCAGCGAGTGCATTATAACTTATAACGCACTGGTTGCGGTTTTGTAGACCACAACGAGTGCATTATAAGTTATAATGCACCGACCGCAGTGCAATATACAGATATTGCACTGGCTGAAGTTTTATGCAGCATAGCACAAGTGCCGGTGGCGAAGACCACTACGACACCTCACCTAATAGGTGGAAGGACACTTCACAGATCACTCAAATTCTTTTATAGCCTGACATGTAAAGGTCGATTGTGGGCCATAACGTCACCAATACGTATAATGTTTACAAGCAGCCAATGGCAATCGAAAAAGCCAACACGGGTGGCCACAACTCTAGTCTACATATATATAAACGTACTTATACACCTTACTAGTCTGGTGCCATCTTAGCCCAGATTAAACTGTAGTCCACTTCGACAATGACTCAATAAAACAAAGATATTCTAAATAATACTAACCTTTACGTTCGATTGTGGTAACCAGTTTTGTCATGCCACCAGATTCGAGTTTAGCCAGTGTGAATAGTAAGAATTAGACTAGTATCGTTTAGTAGTTGGGTTTTGTTTACTCAAAACGTCTATTTAGCTACTTTTTTTTCGCTCGAGAGAATCACTATGGTGATTAGTCTGAAGCTTAGTCTATATGGCGATTGAGTGATCACGCTGGCATGTTGAGCACTACATAATGAGAGTCGAACAGCGAATGCAGGTTAGCGATATAACCCATAGCGTACTAGCTTTCAATATCTCAGGTGGCTGCAGTACTGCAGGGGAAACATCATCGCAACATCCGGTTTGGTTACCCACAATCGATGTTAGAAACCTGGCTTTTATAAGTGTTACAGCTGTCTTATGATACTCTCCTTTTAGGTGAGTGGTACATAACAGTTATACAACGTGCACTCGTGCTCTGCCTGTATAAACGCACTTGCCTTTGGGCCTGACGGCCCTCAGGCTCGTGCGTTTATATCAGGCAGAGCACTCGTGGCCGTTGTATAACTATATAATATACTACAAAGCATGGCCTCATAATATCTACTCATGCACATATTTACATGTAATCAATTTACATACTAACACAAGCAAGCTTACCAGCTGCAGGTGATCCCCTCACAGCATCGGCAAAGGACCTCCCTAAACAAATATGAAAAATAACAGCATATTAAACACAAACAGAAAATGCAAATCACATTACAAGCCATAAGCAGCTAGTTTGCTCCAGGTATATAGCGCAACTCCTTTATACAGAAAGCAAAACTGACAGAGTAGAGAGCTAGGCAATACCAAACATTTCAAGGTAGTCCTAAGAGACTATAATGTAGATCATCTGAAATTAGAGAACTTTTAAAGATCAGCTTTTTGATAGCTCCCTTTTTGGGATCATTCAATACTTTTGACTATCAAAGGGGAGAAACACAAAAGCTAATAGAGTGAAATGTTTTTACACTGAAATGGTAACTTTCAAAAAGCCTCAAATATTTGGTGATACTTGTGTAATAAGATATACATACGTACGAACACACCTGGTGATGTCCCAGCTGGTGACATCCTAGTTGGTGATGGTATGCTAGCTGGTAGTAGTCCGCTAGCTGGTGGTGGTGTGCTAGCTGGTAGTAGTCCGCTAGCTGGTGGTGGTGAGCTAGCTGGTGGTAGTCTGCTACCTGGTGGTGTCCTAGCAATTTGCCTCAGGGGAATAAAGCAATCTGTTATGATAAATACAAATATAATGATCAATACATAATTGATTACTTGTACTTGCAAAGGTCAAATAATAATTGCAAAATTACTGCTCTACAAAATTAGAACTTAATCCTTCATTATAATACATTAGTTCTTTACACAAGACTGTACACACTATCTATAGTGTAAGACATCATAAACTTCTAAAAACAACACACTCATACTTTGGAAGTTTTATGATGTCTTGTCCTATAAACAATATAAAGTAATACTGAATGTACCTGCAGGACGGTGTTCGCCAGCCCTGGTGGATGTTATGAACCGGACTGGCGGGCTCGAGGTGGTGACAGGACCTGTAGAAAACACATCATACTCATTAATCATAGATGATTTGTTCAATGTGTTATAACAGTGTGTGGGCAGAAGAAAGGAGCCACATGGGCTGTATTCACAATGTAGCCCCAAGTGCTAAGGGAGTGGATAGCATCATACGAACACTAAACAACTATATAACGTGGGATTCAATTTATACTAAACAAATACAGTCAGCACTGAACCCATTGTCATACTACAGAAAAAATGGGACACAAAAGGGGGATAAAATTGTAGCTACTGTGCGATATTAGGACCTTAATTTCGGTACAATATCAATATGAAATTGGTAAAATATTGAAATTCCAATACTTTTTCGGTATTTTTCTTTTGGTTAATTGTGTG